>NC_090443.1:987757177-989007177 GCF_031143425.1 Pleurodeles waltl | reverse complement strand
ACGGTAGTTACCAAAAGATGTTAATTTAGTGTGGCATGATTCCAAACCCAGCTTTCCAATGGAAGAAAAGTATCTCCCATCGTGCCAGAAATGAGATAAAATCATACTGGATAGAGACTAGACACTTGTGTTTCCAAGAAGAAACCGTGAAAAAAATACACAATAATATAAGTTTGAAAAGCAAGTATGCAGTGAGGGATTGGATGAGATAAAATCTTACCTAAAACCAGTATCATATCACATATCTCAAGACGTTAGGTGAGCTATATATCCTGAAGGCTTCTATAATTAAATATGGAAAGAGGCGCAATAGAAAAACAATAAGTAAAAAATAATTTACTGAGAATACCGCATTTTTATTAATTATATAACAAAAAAACAAAAAAAGGGGCTAACCTTTTAATACAAACCCATATTTTGGGTCACAATGACTTCTATGTGAAAATTTGAGAAATCTTCTTATTCTCTCAAAAGGTCCGCTTCAATCCGTTTCACGTATGTATGTTACCAGCCAAATCAAAGACATCAGTAAATTGCGGTTTAACTGTAGTTTGATGGAATTCTCGGTGTATATTACTGTGAAAAACATATATAGACGGAACATATGATTTAAGTTGTTCCAATCCATTACTCATAGATTTGAAGGTTAATAATTAACGAATGTAAAATCTGATTGTGGTTCATTGTGTTTCATATACTATATATAAAACGCCACTTATCAAGTGTAACGGAAAGCCATAAAATAGTATAACGTCTATGCCATATGAGAGCAATGATATAGAGGTCTGTAAAACACTTGACCGCAAAACAATCTGCCAGAGTTTGTCTTGAATAAATCTCCAAAGGAGCATTATGTTTCATATACTATATATAAAGCGCCACTTATCAAGTGTAAGGGAAAGCCGGAAAATTATATAACATCTATGCCATATGGGAACGACGATAAAGAAGTCTATAAAACACTTGACCTCAAAACAATCTGCCACAGTTTGTCTTGAATAAATCTCCAAACGAGCATCTCCAGATAAAGTGAGGATAAATATAAACATATATACATGTAACTCACATGGAGATCCGGCATGTTCCTCGGCCAATGAATGGTGCCCGATAAAGTAAAGAAAGAACAGCACGCGTTGAGCAAATTAAGACGGCATCTTAAACGCACATGTGACGTGCGTACAATACGTCAAACTTCATCAGATTTCATGACGCTACGTAAAAACGTAGTATGTCACAAAAATGCTAGGCAACGACTGGACTAAAATTTTGAATCCGGAAAGAAAGATCAAAGGATACATCAACCATTATATAAATAAAAATAGAAAAGTAAAGTAGAAAAGTAACTTATGCAAAGAGCCGGCATGTTCCTCAGCTAGAAAAAGGAGCCGAAAAAATGTAAGCTTGAATCAAACATGTGTTGTGTAAAGCTAAGCGGCATCATGAATGCATGTATAACGTGCATTCCATATGTCATCATATTCTACGAGGTTATGATAAGGCGTAGTGACGTCACAACGATCCTAGGCAAAAACCCGACTCATATTCAAATTGGATAACAAAAATTTAGTATGTTCACCAGTCCCCATGAGACTTGATAGTACAATATTTTCTTCGGCTAGTAGGTCTGTCTATCAGAAAATAATCCTAGTTATGTCTGAGTAACAAAAAATTTAACCTATGTATGGTCGCAATTTAAAATGATTGACCAGTAAGAAAGACCAGTGATAAGAAGAAGGGACAGGATAAAAAATGAACACCAAAGAGAGAATAAAGAAGAAACAAGAGATAGAAAGAAAAAATAATAATAAGAAAAAATAAATAAACCCCAAAGGCGTGTCAGTGAAAAAGAGAATAGTAAAAGAAAATATAAGGAAGTTGGCCATTTCGTCATTAATTAAAAAGTATCTTTCACATCTTAGACATGTAAAGTTAAAAAACGATCAGCTAGTTCCTTGGATAATCATGAAGTCAATATAAATCAGAACAGAATTTATACATGTAACATATATGTCATAATATGCATGTAAAGAATAGAAATCTTACGTGTACATTTGTTTACAAAAAATGGTGCAATTCACTATCTTGAGTGATACCTTGGTCCCAAGCCCGTAATTTTATAATCCAACAAACTTTGTTTTTTCTCAATTCTGTTATATGATTCCATCCACTTTGATGGAAACTTACATGGTTCATTCCCAAAAACAGTAATTTAATGGCACTCTCAACAATGTTTCATTACAAGTACCTCATTACAGACAATAAATTAACCAAGTGTCTTCTACACTTGTGCATTATCCCAAGATACTATTCCTCGATTGACCCGTCAACAACAACAACAACCATGGACATATTTTAGCATAAGGCACAACAACCAATTATAGAATGACAACCCTGCAAAAACAATTCACAACATTACACTTCACCGCAATCTTCAAGCCAAAAGCATCACAAGTGAAAAACCCTACTTATACTCAGTAAAACTATGCATTGAAGAAGAATGATACAGAAAGTCAATAGAAATATCTGTGGCACAGAAATCACACAGTTCTTGGTTTTCACAATCATTAGTCAATTAATATTTAGCAGAATCAATAACCTTTGGCTGGGCATGGGTCGACCCTGCAGCTAACCAAATTTGGAAAATACATGTGTGGGGATGAACACATCCGGGCAAAATACAAACTACAGAACGTGAGAAAAATAATTTGGGAAAGGACTAACTGGGGCTAAAAATTAAAGAAAATAGGCATCAGCATTTTGGAGTTTCTAGTCTAAAAAGGACATTTGAAAAGGACAATGGCAAACAGCAGAAAGGAAGATACCTTTTCAAGGGATAAGGCATTCAGGGACTCTTCATCGGCAAAGCATCTGGTCAGCAAGGCATCTGCAAGCATCAGGCAAGTGTCTTTCTCTGACCTAAACAGGACTAGGCTGCTTCTACTGTGATCAAAGTTTGTATGTCCAGTGCTATATTGATTCACATAAAACGTTTCGATTTGTCAAAGTTGTCAGTTCGTAATAGTTTGAAGGGGCACCATCCAATTAAAAATTATCATCAGAATCCAGGTTGCAACAGTTAGACATTTTCCCAATTCTATCATGGGAACATCTCTTTTCCGTGTGACTCCAAACAGTTCGAAACAATTGTATACGATCTCAGTCTACGTTTCGGTACTTTAACATTCTCAAAGACAAATAGATATTACTTTCCACAGTTAGACAATAGACGTTGTACAAATGGGACTTTGCTTCTCATGGGAACGAAATCTGAAAAAATAATTCAATACTTATACATGACTATGAAATGCAAGATCTGTAGACCACATTTATGATACCACAAGAGAAGTATAAAATGCATTTGGTTTAATACCTATTAGTAAAATACATATATTATGCAAACTTATAAATTCATCATTAATAATATTTCATCAGTATAAGTAAAACATTTAATTTAAAATGGAAAAGCTTTGTTATTGCATTATACTATAACAGAGAACTGCATTTTTCTCACTTGCACATATTTTCAAAGTCATTGATCTTTCATTAAACACAAGGGGGCTGCGCCACTTGCCTTGCGCCCCATTCGCTCCTCCCCTATCGCCACCATGTGTGCACCATATTTAAAATACAACGCAGCAGGGTAGCGGGCAATATCATCAGAATTCCTGGCGCTGTTGATGTACTCTGCAGGGGTAGCGCAAAAATGTGGGCGCTACTCCTGCAGACCACATAGGGGCCCATTGTATTCAATAGCTTGCACCGTTTTAATGCCTGCTCTGAGCAGGCGTTAGAAGTGCCCTAACAGGGGAACGCCCCCTTTGCATACATTATGCCTGGCGCAAGCACAATGTAGCACAAAGGGTTACAAAGTGGCGCAATGCATGCATTGCGCCACTTTGTAAATGTGGCGTGGCGTTTTTGCCCATCTAACGCCACATTAGCATAAAAAATTATGCTAATGTGTCGTTAGGATGGTGCAAGGGGCTCTTAAATCAGCCCCAAGAAAGCTAGATGTGAAGCAATATACAACACTCAACAGCTGAGCTGAAGTGTTCCTGCCACTTATCAATGATAAACAAATGGAAAGTATGGTTGTAGTCTAGTGACCCCCTACCCTCCTCCACAGGAATGAAAAAGATTTAAGTAAAAGCAAAATCCAAATAATAATTTCTTACTACTTATAAACTTATCTGTAGTACTTGGAATCCGAATGTCACCAGTGCAGGAAATGAGGGATATTTAGCCACCTATTATTGAGTCAGATCTGGGCTGGCCTCAGTGATATATGCTGACTTTGTCCTGCTGACACCAGGATGCATTTAACTGTGCCCACATGTTGTCGGCTTTCCATTCTGAGCTGCAACCTGCAGGGTCTAAGGGGGATTTCTTATTTTCATGTGCAGCTTGGCCCATCACAAAGGCTCAACTTATATGGCTATCAGCCCTCACTTTGTTGGAGTTTCATCCTGGCTGGGAGCTATCTGGAGCCTAACACCTAGTCGCAAATGCAATGGAGAGAATCAAGGCACTTAGCTTGAAGAAATGGTTGTCTGAAATATAGTTATATATTGCCGACAAAAATATTGGCTTTAAATACTGAGAACACTAATATCTTATTTACATACATAGTATGTAATGTCAAAAATATCAACAACAAAAATATAGAACACCACAATATTATCAAAACAATTGTATGTATATCACATGTTAACTAAAATAATATTACATTTTAAAGAATATATAATTGTGAGTTAAAACTATGTAAGAAGGGGAACACGTACTATACAACAATAGAAATAATAGACTTAAACCAATTACTAACTGCCAAAGCAGCAATGTTATATATTGTATCATCTGCCCCTGCAATTTAGACTATGTGGGAGAGGCAGGGAGACAATTTAGGACAAGATTAAGTGAGCACAAAACAGCTATTAGAAATATAAGATTTCAAGACCCTTTGCTCCCTCATTGCAGTGAATATAAACAGAAGGACAGTGACTTATCCAAAACGCCTCTGCCCGACTCATCCTCGACGTCCCACGCCGCAACCACATCTCTGCCCACCTCAGAGACCTGCACTGGCTACCCGTATTGAAGAGGATTACCTTCAAACTACTCACCCATGCACACAAAGCCCTCCACAACACAGGTCCGGCCTACCTCAACGACTGACTCACCACCACACTCCCATCTGCCAGCTCCGCTCTGCCAGCCTCGCCCTCGACTCCGTCCCCCGCATTTGCCACACCACCGCCGGAGGAAGATCCTTCTCTCACCTCGCCGCCAAGACCTGGAACTCCCTACCGCTCCACCCACGACAGACCCAGGACCTCCTGACTTTCAGGAAACTCCTCAAAACATGGCTATTCGACCAGTAGCACCCCCCACCCCCCAGCTCCTTGAGACCCTGACGGGTGAGTAAGGCACTTTATAAATTATGTGATTGATTGATTGATTGACTTGAAATGTATTATATTGGAAAAAATTAACCCTACAAGATGCACCAATGTGGATACCGATATAAGAAATTGAGAAGTCTTTTGGATCTTCTTTTTGGACACGGTAGAGAAAGGACTTGATGACAGAATTCCTTGGAGAAATGCACTCTAGAATAGGGAAGTGGAGACATATAGGTGGGTAGCGAAGTCTTTTAGCTATGCTAGTTGTCTTCCTCTATCTTACCTCTATATGATAGACACCACTATTGCACTGAAATGTTGAGCTAAATAGATATCTTTGACTCTTAGTCTTGGCTCCTCTATCTAGCATCCTTAACTATAGTCTGTGTCCCAAAAAGTAAGATGGTCCCCCTTCTCCATCACTATATTGGTTTCCCCTTTTTAAGGGAGGTAGCTAGTGTAGAGTATAGATGGAGCTGCTCTCCTCTCTAGTTATTATTTTTTAGTAGGGAATATTTATTCATTTTATCCAGGCTCTTAGATTTAGTGCCTGGACACATTCCTCATTCTCCAAGTTTGATTTATTCCATCTGTGCCACTTGCTCTGATAAATCGGTGCTAAATAGGGAACATCTTGCTCCCTGCAGTTGTCTGACCGCATTATAGAGAAAGTCTAGGATTATGGTTGGTGTTATCATACATATGTCTGAAGGTTAGAGGGTAGATCCACTCAGGTGTTCTATTATGCAGCAATGGTCTGTTTTATCTTCAATATGGCCATTTTGCTATTACCCCTTTTGGGAACTTTTAACACTCATATATAATTTTCTTTTCATTTTGCACTATTGATTTGACGGGAGTGCGTAAGTGTTTGGATTTGTGAGGATTTGGAATCTTAGAAAGAGATAACATATAAATAGGCAGTCCATTGAGATGTTTAGTTCCTTGGATATCCACAGAAACTCTATTTGAAAGGATTGGAACCTGCCCTTTCAAATATGGCCGCCCAGTTAAACTCTCGGGGGCGTCTACATAAATACAATGAATAACCACTAAACATACCTTGGTGACGTCGGGTAGGTTTCAGTTTGCATCTGCAGCCAGAAAGAATATTGGGCGGGCCGCTTGCGCTGCAGGCGCGTGATTCGGAGGTTATGGATTATTCATAACCGCTTGGCTGAAATGTCAGGAACCCAATTTCAAAGGTAAGTAAAATCAGATTAAGGAATGCTTTACTGTGTGTAAAATGTCTCTATGCGGTGTGGGTTAGTGACGTGACCCTGAGTTCCTTAATGGGACTACGTTATTGAAAAGTAAGAAGTCTAGGTATGCGTTCCCGTTTTTTAGAACATTATGGGGGTCATTCTAACTCTGGCGGCCGACAGAACACCGCTCCGCGGTCCGAAGACCGCCGCAGTGATTCTGTGTTTCCTGCTGGGCTGGCGGGCGACCGCCAGAAGGTCGCCCACCAGCCCAGCGAGAAACCCCTTTCCACGAGGAAGCCGGCTCCGAATGGAGCCGGCGGAGTGGGAAGGGTGCGACGGGTGCAGTCTTTGTGGGGCCCTCTTACGGGGCCCCCTGCAGTGCCCATGCCATTGGCATGGGCACTGCAGGGGCCCCCAGGGACCCCACGACAGCCCATACCGCCATCCTGTTCCTGGCGGTCGAACCGCCAGGAACAGGATGGCGGTATGGGGTGTCGGAATCCCCATGGCGGCGCAGCAAGCTGCGCCGCCATGGAGGATTCCTTAGGGCAGAGGAAAACCGTCGGGAGACCGCCGGTTTTCCCTTTCTGACCGCGGCCAAACCGCCGCGGTCAGAATGCCCTTGAGAGCACCGCCAGCCTGTTGGCGGTGCTCTCGCGGTCGTTGACCCTGGCGGTCAATGACCGCCAGGGTCAGAATGACCCCCTATATTTTCTGTATTATACATTTAAATAGTATGCACATTTCATTTTAGCATGTCCCTATATATATTTCGGTGACCAGACTCACTTGGACCGATGGATTACATCCACTGTCCTGGTCAAATTCATTGCACCTTGCATGTGCACAGAGCTAGTGGTATTGTCGTGTAGGCTCTCATTATCTTAATGAGACTACTGGATTTTGAGCTGCAAGATCGCCCCCATGTGGGGGACTGAGTCTGACCCACGGTGGATGACGCTTGTCACTCCAAATCCGGGTTTTGCTCCGGCTAACTAGCAGTGCCTCATCTCCCCCAAATGCCAGAGACAATTGGGCAGCCGAGCGCATGACATAACAGTACTTCTCAGGGAAATTGTGGTCACTCAGGTCACAACCGGTTCTCTCACACACAATGCGGTCTCATATACAAATGAAAATAAAGGCAGTATAAGTTTTAAAGATTGGTTTAATAAAACAACTGCATTTTGGATAGCAAAGCGTGAGCTGCAATAACCAGAACTGCACAACACAGTAATATTAAAATAGTGACTATGAGAGTGAAACACAAGAATAAGGCTATCATGTTGCCACTATTTTATTCCCTCTCTAAGTTATATTTTGAGCACAGCATATTAAGATCTAAGCCTGCCTTTCAGGTTCCCCCGGGAGGACATCAACCCTCATACCTGAGCAAAGGCCTGTAATCTGCATCAGCATCTGCAACGGGGCATTCAGCATACAGTTGTGGTTCCCTGGCTGGAATCTCCATCTTGACGTGTACTAGGACTAGAAAGTGTTTTTATAACTAACACGCAGATGTTCTAAGAAAATGTCCTTACGTAAGGATGTGTATTTTCCACGAATCCTGGAGACTAAACTTCTATCATGTTTACCAGCAATGTACCAGACTGTAGCCTTGACTGAAGCACAGGGCCGATCAAAAATGCATTATTTGAGAACACAGTGCTGAACTAAGCTAAACAGTGTGATAGAAGAAATTAAAGCAAGACCGTAAAAACTGGCTATTGTAAAATAACAGTGCGAAGCTGAATAAAATATATCTAGGGCAAAGTGCACAGCGGCCTAGTATGTTAAACTAACGTGCATGGAGCTATGCATAAAATGGCTACACAACACCCTTCCCTTGTCGGTAGAAAGTGGTTCAAGCCAAAGACTAAAATACCCTAACCTAAAATATGTTTAAAACCCTACTTAATTTTGCCAAGTTTAGAGGACACACAAGCATATTACTTGACAATTTAGAAATGAGCATGCAGTTCAGAGCCGAATTAAAATTGAAATGTCAATTTAGAACAGTTCCGAATCAACCACAATTCATGGAAAGCAGGAGATCTTCCACTTCAGCAGATGACAGAACCGGTAAATCCACGCCAAAAACGACTAAGGAGCAGGTGTGTTCCATAGCCCCAGTATCAACCAAGGCGGCATCCCGTGCAGTGCCCATTAACGAGTCGGTGTTAACTTCCTCCAGGAAGGGTAGCTCGTAGTCAGCTTCTCTCAGCAAACGCAGCCTCAGTGCGCATGTCTGGTAATGAACCCTCAACGAGAACATCGACAGATCAGCCTCAGTCACTGAGGGGCATTGCTGTGAAAGACAAACTGCCAGTGCATGTTCAAAAGAGCACCAAAGGCACCCGAAACACGGGCTGCACACAATCAAAAACCGGTCTGAATGGCAAAGACCAGTCACACCCCAAATGTTCCAGGAGTGTTGCTCCAAACTGCTGCATCATGCGTTCACGACACAGCTGCGCTGATGGGAGCGCCTTAATTTTTCCTTGCTGCAGCAAGACAGCCATTTTGGAAAAATAACAGCAACAGCAAAATGCCGGCTAATAAAGCCAAAGTTATTAGAAATCCCCAAAAAATATTTCTGAAAATTGAGTGAATAGCTGAAGGTATCAAACCGAATATAGAGGAGAAGGTGTGAACAAAACCAATACCAACAGCTTTGAAAAAATATGCTAATCCAGCCATGCTGGACGCATTAAATATACGTCCCACGAGTTCAGCAAAGTGTCTCGGAAAGGTCGTATTTAACAGGGACTGTATTTCTGCCGACGACCTTGCCACTTGAAGTGCGTAGGTCTCGCGTGCAGATGTAAGCGCCACATGATTCTGAAACAATAAAGCCTGTGGTCTACTCACCTTGTCAAAATTCACCTTGGAAGTAGCAATATGAGGCCAGATGTCAGCTACCTCCCTAAATTTGTAACGTAACGACCTTAGAGACCGAAACAACGTAAACTATTCCGGCCCGCATGCCACAACAGTCTTCACTATTGAGTAGGACGTAGCTGCCATTTAAAGGCACCTGGAACGTGTGTTTAATTAAGGGGACTGGAACTCCCTTCAGATAGCAAGCCAAGTTTGCAACAAGGCATTATATTCCCCATGCAAGGACAGCTGCTTACAAAACATCGAATGGCTGACTGAAGTCTTGTATTCACTACCGCTAAGAAAGACCTCTTTCATGCCATCGAGGCATTTATACGAGAAGGGACGCTCCCACACCTCATGGATGTAAATATCTCCCAACTTTTCATATCTGCCTACCGGAACGTGTTTCAAACAAGAAGTGAATTGTAATGTTGAAATAGGCAGATTAATAACCCCGTGTATTAACCACTCTGCCGAAAGAATCTCGGCCACCTTAAAAGGCAGTCTTTCTATCTTTTCAATGTTAAGCATGACATAAGTCGCTTCTTTTTTAGCCATTAGTTGTTGTTGCCGCGTGAAATTAAAGGAAAAAAATATTTCCCTGGCACTGATGTGCTGCCACGGAACGCGACCCGCCTTCAATGTCTGAAGTGTTCAACCCAACTGCATAATGGACCTGGTCTGACTCTGTCCATGATATAAAGAAGACATATCAGATCATATAATGTCTATAGCAGAAGAAACAATGTTGTTAATTGTATATATCCGGTCGGAGAAGGTGTGAATCCCATTATCCACAACAGCTAATGCCTTTTCCAAATTTTCCTGGTCTATTTGCCTTAACCGGGCTGCAGCCTCTTGTTGGGAAAGTTTCCATATTTCATTGTATACTTCATACAAGAAACGCTTCCTACGTGGTATCTTGAGGCCTGATAAGAAATCTTGTAAGTCAGTATTGTTAGACAAGAGATTGAAGTGCGCTTTAACCACATCAAGTGAGGACGATTTTAGCCACTGTTGGCACAATTTTCCTACACTATGGCCCTCATTTCAACATTGGTGGTAAAAGCCGCTTACCGCCGTGCAGAATACTGCCAACACACTGCCGCGGAATTCCGCCACAGCTATTATGACCCACATCTCGGAATCCGCCAAAATTCAGACACCCACACAAGTCCGCCACACCAAAGGTCAGTGATAAACTGGCGAAAGCAAAACCTCCGCCATCAATCCAACAGAAATACACCCACACTATCACGACACACAAATCCAAAAAGTCTTTCAACCGCGGTATTCCATTGGCGGTACACACCGCTGCGCTCAAAATACAGACACTCCTGCAAAACACAGCCACATTGGATGATTCAAAATACACACACCTGAGACACATACACACACCACTCCCACACACCCATTACAATATAAAACATACACCCACATCACCCACAAACCCCTACGACCAAAAATACAGAAAGAAGGCCAGAGAGAGACACCACCAGCAAGTACAACAGCATCCACAGGCACATAACACCATCACCCACACAACTTCCACACACCTCACACACCACACCACTACATATCACCACACTTATCACCACACACTCCACCCCACACATCGCCTACACCACCCCATGGCACGGCAATGACACCCCAGGTTCTCGTAGGTGGAACTCAGGGTCATGGTGGAGGAAATCGTCCGGGTAGAGCCACAGCTATTCGGATCACAGGTGCAGCACACCTCCATTGCAAGGAAGATGGAGCTATGGCGAAGAATAGTGGACAGGGTCAACGCAGTGGGACAGCAACCAAGAAATCGGGAGGACATCAGGAAAAGGTGGAATGACCTACGGGGGAAGGTGCGTTCCGTGGTCTCAAGACACTACCTGGCGGTTCAGCGGACTGGCGGCGGACCCCCACCTCCTCACCCACAACTAACAACATGGGAGGAGAAGGTCTTGGCGATTCTGCATCCTGAGGGCCTCGCAGGAGTAGGTGGGGGAATGGACTCTGGTAAGTCAAATCTTAACTAATATATCCCCCACCCTACCTGCATGCTATCACATACCCCCACCCTCACCCTCTCCCCCATCACACCAACTCCTCACAAATGTCCCAATATCACAAACCACCCATCCCAACACCAAGCCCTGCATGCAACAACAAAGCATGGACACCCATCACTAAAGCATGCACACTGCACATAGCCATACACCCCCCTAAACCATCATCACACAAGCTCCCACACAGGAATGCCAGCACTGGGGTACATGGTCACCCACCCATTGCACATCATGGCACACACAGATGCAATAATCATGCCTTTCCACCCCTGCAGGACCCCTACCCAACGTCACCAAACAGGAGGGTCCAGACATGTCCACTCCACCCACAGAAGAGGCCCACAGTGATGACAGCTGCTCTGTCCAACTGGATCTAGATGACCAGCCCGGACCATCGGGGACCTCTGGACGGTCGGTTCCCCTCACACAGGCACAGGCCACCACAGACCTTACCCCCTCTGGAAACACCAGCACAGCACCCACCCAGCGGGCCCATACCTCCGTCCCCAGGACACGTCAATCAGCTGTGTGTCCACCACTACAGGGAACCCAGGATAACCCTCCACCCCAACAACAACAGGGACCTGGGGGCAGTGGCAGTGGGCACACGGTCCAGGGGACGGTCGCCCAGGAACACAGGGGAACTTGGAGGGCTGCCGTTCGACAGGGGGCGGACAGGCCAACGGAACCCACTCTCCACGAGGCCCTCTCCTCCATCATGGGAGCATACCACCACTCCCAGGAGACGATGGCAACGGTACTGGCCAAGTTCCAGGAGACCCAGCGCATGCAGGAGGAACAGTATTTGGACTTCAGGGAGGAACTCAGAACCATCAGTTCCACCCTGGGCACCTTCATAGGGGTGCTGAAGGAAGTACTCAACACCAGGAGGGACACTGTGGCACAACAAGGGGCCCCTGACACTAGCATGGACGATGAACTGCCCACCACCTCCGCCGGCGCTAGTGGACAGGACGCCCCGCCACAGGACCACCACACCAGCACCCCACCCCCTGCAGAGGGAGAACCACCCGCAAGCGGTCCCTGAGATCCAGGAACAAGACAGAGAACGATGCCAAGACCCCCGCCAAGAAATGAGACCACCCTGATTGTCATCCTACTGTCCCACTTTGTCACCGTGTCCATAATTAAACTGCCCCAGCTCCACTTCCTATTCCCATATGGGCAATGCACCTGTGAGACTAATAGACTGGACTCTGCCATGAACACTCCTCCGCCATCACCCCTCACCAATTAACTTCCCCCTCCAATATTTTGCATTGAAATAAACACACCTAAAGCACAAAATGATCTGGAGTCTGTCTGTGATTTCAAAATAGTGTATTAGCAATTACAGTGACAAAATGTGTTTGAAATAGTAATGTCAACATACCTATGTCACACAGCTCTAGTCCATGAGGAATGTAAGCAGATGACACACAGTGGGACCCACATCTGTGAAACCGTAAGGGAAAGTGACAACTCAGTGACCACACACTGGGTGAAAACGACAGACAGGATAGAGGTAGTAGTATAAAAGTACATGTAGTAGGCAGGATTGTATTCTCACCTGTGTTTCACTGGAAATATTGCTGGATCACTGAGTCCCTGTTCTGCATGTCTTCTTCCTCTGCTTCATCCTCATCACTGTCCACAGGCTCCACAGCTGCCACAACACCACCATCTGGACCATCCTCCTGTAGAAAAGGCACCTGTCGTCGCAAGGCCAAGTTGTGAAGCATACAGCAGGCCACGATGTTCTGGCACACCTTCTTTGGTGAGTAGAATAGGGATCCACCTGTCATGTGGAGGCCCCTGAACCTGGCCTTCAGGAGGCCGAAGGTCCGCTCGATCACCCTCCTAGTTCGCCCATGGGCCTCATTGTAGCATTCCTCTGCCCTTGTCCTGGGATTCCTCACTGGGGTCAGTAGCCATGACAGGTTGGGGTACCCAGAGTCACCTGCAAATGGTGAGAGACAACTGTTAGACACACACTAACCTGTAGGGATAATCCCAGACAACCATTCCCACTGTCTTGCTTCCAGGGGCTCACCTAATAGCCACACACGGTGCCTCTGGAGTTGACCCATCACATAAGGGATGCTGCTATTCCGCAGGATGTAGGCGTCATGTACTGAGCCAGGGAACATGGCATTCACATGGGAGATGTACTGGTTGGCCAAACATACCATCTGTACATTCATTGAATGATAACTCTTCCTGTTTCTGTACACCTGTTCACTCCTGTGGGGGGGGACCAAAGCCACATGGGTCCCATCAATGGCACCTATGATGTTGGGGATATGTCCCAGGGCATAGAAATCACCTTTCACTGTAGGCAAATCCTCCACCTGAGGGAAAAGGATGTAGCTCCGCATTTGTTTCAGAAGGGCAGACAACACTCTGGACAACACACTGGAAAACATAGGCTGGGAAATCCCTGATGCCATGGCAACTTTTGTTTGAAATGACCCACTTGCAACGAAATGGAGCACTGACAGCACCTGCACTTGAGGGGGGATTCCTGTGGGATGGCGGATTGCTGACATCAGGTCTGGATCCAACTGGGTACACAGTTCCTGGATTGTGGCACGGTCAAACCTGTAGGTGATTATCAAATGTTGCTCCTCCGTTGTCGACAGGTCCACCAACGGTCGGTACACCAGAGGATGCCGCCATCTCCTCACATGTCCCAGCGGACGGTGCCTATGAAGGACAACACCGAGCACAGAGTCAAACAACTCAGAGGTACGTGGCCACAGTTTACCCAGAACACCAATCATACACAAAAGGTGGCCTGTATGTGTGTTGAGGCTAGGCCTAGGTAAGTGTGACGCAGTTGAAAATGAAGCCATGTGGGCCCCTGAAATGGCGGCTGCCTGACCTCTAAAGTGGGACAATGGGATGTGAGGTAACTGCGCTGGCGTTGTACACCGTCGCGGTAGGCGGTCGGAGACCGCGACGCAATGCTGCATTGGTTAACATTGGACCCTGTGGGTCTCAGGAGCCAATGACGATGTACGCATGCGGTGAAGGTACGCACCGCCGCGGACGTGAACGCCATTTTCTATCACTTCAATCACTTGATACCTGATCTTCGACAGGAGAGGACCTACACTGCAAGTGCTGCTGTGACCTCAGTCTGGAAGAGATAATGGCTTGCGCGTCTGGGGAAAGGGTCCCTGCCTTCACATCGGAGGAGTTGGAGAAGCTCGTTGATGCAGTCCTCCCCCAGTACACGCTACTCTACGGTCCTCCAGACAAACAGTTAAGTACACAGGGAGCATGTTGTATGGGCTATGCCTGTGTGGAGAGGGCTGGATGTAAGAAGGAAGGGGGGAGAGTGCTGCGTGCATGTAAGACGGTGAGTGCAAGTGCCACATGGCAAGGGTAGGGATGGGGGCCACTCACTTTGACGGTGCAGTTGGTAATGACTTCTCTTCTTCCCCTGTACATTTCATGTAGGTCAGTGCCCACCAGAAGAAAGATATTTGGCGTGCCATCGCCAAGGAGGTCCGGACCCTGGGGGTCTACCACAGACAGAGCACCCACTGCCGGAAAAGATGGGAGGACATTCGCCGCTGGAGCAAGAAGATGGCGGAGGCTCAGCTGGGGATGGCCTCCCAACGTGGGAGGGGTGCCCATCGAACCATGACCCCCCTGATGTTCAGGATCCTGGCGGTGGCCTACCTGGAGTTGGATGGGCGCTTGAGGGCATCACAGCAGACACAAGGGGGTGAGTACACTCTCATTCAGCTGACCTTGCGTGCAGTAGAGTTGTCTGGGTTGGGGAGGAGGGCTGTGGGTTTCCTTAGGCCAGGGCGAGTTCCGTAGGCTAGGCCCCTCTGTAAGGCATGGCCCTGTGGCCCCCCACCCCACCTCTGTAGAGTGCCAAGTACAGCTATTCATGCCCCTGTGTCATCTATGTGTGCAGATGTCATCCATAGCCTTGTAGGCCATTTCCCAGGAATTGCACTGTGGAGCCCAAGAGCGCAGAGTAGTGCAGGGGGCTTCTGTGTCTGTCTTATCCGTCAACAGTAGTAGTAAGCCATGCACTCAACATGTCTTTCTTCTGTCTCCCCCCCCCTTTTTTTGGTCTTCCTGTTCTTGTGTGCATTAGCATCATCAGGCGGAGAAGCAGTGGCACCGGAGCAGGAGGAAGCTGCATCCCACATGGCCCTGGAGGGCGAGACTACGGAGTCTGAATTCACCAATGGGACGAAGGGCGAGGGGAGCTCCACGGCGGGGACAGGAGTTGACACCAGCTACACGGACTCATCCTCTGATGGGAGCTCCCTTGTGGTGGCGGCAATATCTGTGCCCCCCACATCTACAGGTACAGCCACCACCCCCCCCTACCAGCACCGCCCTCCCAGCAGCCCCTCAGCCTTCGCCCCGTGCCCGCTCACCCAGGAGGGTGGGCATTACCTTCGCCCCAGGCACCTCAGGCCCTGCCCCAGTCACCCCTGCTGCCCTCAGTGAGGAGGCCATTGACCTTCTCAGGTCCCTCACTGTTGGGCAGTCTACCATTTTGAATGCCATCCGTGGTGTAGAGAGGCAGTTGCAACAAACTAATGCATTCCTGGAGGGAATTCATTCTGGTCAGGAGGCCCTTCACCAAGCTTTTCAAACTCTGGCCTCAGCACTGATTGCAGCCATTGTCCCCGTCTCTAGCCTCCCCCCTCCAACTTCCTCCACCCAGACCCAATCCTCTGTACCTCTGCCTATCCCAAGCACACCATCAGACCAGCCTGCACACACCTCACCACACAAGGGAAGCTCAGGCAAACATAAGCACCACACATCCCACAGGCACTCACGCAAGCAACACACACATGCAGACACACCAACATCCACTGCCTCCACTGTGTCCCCCTCCTCGTCGTCTCCCTCCTCCCTCTCAGTCTCGTCTACACTCACACCTGCATGCACTACCTCTACAGCCACTACGTCCCTCACCAGCACACCCACCAGCACACCCCGCTCACGTGCACTCAGCACACCCACTACCATTCACACGTCCCCTGTGTCCTCTCCCAGTGTGTCTGTGATGCCCCCTCCCAAGATACACAAACGCAGGCACACACCCACCCAACAGCCATCCACCTCATGACAGCCTCCAGCGCATGCACCTGCACCCAAAGTCACCAAACGTACACTTCCTACTACTACCACCTCTTCCTCCACTCCCAAACCCCCTCCAGTTACCCGTCCCAGTGTCTCCCAAAAACTTTTCCTGTCCAGCCTTGACCTTTTTCCCACACCTCCCCCACCCCGTCAATCTCATAGGTCCCGAAGTAGCACCTCAGCCACAACATCTACGGGACCAGTGGTGCCTGTTGTCACAGGTATGTGGAGTGCACCGGCCACCGGGACAGCCAGTGTTGCACCGAGCCACAGCACAGCCAGTCCCCCCCCTGTGAAGCATCAGAAGTTGGCCAGTGCCCGGCGGGAGAGGGGGAAGGCACCAGCCACCAAAACCGCTTCCAGGGGTCCTGGTGGGAGTGTGGACTCAGCTGTTACACCTCCCAAGGTGGGGAAGGGCCACAAGAAACCTGGCAAGTCTGGGAAGAGCTGCATGGCGGAGAAGACCGCCATAATCCCCGCTGCCCAGCAGGGCCCCGCCAGCCCAAGCCCAGCTGCCCAGGAGGGCCCCGCCAGCCCCAGCCCAACTGCCCAGGAGGGCCCCGCCAGCCCCAGCCAAGCTGCCCAGGAGGGCCCCGCCAGCCCCAGCCCAGCTGCCGAGGAGGCCACCACCAGCACAAGCCCCGCTGGGCCATGAAGGACCGCCAGCACAAGCCCTGCTGGGCCACGAGGGTCCAGCAGCACAAGCCCCGCTGGGCCATGAAGTACCGCCAGCACAAGCACCGCTGGGCCACGAAAGACCGCCAGCACAAGCCCTGCTGGGCCATGAAGGACCTCCAGCACAAGCCACGCTGGGCCATGAAGGACCGCCAGCACAAGCACCGCTGGGCCGGGCACCGCCAACTCAAGCACCACTGAACAGGGCACCGCTGCCTCAAGCACCGCTGAACAGGGCACCGCCAACTCAAGCACCGCTGAACAGGGCACCACCGCCTCAAGCACCGCTGAACAAGGCACCGCCAACTCAAGCACCGCTGAACAGGGCACCGCCAAATCAAGCACCGCTGAAGAGAAACTCAAGCACCGCTGAACAGGGCACCGCCGCCTCAAGCACCGCTGAACAGGGCACCGCCAAATCAAGCACCGCTGAACAGGGCACCACCGCCTCAAGCACCGCTGAACAGGGCACCGCCAACTCAAGCACCGCTGAACAGGGCACCGCCAACTCAAGCACCGCTGAACAGGGCACCGCCAACTCAAGCACTGCTGAACAGGGCACCGCCAAATCAAGCACCGCTGAACAGGGCACCGCCAAATCAAGCACCGCTGAAGAGAAACTCAAGCACCGCTGAACAGGGCACCGCCGCCTCAAGCACCGCCAAATCAAGCACCGCTGAACAGGGCACCGCCAACTCAAGCACCGCTGAACAGGGCACCGCCGCCTCAAGCACCGCTGAACTGGGCACCGCCACCTCAAGCACCGCTGAACAGGGCACCGCCAACTCAAGCACCGCTGAACAGGGCACCGCCAACTCAAGCACCGCTGAACAGGGCACCGCCAAATTAAGCACCGCTAGCCCATGAGCGGCAGGGGCACTGACGCAACTGGGTCCGTCACGGGGTGAGTGATGCACTCTGGGCACCAGTCCCCCTCCAGAACCAGTGGAGTCATGCATCCACTACCTCTGTCCTTCACAGGATGAAGCACTCTGGGCACCAGTCCCCCTCCAGAACCAGTGTAGACATGCATCCACTATCTCTGTCCTTCACAGGATGAAGCACTCTGGGCACCAGTCCCCCTCCAGAACCAGTGGAGACTGTTATCCACTTGAGAGACTGTGGCTTTGCACTCCCTAGGATATGGCAGTGGGCAACCCACCCACTGTAGAGACTTGAGAGACTGTGGCTTTGCACTCCCCAGGATGCAGCAGTGGGCAACCCACCCACTGTAGAGACTTGAGAGAATGTGGCTTTTCACTCCCCAGGATATGGCAGTTGGCAACCCACCCACTGTAGAGACTTGAGAGACTGTGGCTTTGCACTCCCCAGGATTTGGCAGTGGGCAACCCACTCACTGAAGAGACTTGAGAGACTGTGGCTTTGCACTCCCCAGGATGTACCCGTGGGCAACCCACCCACTGTAGAGACTTGGGAGACTGTGGGTTTGCACTCCCCAGGATTGAACAGTGGGCATTGAGCCCCCTCGTGGATCTGGCGTTGTGCACTCATCCGGCTGAGGTGCCCCCTCTTCCCTTCCCCCTGAGGTGCCTGTTGTATTTCTATCTGTTGCCCCTGCAGTGTTCTCTCTGTTTTGATCGGGTATCGAGTGTGGGCCTCGCCCATGCATTTTGGGCCCAGTGGTCCACGGACTATAAATGGTGCAATACCTGGACTTGTATTATTGGTGTATATATTTGTTTATAGTGTATATATATGTTTGAATACTGGATTTTAATATATTACAATGGTTACACTCATTTCCTTTTGTCTTTGCATTCTTCCAGGGGGCATGGGGGATGTAACTGTAATGTATAATGCTGTATTAGTGTGTGTGTTGTAGTGGGTGAGGGTGTGGGTGGGGGTGTTGCGTGTGTGTGTCTCTGTTTTTTGCCTCCCCCCTCCCCTGTGTCGTAGGTGCAGTACTCATAGTGGTCTTCGCCGCCGGCGTTCGTGCTCCTGGTAGAGGAGCAGGAAGACTATTGCAGGTAGAATTTGGAGTTCTGGGTCCATGGTGTCCTCGTTCCTCGTGGGGTGTGTAGAGGTGAGCGTTTTTCCTTCGAAATTCCTGTTTCCGCCATGTTTTTATCCGCGGTGAATCCGCCCCGGAAAAGGTCGCAGATTGGCCTGTCATAATAGTGTGGGCGGTACATTGTCTCCAGCCTGTCTGTTGGCAGAGACCGCGGCGCTGTTTGTTTGTACCGCCGTGGCGGTCTGAGTGTTAAAATGGCTGTCTTTGTTGGCAGTTTCCGCCACGGTCGTAATTGCAATTTGTTTACCGCCGGCCTGTTGGCGGTCTTACCGCCGCTTTAACACCGTCCGCCAGGGTTGTAATGACCACCTATATGTTGTAATTATGTCAGCATGTTCTGGAGATATATAGCGAGGGTCTGGCCTACTCATCCGGACCCCCCAGAGGAGGTGACAAAACATTGATGACACCCATTGGTATCTATGGGCCACAATAACCACCCGCCTGGACGTGTCAGTGAAGCATTAAGGGCCATATTTATACTTTTTGACGCAAAACTGCGCTAACGCAGTTTTCCGTCAAAAAAATTAGCGCTGGCTAACGCCATTCTGAAGCGGCATGCGGGTGCCGTATTTATTCAATGACGTTAGCCGGCGTTAGCCGCCGGCGCTGCCTGTCGTGCGTGAAAAAAAACGACGTACACCAGGCAGCGCCGGCGTAGGGGGAAAATGGAGTATGGGCGTCCAAAAATGGTGCAAGTCAGGCTGAGGCAAAAAAATCGCCTCAACCCGATTTGCGCCATTTCTTTACAACGCCCTACCCCCATTGAAATGACTCCTGTCTTGGCAAAGACAGGAGTCATGCCCCCTTGCCCAATGGTCATGCGCAGGGGACTTATGTCCCCTGGGCATGGTCATTGGGCATAGTGGAATGTAGGGGGGCACAAATCGGGCCCCCCCTATGCCACAAAAAAAACAAAAAAACTTACCTGAACTTACCTTAATGTCCCTGGGGTGGGTCCCTCCATCCTTGGGTGTACTCCTGGGGTGGGCAAGGGTGGCAGGGGGTGTCCCTGGGGGCAGGGGAGGGCACCTATGGGCTCATCCTGAGCCCACAGGTCCCTTAACGCCTGCCCTGACCCAGGCGTTAAAATCCGGCGCTAATGCGGGTTTTTTAGACCCGCCCACTCCCGGGTGTCATTTTTGCCCAGGAGTATAAATATGACGCATATGTATCGGAGGCCTTTTTTAAGACGGGAACGCCTACCTTGCATATTATTAATGCAAAGAAGGTGTTCATGCAAAAAAATGACGCTAACTCCATGAACTTTGGCGCTAGACGCGTCTAACGCCAAAGTATAAATATGGAGTTAGTTTTGCGTCAAATTTGCGTCTAAAAAAACGATGCAAATTCGGCGCAAACGGAGTATAAATATGCCCCTAAACGTTACATTCTGGTTGCATTTGTACATTTTTGCCAATTGCCAAATTTTGCAGGGGCAGGTATACTGGGCATGTTTAATTCTCTAATTGTTGCTAAGCCTAAACAACTTGTTTGTTGCACCGTTTCATTTAAAAAAATCATTTGAACAGGGATGAGACATGCTCTAAACAATGTTTCTGTACCCTTAGTCTGCCAATTGTTTGTTCCCCAAACACTTTTCAAATCAATATATTTGGACCAATATTCATAACCTTCAATTGATAACCGGGAAACAAAGGATTCCGAATATATAAATTTTGTGTCGGTCAATAACATATGTATGTCCTGAGTTGGAGTTACTTTAAAATAATATGACTCAGCATGTTTTTGACGATGCCCAGAAAAATATGCACACTTTTCAGTATACGTTTTTGAACTCCCTTGTGGTGGAGTTGGACAATGTTCCCATTGCATGCAATTAAATATTGTTTTGGGACTACTCGCTCTATGTATGAAGTGGTGCCCATAATAATTATAGCAAAACATATCACCATAATTTTCTTTAAACTGGTAAACATCTTCATTTTCATAGACAGTATAATATTGCAATTCTGCCATCATAGAATCAACTGTTTTCACATCCCAATCATCAGACACATTGGCTGGGTATGACTACATCATTCATTTAACACATATGGTATTTGAATGATTTCTGTGGGACCATATATATCAAACATCACTTTGTCCCAAACAATCCCATCAGAAATTGGCACTGCGTAAATGTTCATAAAGGATAACTCTCTTCGGACCTTATGTGATGAAAAATGTGGTTTTAAAACCTCCTCCACCTGTTGAACCGCTGATCTCTCTGGAAGAAAATGACCATGTATCAACAAGAAAAAGGTAATAACAAAACCAATCCAAAGCAGAAAGGCTAAGACAGTCAAAGAAAGCCATACATAGTTCCATGGAAAAACGAAATATGTGTCATTAAGCCAATGTATTAGCTTACGTGCACCTGACAGGTCAGCTGTCGAAGAGGCAAGCGAGTCCGATAGACCGTCGTTGAAGTCGACAAAGTAACCAGAGGCAGTACGTGCAAATGGCGTAGCCGTGGTCAGTGGTGGAGTTGGTGTTTCCTGTGGTGGTACACTGTAGACAGCACCTCCATCTGGCTAGTAGTCATGGTGACTTGATCAAATGTTTCTAAATTGCTTGTTGTTAGTGGAACTAATGCAAGATCATCATCCACCCTCCCCAAGCTCGGAGAGGTGTCAGTGTTGGTATAAACAACTTGAAGCAGAGGGATTCGGGAACTACTGGACATTCCCCTTGGTCAGCTGTGCAGAATTGACCACATGTTGTAGTTTGACATTGTCAATTGAAACAAAACGATTTTCTTTGGCACCTGGCAACGGTGGTAGAATAACAGTTCTGGTACCGTGTATCCCCAGTACAGGGACTGGTGCCCGTTAAGAAGGGCCAAAATATTTTTTCACTGCAACCTTTTCACGTACAAGATCCCCAACCCTGGGAATCCAGCTGGTAGATGTTACAAGCACATCCTCAATTCCTGTGGAGGCAGCACTTTTAGAAGAGTTATCCTCACAGAACTGTTGTAATTCCTGTAAGACAGTGACACGATCATTTATGTCAAAAGGTGTTTCTGCTGCCTCAACGCCAGGACCATCAAGATCCGGAACAAACATTTGAGTTCCGAACAGGCACTCATATGAAGTATGACCCCCCAGGGACATTCCAGGCAGGTTATTTAGTGCTCTCTGAACTCCATACAGGTGGGTTAGCCAACTACGAACTGTACCTAAGACTATGGTTGTTAAGGATTGCTTTAAAGCGCAGTTTAATCGCTCCACAACACTATTTCCCTTGGGATGAAATGGAGACGAGTACTGCAGTTGGACCCTCAACGAAGCCATGGTGTCCCTGAATGCCCTTGAGGTGAAAGCAGGGCCCTCGTCCGAATGGAACACCACAACTGCATATGTACCGATAAAGACTCTCAAATCTTTAATAACAGTCTGAGCGTCAGCTGAGCGTTGTGGCCACACCCACACAAATCTCGAGCATGAATCAACAGTGACTAATATGTATTTGTATGCACTATCAGGTGTTAGTGGACCGCAATGGTCCAAGTACACACACTGTAATGGTCTATTGGAAATTAAGAGGGGTGTCTGCGGCGGGCGCTTCGCCGTAGAAACTTTAATTTGTTGACAGATGTCACAACAAAGGACATACTGTTGTAGTGTAGCAGCGATTAGATTAAGCATTAGCAGAAGACATCTTGTATTTAGCAACTATTGTGAACATTTCGCGGAATCCATTTTGTATTCATGGCAGCCATTTTCTCTGCCACATGCTGCCATGTGCTCACCATGTGCTCTGTCCTACCTTTCTGTTAACTACTCTTGAAAATCTGCCTAGTGACAAGTTATATTTAGCATCTCCCACTTTCACACATGCCCAGTAAGGTCTGCAGCTGTTAGTCCTTGAAAACTGTTAGCCCCTCCTACCTGTCGACTGTGCATTTCCACATGACCTTATATGTATAGAAGTCTTGCTTCTATAATTGCACCACCTCCTTTTAGCCCCTGCGTGGGTATAAAAGGACCATGCTCTCTCAGTTCAGTGTGCTACTTCAAACATTACTGAAGGGTGCTGTTTGAACTGTAGTACCACCTCATGAGGTTTAATAAACTTTGGGGGTCATTCTGACCCCGCAGACCGCCGGGGCCAGGGTCGGCGGGAGCACCGCCGACAGACCGGCGGTGCCCCGCAGGGCATTCTGACTGCGGCGGTTCGGCCGCGGTCAGATGCGGGAAACCGGCGGTCTCCCTCCGGTTTCCCGCTACCCTGCAGAATCCTCCATGGCGGCGGAGCGCGCTCCGCCGCCATGGGGATTCTGACACCCCCTACCGCCATCCTGTTCCTGGCGGGTCTCCCGCCAGGAACAGGATGGCGGTAGGGGGTGCCGCGGGGCCCCTGGGGGCCCCTTCAGTGCCCATGCCAATGGCATGGGCACTGCAGGGGCCCCCGTAAGAGGGCCCCACAAAGTATTTCAGTGTCTGCTATGCAGACACTGAAATACGCGACGGGTGCCACTGCACCCGTCGCACCTTCCCACTACGCCGGCTCAATTCTGAGCCGGCGTCCTCGTGGGAAGGTTGATTTGCCCTGGGCTGGCGGACGGCCTTTTGGCGGTCGCCCGCCAGCCCAGGGCAAATCCCAAAATCCCCTCAGCGGTCTTTCGACCGCGGAGCGGTATTTTGGTGGGGGAACTTTGGCGGGCGGCCTCCGCCGCCCGCCGAAGTTAGAATCACCCCCTTTGTCTTTTATTTCAGTTTCTGTGCCAACTTCTTCCTATATGGTCTGAGGACTTTGTGCAGAGAAGGGTGAACCCCTTGCACTAGTAGGCCTTGCTGAGGCTTACTTCAACAAATTGGAGCCCGAACAGGGACTCATCGGCGACTCAGACGCCCAACGGATTGGTCGCGACAAAGGATTGGGATCTCGCTGCAGACGATCAATGCCTGAGGAGACCCGAGTCTTGGCAACCACGGCATTTTTCCCTTCCTTCTGACTTGACCATCCAGGTGGCGCCGGTCCTCGACTGAGATCCTTTTTGTTCATTCGTCATGCAGTGACCATTTGGTCAATTTTAGAACTTGGCAGGTGGAACCTGGACACCCTGTGATGGGTAAGAGCCGTTTTACGGCACTTGCTGTGGGTTTTGATGCCTTTGTTTGGTAATGAAGTTTAGCACTACTTACTGTGGCTCTCGTGTTTTGGGTGAGTAGTCAATTTGTGTCCTTTGAATCGATATATAAATTGCAATTTATATAGGCAGGTAATGAGGAGAATTTTCTCCAATTTAATTTTGATTTGAACGGCACCTTAAGTGCTACTTTGATTATAATACTGCACATTCTGCACTATTTTTGTCATGCCTGTTTTTAGCGCACTTCGTAGGATGTGTTGCTTTTGTAATGGTACCAATTTGAGACTGGAAGAATCCCAACCGGCACCCCCAGAGGGGACGGCCAATAGAGATATGTATGTTAAATATGGTCTTTCTTCTATAATGTACAGCACATTATGGAATAAATACACTTGTGCGGATCCTGAGTTACGTTGGCCTATGCATGGGTCATTTGATTTGCGAAAGATTGAGTATGTGGAACAATGTATGTGTAAGCGAAAGTCTAGACAAGATATGTTTGACTGTGTACCAATGTGGGAGAAATAAGTGCTTGGACGAGTGAAGCGTGTGCAAGCCTTGCTTGGGAAAGAGCAGCGGAAGAATGTATATGTGAAAGCATTGGAAATGAGAAATAAATAAATAAATGACTTAAAGGAGCTAGAAGAGAAAGAACGTAAATTACAGGTAACTGGCCAATACACCGTTAGGCAACCTCTCTATCCTATCCTTAATAAACCACACAATGATATTTTGTTACTAGATCGCCCTCCACCTCCGTGTGTCGTTCCTTCTGCCCCTCATGAGTTAGCTAAGGCCTCCGGTTCGGAGCAACAGAAGATTCGAGACAGTCGCTCTATGTTGCCTGCTGACCGTGCGTCTGAGCTTAGATCTATTGCTCGTAAAACAATTCGTAGCGGTGTCTCTGCTTCTGAACTTTTAGACAACATGAAAGGGTGGACGGAAAAGGAGCAGCTATATTTCACTGAGGCATTTGGCACAGAAGTTATTGAACTATATCGGAAATATTCTGATGAGTTAGAGCCCGATGATGTAGCAGCTGATCATAAGCAAATGCGTTTTGTTTTTCTCCCAGGTGGCTGATGCAATCAGGCGTTTGGTGAAATTATGTGTTGTGGCAGTCCGTTTGCAAGAGGAGAAAAGGGCTGTGGACATAGTTGCACGGACATCTCGGACCGGCGGGGTGCAAGCTTCCATCTTTGGAACACATAAGACTATGATAGTTCACGCGAAACCAATGCGGGAGGCCGCGCCTTTGTATGTTCCTCCTAAAGGATTGGGTACAAGTGATGATAAAACTCCTGTTGATGCTAAGGGTTATTTTATTTATAATTGGGTGTATACTCTTTGGAATAGGGCAGATGTAATGGTACTTAAAATAGCATTACCTGACCCACGGAAAAATACAGCCGCCTTTTATGAGAAAGTTGAGGGAGCAATTAGTTCTTGTGCTATGACTTTGGACAACTTGATTCTTTTGTTTTGCCTGAAGGTGTGGCTCTCATACAATATGTCAATGATATTTTGTTGGCAGCTGATACCCCTGAGCAAGGTGAAAAGTGCACTTTGTCCTTACTTTCTTTTCTTGCTTCACACCATCATAAAGTGTCACGAAAGAAATTGCAATATTGTAGACCAAAGGTAACCTATTTAGGTCACCTTTTGTCTAAGGAGGGCCGTGCACTTACATCAGATCATATTCAAGAAATTTTAGACACACCAGTACCCTCTACTCAGAAAGATGTTCATGCATTCCTTGGTCTTACTTCTTTTTGTAGGCAATGGATATTAGGGTTTTCACACATTGTCAAACCTTTGCTAGCACTTTTGACTAAAGATACTCCAATGCCCCTCCCATGGACAGATGAACGTGAGACTGCCTTCTGGCAGCTACGACAAGCCCTTTGTTCAGCACCAGTGTTAGGTACTCCAGATTACATGAAGCCTTTTGCACTTTACGTACATGAGAAAGATGGATGTGCATTGTCAGTTTTAGTACAGACACATGGCGATAAGCAGCGTCCCTGTGCATATTTTTCAGCAGTAATTGACCCTGTCGCTCGAGCGTTGCCTGGGTGTTTTCGTTCAGTTGCCGCAACAGCTGTGTCAATACGTCAGAGTGAAGGGATAGTTTTGTCACATAAGCTGTTGGTGTTAGTACCCCATGCGGTTGATGCTCTTTTAAATCAAACAAAGACACAACATTTAACTAGCGCTATCATGACAGGATATGAATTGACATTGCTGGCTCCTCACATTACACTGAAGAGATGTGCAACACTAAATCCAGCCACTTTGTTGCCATATCCGGTGACTCAGCCTCAGTCACAAGAAACACATGATTGTATATTCCTTACCGAAGAACAGACAAAGGGTCGTATTGATTTGCAAGATACGCCCCTTCCAGATGTAGACAGGAAATTGTAGGTTGATGGGTCTTGTTTGAAGTTGCCAGACGGTACGACCTCAGCTGCATATGCAATCACCACGATACACACGGTAGTGGAGACAGCTCATATACCACAGAAGTCAGCTCAAGCAGCTGACCTAATAGCTTTGACACGAGCATGTGAGCTTAGTACTGACTTATGTGTGAACATTTATAGAGACAGCCGCTATGCTTTTGGAGTGGTTCATGATTTTGGTTTGCTTTGGAAGGAGAGAGGCTTTCTCACATCCCACGGGATGCAGATAATGCACGGAGAATTAGTGCATACCCTCTTAACTGCATTGACATATCCAAAGAAACTAGCTATTGTGAAATGTAGTGCACATAAGAAAGTGACCGATAAGATAGGGCAAGGTAATGCTCTTGCGGACCGCGTAGTACGTGAGACTGCGATGAAGCGAAGTACTACTTCTATGTACATAGTGAAGTCACAAGCTGAACGTTGGCATAATGCTAGACAAGGCGTATTAGATATACAGAAATCTGCTTCTGTGAAAGAACGTGAGCAATGGTCTGAAGAAGGAGAATTGGATGATGAGGGCTGTTGGAATAAGCAGATGGATAAATGGAAATTGCCTATAGCTTTTGTACAACCTATGGTTCAGATGGCACATGGGGTGGCACATGTTGGAGCTTCAACAATAACGAAGTTGCTTACGCAATTTTGGGAGCATCCAGAAATTTCCAGTACAGCTAAGAGAGTAGTACAGTCTTGTTTGATCTGTTTACAATACAATCCTGGGAAAGGGAAACGTACTCCTGTGGGAGGGTTTGCTACACCAACTGCACCTTTTGAAGTTCTACAAATGGATTATATTCAGCTTGAACGCTGCAACAATTTAAAGTATGTCTTGGTGGTGGTATGTGCCTTCAGTAAATGGATAGAGGCGTACCTCACACAGGATGATACTGCCATTACCACAGCGAAGGTGCTTTTGAAATAATTTTTTCCTAGGTTTGGTGTTTGCAGACTTTTATGGAATGATAATGGACCCCATTTTGTTGGGGAAGGTATTAAGTATGTCCTGAAAGGATTAGGGATCAAACAGAAGTTCCATGAGGTTTTCCACCCACAATCAGCAGGGTTGGTGGAAAGGTATAATGCTACTTTGAAGCTGATGTTAGCGAAGATACAGGCTTCCACATCCTTAACTTGGCCGGATGCATTATCGTTGGCATTATTGTCTATTAGGTCAGTGCCACACTCTCGAATTGGCCTTACTCCCTAAGAAGTGGTGTTTGGAAGGCCAATGAACATTTGGGGAGTTCCTAAGCCAAATTCTGTATATGATATACCTTGTGTCCTGATGAATGATTATTTGGCACAGTTAACCGACAATTTGGTTTCTATTCATCAACAGGTTCGAGAAGCACTTCCTGACAGATCTACAGGTGAAGGCCATGAACTCCGACCAGGTGACCAGGTGATGATTAAGTCCTTTGAAAGATCAAGCAGCTTGGAACCAAGGTGGCGAGGCCCAGAACAGGTGCTCCTTGCGACAAGGACAGCAGTTCGAGTGACAAACCGAAAGAATTGGGTCCATAGTACTCACTGCAAGAGAGTGCTTTGCTACCTACCTTGGGGGAACCTGCTGTGCTGACCGATCATCGATAGATTTTGACTACGGAGAAAGGCCGTGCTATATCACCTGACGAATCTGCGGACTTCTTCCCGGACCATACGACTTCTGGAGTGTCGCAATATAATTTGAGACCGAGGAAAGAATCTGAAATTGTTTTGAAAAAAACTGGTTGAGCTACCGCCCTGGGTTAGTGAAACGGAGAACCAATGTGGCAAGGGGGGTGGATCAGCCATGCATTAGAGTAGTGATCACCATCTTGGCCCGTGGTGAAGAAATCAGCGGCTGCCCAGGGATAAGAGCTCCAACGATTGTTTTTAATTAATTTCTGAAAGGGTTGATTATCACTGCTGCTAAAATGAATAACAAACTGATCATTGGTACTATGGGGTTTGTTGTTGTTTTGATGGTTATAGCAATAATCACCTGGTTTGTTGAAAAGAAGGCTCCTGCTCGTGAGTTTTTTGTTGCCACTACTCCAGTACCAGAGGATCACTATTACTTTATGCTTCCCTATCATGAGCAGAAGCACCGTCAATCGTACTTCAATAATACTTTCATTCAGATGTTGCATCATACTCATAATGCTACTAACTGTTGGGTATGTGGAATTATACCTGCGCATCAAAAGAAAGGAGGAACACCTTTCATTCCTCTTCCTTTTTCACACAATGGTTCTTGTCAAGCTTGGTACACACTTTTGTTTGCATCTGGAAAACGTTCAGAGGGCGGACTTTTCTTTTTCTCGCCTTAATAAAGTATGCTACCAAGAACAAGATGGGTATCCCCAAGCCAAAGGAACTAAATGGGAATGGGAAAAGTATCAACCGGACAATGTTTCAATACCATATGTCTTCACAAATATAAGAGACTCTGACAAGAAAGAACAATTTGTGATTTCTGTTACAAAAACTAAAGCAGATTTATGTATGTGAATTCCAGTGGGATACGCGATTGTACCTTGATTTTAACTATTGAGGGTGTAAATAATAGTAGTTTTACAGATTCACATAATACATATTTTGTTTGTGGTAACTATGGATATTACCAACTACCTGTTGGATGGTCAGGTGTATGTAATGATTGCAATATTGTTCACATGCTATATCTGTATTCAGTGTGGTCCAATGTTCTGCTCCATGTGTATTACTACTTGTATGCCTACTAAAAGTAATATTACAGAAATGAAAGCACAACACATGTTAGATAAGGAAATAGCTGAAATGATGAGCATAAATGTACAAGATGAATATTTAGATTATCCCAGAAAGACGAATGCCTTCAGCTAATGCTGAAAGGGTCATCTGTTGTAGTTTAGCAGCGATTAGATTAAGCATTAGCAGAAGACATCTTGTATTTAGCAACTATTGTGAACATTTCGCGGAATCCATTTTGTATTCATGGCAGCCATTTTCTCTGCCACATGCTGCCATGTGCTCACCATGTGCTCTGTCCTACCTTTCTGTTAACTACTCTTGAAAATCTTCCTAGTGACAAGTTATATTTATCATCTCCCACTTTCGCACATGCCCAGTAAGGTCTGCAGCTGTTAGTCCTTAAAAACTGTTAGCCCCTCCTACCTGTCGACTGTGCATTTCCACATGACCTTTTATATATAGAAGTCTTGCTTCTATAATTGTACCACCTCCTTTTAGCCCCTGCGTGGGTATAAAAGGACCATGCTCTCTCAGTTCAGTGTGCTACTTCAAACATTACCGAAGGGTGCTGTTTGAACTGTAGTACCACCTCATGAGGTTTAAAGAACTTTGGGGGTCATTCTGACCCTGGCGGCCGGTGGCCGCCAGGGCCACCGACCACGGGAGCACCGCCAACAGGCTGGCGGTGCTCCCACGAGCATTCTGACCGCGGCGGTTCAGCCGCGGTCAGAAGCGGCAAGTCGGCGGGCTCCCGCCGACTTACCGCTGCTCGGGGGAATCCTTCATGGCCCCCCCTACCGCCATCCTGTTCATGGCGGGAAAGCCGCCATGAACAGGATGGCGGTAGGGGGGGTCGCGGGGCCCCTGGGGGCCCCTGCCGTGCCCATGCCAATGGCATGGGCACGGCAGGGGCCCCCGTAAGAGGGCCCCGCAAAGTATTTCAGTGTCTGCCTTGCAGACTCTGAAATACGCGACGGGTGCCACTGCACCCGTCGCACCTTCCCACTCCGCCGGCTCGATTACGAGCCGGCATCCTCGTGGGAAGGGAGTTTTTCCCTGGGCTGGCGGGCGGTCTTTTGGAGACCGCCCGCCAGCCCAGGGAAAAACTCATAATACCCTCCGCGGTCTTCTGACCGCGGAGCGGTATAATGGGGGCGGAATTCTGGCGGGCGGCCTCCGCCGCCCGCCAGAATCAGAATCACCCCCTTTGTCTTTTATTTCAGTTTCTGTGCCAACTTCTTCCTATATGGTCTGAGGACTTTGTGCAGAGAAGGGTGAACCCCTTGCACTAGTAGGTCTTGCTGAGGCTTACTTCAACAATACTGTTTAGTCTCTTTGTAGAGACCGGGCCACAAATAACAGGCTTGTAAGAGTGAAATTGTAGCCGTCACACCAGCATGTGCAGATGCCACCCCCTCATGCGCTGTTTTGATCAATTGTGGTCTTATATCTTTGTTGGGGATGTCACGTACGCCTACGCCTGGAATTTTAACTTCAGCGTTCAGCATACCTCACATATAGTATTGATATTTGTTAGGGAATCCTTTAGGAAAAGGCGTACCATCAACAGTAGGTTTTATGGCAGCCAAAGTGTCTGTGTCTGGTTTGGAACTCGAACGAGTCACTGCAGCTACAGTGGCAACTGCCACTGCCGACTTTGCGGCTTCATCTGCCTAAGTATTTCCAGCAACGTGTATTCCAACGCGCTGGTGTCCAAGTGTATGCACAACATGGACTTTCGGTAGCGTCTCTTTCAGGTCTGCTACCTTCCCCCACAGGAGTCTGTGTTTTATGGTGTTGCCTTTGGAATCTCTGAACCCACTCTGACGCCAGTAATGCAGATATTCATTAAAGGACTGGACACAGTAATATGAATCACAAACAATCAGTGTGGACTGCGCTGGATCCGTATGTTCTAGTGCCATCAGCAGAGCTTTTGAATCAGCCAATTGTGCTGTACAATCCCCTAAGGTCTGTGTATAGGTATGTAGGGGACAGAATTTCTCCCCCACCATGTAGCCGCTTACGACTGCGCAAGCAGCAGAATATTGATGTTTGGTTCCAATCGCTGGTTACGCAGAGCCATTGGTGTACATGACTCTATGATATTGATCAATAGGCAAGGTATTTGCTGGAACTGGATATCCTACTTCATATTGTAGAAATTCTTGAGTTTGGAACGTTGGATCGAAAATGTAGTCTACATCAGTGACTGTTAGAGACGTAGCCTATTGTATCCAACGTGGATGAAGTGCTTTTGCGTTCAGAACGCTAGCTTTTGTAACAGCCTCTAGGGCTGGAATTGGAGAAACAACAATGATGCGTTTCCCTTGGGCAAGAGGTCTTTCTTTAACCCCTTCTGTGCTGCGGACGTAATGGTTACGTCCTGAGGCACAGTGCTGCGCCCACTAGACACCAGGGATGTCCTTTGTAAAAAGGAAATTGGCATAAGGGAGCGACCCCTTGGGCAAGGGTCGCTCCCAGGGGGGAATTTTTTTTTAAGGCCTTTTCTGCCCCCGGGGGGGCAGAAACCTCTAGGCACCAGAGATACGTTTTTTTTTTTTTGTTTTTTTTTTGTTTTGTTTTTTGTTTTAGGTGTGGGGAGCGACCCCTTAGGCAAGGGTCGCTCCCAGAGGGGGCAAATTATATTTAGGCCATTTCTGCCCCCCTTGGGGGCAGATTGGCCTATTTTCATGAGGCCAATCTGCCCCCAATGGGGGCAGAAACCACTAGACACCAGGGAGTTTTTTTTTTGTTTGTGAATTTCACGTAAGGGGAGCGACCCCTTAGGCAAGGGTCGTTCCCCTGGGGGGCAAATTTATTTTAAGCCATTTCTGCCCCCCACGGGGTCAGATCAGCCTATTTTTATGAGGCCAATCTGCCCCCAAGAGGGGCAGAAACCACTAGACACCAGGGAGTTTTTTTGTTTGTTCGTGAATTTCACGTAAGGGGAGCGACCCCTTAGGCTAGGGTCGTTCCTGTGGGGGGGCAAATTTATTGTAGGCCATTTCTGCCCCCCAGGGGGGCAGATCAGCCTATTTTAATTAGGCCGATCTGCCCCCAAGGGGGGCAGAATCCACTAGGCACCGTTTTTTGTTGTTGTTTTACAGATGGGGAGCGACCCCTTAGGCAAGGGTCGCTCCCCTGGAGGGGCTAATTGTATTTAGGCCATTTCTGCCTGCTTTGGGGGAAGATCGGCCGATTTTAGTTCAATCTGCCCCCAAGGGGGGCAGAAACCACTAGGCACCAGGGATCTTATTTTTTGCGCCGTCACACAAGGGGAGCGACCTTGTAGGCAAGGGTCGCTCCCCGGGAGGGGTGGGGGGGCAAATTTATTTTAGGCCATTTCTGCCTCCCTTGGGGGCAGATCGGTCTATTGGCATTAGGCCGATCTTCCCCCAGGGGGGGCAGAAACCTCCAGGCGCCATTATATATATATATATATATATATTATTCTTTTTTTTGTTTGTTTGTTTTTTTAGAGATAGGGAGCGAGCCCTTAGGCAAGGGTCGCTCTCCTGGAGGGGCAAATTGTATTTAGGCCATTTCTGCCCGCTTTGGGGGCAGATCGGCCGATTTTAGGGCAGAAACCAGTAGGCACCAGGGATCTTTCTTTTTGCACCATCACGCAAGGGAAGCGACCCCGTAGGCAAGGGTCGCTCCCCGGGGGGGGGGGGGGAATTTATTTTAGGCTGAGCTAGAGGCCAAAATCCACAGGTAGGCACTTTGCAAAAACACCTCTGTTTTCTGTGAAAAAATGTGATGTGTCCACGTTGTGTTTTGGGCCATTTCCTTTCGTGGGCGCTAGGTCCACCCACACACGTGAGGTACCATTTTTATCGGGAGACTTGGGGGAACGCTGGGTGGAAGGACATTTGTGGCTCCTCCCAGATTCCAGAACTTTCTGTCACCGAAATGAGAGGAAAAAGTGTTTTTTTGGCCAAATGTTGAGGTTTTTTAAGGATTCTGGGTAACAGAACCTGGTCAGAGCCCCACAAGTCACCCCATCATGGATTCCCCTAGGTGTCTAGTTTTCAGAAATGTGCTGGTTTGCTAGGTTTCCCCAGGTGCCGGCTGAGCTAGAGGCCAAAATCCACAGGTAGGCACTGTTTTCTGTGAAAAAATGTGATGTGTCCATGCTGTGTTTTGGGCCATTTCCTTTCGTGGGCACTGGGCCTACCCACACATGTGAGGTACCATTTTTATCGGGAGACTTGGGGGAACGCTGGGTGGAAGGAAAGTTGTGGCTCCTCTCAGATTCCAGAACTTTCTGTCACCGAAATGTGAGGAAAATGTGTTTTTTTAGCCAGATTTTGAGGTTTGCAAAGGATTCTAGGTAACAGAACCTGGTCAGAGCCCCACAAGTCACCCCATCTTTGATTCCCCTAGGTCTCTAGTTTTCAAAAATGCACAGGTTTGGTAGGTTTCCCTAGGTGCCGACTTAGCTAGAGACCAAAATCTACAAGTAGGCACTTTGCAAAAAACACCTCTGTTTTCTGTCAAAAAAAATTGGGATGTGTCCATGTTGTGTTTTGAGACATTTCCTTTCGTGGGCGCTAGGCCTACCCACACAAGTGAGGTACCATTTTTATCGGGAGACGTGGGGGAATGCTGGGTGGAAGGAAATTTGTGGCTCCTTTCAGATTCCAGAACTTTCTGTCACCGAAATGTGAGGAAAATGTGTTTTATTAGCCACATTTTGAGGTTTGCAAAGGATTCTGGGTAACAGAACCTGGTCAGAGCCCCACAAGTCACCCCATCTTTGATTCCCCTAGCTCTCTAGTTATCATAAATGTGCTGGTTTGGTAGGTTTCCCTAGGTGCCGGCTGAGCTAGGGGCCAAAATCTACAGGTAGGCACTTTACAAAAAACACCTCTGTTTTCTGTAAAATAAATGTGATGTGTCCACATTGTGTTTTGGGCCATTTCCTTTCGTGGGCGCTAGGCCTACCTACAGAAGCGAGGTACCACTTTTATCGGGAGACTTGGGGGAACGCTGGGTGGAAGGAAATTTGTGGCTCCTCTCAGATTCCAGAACTTTCTGTCACCGAAATGTGAGGAAAATTTGTTTTTTTAGCCAAATTTTGAGGTTTGCAAAGGATTCTGGGTAACAGAACCTGGTCAGAGCCACACAAGTCACCCCATCTTTGATTCCCCTAGGTCTCTAGTTTTCAAAAATGCGGTGGTTTGGTAGGGGTCCCTAGGTGTCAGCTGAGCTAGGGGCCAAAATCTACAGGTAGGCACTTTGCAAAAAAACACCTCTGTTTTCTGTACAAAAAATGGGACGTGTCCACGTTGTGTTTTGGGCCATTTCCTTTCGTGGGCGCTAGGTCTACCCACACAAGTGAGGTACCATTTTTATCGGGAGACTTAGGGGAACGCTGGATGGAAGGAAATTTGTGGCTCCTCTCAGATTCCAGAACTTTCTGTCACCGAAATGTGAGGAAAATTTGTTTTTTTAGCCAAATTTTGAGGTTTGCAAAGGATTCTGGGTAACAGAACCTGATCAGAGCCCCACAAGTCACCCCATCTTGGATTCCCCTAGGTCTCTAGTTTTCAAAAATGCAGAGGTTTGGTAGGTTTCCCTAGGTGCCGGCTGAGCTAGAGGCCACAATCTACAGGTAGGCACTTTGCAAAAAACACCTCTGTTTTCTGTCAAAAAATGGGATGTGTCCACGTTGTGTTTTGGGGCATTTCCTGTCGCGGGCGCTAGGCCTACCCACACACGTGAGGTATCATTTTTATCGGGAGACTTGGGGGAACATAGAATAGCAAAACAAGTGTTATTACCCCTTGTCTTTCTCTACATTTTTTCCTTCCAAATATAAGAGAGTGTGTAAAAAAGACGTCTATTAGAGAAATGCCCTGTAATTCACATGCTAGTATTGGCACCACGGAATTCAGAGATGTGCAAATAACCATTGCTTCTCAACACCTTATCTTGTGCCCATTTTGGAAATACAAAGGTTTTCTTGATAGCTATTTTTTACTCTTTATATTTCAGCAAATGAATTGCTCTATACCCGGTATAGAATGAAAACCCAAGGCAGGGTGCAGGTCATTTATTGGCTCTGGGTACCTAGAGTTCTTGATGAACCTACAAGCCTATATATCCCCGCAACCAGAAGAGTAAAACGTAGAGAAAAATTGCAGATTTCATCACCTCAATTTCAATATTTGTTTTTTCAGTTGGTCTTTTCTGTAGGAAACCCTTGTAGGATCTACACAAATTACCCCTTGCTGAATTCAGACTTTTGTCTACTTTTCAGAAATGTTTCAATTTCTGGGATCCAGCATTGGTTCCATGCCCATTTCTGTCACTGACTGGAAGGAGGCTGAAAGCACAAAAAATCGTAAAAATGGGGTATGTCCCAGTAAAATGGCAAAATTGTGTTGAAAAATTGGGTTTTCTGATTCAAGTCTGCCTGTTCCTGAAATCTGGGAAGCTGGTGATTTTAGCACCACAAACCCTTTGTTGATGCCATTTTCAGGGAAAAAACACAAGCCTTCTTCTGCAGCCCCTTTTTCCCATTTTAAAAAAAAAAAAAAAAATTTAACTGTATTTTGGCTAATTGTTTGGCCTCCTTCTGGGGAACCCACAAAGTCTAGGTACCTCTAGAATCCCTAGGATGTTGGAAAAAAAGGACGCAAATTTGGCGTGGGTACCTTATGTGAACAAAATGTTAAGAGGGCCTAAGCGCAAACTGCCCCAAATAGCCAAAAAAGGCTCGCCACAGGAGGGGGAAAAGGCCTGGCAGCGAAGGGGTTAATAACAGCCATCTGCACAGCAGTGAGAATTTTCTCCGTCGGTGCAAAGCGTTGTTCAGCAGCTGAATACAAATGTGATTTGCATGCAATCGGGACTGTCTCACCTTCATTAAATGTTACATAGGTTAAACCGATGGCCCCAGCTATTACCCTGATGACCAAATGTGTTTTGTTGTTCTTTGTGTGTAAATGTTTTGCTGCTAGCATGTCTGTCGGCTTTTCTTACTATGCCCTACTGAGACTTACCTGTCTGGCCTGGCTGATGGCGAATCGAGTGATGTCCTGAGGACGAAGACTGACGCTGCTTGCTGACTCATTTAGATGGGTAACTATCTGATGAAATTGTAGTTGTCTGTTTGCCTTTTCTTTCTAGGTACCAACTGCTCTTTTGATAAAGGCCATAGTTAGATCTTTTCCAAATTCATGTTGCCAAATTGTTTTGCATGAAGCCCAACATGCTGATGCTAATTCGAGGTTAGTTAAGGAGTTCACTAATATCGGATGCAAATAGACAAATTACTGAATTCTTGCTTTGTTGAATAATGTACTAATGATACTCTGCTAAAGTTGACTCAGGTTAACGTTGTGCTTTATTCTAATGTTCATGATATATGCTTTGATAAAGTTTTGCTCGAGTTGCCAAATTATAGTGGTTTTGATGTGCTTGCTATTGTTGAGACGAATAAACATGATATTAGATTGTAACTAATAGGGAATAAATATCCTAGCTCTTACTAGGTTTGTTGTGGTTATTCCTGGCTGAAAGGTTATGGTGCATCCGCTGTATTGATCTATATTAACGTTATTGATTACCTTGAGTGATTAGTTCTTGTGAATATTGACGAGGTTATTGATCTATTGACTGCAATGCTAACTGGATATCTTGTTCTGGGAAGTCCCCAAACGTGGTCAAAAGGTTCATTGGCCTAAGACGTGTCTCCTTGTAAGTTTACATATCAAGGTTCTGACACGTTATCAAAACCCACTGAGCTTTCTACACAAAATACAAATCTGTGATCTGCATATTACATGTTTGCAGCAGGCACATTAACCCTCTATGCCACTTTGTGTAGTCAAAACTGTGACTTGACAAAGCAAAGATGTCTCCTGCAAGCACATTAATAATCACAGCTATTTTACCATTATTATTATTTCATGAAAATTGATGGTCACACAAAGATCTCTACATCAAGGCCCAGATTTAAGGAGGCCTAGAGTCATATATCGTCACATTAGCATGACTTTTTTATGCTAATGTGGAAATATAATTATGGCAAAAACGCTGCACCATATTTACAAAGTGGCGCAATGCATGCATTGCACCACTTTTTAACCTCTTGTGCCACATTATCCCTGAGCCAGGCATAATGAATGCAAAGGGGGCATTCACCAGAAAAATGGCGCAATGAAATCTAAAAGACTACTTTGCGACATTTTTTGCGGCATTTTTAATGCCTGCACAGAGCTGGTGTTAAAAAGAGGCACACGTTTGTTCTCAATGGCCACAATGTGCTTTGCAGGATTAGCGTCAAAATTTTTGGTGCTAATCCTGCAATGCCCCAAACTAGCATCAAAAATGTTGACGCTAGTTCCCGAACTATCCCCATGGTGTACAGTAAGTTAAATACAGTGCACACATGGTGGTGTTAGAGGGGGCACTAAGCAGCGCAAGAAAAGTGGTACTGCATTGAATGCAGCACCACTTTTGCAAATTTGCCCCTAAATGCCTAACCCATAATAAATTTTAAAAGGTAGTCCGTCTGGGACCATTCATGTAAGCCAGAGCAGATTTACCTTCATGTGTATCTTTGTTGACAATATCTTGGTGGCAGAGAGAGTTTAAAAAATGTGCCCCTTGTGACTCCACCCCGTTTCTGCTGCCACACCTTCACCTCCAATTTATGGGATACTGGGGTGTTTTTGTTCATTTTCCAGGGCTGACTGTCACCATATTCCAAGTACAATTTTTGGGTTCCCCTGTTCTTGATATCTAGTGAGGTAGGTTATACAAGGGAAAGCTTGTGGGTAACGTTAAATGGGTTAAGAAGAGATGGGAGGGAAAGCATCCCCTGCAAGTCGTGAGTAAAGGTTAGTATGGTAAGAGGTGGTAGGAGGGAGAGGGTCTTATGTGAGTCACAGGTTACGGACAGCATAGTCGGACCCAAGTCAAAAAGGAAGATCATCCTAGAGTCATTCTGAAGTCATCTGATGACTTCAGCTGAGCTATTCCTGTAATTATCTGGGAAAGTCATCCGAAACCATCCTGAAGTATGTGTATAGGGTGAAATATTTAAATGAGATGACTGTAGAGTCATCACAAGAACTACTCTAGGATGAGTTCCTGATGACTTAATTTGAAAGTGTGTGATGATTGTTTACAATTCCAGAAGTACCAGCTGACAACTTGAGGATTAGTTCAGATTACTACAAAATGATTCCAGGACAATTTGAGGATGACTGTGGATTACTACAAGATGATTCCAGGACAATTTGAGGATTAGTGCAGATTACTACAAAATGATTCCAGGACAACTTGAGGATTAGTGCAGATTGCTACAAAATGATGCCAGGACAATTTGAGGATTAGTGCAGATCACTACAAAATGACTCCAGGACAATTTGAGAATGAGTGTGGATTACTCTTAGATTACTTTATGCCAACTTCAGAATGAGTGAAGTCTGCTCCTTGATGATTATATGAAAACTTTGAGATAAGCGCAGAATATTTCAGGATGACTATCACAAATTCAGGATAAGTGCTGATTACTTCAAGATGATTCTACGACAACCTGAAGAAGCCTGCGGATTGCTTTAGGATGATTGTATGACAACTTCAGAATGAGCCTCGAATAATCGGTGATGAAACTGTGACAGCTTCAGTATAAGTGAGGATTACTACTTGATGATGTAAACAAAACAAAAAACTTCAAGATAGATCTGAACTTTTACTCTGTGGTTCCAAACCTTTTTCTGGAGATTGTCCATGATGGCAGCCATTTCATCCCCTCAATCAGAGGTCTTCGAGGCGCACCACCACCATTGCCACCACCTCCGTTTAGCAGAACCATGTTTAACCTTTGATCTATGTCCTACGAGGAGAAGTCAACAATATTTGCCAGTGGCCTATTCTACATCTCAGGTGAAGTACAGTGTTGAGGGCAACGTGAACTGAGGGAAAACTCAAATGGTGGAACAATTAAAAGATGATAAACGGCATGCATGGATGAAGGTCTAATAGGAGGTGGGTGTTTTGTTTATGAGGAGCCATAAGAACATGTGTGCCAAGCAATAATACATGGCAAGATGTGAACGGTGAAGGGCAAGGGGGCGGAGTGTCTGCAGATGATCGCCTGATGGAACATGTGAATGGCAAAGTGTTTGCAGATGATTGCTTGGAGTGGGGGAAGCTGTGAGCGCCTGAGTCACTCTGGGTCAAATATTGAAGATGATCAAATTTGGGAGAAAATGGTTATACATCCATAATTGAACAGTTGAGGGAAAAGTGCTGAGTGGGTTGTCCAACCTCAGCAGGATAGTGACTGAGGGCAGAGGAAGTTGTGAGTGATTGTCTTTAGGAGAGTGGATGTGGTAGGCTATGAGTGGCTGACTGTTTACAAGCAAAACAGCCTTAGGAAGGAAAGCTGTGCGTGATGATTTGCTAGATAAGAGATGCTGTAAATGGCTGCACAATTAACGGCACTGAAGCTGTAAATATTTAGCTTTATGTATGAGAGAATATGCAGATAAGAAGACCTGTGACTGGGATAAGTGACAAATTACCTATAGGAGAAGTAGTGTGTTTGTGGCTAAGGGAGCACACTGGAAAATTATGCATACTATGAATGACAGAATATCCTTAGGTGAGCGTTTGAGTGCAAGAGAAGCTAAAAGCAAATGGCTGCTTGTAGGCAGGTGACTGAGACACAGGAAGCTCCGCTTGTGGCAAAGTGTCAGTTGGTTGAGGCTTTTCAGAATCTTAAAACATGAACAAAGGGCCAGTATTTGTCTCTAGGAAAGTGGCAACCTTATGAGTAGGCGTCAGCAAATCTGGATTGGGGTCCATCAAGCTAGGTAGTGACGTAATGTTGGCTGGGGTGGTGCATGTGTAATAGGTCATAAGGCTTTCCTAGATGTCCATGTTACCTGGGCAGAACGGTGGTGTTGGATCCAGTGCAAGAGATACACACGCCCTCGTGTCAGCAAGTCCTGCCTTTTTGACAGGGACACTTTGCATTATGGGGCTTGTAGTATGCACCTATAAAATCCCAATATGCAAAGTACTGTTGTATAAAAACCTGGACTGGCTGTGCTGATGGGGGGAAAAAAGCCCAGAGCAGCTGAAGGTGTCACACATGTGGCCACTTTTGCTAGCATGGCCCTGCATACCTTTCACACTGGCCAAAGCCAACCGCTTCCTCCCCTATGCTACGTGGCACCTCTGCCCTGAAGACCTCTCCGCTAGTCTCCCTCTGTCCCTCGGGGAGGCTGGCATCTGTCTGATCGTGTCTCTAAGGGCCATATTTATACTCCGTTTGCGCCGAAATAGCGTCGTTTTTTTTGACGCAATTTCGACGCAAAACTAACGCCAACTAACGCCATATTTATACTATGGCGTTAGAGGCGAATAGCGCCAAAGTTCCCGGAATGTGCGTCATTTTTTAGCGTGAACCCCTTCCTTGCGTTAATGATATGCAAGGGAGGCGTTCCCGTCTAAAAAATGACTCCCAGGCCTTTACGTGGTATTTATACTCCCGGGCAAAAGAGACGCCCGGGAGTTGGCGTGGCAAAAAACGGCGTATTTGCGCCACTTTTTAACGCCTGCTCAGGGCAGGCGTTAAGGGGCCTGTGGCCTCAAAATGAGCCCACAGGTGCCCTCCCATGCCCCCAGGGACCCCCCCTGCCACCCTTGCCCACCCCAGGAGGACCCCCAAGGATGGAGGGACCCACCCCAGGGACATTCAGGTAAGTTCAGGTAAGTTTTATTTTTTATTTTTTATATTTTATTTTGGTGGCATAGGGGGGCCTTATTTGTGCCCCCCTACATGCCACTATGCCCAATGACCATGCCCAGGGGACAGAAGTCCCCTGGGCATGGCCATTGGGCAAGGGGGCATGACTCCTATCTTTACAATGATAGGAGTCATGTTGATGGGGGATGGGCGTCGTTAAAAAATGGCGCAAGTCGGGTTAAGACGATTTTTTCGACGTAACCTGACTTGCCCCATTTTAAGAAGCCCATGCGCCATTTTCCCCCTACGCCGGCGCTGTCTGGTCTACGTGGTTTCTTCCCACGCAAACCAGGCAGCGCCGGTCTGATTGCGCCGTCTAACGCCATTCCATAAATACGGCGCCCGCATGGCGCTTCAGAATGGCGTTAGACGGCGCAAAACTTTTTGAGGCTAAACTGCGTTAGCGCAGTTTAGCGTCAAAAAGTATAAATATGGGCCTAAGTCTGCTGTGGGCCTCCGTGTTTCATGGAGCTCAGAATCTCTGTGTTACCAGGCACTGCAATGCGTTCCGTCTGGATGTTGAATATGTTCATTCTCGATCTCAACTGAAGAGTAAAAGTTCATTCATGGAAAGGAAGCCTGGGCTATACCAGCAGCCTCCTGAAGGAGAGGGGGAGTGTTCCATTAATTGTAAACTTAGAATGGGGCACCAGCACACTCATCGTGCTTAATTATTTGTGCTTTGCTTTAATTTTTGTAAGTACCATGGAAGTACAAACTGCTTTATGTACTAAGAAACTTTTGTACTAATGTTCCTTTTTTCCCTGTCTTTGGTTTAGCCCACAGTCCTGGCGCCAAAATCCGTATAGAAACAAATGCTTTGTTGTTGCCGGTGTTCTATAAGGGAGGGGGAGGCGCAGGGAGTGTGTGGTGCTGGCTCCATGCTGGCAGAAAGCATTCACACTGCGCAGAGGTGTGAAAATCAAAACGGGAACGCCCCAGAAAAGAATTACTTGTTGTTTGCTGAGAATGAACTTACTCCAGGGCACACTGTTGTAGGTGGATGACATGGTAACAACTGTCTATAAGACACCCTGCTAAATCGTGTAGATGCTGCACATTTATCAGGAAGCGCTGTGTTGCTTTCTATGTTTGAGCCTATTTCATACTCTATTTCTCAGATAATTTCCTAATTTTAAGTATCTTTTGCGATATGCTGGGATCGCACTATAAAATGACATGCTTATTCACCACAAATACGCTCATTTTGTTTGTTTCAAATTCAAAGTGACCTGCAGACACGCACATCACCGCAGCAGGCACTGTCTTCGTAATCTGCTAGTCATTTATGTCAACAAGCTACATTTAGGTAGGAGACTCGTGATTTTTACAGCAAGTTATAGCACTATTTTAACTTTCTACTGCTTAAAACTATTTGACTTCAATTCTAGTTTAGGAGAAAATTCATGACATAGTTATTTGTTGGTAGATAACATTTAGAATGTGCACTACTTAATATTCATAATTTTAACTGCAAAATCTTTATATTTTCTGTAGTGCTGGGATCCCTTATGTTTCAATGTGTGTTTTTATGCGCAGAACGTGCTGCACAGTTTTGCATCATTTGCCATTACATTATATATTTATCCTTGCTACATAATGTAGTACTCCATAGACCATTTCAGTAGCACCTATAAAAGGCATCATTGTCCAAAGGTTCTCATTTAGCCACTTTGTGCAGTGGAAAATACGAGTCATCGCCATGCTGAGATTCAAACCAGAAGCCTGCAGTTATTCAGTTCACTGCAGCAGGCAATCAGCCTACTGAGCTAGCCTAGAACAACTTGGTAAACACTTAGAGAATGGTTGGCACAATTTTCATTGACGTACGAAAAAAACGTCTTCTAAAAGAGCTACATCCTCACTTAAAATCGGGTGCTAACACAATTTGAAACCAAATTTGAAATCACAGGTTTCATTCAAAGTGTGCATACAAGCCAATAAATCTATTAACCTTACACATCGATTTCTGAAGCATATTTCATGCTTATTTGCATCTAGTGTAAAACGTATATACCATCTAAATGGTTTTCAATTTGCAATAATCCACAAATAATTCTGAAACCATGCCACAGGTTAAAACTTTCTAACAAAAGTGAAAACAAAATTATAGTCATGGTCCTGGGGTAATTAGTAACGCATCCTTAAATCATCAGGAAGCATTTCCATTTGTTAGTACTTGGGAAGTAATCTGATAGTCTGCTTTTAAAATAGCCTCATATCCTCAAGAACCATCCCGTCTTGTGGTGTAATCAGATACTCATTTCAAATCATCAGCAATAATCCCATTTTGTGAAATCATCAGATACTCATTTTCGAGTCATCCTGAAACCATCAAGAAAAACCCTAGCTTGCCAAGTAATCGGACAGTCATTTTCAAGGCATCCTCAAATCATCCAGCACACATTTCTAAACTCTGCTGATGACTTCAAGAGCTTGATGATGTCGGATGATGAGAAAATGACTTCTAAAATAGTTTGATGATCATCCAATTACTCTGGGATGGCTTCTAAAGTAATCCTGTTTGACATGGGGGAGGCAGTAACATCCAGAGTTAAGAGACAGGGAGATCTGATGTCAAAATGTCAATGAAAAATATTGATCCCTTTAGCACCTCCAGGTCATGGGAGAATTAGCAGATAAAACGGTATTCTGGACCATCGGACATATTGACACTGTAGCCCCTGAGTCAAATCCAGCCAATAAGGTCCCATTGTGTAAAATGCCAGAAGCTGTGGGTACAAATCCCACTAGATAGTCACTGTTAGTTTCACGGGGGAGGGCCTCCAGAATAAATGCCTTCTCTGCCTGAGTTCCATGACAAAGCATGGAATGTCTTTGGAATGAAGCTGCGTCTGCAGTTGCCTGGACACGGCAGACTCCATAACTCCAGAGAGGGAAGGGAGATAAGCCACAGGGTGACAAAGAAATGGCACCTTCAGATTCAAAAATGGCCTCTTCCACATTGGAATTACCTGGGGCTCTGGCAGTCTGTGAACGCTAACGTGGTGACGCGTGACGTCCAGGTAAGACTTGGGCCCAAAATGAAACCAAGACCGTCTAGTATGGAAGGAAGTTTGGTTTGTAAACGCTTGTGATCGCGTCACGTGGTTCTTTGTAAGCAGAGGCTTGGAAATAGAACGAGATACATCCAGTTGTATTCCTTTGTCGTTTGATCATATAGGGGAAGTTGATTGTGTAATCAGGAAGTGTTTTCACAAACTCACTTCTTGCGCTGTTTCCACAAATGTGCGCATCGTTTTCCCTATTGTTTCCCTCACTCGGTTTGCGTCTAGTTTCATTCATTTCATTTGTACTTCTTTTTCTGTTCTTCCGATGCCTAAAAGTCCTATTCATCAAAATATGGAGGCATAAATGCGCGTAGTGTGATAACCAGTGGCGCGACGTGACACTTCTTGCCCTTCACTTAACCTCCTACTTTAGCTGAGGGCCTAGTCGAAAGGGCACCAGGTTAGACTGTAGAAAGTAAACAGGGCTCGTAAAGGAGTATTTACGTCTTGTTCCTGTCGCTGTCGTGCCTAGCCTTGAGCTCAGGGTGGCAGTACCACCTGTACCAAAGAGCAAGCCAAGGGATGTAGTCCTTGCAGTACTACGCCTGGCCACGGCCAGATGATATGCATGTTACCCTGCCTGAAAACTGGTGAAGTAAACAAAAGGAACTGACATCACCAGGCCCGAGAGTTCCGTGCTGAAAATCTTCCACTGTAAAGAAGGAGGGACTCCCCATACAGGCATTATTGTATGCACATAAGACACAAACTGCCTGATGGTCAGTCCCTCCTGCCGCCTCCTTGTAGCTCCTGGAGGGTATGGGTAGAAGCGCTGCCAGGGGATCCAAGGTGCTGTGCCCTCCAAAGCCAGACAGTGCTCATAGGAGCTACGGCTATTCCAGAGAGACCTGAAAGGCTGGACCAGAAAAGATAAGGGCCAGCAGTCATGGGGGGATATTTTCTTCTCAGAAGGGTTCATTCTAACAGCACTGCCAGAGGATGAACAGGCAGTGCTCCCTGTCCGAAGAGGGTTGTCATCTTCACAGCTTGCACAAACTGGTTGTCAAAGCCAAGGTTGCCTATGTACATCTTACAGGATCAGGCACATGTCTACTGATAAGGAGTATAGTCATGGCGGATTGATGCATGTTGGTAAGAGTATAGCATCCACATTTTGTTTGGCCGATGAACATTTTGGCCAGCTATTTTTATTTTCAACATTTACGATAACTAATTGTGGAGTGCACACCACAGACTAAATTGTCTACAAGTATGAAAATAAATGGTGCTCCAAGGAGCAACGTTAGTCATACTCATTTTACAGTCTGAATTGATGAAAGATTAAGGGCCTCATTTTGAGTTTGCAGGCAGCACAAGCTGCCCGCCAAACTCTTTAGGACAGAAGACCGCTAGTCCGGTCTTATGCCCGCTAGCCCTATTAAGAGTTTCCCAGTGGGTGGAAACAGCGTTTCTGCCCGCCGGCCAAGTGGGAAACTCACCACAACATTGATGCCGGCTCGTAATCGAGCTGCCAACAAAGTTGTGGTGTGTCGGGTGCGACAGCATCCATCACGCTTTTCACTGCCCGTAATTCGGGCAGTGAAAAGCGAGATGAGGCTGTCCATGGGGGCCCATACAACGCCTATGGCAAGTGCATGGGCAGTGCAAGGGCCCCCAATACCCCGTCTCCACCAGCCCATGCATGGGGGTGGAACCGCCATGAAAATACCAGCGGAGAGGGGACTCATAATCCCCAGTGCAGTGCTTCTTGCAGCGCTGCCCTGGCCAATTAAGACCTCCGGTACCGCCAGGTTGTCGACTGTCGGCAACCCAGTGGTGCCGGCGGTCGGACCGTGGCTGCTCCGCCAGGTTCATAATGTGGAGGCCCTACCGCTGCTTTGGCAGCACTCCGACCTCCACTGCGGCCCTGGTGGTCTCATGACCGGCAGGGTCGTAATCACGGCCTGAATGATTCACTAGGGCTGAAAGTGGATGGGTATGTAAATGGTTCTTGACTTATATGCATTTGGAGCTAACTAGGCACTATCCTTTGCTTTTTACTTAGAATGACTGTAAGCAAGACACTACCATTATTTATTTGTTTGCTTTGGTTCAATGACCAAAAGAAATACAATCATTATATTTATGACTTCGGCAAAGCTATACACTGTCATTCATATGCACTATGGGCCTGATTACAACTTTGGAGGACGGTGTTAATCCGTCCCAAATGTGGCGGATATACCACCTACCGTATTACGAGTTCTATAGGATATAATGGACTCGTAATACGGTAGGTGGTATATCCATCACTTTTGGGACGGATTAACACCGTCATCCAAAGTTGTAATCAGGCCCTATATGTGCTTCGAATTTGATTAAACGTATACTATACAGTCCTCGTAATGTAACTATTAGGTAAGAATGGCGGATTTCATATAAATGCATATACTCATTATATTAATATCACCAATAAAACTGAATAAATGTACTTATACACCATATGTATTGTACAAATGTGAAATTAGAATGTACTGTACAAACACTGGAGTCAGTTTTGTGGATCCCCAAAGCCACCTTCCATTGCAGAATTCCCAAAGTCGCCAAAAGGGGACAATCCACTCAGACCGTGGTTTGTGCTAAGCCCTGAAACAGAATGAAAAATGCTCCTCGCTATCTTTTGAGAGTTTACAAACCGGGCAAATACACGAACTACACGAACTGGGTTATGAATTAACCATTTAAAAGTAAAAGTACCTAGTGAGAGGATGCCAACTATGAATTTGATCTACCAGTCCGTATTGAAAGGAAGAGTAATTTAATTTAATAAATCTTCGAATTTCATGTCTTTCTTAAACGTTAACAACAATCGGTAAGCCTACCATGAACAGCAGATGGCAACCATTCCCTTATCACTACTTCCATGTATTTGATCTTGAATATTTTTGAGTCATGTTGAGATATCTGTAAAGGATCCGACCAGAATATGCCCACGACCATGGGGACATATTTGCAAGAAATGACACATCTCCCTACCTGTCATTTTCTTTTTTGTGACGATCTCTGTGTTGGGGCAGCGATGCGGAAAAGATACTTGGCTCCACCATAAATTCACCATATTTACAATATAGGGCACCATTGCGCAACAACTCTAGGTCCGTCAGAAATTCTGACACATGTGTGTGAATTTTGCTGTAACGAATCAGCCCCAAAAGTTTCACATTGCTGAAGTTGGCCTCAGAACAGATGCAAGTTCAGCGATGCATCAAAATTCAGAGGTGCAGCATCAGTTTAATTGACGCAAGTAACCTAGTCTGTCAGGACCAATGTGAAAGACTGTAAAATGGTGAAATAGCACTTTGTACAATCTCACATTGGTCATGGATGCAGTGTAAGCAGTATGGCTGTCTCAAATAACAGTCGGCATAGTATACTTAGGAGTATGTGGAGACCTGAGTATAGGTGCCATGGTGAGTGACAGTGTTATGTGAGTGAATACAAGTGTGTGGTGTAATGTAAAGTTGAAATACATGTATAACCGACCTTATGTGTGTGCTTACCTGTTGTCCTTTTGAGTACACAGATCTAAACTTGGGGACCCCTTCCTCCATGAAGAAGTGACAATACTGGCCTGCCCCTTGCAAACAATACACAGCATCACATAGCTTTGCTGTAGAGGATGAGATGAAATCATAGGTGCCATGATCCCAGATTGGCCATGGGGGTCTTACAATATGACTGTCAAATGTGTAGATCTACTACAACTAGTGGGGAGGTGGAAAACAGACATCTTCCAGGTTGTGAAGTGACCTCAAATGGTCAGAATCAATTTTAAAAGCAACTGCTCAGTCCTTACACCTGGGTTTAAGAGCGTAGGAATTCTGACACATTACAGGCTTTGCAAGATGCACATGGCAGATTCCTCAAACAAAGAAAATCTTGGAAATATTACTGCGTTAGTTGTAAGTGACTTTTTCTGGTGGAACGCCCATTCTGCATATATTAAAATCAGAGTGACACAGCCAGATCCTGCACAGGTGTATTTTTTTGACACAGGCCCTGAAAATCTGACACATTTGGCCAAATGCCTCACATTGTAAATGTGGAACTAACAGACTCCACCACTGCGTCAAAAAACATGATGCAACTGCGGCACAAGCTCCTTGTCGTTATCTCCCATGGTATTTAGCCAGAATATTACGTAGAAGACACGCAACATTAGAACCAGTGGACTTGGTCATGATGTCTTGCAACACTTCTCCATATAAACTCAGTTCATCCACTGTCCAGATTCACAACAATTGTAAAATTGGCTTAAAAATAGCAATAAAAGAAATCGGTTTTAAAGCAGAGTCAAATCTTAGCAGAAGTATTGCAACACTTCGTGTTCAAAATTGATTTAATACATTTGTTTTCACTTTTTTGCAAAAATTCCAACTCATAATGGCCACAAGGCACCGAACCATAATGGACTGCACTAATAGCTTTTGCTCTATATATTTTTAAAACTAGTGATATTGGGAAGGTGGGAGAATGATTGGTAAATTTAGTATGACAGCTGCTCTGATTTAAAAGAAATTGTTTTTAACAACTTCGGAAGGCCAAGTCTAAAAATTTGAAAGTTTAATGCCCAGATAATCAAATTCATAAAGACTATCTAGGAAAAAACATTCGTACTAATCAACCCCTTAAGTGACCTATGGGGATTAAACACAATAATTTTTGATTTAGAGGCATTCATTTCAAGCCCATGATTTACACAGAACTCCTTAAACCTCTCTGGTGGAAATGGGTCTCTCTGCTGGGTTGTCACCAAACATTTTGCCTTCACTCCTCCTATTTTTGGAAAATTCAGTTTTGTTGGTTTTAGGAATCTGGGCACTTTACCACTGCTAACCTGTGCCAAAGTGCTTGAGCTGTCTTTTTAAACATGGTATCATTGGCTTATACCTAATTGTATTTTAAATGTACCTATAAGTCCTGAGTAAACTGCACTTCATGTGCCCAGTGCCTGCAAATTAAATACTACTAGTGGGCCTGCAGCACTAGTTGTGCCACCCACAGTAGCCCTATAAACATGTCTCAGGCCTGCCATTGCAGAGAGTGTGGGTACTGCACCCACTATTTCGACCTGGCAAAGTAAACTTTTGCTAGACTCAAGCCTTTCATTTTAATGCATATAAGTCACCCCTATTGTAGGCTCTGGAAAGCCCAGATGACATGGTACAATGTATTTAAAAAGTAGGACTTGTACATGTAAGCTTTACATGTCATCATGGTAGAAAACTCTTACATTTGTTTTTCAATCCTACAAAGCCTGTCTCCCCCAGTGGAATTGTCTTATTATATTTTATAAGTGTAACGTCCAAATGGGAAGAGATAAACCGTTCAGGTTTGGTGTCCCTGGAATCCTCATTTAAAACCCTAAGGTATGGTGAAGTCACATTTTAAGTCCCAATTATGAAAATGCCAGTTGGCATTTTCTTAAATTAGCCATTTGGTGCCTGCAGAGCTTGTCTCTAGTCACATAACTTGATATAGTTGGCAGTTGGGCTTTGTGTATTGCTCCTAGACAGTCACATACAAAGGAGCTTTGGTGTGTCATAATGGGTCATCCAGGGCACAATGGGAGGGAGGAGCTGGACACAGCTTCAATTACACCTGAATAGGCAGTGTCCTATCCACACACAAAGAGCTTAACAACCCTGTACTGTCACTGCAGCCACCAAGGAGCCAGAGCAGGTGAGGCAGGGAATTCCTTACACTTTAAAGTCTAACCAGCCAGCTAGGAGCCAAGGTAGACAGGGAATTCCTTGCACTTCAAAGCAGCCACTGTCTAGAAGATTGTCACAACTTCCAGAACCAAGGTATAAATACTAGACCTCACACACCAACACTTCAGTACACTTCTGGACCTATGGCTACTCTGCCAAGAATAAGGACTGTGGTGCTGCTGAAGGTGCTACCACTCTCCTGGGCTCCTACTTTGCTGACCTGCTGCATGTTTCCCTATTGCCTGGGTGAGAAGTACTGGACCTGCATCTCTTGAACCCAGAGTGACTCCAAGGGCTAGTTGGCTGGCCTCCTGATCTGTAGTCTCAGGGACATAACAGACCTCCAACCACCGTGCTGCTGCACCTGGACTCTACAATCTGTGAGTCTACCCAGCCAAATGGTGGCACCCCAGTCCTGGACCCTTGGAAGTGGGCCTGAAGGTGCTTCTGTCAAGCCCTGCTGTGATCGTCATTAAAACCAACGTGAAGAAATGCCAAGCCCTGCAACGCCTTGCCGCACAGCTGCCAGCCTCACCGGAATCGCTGCTGGGTGCACGAAGTTCTGCAAAATCTCATCGCACAGCTGTCAGCCCATCGGAACTGACGCACAGGGATGCCAAGCCCTGCAAAGCTTTGCTGCACAGATCCCCGACCCAACACAAAGCAGACCAAGCCTTGCAAAGCCTCGCCACACAGCTTCCGGGACTGATAGAAAGTGACACCAAGTCCCGCAAAGCTTTACCACACAGCTTCTTGGAACCAGTGTCAGGTGATGTACAGCCTTACAATACAATTCCTCGCAGACCGCACACCAGGATTTAAGGTACTGTGTTCAGCGGTCCCAAGTGGGACCCTGTAGCAGACCCGCATTCCATCACGGTCGGCCTAAACTTGTGACTTAGTCCCAGTCCAGCGCAACCACAAAACCACAGTTGGCAATTTGCGCTTCCATGTGCTATTTTTACCTAACTCTTTAAAACTGCATATTGGCTTTTTGTTGTTTTGGTCTTTATTTATTTACTAAAGGAAGTTCTATTTTTCAAAGCTGGTGTGGAGTACTTTTGTGTGTGGTATTTTTACTGTTTTACTGTTTGAAGTGTTGCACAAATACTTTCCACATCACCTCTAAGTTACACCTGACTGTTCTGGGTCACCAGGAGGTGCGCACAGGTTAGATTGGGGATTCCTGGTGCCTTACCTGAACCAGGATTGTGGTTGTTGCTGGACCAGGGCTCACCCCCAAGTCAACCAGTAACCCAGTTTCTAACATTTTCTAAGAGAACTTTAAGGCCCATCTGCGTTTTGGATAATATTAATGTGTCGTCTTCAAATAGGAGGGGTAGGACCTTTTGGCCCTCAATGTAAGTGGAGCCATTTAAGTAATGTAACAAGAAATCAATGAAACCATTCATAAAAAAGCTAAAAGGGTTTTGGTATAAGGACACAGCGCTGCTGAACTCCACATTGAATATCTATCCTCTTTGTTATTTCTCAATTTCTGCCCATATGTATTTGAGCAAAAGTCTCTGAATAAAATTGGGTTATTATAGAAAGTAAATTGTAGGGCACTTCTGGTTTTGGAAGCACTTCCCATAATTTTGACCTCAGGACAAGATGAAAAGCTGTACACAGATCCCCAAAGGTCACATCACATATAAGTGGCAGTGGTTTATATCAAAGGTTTTCCACTTGATTAGCAAAAAGTGAAAAACCTGGTCTGCAGTGCTGACCTTGGATCTTTCTTCTACACTACTATTTACATTTGTTCTTCCTATGTGGCTGCTTGGATGTTTCAAACTCTGTCCTTGCTTGCCATAATTATGGGATAAAAAGTCTGTCACAGAAGTAATAATGGATTTCAAATGTCTGTGCTGATCAATATCTGACTTACACTCACAACAACCAATCGCTGTGCCAAATGGACTTTTCTCTTCTTAGGTATGAAGGGCCTCATTTATAAGAATCTGAAGCATCGGCCTGAGGTGTTAGATTTCTTGCTCTGCCCATGATCCCTTTGCTGTTTTTACAATACAGAGCTCCATGGCACACGTTTTCACAGATGAGTCAGAAATTCTGAGGCATCTGTTGGCGCTAAACACACATATTGCTGGACTAGTGTAAAAATTATGCTGATCTAGCTATTTGAGGAGGCCCCCTTAGAGAAAAGGCCTGCATCAACTCTACGCCTTCTCCAAGCAGGCGGTATAATTATGATGCACTGAAGTTGCAGAATGACACAGTAAAATGTTGTAAATTTCACTACGTCAGTTCTGCATGGCTTTTCCTGTGGAAATGCTTACCCTGCATGCATTACGCCTGATGCAGGTATAATGTGATGCACAGGTTTACCAACTGACGCATGGGGCCCAATGCATCAGTTTGTAAATCTGGAGCAGTGTAGAGCACTACCAACACAACCGCTGCACCCAAAAAAATTATGCAACGGTGGCACAAAGGCCTTGTAAATGAGGTCCATAAAGTACATTAACTGTGTGGGAAAGCTAAGGCCAGACCCAGAAGTAACAGTGACTTGTATATATGTCACTGCAACAACACATGTGAAGAAACCTGTGATCTACAAAGACGTAACAGCCGCCTTCAAACAGTTAACTATGTGTCACCCTCTTAAAAGTCGGTAAGCACAATCTAACAACTTGATATCATTATATGAAAAGGGCAGATGTGCCTGAACCACATTGTTGTATCGTTATGTACATGTATTTGTTACATGTCGTATTTCGCACTGTATTCCAATTTGGATGCATTCTTATCTTTTTGCCTTTATGATCCTGTGCTTTCTTTGTCTCAGCATAAATCCGGCCTGACGGTTGTGTTTTATGGAGTGGATGTTCACGGGTTGGATTCGAGGTTCCATTGAGATGCTAAGCTTCATCATTTCTTTGGGATGTCCTTCTGATGCTATATTTATGGCAATGTGTTTTACAAATTATGGACTCCTGCTGCACCGTTGTGTCTATCAAAGCTGCAGCAGTTGCTGTTTGAATAGTACTCTGATGTATTATACCAGAATCAGTGACTGTGCAGAAGTATTACTGTTGGCCTCAGCAGGGCAGCAACTTTGGGCTGAGAATCTGAAAGGTTAGTGAAATTCAATGGCCAGCGAGAGGGAGTTGTTGGTGATGCAGGACTGCAAGGCCAGGCAAGATCAGGTAATCTTTGAGGATTCTTTACGTCAACGCTGAGGCGGCCCTGCAACATTGTATAATGTCCCGCTGGACAGTGAACTCAATGCAGACATTTTGACGACTGGTTCACAATAGAGTTTCAAAGCACTGAGGGCCTTGTTTACGAGGCCCTAGTGGCACACTGCACCACTGGATCCGGCCCATATTTACAAGGTCAGCAAAGCCAACCATGGCCTTGTAAATATGGACTCCTTTCATGCATAACACTGCTTGAAAGGGGTGCTCCATGGGTGTTGTTGTGGGTGTTCCCACGCAGCACCCATTGAAAGCAATGGAATGTGATGCATTCCCAAATGTTTAAGTCTGGCAATGTGTCAGATTCTTGCGCCACCTTAGGGGTGGCATGAAAGTGGCACAATGGGACAAAATATCATTATTTCTCCATTTTATTTCCTCCTTCTATGTGTGTTGCATTCTACATCACACAGGGAATTCTTGCCCTTTTTTTAATACAGGGGGGCACAGCAAAAGGGCTTGCGGCGCTGCCCTGAGCTCAAACCTAGTAAATTAGGCCCTCAGTTTAGACAACCAATGCTCACAGAAAAATGGATTTCTTTACAACATGATAGTGAAGCATCATATTTTATGAATCAACGCTATAGGTGCTTTCACAGAAAACCCATTATTTATTTACCAGTGCATAGTTTGCAGGATCAGTGTCATATGAGTTACTACTGACAGCTACCAAAGAACTCAAATTCTAAATCAAACCTTCACAAGCCAAAGATTCAGAGTCAAAATCATAACAGTTTATAAGAGTAGAATTATTACAGAAGGCAACATACAGCGTGTTAATAAGGTAATTCATAAGGAGTGAGAGGTCTACAAAATATCTAAGGACTGCATTGCTATACCTGGAAGGACTGCTTTGCTGCCTGGAGCCTGCCTTGTCCCTTAGATGCCAGCTCTGCTGTTTGAGCCAATCATCTTAACATCAACCAAGAACAACCAGAGTGACTCCTGTGGCAAGTCTGCTGTCATCCTGTTCAGAGCCACAGGGACATGAAAGGCTCCCACTATCTTGAACCTGCATCTGGACCCAACCTGAATGAGAGAGCCCTGAACTCCCAAGTGGTGTCACATCAGTCCTGAACCATTGGTTGCCATGCTCAGATAGCCAAAACCCAAACCACTGAACTTAAAAATGTTTTGGCTTAAAGCTTCTCTGAGTATCGAAAGACGAGGACTAACCTGCTAGTCTATCCACCCATAGTCCATCGCCAGTTGTCCTGAATTTGTGGCTGCTCCCACTACTTACTTCTTCGTAGCAGCAAATTATGTTCAGTGGTCCTTCTCCAAAGGGATTTCTGACTTCCTGGAACTGTCTTTGGCTAATGTCTTCGGCCTCACCCTGCTGGAGATTTTCGACTTCTACAAAAGTATAGAAATCTTCACTGCGACTTCATCATTATTCACAGCAAGCTTCGTCCTCCAGAGGCTCCCTGACAACGACACTCCCTCCCTGGACACTGCTTGTAGCCTCACCACACTGAACTTTACCTTCTCAGAACATTTTTTGTGAGTCCGAAGTTAAGTGCTAGTTGGGCCCAATTCATTTTTTGTATCCAACCCGTGCTCCTTTGAGGTCAGACATATTTTTTGACTTTGACTCAGTGCCCCACAACTATAAGTCTGCTGTTGGCACTTTGCTCTTTTAGGCCCTAGTTTTTACTAAAAACATTGAAAAGTCATAACTCTGGTTCTACTGTTTGGAATGCTGTTATTTTGCTGTTAAATAATTTATTAACACTTACTGTATTTATTAATAAATTGGTGTGGGATTTTTCTTGTGTTGTGTTTTCAATTAATTACTGTGCTGTGTAAATACTTTATACATAGGCCCATATTTATACTTTTTGACGCTAAACTGCGCTAACGCAGTTTAGCGTCAAAAAATTTAGCGCTTTCTAACGCCATTCTGAAGCGCCATGCGGGCGCCGTATTTATGGAATGGCGTTAGCCGGCGCTAGCAGACCGGCGCTGCCTGGTGTGCGTGGAAAAAAACCACGTAGACCAGGCAGCGCCGGCGTAGGGGGAAAATGGCGTTAGGGCGTCTTAAAATGGGGCAAGTCAGGTTGAGGCAAAAAAATCGCCTCAACCCGATTTGCGCCATTATTTTCGACGCCCAGACGCCATTTAAATGACTCCTGTCTTAGTAAAGACAGGAGTCATGCCCCCTTGCCCAATGGCCATGCCCAGGGGACTTATGTCCCCTGGGCATGGTCATTGGGCATAGTGGCATGTAGGGGGGCACAAATAAGGCCCCCCTATGCCACCCAAAAAAAAAAACATGTAAAAAATTATACTTACCTGAACTTACCTGAATGTCCCTGGGGTGGGTCCCTCCATCCTTGGGTGTCCTCCTGGGGTGGGCAGGGGTGGCAGGGGGGGTCCCTGGGGGCAGGGGAGGGCACCTGTGGGCTCATTTTGAGCCCACAGGCCCCTTAACGCCTACCCTGACCCAGGCGTTAAATAGTGGCGCAAATGCGGGGTTTTTTGACCCGCCACCTCCCGGGCGTGATTTTTGCCCGGGAGTATAAATACGACGCATTTGCGTCGCCATCATTTTTTTAGACGGGAACGCCTTCCTTGCATCTCATTAACGCAAGGAAGGCGTTCACGCAAAAAAATGACGCTATTTGCCCATACTTTGGCGCTAGACGCGTCTAACGCCAAAGTATAAATATGGCGTTAGTTTTGCGCCGAATTTGCGTCGAAAAAAACAACGCTAATTCGGCGCAAACGGAGTATAAATACGGGCCATAGTCTCTAAGTTCAATCTGACTGATTTTTGTGCCAAGCTAAGGACATGTTTGTTTAGTATCTTTTTGTGATTCACCCTGTGGGCATTGTAGCTGTTCCATGTCTGTGACTGCTTTTTAAATTAAGAAGTTTTTTTTTTAATGCAGCCGGTATTCCTTAAAGGAAAACGGTCTGCATTTCAAGCAAAAAAATGTAAAGTTTTCTTTTCGTTTTTTCAGTGTAGGCAGTGGTCCAGGGTGCACTGCCTGCTCTGAAAAATATGTTCACTTCCATTCATAAAGTGGAAGGGGTCCCTTGGGGACCACTTCCCGTTTGCGAATGGGTTAACACCAATTTCAAAGTTGGTGTTACAAGTGATTGTTTCACCGACTGCCTTCAGGTCACAAAACAATCAAACATACCACTGCGACTCGCAATAAGGAAGGGACGCCCTTGGAATGCCCCTTCCTAATTGCGACTCGCAAACCCTTTTTGCGATTCGGTAAATAGATAACCAAATTGCAAAACTGGGATTGTACATTGGGAAATGCTTTTTTCTTGTTCCAATTGGCCTGACTCTGTGAATCGGGCTGTTTGTGACAAGTAAAACACTTTCTACATCTGGCCCTTAGTCTTCTGTGAGAACTGAAAACATTTTAATTTTTGTTTTTTTGTCATTTTATTTTAAATTCAGAATCTTCATCCTTTGTCTGAACACTGACAACATCAGCTGTGCAGTAAACTACGCACTTGAGCTCATATAACAAATCTTGTCCTAACAAATTAGCTGCACTTATCTCACTGGTTATGAGTTCATGATTATTCCTGTTTGGACCAATTCTTACCAGGACATTAGTTGTCAGTTTATTAGTCAATTGTTTATTTGAAATGCCTACAACTTGGACTTCTTTTCCAGAGAGAGGTAGGTTGGGAACCTCCACTGGTCTTACTGTGGAGCGGGAAGCACCTGCATCAGTCAGAAATGATATTAGATGGCTATTCATGTCTTTTCATCAATCCAGTTTCTTTTCCAGAAATATCCCAAACCTCCTTGTTCACAATATGGAGGTAATTTTGACCCTGGTCGTAAAAAACGCCTACTGCCGCGACGACGGCCGCCAAAAGACCATTGCCACAGCTACCAGCCCTCTGCCGGATTATGACCACAGCCTGATTTCCGCCAGAAGGATGGCAGAAATCCAGATGTGGCCATGCTGGCAGATGGCGGTAAGGTGGCGCTGCTGCCAGCAGCAGTGCCACGCCAGTAGACTGCCGCAGACCGTATCATGACCCATGATACAGCCTGGCAGTCTTCTGCTGGATGGGGCAGCAGCGCCCCATCCCGTCTCCTGCCAGAGGAGTCGTTACTGCTGTGGCAGTCGGTGTGATTCATTGGCGGTTTGGCTTTAGCCAATCCACCAATGTCTTAATACGGAGAAAAGTACCGCCAGCCTGTTGGCAGTACTTTCCTCCATATTAACGCCGTCCGCCAGGGTCATAATGAGCCCCTATATCTTAAATCTAGAAGTAGGTCTTCTTCTGTGAGAACTGTAAACATTTAAATTTTTGTTTTTTATGATTTTAATTAAATATGGACATCAGCATAGTCTCCTATGCCAATGACACATCGCTCATCCTCTCACTCTAAGCAGACCCCACCACAATGAAGACAAACTTCCATAACTGCATGAAACACATCTCTGCCTGGATGAAGAACCACTGCTTGAAGCTCAGCATGGACAAAACTGAAGTATGGATCTTCTGCAGACTCCTGTTGGCCATCAGAACTTGGTCCCACTCCAAGAGACCACGCCGGCAACCTCAATATCATCCTGGAAAGCTAACTCTCCATGAAACACCAGGTGAACACAGTCACGGCATCCTGCTTTCACACCCTCCGCCAGCTCTGCCATGTCTTTAAATGGCTCCCAGTCACCATGAAGAAAATACTGACGCAAGCTCTCATCACAAGCAGACTTGACTACGGCAAGGCACTCTATGCCAGCATCTACACTGTATTAATGAGAATACTCCAGATGATCCATAACTCAGCAGCCAGACTGATCCTCAACCTGCCGAAAATAACCCACATCACCTATCACCTGAAAGACCTCAGCTGGCTCCCCATGCAGAAAAGATGTCAATTCCCACACCTACAAATTCTTCCAAGGGTGGAGCCACCTACATAATCCACCACCTGAGCTACCATCTACCTCCCAGAAACCACTGCTCCGTTGATCTAGCCCTCGCGCAGTTACCACGCATCAGGTCCTGCCACACCGGGGGACGCTTCTTCTCCTACCTCACTGCCAAGTCCTGGATTGCCCTCCACCTTTGCACTTCACCCTCCCTGACCCACTTCAGAAAGAGGCTCAAAACTTGGCTTTTCGACTGATGCAGCAGCACAGCACCTGGATACCTGCTTGGATGACAAGCTGCGCTCTACAAATATTGCCTGATTGATCTCTCCTTTTACAAAAGGCCTACCTCTAGGACTCCATGTAATTCCCCCTGTTTCAGGCACAATCATTGTTTCGTACTTGGCAATGTAGGAACTCCAAGCATTGTGGCAAATTGTGGAAAATTAATATAAATCACTCAAGGATTTTGCTTAAATTTGAAACTTTGTTGAAAGTTCAACATGTTATTTTTCATAGGCTGTTGCTTATCTGGGGCCAAAGCTATGTTTCCATTGAACTGTCTTAGATTCTGCACGGCATATTTACAAGAACTGACGCATCAGCATTGATGCGTCAAATTTCTTGCCCCTGCCGCAAATGCCCTAACTAGGCCATGGTTGCACTGTATTTACAATACAGGGCTTCACGGCTCAAGGATTCAGGGATGCGTCAGAACTTCTGACGCATCTGTTGGTGCTAAAGTGATGCATTGCTAAAGTTGGTTGTAAGACTGACGCAAATCCAGCAATGCATCAGAACACAGAAGCAAATCCTGTGTTAAAAGCCCTGCGTCAATCCTTACACCTGCTTTGAGAAGGTGTAGGTATTTTGATGCAGTCAAGTTGTAGAGTGACGCAGTGAAAAGTTGTAAATTTCACTGCATCTGTTCTACCTGGCTTGTAATGTGGGAAAGCCTACCCTGCCTACATTATACCTAGCGCAGGTGTAATGTGACACAGGCCTCTATAAACTGAAGCATTGGGCTCAATGCATCCGTTTGTAAATATGGAGCAGTGTGAATGGAGAAAGTGATGCAGTGGCGGCGCAATCACCTTGTAAATATGGCCCCACATGTTCGGTATATAGACCGGTTGGTCTGGGTTAGACACCTGTTCCACTATTTGCAAATAATTTTCAAATCTATTTGGATGAATCCTACAATCCTGTTTCCAATGATGCAATTTACCACAGGCATAGCATAGGGCATTTTTAAATTGCACATTATTAGTATTAGTGTTTTTTTAACATGTTTTTTTATTGAAATAAAAACAGCACAATGCAAGACACAAGTGGTAAGTACATCCAGCCCAGGTGGTGGTATCAGTCTAGGCCTTATTCCCACTGGTCTGTTGGTTTTATAAAGGGTCTCCATCCCATTGCCACTCTGCTAGTCAGTAGTATAAAGTATAATAAGATAGTATTTGCCCCCATCTAGAAAAGCAGCACAGCAGTGAAGTGGATGGCCCACTTGTAAGTATCTGTAGGAATTGTGCACAATATAGAACAATACAAGCAGCGGACAACTATATAAATCAATCAGTCAATCAACCAGAGCATTTGTGAAGCGCACTACTCACCCATGAAGGTCTCAAGGGGCTAATGGGAGGTGGCGGTTCATGTCAATTTGCCCCCTGCCCAGGACTACCATGACTGCCAGCATTTCCACCTTGCACAAATAGCACATCATTGACCTGCACACCAATTGCCTGCATACCAACAACGACACCACCATTAAAACAAGGATTATAATCTGAACCTGATATTTGAAAACCCCTTTTACCACCTTTCGAAATAATTTCGTCAGAGCCACCATCAACTTCCCTTTAGCAGTTCTCTATTTAGCATCACAACAATCATTACTATACTTCACATAGGGCAGGATTACACTTGGTTGACTATATGAGCTAATTTCTAGATGCAATATCAACATAAAAGCCAAAACGAATCCTGAGACGACTTCTTTCATGGAGTCTTCAACTCCACTATGCTTCCAATAAATATGCATCAATCGCTCGTAGTAAGCATTCTCTCACCTAATGCCACTAAAGACAAAACCTACAGGAAGACAAGTATAAATCCAAATGATTCCAGGACATGGAGATTAGGGGAAAAATAGGAAAGAGTGGGTGCCATATTAATAATGTCAGTTTCATTACAATTCTATCACAATTTGAATTCTTTTTCCAGAATTGCTTCTCCAAACGTCTTTTCACAGAAGACTCATTATTTATCAGCTTGCTCCTAGTTTGCAGGATCAGGGTCCTGTGAGTCACTATGGACGGTGACCCAATATGTCTGAAACTGAACCACCACAGAACAGTTTTGGATGGTGGAACGAATACTATAAAGCTGTAGAAATGCAAATTGGAGAGGAACTCAATGTAGTGGTTGAAAGGTTTAGTTTATTTTCAAGAAAATTTAGAAACCATCAATGAGTACATTGAGAATTTGGCTTCTTCCTGTAACTTTGATACCAAGAGAGTATTTTGTTTAGGTTGTTTTAGCAATGAAATACAGGAAAGGTTATTATGGCCCTCATTACAACCCTGGCGGTCGGTGTTAAAGCGGCGGTAAGACCGCCAACAGGCCGGCGGAAATAAAATGGAATCACGATCATGGCGGAAACCGCCAACATAGACAGCAACTTTAACACTCCGACCGTCACGGCGGTACAATTAAACAGCGCGGCGGTCACCGCCAACAGACAGGCAGAAGACAATGTACCGCCCACCCTATCACAACACGGCAATCCGCCACCTTTTCCGGGACGGAATCAACGTGATCAAAAACATGGCGGAAACAGGACTTGGAAGGGAAAACATTCACCTCACCACACCCCACGAGGAACCAGGACACCATGGAGCCAGAACTCCAGATACTCCCTGCGATAGTCTTCCTGCTCCTCTATCAGGAGCACCAAATACTGGGGTGAAAACTATGGTGAGTACTGCACCTACAACACAGGGGAGGGCGGGACGGAAAAGAGAGTGACACACACATGCAACATGCAACACCCCCACCCTCACCCACAACACCATACACACAAATACATGCTGCAACATTACATATCCACCCCCCCTGGAAGAAAGCAAGGACAAAAGGAAATTATTTGATCGATTGTAATCAATAAAAATCTAGTACTCAAAAATCTAAATACAGTATATACAATTATGTACAACAAATACACAAGTCCGGGTAATGCACCAATTATTGTCCGTGGACCACTGGGCCCAAAAAACATGGGCGAGCCCCACACATGACACCAGACTTCAAACTGAGAGAACACTGCAGGGGCATCAGATCGAAATGAAACAGGTACCTCAGGGGGAGTGGGAGGGGGGCACCTCAGCCAGATGAATGCACGACGCCACTGCTCCACAAGGGGGCTCCATGCCCATTAATGTATCCTGGGGAGTGCAAAGCCACAGTCTCTCAAGTCTCTCCAGTGGGTGGTTTGCCCACTGCTATATCCTGGGGAGTGCAAAGCCACAGTCTCTCAAGTCTCTCCAGTGGGTGGTTTGCCCACTGCTTTATCCTGGGTTGTGCAAAGCCACAGTCTCTCAAGTCTCTCCAGTGGGTGGTTTACCCACTGCTTTATCCTGGGGAATGCAAAGCCACAGTCTCTCAAGTCTCTCCAGTGGGTGGTTTGCCCACTGCTTTATCCTGGGGAGTGCAAAGCCACATTCTATCAAGTCTCTCCAGTGGGTGGTTTGCCCACTGCTTTATCCTGGGAGCGCAAAGCCACAGTTTCTCAAGTCTTTCCAGTGGGTGGTTTGCCCACTGCTTTATCCTGGGGAGTGCAAAGCCACAGTCTCTCAAGTGGATGCCTTTCTCCACTGGTTCTGGAGGGGGCATAGTGCCCAGAGTACTTCATCCTGCCAAGGACAGAGGTAGTGGATGCCATACTCCACTGGTTTTGGAGGGGGCTTTGTGTCCAGAGTGCTTCATCCTGAAACGGACTGAGGTAGTGGATGTGATACTCCACTTGTTCTGGAGGGGGCTTTGTGCCCGGAGTGCTTCATCCTGCCAAGGACAGAGGTAGTGGATGTGATACTCTGCTGGTTCTGGAGGGGTTCATCGTGCCAAGGACAGAGGTAGTGGATGCCTTTCTCCACAGAAAGTTGTGCATCATGGAAGCTGCCCAGGCTCCTGGAACTGACCACCAGCCTCGGACGACTGACCACTGGGGATGGCAGCCATGTCTGCGGTGGTGCCACTGGCTCAGGATGTCACGGGGCTGCTGGCGGTGCTAGTGGCAGGGTCATTCGCGGCGGTGCTGGCGGCTGCCTCTGTGGCATTGGTGCTGGCGGCGGCCTCTGTGGCGGCAGTGCTGGTGGCGGTGCTGGTGGTGGCCTCTGTGGCATCGGTGCTCGCAGCGGCCTCTGTGTCATCGGTGCTGGCAGCGGCCTCTGTGGCATCGGTGCTGGCGGCGGCCTCTGTGGTGGCGGTGCTTGCAGCGGCCTCCGTGGCGGTGGTGCTGGCGGCGGGCTCTGTGGTGGCGGTGCTTGCACCGGCCTCTGTGGCATCGGTGCTGGCGGCGGTCTTTTTGGCATCGGTGCTGGCGGTGGCCTCTGTGGCGACGGTGCTTGCGGCGGCCTCTGTGGCGGCGGTGCTTGCGGCGGCCTCTGTGGCGGCGGTGCTGATGGCGGGCTCAGTGACTGCAGTGCTGGTGGCGGGCTCAGTGACTGCGGTGCTGGTGGCGGGCTCAGTGACTGCGGTGCTAGTGGCGGCCTCAATGACAGCAGTGCTGGTGGCGGTGCAGGTGGAGATGCAGGTGGTGGTCTTCTCCGCCGTATAGGTTGGCATTGGCGTTGGCGTGGACTGAAGGTGTGACACTGGTCCAATTTTTGGTGCCACCATGCCCTCTCCTGACCTGCCCTTTATTTTCTGGCCCTTCCCCACGTTGGATGGGGGCGCAGCTGTCTTGCCACCATCCCCTTTCGTTTTCCCTGAGCCCTTGGTGGCAGCTGTTTTATGCTTCTCCCTCCGGGATGCAGGCAACTTTTTGACTTTTGCAGGTGGCGGAATGTCTTTGCCTTCACTCCGTGGCACACTAGCAGCCCTGTTGGTTGGCGCACTCCAATAGGCCGCAGTTGCTGGCACCACTGTGCCTGGTGATGTGATGGTTGAGGTGCTGGGTTGGGACCTGGAAAGCCTGGCCCTAGGGGAAGGACGGGGGGGGGAGGTGTAGGGAAGAGGTCATTATTAGCCAGGAATTTTTTTTTAGACACACTGGAACAAGTAGATGGAGGGGGTTTGGGAGTGGAGGAAGAGGCAGTGGTTGTAGGAGGTGTACGTTTGCTGAATTTGGGTGAAGGTGCATGGGCGGGAGGCTGTTGTGAGGTGGATGGCTGTTGGGTGGGTGTGTGCCTGCGTTTATGTACTTTGGGAGGAGGGCTCACAGACACACAGGGAGAGGATGCAGGGGATGTGTGAATGGTAGTGGGGGTGGTGAGTGCACGTGAGCGGTGTGTGGTGTTGGGCGTGCTGGTGATGGAGGTAGTGGCTGATGATGTGGTGCATGCAGGTGTGAGTGGAGACGAGACAGGGGCGGGAAGAGGAGGACTTGGAGGAAGGGGACACAGTGGGGGGAGTGGATGTTGGTATGTCTGCATGGGTATGATGCTTGTGTGAGTGCTTGTGGGATGTGTGGTGATTATGTTTGCCTGAGCCACCCTTGTGTGTTGAGGTGTGTGCATGCTGATCTGATGGTGAGCTTGGGATAGGCTTTGGTACAGGTGATTGGGTCTGGGTGGAGGCGGTTGGAGGGGGGTGGCTGGACACAGGGATAATGGCTGCCATCAGTGATGAGGCCAGAGCCTGAAATGCTCTCTGTTGGGCTGCCACGCCAGAATGAATGCCCTCCAGGTATGCATTTGTTTGTTGCAAATGCCTTTCGACACCCTGGATGACATTCAGAATAGTTGATTGCACAACAGTGAGGGATCTCAGGAGGTCAATAGACTCCTCACTGAGGACTGCAGGGCTGACAGGGGCAGGGCCTGAGGTGCCTGGGGAGAAGGAGATGCCCACCCTCCTTGGTGAGCAGCCATGGGACACACGCTGAGGGGCTTCTGGGAGGGCAGTGCTGGTAGGGGGGTTGGCAGCTGTACCTGTTGATGCGGGGGGCACAGAAGGGCCCGCCACTGCAAGGGAGCTCCCATCAGAGGAGGAGTCGCTGTCGGTGCTGTCACCTCCTGTCCCCGCCGTGGAGCTCCCCTCGCCCTTCGTCCCACTAGTGGCTTCAGACTCCATTGTCTCGCCCTCCAGGGCCGAGTGGGATGCAGCTCCCTCCTACTCCGGTGCCACTGCTCCTCCGCCTGATGATGCTATTGCACACAAGAACAGGGAGACCACAAAAATGGGGGGGAGAAAGAAGAAAGACATGTTCAGTGGATGCGATACCACTACCGTTGGCGGACACTACAGACACAGCTGCCCTCTGCACTACGCCATGCACTTAAAGTTCCTAGATTATTCACAGGGCCATGGGATACAAGGCCTATGCCCGATTGCTGCACACATGGAAGTCACAGGAGCCTGACTAGGTGTAGATGGCTCTTACCACTGGTGGGGTTGGGTTGCCATATAGCCTGCCTCACAAAGGGACCTTGCCTACAAAGCTCGCCCTGGCCTAAGGTAACCCTCTGCCCACCTCCCCCACCCAGACACCTCGTAATGCGTGCAGAGTCAGATGGATGTGACTGTGCTCACCCCCTTGTGGCTGCTGTGATGCCCTCAAGCGCCCATCCAACTCTGGATACGCCACCACCAGGATCCGGTACTTCAGGGAGGTCAGGGTGCGATGGGCACCCCTCCCACGTTGGGAGGCCATCCCCAGCTGGGCCTCCGCCGTCTTCTTGCTCCAGGGGCGAATGTCCTCCCATCTTTTCCGGTAGTGGGTGCTCCGTCTGTGGTGGACCCCCAGGGTCCAGACGTCCTTGGCGATGGAACGCCAAATATCCTTCTTCTGGTGAGCGCTGACCTACAGGAATACTACAGGGGAAAAGTAAAATCTTTAACCGTCCGGACCGTCACATTCATTGGCCCACGTTCCCAGCCTTACCCTGATGGACATACACTCACCGTCCGCTCATGCAGGGCTCAGTCCCCCCCTTCTATCTTCCATCCTCACCACACCAAACAAGCATTGCCCATACAGCATGCTCACAGTGTACTCACCTGTTTGTCTGGAGGACCGTAGAGTAGCGTGTACTGGGGGAGGACCCCAATCACTAACTTCTCCAACTCCTCCTAAGTGAAGGCAGGGGCCCTTTCCCCAGACACATGAGCCATCGTCGCTTCCAGACTGAGGTCACAGCAGCACCTGCAGTGTAGGTCCTCTCCTGTCGAAGGTCAGGTATCAAGTGATTGAACAGACAGAAAATGGCAGTCACGTCCGCAGCGGTGCGTACCGTCACCGCCGGCGTACATCGTCATTGGCTCCTGGGGCCCAGAGGGTCCAATGTTAACCAATGCAGGATTGCGCTGCGATCTTCGACCGCCTACCGCAACAGTGTACAACTCCAGCGCAGTTACCTCATATCCCCTTGTCCCACCTTACAGGTCAGGCAGCCGCCATTTCATGGGGCCACATGGCATTAATAATAACTGCGTCACATCTCTCTAGGCCTTGCATACACATAGTGACAGGCACATTGCAGATTAACAAATGTGTGCAAATTACATTTTTGTACTACCTCAGTGTTGGCTGACTCTCTGCTCGCTGTTCTCGTCCATAAGACACGTCCGCTGGTGCAGGGGATGAGATGGCGGCATCCTCCGATGTACAGACCGCTGGTGGACCTGTCGACAATGGAAGAGAGACACGTAATAATCACCTACAGACTTGATCGTGCAACAATCCTGGAACTGTGTGCCCAGTTGGAGCCAGACCTGATGTCAGCAATCCGCCATCCCACAGGGATCCCCCCTCTAGTGCAGGTCCTGTCAGTACTCCATTTCCTGGCAAGTGGGTCTTTTCAAGCTACAGTGGCCATTGCATCAGGGATGTCCCAGCCTATGTTCTCAAACGTGTTGTCCAGAGTGTTGTCTGCCCTCCTGAAACACATGGGCAGCTACATCGTGTTCCCTCAGGTGGAGGATTTGCCTACAGTGAAAGGTGACTTCTGTGCCCTGGGACATATCCCCAACATCATAGGTGCCATTGATGGGAAACATGTGGCCTTGGTACCCCCCGCAGGAGTGAACAGGTGTACAGGAACCGGAAGAGCTACCACTCTATGAATGTGCAGATGGTGTGTTTGACCAACCAGTACATCTCACATGTGAATGCCAAGTTTCCTTGATCAGTGCATGACGCTTATATTCTGAGGAATAGCAGCATCCCTTTTGTGATGGGGCAATTCCAGAGGCACCGTGTGTGGCTAATAGGTGAGGGCAAGGACCCTATACCCTGGGAATAGTTGTCTGGGGTTGTCCCTAAGGGTTAGTGTGTGTCTAAATGTTGTCCCTCGAAATTTGAAGGTGACTGTGGGTACCCCAACCTGTCATGGCTACTGACCCCAGTGAGAAATCCCAGGACAAGGGCAGAGGAACGCTACAATGAGGCACATGGGCGAACTAGGAGAGTGATTGAAAGAACCTTCAGCCTCCTGAAGGCCAGGTTCTGGTGCCTCCATATGACAGGTGGTTCTCTCTACTACTCACCAAAGAAGGTGTGCCAGATCATCGTGGCCTGCTGTATGCTGCACAACCTGGCTTTGCGGAGACAGGTGCCTTTTCTGCAGGAGGATGGTCCAGCTGGAGGTCTTGTGGCAGCTGTGGAGCCTGTGGACAGTGGAGAAGAGGAGGCAGAAGAAGAGGCTGTTGGTATGTTGACAATACAATTGACATTGCTATATTCCATAGTTATTGCAAATACACATTTGTGAAAGCACAGACTGACTCCAGATTGTTTTGTGATTCAAGGGTGTTTATTTCTGTGTAAATAAGTGGAGGGGGTTGTACAATTATCAGGGGTGATGGTGGTGGAATGTCCATGGCAGAGTCCAGTCTTTTTGTTTCACATGTGCATTGTCCAAAGGGGCATAGGAAGTGAAGCTAGGGCAGTTGATGGATGACCAGGGTGACAAAGTGGGACAGAAGGATGACATTCAGGGGGGTCTCATTTGCTGGCGGGGTCTTGGCATTGTTCTCTGTCTTTGTCCTGGATCTCAGGGACCGCTTGCGGGGTGGTTCTCCATCTGCAAGGGGTGGGGTGCTGGTGTCATGGCCCTGTGGCGGGGGCTCCTGACCACTAGCGCCGGCGGAGGTGGTGGGCTGTTCATCATCCAGGCTAGTGCCAGGGGCCCCTTGTTGTGCCACAGTGTCCCTCCTGGTGTTCACAAGGTCCTTCAGCACCCCTACAATTGTGACCACGGTGGTGTTGATGGACTTAAGTTCCTCCCTGATCCCCAGATACTGTTCCTCCTGCAGCCGCTGGGTCTCCTGAAACTTGGCCAGTACCGTTGCCATCGTCTCCTGGGAATGATGGTACGCTCCCATGATGTTGGAGAGGGCCTCGGGGAGAGTGGGTTCCCTGGGCCTGTCCTCCCCCTGTCACACAGCAGTCCTCCCAGTTCCCCTGTTTTCCTGTGCCTCTGTCCCCTGAACTGTGTGCCCACTGCCACTGCCCCCAGGTCCCTGATTTTCTTGGGGTGGTGGGTTTGCCTGGGTTCCATGTAGTGGTGGACACACTGCTGCTTGACGTGTCCTGGGGACAGAGGGATGGGCCTGCTGGGTGGGTGCTGTGCTGGTGTTTCCTGAGGGGGGAGGCTCTGTGGTGGCATGTGCCAGTGTCAGGGGAACCGACTGTCCCGAGGTCCCAGATGGGCTGGGCTGGTCATCTTGATCCATTTGGACAGAGCTGCTTCATCACTTTGGGCCTCTTCTGTGGGGGGAGTGGACATGTCTGGAACGGTGGTGTTGGGTAGGGGTCCTGCTGGGGTGTAAAGGCATGATTATTGCATCTGTGTGTGCCATCGTGTGCAATGAGTGGGTGACCCTGTACTCCAGTGCTTTCATTCTTGTCTAGGACCTTGTGTGATAATTGGTTTGGGGTCTGTGTGGGTATCTGTAGTGGACATGCTTTGGTGATGGGTGTCCATGCCTTGGTCTTGCATGCAGGGCTTGGTGTTGGGATGGGTGGGTTGTGATAGTGGGACATTTGTGAGGTGTTGGAGTGATGGGGGTGAGGGTGAGGGTGGGGCATGTGATAGCATGCAGGTAGGGTGGGGGATGTAATAGTTAAGATCTGACTTACCAGAGTCCATTCCTCCTGCTACTCCTGCGAGGCCCTCAGGACGCAGTATAGCCAAGACTTGCTCCTCCCATGTTGTTAGTTGTGGGGGAGAAGGTGGGGGTCCGCCGCCAGTCCTCTGTACTGCAATCTGGTGTCTTGAGACCACGGAACACACCTTCCCCCGTAGGTCGTTCCACCTCTTCCTGATGTAATCCCGTGTTCTTGGATGCTGTCCCACTGCGTTGACCCTGTCTACGATTCTGCACCATAGCTCCATCTTCCTAGCAATGGAGGTGTGCTGCACCTGTGATCCGAATAGCTGTGGCTCTACCTGGGCGATTTCCTCCACCATGACCCTGAGCTCCTCCTCAGAGAACCTGGGGTGTTGTTGAGGTGTCATGATGTGGTGTGGGTGAGGTGTGAGGTGGTTTCAGTTGTGATGTGTGAGGGGATGTGTTTGTGTGTGTTGTCTGAGGTGTGTGGATGGTGTGTGTGTGATGGTGTTGTGCGCCTGTAGATGCTCATGTTGTTTCTGGTGGTGTCTCTCCCTGGGCTTTCTCAATTTTGGTTGTAAGGGTTTGTGGGTGATGTGGTTGTGTGTTTTATATTGTATTGGGTGTGTGAGAGTGGTGTGTGTATGTGTATCAGGTGTGTGTATTTTGAACTGTCCAAAGTGGTTGTGTTTTGTAAGTGTGTGTGTATTTTGACCTCAGCGGTGTGTACCGCCAATGGTTTACCGCGGTTGAAAGACCTCCGCGTGGATTCGTGGGTCGTGATAGTGTGGGCGTATTCCTGTTGGCGTGACGGTGGAGGTTTTATCGCCAGTTTATCACTGACCTTTGGTGTGGCAGATTTGTGTGGGTGTCTGGATTTTGGCGGATTCTGGGCTTTGGGTCGTAATACCTGTAGCGGAATTCCGCTGCCGCAGCGGTGTGTTGGCGGCCTTCTGCACAACGGTAAGCAGGATTTACCGCCAATGTTGTAATGAGGGCCTATATTCCTTATATGAGTATCTGCCTACCCAAAGGTATTGAGAGAGCTATGCTTTCAATAAAAGCTTTGCAGAGAGCGGGAAATGCTTGTGAGTGGGGATCACTGCAGTGCAACTAGAGGAGAAGATCAAATGGAGTGAAACAAAAGTTGGTTTCATTTTTTTTATTAAGTTCATGTTTACATCTTGGCAAACAAACTAACTATCCTGCTGTGCATAACACGTACTTGAGCTATGGTAATTAGGGCACGTCTCCAAGCTTTTGCAAAGCTAAAGATAGTATTGGAGGCCAAACCAAAATATTAACCAATGTCTCTACTGTACGAGTACACTATGATTTACCTTTTGAAGAGTGTGAAGTGAAATCTCCTAATTTGGTTTTGACACTCTCAATGAGAGTCTTAAAGGAGGACATTTTTGCAAAGTATGTATTGGTTTGATTGAGATGGCAGTCCTGTTTGATTCTGGTTCTCCAATTGCAGTGTTGCCATACAAACCATCATTATGTATGATGATGATTTGCAACTGTCTGATGTGACTCCTAAAGCATGTGGTGAGTTTGAAATACAAATGTTGGGCTTCTTTCAGGAAGTTTTAATGATAACTGACAGGTCTCTTTATAGAAACATTCATGTTTGGGTCAATCAGAAGGATATTTTTGGTTGGCTTGAAGAAGGTTGTTTGTGGTATTTAGACTAGGTACTAAAGAGCATATTTATAGTCCCCTAGCTCCACCTTGCGCCACATTAACGTCATTATCTTTTATGTTAATGTGGCCCATTGAGGCTGAAATCCCTGCGCCGTATTTACAGAGTTGCGCAATGCATACATTGCGCCACTCTGTAACCCTTTGCGCCAGGCATAATGTATGCAAGGGAGACGTTCCCCCATTAGGGGAGCCGGAAAAATGGTGCAAGGAATCTATGTTATTTTCTTGCGCCATTTTGTACTGCACTTTTAACGTCTGCTCAAGAGAAGGTGTTAAAAGGGGGCTTCCATTCTTTAGAATGGGCCCTTATGTACTCTGCAGGAGTAGCGCCAATATTTTGGAGATACTCCTGCAGAGTACATCAATAGCATCATAAGAAATGATGCTATTGCCCCCCACCCTGAACCGTAGTGTGCTGTATTTTAAATACACGCATGGTGGTGGTGAGGGGGGTAAGGGGCGCAGGGAAAGTGGTGATGCACTCGGTGCAGCACCACTTTCCATAAATCTGCCCCTAAGCGTCCTGTCCCATTACATCATGTTTGGAATGGTGAAGTATTGCCAGTTGAACACATTGGGGAGCAGAATACCTGTAAAAAATCTTTGTTGATTATGGAGCTGTGTGCTGTACAGAACTTGGAATCTTTGTTGGACAAGGTTGGGTCAAAGAATGCTCTCCCTCTTTTGCATACGGTCAAGGAAGTGCCCTATAGAGAACAGGAAGACTTGAGAAAGATTTTGATGTTTTGTGCAAAGAGGGGTTTATCAAACCCCACTGCCCTGAATGGATCTGAACATTGTTATTGAACAAAAAATGGAGGTGTTAGGTGCTCTGTGGACTTCAAGTCCCTTTACAGAAATATTGTGGCAGATTGTCATCCTCTGCCAAAAATACAGGAGATGGTTGTGCAAAATGGTGGCACAAAGGTTTTTATTACCATCAATCTGAAAGCAGCTTGCTATCAACTAACTGAAGACTCTCAGGGGCATATTTATACACTGTTTGCACCAGATTTGCATCTTTTTTTTACGCAAATTCAGCGCTAAGCTAATACCATATTTACGCTTTGCCGCTAGACCCGTCTAACGTCAAGATATCCCAGTGTGCATCATTTTCTGGATGCGTGAAACCGCCTTGCGTTACTGAGATGCAAGGTAGGCATTCACATCTAAAAAATTACTTAAACGCCTGTGCGCCATATTTATCCAACCGCACAAAAATGCCGCACAGCTGGGAGGTGGAGCTGGAAAATGGAGCAAATTCCGATTTGCACCAAAAATGAACACCTGGGTCAGGGCAGGCGTTAAAATGGGGCAAACACAGCAGTGCTTAAGGAAAACCCACAGAAGCAACATCAGAGCTACAAAAGGAAGACATGGAGGTGCTAGTCATCCAGCATGCATGAAGATGCAGAGCACAGGAGCAACAGCAGTAGCTTCCACCACACCAACAGGGACCCCAAAGGCAACTCTGAAGACAGGAGAGGATATTCCGGACCAGGACAACCCTTCAGGGCCTCAGGGAACATGACATCATCCAGAGGTACAGACTAAACTGGCAAGCCATACAGCAGCTGCTGCGCCACATTGAGCCACAGTTGGCACCCTGCTTGCAGACACCCCACACCATTCCACCAGAGACCAAGCTGCTAGCTGTCCTGCACATGTTGGCAAGTGGCTCTTTTCAAACCACTGGTGTCCTTGTTGCCGGGATCTCACAGCCCTCATTCTGTGCCTTCCTTCCCAAGGTACTTGATGCCATCATCTCCCTCGCACCCCGCCACATCAGCTTCCCCAACACACAGCAGAAGCAGCAGGAGACCAAACAGGGCTTCTATCAAATCAATGGCTCCCCACACATGCTTGGTGCCATTGACTGCACACATGTATGGATTGTGCCACCTGCTGCAACGGAGCATCTATTCCGCAACAGGAAGCACACACACTCCATCAATGTGCAGGCCCTTGTGGATCACCAGGGATTGATCACCAACATTGTGGCAAAGTATCCTGGAAGTGTACATGATTCATTCATCTTCCGCCACAGCACCATCAATCAACATTTCCAGGATGTACGAAATGGCAATGGCCGACTTGTTGGTAAGTACAGAAATCTAGTTATATGCACACAGCAACCCTGTAGGACACACAACACATACACCACTACATTGATACGTGGCCAGGAAGACACTGAGGTTGTGACTCTGGTAGTCATGTTTAATATCCTGTTTGATATCCTGACCCAATGGGATACACACCTATGGACAAATGACAGATGCAAACTCCAGAGCCACAAGGGACCGATTTAAAAACACACAGTGACAATGACATGGCCTTAAATGGCAGTACAACTTGGAAGATGAATCTTCCAATATCACATCAATAATACTCAATCACACACCCTTCCAAGCAATACGTACTGTGTAAGGGGTGTGTAATATTTTTTGCTGCAGGTCAAACACCATGAGACACATAGCATGATGATGCTGCCTCTAATGAAGGTGACATGGAATCTTTGAGGCAGTACCATACTCTCACATCACTCCTGGGGTGACATTGCCCACTAGCAATAAGGAAGTGGACTGTGCTATGAACACACATTGATGTGACACTAATGCAAATTGCACACTGCTACACATACGGATTGAGACAATTACACATATACATTACAGATGTACAGGCACATGGACGACCTTCTGACACTTAAACCTTCACCCCCACAACTAAGTTAGCCAGCTTACCTGGAGCAGGTTCAGTAGTGTAGGTATACGTTTGCACATGAGCCAACCCGGTGAGGGCACAAAAATAGGTTTGCATAGAACTTGTCACACATGGGATATTTGTGCATTGTCAGTTGTGAACACTTCACTGCTGCCAGCTTATGGAGATGTGTTGTACATTGTCACCTAGCCAAATCATAGGGCCTCACTGTTGTATTTCACATGCAATTACATATGTCTAATTGGATGGGATGTTCAGGCCATATAGTGCAACCATGTTACCACCACAGTGGAACCAATTGTGTGTGTGGAAGTATCATGTCACCTCCAGTGAAGGCACATGGACACTTCTTTCACATGATATAATGCATGAGAGATACACAATGAACTGCAAGCTTACAAATATACCGCTGATATCAGGTCAATCAGTCAAACACCAGTTTTGATAGTTAAACAACCCATTGCAGAAAGAACATCCTAGAAGCCTAGGATCCCACACAATAACACAAACACAGATGAGTCACAGACGACACAAGATAACAACTGCCATGCAAAGTGATAATTAAGGTAAAACCAGCAACCAAATATTTACCCTCATTTTCTCTTTCAGCTGATCAGGGTTACGGGATCTAGCCATGGATCATGACCCCATTTGCCAACCCAAGCACAGCAGCAGGCACTTTGTAGGACACGCACCATAGTTGAGAGGACTTTTGGCATCCTGAAGTCCAGATTCAGGTGCCTCGACATCACCGGAGGCAGCCTCCTATATTCTCCTGAAATGGTCTGCAAGATCATTTTGACCTGTGCCATCCTACACAACATTTGTGTAAGGAGGAACATTCCCCTCTATGAACCAGACCCACAAATGCCTGAAGAGGAGGATGCTGTCCGTGAAAATGAGGGGAACCATCCAAACATTGCAGCTGATTGCGTCAGAGACAACACATTATACAAAACTTCTAACTATATTCACCATCACCACTTTGTTATTTTATGTCATTAAACACCTACCTTCATTACTCAAGCATGCTCTGGGTAATTATTATGCATCACATGATCCCTAGGAATCATAATCAGAGTTTAGCCTCATGGAGCATTGTAGAAATACATATTAGGATACTGAAAAAGCCACATCACATTTGATGGGTAAGAATGTACACCCAACATCACACACAGTGTACATGACATATACCCTGTCTATTTCACATGTGAAGGGCAATATCAGAGTACCACAGCTATGAGACACATCCATGTTGCCAACATGGTCCATTGCAGCACATGACACACAACTAAGACACCATGAATCATAAGGAAAAAAGTGTCTCATACATGAGGCAGTGGATGCACTATTGCATTGGTAACAGGAATGTATGACCAGACCCTTGACAGCAGTAAGTGTGCCATCAGCAATCTCTGCAAGGAGCATGTGTGACAAGCAGTCCATCTAGGCTGAAAATGGATAGCACGAGTGCCCCAAGTATGACAAGCATTGCTCACAAAACATGCCCTGCACAGTCCATCCAAGGTAATAAGTCCTCCCACTGCCATGTTTTAAGTCTCTACCCACACTTTTCTAGGTGGCCCTGTAAATGGACTATCTGTACCATGAGATTCCTCAGCTACACACACCCAGACTCACATTCTGACTCCTGGTTGCTTCCCATTTCAGGATGGCATCCCATAGTCATAGTTCATCAGTCTACATGGACTTCAGGTCAAATAATGCACTGCCTGGTAGTTGGTCAAACCTGTAATCAGCTGTCCATTGCTTTCCATGTGAAAGGTCTACTTGGCCCTTTAAACTTGATTCTCAACTCCCCAACTTGTGAGAGACTGAAGCTGCACACACCGGTGAGCACTACCATGCAGACCAGGCATTTGACTCTGCCCTGTCCCTGCGGCTTCCTGGAACTTCTTAGAAGCTGCCATTTTCTGAATCTCCTTGTTGTGCATTGGCGTAAAAATCCCTTGTGTAGCAGAGCCCTTGGGGATTGTGTAACAGTGCAGACCACAGCAGAAACTGTTATTTGTTCCCACAATGTTGTTCCTGCTTGCCCTCGTCAGAGTCTGCTCACTGTGTATTTGCCTTTTTCATGTTTGTTCCTGACAGAGCCTGCATCCTGTTAGCCAAACTGGTTCCAGTCTTTGCGTTAACCATAGAGGTTCCCTGTGGCTACATTTGTCTCATAGTTGCTTTTCATGCCCTCTGTTTCCTCCTGGCGTATTGTGTCTGGTAGGTCTACAATAAATCCTCAAATGTACAGTATAGTTTAATCCTTTTACTTTTCGTATTCTGTTCTGGGACATGTATTCAATTGACCTACTCCAGCCTCCATCCCTTGCCTGGTTTTGCATGTATTCATTAGTGCCAAACAGTGACAGTGTGCTATGACTGTATGCATGGGTTTGATACGGTGCCTACAGCACAAGAAACAAGGGTTGCTAATGTGTATGTAAGGACAAAACATGTGTGTGCCCTGACGGTCCAGACACAGATTCACTTCTGCCGCCACCTTCTGATGGGGCTTGTGTGGTGACTAGCTGTGAGATTAATCAGCACAGAGGCACTGATTTTATATCCCACACTGTGTACAAATGTTCTGAAGAAACCTGCCTGTTTCATATTACTGATCCATAATGTATTTGAGGCCATCAAGGTTGCTCTGTCGTCAGCCTTCTAAAAGTTCTGCTGTGCCATAGCTTGGATATCACTATGTGTGTCGTTCGTTTATCTTTGGTTTTAGGACAAATCTTCTTTGGAGGATACTCTGTTAATTGAGGGAATGGCTCCACAGACTCATGACTAGACCTGCACGTAATTATGACAACATGGAGGCCAATACTGACACAGGGTTCAAATGGCCACACACTTGAACTGGACACCTTTGTGCAATGAACCACTGGAAATATGTGAGCCCATGCAGCATGGTCTGCTGGTACTCCACCGCCACAGGAGAAACATAGGTAATTTACATGACTCAAACTGTGGTGCAACAAAAATATTTTTGGATTGGAGTTGGGACTCTGTGTCATAAACACTGTACCTACCTAGCATGTTCAAATGCCTGACTCATGGGTAGTATACACATAAGTGACCATGAAGTGGTATCCAACATTCCATTACATGTGATGGCTTAAATTTTTGACATTGCCGATATCAACTGTTCTCGATCTATCCTGTGTATAGTTTGTCAAGGGAGATGTTTTGTCCCCAAAGTCATGGAAGTTCACACAACATAAGAAGCAACAGATATGACAAAGAGATATCATGACTGATGTACCTCAATGAATGGCATCTGATGGTTATCCACAATTACAACACATGCATAAAAGCACATTATGCAAAACATGTCTTGTGACGTTCATACAGAGGCACAATAACAATTGAAATAGCCAATTCACAGACATAAACACACAGGCCATGAGTGAATTCTGTAAGTTGCGTAGCCTTGCTATCCTCTATTGATGCAACACCTGCTCAAACTAGGAAATACCAATTTTAATTCCAAACGTTTGTGTTGCTGTTGCGTCAGTTAAGAGTGCTAATCCGGCACAACAACATGAGTATTATGGTCCGCAGTAATGTGGTCTGCCACATGTGCCCAAACATTAGAACACACACGGCAGGCCATAACATCCTATCTTTGTATAGTTATAGCCTTCATGTATGTTAAAAAAGAGAAAAATGACACAAACACAGTTATAGACAGATATTTTGACGCGTGTGCGTCAAAATATGATGCATTTGCATTCCAAAATTACTCTCGCACCCATTATACATCGATTGGTCCCTAGCGTTAATTCCAACACTGTACCATATGAAATCGGTTATCCATGAAAAAAATATTGATTCTTGAATACAAGGGAATTCTTAAGCACATGCGTCAAAAAATATTGACGCAAAGCCGGTAAGCGTCATAAAATTCCACGCATCATAATAAAAACGCACCACATTTGAGACAGGAAGTGATGTAATAGGATATCCTGTTTACAGAAATGGTACAGTGGGTGTACTTTCACTTTCACTTTGCAGTCTGTGATTCTTCTAGAATGTGTGGCTGTGCAGTTGTGTCTGTTAATATTGTGCTTTTGACTCCTGTGTGCCTTTTCCATTGTCATCTGTTGTTTTTGTAAGTGTCTTTGTAAATCAGTGTAAGTGTGTTTTTGTCATGTTATTTAAAGTCGTCTTTGTACTGTTGGGAGTGTGTAGTGGGTATTGTTAGTTGGGGTATTGTTGGGCTGTTTGTGGGTTCTTTAAGTTTCATTTCCATACCTCCTTTCCCTATATTTCCCTCTTTTCCCTTTCCTATCCCTATTATTTTTTAGATGTTGGGAAGGCCACATCTGGGGAGAATGGGTGAGGAGGAGCTGGGGGCTTTTATTTGGCTGGTGTGCCACTTCCTCCCCTTGATGTCAGAAGTTGGTGGCAGGGTGATACAGGGGTATCACACCGAGGCTAGGAGGCTCAGGTGGTCAAAGGTGCTGTTCCACCTAAAGAGTGTGTTCAACAACCAGCGCAACAACCACCAACTTAAACATCGCTGGGCTGACCTGGTGGCCAGAGAGCAAGACCTGCTGGACCACCTGGGTGTGGTGATTGGTGGCCCTGTTGGTGAGTACAAATTAGACTATTGTATACAGTAAAATGCTCTATAGTGACAGTAGCAGATTTTGTGGCATGCTGCATGCAATGTTTGTGGACATGTGGAATACAAGTTGAACAAACAGTGGCCCTGATTTATACAATTTTTGCTATGCATTACCATCATTTGTTGACGCAAGAGCTGCACAAACTTTCAAAAGACAACTTTATCTTGTAAATTAGTGCTGCTTTGACGTCAATAGATGACTAATGCGGCACAAACAAAAGTATTATTCAGGGCCCGTGAGTGTACCAGGAATGAGATGTATTTCACATGCTAATGCACGGAACCAATGTAGTCCCCAAATTTTTAATACATTTCTGAATAGTATTTATGGCCATACGTATAAAGATCTTCCTAACCTCTGGTAATATCTTAGGCTGATATTTCGACTTGGTTTGTGCAGCATTTAAATTAATTATGGATGCCAACGTAATGCACATTTGATAATATCTAAATATTTTGTGCTACTTTCCATAGCTGTAGCATAAACAAATGAAGCAAATGCTACACATAAAAAAAGAACATCTGGCCCTAAGCACAATTGCTGGTACAGAGCTGGTGCATTTGCCATTTGTGTCACTTTATAGCCAAACATTTTTCTAAAGTTAATGGGTCATTATGGGATCCCTGAACTTTGTGAATGCATGGTCACAAATTATTTATTTGCATCATGTTATGCAAGGGACCCCTGACTGCTTCCATCACACATTTAAAGTGACAAAATAGTTTGGTAGTTAACGTTTGGTACACCCCTGCTGATGTAGTGCAGCATACGTACAATTGTTAACTTGTCAGTATGAAGGCTATCACAGACATGGGTGTATGCTAAGAACAGCAGGCCAGCATTCCTGTGAGTGGCGCCATTCCCACGGTGCATACAAATACAGACCTACGTCATCAAAATTGCCGAAGTAGGACATTTGCTAATTCATGTTTCAATTAGGGGACAATATCAGTTCAGTTGTATAACTACAGATCACCCAACTTGGCAGATGTAAGATAATGAATGTGGCTAACTGTGATCTACAATACCTGATATAGGTACACAGGGCCCTGAGTAACACATTTCAGGTGCAATGACTACACCTGTGCCCATGCATTCGGTCACGGATGATCAAATTAGACACTGTCAGCATATATTTCTTTTTTTGTTTTGATTTAGATAAATGGGCAATCCATGTTTAGCATAAGATTGTCATCAAGTAAAACACAGGATCCCTGCCATCATGGTGTCTTGGGGGCATATACGGCTCTGGGTACACTGCCAATGTGGCATATGTAACCTACATACAACACAGGCACACATATAATGGACCATAGAAAGCACAATAATTCCTGAACTAAACTCAACCCACATGAGCATCACACAGTAACTCATTGTCCCTTGATGCACAAGCCACAATACCTGAGTGACTGGTATTGCAGTGCACCGGGATTGTGGCTTTGCATGTCTATCATCACAACAAATGATGACATGGAGTACCCTCTAGAAATAGATCTGCTCAAAATTGAGTAATTATGTTTGGCACCACATGATTGTTAGGGCCTGTGCATTTGTGCATATGTGTGTCTATCACTCACTGGAGGGGCAGAGTCAATGCATGTTTGCAGTAGTAGTATGTCTGTTGGGGTGTCTACATGCCTGATGTGCTGCTCTATCATATAAAATGTCACACACTAAAATTTGTTGATCCAAGTTCTGTACAGGGTGCAGACATTGAGCATATTTCACCCTTCCATGTTTTACAGGTGGACCAGCCCCCTACACAATTGGAGAAGTGGCTCGATTTGCAGGACCCACACATACACAGTAAGTGATGATATGTTTGTCCTGTGTTGTGTTTGCAGTGGTTGTGTGATTGACTCCTGTGTGTTGGACTCATTGCAAGGTATGATGTGCTGGCACATGATCTGTTATGTGACTTGACTGGAGTTTGACGTTTTCTTCCATGTTTGAGTTGGACAATCTGTGGCAGGGAGTCATATATTGGGAGTCGAGTGCTGCGCTATAGGCATGGGCAGGTGAACAGGGTGATATTTGTTGCTACATGTATGCCAATGATTAATTTGGAGGTGGCCATTTTCATGATTTAGTCAGCAAGTCATACCCTGATTCACACAGACCAGTGATGCTGAAGTATTACCCACAGACTTGAGCATCCCTGTTAACTAATGAACATGTAGGACTGTATGTTTGACTTCCTAGCAGCATCTAGCTCCACATGTTGTGCTCCATTTATGTGGCACTTGAGTAGAATGTCATAGGTGTGCATGCAGCTCAAGCCCAGATGGGTGCTTGCATCTATGTGCTTGTTTTTGGAAAGGTATCAGTGAGATCAAATGATGTTGACAAATGTCCGCAATTAGGAACATAAATGTGGATGTGACTGTCCAATGTTTGAGTCAATCCTAGTTGGCAGCACTCCTTACCTGTGGTGGACTGACTAAACCCATGGACAGCTGCTCAAAGCTTCCTGGCTGCCCTTGATGTTTGAAAGTATGTGTTGCATGTCCATTACCCCCTGAGGCACAGGGTTAGGGTCATGAAATATGTGTACCTAGGTGTGAGGATCTCAGTGTAGAAGACACACATGTAATTCCAACATTCATTTGTTCTATCCTAGGATACCCCCTCACGATTAGCATACCATCCAGGCAATTCCGTTTACAAATCACAGGTCTTGTGGGCCTTGATTGTCATCCAGAAGATAGTCATTAGTTGGCCTGTCACTTGCGGAGTACTTGCAGCATTTGTTATATGACTAATAGCAGTACAAAGAGGCACAGATCATTTAAGTAGGTACACACCTTGTCGTACATTGCTGTACTGTTAGATAGTAGATGTGGTGGCTCTGTTGGCATGTCATTCCTCAGGGACATTCTGTGATCTGTACTGTGATTTGGACTGTGTGTGCTATTTTTGAGGAAGGGTTAGAATATTATCTGTAGATGGATCACACAATGATGTCACTAATGTTTGGCTTTCTCTATTTTTACAGCTGCCAACATGGAGGCCCACGAAATCAGGGAATTCCTGAGGTGGGCAATGCCTTACTGCCACATATTAGATGTGGAGTCTGGGTTCCGCAATATGGCACAGCGCTATCGACATGAGGAGTCTGGAGTTCATTTACCCAAGGGGGGTCAGCCTTGCCCACAACTGCCACCAGCACCAGCAATACAGCTCAGACCACAGTCGTCCAAAGGGTGATTTACCCAAGGGGGGCCAGCCTTGCCCACAACTGCCACCAGCACCAGCAATACAGCTCAGACCACAGTCGTCCAAAGGGTGAAAGCCACTGCTGCAGGTCCGTCAACCTCATCTGCTCCAGGCATACAGACAGCAGCTCCTGTACCTCCCCCACCAAGCACGGCACCAGCACCAGCAGTGCCATCAACTAGTGGAACACAGACAATCCCTGCTGATAGACAATGCAGAATTTCAGTCCATGAGACGTGACGTGCAACGGATGTTGCGCAGGATGGACAGGCTGCAGCAGGAGGTGTCCCGCAATAGCAGGAGAATGCGGGGTATTAAGAAGATCCTGCGGAGGGCCAATTTGTGACTCTTGGATCCTCAGCCATGATTCCCTCCCCTCCCTCCTCTTGGTTCTTATCTTTAGTGGGTTTAGGGGGCTTAGTGTTAGGTTAGAGTAGGCTGTTAGTTTAGGTAGTATAAGTGGGCTGGGGGTAGGGGGAGTTAAGTTATTACATGTGTTTTTTTGTGGGTGGGTGGGGGATGATGTTGAGGTTTATGTGTATAAAAAAAAAAAAAAAAAAATTATATAAAAAAAATCCCAAAAAATGTATATTTGTTTAGGATAAGTCAGTATGTGTTTAGGTTAGTATATGTTGTCCTACATGTGTCCCGTCATATAAGGGGGGTGGGGTGTTGATGTTTAGAGTGTTTAGTTAAATGTGAAGGGTACGTTTAGATTAGGGTAGTTAGGACCAGTTGTGGGTAATGTGTAGTTAGGAAAGGTTAGGTTAGTTAAGGTGTTTCCCCTAGTTTTAGTATCCTTTATTACTGTTAAATAAAGTTTTAGTTACTACTTTACAGTATATGTCATATGCTTGAGGATCAGGGCCTGGGCATGGCTGAACAGTGTCAATTTAGTATTTACATTTGTGTTCTATCCTGCATCCGAATCCCATTATTGACATGGTTATTCACAATTCCTAATGTGCAGTCACATTGGCAGCTACACCAAAGCTACTTCTCTATGCATTTGTCATCCATTGAACCCACCACTCAAGGTTACTATGGTTCCCAATGAGTTGTGAAGTTTGGATGTGTTTTTAAATCTGTCATCATTTGAGTCCTGATTTGGAATCTTGGGCACTGTGGTACGTCTGCCTGCCACCTGATGTTCATGTGAACCCTGATAAGCTGAGTGATTTTATAATCTTATGTAGTATTGTATACATAAATCACACCTATCATTTCTTACATTGTACTCCCAGGTTACATATTTGTCCGTACACTCGTACACATCCATTCCTGCTGTATGGTGTGTGTGATGAAAGTTTATAGTCAGATGTCACATACATAAAGATTGTCTGGAAGGGAATGTTGGCCACATTGATTTTCAGCTTTTACATACCTTGAAGCGGACGTTTTCAGTCCAACACAGCATTATACTGTTTGTTTTCAATTTACTTCAGAAATAAGCCTCAGGAAGCGCAGATGATGATACAATCCAGACCCCAGTACATTGCTATCAGCCCACAATCTTTCAATGCAGTTGTATTGACATTCTATGGCCATTGACATGTGACATACATCACTAATCTCCTACACAGTTTATGTGTCACATTACACAGAGACAAAGTGGTTGTGTGAGTGCTATTTATTTTAAAGTGCTGTAGTGCAATAATTACATAGTCCAGGATTGTGAGTCCAATAGTGTGACGCCTTCTATTGTAATGCAACACAAGTGCAATGGGACATGTCATTGGAGATGCTAGGGTGAAGTGTCATACAGTGCAGAGGAACATGAATTGCCAATGAGGTAGTGAGAGACAATTACAGTGCATAGTGTCAAGGTAAACAGTGTGCTGGAGAACACTGCATGTGACCAACTGTAGCAAGACTGGCATGTTAACAAGCACAGGACCTAGGATACCAGTGCCCATGTGGCATGGACTGGTGCTACAGGGTACTCCTACGGGTGAAGGTGATCTGTTCTAAGTCTTCATCTTCTGATGTGTGTGTCGTCTCCTCTGCCCATGGCGGTGGTGGGTTTGAAGGGGCAACAAACACTTTAGTGTTTGAAGATGTGGAGTCAGAATTCCCGGTAGCTGCCAACTGTGGGGCTATTAAGGGCATTACTGTAGCAAGGAGGAGCTTCTGGTTCTTGATTATAGCAGCTACATCACTGTGGTAGGCAGCCAGGTCAGCCCTGAGGGGGTCATTATTACATTCGTGCATGCAGTGAAAGTTTTGGGATGCCAGGTTTTGTGGCAACTCCCTTACTGCGGTGGTGAATTCCCTTATACTTTGTTGTAGTCCTTGCATGATGGATGTTAGCACTTGCATGGCTGCTGCCTGTTCTGCAGATGACATCATGCACATACTCATCCCCTCAAGACTGGCTGCCATATTTTGCATCCCCACCCACACCTCCTTGGCCAGTTCCAACTACAGTCCTCTCAAAGGTGGTACCAGTGTCCTCAGAGTCCTCAGCTGGGTTGGAGCTGGCAGGTCGTACTGTTGGGGTGGTGGGTGGGTCCTCTGTGATGGTTGCTACCCCCTGTGCTCCTTGCAACTGAAGGTGGGTTCTGCAGGGTTCCAAGGACATCTTGTAGGGTCTGCTGGCTAATGTTTGTCAGCTCGTCATCCATGTCATCAGGGAAGTCCAGGACAGGCATATCCCCAGGAGAGCCATCTTCCTCTGCAATGAGATATTGTACAATTAGTATGTCTGTGTTGTGGTGTTTGTAATGTGACATTACTGACTTCCTATTAGTGGAACATTGTAATCTTGGTTCCTCTTCATTGTTCTTGTCATTAAGATTAGCATTCTCACAGGCCTATGCCCCACCTGCATGTCACATGTAGTGTTGGCAGTTTGTGGAATTGTCTGCGTCACATCCTCTAGGTGTAGGTTCTGTCCAAATTGTATGTTGCCACCTTCTTGTCCTACTCAACCCTCCATCTACTTCCATTATTATGGTGAGGCCTTGCACTGGCTGTGGGTGTTCTGATGGCACTTGCACCACACTTAACAATCTGGAACTGTCCCAATCTCAGATATTTCACATCCACCTATATGCTGCTGAGACCTAGCATATACTATGTATAAAATTGGCATGGCACGATACAAGTGTCAGCATTGGTAGTGTGTAATGCTGATGTTGGGGAATGTGTGCCACATTGGATTGCACTGATGGTGCTGTCAGTGTTCCATTTCCACTTATGACTGTGCAGGTGTGTTTAACTAGCTAGACACATATGTCCTCACCCTCAATGCTGTTGTCTTAGCAGTATGTCAGTTGGGATGTTGCAAGGTGGCATTGCAGCTGTTGTAACACTAGCACAGGGTAGACCCCGAAATGTGCAGCATGTGGAGACATTACTGCTGTGTACTTCATAATGTTAATAACATTACCTGATATTTATTGCGCCTACAGACATGAGCATTTGACACGATTTGCACTTTGTTAGGAATTACAGGGGATTGATAACGTTGTCCTCCTGAACCCGCTATTTTGGGTGTGTTTGATCCATGGGCACGTAACTGCCATTGGCTACTTGACCAGCACACACAGCACAGGTGGTAGTGGCAACTCCTAGAACACGGCAGCGTTATCAGGCGCTGCGGGGCATTACTCACGCCGTCTGCCTTTGTTTTCCCGGAGTTAGGGGGCGGCACAGGTAGGGTCTACATAGACCTTCAATTATTGTTTTCCTACACTGCGGACATACTACTGGATACAGAACTGTTGCATATGAGGAATACCTGTCCCTATCATAGATGGGACGCACATATACCTTTTTGGACTTTTTAATTCTTGATTAAATCTCACCATTTGGATTTCCAACAGAAGCACATTAGTTACTCTATTTTCAGTTTTTTTGAGCCTTTAAAAGGTCCGTGAGGACGAAACACGTGTTGGCTGTTTCTGTAACTCGTATATACCTGTTCATTTTTGAGGACTCGGACTGTTTTTGTAACTCGTATATACCTGTTCTTATGTGGACTTGAATATCTTTGAACTGCCATTCAACTACCGATCACAAAGGATTAAAGTGTCTCATACAAATCCACCCATTTTGGACTTATTTGTTTGGAGTGCCCTGGCTGCTCCTTTCCTACACAGGTGGTAGTGGCAACTGTTGTCAGTGGTAAATACTACTTGCAGATATGGCCTGAGACTGTAAATTGAGCCCTAGTTCATGTAGCGACAATACCAGATGTTGTGTGACAGCAGGCCAGTTTTACGTTGTACCCTACTCCCCTGGACTGGCTTTGCCTTTCTGTAAGGAAATGCCTCCTTGGCATGGTTACCCCCTGACTTTTTGCCTTTTGCTGATGCCAGTTATGATTGAAAGGGTGCTGGGACCCTGCTAACCAGGCCCCAGCACCAGTGTTATTTCCCTAAAACTGTACCTTTGCTTCCACAATTGGCACAGCCCTGGCACTCAGATAAGTCCCTTGTAAATAGTACCCCTAGTACCAAGGGCCCTGATGCCAGGGAAGGTCTCTAAGGGCTGCTGCATGTCTTATGCCACCCTGGTGACCCCTCACTCAGCACAGCTTGTGTGTGCTGGTGGGGAGAAAATGACTAAGTCGACATGGCACTCCCCTCAGAATGCCATGCCAACCTCACACTGCCTGTGGCATAGGTAAGTCACCCCTCTAGCAGCCCTTACAACCCTAAGGCAGGGTGTACTAAGCAAAACCTAAGACATTGTAAGTGCAGGGTAGCCATAAAGAGTATATGGTCTGGGAGTCTGTCAAACACGAACTCCACATTTCCATAATGGCTACACTGAAAACTGGGAAGTTTGGTATCAAACATCTCAGCACAATAAATGCACACTGATGCCAGTGTGGAATTTATTGTAAAATACACCCAGAGGGCATCTTAGAATACCAGTCTGACTCCTAGTGCTAGGCTGACCAGTTTCTGCCAGACTGCCACAACCAGACGAGTTGCTGGCCACATGGGAAGAGTGCCTTTGTCACTCTGTGGCCAGGAACAAAGCCTGTATTGGGTGGGGGTGCTTCTCACCTCCCCCTGCAGGAACTGTAACACCTGGCAGTGAGCCTCAAAGGCTCACCCCTTTTGTTACAGCACCCCAGGGCACCCCGGCTAGTGGAGATGCCCGCCCCTCTGGCCACTGCCCCCACTTTTGGCGGCAAGGCTGGAGGAGATAAAGAGAAAAACAAGGAGGAGTCACCTACCAGTCAGGACAGCCCCTAAGGTGTCTCGAGCTGAGGTGACCCCTGCCTTTAGAAATCCTCCATCTTGAGATTGGAAGATTCCCCCAATAGGATTAGGGATGTGCCCCCCTCCCCTAAGGGAGGAGGCACAAAGAGGGTGTAGCCACCCTCCAGGACAGTAACCATTGGCTACTGCCCCCCAGACCTAAACACACCCTATTTAGTATTTAGGGGCACCCAAGAACCCAGGAAATGTGATTCCTGCAACCTTAATCAAGAAGAAGGACTGCTGACCTGAAAGCCCTGCAGAGACGACGGAGACAACAACTGCTTTGGCCCCAGCCCTACCGGCCTGTCTCCTGACTCAAAGAAAACTGCAACAGCAATGCATCCAACAGGGACCAGCGACCTCTGAAGCCTCAGAGGACTGCCTTGAACCAAAGGACCAAGAAACTCACGTGAGCAGCAGCTCTGCTCAACAACAAGCAACAACTTTGCAACTTTTCTTGCAACTACTAAAGACTTCACTCTTCCCCCGGAAGCGTGAGACTTGCACCCGATGCTCGTGGCTCGAGCTCCAGAGAATCAACACCACAGGGAGGACTCCCAGGCGACTGCGACCTCATGAGTAGCCCGAGACGACTCCCCTGGACTCCCACAGCGACCCATGCAGAGAGAATCCAGAGGCTCCCCCTGACTGCGACTACCTGTAACAAGTAACCCGACGCCTGGACCAAGCACTGCACCCGCAGCCCCCAGGACCAGAAGGAACCGAACCTCAGTGCAGGAGTGACCCCCAGGCGACCCTCTGCCTAGCCCAGTTGGTGGCTGGCCCAAGAAGCCCCCCGTGCCCTGCCTGCACCGCTAGAGTGACCCCCGGGACCCTCCATTGAATCCTATACAAAATCCGACGCCTGCTTTGCACACTGCACCCGGCTGCCCCTGTGCCGCTGAGGGTGTGTTTTGTGTGCCTTCTTGTGTCCCCCACAGTGCTCTACAAACACCCCCACTGGCCTGCCCTCCGAAGACACAGGTACTTACCTGTAGGCAGACTGGAACCGGAGCACCCGTGTTCTTCATAGGTGCCTATGTGTTTTGGGCACCTCTTTGACCTCTGCACCTGTAGGCCCTGAGCTGCTGGTGTGGTAACTTTGGGGTTGCCTTGAACCCCCAACGGTGGGCTGCCTATGCCCAGGAACTTAGACTTGTAGGGCCCTCATTGCAACATTGGCGGTAAAAGCTGCTTACTGCTGTGCAGAAGACCGCCAACACACCGCCGCGGCAGCGGAATTCCGCCACAGCTAATATGACCCACATCTCGGAATCCGCCAAAATTCAGACACCCACACAAGTCCGCCACACTAAAGGTCAGTGATAAACTGGCGAAATCAAAACCTCCACCATCACACTAACAGAAATACTCCCACACTATCATGACACACGAATCCACGCAGCGGTCTTTCAACCGCGGTATTCCATTGGCGGTACACACCGCCGCGCTCACAATACACACACTCCTACAAAACACGTCCGCGTAGAGCCACAGCTATTCGGATCACAGGTGCAGCACACCTCCATTGCAAGGAAGATGGAGCTATGGTGAAGAATAGTGGACAGGGTCAACGCAGTGGGACAGCACCCAAGAAATCGGGAGAACATCAGGAAAAGGTGGAACAGCCTACGGGGGAAGGTGCGTTCCGTGGTCTCAAGACACCACCTGGCGGCTCAGCGGACTGGTGGCGGACCCCGACCTCCTCACCCACAACTAACAACATGGGAGGAGCAGGACTTGGCGATTCTGCATCCTGAGGGCCTCGCAGGAGTAGGTGGAGGAATGGACTCTGGTAAGTCAAAGCTTTACTAATATATCCCGCACCCTACCCATGCTATCACATACCCCCAACCTCACCCTCACCCCCATCACACCAATTCCTCACAAATGTCCCAATATCACAAACCACCAATCCCAACACCAAGCCCTGCATGCAACAACAAAGCATGGACACCCATCACTAAAGCATGCACACTGCACATAGCCATACACCCCCCTAAACCATCATCACACAAGCTCTCACACAGGAATGCCAGCACTGGGGTACACGGTCACCCACCCATTGCACACCATGGCACACACAGATGCAATAATCATGCCTTTCCACCCCTGCAGGACCCCTACCCAACGTCACCAGAAAGGAGGGTCCAGACATGTCCACTCCACCCACAGAAGAGGCCCACAGTGATGACAGCAGCTCTGTCCAACTGGATCTAGATGACCAGCCAGGACCATCGGGGACCTCTGGACAGTCGGTTCCCCTCATAACAGGTACAGGCCACCACAGACCTTCCCCCCTCTGGAAACAACAGCACAGCACCCACCCAGCGGGCCCATACCTCCGTCCCAAGGACACATCAATCAGCTGTGTGTCCACCACTACAGGGAACCCAGGATAACCCTCCACCCCAACAACAACAGGGACCTGGGGGCAATGGCAGTGGACACACGGTCCAGGGGACAGAGGCCCAGGAACACAGGGGAACTGGGAGGGCTGCCGTGCGACAGGGGGCGAACAGGCCAAGGGAACCCACTCTCCACGAGGCCCTCTCCTCCATCATGGGAGCATACCACCACTCCCAGGAGACGATGGCAACGGTACTGGCCAAGTTCCAGGAGACCCAGCGCATGCAGGAGGAACAGTATTTGGGCTTCAGGGAGGAACCCAGAGCCATCAGCTGCACCCTGGGCACCATCATAGGGGTGTTGAAGGAAGTACTCAACACCAGGAGGGACACTCTGGCACAATAAGGGGCCCCTGACACTAGCATGGACGATGAACTGCCCACCACCTCTGCCGGCGCTAGTGGACAGGATGCCCCGCCACAGGACCACCACATCAGCTCCCCACCCCCTGCAGAGGGAGAACCATCCCGCAAACGGTCCCTGAGATCCAGGAACAAGACAGAGAACGATGCCAAGACCTCGCCAAGAAATTAGACCACCCTGATTGTCATCCTACTGTCCCACTTTGTCACCCTGTCCATAATTAAACTGCCCCAGCTCCACTCCCTATGCCCATATGGGCAATGCACCTGTGAGACTAATAGACTGGACTCTGCCATGGACACTCCTCCGCCATCACCCCTCACCAATTAACTTCCCCTTCCAATATTTTGCATTGAAATAAACACACCTTAAGCACAAAATGATCTGGAGTCTGTCTGTGATTTTGAAATAGTGTATTAGCAATTACAGTGACAAAATGTGTTTGAAATAGTAATGTCAACATACCTATGTCACACAGCTCTAGTCCATGAGGAATGTAAGCAGATGACACACAGTGGGACCCACATCTGTGAAACCGTAAGGGAAAGTGACAACTCAGTGACCATACACTGGGTGAAAACGACAGACAGGATAGAGGTAGTAGTGTAAAAGTACATGAGGTAGGCAGGATTGTATTCTCTCCATTTGTTTCACTGGGAATATTGCTGGATCACTGAGTCCCTGTTCTCCATGTCTTCTTCCTCTGCTTCATCCTCATCACTATCCACAGGCTCCACAGCTGCCACAACACCGCCATCTGGACCATCCTCCTGCAGAAAAGGCACCTGTCGTCGCAAAGCCAAGTTGTGAAGCATACAGCAGGCCACGATGATCTGGCACACCTTCTTTGGTGAGTAGAACAGGGATCCACCTGTCATGTGGAGGCACCTGAACCTGGCCTTCAGGAGGCCGAAGGTCCACTCGATCACCCTCCTAGTTTGCCCATGGGCCTCATTGTAGCGTTCCTCTGCCCTGGTATTCCTCGCTGGGGTCAGTAGCCATGACAGGTTGGGGTACCCAGAGTCACCTGCAAATGACGAGGGACAACTGTTAGACACACACTAACCTGTAGGGATAACCCCAGACAACCATTCCCACTGTCTTGCTTCCAGGGGCTCACCTAATAGCCACACACAGTGCTTCTGGAGTTGACCCATCACATAAGGGATGCTGCTATTCCACAGGATGTAGGTGTCATGCACTGAGCCAGGGAACATGGCATTCACATGGGAGATATACTGGTCGGCCAAACATACCATCTGTACATTCATGGAATGATAACTCTTCCGGTTTCTGTACACCTGTTCACTCCTGTGGGGGGGGACCAAAACCACATGGGTCCCATCAATGGCACCTATGATGTTGGGGATATGTCCCAGGGCATAGAAATCACCTTTCACTGTAGGCAAATCCTCCACCTGAGGAAAAGCGATGTAGCTCTGCATTTGTTTCAGAAGGGCAGACAACACTCTGGACAACACGCTGGAAAACATAGGCTGGGACATCCCTGATGCCATGGCCACTGTTGTTTGAAATGACCCACTTGCAAGGAAATGGAGCACTGACAGCACCTGCACTTGAGGGGGGATTCCTGTGGGATGGAGGACTGCTGACATCAGGTCTGGCTCCAACTGGGTACACAGTTCCTGGATTGTGGCACGGTCAAACCTGTAGGTGATTATCAAATGTCGCTCCTCCATTGTCGACAGGTCCACCAACGGTCGGTACACCGGAGGATGCCGCCATCTCCTCACATGTCCCCGCGGACGGTGCCTATGAAGGACAACAGCGAGCACAGAGTCAACCAACTCAGAGGTACGTAGCCACAGTTTACCCAGAACACCAATCATACACAAAAGGTGGCCTGTATGTGTGTTGAGGCTAGGCCTAGGTATGTGTGACGCAGTTGAAAATGAGGCCATGTGGGCCCCTGAAATGGCGGCTGCCTGACCTCTAAAGTGGGACAATGGGATGTGAGGTAACTGCGCTGGTGTTGTACACCGTCGCAGTAGGTGGTCGGAGACCGCGGCGCAATGCTGCATTGGTTAACATTGGACCCTATGGGTCCCAGGAGCCAATGACGATGTACGCCGGCGGTGATGGTACGCACCACCGGGGACGTGACCGCCGCGGACGTGACTGCCATTTTCTATCACTTCAATCACCCGATACCTGATCTTCGACAGGAGAGGACCTACACTGCAAGTGCCGCTGTGACCTCAGTCTGGAAGAGACAATGGCTCGTGCGTCTGCGGAAAGGGCCCCTGCCTTCACATCGGAGGAGTTGGAGAAGCTCGTTGATGGGGTCCTTCCCCAGTACACGCTACTCTACGGTCCTCCAGACAAACAGGTAACTACACAGGGAGCATGTTGTATGGGCTATGCCTGTGTGGAGAGGGCTGGATGTAAGAAGGAAGGGGGCAGAGTGCTGCGTGCATGTAAGACGGTGAGTGCATGTGCCACATGGCAAGGGTAGGGATGGGGGCCACTAACTTTGACGGTGCAGTTGGTAATGACTTCTCTTCTTCCCCTGTACATTTCATGTAGGTCAGCGCCCACCAGAAGAAAGATATTTGGCGTGCCATCGCCAAGGATGTCTGGACCCTGGGGGTCTACCACAGACGGAGCACCCACTGCCGGAAAAGATGGGAGGACTTTCGCCGCTGGAGCAAGAAGACGGCGGAGGCTCAGCTGGGGATGGCCTCCCAACATGGGAGAGGTGCCCGTCGAACCATGACCCCCCTGATGTTCAGGATCCTGGCGGTGGCCTACCCGGAGTTGGATGGGAGCATGAGGGCATCACAGCAGACACAAGGGGGTGAGTACACTCTCATTCAGCTGAATTTGCGCGCAGTGGAGTTGTCTGGGTGGGGGAGGAGGGCTGTGGGTTTCCCTAGGCCAGGGCGAGTTCCGTAGGTTAGGCCCCTCCGTAAGGCATGGCCCTGTGGCCCCCCACCCCACCTCTGTAGGGTGCCAAGTACAGCTATTAATGCCCTGTGTTATCTATGTGTGCAGATGTCGTCCATAGCCTTGTAGGCCATTTCCCAGGAATTGCACTGTGGAGCCCAAGATCGCGGCGTAGTGCAGGGGGCCTCTGTGTCTGTCTTGTCCGCCAACGGTAGCGGTAATCCATGCACTCAACATGTCTTTCTTCTGTCTCCCCCCCTTTTTTTTGGTCTTCCTGTTCTTGTGTGCATTAGCATCATCAGGCGGAGGAGCAGTGGCACCGGAGCATTGGGAAGCTGCATCCCACATGGCCATGGAGGGCGACACTACGGAGTCTGAATTCACCAGTGGGACTGAGGGTGAGAGGAGCTCCACGGCGGGGACAGGAGCTGACACCAGCGACACGGACTCATCCTCTGATGTGAGCTCCCTTGTGGTGGCGGCAACATCTGTGCCCCCCACATCTACAGGTACAGCCGCCACCCCCCCTACCAGCACCGCCCTCCCAGCAGCCCCTCAGCCTTCGTCCTGTGCCCGCTCACACAGGAGGGTGGGCATCACCTTCGCCCCAGGCACCTCAGGCCCTGCCCCAGTCACCCCTGCTGCCCTCAGTGAGGAGGCCATTGACCTCCTCAGGTCCCTCACTGTCGGGCAGTCTACCATTTTGAATGCCATCCAGGGTGAAGAAAGGCAGTTGCAACAAACTAATGCATTCCTGAAGGGCATTCATTCTGGTCAGGCGGCCCTTCACCGAGCTTTTCAAACTCTGGCCTCAGCACTGATGGCAGCCATTGTCCCCGTCTCTAGCCTCCCCCCTCCAGCTTCCTCCACCCAGACCCAATCCCCTGTACCTCTGCCTATCCCAAGCACACAATCAGACCAGCCTGCACACACCTCACCACAGAAGGGAAGCTCAGGCAAACATAAGCACTGCACATCCCACAGGCACTCACGCAAGCAACGCACACATGCAGACACACCAACATCCACTGCCTCCACTGTGTCCCCATCCGCGTCGTCTCCCTCCTCCCTCCCAGTCTCGTCTACACTCACACCTGCATGCACTACCTCTACAGCCACTACGTCCCTCACCAGCACACCCACCAGCACAACCCTCTCATGTGGAGCCACCACCCCCACTACCATTCACACGTCCCCTGTGTCCTCTCCCAGTGTGTCTGTGACGCCCCCTCCCAAGATACACAAACGCAGGCACACACTCACCCAACAGCCATCCACCTCATGCCAGCCTCCAGCGCATGCACCTGCATCCAAAGTCACCAAACGTACACCTCCTACAACCACCACCTCTTCCTCCACTGCCAAACCCCCTCCAGCTACCCGTCCCAGTGTCTCCCAAAAACTTTTCCTGTCCATCCTTGACCTTTTTCCTACACCTCCCACACCCCGTCCATCTCATAGATCCTGAAGTAGCACCTCAGCCACAACATCTACGGGAACAGTGGTGCCTGTTGTCACAGGTATGTGGAGTGCACCGGCCACCAGGACAGCCAGTGTTGCACAGAGCCACAGCACAGCCAGTCGTCCCCGTGAAGCATCAGAAGTTGGCCAGTGCCCGGAAGAAGAGGGGGAAGACTCCAGCCACCAAAGCCGCTCCCAGGGGTCCCGGCGGGAGTGTGGACTCAGCTGTTACTCCTCCCAAGGTGGGGAAGGGCCACAAGAAACCCGGCAAGTCTGGGAAGAGCTGCACGGCGGAGAAGACCGCCATCATCCCCGATGCCCAGGAGGGCCCCACCAGCCCCAGTCCAGCTGCCCAGGAGGGCCCGCCAGCCCCAGCCCAGCTGCCCAGGAGGCCACCACCAGCACAAGCCCCGCTGGGCCATGAAGGACCGCCAGCACATGCCCCGCTGGGCCATGAAGGACCGCCAGCTCAAGCCCCGCTGGGCCATGAAGGACCGCCAGTACAAGCCCCGCTGGGCCATGAAGGACCACAAGCACCGCTGGGCCATGAAGGACCGCCAGTTCAAGCCCCGCTGGCCCATGAAGGACCGCCAGCACAAGCCCCGCTGGGCCATGAAGGACCGCCAGCACAAGCCCCTCTGGGCCATGAAGGACCACCAGCACAAGCACCCCTGGGCCGGGCACCGCCAAATCAAGCACCGCTGAACAGGGCACCGCCAACTCAAGCACCGCTGGACAGGGCACCGCCAACTCAAGCACCGCTGAACAGGGCACTGCCAACTCAAGCACCGCTGAACAGGGCACCGCCAACTCAAGCACCGCTGAACAGGGCACCGCCAAATCAAGCACCGCTGAACAGGGCACCGCCAACTCAAGCACCGCTGAACAGGGCACCGCCAACTCAAGCACCGCTGAACAGGGCACCGCCAAATCAAGCACCGTTAGCCCATGAGCGGCAGGGGCACTGACGCAACTGGGTCCGTCACGGGGTGAGTGATGCACTCTGGGCACCAGTCCTCCTCCAGAACCAGTGGAGACATGCATCCACTACCTCTGTCCTTCACAGGATGAAGCACTCTGGGCACCAGTCCCCCTCCAGAACCAGTGGAGACATGCATCCACTACCTCTGTCCAACAGTCCCCCTCCAGAACCAGTGGAGACATGCATCCACTACCTCTGTCCTTCACAGGATGACGCACTCTGGGCACCAGTCCCCCTCCAGAACCAGTGGAGACTGTTATCCACTTGAGAGACTGTGGCTTTGCACTCCCCAGGATGCAGCAGTGGGCAACCCACCCACTGTAGAGACTTGAAAGACTGTGGCTTTGCACTCCCCAGGATATGTCAGTGGGCAACCCACCCACTGTAGAGACTTGTGAGACTGTGGCTTTGCACTACCCAGGATATGGCAGTGGCCAACCCACCCACGGTAGAGACTTGAGAGACTGTGGCTTTGCACTCCCCAGGATGCAGCAGTGGGCAACCCACCCACTGTAGAGACTTGAGAGACTGTGGCTTTGCACTCCCCAGGATATGGCAGTGGGCAACCCACCTACTGTAGAGACTTGTGAGACTGTGGCTTTGCATTCCCCAGGATGGACCAGTGGGCAACCCACCCACTGTAGAGACTTGTGAGATGGTGGCTTTGCACTCCCCATTGAGCCCCCTCGTGGATCTGGTGTCGAGCACTCATCCGGCTGAGGTGCCCCCCCTTTCCTTCCCCCTGAAGTGCCTGTTGTATTTCTATCTGATGCCCCTTCAGTGTTCTCCCTGTTTTGATCTTGTATCGAGTGTGGGCCTCGCCCATGCATTTTGGGCCCAGTGGTCCACAGACTATAAATGGTGCAATACCTGGACTTGTATTATTGGTGTATATATTTGTTTATAGTGTATATATATGTTTGAGTACTGGATTTTAATATATTACAGTGGTTACACTCATTTCCTTCTGTCTTTGCATTCTTCCAGGGAGTTTGGGGGGGGTGTAACTGTAATGTATCATGCTGTATTAGTGTGTGTGTTGTAGTGGGTGAGGGTGTGGGTGGGGGTGTTGCGTGTGTGTGTCTCTGTTTTTTGCCTCCCCTGTTTCATAGGTGCAGTTCTCTCCGTGGTCTTCGCCGCCGGCGTTTGTGCTCCTGGTAGAGGAGCAGGAAGACTATCGCAGGTAGAATTTGGAGTTCCGGCTGCATGGTGTCCTCGTTCCTCGTGGGGTGTGTAGAGGTGAGCGTTTTCCCTTTGAAATTCCTGTTTCCGCCGTGTTTTTATCTGTGGTGAATCCGCCCTGGAAAAGGTGGTGGATTGGCCTGTCATAATAGTGTGGGTAGAACATTGTCTCCCGCCTGTCTGTTGGCGGTGACCGCCGCGCTGTTTGTTTGTACTGCTGTGGCGGTCGGAGTGTTAAAGTGGCTGTCTTTGTTGGCGGTTTCTGCCACGGTCGTAATTGCTATTTTTTTACCGCCGGCCTGTTGGCGGTCTTACCACCGCTTTAACACCGTCCGCCAGGGTTGTAATGACCACCTAAGTGTCTTACTTACCTGACAAACTAACTATTACTTACCTCCCCCAGGAACTGTTGATTTTTGCACAGTGTCCACTTTTAAAATAGCTTGAAGCCATTTTTGCCAAAATTGTGCATGCTATTGCTCTAATTCAAAGTTCCTAACTTACCTGTGTGGAGTACCTTGCATTTTATGTATTTACTTCAAATCTTGAACTTGTTGTTCTAAAAATAAATTAAGAAAATATATTTTTCTATATAAAAACTATTGGCCTGGAGTTAAGTCTTTGAGTCAGTGTTCCTCATTTATTGCCTGTGTGTGTACAACAAATGCTTAACACTCCCCTCTGATAAGCCTACTGCTCGACCACGCTACCACAAAATAGAGCATTAGAATTATCTAATTTTGCCACTATTCTATCTCTAAGGGGAACCCTTGGACTCTGTGCACACTATCTCTTACTTTGACTTATATACAGAGCCAACTTCCTACACTTCCCAACAGCCTTGGCATGGCAGAGTACCCCCATGCAACGGTTGTTGGTGTAGTGTTGTGATGTGCCCCAGGTTTCCCCTGCACAGCCCAGGCAACCGTGCCGTGCCCCTTTGCGCTTTCCACTACCTGATTATCATGGCTGACATGCATTGTGTAGTAGGTATGTCCCCCCTACTTACAGTTAACATTTAGGCATTTTTGTCCCCCCTTGCAACTTACCCTGCATCTGTGTTATTTCCTGGTAGTCTGTGCTGTCCTGTCCTTGAATCCCTGTGACGATCTCCTCAGGGATGACGGCTGCCACCATCTCCACCATGTGGTCAAGGGCCCCCTGCGGTGCTGGACTCCCACCTCCAGTCTGCAGTGCTGCCTTCCTGTTCCTTGCCATCTTTTCCTTGGTCCTGCGCTTGCAGTCATGCCAGCGTTTCTTGCACTCAGTGACTGTTCTCCGTACGTCTGCCACACTGTTTATCTTGTCGACAGTTTATTGCCAAATTGCCTATGTCCTCCCAATTGGCAATTTTGAGGTGACAAAATGTTGATGCTGGTGTTCCATCACCTCTTTCACCAGTATTTCCTGCTCCTTCGCACTGAACCGTCATTTTGTTTTCTTCTTCTCCCTCTTCTGGGTCTTGTCTGGGTCCTCCTGGCTGGTTCCTGGTCATTTGTTGTCTTCCTGGGGTCTCTCATCTCTTCGGGGATCCATTTTGGGGCTCCTTTGCACATTTTGCTGTGTTTGCACCACTTTTTGATGCTATTGCGGCGAAAAAAGGCGCGTATCCGGTTTGAGACGTCATAAACTGGATAAAAGTCATTTTTGTCGCGTTAATGTCGTTTTTCTTCATGACCTGGCACAATGGTTTAAGTAAAAAAAATGACTCTAACCCATGGTTTGTGCCATGGAGCATCAAAGTATAAATTTGACGCCCGGGTGGTGCAAAGAAATGGCGTTAGCCGGTGTTAAACTTTTTGACGCAAAACTGCGTCGGCGCAGTTTTGCGTCAAAAAGTATAAATATGGGCCTCAATGTCTTACTACATTCATCATCCCTTTTGACTCGTTTAAGTTCCTTTTACTGCCATTTTGGCTCACCATAGCAAACGGTGAATGGACACATTATTAAAGGAAAAAAACGGGTGTATAAACTTTTCGGGATGATTTGATTTTTGCAACTACAAAATGGTATTCTGTGGAACATTTCGGGTATTCTTCGTGAAAAGGGAATGACAGTGAAGTGTAGGTTTAATGTTCATTAAGTTGATTACTTAAGATACTGTATCAAAAACAAGGTATTGAACCTAAGAAAGACTTGGGGGCATATTTATACTCTGTTTGCGCCGTATTTGCGTCGTTTTTTTTTACGCAAATCTGACGCAAAACTAACTCCATATTTACACTTTGCCATTAGACGCGTTGAGCGCCAAAGATCTTGGAGTTTGCGTAATTTTTTAGCGTGGACACCTTCCTTGCGTTAATGATATGCAAGGTAGGCGTTCCCTACTAAAAAATGACTCCAAGGCATGTGCGTCGTATTTATTCTCCTGGGCAAAAATGACGCCCGGGAGTGGGCGGTAAAAAAAAATGACGCCTACCCTCGTTAGCGTCATTTTTTAACGCCTGCTCAGGGCAGGCGTTAAGGGACCTGTGGGCTCGGAAGGAGCCCAGAGGTGCCCTCCCATGCCCCCAGGGACACCCCCTGCCACCCTTGCCCACCCCAGGAGGACGCCCAAGGATGGAGGGACCCATCCCAGGGAAGTTAAGGTAAGTTCAGGTAAGTATTTTTTATTTTATTTTATGTGGCATAGGGGGGCCTGATTTGTGCCCCCCTACATGCCACTATGCCCAATGACCATGTCCAGGGGACATAAGTCCCCTGGGCATGGCCATTGGGCAAGGGGGCATGACTTCTGTCTCTGCTAAGACAGGAGTCATTTCAATGGGGGTTGGGAGTAAAAAAAAACTGCGCAATTCGGGTTGAAGCGAAAATTTTGCCTCAGCCTGAGTTGCCCCATTTTTTGACGCCCAAGCTCCATATTCCCCTACGCCGGCGCTGCCTGGTGTAAGTCATTTTTTTTTTAAGCACACCAGGCAGCTCCACCGGCTAACGCCGGCTAACGTCATTGAATAAATACGGCGCCCGCATGGCGCTTCAGAATGGCGTTGGCCGGCGTTAAATTTTTTGACGCACAACTGCATTGGCGCAGTTGTGCGTCGAAAAGTATAAATATGGCCCTTGATTTGTGCTATTCAGGAAGCCCCTAATCCAATGGGCAAAGAAACTTTCCCTTCATCTTTAGGCTTGAGCAAGTACTATGCTCATTTTGTTTATGGTATAGTGTCAGAGCCATTAAAAACCTGTTAAGAAAGAATTTTAAAAAAGCTGGAAAGAAGAGAAAGACTTAGGCCTGATTTATACTTTTTGGTGCAAAACTGCACCAACTCAGTTTTGCACCAAAAACTTTAGCACCGGCTCGCACCATTTCTGTGCACCTGCCGGGCACCCTATTTATGGAATCGCGCAAAGAGTAGGCTAGTGGCAAAAAAAATGACTTTAGTCGGTTTGTGCTGGCAGTATAGAAGAAGGGGTTTTTGCACCAAAAAATGACATTAGGCAGGTAAGAGTAAAAAAACATGACTCTAACCTGCCTAGAGTCATTTTCTGACAGAAAACCATCCATACCACATGACTCCTGTCTTAGAAAAGACTTGAGTCATGCCCAATACCCCAATGGCCAGCACAGGGGACCAGGGTCCCCAGGGCATGGCCATTGCACCAAGTGCCATGTAGGGGGGCCCATTTCAGGGCCCCCAATGGCCCTTTAAAAAAATAAAATAAAATACTTACCTGTACTTACCTGTACCCCCATCGTCTCCTGTCCCTCTGGTGTGGGTTGGGGTGTCCCTGGGGCCTGGCGAGGGCACCTGTGGGCTTATTCCATGGTGTTCCACCATGGAAATAGACCCACAAGTCCCCCTAAAGCCTGCCCTGACTCAGGCGTTAAAAAATGGGGCAAAGGAAGCTTTGCACCATTGTTTGACCCCTCCTCCCTCCTGTGCACCATTTTTGCATAGTAATATTTTATGCATTTAGTATAAACATGCCGTTAAGGCCATAGAGTCATTTTTTGCACGGGAACGCCTACTTTGCATCTCATTAAGGCAAGGTAGGTTTCCACTTCAAAAAAATGACTTTAACTCCATAAATTTGGCACTAGATGGGTCTAGCACCAAAGTATAAATCTGGAGTTTGTTTTGCACCAAATTAGAGTAAAAAAATGACACTAATTCGGTGCAAACAGAGTATAAATATGCCCCTAAAGTTTAAAAGAAGTTTAAGAGTTGATTTTAGAGGCCAATGCCTTAAAATTGTATGTGTATGGACATATGTGTGAAGTAAATGTGAATACAAGTGCAGTTGGTTTGACAGCTGTTTTGTGCCAGAGGAGTGATAGAGAGGAAGGTACTGTTGCATTTCTTTCAAGAAGGCTAAAAGTTGTAATTACAGTACCACCAAGAGAGAAGCCCTTATATGCACATATGTTAAAGATGTACCTGTGTTGACATAATCTCAGGCTCTGTGCTAATCATAAACCATTAGGCATCTTTTCACTATCTATAATCTTGGCATTGTTTCCAGTCTTGGTAGCTCAAGCATTATGGTAGACTGTCTATCATGTTTACCTGTTGTATAATCACCAAATGAAAAAGAGCTTGAGATTTTTTCTGATGAGTGTGTTGATGCAGTTAATATGTGTCATGGTACTGTTTCACCAGAGGAGTGGACACAGGAGTTCAGTAATTATCACATCTCCAGAAGCCAATTATGTTAATTACCACTGGTTGGTCTAAACTTGGAAATATTCCTAGTGCTTTGAGAGGTTGTCATCAAATAAAATTTGAGTTGAGTGCTGAGTCTGAAATTGTTGTCAAGAGGTGTGTATTTGTTCAGTCTTTGATAATCAAACTGTTGATTATTACTCATAAGGGACATCTGTTAATGCTACCAAGAAAATTCTTAGGAGGCAATATTAGTGGTGTGTTCTTAACAGCATGATAGGAAAATATGCTAATTTGAGCTAGGAATGCCTGGTGTTTGACAAACACTGGATGGTTAATAATACTCCTTTAAACTGCATGCGTATGCCTGAAACCCAGTGGGTCAAGGTTTCCATCTGTATTGACTTTTTAGAACCTTTTCGGTGTTTGCCTTTGAATCAGTGTTTCACAGTTAGGCCCAGGGAGGGCCTAGTGCCACTTTAACGCCGCCTTAGCATCATTTTATTACGCTAAGGTGGAGCTAAGTTGGCCTTTTCCCTGCACCAAATGTACATAGTGGCTCAATGCAAGCATTGTGCCACATGGTAACGATTTGCGCTACATTATGCATGCGCAATGCATAATGTATGCAAAGGGGGCATTCCCCCGTTACGGGGTCCAAACAAATGGCACAAAGAAATCTAAGAGATTTCTTTGCGTCAATTTTTTCAGCTCTTTTAATGCCTGCTCAGAGCAGGCATTAAAATGGAGCATGCCATTGTTTTCAAAGGGCCCCTATGTACTGTTCAGAACTAGCGCCAAAATGGCGCTAACCCTGAACAGTACATCTATAGCATCAAAAATTCTGATGCTATTGCCCCCTACCCTTTGCCATGGTGCGCCATGTTTTAAATATGGCACACACGTGGTGGTACGGGGCGCAAGGGGCTGTAGGAAAAGTGGCCCTACATGAATTGTAGCACCACTTTTCCTAAATCTGGTCCTTTTGTTACTGATTACTTCTTTAACTGGTTACTTCTTTAACTTGATATCTCGTATATTTGAGAGTAAGATTACTACTGATGTTACTATAATATTCTTAAACAAAGTGTTCACATTTTAAGGTATGTTTAGCATTTTAGTCCCTGATAATGGTATGCAACTTATAGAGAAGATAAGAAATTTTGTGAAGATATGTCAAGCACTAACCTGTCCGTCCCACGGAGACACAATGCTGACCCAAGTTGCTTGTTCCCAACTCCACCTAGATGTTGTGTGCCTCCCACTTATTTGTATGGGATCGGCACAGGAACGTTCTGGGGAAAAGGGGATGGGAGAGAGAGAGAAACACAGATGTCGCCTGGCAGGATCAGGATGGCTAGTGGTGGTCTACGACCAGTAGGTATCACCTATGATGCATTAAACTTTAGTCAGATAGCACTTTTGATGTAACAAGTATACTAAGCTACTCTTCGCCAATTCCCACAAACTAGATGTACCTGTCTGGGTTCCCTTTCCCATTTTGATGGCTTTCTCCTGTCTCTAGGGATCTTCAAGAAACAGTATGGAACCTGCAACCATATGCAATGTTTAGCCTTCTGTACTATATACATGTATCCCCACCTTGTTCCCAAGTCAATGTGGTCCCACTGAAAGACCTTCCTAAAGTGTTCCAGAACTTCTGTGTACGTCTTACTCGTTGGGTCTTGATGAGACTTTCTAAGACACAGTCACACTCACAATCATAGATATATAACAGACGATAAAGAATGAAAATCGATTCTCAAGTATGTAGATTTCGCAAATATTCAGGGATTAATCAGTGCAGAGTGTTAGTATTGTAAGGAACACTGTTCAGTGTTTTAAACACACTGAGAGCATAGGGTTAATATATTAAAGCTCACGTTCGTATGTAATTGGTGTCATCACTGTTCCATCACAGTGACACTTGAACATGGAAATAATAGACCTTTGATTCACATTTTGAAACTAGTGTGTGCCAAGCACTGAGTGTTCTTTATCATTGGAAATGATTAGTATCACAAAAATGCTACATAAAACTCAACTATAACAAACATGTTCATAGTACATTGTAAAAATAACAATTGTTCAACACGCACTCAAATCCGTACTGTCATTGCAAGCTAAAAACAATGAGCATTATTATTCGTCAGGCGGCAAATATTGAAGTAACCAAAGACACTGATAACATGCCCTTCTAGTGCGCGCTGCCCATCTGGACATCCGGCAATCAACTATCAAAGGTAACCGGTAAGAAGCCATTCAAGCGAGTGCAGGGCTTTACCATCTTTTATGATGCTAATCTTCTTGATCTCTTCTTTTCTAGGATCGGCATCTGCAACGCAGGGCTGTGGAATAGCCGATCCAGGAACAAGAGCGGAGGAGCAGAGAATCCCACTCTGCATCTGAAGACCCCTGACAACAAGCAATCCCCTCAAGACTGGTGTGGCTTTAAATACCTGATGCACCTGGCCACACCCAGTCTGAGTCACCTGGCCACACCCAGCCTTAGTTATGAGGCTGCCGCACTTGGCCACATCCAGTCTGAGTCACGAGGATGCCACAAGCTCAGGCAACAAGTTGACACGGTGCCCCAGATTCCTACACGAGTTATAAAACAAGCATTCGCTCAAGTAAACATTTCTCAAAGGTAACAACAATCATTGGCCCATGCAAGAGCAGGTGATTTGCTCTGGGGTACATTTTACTAAACACCAGATGTGGCTTCTGAAGTATATTCGGGTTTGCTGACCCAACAAGGTGGCTTGTGTAGGGCATTATACTGTGGCTTTATGTGCACCACAATCAAAAGGTTAGGATGAACTAGTGAACAGGTGTATTAAATTAGGTGTGCATACTTCTATTGCTGATGGTTTCCAAATTGAGGAATTATTAAAGAGTAAAATTTGTAGCTCTGTTAAGTCACTACAGGACACTGCAGAGGATATGGTATTTGAGCTATTGAATGGTAGAGTTGCGTGTATGAAAGTGGTCCCTGACATACTGTCAGACAGATGTAAATGTCAAGTTATTGACATGAATACAGGTGTTGTGAACACAGTGAAAGTTCCCATTTAAGCTTCTTTTATTTTTATTCTGTGCTGCCTTTCCTATTCGTTATCTCTTTTTCAAATCTTAAAGCACACTAAGAAATGCTGGCATCATGTCTCTTTACTTTCTAGGCCAACATGTTATTGTTTTCACTTATGGATGATGTCATAGCATCATGTACTCTCACTGTATTAGTTGGCAAGTGTTGTTTTTAATTGCAGGAGCATATAGTCAATATGTGAATCAAGATGACGCATTTATCACCTTTTTTTTTTTGTGTTGTTGAATGTTTAGGGGCATTTTTACAATAAAGTGGTGCAGTGCAGCACAGAAAGTCACCTTACTGCACTGCATTGCATCACTGGGAAAGTGTAGTAATACCTCTTATTTAAGGCAATGCGGTGCATTCCTGTTCTTTCCCCTATGTTGGCACACAATGGGCTGCCTAGTGCCAATGCAGGCACCCTGAGTTCCATGCAGGATTGTATTTGTGCAGGAATGGGCATAAAGATATAAAGATATTTCTCCTTGTTACGCCTCTCCTGGGGAGACATATCTTTTTGGCGAATTCCGAGGTTTACCAACTCCGGTAAATCTAGAAATGTGTCAAAAGCCATGGGAGTTGCGTGGGAACACCCAGGCAACACCCATGGAATGCCTCCCAATTGCAGAGTAAGGCAACAGAGTGATTTGTGCTGCGTTGTCTTACCCCAGACTTATGGAGCCACTAAGCTCCACACAAAGTGGCTTTGTGTGGCTTCAAAAATCTGATCATGTTTTGTGGTGCAAGAGTGACACAACCCACCTCATAAATATGCCCCTTAGTGTCTGCAAGTAATATTTTGTTTTATAAAATCAGTGATCAGATGCTATAAAACCCCAGGTATATATCAACAGGACAGAAGTACTTCAAGCTAGGATTATCAAGCCAAGGGCTACACTGATTTAAAGCGCTAACCAGCCTCAGTTGGAGGTGATGCTTGAGCAGAGTGGAAATGTGTCATAGCACTGCTTTTCAATACCAGACAAAACTGTAGAGTAGAGGAATTTCTATTTTCCTAATGAAACAGGTAAGTTGTGTGATCCATCTTAAAACTCAAACAGCAGTCTTTCTACTTACTGCTTCAGATAAAATATTGCATAGCACCTAGAAATAGCTTTGGCTTGTTAGGATGCTAAGAATTTGCTAACCATGTTAGAAATGTTCTTGCTGTTTTGACTGACCATGACATACATTACTGCATTTCTTTTTGCTTTCTATGTGGTTGCCATTCATTTTTTTATGTACTAGACTACGCTTTTAATGTAAACATTTTAAAGTATCTCTCTTATTTTTTAGTGCTATTCTGAGTGTGTTATTCATTGACAGAAAGGGTTCCTGAGCTAATCTTGTGGCACTGATCATTACAGAAATACTTCTTGCATAGTTTTACTCAGTGGGCTGTGTCTGGGTTGCAGTCGAGTTGGATTTATTATTCTTATTTGTACATTGACTGAGTTCTTGCGTCTGAGGATTAGAAACCTTACCATTTGCTGCTTATTGTTCTGTTATTTAAGAGGTGAGGTGAGTTGTATTCTGTTATATACATGTATCAGTTATACATTGTATTTTCACTTTGGAGACATGTGTATGCTATTTTGTGTATGGTATCATGCTTTCTCTGTTTCAGTGCAAGTCCTTGTGTATGGTTGTGTGTGTTGGAATGTGGGGGATTGCGTTTAACGGATTGAATTAGAGGTGGGCACCTAGCAAAAGCTCCCTTACATGTTTCAAGAAATCTTGTTCCAGAACTTCTGAATTCTATGGAAGGTCCTTCAGAATGCAATACACATACTCAAAATATTGAGGCCCAGACTTACAGGATTTTGGTGCAGGGCCATCACCTTGCTGCGCTGCCCTGTGTCAAAAGGAAAGGGCAGGAATGCCCCGTATTTATGGCATGTGGTGCATTCCTGTCCTTTCCCCCTGAGCTGGTGCCATTTCGGCAGCCTAGCTCCAACCATGTTGCAAGGGTGGCCGCATTGCATGCAGGACTGTTTTTATGCAGGAAGGGACACCGTCTTGCACAAAATAATCCTGAGATGCTTTTTTTCTCTTTTTATGTCTGCTGCAGAATGCAGAGGAAAAACTAGCAGAAATAGTGATGTAGGAATAGGGATAGTGATATTTTGCATGAGAACACCCACCACAATGCTGATGGAACACCTCTCTAATGCTGAGTAGGGCAACGCAGTGATCTGCACTGACTTGTCTTACTCCATAATTATATGGCTATTCAAAGCTGCACCAAGTGGCTTTGCGTGGCCTCATAAACATGATTTAGTGGTTTGTGCAGCTGTTGTGTCACTAAAAAGATGCAAGAGCGGCACAAAGCCTCAAATATGGGCCCTAAGGTGTTGGCAAAGACATTGTATTTATCATGCAACTGAAACGTGAAACATTTTTAAAAACTTGTCTCAAATAGTTGATTAACTCAAACGTTGCAATGCTATTTTTCACTGTGTACTTGTAATTTTGTTATATAACCCCTTAATTATATAGAAACATTTTTACTCTGTACTGCTATCTCGTGCTGACTTGGTGAGCTTCACACTTTACGACACTCGAAAAAACTAATATTAGTTTAGTACAGTGAGCAGTACTAAGAGGGCGCAGTTTGACTTATACAACCTCCTGCCTTCTAGCTACAGTGGCACAAGGTAACTTGGATCACTTTGCCAATGCAGAAATGTGCAGTCTGAAGGGTGAGTGGGGGGACAGAGATCCTGGCTACTCTATGCCTAAGAAGGGCAGGGACAGAGGCAGTGGCTGATCAATGGGAGAACAGGGTAAAGCTGCACGTGAATGATAAGAGAAATGAAAGGAGTACACGATGTGTGCTGAATGGAAGCACCCTGACTCACAGCATGTCTGACACCTAGTAGCACTATATATGAGTATATTTAGCTTGGGAGAGTTCATGTTAGTGCGGTGTGGTGGGCCTGGAACGGTACATGAAAATAGCACAATAGGGTGTGATGAATGCACGTCCCTAAATTGGGCATAAGCACTATTCGGCAGTAAATACTGCTGTTAGCACTGAAAAGAGAAGATGCATGTGGCACAGAAATGGCACTGGCTTTGCACAGCTGGTTCATTGTTTCTCAACTCCATAACATAGAGACGGCACTCTGCTTTGTTTTTCAGCTTGTTCCCTTCTAGCGAGACTGAGAGCCACTCCAGCCTCTGGCAAGTCTCCTACCTGACGTTCACCTGCAGGACTCAGAAGTAGAACAGAATGACCGAGAGGCAAGCCAAGCAGCACAGCCTTATCACCATGTAAGACTATATCTTAATGGGAGTTGGGAGAGGGCATTTCTCGTTGTTACAAAAAATGTCACTATCAAACGCAGGCGTCATTTACAATGTGCAAGTAAATGCACCCAATGTCACCAGTGTCAGCATATACACTGCTGAAGTGTGAAAGAATGTAGATTCTGCTAGCCAGAATAGTGAAGGAAAGTCCTGATTTTATTAAATACACAGGCAAGTATTATGCTTTCGTAACTTGCTACTTTTATTATTGCAGCCAAGAATCACGTAAAACTTCTTCCAGCAATTCTTGGGTCAGCCGAAGTGAAACCACCAATCACTCATTAATTGCGTTCATACACGGAAGCCATTGAACGTGATTGAAGAAGCAGACATCCACCAAATTTAAGGTGTTTTTATTTATTCCTTAACTACAGAAATGTGACCAGCCCTGACAGTCCGTCAGCAACTGCCAGCAGCAATGTTCAGTCATGGCACAGACGTTCTACATTCCGTTTCATTGACAATACTACAGTAATAGCCTTTTTTCTTGATGTAAAAAAAATTGCACTCCATAAGTGAAATGGAGGAACAACATCAGAAGAAACCCAGCAGAAAAAAAGAACAACTTCATGAATCTCCAGACAACTTGTCAGGAATATCAAGGAATCTGGACACATTAACTTCATATGTGTCCTGTTGTGATCAAGCTTTGAAAAAAACATGCGCTGTAGGAATTGAAGCTGTAAGAAATAATCAAGAGCATTTGTAGAGTAGGAAATTTAATAGAGAGAACAAAACATCTGATAAGGTATAGACAGTGGACACCTTCAATGAAACAAGGTCTTTCATTGACTATTCTTATTAGTCAAATCTGCATTTTATTATAAGACTGGAGAGTCATGTCATGCTAGTCGAAAGCATGTTCACTACTACCAAACTGGCATGAGCCACTGGTTTGCAATACAACATCCTGAATGTTGATACTCTGGACTATTCAGCAGATCTAAGAATATACCTTTCGATCTTGTTTCAACCAAGAAGGTTATGGAGGCCATATCTCCTCTAATGGAATAAACCCAAACTGTGTTTATATCGTTTTCAGCCAAAGACATAGCTTAAGTCCATCTGACCAGAGTAGAAGAAGATACAAGAACATGGGTTTTACAGAAACATTGACAAACAAAGCGAGGACCTTCTTAAATTAGTAGACTTTAATTCATATCATCTAAGGTCACACAACTTTGGATGAGAAGGAAAATGAACATACTCAGCACTACTGGAGGCATTCTTCCTTATGTGGTAACAAAAATGAAAACTACTAAAAGAGAAACAATTCTTGAAGAAACATCTGGTGCGCTATTCAAAAAAGAAATCAGCAAAAATAGGAGGGGTGAAGGCAAAATATTTGGGGGTGACCCTGCAGAGAGGGCCAAGCACAGTAGATGCCATTCAAGACTCTTTCAAAAGGAAAATAAGCAGATTTGTGAGGTTTGACAAAGATAGGAAGTCAATGTCAGGGCATGTAACTGCAGAATTAATTTAGCATCCCTTGATGAGGAATACCATATAGAGGTTTGGTCATCTGTAGATCAGGTAAGGGTGAAGTAGTACAGGAAGATCTGTCGCAATTTTGAAGTGTTTTCAGAACCAGGCCTAAAATGTCCAGAGTAGGAAAATTAGAGCATAGGTCTATATGAATTTGAGCAAGGCACCTAGAGATCACAACAAAAGGAGGGAGAGCAGTGTAAATGTGACCATTTAATCATTCTGCAGAAATAAGTCTATGGCAAGAGCAAGATAGTGCTGTAAAATTGGGGTAATTGTGAGTGCAAACATGAGACAAAGATTCTATTGACAACAGACCCCAGGGATGATTCAGTGTGTGGAAACACGACTGGACTAAGTCTCCTCCTATCTGGTTACTGGTAGTGCCAACCTGACACCATGTGAATGTCAGGAAGAAATTCTGTCCTAACTGATTTTTTTTAGGCGAACAGAACTCAAAAATTGACTTTGCCAGTCTTACTACAGGTTTAGACTTGACACATCTCAGGTGGTTTATTTATTGGATTGTGGAAATGTTGTAGATCTGAAACATTGATATGCATTGGCAATTCATTACAGATGATGTTCCACCAATTGAATACCTGACACTACAATTACCTCAGCTCCACAGATTAGCAGCTGACTCTATAGCAAGATCTGGGGATCTGGTGAAGATTCCAAATTGAAAATAAAATATTTGCACTGGAAAGTAAACACCAATGTCTTGCTTCGTATCACTTTGCAATAGCACAACCCCACTGTAAATGTGGGACCACGCCTCTGCCTAGCAGTGTACTTAAAAGTCTATTAAACATTGACTCTACCTAGCAGTGTAGCTAGACGTCTACCGGTCTGCCCTGAGTTTATAGTCTGTTGTCGATGGACATCATATTAAAGGATGGTGATGATTTCTTAAATATATTTATTGGAACAAGAAATTTCATCTTGACTCCATGCACTTTAATACATGCGAACATGCGAAAGTCCCATCAGCCCCTGCTGCGATTTTAACACATCAAATGGGTACAAGGGTGCATTAGAAACTAGAAGAAGGTTATAAAGGTAAGTAGATAAGTGACATGCTAAAGGGCAGGTCCCTTTTAAAGAATGCTTTTACACATGCAAATCCATTAGCTAATGGTTCTTCAGGCAGCCGCATGCAATGGATATTAATTCAAAGTCAGCAGGAGGGAGAGAGAAATATATCAGATTCTCATACACCTGAAAGCACTTTGGGCTAGATTTAAAAAAGGGATTGAGATGCTCTGCACCACGAGGGGTGTCATAAGGGCAATGAAATCCGTATAACAGATTTACCAAGCAAAGCAGGGCCACATTGCAAATCGCTGCCTTGCGTTACTGTGCCCTGGGAAGGCATTCCATGGGTGGATTGTGGGTGTTCTTAAATTTTGGTGCAATTTCAGATTTACCAACACTGGTAAACCTGGAAATGTGTCAAAATGCTATGCTTTACCATATGAGGCCCCATTAGGAAACATCTTTATTGCTCCTCATTGTTTCCTCTTTCTATGTATGCTGCATTCTGCAGCGCATGTAGAAAGAGAACAATCCTCAGAAGATGTTTTGTGTAGAGTAGGAAAGTAGTCTATTTCTCGATTGGTTACCCACGCTTTTTGTCTGTTTTTCGGTGTGCTTGACTGTGTTTGCTGGGATCCTGTTAACCAGGACCCCAGTGATTATGCTCTCTCCTTGTAAACTTGGTTGCTGGAACCTTTTTCACCCCACATTTGGCATACTGGTGCCCCATGCAAGTCCCTAAGATATGGTACCAAGGTACCCAGGGCATTAGGGTACCATGGGATCCCTATGGGCTGCAGCATGTATTATGCCACCCATAGGGAGCCCATGCAAAGTGTTCTTAAGGCCTGCTTTGCAGCCTATCACTACCAGGTCACTGCACCAGGTCATTGTAAGTCACCTCTATGGCAGGCTCTCTTAGCCCAGAGGGCAGGGCGCAAGTGTGTGAGAGCACCCCTGTACTAGTAGAGGTGCTCCCACAAACTCCAGGCACATTTTCCTGGACTTTGTGAGTGTAGGGATACCATTTTACATGTGTACTAGACATAGGTCACTAACTATGTCCAGCTACATAATGGTAACTCCAAACATGTTTGATATCAAACATGTCAGAATCATACCCCACTACTTTTGCAAGTATTGGAAGTATGATTACATGCACTCTGGGGGCTCCTTAGAGGCCCCCCAGCATTGCTACCACCAGCCTTACAGTGTTTTCTGGGCAGCCCAGGCTGCTGCCACCCCTCAGGCAGGTTTCGGCCCTCCTGCTGCTTGATCTGATCAAGCCCAGGAAGGCAGAACAAAGGATTTCCTTTGGAAGAGAGAGGTAACATCCTCTGCCTTTGGAAATAGGTGTGACTGGCCTGGGAGGGGTAGCCTCCCCAAGCCACTGGTGTGCTTTAAAGGGCACATTTGGTGCCCGCTGTGCATAAACCAGTCCACACCAGTTCAAGGACACCCAGTACCTGCTCTGGCATGAAACTGGACAATGGAAAGGGGAGTGGCCACTCCGCTGTCCATCACCAGCCCAAGGGTGGTGCTCAGAGCTCTCCCAGAGGGTCTCTGGGTTCTGCCATCTTGTTTCCAAGGTTGGCAGGGAACTCTAGGCCAGGCAGGTGACGTCAGAGACCCCTCCTGATAGGTGCTTACCTGGCTAGGTGACCAATCCCCCTTTCAGGGCTATTTAAGGTCTCTCTCTTGGGTGGGTCCTCAGATTCGGCTTGCAAGATTCCAGCAGGACTCCTCTGCAACCTCCTCTTCAACGTCTGGTCTTCGGAACTGCGACTGGAACCTCCAGGACCCAACAAGCTGCCTCCAAGAAGAACTCTTCTGCAATTCTGCAAAATTGTTTCCAGGGCTTCTATACTGTATGTTATAAAAGAAATATGAAAGAAATTAGTATGTTTTGAAACAGCATGTAGCATGTTGTACTGATATTCAAGGTTTATAATAGCATGTTTTGAAATAGAATGTTGTATCCATATAATCCATATTTAGGAGAGGGGTATGTTTTGTGGCCTTGCCATACTATACAAGCTTGTGGGCTCATGTGATGTTATGTTTTATAAGTGCTCTACATTCTTGGAATGTCAGGGGAAGATTCTGAATGGGCAGTTGATGGCTGACCCGGAGCTGAGAAGATCGTGTTACCCTAGCTGTGCACTTTAGGTAAAGCAATAAAGAAAGCAAACGGAATGGATTATCACTACACATTGTTTTGTGCACAATATTACAACATACTTATGTGTTAGTGTCTAATGATCTCCTTTGAACTTTTGACAGATTTTGTCTTTGGAATACGATGATGGGAACATCCATGCTCAGCATCCCTTGGGCCTTGTCAAAGGTAAGTCTAATCCTCTGCCCTTTGAATATGATGAAGAATGGTGGCTGAGGTGAAGAGAAAAAGCTGGGTCTTATGCAAAATGTGCTCGCTAGACCCTATGTTTCCATCATCCCACATATACAAAGGCATTTATCTAAGAAGAAGCCCCAGAGGGTTGGACCCTTTCACTGCCAAAATGTTCCAGGAGTCTCACTTTAGCATTGGATTACAACAATGTACATGAATGACGCCATCTTTGAGGGCCAACGGCTGGAATGGTGTGATTCAAAAGAGGTACATTAACAACACGTCATGCAATAATAATCATCGACACCCTAAAGACATAGCATTCTCTTGGCTTACTGAACCTACAGTTTCAGCCACTGTGGAGGGTCCTGGCATTGTCCCCAGACAGTCAGCATAATTTGGCCACAAGCATCTGTCCACTGTTATAGAAGCATGAGGATGGCAATGTGGGAGGGATCCAGCAGCAGGCACTTGTTAAAGAGAGAAAGACATTGCTTTTGGGCAAAAATTTGATTTTGTCCAAAACGGAAATAAAGGTAAATGACAAAGGATGGGGTCAACCTCCAAATGAGCGGAGACTGGAGGGTCAGGTAAAATAATGCGATAATACCACATTGGGAATTCCTGATAAGAAACTAAGGCCCATATTTATACTTTTTGACGCACAACTGCGCCAACGCAGTTGTGCGTCAAAAATGTTACCGCCGGCTAACGCCATTCCAAAGCGCCATGCGGGCACCTTATTTATTGAATGACGTTAGAAAATGGAGCTTGGGCGTCAAAAAATGGGGCAAGTCAGGTCTGAGGCAAAATTCAGGCCTCAACCCGATTTGCGCCATTTTTTTTTACGCCCAACCCCCATTAAAATGACTCCTGTCTTAGCAAAGACAGGAGTCATGCCCCCTTGCCCAATGGCCATGGTCATTGGGCATTGTGGCATGTAGGGGGGCACAAATCAGGCCCCCCTATGCCACAAAAAAAAAAAGAAAAAAAAAACTTACCTGAACTTACCTTAACTTCCCTGGGATGGGTCCCTCCATCCTTGGGTGTCCTCCTGGGGTGGGCAAGGGTGGCAGGGGGTGTCCCTGGGGGCATGGGAGGGCACCTCTGCGCTCCTTCTGAGCCCACAGGTCCCTTAACGCCTGCCCTGACCCAGGCGTTAAAAAACGGCACCCATCAGGCTGGGCGCCGTTTTTTAAGGCCTGCCCCCTCCTGTGCGTCAAAATGACATCACATTATAAATAAAGCGCACAGGCCTTAAAGTCATTTTTTGGAAGAGAACGCCTACCTTGCATATAATTAACGCAAGGCTGGTTACCCCTTCCAAAAAATGACGCACATGGTGGAACTTTGACACCCGCGGGCTCGGACGTCAAAGTATAAATATGGGGCAGGGTTTGCGCCGATTGTGCGTCAAACATTTTGACGCACTTTCGGCGCAAAGAGAGTATAAATATGCCCCTAAGAGCCTGATTTAAGAAAAGTGGTGCTGCACCCCTTAGCACCCCCTAACACCACCATGTGTGCACTGTATCTAAGATATGGCTCACCATGGAGGTACTTAGGGAACTAGCATCAGAACCTTTGATGCTAGTTCAGAGTTTTGCAGGATTAGCATAAAAATTTTTGATGCTAATCCTGCAAAGCCCATTGATGCCCATTGTAAACAATGGTGTGCCTCCTTGAAATGCTTTTCCTGAGCAGCCGTTAAAAGTGGCGAAAAAAAAGACACAAATAAATCTCTTTGATTTCTTTGCACCATTTTTTTAGCCCCCACCCCTAACTAGGGAATGCCCCCTTTGCATACATTATGTCTGGCATAGGCATTAGGTAGCGCAAAGGGTTAGAAAGTGGTACTGTGCATGCATTGCACCACTTTGTAAATTTGGCGCTGTGATTTTGGCCTCTTTGGGCCACATTAGTGTAAAATAAAATGACACTAATGTGGCTCAAGGAGGCGCTAGGGGCTCCTAAATCTGCCCTTTAGGGGCTTATTTACAAGGCCCTTCTGCCGCTGCAGCATCCTTTTTTTGATGCTGTTGCGACGCACAAACAATTCCAAATCCACAATGTGATGCTTGAGGCCTCTAGCGTCGCTTTTCACTCCTCGGTGCCAGCTACCAGCAATGAAATGCAAGGTAGGCATTCCCAGGCAAAAAGACACGTAGAAATGACGCAGTGAAATTCACAGCATTTCACTGCGTCGTTCTGCAACTTCACTGCATCAAAAATTTAACACTTGCTCAGCGCAGGCGTTAAACTAGCGCAGGGCTTTTTCCTATGGGAGCTTTTACGCAGTGCTGGAGGTACATTTTTTTATCCCAACCCAGCAATGTGTCGGTTTGCACCACAGATGCAGAATTTCTGACACATCTGTGAACACCTGCGCCATGGAGCTCTGTATTGCAAATACAGCACATCCATGGCGTTGTTAGGAAATCATTAGACAGCACAAGAAATCTGACGCATTAGGGCCTCATTTACAAGGCCCATGGCGGAGGGCGGCTCAGCAAGTGCCTTGCTCTGCCTCCCTGCGCCACTGGGAAAGGGCAGAAATGTGCTGCATCTGAAGGCGACAAAACATTTCTTTCCTCTCCCCCTGCACTGGCACACAGCTGCCATGCGCCAATGCAGCCACCCTTGCACCATGTGCACCATGGAAATAGGTCTCTGGAGCTGGTGCAAGGCCACTGGGGACCACTTGGAAAAGCACTTCAATGGGTGGGGGGCCCTTAGAACACAGCTGGGTCCTTGGTGCAGGGCACAGGGCAGCCGGGTGCAGAGCGAATTGGTGAGCCTAGAGCTGTGTGAAAAGGTGTCCTTGGAAGCAGGGGGTAGGTCACTTTGAAGGTTGCTTGCAGGTCAGCAGGGACACTCTGGTGAGAGGTTGTGGTGATTTTTGAAGTCCTTTGACTGGGGCTTCCTTCTGGGCCTTTATCAGTCTGGAATGGACTGTCCTTCTGGGTGTCCGACATTAGGTGACCAGTACCTGGGGTAATAGTACGGTTCATTCTCTGGAGGCCGCAGTGCCAACAAACCTGGCACACTTTCCATGTTTGCTCTCATGGTCCATTGGGCAGAGTTTGGTCTGGCTGCAATGTCCGGTTCCTTAGTCAGCAGCTAGTCAGTGAAGTAGACTTCACTGGTCCTTGGGTCTTTGTTGCAGGATAGTGATGCCTTTACTCTGGAGGGAGATCTTCGGTGATTTTTGAAGAGTGGAGGTCCACTCTGGGATTTGTAGGGTCTGTCCAATAACTAAGAAACCCTTCAGCGGAAGGGGCGTGGCCACGGAGCTGAGCATGGCGCACGCTTAACCGCTCGGCTCCGGAGGGGCCGACTTCAAACGTATGCCTAGACACGCTGGGGCGGGTGGTGTCGCGCTCAAAGTGGAGCGTAACGACTGCTGAAGACGTGGGGAGACGGTGGCGGCGCGGCTTGGCCCCCGGGGAGAGCGCCTGGGTTCCCGGGGCCGATCGGGACTGCGGAGCGGCTGCGGCCTGGCTGACGGGAGGGGCCGCCCCGCGCTGAATTGAGGTGCCGCTGGCTCGGTGCGAAGGAGGAGGTGAGCGGCGATTGCGGGTGGGGCCACTGGCGAGGGGCCATTGCCCCGGGGGTGGCCCCCTGCGGATTCGTGTGGCCCGGCGGGGATCGTGCCCGGGGGCCTGCTGGCGGACTGCGGCCGCGGTCCTGGGACGTGCGGCGTGCCGCGCAAGGCGCGGAGGCTGTGCGCGGGCCCGCCCCGAGGTGTGAGGAGCAGATCGGAGTGCCGAGTGGGGACGCCGGACGGAGTGTAGTCGGCCTCCCACCCGGGAGGCGGGGCCTGGTGCTTCCCGGCTGCGGGGGCACGGACGGTGAGGAGACAAGGGGACAAGAGGCGCCCCGAGGAGGACTGATAGGGAGCCCGCTTCTCCTGTGCCCCCTGGGGGCCGTATGACTGCGGTGCCGGTGGTCGTTGCCCGGGTGCCCCCTGAATGATGGCGGGGGGGCCCCCTGCGCCCAGGACGGTTCAAGTTGGACACTGATCGCCCGTCGCGGGGTGTGGCGGCGAGGGTCCGCCCCGTGCTGATTGCTGTTATCACCCGAAATTTGAGACTGCGCACCATTGTTGCCCGGGGTGGGGGTCCCTCCTGGCTGCTGGGGACGCCGCGGCCTTGGGGGCCTGCCGCGGCTGCCCCTCCCGCGCGGGGCGACGCGGTCTTGGGGGAGGCACCACCCCCGGCCCGGTCCAAACCACCTTGTTTCCGACTGCGCCGCTGGTGAGGACGCTCGGCGGAGACGAGCTACACGGCGACATCGAGGATCCTGGGCGCACCTGCTTACTGTGGCCCAACGAGCTGGGGATGACTGGCATGGTGTCGGAGACTCCTCCTGGAGCGACCAGAACCTGAGATCTTGACGGCAACAGATTGGGTGAACGGGCAGGCCAACAGCAGGCAGTATAATTACCTGCACAGCGCGCCGGCCTCGTTGAGACGCCCTCCTCTGCATATTCAATGCCCTCCAAGGGCAGACACAAGAACAAAGCCATGGAACCCATGACACTGATACCAATGGCGGACAACGAGCTGACCACACAGAGCCAGTCACAAACCAAGGTTCAGGACACCCTGGACAAGATACTGGGTGCCATTGAAGACACCAAATCCACTCTACAGCGTGACATTAATCAGGTGGCGATAGAGGTGGGGCTATTGAGAGCCGACCACCACAAATTGGCCGACAGAGTAAAGGAAGCAGAAGCAACACTAGAGGAAGTTGTCCCAAAACAAGCAGAAGTATCAGCGGAGGTGACCTCTCTGGCAGACAGAGTGGCGAAGCTCGAACGGCGAGCTGAGGACGCAGAGGGCAGAAACAGGAGAAACAATATTCGCATGGTGGGTCTCCCTGAGGGGGTCGAGGGGACTAACATGGTGGAGTTTCTGGAGAAATGGCTAAGTACGGTTGTGGCACCAGGATGCCTGACCCCCTTTTATTCATTGGAACGTGCACACCGGGTGCCGGCTAGACCGCTTGCTCCTGACAGACCGCCCCGGGCTGTAATTGCTAAACTCCTGCACTATAGAGACAGAGACATCCTCCTGCAGAAAGCCAGGGAATTGGGTCCGTTTAAAGTGGCCAATGGCGAAGCAACACTGTTCCCTGACTTTACCTTGGAGGTCCAAAACAAGCGTGCCTCCTTCCTGGCCGTTAAAAGAACTTTACAAGAAGAAGGGATACAGTACTCATTGCTCTATCCAGCAAGACTACGAGTGATTGTGGAGGGGAAGACCACTTTCCTCCAGACTCCGGAGGAGGCATGGGAGTGGCTTGAGAGCTCGGGGTCGGGCCCGGCGCGGCCTGCGTCGGGGGGCCGCGGTGGGGGAGGGTCCCGGCGGGCCCTGAGAGGGAGAAGGCCAGGGGGCGGCCGACGGCTAGCACCCACGCAGGCACAAAGGGAGACTGGAAAGAGAGAAGCCCTAAAAGCGGCAGCCAAGATGGGAGTGGAATCGTCTCCGCCGGCGGTCTCTGAAGAGGAATCAGAAGACATAGTGGTGTCCTCGCCCGAGGGCTCTGGGGGATCGACTAGTGCACCGGAGGTAACCCCACAAACGGCTGATGAACTGATCTAAACAGAACCCGCACCGGCGCTGAAAGGCGAGTTAAGATAAGCAGTACGGTGGCCCCTCCGGACCTGGCCGCCCCCCCGGACCTGTTTCTCGCCTGTCAACCCTGACCGGCGAGTATTGACTTGATGTGTTTGTGTGATTTGCAGAGTTGTAGGACTTATTGGGCAGCCTACAGTTTTGGAGGCGCCCTGGGGAAGGGGAGTTGGGTTTTTTTGTTATTAGTTATACCGGCTATATGTGCGATGTGGGCTGATCATAATGAAGGTGCAAGCTTCTGGGGGGCTTGGCCGGGGCCGGGGGCGTGTAGACTCCATGTACAACGGGTTCTAAGAATACGATGGGGGGCTACAACACTATGACCTGGAACGTTAGGGGGATGGGCACTCCGAGTAAGCAACATAGAATTCTTTCCTTTTTAAAAAGAAGAGGGGTGCATATAGCTATGCTACAGGAGACTCACCTCGCGCCCGGAGAGGGAGAGAAATTACGGAGGAGATGGAGGGGTCAGGTATTTGCCACAGAATATTCAGTTTACGCAAGAGGAACCCTAATTTGGATTAGAGCGGGAGTTCCATTTGTGCTAGATTCCTCCAACATAGACAGGGAGGGAAGATTTGTCATTCTAGAAGGGAAACTACGGGGGCTCCAGTTGACCCTGAGTTGTATATACGCCCCCAACCAGGAACAAGCATTATTCATGACGGGCCTGTCTGGGCATCTCACTCGTCAATGCACGGGGGAAGTACTAATAGGAGGAGACTTTAACGCAGTGCTTGATACCGACCTAGATAGGTCTAACCCCCCACTGCAGGGAGCAACATCAATTAAAGCAGCAAAAAAACTAGCAGAGTGGCTGGACGCCTGGGGGCTGGTGGATGCTTGGTGGCTACAACACCCTGTTGCCAGGGATTATTCGTTTTACTCGGGCCTCCACCAGGTACATACTAGAATCGACAGAATAGTTTGCACAGCAGGGCTGGCCCGAAATATGACCCACGCGGAGTACCTTGCCCGCACAATATCTGATCATAATCCTCTATTGATGACATTGAATGTATCTCGGGACAGACCTCCTATACCGGCATGGAGAATGCTTCCGTCGGCCTTGGAGGACCAGGCGTACAGGGAGGGGTTACAAAGCTACTTAGAGGAGCACATAGAGGATAACCGGGGATCTACTTCCTCCAGAGGCATAGAGTGGGAGACACTCAAGGTGGGGACGCGGGGTCATTGTCTGGGACAGTCAGTGGGGATAAAACGTACACTTGAGAGAGAATTAAACGCACTGGAGAAGGTCATCCACGAGGGGGAGTTGAGACAGGGCCCCACAAGACAAGCGGATGAAGAGTACGAGAGTGCGCGTAGGGAGCACTCCCGAATAGAAGAGCGTCTTAGATGCCACAGTGTGCAAAGATACTTGGTATCCATGCAATCAGAGGAGGGGAGATCCGGTAGACTTTTGGCATGGCTAGTGCGCCCGAATGGTGATAGTGGTCCTATTGCAAGTGTATTGGACAGGGGTGGGGAACGCAGAATTAGCCCAGAATCCATTAACAACGCATTCAAAGATTATTATACGTACTTGTATAGGAAGCCCACAGACTTGGAGGTGGGGATCCTTGATGGTTTCCTAACTCGGATGTCTTTGCCGGCTTTGAGCCCGGAGGACGGGGCCGGCCTGGGGGGTCCAGTGACTGCAGAAGAGATAAACGAAGCAATCACGCAGCTGGCTCCTGGGAAGACCCCGGGCACAGATGGTCTTCCGATGGATTTTTATAAAAAGTATAAATCCTTATTAACTCCCAGACTGAAGGAAATGTATATGGAGGCGGTAAAGAATGGGGTGCTCCCTTCCACGCTCCGTGAGGCATTGGTTGTGCCGCTCCCAAAAACAAATATAAGTGATCCATCGGTAACAGAATTTAGACCACTATCAATGCTAAATAGCGACTTTAAGATCTTGAGTAAGATACTAGCTAATCGGTTACTGCCCCTTATGCCGACCCTGGTGCACCCTGACCAGAACGGTTTTATTCCCGGTCGCAGCACCTCCTTGAATCTTAGGCGGATTTTCTCTATAATGCATATGCCTGATGAGGCAAAGCCACCAGCCGGGACCTTGCTAGCTGTGGACTTTGAAAAGGCCTTCGACTCGATCAGATGGGATTACTTGAGGGCGACAATGTTAAAAATGGGCCTGGGTGGTGGCTGGGTTGCCTGGGTGGACCTGTTATATTCGTCCCCATTAGCAAGGGTCAGGACGGGTGGGACAGTCTCAGCTGCTTACCCAGTGTATCGGGGAACTAGACAGGGATGCCCCCTGTCTCCATTGTTGTTCGCTTTGGCGATGGAACCCTTAGCGGCGTGGGTGCGAGGTGAAGGAGCGGGCAGAGGGATTCGGTGGGGTCTCGCTATATGCAGACGACATTTTGTTATACCTCAGAGACGGGGCGAGTGGACTCCCCTGGGCCCTGAACGTACTTGAGGAATTTGGTTTAGTATCAGGATTAAGACTTAACCGTAATAAAACATATGTGTTCCCCCTGACGTCTGGATATGGTCGCCCCATAGCGTGCCCGGTGGACCTGAAATGGGCTCCGCGTACATTTAGATACTTGGGGATCCAGATCTACCATGGTATGGCTGACCTAAGAGAGGGTAACCTAGGTGGAGCGCTTCGTTCGCTGAGATCATCAGTAGCGTTCTGGCGCTCTTTAAAATTGTCAGTGATGGCTAGAGTGGCGCTATCCAAAATGATCATGCTCCCCGACTGCTCTATTACTTTGCCAATTTACCGCTGTTAATACCCCGGGCATGGTTCCATGATCTGAACACATTGCTTAGAGAACTAATTTGGGATAGTGGGCGAAGACGTACCACTCTCGTGACCACCTGCAGGCCTCCTCAAGCGGGAGGCCTGGGGGCACCTGACTTTGAGGCATATTACCTTGCATCCCAATTGCAGTGGATAGCCGGGTGGCTTACGGGTCGGGGCCAATTGGATTTATATACGGCCCAGGGAGTGATTGATACGGCGTGGATTGCGGCAAACATGGCAAACAGGAAGATAACTCTCCCTGGGAACAACATAATGATAAAAGTGGCAATAGGATGTTGGAAAAGATGCACGAAAAGAGTAGGGGTTGGTCACCCGTATTCTCCAGCTCTGCCGCTGGCAGTACTTGCTATAGAACCCAGGGGGAGGGGGCCGGGAAGTATGGGACTCAGTCACTGGCTAGCAGCGGGAATAGAAGTAGTGGGAGGACTTTTTAAAGAGGGAGTCTTGAGGGGATTTGTTGACTTGATGGAGGAGGGTGTTCCCGGGGGACAGTTTCTACTGTACGGGAGACTGGTACATACCCTTAGGGCTCACTGGTACACGGCAAATGCGGAACCTGACACACGCGGGGTCTTGCACTCACTGATGACATTAGGTGAGGAAACACATCTCATCACCAAGATATATCGGGCCCAGGTTGAGGCAGCTTTAGACCCCCTACGTTCACTGAGAGGAAGCTGGGAGGGCTCGGTTGGCCGAGAACTCACAGACTCAGAGTGGAAAAAGATACTGGCTTACCCCCGGATGGTGTCACGTAATACACGCTTAAGGTACCTTCAATATAATTACCTGCATAGAACATACCTCACACCCCACAGGCTGTTCCGTATATACGGTGGATCTCCAGCGACCTGCCCGAGGTGTGGGGGGGTGGGGTGAATTTCGACTACATGGTTTGGACTTGCCCGGTGATCCAGACTGGCTGGAAGGAAATGTTGACTACCTTAACTGAATTGCTTGAGATTGAGTTAAGACCCAGCCCCGAGATGTGCTTGCTGGGCCTCGGACCAATGGCACTCCGTGGAAAAGTGAAGGGGTGCTTTTTGGACCTCACCCTGGTACTATATAAGAGACTAATCTCGAGGGGCTGGAAAGCTGCGGGTTGTCCTTTACTGACTGCCTGGGAGAATGATACATTAACGTGGGCTAGAGCTGAATTACAGGTCCTAAAAGCAGAAGAAGCCAGGAGTATCCGCCGGGTTCCCATAGCTCCGGGGTGGGAGAACTTAGTGACGAATTGGGAGAGTATAATTAGGAGATTGGTGAACCCAGCAAGAGAAACCAGCGACTCCCAACCCACGCCGAGGTCGGAGCCAGGCGATTGTAGCACATAGATAGGCGCCCAGAACAAACCCGACCTCCACGTGGCTTTCATTAATTGTAGAGGCCTGAAGGCAGCTGGGCCGTGGACCCCCACCTCGCCATCGAACATGATAGGCAGTGTGCGTGCCCCTCCGTCTACACGGCGCGTCCCTGCGCCCTGGGCCGATATCACCCCCTGCTTAAAATTAAAATTAAAAAAAAAAAAAAAAAAAAATGGATCTGGCATAGCACCTTCAGTTCAACAACTATAAAAATTATTTGCACATAGCCGCATGGTTGGCCCTGTGTGGCCTGTTCTTTTTTTTTCCCGCCTCTTCCTCCTTCCTCCCACACCCAATTGGGTGGCACCTAACCCTCTACATCATCATTCCAAGTTACAAGGAAGAAGGGGTTTAAACCTGTTGCTTGACTATTGCTTATGCAGAACAAAGAGCTGTAACAAAGAAAAGTGATTGAATAAGTAAAAGAGTAACTGGTTGAATAAAGAGAAATAAAACGACTGTTAATAAAGATCGAGCAATAAGCGAAAAAGTACAAAATAAGAAGCAGATATAAAAGTGCATGTGAAATGAATAAATATGTAACGTTGTAATAGCAAAATGTTAATAAAAATATATAAAAAAAAAAAAAAAAAGAAACCCTTCAGCGGTGATTGTCGAGTCCTGGGTGCAGCAAGCAGGGTTTGGCGCCTTTTTCTTGTTGCAGCAGAACTTCAGTCTGATGAAAATGAAATGGAGGGGTCACCTCGCATGCAACACCTTAGGGGTGGTGTAAGCTGGGCTGACCACTGCTCCTGTCCTTTGTCTGGTTTCACGATGTTGCTCCAGCCAAAAGTATGGGTTTGCAATGGGGGGGGGGCATCTGCTGCTAGCAGCAAGCTTGTGGGTTGTGTTTCAAGGCTGGTAAGCCCTTTGAAGTGCGATAGCAGGGCAGTGCACAATCCTGGGGAGGGGGCCGTTTACACCTCCACCCAGGAAGGGCTTTGTTCTGGAACTCAGAGAGCAACCCGGGTTCTCAGAATCTTGACTGCTGGTGGCAGGATGATTGAGACCGGCCAGCAACCATGCCAGGGTAGTTAGCTTTTGTAGGGGATACCTCTAAGGTGACCCCTGAGTACATTGTGCAATAGATCCAACACTGGTACCAGTTTGGATTTACCATTGTTGTTTGATACCAAATAAAACTCGCACTGACCACTGTCAGGCACATGCATTTAAAATGGCTGATTTGTTCACTTACTAAGTTCCTGGTTTGGTGAGGACACAGTAGGGCCATATTGTCCATGCAGCTATGCCCTCATATACAGTATAGTGCACCATACCTTAGGGCTAGAAGACCTGTCAGAGGGGTGACTTGCCTGTATTGCATGCAGTGTATAGCGGACAGGGCACACAGGCTGTGTGCCATGTCGAGTTTGTCTTTTTGGTTGGCACCAGGACACTCAGCCTGCAAAGGCAGTGCTGGGTGCATCTGGATGTATGGCCCTTGAGGGGTGCACAATCTGTGCTGCTTCCATCAGGGGCCTACCCTTAGTACCCCATGCCTTGGGTACCCAAGTACCATTTACTAGCAACTTACAGTGGCAACTAAAGGTGTTGTCAATTGTATCAATACCTTTGCAATTTTAGGTAAAGAACACTGGCACTGGTTAGCAGGATCCCAGTGCATTCCAGTCCACGTTGTATCCAGAAACCAGGCAAAAAGTGGGGGGAATGCAACAGGGTGCCAGTTCCCCCACTGAAGCCAAGCAAGGGATAAAGCATCCACCCCCATGCTTCGCGGCTGGGCTTCTCCATGTAGAAATGGGGCATGAGGGCATTGACTCATTGGCTGCAGAGGCAAACAAATCCAGAGTTGGATGACTGAATATTTGTGTTTCCAACTGAAAGGCTTGAAGAATGAGATGGAGACATATTCTGACTCAGACTATCTGCCTGCACATCGACCACTCCTGAAATGTACATAGCGCAAATCGTAAGAAGATTCTTCCCTGCCCAAGATTTAATGTCATTGGCTAGCACTGGTAACTTTGGACATTTCTCAACTTGATTATCCATTCTTACTAGAACTGGTTTCCTGGACAGACAGTTGTAAAACCCTCTAGCGGTCTCCCAGTTGCTGCCAACTTTCTTCAATTGGATAAATTGAGGGATTCAATCTTAGACCATCTGCCCTGTATCTCCTGGACTCCTACGGCCACATTTGGTAGGCTTTTGACGCATTCCCAGTTTTAAAAAACCCTGTAAATCTGGGAATGCATCAAAATTCATGGATGTTGCGTGGGAACACCCAGCCAAACGCCTCCCTGACACAAAGTAAGGCAATGCAGCGACTTGCACTGTGTTGCCTTAATCCATATCTACAAGACCATGAAAATGGCTTTGTGTGGCCATTTAGATATGGATCAGCAGCCTGCGCCGCCGGTGTGTCACAAAAAGTGACACACTAGCGGCACAGGCCACTTGCAAATATGGACCTAATTGTTTCTTCTCCTGACAGGATAGCTGCAGATGTGCTGGATTCGTCCTCAATTGTCAGCATACAGTTGCGCAAAATGAGGACTTACTTTCTATAAGTTTCCTTGACAACCAAATCTCTTCTTGCAAGAAAAGGGCCAGTGACAAAAATACCTTGGTGCCCACTTACCACGGGGCGTTTGCTTCCAGGAGCCCCATGCTGATCCAGTGCAACGAGATCTGCTCCTCTGTACAATTACTCACTCATCCCCACCAAAAATATTGCACTTGGGTGGGTATGAGTGAGAGACTGTCAGCACCTGCTGAAAATACTATGTCAAAATTGGAAAACAAAGGTTAACCAATTTAATGATTAAGAAGTTTGGCTTACCTATTTCTCGTAGCATTCTGCACAAAGGACAAATAGACAAGAACAGGAAGCATGGGAGGAGGGTGTAATCTTATGCGCATAATGCGCTTGGGTGTAATAAAAATAAAAGAAAGCTTTGCCAGTGTTCTATGGAGTCAGGTCAGCCTCACAAAGCGGGAACTATAATGAGGAGGACAGATGTAGGGGTAATGCATGGTGTTGTTTTCTACCAGTTTCAGTATTACGTCATCATTACAAGTTCTGCAGCTTTGAATAAGTGTAATGTACTAGTTCTGAATATTTCCTACATCCCTTAGATGTAACTTTTCTATGCACAGATTTCAACAGGTTTCCTAGAGCGGGCTACCTGATCGTAAAATTTGTTGTCCCCCTCTAGAGACCAGACCTAATGCATGTATCATTTTACAGCAGTCTTGCACCACCCAATAGGGTGACCACATTTTCAAAATCAAAAATCGGAAAAGGCCATGAACGTAGAAGTGATACTAAAAGTTAGCCTGACCCTGGACATTGAGGGGCATATTTAAGAGCCCCTATAGCCAATGGAATATCACTTTTCGTGACGCTCTAGTGGCGCTAACCTCTGCTCCATATTTACTACGAGGTGTAATGACACTTTTTGTGGCGTTATGCCTCCTTGTAAATATGGGCCTCTCCAATGCAGAAAACTGCATCAGAGGGGTGTGCAATGGGTGCTGCTGTCGGCGGTCCACCGCAACACTCATTGCTTTTGGCGCTGCCCCAGATTTACGAGAAAACGTAAATCTGTGGCACAGCCGAAAACTAACACCACCCCAGGGCTGGCGTTAGCATGGCAAAACGAGAAAGAATGCTTTAAGTCCTCCTCGTTTTTTGCTTTTTCTATTTGTGCTGCATTCTGTAGCACATAGAGAAGAAGCAAAATGCCATAGATGATTGCTTATGTGCAGGAAGGTGTCCCTTCCTTCACATAAACAATCATTCCAAAATGATGCTTTGGTACTTCTATGTGTGCTGTATTTTCGCAGCACACATAGAAGTGCCATATCGCCACAATTATAGATTGTTTATGTGCAGGAAGGGACACCTACCTGCACATAAACAATCTATTATCTCAATGCGGACACCCTTGCAATATGGTGCATGAATGCCTTCGTTGGCGCAGGCAGCTTAATTCAGCAACGGCACAGGGGGAAATGCAGGGGTGCGCAGTTTCCCTTTAATACGGCGCATCCCTATGTTTCAAAAAACACTTTTGCATAAATCTGGGCCTAAAGGACCGCAGCAGTAGAAAACACCAATGCAAGAGGACTACATCACACACTCACAGACATATAAGACAAACTACATAAAAATCAAGAGAGGGAGGGAAGAGGGAAACATAGGTCGTGACTCAACCTCCTCATATACAGTGTCACAATCAACAGAGATTCAACTTCGAGCCATCTAGAGTGGGCCCACTGGAAATGGGGAAAGACGTTATTCTTAAAGGAAAGCTTACTCACTGAATGTTATCCAGTGACATGCTTTATCATCAAGTTCTTCCTGACTCTCTGAGCGTCATTGTGTGCTGCAACCTCTTTCCTTACAAGGGTGCCGAATCAATATTTATTAATGGGTCCGAGAAGGTTAAAAACTGGGGGAAATGAGCTAGTTGGAGTTACTATCACTCCTTGTCCCTTAATTGTGATCAACTAGTTTCTGCCACATACCCCCAGTCCATTGGCTTTTATCAGGATCAGTGCGTCCCTATTAATACCCTTTTCGTAAAGGGTGGCTGGTTATTTATTTCATAATTGATACCATGCCACACAAATACACAGTAGACTACCGTAATAATCTTTCTTAGAAGATGGCCCACCTGAGGACAAGAGCAGGGGACCTTAAGTATGGTCCAAAACATGGTTCTGGTAGGACCTGTAAAAGTGGAAAAACACAGAAAGTTACTGTGTGTACCATGAGGCCATACTGTTTAAACCGAAACTGATTTGCGTGTCTGTGTCTTCTATGCCGGAAGTATATAGAGTAAGACAGAGTGGCAGACAGTGATGAAAATGGGGGGAAATGACTTATGAGATATACCGATGGGGTATTTAAGAAAGATTTTGAGAGAAAAATGTGTCCAACTGAGTAAGAGATTGCATAGGAAAGTAGTCTGAATGGGAGAACGTGAGTGGTAGAGTCACTATGAAGACCGCTGACCTTCCCACAGACCTTACTAATGTTTAATTCACAGTCTCATGTTTACAGAATAGAATCATTTTCAGTTCTTACTATTCACAACAAAATCATTGTTGTTACCCATTTATCCTATATTGGTAACGTGGTATGGCAAAGGCAATAGTTCTGATGTGTTTCAGGGGAAAGTTTTGTAGTCGTGATATATGTTTTGAAGGAATTACTGAAAACTCACATAGAGCACCAAATGTTGGTCATGTGTATGCTGCGCCAAGCATACAACTACATAAGTCAGGTCTCCGTTAAAGCAATCCCAGTTATGGTACTTTGGCCACACCCCTGTCAGAGACTCCAGCTCCCACCTTATTCATCCCATTTACAGCACGGTCTTCTTATTGAGGTAATTACAAAGATCTACCACAGGAGTGTAACAAGGGCCACACCAGGGGTAGCAGTCCTAATTGTCCTTATGTGGGTGGTCCAGACATCTAGACCTGCAAGTGGATTCTTAACAATCTGGTATTAAACTGCTGATTTCCTTTGCTTTAGAATACTTCATTGCCGTCTTTCTGTGTCCATTTCAGTTTATTCCAATTTCCTATCTGAGATTCTAGTCTGTGACTGGCACTGATACGTCAGCGTACTTTAGTCACACAATAGCATCTGTATCCAACCTACAGCACACAAAAATTGAATCAAGACTAATTCCTTTTATCGAGTTTCCAAATGCTGATCTCTCACAGGGCAGGATAAAGACTGAAAATAGTGGATGGATGGTGTTGTTATCAGGTCCCAGATTTATCCAGAGATTGTGTTACTCTTGCGTCACCTTGTGATGTAGATTTACCGAGCCACACAAAGCCACCTTGCATGGCCCTACGTGGCCTGGTAAATCTGGAGTAAAGCAACACAGCACAAGTCTCTGCCTTGGGTTACTCTGCGCTGGGAAGGCATTTCATGGGTGAAGCGTGGGTGTTCCCTATGCATCCACCCATGCATTTTTGTGGATTCCCAGATTCACCAGGACGAGTAAACCGTGGAATATATAAAAATTGGACACTTTATTAATACGGGCACAACAAGGAGAAATATTTGTATTTCTCCTTGTTGTTTCCTTTTTCTAAGTGTGTAGCATTCTGCATTTTGTAGCACACTTAGAAACAGGAAAATGCCTTTAAAAATTGAATTTGTGCAGGAAGGTATCTCCTACTGAACAAAAACTAACCTGCTTGCAGCTCAGGCACCCTTGCACCATGGGGTAAGGGTGCCGGCCTTGGCATTAGGCAGCACATTGTGCACCAATGAAGGGAGAAAGCAGGAATGTGCCCTATCTTGGTAAATATAGCACATCCCTGTCCTCTCCATTTGATGAAGCACAGCAAGTTCTCTTGCTACCTTTTCCTATGCCAAATAATGATAAATCTGGCCTCAGGTTACTAAGTGATGCAGGACTCATGCAGATCCTGATGGAGGTTTCTATACTTTACTTCATATCAGGTTACTAGTGGAATCACCAACGGAAGCTAGATGTATCTTGATCAGCGTGCAGCCCTCCTCTGCCTCGACGAACAGCCAGTGGTGAACCAAAAGGGAGTGGAAAGTTTCACGCACTAATATCACACACATGATCACCAGCTCACCCGTGCAGGAAATGGAGAAATACAGGACACCACCGATGGCAAGGCAGAAGGATAAGCTGATGCATGATTGACAGCCAATAGTATCCACAAGACACTGGCCGTATTTATAGGCGCCTAGTGCCACAGGAGCGTCACTATTTGTGACGCTGCTGTGGCGCTAAGCTCTGTGCTGTATTTACAAGGTGACGTTAAGCCATTTTTTGTGGCTTAGCGCCACCTTGTAAATTCGGCCCTTTCCCATGCAGCACTGTGCGTGGAAGGGTGGAGTGCAATGGGTGTTGCTGTCGGTGTGCCACAGCAACACCCATTGCATTTTGGCGCTGCCTCAGATTTGTGAAATTTCATAAACCTGATGCAGCGCCAAAATCTAATGCCACCCCCTGTGGTGGCGTTACTATGTGCAACGTGGAGGAATACTTTTAATCCTCCTCGTTTTTTGCTTTTTCTACGCCTGCTGCATTCTGCAGCACTCATAGAAAGAGCAAAATGCCAGAAATTATTGTTTATGTGCGGGAAGATGTCCCTTCCTGCACATAAACAATCATTTGAACATGACGCTTTTGGCACTTCTGTGTGTGCTGCATTGTGCAGCACACACAGAAGTGCCAAAGCACCATTAGTGATTGTTTATTTGACGTAAGGGATACCTTCCCGCACATAAACAATCACACCCCTCAACGCAGAGATCCTTGCACGATGGTGCAAGGATGCCTCCGTTGGTGCTGGCAGCTAAATTTAGCACCAGCGCAGGGGGAATCGCAGGGGTGCACCCTATTCAGTTAAAAATGGCGCATTCCTGCGTTTGTAAAGTGACACAGCGCAGCACAGCCAATTTCGGCACAGTACCGCACAGCGCCACTTTTCAATAAATCTGGCCCTGGATTTTTGACATTATCTATTTTTGTTTCCTAGTCCGGCTTCTCTCTGGGGATCCTGATTGCACTGCTGTTTGCTGCCATTGCCTTCTACAGCTGCTACCTGATTCTGAAATCACCCGAGAAGATAGGTTGGACCACTCTGTGCCTTCTGTGCACTCTATGCATTTCTTTAAGTATTATGCAATGCCTACCTATTTTTCTTTATGTTTTTCCACTTATGTGTGTGTTTTTAAATCTACCTATGTAATTAATTAATTTAATAATGTATTCATTGATTTGTATATGTATGATTGTATTTGTTTTATGCATGCTTTTATGAGTGTATTCATGCATTTACAATTTATTAATGCCTGTATTCATTTACTTATATTTGCATGTATTTCCTATATGTGTGCTTTATGAGCAACATGACATTTTACAGTACACATCTATTTAGAAGTGAGTACATCTCTACATAAGAGACATCAGATTAGGCAAGTAAAGATATAAAGAAGCTTGGTGAGGTGGTGGGTGATAAATGATGTGACAATACTTACAAAGTACGGCCTGATTTAGGGTTTGGTGGACATGTACTATGTCACAAACAGGATGGAAATCCTTGTTACATGTGCATCTGTCACATTTGCGACGGAGTACACATATATAAGACTATATATATATATATATATATATATACACACATATATATATTATATATATATACAGATACATATATATATATGCATATATATATATATAGCCCCAAATCACTAGCTAAAATGGATCATTACAAAATGGGGAGACTCGCACTACTAAGTTAACGTCTACAGGTGTTTAATTTGGAGCAGTGTTGGCAACAAGGGAGGAAGCATGTTCGTGAAGGAGAACATTCATTCATGTGAATATTTTAATGAGATTATACTTGTGCACATCTGTTAGTTTGTCCATATTACCAATATGGTGAAATATCTACGAAAATGGAAACAAATATGGGCATTTTTAGAACAAATTGAGAACTGTTCTGTAAAGTGAAAGGAGGCTGTGATGATGTATTTACAACTCATGCGGAGTGGGCATACTATTCATAAGTAATTAACCAATGAGACCACTGGAGTCCCTTTAAAAGTGAACATGATTTGTATGCAAGCAATCATCATAGAAAAAGGCAGTGTTTGCTGCAATGCGTCTGATGGATTTTTTTTTTTAAACTGTTATAAACATATATATATATACAATAATAAGCCCTGGGGAGGTGGCGGTACCAGGGGCTTAAATATGCACTAGGAGGGGGGCTGAGTCCCAAGATATCTGACAACACTTCCTGGTTGAAGTATTGGCAGCGAGTCAGGGCTCTGCAGATCTCTGCACAAGCTTGTTATTATTTGCAATATATATATATCCTATTGATGAAAGAAAAAGCATTTTTTCACTTGACTATATCTTTAGCACTGTTTGACGAATCTTCACAAAAGTTCCCCAAAAAAGTGTTTCAGATAATATTCTTGTACTTGGGAAGTTTCGGGATGACCTGTCAAGCGGGGACCAAGAAAAGGGGGGTAAAAAAAGTGTGCTTCCCATTATAATTCCCATAAGGCACACGACTACAGCTTGAACAGCTGGACAAAATTATACCAAAATTGGCTTGAAAAGTAGCTTTTGTTCAAGAAAGAAGCCTTTTTGTTGTTTGGTGTAAATCCATTCAGTAGTTTTTGAGATATTAAAGAAAAGGAAATATAGATATCTAGAGGTGCAAAGGATTTGCAAATAATAACAAGCTTGTGCAGAGATCTGCAGAGCCCTGACTCGCTGCCAATACTTCAACCAGGAAGTGTTGTCAGATATCTTGGGACTCAGCCCCCCACCTAGTGCATATTTAAGCCCCTGGTACCGCCACCTCCCCAGGGCTTATTATTGTTACGAGGGTGGGTCTCTGGGCCTGCTGTTGCCCAGGCAACAGCCACCTCCCAAGGGCATAATTTCACTATGAATATGGGGGGGCTGCATGCCCACTCAGCCCAAGGGACTGCCACCTCCCTGGGCTTAAGTTATGATGAATGTGGCGGAAAGCTGCGCAGCCCTGGTGACCGCCAGCTCCCCAGGGCTATTCATATTAATTAAGGGGGCATGCAGCCGGGACTGCCACCTTTCAGGGGCTGAATTAAAATTTTGAAGCAGATCTGTCATGAACCCTGAGCCAAATTTAATTTTGAAGTGGGTCTGTCATGGACCAGCAGGGGCTACCACCTCCCTGGGCTGTATAATTTGGAGGGAAGCCGTGTGGCCCCCCTCATGGAGCAATAGATGGCCCTGGGCACCACCACCCCCGGGGCCGGCTCCTGCTATGTCCTGTTGCTCCCACCCCCAGGACATAGCTGTTTACTCTGACTTGGCGGGAGCTTTGACAGCTCCCGCCAAGTCATAGCAAACACTCCGGTTCCAGAAAGTGAGAGCTGTCAAGCAGCTCTCACGTGCTTGAAGCGGAGGTTTCCTTTGTTTCCCTGCCTGCACAGAAGCAGGCTGTGAAAAACAGGAAACAATTGCTCTCACAGAGAGGGAACTGCATGTTTAGCAGCTCCCTCTTTGTGACAGCACTACCAGATCCCAGACGAGGCAGGGAGACGGCTTGGACTGCTGCCACCTTCAGGCTCCCCCTGCGGTCTCCCACCTTTTTGACTGGGTGCCCTAAGGGTCACACAGATGAGATGGCCAGGCCCCATGTGATGAGGTCCAAGGGGTCGAATTGGACCGGGGGTGGGGGGCTTTGCGGCCCCATTCTGCAAAAAAAAAATATATATTTAGGCCGGGCCCTGGGGGATGGGTGACCCAGGAAGAGGAGTCGTGCAGCCCCCCTTCCAAAAAAAAATAATATGCTATGTCTGGGCCCGGGGGATGGGGTCCCTGGGTCCAAAATCAGCCTGGGAGAGAGGCCACATGGTCCCTCTCACCCCCCCAAAAAAAATTAGAAGGCCGGGCCCCGGGGATGAGTTCCCCAGGGCTGGAACAGCCAGGGGAAGAGGACCACACAGCCCCCTACCCAACAAAAATAAGGGGCATATTTAAGAGCCACTAGCACTATTCCAAAGCCACATTATCATCATTTTTTTACGCTGATGTTGTCGGGTAGGCTCTCATTATTCTAATGAGACTACTGGATTTTGAGCAGCAAGATCGTCCACAGTGTGGGAGACTGAGTCTGACCCACGGTGGGTGACACCTGTCGCTCCAAATCCGGGTTTTGCTCCGGCTAACTAGCAGTGCCTCATCTCTCCCGAAAGGTAGAGATGATTGGACAGCCGAGCGCATGACATATCATACTTCTCAGGGAAGTCGTGGTCACTCAGGTCGCATCCGGTTCTCTCATTCACAATTCGGTCTCATATATCAATGACAATCGAAGCAGTATAAGTTTTAAAGACTGGTTTAATAAAACGACTGCATTTTAGATAGCAAAGCACGAGCTGCAATAACCAGAATGACACAACATGACAATATTAAAATGGTGACAATAAGAGTGAAGCATAAGAATAATGCTACCATATTGCCACTAAAGTCGATGGACTATTTTATGTCTGAATCATAATTTGAGCACAGCATGTTAAGATCTAATCCTGCCTTTCAGGTTTCCCCGGGAGGACATCAACCCTCATACCTGAGCAAAGGCCTGTAGTCTGCGTTAGCATCTGCAGCGAAGCATTCAGCATACAGTTGTGGTTCCCTGGCTGGAATCTCCCTCTTAACATGTAATGGGACTAGGAAGTGTTTTTATAATAACACAGCTGATGGTCTAAGAAAACATCCCTACGTAAGGATGTGTATTGTCTACGAATGTTGGAGACTAAACTTCTACCACGTTAACCGAAAATGTACCAAACTGTAGCCTTGACTGAAGCACAAAGTGATCAAGAATGTGTTGTTTGAGAACACAGTGCTGGGCTAAGCAAAACAGTTAGATAGAAGAAATTAAAACAAGACCGTAAAACTGGTTATTGTAAAAATAACAATGAGAAGCTGAATAAAATATATCTAGGTCAGAGTGCACAGCGGCCTAGTGTATAAAACTAACGTGCTTGGAGCTATAACTAAAATGGCTACACAAAACCCTCACCTTGTCGGTTGAAAGTGGTTCAAGCCAAAACTAACATTTCTTAACCTAAGATATATATAAAACCCTAGTCGATTTTGACAAGTTAAAAGGACATACAAGCACACTACTTGGCAATTTAAAACATGAGCATGTGGCTTATGACTCAATTCAATGATAATGTCAATTTAGAAAAGTTCCAAATTAAGTACGAGTCATGGAACGTAGGAGATCTTCCACTTTGGCAGATGACAGAGCCAGAAAGTCCCTGCCAAAAATGATCGAGGAGCAAGTGTGTTCCATAGCCCAAGTATCAACCAAGGCAGCATCCCGTGGAGTGCCCATTGATGAGTTGATAGCAACTTCCTCCAGGAAGGGTAACTCATAATTAGCTTCACGTAGCAAACGCATCCTCAGTGCGCATGTCTGGTAATGAACCCTCAGCGAGAACATCAACAGATCAGCATCTATTGCTGGGGGGCGGTGCTGTGAAAGACAAACTTCCAGTGCATGTTCAAAAGAGCACCAGAGGCACTGGAACACAGGCTGCCCACAATACAAAACCGGTCTGAATGACAAAGACCAGTCACACTCCAAATGCTCCAGGAGTGTTGATCCAAAATGCTGCATCATACGTTCATGACACAGCTGTGCTGATGGGAGTGGCGTCATTTGTCCTTGTTGCAGCAGGACAGCCATTGCGCATAAGCAACAGCAGAATGCCAGCTAATAAAGCCAAAGTTATTGGAAATCCCCCCAAAATACTACAGAAAATTGAGTGGATAGCTGACGGTATGAAACCAAATATGGAGGAGAAGGTGTGAACAAAACCAGAACCAACAGCTTTGAAAAAATGTGCTATTCCAGTCGTACTGGACGCATTAAGGGCCATATTTATACTTTTTGACGCAAAACTGCGCTAACGCAGATTTGCGCCAAAAAAATTAGCGCCGGTTAACGCCATTCTGAAGCGCCATGCGGGCGCCGTATTTATTGAATGGCGTTAGCCGGCGTTAGCCGACCGGCGCTGCCTGGTGTGCGTGAAAAAAAACCACATACACCAGGCAGCGCCGGCGTAGGGAAAAATGGCGTTTGGGCGTCTAAAAATGGGGCAAGTCAGGCTGAGGCAAAAAAATCGTCTTAACCCGATTTGCGCCATTTTTTTGGGGCGCCCAGACGCCATTAACATGACTCCTGTCTTAGCAAAGACAGGAGTCATGCCCCCTTGCCCAATGGCCATGCCCAGGGGACTTCTGTCCCCTGGGCATGGTCATTGGGCATAGTGGCATGTAGGGGGGCACAAATCAGGCCCCCCTATGCCACATAAAAAAAATACTTACCACAACTTACCTTTTCTTCCCTGGGGTGGGTCCCTCCATCCTTGGGTATCCTCCTGGGGTGGGCAAAGGTGGCAGGGGGTGTCCCTGGGGGCTTGGGAGGGCACCTCTGGGCTCATTCTGAGCCCACAGGTCCCTTAACGCCTGCCCTGACCCAGGCGCTAAAATCCGGCGCAAATGCGGGTTTTTTAGTCCCGCCAACTCCCGGGCGTCATTTTTGCCCGGGAGCATAAATACGACGCATATGCATCGCAGTCATTTTTTAAGACGGGAACGCCTACCTTGCATATCATTAACGCAAGGAAGGTGTTCACGCAAAAAAATGACGTTAACTCCATGAACTTTGGCGCTAGACGCGTCTAACGCCAAAGTATAAATATGGAGTTAGTTTTGCGTCGAATTTGCGTCGAAAAAAACGACGCAAAAAACGACGCAAATTCGGCGCAAACGGAGTATAAATATGCCCCTAAGGGGGCATATTTATACTCCGTTTGCGCCGAATTTGCGTCGTTTTTTTCGACGCGAATTCGACGCAAAAGTAACTCCATATTTATACTTTGGCGTTAGACGCGTCTAGCGCCAAAGTTCATGGAGTTAGCGTCATTTTTTTGCGTGAACACCTTCCTTGCGTTAATGATATGCAAGGTAGGCGTTCCCGTCTTAAAAAATGACTCCGATGCATATGCGTCGTATTTATACTATCGGGCAAAAATGACGCCCGGGAGTGGGCGGGACTAAAAAACCCGCATTTGCGCCGGATATTAGCACCTGGGTCAGGGCAGGCGTTAAGGGACCTGTGGGCTCAGAATGAGCCCAGAGGTGCCCTCCCCTTCCCCCAGGGACACCCCCTGCCACCCTTGCCCACCCCAGGAGGACACCCAAGGATGGAGGGACCCACCCCAGGGACATTAAGGTAAGTCCAGGTAAGTTTTTTTTTTTTTTTTTTTGTGGCATAGGGGGGCCTGATTTGTGCCCCCCTACATGCCACTATGCCCAATGACCATGCCCAGGGGACAGGAGTCCCCTGGGCATGGCCATTGGGCAAGGGGGCATGACTCCTGTCTTTGCTAAGACAGGAGTCATTTCAATGGGGGATGGGCGTCGTAAAAAAATGGCGCAAATCGGGTTGTGGCGTTTTTTTTTGCCTCAGCCTGACTTGCACCATTACTGGACGCCCATACGCCATTTTCCCCCTACGCCGGCGCTGCCTGGTGTACGTCGTTTTTTTTAACGCACACCAGACAGCGCCGGCGGCTAACGCCGGCTAACGTCATTCAATAAATACGGCACCTGCATGGCGCTTCAGAATGGCGTTAGCCGGTGCTAATTTTTTTGACGCAAAACGGCGTTGGCGCCGTTTTGCGTCAAAAAGTATAAATATGGGCCTAAATATTCGTCCCACGAGTTCACCAAAGTGTCTCGGAAAGTTCGTATTTAACAGGGACTGTATTTCTGCTGATGTCCTTGCCACTTGAAGTGCGTAGGTCTTGCGTTCAGATGTAAGGGCCACATGTTTTTGAAACAATAAAGCCTTGAGTCTACTTAACTTGTCTAAATTCACTTTTGAAGTAGCAATGTAAGGCCAGTTATCAGCTACCTCCTTAAATTTGGTGGGGGGAAACAGTACGTTCCTGCAGCACGTAACGACCTTAGAGACCGAAACAATGTAAACTACAGTATTCCAGCTCGCAGGCCACAACAGTCTTCACTATTGAGAAGGACGTAGCTGTCGTTTGAAAGCACTTGGAACGTAGGTCTAATCAAGGGGACTGGAACTCCCTTAAGATAACAAGCCAAGTTTGCAGCCGAGGCATTACACGCCCCATGCAAGGACAGCTGTTTACAAATCATCGAATGGCTGACAGAAGTCTTGCATTCACTACCGCTAAGAAAGACCTCCTTCATGCCATTGAAGCATTTGTAAGAGAAGGGAAGCTCCCACACCTCATGGATGTAACTATCTCCCAGCTTTTCATATCTGCCTACCGGAATGTGTTTCAAACAGGAGGTGAATTGTAGTGTGGAAATAGGCAGATTAATAACCCTGTGTATCAACCACTCTGCCGATGGTATTTCGGCCACGGTAAAAGGCACCTTTTCTAATTTCTCGATGTTATGCATGACATAAGTCGCTTCTTTCTTAGCCATTAGTTGTTGTTGTCGCGTCAGATTGAAAGAAGAAAATATCTCTCTCGCACAGAGGTGCTGCCATGGAACGCGACCCGCCTTCACTGTTTGAAGCGTCTCTGACTCTGTCCATGGTATAAAGAAGACATATCAGATTGTATAATGTCTATAACAGAAGAGGCAATGTTGTTAATTATATATATCCGGTCGGACAGGGTGTTAATCCCATTATCCACAACAGCTAATGCCTTTTTTAGATTTTCCTGATCTATTTGCCTTAACCTGGCAGCAGAATCTTGTTGGGAAAGTTCCCATATTTCATTGTATACTGCATATAAGAAATGCTTCCTACGTGGTGTTCTGGGGCCTGACAAAAAATCTTGTAAGTCAGTGTTGTTAGACAAGAGATTGAGGTGTTCTGTAACCGCGTTTAGAGAGGATGATTTTAGCCACTGTTGGCATAATTTTCCTTCACTATATGTTGTAATGATATCTGCATGTTCTGGAGATATGTAGCGAAGGTCTGGCCTACTCGTCCAAAACCCCAGAGGAGTTAATATAAAGTTGATGACACCCATTGGTATCTATTGGCCAAAATAACCACCCGTCTGGACGTGTCAGTGAAGCATTAAACGTACCATTCTGGACCCACTCATCGAGCTCATCTTAAGTGGCATTCGTGTATTTTCGCCATTTGTAAAACTTTGCAGGGGCAGGTATACTGGGCATATTTAATTCTCTGATTGCTGCTAAGCCTAAACAACTCGTTTGTTGCACAGTTTCATTTAAGAAGATCATCTGAACAGGAATAAGACATGCTCTAAACAATGTTTCTTTTCCCTTAATTTGCCAATTTTTTGTTCCCCAGACACTTTTCAGATCAATTGATTTGGACCAATATTCATAGCATTCTATTGATAACCGGGAAACAAAGGATTCCGAATATATACATTTCGTATTAGTCAATAACATGTGTATATCTTTAGTAGGTTATACCTTAAAGTATTACAACTCAGCATTCTTTTGATTGTGCCCAGAAAAATATGCAAACTTTTCAGAATATGTCTTAGAACTCCCTTGCAGTGGAGTTGGACAATGTTTCTATTGCGTGTAATTAAATACCATTTTGGGACTGCTTGCTCTATGTATAAAGTGGTGCCCATAATAATAATTGCAGTTCTGTCATCATAAAATCAACTGTTTTCACATCCCAATCATCAGATGCAATGACTGGTATTACTATATCATTCATTGATAATTTGAACACATACGCTATTTGAATAATTTCCATGGGACCATATATATCAAACATTACTTTGTCCCAAACAATCCCGTCAGGAATTGGCAGTGCGGAAATGTTCACAAAGGATAAATCTCTTCGAACTTTGTGTGACGAAAAATGTTGTTTCAAAACCTCCTCCACCTGTTCAACTGTTGATCTTTCAGGAAGAAAATGACAATGTATTAATAAGAAAAAGGTAATAACAAAACCAATCCAAATTAGAAAGGCTAGGACAGTCAGAGAAAGCCATATATAGTCCCATGGAAAAATGAAATATGTTTCTTTAAGCCAGTTTGTTAGCTTATGTGTACTTGACAAATCAGCTGTCGAAGAGGCAAATGAGTCTGAGAAATCATCGTTGAAGTTGGCAAAATAACCAGAGGCAGTTCGTGCAAATGGCGTAGCCGTTGTCAGTGGTGGAGTTGGTGTTTCCTGTGGTGGCACACTATAGACAGCACCATCCGTTTGGCTTGTAGTCGAGTTGACTTGGTCAAATGTTTCTAAGTTAGTTGAAGTTAGTGGAACTAACGCAAGATCATCTTCCACCCTCCCCAAGCTCAGATATCATTGTTGGTATAAACAACTTGTAGTGGAACTTCTTCGCCAGTAGTGAGAGGGATTTGGGTACTACTGGATGTTCCTCTTGGTCGGCTGTGCAGGATCGGCCACATGGTGTAATTTGACATTGTCAATAGAGACAAAACGATTTTCTTTGGCATCTGCCAATGGTGGTAGAATAACAGTTCTGGTACCGTGCATCCCTAGGACAGGGACTGGTGCTCGATAAGAAGGGCCAAATTCCTTTTTCACTGCAACTTTTTGATGTACAGGATCCCCAACTCTGGGAATCCAGCAGGTAGATGTTACTGGCACATCCTTGATTCCTGTGGAGGCGGCACTTTTGGAAGAATTATCCTCACGGAACTGTTGCAATTCCTGTAAGACAGTGACATGTTAATTTATGTCAAAAGGTGTTTCTGCTGCCTCCACGCCAGGACCATCAAGATCCATAACATACATTCGAGTTCCGAACAGGCACTCATATGAAGTACGACCCCCCCAGGGACCTTCTAGGCAGGTTATTTAGTGCTCTCTGGACTCCTTATAGGTGATTAAGCCAACTACGACCCGTACCTAAGACTGGCTGTTAAGGATTGCTTTAAATTGTGGTTTAATCTCTCCACAACACTATTTCCCTCAGGATGAAATGGAGACGAGTACTGGAGTTGGACCCCCAACAAAGCCATGGTGTGCCTGAATGCCCTTGAGGAAAAATCAGGGCCCTGGTCCGAATGAAAGGCCGCAACCGCATATGTACCAATAAAGACTCGCAAATCTTTAATAACAGTCCGAGCGTCAGCCGAGCGTTGTGGCCACACCCATACAAATCTGGAGCATGAATCAACAGCTACTAATATATTTATTTGTATGCACTATCAGGTGATAGAGGACCGCAGTGGTCCAAGTACACACACTGTAATGGTTTGTTTGAAATTAAGAGAGGTGTCTGCGGCGGACGCTTGGCAGTGAAAACTTTTATTTGTTGACAGATGTCACAACAAAGGACATACTGCTTGGTCTCTTTGTGGAGACCTGGCCACGAATAACAGGCCTGTAAGATTGAAATTGTAGCCGCCACACCAGCATGTGCAGATGCAACCCCCTCATGCGCTGCTTTAATCAATTGTGGTCTTACATCTTTGTTAGGGATGTCTCGTACACCTACGCCTGGTATCTTAACTTCAGCGTTCAGCATACTTCCCATCTGATAATGATATTTGTTAGGAAATCCTTTAGGATGGGGCGTACCATTAGCCGTAGCTTTCACAGCAGCCCAAATGTCTGTGTCTGGTTTAGAACTCGAGCGAGTCACTGCAGCTACAGTGGCTACTGCCACTGCTGACTTTGCTGCTTCATCAGCCAATGTATTTCCAGCAACATGTATTCCAACGCACTGGTGTCCAAGTGTATGTACAACATGGACATTCGGTAGCGTCTCTTTCAGGTCAGCTACTTTCCCCCACAGTAGTCTGTGTTTAATGGTGTTGCCTTTGGAGTCTCTGAACCCATTCTGGAGCCAATAATGCAGGTATTCATTAAAGGACTGGACACAATAATATGAATCGCAAACAATCAGTGTAGGCTGTGCCAGATCCGTGTGTTCCACTGCCATCAGCAGAGCTTTTAGCTCAGCCAATTGTGCTGTACAATCCCCTAGGGTCTGTGTAAAGATATGTAGAGGACAAAATGTATCCCCTTCCATATAGCCACTTACGACTGCGCAAGCAGCAGAATATTGATGTTTTGTTCCAATTGCAGGTTGTGCAGAGCCATCGGTGTACATGACTCTATGATACTGATCAATAGGCAAGGTATTAGCTGGAACTGGATATCCTACTTCATATTGTAGGAATTTCTGAGTTTGTAACTTTGGGTCGAAAATGTAGTCTACATCAATAGCTGTTAGAGACGTAGCCCATTGTATCCAACGTGGATGCAGTGCTTTTGCGTTCGGAATGCTAGCTTTTGTAACAGCCTCTAGGGCTGGGATCGGAGAAACGACAATAATGCGTTTTCCTTGGGCAAGAGGTCTTTCTTTAATGACAGCCATCTGTACCGCAGTGAGAATTTTCTCTGTGGGAGCAAAGCGTTGTTCAGCTGCTGAATACAAATGTGACTTGTATGCAATCTGGACTGTCTCACCTTCATTAAATGTCACATAGGTGAAACCAATGGCCCAAGCTATTACCCTGATGACCAAATGTGTTTTGTTGTCCCTTGTATGTAAATGTTGTGCTGCAAGCATGTCTGTCTGCAATTCTCTAAGAATGCGTGTATGTTAAATTGGCAAGTGTCAGTGTACCGTGTGCAGTTGTGTAGAGTGCTGCAAATACCGTACCCCAGGTATTACAGTTTTCTACTGTAGGGACCATCCCAAGGGGCAAGCATATCGTTAATATTCTATGTTTATCCTGAGGTCCTGTATGGGGAAATACTGCCTCCAGAGTATTAATTTTTTGTGCTAACCAATACAGAGTTTATTCTCGTTTGGTGGGTACTTTACCCATAATCAAATGTACAGTCGCAGGATTTATACCTGGCGTTACTGCATGTCGAGGTGCTGTTTTTTTTATTTAAAGTTTGCATCACTAATCGTCTATATATTGCTGTTAACTCAATGTATAAGCGTGGAACCCCAGCTACTGCTAAATTTCCAACTGCAGGATGTGGTGTATAGGTGGCCAATAAAGGCCAGGTAGGACCGTCATTACTTAGTGGACCTAACCTTACTGGTAATATTGTATGGGGTAGGGTGCCATCAAGCCAATTATTATGAGGATGTTATAGTTAGCCTCACATTTTAAACAAATAAAACCATAGAAATTCACCTGTTATAGTTAAGAGTTAGCTCAAGTAACTATAACTCGTGCCCTAAGGTAACTATAACTCGTGCCCTCACCATGCAGTGCAAATTACCCCACAAATTACTGCAAACATGACATCTTTGATAAAATCATTGATAAAATCAATGTAATATACTGAGCATGGTGGGGATGAGTTATAGTTCCCTTAGTGCACAAGTTATAGTTACTTGAGATAACTCTAACTATATATTGCAACTCGATGCATGTGAAGAAAAACAGATTTTGGGCAATTTAAAACTCGTAAGGGGTCCCTCAGATATCCCTGAGGTGCCCCCATGGGATCAGGGTACCTCTATCCTGACCCCTTCTATACTATTTAGTCTCATCCAAGAGCTAGTTTTGTGCCAAATTTTGTGTAAATCCGTCCAGCGGTTCGGGCTGTAGTCCTGTTCAAAATCCCTATGGAAATTAACATGGGGAAAATGTGTTTTCGGACCTCCTCTCTTTTTCTTAGGTCCCACTTGATTAATGACCCCAAAACGTTTCATACAGTAGCTGAAGCGAGCGTCAGTTTTTTGGGAAAATTTAATGAAGATTCATCATCCGGTGCCAAAGATGTAGGCAAGTCCAAAAATGTTTTTCCCTAGGTCCTAACTATAACTACCTAGAATATATACATCTATGTATTTTATATATATATATATATATTCACACACACACACACACACACACACATATATATATATATATATATAAAAATGTATAGATATATATATATATACACCGTATTTTCTGGCGTGTAAGACAACTTTTTAACCCATGAAAATCTTCTCAAAAGTCGGGTGTCCTCTTATATGCCGGGGGTCGTCTTATAAGCTGGTATACGGCGTGCTGAAACTTCAGGGACAGGCGCCCTCTAGCCACCGTGCGCTGCATCCCGGCCAGCAGTCCCCTCTCCCTGCTCTCATGCGTACGCACATTGCGTACTACCGCTCAGATCATCTTGGAGACAGGGAGGGCTGGGCTGGCAGGGAGGGAGAGCTGACCCCCCCCCAATCCAAGCAGACTTTGTATGCAGTGTGCACAGGAAATGCATCGCTTGCTATGATTGGCTGGTTGTTGTATACTGGAATTGGAAATTCTGAGGGAAGGCAGTCTATCTGGTGAGCAGATACATGTGGTGGTGAATACAGTACAGCACAGCACCAGTATCTGCACCAGTTCATACAGTACAGCACCAGTACATACAGTACAGTATACAAATGGCTTACGGTCAAGAAGACCCCATCATGGCTCCACCAGCAAGAAGAAAGAAATATGAAGCCAGTTTCAAACTTAAAGTTGTAAACTTTGCCATGGAACATATTAACTGTGCTGCTGCAAGACAATATGGAGTAACAGAAAAGATGGTTCAGGAATGGAAAGCAAATGAAAAAGCATTAAAGAGTATGCTAAGGGGTAAGTGTGCATTAAGAAGAGGCACCCCACATTGGCCAGAACTTGAAAAACATGTAGCAGACATGGTGAATGAGCATCGCCAAAGCAGTTATGTAGTGACACAAAATAAGGGGCATATTTATACTCCGTTTGCGCCGAATTTGCGTAGTTTTTTTCGATGCAAATTAGACGCAAAACTAACTCCATATTTATACTTTGGCGTTAGACACGTCTAGCGCCAAAGTTCATGGAGTTAGCGTCATTTCTTTGCGTGAACACCTTCCTTGCGTTAATGATATGCAAGGTAGGCGTTCCCGTCTTAAAAAATTACTCCGATGCTATTGCGTCGGATTTATACTCCTGGGCAAAAATGACGCCCGGGAGTGGGCGGGACTAAAAAACCTGCATTTGCGCCGGATTTTAGCACCTGGGTCAGGGCAGGCGTTAAGGGACCTGTGGGCTCAGAATGAGCCCAGAGGTGCTCTCCCCTGCCCCCAGGGACACCCCCTGCCACCCTTGCCCACCCCAGGAGGACACCCAAGGATGGAGGGACCCACCCCAGGGACATTAAGGTAAGTCCAGGTAAGTAAATATTTTTTATTTTTTTTGTGGCATAGGGGGGCCTGATTTGTGCCCCCCTACATGCCACTATGCCCAATGACCATGCCCAGGGGACAGAAGTCCCCTGGGCATGGCCATTGGGCAAGGGGGCATGACTCCTGTCTTTGCTAAGACAGGAGTCATTTCATTGGGGGATGGGCGTCATAAAAAAATGGCGCAAATCGGGTTGTGGTGATTTTTTTGCCTCAGCCTGACTTGCACCATTTCTGGACGCCCATACGCCATTTTCCCCCTACGCCGGCGCTGCCTGGTGTACGTCGTTTTTTTTAACGCACACCAGACAGCGCCGGCGGCTAACGCCGGCTAACGTCATTCAATAAATACGGCGCCCGCCTGGTGCGTCAGAATGGCGTTAGCCGGCGCTAATTTTTTTGACGCAAAACTGCGTTGGCGCAGTTTTGCGTCAAAAAGTATAAATATGGGCCAAAATACGTTTGTTTGCACTTCAGTGGGCCAAATCTAAAACAGATCACAGCAACAGATTTAAGGCCACTGTATCCTGGTGTACTAGATTCTTCTAAAGGCATAATCTTGTACTGAGGCAAAAGACAAAAATTGCGCAAAAATTACCTGCTGATCTTGATGCCAAAGTAAATAGTTTCCATTGATACGTAATACAACAGCGTAATAAACATGTCTACGCGTTAAGTAGTATCTGAAATATGGATGAAACTCCAATGACTTTTGATATGGTTGGAAATAAAACTGTCCATCCAAAAGGTGAAAAAACAATTTTAATTAAAACAACAGGATATGAGAAGTCCAGTTTTACAGTTGTACTAGCATGCACAGCTGATGGCACCAAACTGAGACCAATGATTATTTTTAAAAGAAAAACAATGCCGAAACTCAAGTTTCCTGTTGGTTGTTTTGTACATGTGAATGAAAAAGGCTGGATGGATGAAGAAGGGGTAAAGCTATGGCTTGATAATGTATGGAGCAGGCGACCAGGTGGACCTATTAAAAAACACAGTCTACTGGTGTGGGATATGTTCAGGGCTCATTTAACTCCCAGCACCAAGCAAAGGCTGGCAAGAATAGACACAGATGCAGCAATTATTCCTGCGGGATTGACATCGTTGGTACAGCCACTGGATGTGTGCCTAAACAAGCCATTTAAAGATCGCATTTGAGAACAGTGGAATGAGTGGATGGTTAGCGGCGAAAAGTCATTCACAAAAGGAGGAAACATGCGTGCTCCAATTTGGATGTTTTGTGCAAGTTTGTCATAAAAGCTTGGAATGATATTGATGCAGAAACAGTAATCAAGTCCTTCAAGAAGTGTGGCATATCAAATTCATTAGATGGTATGGAGGATGACTACTTGTGGCAAGATGAAGAGAAAGCCGAAGCTGAGACCACACCATCTGATACGAAATTAGATCCATACGATGACTGCCTTACAAATGTATCACAAGATATCATGATATACTTATGATATCAGATAACGAACAGGAGGATTTTGAAGGCTTTTAAAGGGAAACTGTCACGCCAGCAAATCCTATAAAAATAGCTTGGAGTTATGATGGGTGTTGCTGACTTGCCAGGGACTTGCCCGGCACTTGCTCTCTCTCTATTGTTTGTTATCTTCCTCCTATCATCATCAGTTCCAGTTTGGTTGACAGCTTAGAAAACAAAAAGCATGGCAGTTCCCATGGGTTTATTGTCTTATCCTTCCATTCAGCTTTAGAGTGAATTAGGAAAAGTTTAATCCACTTGCACTATTTTATGTGTACATGTTTGATGACAAACAACCTTATGTTTATGAGTGACAGTTTTCCTACTAAGTACCTGCATGTCATAAGCATTTGAATTAAGTTTACCATATTAAAATTAAATCTGATGTTTTTTCATTTTTATTTGTTGTGCGTTGGAAGAGGGATAGTCTTACACGGCGAGTATGGCCCAAACCATATATTTTGTATATAACAGGAAAAGTAGGGGGTCATCTTATACACTGGAAAATACGGTACTTCAGCTGCTGTCTGGAAACCTTTGGGTGATCTGTCAAGCGGGGACAGGTCCCAGAACACTAACCATTCAGTAGTTTTTGAGAAATTAAAGAAAAAAAAAAAACTGAAATATATAGGGACGTGAAGGCTTAGCAAACCCTCCCGATCTCGTACTGAGATCTGATTTGCTGCCAGCTTGGCTTTAGCCAAGTCCCAGAAAAAAGATTTTAAAAAATAAAAGGGGCCAGGGTAAGTACACCCTGACCCCACACCTGAGAGCAAAAAAACTATTTTTTTTAAAAGTGTTTGCAGAGAATTGAGGTGGATCCATGGATCTGGTGAAAATAAAAAAAAAACAACCGTGGCCTCCAGCACTTGTTTTGTAAACAGCCACTGGGACATGTCATAAATAAGAAGGAAGTGCACATGGCCCCTCCCCATGGGACCTTCGGAATCCCTGGGGACCGCCACCTCCCCAGGGTGATTATTACAATGAATGCAGAGGAGGGAGGCCACACAGCCCCTGTGCCCCAGGAACCACCTCCACCTCCCAGGACACAATGCTTTTATTGAAGTAGGGGGGTTCCTGCCCTGGGAACAGCCACCTCCCCAGGTCCAACTTTAAATAATATGCTGTGCCCCAGGGGCTGCCACCTCCTCATGGCCAATTTTGAATAATATGGAGGTGGTAGCATGCCCCCACACCGCAGCCTCAGGGACTGCCACCTCCCCATGGCTAAATACATTTTGAATGGGGGGGTCCATTGCTGGAAGTGGAGGTTTCCTCTGTTTCCCTGCCTGCATAGATGAAAGCAGGGAAACAGAGGAAACAATTGCTCTCACAGAGAGGGAGCTACATGTTTAGCAGCTCCCTCTCTGTGACAGCAATACCAGCAACTGCAGGAGGTGGGGAGCCAGCTGGGACAGCAGGGGCCTTCGGGCGCCTCCTGCGGTCCCCAAACATTTTGACTGGGTGCCCTAGGGGGCACCCAGGGGACATGGTCAGGCCCTAGGGGATGGAGTCTCCAGGGCTGAAATTGGCCAGGACTGCATGCCCTCCCTCCTCCCCCCCCCAAAAAAAAGGGGGGGCCTGCAACATTTATTGTGCCACCCAGATGAGTAGCCCTGTAAACATGGCTCAGACCTGCCACTGCATTGTCTGAGTGTGCAGTTTTAAACTACCAATTCAACCTGGCAAATACCCACTTGCCAGACCCAAACCTTCCCCTTTTTGTACATGTAAGGCACTCCTAAGGTAGGCCCTAGATAGCCCCATAAGCAGGGTGCAGTGTACTTAGAAGGTAGGACATGTACTGGTGTGTTTTACATGTCCTGATAGTGAAATACTGCCAAATTCATTTTTCACTATCACAAGGCCTGTCTCTCCCATAAGTTAACATGGAGCCTGCCTTTAAATAAAAGTTTCCCTTTGGGAGCAGATAAAGATGTGGAGTTTGGGGTCTCTGAACTCACAATTTAAAAATATATCTTTTGGTAAAGTTGGTTTTTAGATTATCAGCTCGAAAATGCCACTTTTAGAAAGTGGGCATTCTCTACTTAACCATTCTGTGCCTCTACCTGCTTATGGAATCCAAGTCTGGGTCAGACTGACAGTTGGGCTGTTTGTTAATTCCCTCTAGACCAGTGATACTCAAAGTACGGCCCGGGGGCCGCATGCGGCCCTTTTGACCTTTACATTCGGCCCCCACTGCAGCAGTATCACAAGGCTTCTTTTTACCGGACTCAACAGGCAATACTTTATTTAAACATTATTGAATATAAAGAAAGGAAATAAGGAATTTGTCCCGAACCGCTTAACTGCAGGAACACTTTCATTTTTTAAAGAAATCTTGCAGCAAATGTCTGCAACTATGTTAAGGGTTGATAAAAAATCAAAAAGTGTTTTTTATTTACCATTTCATCTTACTACTTCAGATTCTATCAGTGCACGGAGAAGTATTTTTTTTTTAGAACAATAGATTTCAAACATAAATTCAGAAACATTCATTCATACCTCCACCTTGATAACAATGCCAATAATGAATTAAGTCAGTTGTTATCTGCACTCTTTGATAGGCCTGATTTGCTATTATACATGAACAACTTCATAGTTTATTAAATAAAACACAGGAGAAGGGTTCACACAGCACACATACTGAAGTCATGCTTTGTGAGGTCCTCCTACATACAATAATGAAGAAAATGAAGGGAACGTGAAATAACACAATTGCCTAGGATCACACAATGTGGTAAAGTGGGGAAGCTGGGATTAACTGCCAGGTTCTCTGGTTTCACATCGAGCAATTCAGCTACTAGATCTTTAAGCTTTGCTGCCCCCTATGCCCCCCATAATGCCACAATCCCTACCCATCCAGAGCCCCCCCCCGATCGCCACGCTGCTAGCATCAGTACGGCCCTCGGTCACACCACGGACCAAACTTTGTGGCCCCTGGGAAAATATTTGTGAGTACCCATGCTCTAGACAGTGACACAAAGGGAGCTGGGGAGTGTCCAGCCTATCACAATGAGTCTCCTGGGCTAGAGTAGGGAGGAAGGATCTGGCATCTGCACCTGAAAGGGCTGTGCCTGTCCTCACACAATGCAGTATGTGACCCCTGGTGTGTGCCTGGAGCCGTGTCACTGATGTCCGTGACTGTGAGCCGCTTCATCTCCATTACTCCGTAGCAAGGGCCCAGTGCTTAATATTAACGCCTCCACTCATTGTTCCGTAGCACCGAAATCCACACCACACGGATCTGTTGACGGCTTGCTTCCCCGCCTCTGTGCACCAGCTTATTTCCTCACTTTCAAAAGGTATTGCACCTGGGGGGTCCATGCAACTCTGTGACCGGTGCCATTAGGGCCAGATTGCTGGGAACGACATTGTCATGACGATGTGATAACAGCAAATTGAAGCATTGGTGTTTCTAAGCCCTATATTGAAGTTCACTCTTTCACAATTCATAACTTTGCTTCTATTTTTGTCATTTTGTTCTTGTTTTAATCAGATAAATATTGGCTAGTTTTCTAAACTGGTGTTGAGTACTTTTGTGGCATTTTTACTGTGTTACTGTGTGTGTTGGTACAAATACTTTACACATTGCCTCTGAGATAAGCCTGACTGCTTGCGCCATGCTACCAAGGGGGTGAGCAAGGGTTATGTGAGCTGTGTATCTCCCTTACCCTGACTAGAGAGAGGGTCACTACTTGAGGAGGGTGTAAACTGACAGCCAGCTAGAGACCCCATTTCTAACACTTGCACTACGGTGCAAGGGTTCCTTCATTGTCACTGGACTGCCAAAAGTGCACCAGCACAAGGAAAGGACACAAATGCACTACATGATGTTAACTATGGTGCATTCCTGGCCTTTCCCTTTAATGCAGCTTAGCAAAGTGGCTTGCTGTGCTGTGTTGCACCAAAGTTTGATATATGTGAAGGAGTGCCGGTGATTCAGTGGCCTGCAGCCAGTGCAATTAAACACTGGCACACTGAATACCAAGAATGGCAGTCTTAAATCCACCATTTGCCTCTTTAATCCTCTACCAGATACTCTCTTACCCCTTCATTTCACTCTTACAGGTTCCTACTTCCTCCATTTGTGATGTTTTTTCCATCTTTGCCTGCATCCGTCTTTCCATTTGTTTTTCTCTTTTTAGCTATTGGGAATTGTTTAATTAAAAAAACACAAAAATACTGGTCCCCCCAAAAAAGTGCTGGTGCTCCCAGGTTGCATGTTTTCTTGTTTTCAGGAAATGCTTTTATTTACCATTAATTGATGCATGTATGGGTTGTTGAAATTTTTTTTGACACAATTTGTATTTTGCTTTCCTGCTTAATGTAAATGGAATTCAGGTTTTAGAACCCTATTTGTTATATTCACTCCTTTGATGCTCATGAATTAATCCATTCTTTTAGGGCAATAAAAGATGTCATTGTACATTATTGTTCCCAGATTATAGTGTGGTGTCCCTCACTCTTTATCAATCAATATGTGATGTTACTCTTATTTAAAGAAAAGCATGAAGTCACTTTCCTTAGTGTAAAATGTGATGACCCTCTTCAAATGAGTAGTATGTGCTGTCAGTCTCTCCCAAACAATGAGCCTCATTTACAAGAAACTGATACATCATCATCAATGTGTCAGATTTCTTGCACCTGCCGCACATCCCCTAACAATGCCATGGATGTATTGACAATACAGAGCTCCATGGTGCACGATTTCACAGATGTGTGGGATATCCTGACGCATTTGTTGGCGCTAAAGTGACTCATTGCTGGAGTTGCATCTCCAACAAGGCAAGTAGAGTCCCATTGGAAAAAGTCCTGCATCAATGTTATGCCTGGTCTGAGAAGCAAGGAAAATAAAGACGCAGTGAAGTTGTAGAGTGACACAGTGAAAATTTGTAAATTTCACTGCGTCAGTTCTATGTGGCTTTGTCCATTGGAATGCCCATCCTGCATACATTATACCTGGTGCAGGTATAATGTGACACAGGACTTTATAAACTGACGCATTGGGCCCAATGCGTTAGTTTGTAAATGTGGAGCAGTGTAGTACACTGCTAGCGCCTCTGCTGCATAAAAATAATGATGCAGCAGCAGTGCAAGGGGCTTGCAAATGAGGCACAATATGTGATTTAAGTATTGCCTTCAGTAGGGTGTGATGTCTCTTCTTAAATCCAATGCATGTCACTCTTCATTAGATCAATTTGTTATATTATTGTCTTTTAGTTGAATATATGTTGTCACTCATTGTTGTGACATCATTGACTCTTAGTTCAATATATGCTGCTACTCTTCCTTAGCACATGTGATGTCATCCTCCCACAGACCAGAGACTGATGTCTCCCTTGCTCTCCTTCCTTTCTCTAGGGAAGGACCTCTCCATCGAGTTCCATGAAGTGTGTGAGTTTTACTTCGGCAGGACAGGTCGTTGGCTGTGCCTCATCTTCTCCATGCTGGTCACTGGTGGAGCCCTTGTTATTTACTGGGTCCTTATGGCCAACTTCCTATACAACACCGGGGAGTTCATCTATCGTGAGAAGACCACCCTAGTGGCCACACCAGTGACATGTGATATACAGGGTACGCATACCAAAGTACCCAGCCAGGGGGATGAGAATGGGTTAAGGGGTGATAAGAGTATTTAGCGCAGTCTCACAACCGATGACGTCAGAGATGTTGAATACTGATAAATGTATGAGTTCATTCATCAGGTCCAAAAGACTTGAATGTCAGAAGGAAGTTTTAGAAAGTGCCTTTGTTACTTGATTCTGCCCACCAAAGTTAGACATATTTGAGCATGCAAACAACCAGGATTGTATCAAGGATCAACGGATTGTCGCCAGGGTGTGGTAACAGAATATCATCACCGAAATTTAGGCCCAGATTTAGGAGGGCCTTGTGCCTCCTTGCACCATATTAGCATCATTTGTTATTCCGCTAATGTCGCCGAAATAGGTCAAATTCACTGCACCATATTTACAGGCATAAGGTATGCAAGGGGGGAGTTCCCACATTAGGGGAACTGCAAAAATGGTGCAGTGGAATCTACGAAATTCCACTGCACCGTTTTAGCGGCTGTTTTAACACCTGCACAGTGCAAGTGTTAAAAGGGGGCATATAATTGTTTTAAATGGGCCCCTATGTTCTCTGCAGGATAAGAACCAAAATGTTGACGATATTGCCCCTACCCCGCGGCATGGTGCACCATATATTAAATATGGCAAACACACAGTGGCAGTAGGAGGGCACAAGAGAAGTGGTGCTGCATTGAATGCAGCAACTCTTAAATGAGGCCCTTATTGTCTTAAATGTGGTTTACAAAGATATCCACCCATTGGAGTTAATAATCTAATAGACATACACAAAAGAACATTATTTCAGCATACAACCATAATAGCGGGAGTTGATAATGTTAGTGATGTTGCTAGCTCCCAGCTTTGCACATTTCTAAAGGTTTAAAATAGAAACTGTGCCAAAAGACTAGGGCCCATATTTAAGAGGCTGTTGCGTCGCCGTTGTGTCCCTTTTTGTGACACAATGGTGGTGCAAACCACTAAATCATATTTATGAGGCGGCTCAAAGCTACTTTGCGTGGCTTTGAACGGCCTCAAGAATATGGAGTAAGACAAGGCACAAATCACTGCATTGTGTTACTCTGGGATAGGGAGGCGTTCCATGGGTGTTGCCGTGGGTGTTCCCATGCAATACCCATGGATTTTGATGCATCCCGAGATTTACAAGATCACTTAGACCTGTGAATGCTGCAAAACCCTATGCCTCCCAAAGGGAGGCGCAACAAGGAGAAATATCACTATTTCTCCTCATTTTTTGCTCTTTCTCTGTGAGCTGCATTCTTCTGCACACATAGAAAGAGGAAAACGCCTCCCAGGATTGTATTTGTGCAGGAAGGTTTCCCTTCCTGCACAAAAATAACCCTGCATGCAACGCAGGCACTCTTGCACTATGGGCAAGGGTGCCTTGTTTGGCCCTAGGCTGCCGAAATGCATCAGAGCAGAGGACAAGATGGGATAGATACTGCACATATCTACCCTTTTAGTTTGCCACAGGGCAGCGTAGCAAGGTGGCTTGCTGTGCTGCCCTGCACCAAAACCACATTATTCACCCATAGGTGGCTGTGTGAAGGAAGTGTAGGAAGGCAGAGGATGGATTCTTGATATAAGAGACTGGAGCTACTCATTGTAATTGTAATTGTAAGTGGTATTTATATCGCTCTTACTACCTCTCACGAGGCATTGAAGCACTTTGGGGCAAGTAGCATGCTACTCCGGAACCCAAGATTGCAGGGTAATAGTTAATAGATTAGGAAAAAGGTTTTTTTTGTATTAGTTGTGTTATGTTTGTGCTCTTCAGATTTTTGTGTATTAGGTAGAATTTACAGTAGGGATAGGATGATGGGAATAGATGCACATGACACTTGGTAAGATTTTATTTGCTGGAAAAAAACTCTACACAAATAACCATATGTGCATAGATATAGCAATATTTACATGGTCATATGTGCACATTATCTTGTAGTAAAGTATGCACATTTTTCATGGCATTTCTTAAAGTGTTGGTACCAGGCATAAACTCCTCTATATATGCACTTAAATGTACACAGATGCAGCAATTATGACATTGTCTTAAATTGAAATGTATCTTGTGGTGTGATATACATTTTCCCTTTATATAAATATATCTGCTTATAACAGGAAGCACAGTTCAATGCACAATGACACATTAATAACAACAGCTTCGTCTCTATGCCATGAGAAGCATAGTTTGTCATGTCCATGAATACTGTTGTGGTACAATGTTGTGTTGTGAGTATTGTTGTCCTGTGGGGAAGAGCCAAGCCTTGACTAAACTTCTGAAGGTTAGATGGTTGCCAGTTGATCTTCTGTCTGCGTATATTGAATTCCATAATTTGCCTGCTTGAACAGAGAAAGATGTTCTACCCATGGTTTGTTTCTTGTATGTAAGAAAATTAGGTGGGAGGCGTTCATGAGAGTAGGTTCCTTTGTTTATTTATTTGTTGATCTTCTTCTTGATGAAGTGTGGTCCGTTGCCATGTCAACAAATTTGAGCTTCTAAGGAGCCAATTTTATATATTAATCGTCAAACAATATTCATACATTAAACCTTGAGTTATCTTTGTTGATTTTTTTATTGAAAAATTTGGATAAAAAGAGTAATCTTACATGACATCTAAATCTTTTTACTCATTAAAAGTATTTTATATTCAAATATATATTATATAACATCAAAGAACTACTCTGTTTTCGATTTAGTAGTTCATATTTGAATTCAGTTAAAACCAAAGCCATCATATTGAATATAGCGTGTATTGCCATTGTACATGCCATGTATTGCTTTATTTGTGATACAAAATAGCTTAGAGGTGGCTTTTCTGACAAATGGTACCTAGTGCTGGGCCCTCAAGGCAGAGGAGATCTGTACTTGTGACTTTATGTGAAGGACGAGTCTAGGGACAGCGTTCTGAATTCTATGTGATTTATTGTTGACAAGGGTGACCCGAGATACAGATCATTAGCGTAATCCAGTTTAGATAGGACAAGAGAGATGGTAGCTTGACCCTTATGAGGATTTCCTTGGTGTGGGAAGATGCATCGCAGTGTATCTTTGGGGGAAAGCTTAATTTGGTACCTTATCCACTTGTTCATTCATTGATAGCTTGGCTTCAATAGTAATTCTGAGGTTTCGTACCTCCTTATATATTTTTTGCGGTGGTTTTAGGTCGTCAGGCCATGCACAGAAAGGGTCATAGGTTTTCCAGCTGCCACATGTGAGTATTTCAGTTTTGTAGGCATTCAGGGGCATATTTATACTCCGTTTGCGCCGGAATTGCGTCGTTGTTTTTGACGCAATTCCGACGCAAAACTAACTCCATATTTATACTTTGGCGTTAGACGCGTCTAGCGCCAAAGTCCATGGAGTTTGCGTCATTTTTTAGCGTGGACACCTACTTTGCGTTAATGAGATGCAAGGTAGGCGTTCACGTCTAAAAAATTGACTCCGAGGCATGTGCGCCGTATTTACACTCCCGGGCAAAATTCACGCCTGGGAGTGGGCGGGTCAAAAAAAATGACGTACGGCCGCTTTTGCGCCGTTTTTTAGCGCCTGCAAAAGGCAGGCGTTAAGGGACCTGTGGGCTCTGAAGGAGCCCAGAGGTGCCCTCCCATGCCCCCAGGGACACCCCCTGTCACCCTTGCCCACCCCAGGAGGACACCCAAGGCTGGAGGGACCCATCCCAGGGACATTAAGGTAGGTACAGGTAAGTATTTTTTTTAATTTTTTTATGTGGCATAGGGGGGCCTGATTTGTGCCCCCCTACATGCCACTATGCCCAATGACCATGCCCAGGGGACATAAGTCCCCTGGGTATGGCCATTGGGCAAGGGGGCATGACTCCTGTCTTTGCTAAGACAGGAGTCATTTCTATGGGGGTTGGGAGTCGAAGAAAATGGCGCAAATCGGGTTGAGGCGAAAAATTTGCCTCAACCTGACTTGCCCCATTTTTTGACGCCCAAGCCCCATATCCCCCTACACCGGCGCTGCCTGGTGTACGTCGGGGCATATTTATACTCTGTTTGCGCCGGAATTGCATCGTTTTTTTTTACGCAATTCCGACGCAAAACTAACTCCATATTTATACTTTGGCGTTAGACGCGTCTAGCGCCAAAGTCCATGGAGTTTGCATCATTTTTTAGCGTGGACACCTACTTTGCATTAATGACATGCAAGGTAGGCGTTCCCGTCTAAAAAATTGACTCCGAGGCATGTGCGTTGTATTTACACTCCCGGGCAAAATTCACGCCCGGGAGTGGGCGGGTCAAAAAAAATGACGTACGGCCGGTTTTGCGCCGTTTTTTAGCGCCTGCAAAAGGCAGGCGTTAAGGGACCTGTGGGCTCTGAAGGAGCCCAGAGGTGCCCTCCCATGCCCCCAGGGACACCCCCTGTCACCCTTGCCCACCCCAGGAGGACACCCAAGGCTGGAGGGACCCATCCCAGGGACATTTAGGTAAGTTCAGGTAAGTCATTTTTTTTTTTTTTTTGTGGCATAGGGGGGCCTTATTTGTGCCCCCCTACATGCTACTATGCCCAATGACCATGCCCAGGGGACATAAGTCCCCTGGGCATGGCCATTGGGCAAGGGGGCATGACTCTTGTCTTTGCTAAGACAGGAGTCATTTCTATGGGGGTTGGGAGTGAAAAAAAATGGCGCAAATCGGGTTGAGGCAAAAAATTTGCCTCAACCTGACTTGCCCCATTTTTTGACGCCCAAGCCCCATATCCCCCTACGCCGGCGCTGCCTGGTGTACGTCGTTTTTTTCCCCGCACACCAGGCAGCGCCGGCGGCTAACGCCGGCTAACGTCATTGATTAAATACAGCGCCCGCATGGTGCTTCAGAATGGCGTTAGCCGGCGCTAATTTTTTTTGACGCAAAACTGCGTTAGCGCAGTTTTGCGTCAAAAAGTATAAATATGGGCCGTCGTTTTTTTCCACGCACACCAGGCAGCGCTGGCGGCTAACGCCGGCTAACGTCATTGATTAAATACGGCGCCCGCATGGCGCTTCAGATTGGCGTTAGCCGGCACTAATTTTTTTGACGCAAAACTGCGTTAGTGCAGTTTTGCGTCAAAAAGTATAAATATGGCCCTCAATATGAAGTGGCTTCATGTTATCCACTGGTCAACTGCCCGGAGGCAACTGAAGATGTGCGATGTTTCAATGTACTTCTTGGTTTTTCACTTTCAGAAGTATCCACGTGTCATCTACGTGGTTATAGAAGGTGAAGTCAAAGCCATTTTTCAGATCTGGTAATAATTTCACATAGATGTTGAAAAGCTTAGGGGAGATGATTGAGCTTCAAGAGACTCCTGCTTTACTACTGTCTGGTTTGGAAGGGAATGGAGGTGTATGCATAATATGTGTCCTATTCTGTAGGTACGATGTGATCCAAGCAAGAGCTGTACTCTCTATTCCGGCTTCCTCAAGTCTTTTGATTAGTGTGTCATAATCCACTGTCAAAGGCTACTGAAAGGTCAAAGAGAAGAAGGGCAGCAACTCTGCTGTGCCTCTACCAGGATGGAATCCAGGTTGGAAGTTGGAAATTATGGAATTGTCTTCAATGAATTTTGACATCTGGGTGAAAGCTACTCTTTCTATAGGCTTGCCCAAGAATGGTCTGTTTGCTATGGGTCTGTAGTTATTAGGTTCTTGGTTGTCCAGATTTGGTGTTTTTAATACTGGGTGTGCATGCCTGTTTTAATTCTTCTGGGAAAACTCCTATTGTTAAGGCATTGTTGATAAGTATTTTGACTTGGTTGGCTGCAAAAGTTGATAGTAGAATGTTTTCAAAGATTTGAGGTGGACAAGATTCAGAAGGGCTGCCTGCCGGCTTGCTTTGACAAGATCCAAAAATGTAGTTGTGACAGTTCTTTGAAGGACCGTAGACGCTGTGCTTGCCTTTCCCTGGGGTTTTTTGCAAGAAATGGGTTGGGACTCTTGGCTTTTTTGTTGTTTAAATAAGAATCCAATATGTTTGCTTTAGCTGTGTAGTAGTTTGCTATCTATCTCTACATCTCTTCCCACCAAGAATGTGGTATAGATAGATATAGCATTGGTTCCTCAGGCAGTCTGAGCACAACGTACTCCCTGACTGTGCTTTTATTAATCTTGTAGAATGATCTGTTAGAGTGGCAAAAATTGGGAAATCTGGCTTTAACACCTTCTTGTGAGATTTTGATAAAGTGCTTGGTGGGTGAAATGTATAAGACAAACTTAACTCACAGAACAGTTTGCAGACGTAGCATAGCCATGGCAAAAACCGGCCCCTACCTAGTTTGAGACAGTCTAAATTAATGTCCCTGCATATACTGGTATCGTCATTAGTCCAAATGTTAACCCAAAGTAAGAGTGGAGTCAATTTAATTTTGTCTGTAATGAAAGGTTGGGTTCGCTCAGAGTAAACTACAAAATAGGAACCGGTGGGGGCAGATGGAACAATCGTCTGCAGATGCAGTTCTCCTCTCACTGTAAGAAGGAAGAATTAAAATAGCCCCAAACTCCTGCACCATACAAAGCCTCAGGAACACAATGAGCATTATAAATTTTTAAATAAGGTGCAATTGAACTCTTGCCTGCCATCTGGGGAACGGTTAAAAGATCCCCAGCGGACCTACTCAATTTCAACCGAACAAAGGTAACCTATGGCTGCCAAGAATCTGATGAGTCAAAGATGACTCTAACATAACAAAAATTGTCTAAGCTATGCAGGGGTTGATTTTTGATGCACATTAAAGTGGCCCCCTTTTTATATCTTGACTAAAAGTGTTACCATGTGAAGACCACATTGATATTGACATTACATTGACTTCACATGGTCAAAGGTTTGCATCATATATATATGCTATAGGGTATTAAAATATTTCATAATTAAATAATAATTATGTACCATTTTTATATATATATACATATATATTTCATTCATTTATGTTCATTTATATTTTTAGCTCCTTTAAATGATTTACTTTAATTTAACATTAATTCCTATGGTGTTTTATTTTTAAGACGCTACCTTCATTATTTTGTTTGTGAGGGTGTTCTAGTGCCAGTTGATGGCTATGTGTAGTGCTGAACTTACTACTGTGTTTTTCAATAGTAGCACTTCCACTTGGGCTTTGTGAATACTGAAAAGTAGTAAACGTACTCAAAAGTGTTAACTTACTCAAAACTATACATTACCTTGTGTGGTGCAAGAGCGACGCAAACCTTAAGTGAGATTTATGAAGGCACTCAAGGCCACCTTGCGTGGCCCTCCGAGGCTTCATAAATCTTGAGTAATGTAATGCAGTGCAAATCACTGTGTTACATTACTTTGCACCAGGGAGGCATTTCCATGGGTGTTGCATGGGTGTTTCCACATAACATTCATGGATTTTGACACATTTCAGATTTACAAGAACTTGTAAACTTGGGAATGCGCCAAAAAGATACATGGTAACAAGGAGAAATATATTTATTTCTCCTTGTTTTTTTCCTATTTCTGTGTGTGCTGCAATCAGCAGCACACATAGAAATAGGAAAAAGCCTCTCAGCATTGTTTTTGTGCAGGAAGGTTCCGATTCCTGCACAAAAACAATCCTGCGTGTAATGCAGGCACCTTTGCACTTGCATTGGTGCTAGACTGCCAAAAGGGTGCCAGCACAGGAGAAAAGACAAGATGAGCTGTGTTGGATAAATATACTGCATTTCTGTCCTTTCCTTGTGGTGCAGGACAGCACAGCAAGCTGGCTTGCTGCACTGCACTGCCCTGCACCACAAAGCCCTTAAAAACAAGCAATAGTTCATCAAAGACTGTCATATTTAGCCAACTTCCTAACTACATCTGATTAGATATGCTTTGCTTAACATTCAGTTTTGCTCGTGACAGGAATTAACTTTACTTTGCTCTTGCTCTCTGTGCACCACTTCCCTCACGTCATTGCTTTGTATCTTTTTGTAGAATGGTGTGCCGCATCAATAGATGACCAGAATAAGGGCTGCAATCATACCTCTAGCCAGTGCTCTCCAAGTACACCTTGCAATAACTCCACAGCCACCACTCCCTGGACACATTGGTGGCACCTACGTGACTCTGTTCCCTTCTACCTCACAATTCTGGTGCTGCCTTTGCTGAACTTCCGCTCTGCCACCTTCTTCTCAAAGTTTAACAACTTAGGTACGAATTGGTTCTTTCTCTGAAATGTACATTTATTTCTGGGACCACATTCTCTGAACAAGGATTCATGTTTCTATTTTTGTGATCATCAGTAAAGTAAGAGCCATCAGTTTGCGTTAAACTAAAGCAGCAACAAATAAAAACTAAGGTCCAGATTCTCAAAGGTTTAGCCTTGCTTTTTTAACGCTAAACTAATGCTAAACTTTTTTTGGTATTTACAAACCAACACAGTTAGGTATTTGCATTGGTTTGGGTGACAAAGTAATGCAAAACCGCTTGAAACGCTGCTCCGCGTTACTTTTCTCGTCAACGTGGAGTTACATCGGTGGTACATGGGCGTATCTGTGCTACCAACCATGCTGTTTGGCATTAAACCCTATTCTGAAAGATCTGAAGAAAGGATTTAGTGCCAAAAATTAACGCCTTTGAAAAGAAGGCACAAAACGGATAAATATTTTCATTTCTCCCTGCTTTTCAGACTTTGCTTGTGTGCTGCACTTTACAGCACACATATAAAGTGGGAAAAGCATTTCCACTTGATTAGGCATAGTATTTGGTACAGGAAGAGTAGCTTCCTGTACAGAACCTATGCTAGACTCATGCACAAACCCTACACTGTGGTACTAAGCAGGGCCAGCTTTAGTGCTGGTGGCACCCTGTGCGAGAGTCTTTTTTGGCACCCATCACCCCATGACAACCTCCTCAAAGTTCCTAACTACCACCCGGAATATGTGCCCCTCACCTCGCCGTAGTCCCCCTTTCACATACATTCATTTGTTTTAAAGCACTGGTAAAGGCTGGCTTTACTAATCCACATAAAATATAGGGGCATATTTATGAAAGGTGGTGCTGCTCGCAGTGCCCTTTAGCGCCTCCCTACCTCCACCATTTGTGCGCCGTATTTAAAATCCAGCATACCATGGTGCAGGCTAGGGGGCAATAGCATATATATTTTTTACGCTATTGATGTACTCTGCAGGAGTAGCAACAACATTTTGGCACTTCTCCTGCAGAGTACATAGGGGCCCATTGCATTCAATGGCATGCCCCCTTTTAAAGCCTGCTCTGAGCAGGCATTAAAAGTGCCGGAAAAATGACACAAGGTAATCTGTTAAATTTCTTTACGCCATTTTTACAGCCCCCCTAATGGAGGAACGCCCCCTTTGCATACATTATGGCTGGCACCGGGTAAATGTAGTGCAAAGGGTGACAAAGTGGCCCAATGCATGCATTGCACCACTTTGAAAATATGGCACAGCATTATTGGACTTCTAACGCCACATTAGCATGAAAAAATGACACTAATGTGACGTTAGAATGGCACTAGGGGCTCTTAGATATACCCCATAGTTCTGTTCTTTGCAGCGGGCATTTTAACCCTCTACACTACATTATGGCCAGTCAAAGCTGCTGCTAGACAAAACTCCCATCTCTCTCCCTAGCGGGAACATTAATCACAAGAGGTATCTTGACATTTTAATTGCTTCCTGAAGGCTGGATGCACAAAGAAATTTTCAGCAGGTGCCTTTAAATCGCAGGTTTCTAAGTTATTTATGAACATAGCGCCCCCGTGAGGTCAGCGCTCCCCTCCAATCCAGGTCAGCACTTGGTGCGGCCGCACCTCTTGCACCGCCCTAAAGCCGGCACTGGTGCTAAGGTCTGTGCGTGGCTCATGGCAGCTGAAATCAGCGCCCTTAATAGGGAGAGAGGAGGAGAGTGCCATTTGTATATGAATATGGTGCTCTCTTGCTCTCTCCTTGTCACGCAGAGCAGCACAGCTTTTTTAGCTGCTGCACGGCGCTGCATGACAGCTTTCAGAATCTGGGCCTACATCTGCAGAATTGGGGAAGTCTAGATAGTGTTTTCCACAAGCAAATTAAGGGCCAGATGTAGGTAGTTACGATTTTGCGAATTGGAAATTGCGAGTCGGTGCGACTCGCAATTTCCGATTCGCAAAATCGGATGCATAACGGTGTCTCAGACACCGTCTGCGATTCGCTAAGGTGTTGCAAAGACCCACCTCATTAATATTAATGAGGTGGGTCGCATTTTGCGACCCCATAGCGAGTCCCTGCACTCACAGGGATGGTGGCCTGCTGAAGACAGCAGACCTCCATGTCTGTGACTGCTTTTTAAATGAAGCATTTTTTTTTTTTTAATTTTGCAGCCCGTTTTCCTTAAAGGAAAACGAGTTGCAAAATAACAAAAATACCAAAACCATTTGGTTTCGTTTTACATTTTGAGCAACATTCACAAAGGGGAAGGGGTTCCCATGGTGACCCCTCCCCTTTTGCGAATGGGTTACCACCAGTGTCACACTGGTGGTAACTGCGAATTGCTTTGCGAGCGCATTCACGGTCACAAAGCAATTTAGCATAGCGATGTAAGTCGCAAATAGGAAGGGGACACCCCTTCCTATTTGCAAATCGCATTCACAATTTGCGAGTCGGTACCGACTTGCAAATTGTGAATGTGCTTCGCGATGGGCATTTTGCATGGCGCAAACTGCGATTTTCGCAGTTTGCACCATGCAAAATGCTTGCTACATCTGGCCCGAAATCCCTTATATGTTTGGCAGAAATGTTAATTTATTTGTGCAGCTATTAAAATGGTCAATACATTTTAATAACTTAAGTAAAACCGAGATTTCTGTTCCAGGAAAATAAATGGAGAGCCTGATCAAAACTTATTTTACAAGATGACACATTAACACCAGACCATATGTACAAAGGGCTGGGGCATAGCACAAAAAAAAACACATAATTGTTTTGACAGTAATTTGAAATTGATGAAAAAAAACTGAACAAATTAACCCCCTTCACTGCCAGGGCTTTTCCCCGATCCTTTTTTTGGCTATTTAGGGCAGTTTTCACTTAGGCCCTCATAACGTTTTCTCCACATAAGCTACCCATGCCAAATTTGCATCCTTTTTTTACAACATCCTAGGGATTCTAGAGGTACCCGGACTTTGTGGGTTGCCCTGAAGGAGACCAAGAAATTAGCCAAAATACAGCAAAACATTCGTTTTTAAAAAAAAAATTGGAAAAAGGGCTGCAAAAGAAGGCTTGTGTTTTTTTCCCTGAAAATGGAATCAACAAAGGGTTTTTGGTGGTAGAATCACCATCTTCCCAGCTTTCAGGAACAATGGGCTGACTAGCGCTGCAGGCTGGATTGTTCTTGTGCAAGAGGGGACACTTTGCTGAACATAAACAACTCCAAGAGCCATATTCCTCCATCTACGTGATCTACATAATGCAGCACACATAGAAAGAAGAAATACCAAGGATAAATAAAGATATTTATTTCTCCTTGTTACACCTCTCCTGAAGAGGCGTATCTTTTTGGCGCAAGGTCTTGTAACTGTCAGTATGTGTCAAAAACCATGGAAGTTGCGTGGGAACACCCACGCAACACCCATGGACTGCTTTCCCAGGGCAAAGTAACACAATGCAGTGATTTGAGCTTTGTTGTGTTACTCTAGATTTTTGTAGCCATGCAACGTTTGTGTCATGCATGTACCATGTCTCAAACGTGATGCAACCCTCTTATAAATATGCTCCTTAGATTTCTCCACCAAACAGGTGGAGGTCTCTGTTCCTGCAGAGGAGCACTAACCACAGCAGCTCCTGTGAAGATACTGAAGTTTTGCTGTGTGAACGGCATGTTCAACGGGCCCAGAAATCAAACTCCCAAAGTGGAAGTCTGTTTTTGAAACATTAAAAATAAATGTTCCTGACAAGCTGGACTTTCCTCCCAGAAATGTGAGGATCAATCAATCTATTACATCTTAGAGGCTACCAAAATTTCACCAGTGGTCACTGAGTGGGAAACATAACGGCCCTGATTTAGTTCTTGGCGGATGGGTTATTCCGTCACAACAGTGCATAGTGGATATGCATCCACCAAAATAATCTCATAGAATATAATGAGATTTATATTTTGGACCTTTGTGACTGAGTAACCCATCCTTCAAGAACTACATTTTTAGTCCCTGTGTCGGAACGTCCACCCTCAATGCGGTCTGCTATCCATTGACTGACATCCCAATGTCCACTGGTCCATAAGTCAACCGAGGCTCCATTGACGGAAACTTGACAGTTCCCCTGTTTCAATAAGTTTTTAATAAAGTAACTGCATCTTAGATAATAAAGCATGTACTGTCACGGTTTTCAATGGGCTTACCGTCGAAGTTGAGAAGAGTTGGGGAACGACCCCGGTTCCGGCAGGTTCTGCTCTGGCCGAGGTAGGGGCGACCCCTTCCGGTAGCCACGGTGCTGTTTGACAATAGCAAGCCACTACAGTCCGTGCCCTCCAGAAGGAGTCCCAGAGGAAAAACCCCAGTAGGGTAAAAAACCTCCAACAGGAACTCCCTGAAACAGAAGGAGGACACCAAGGCATTAGAGCTGAAGATCCGGAGTACAGGAAGACTGGAAACGAAGACAGGTCAGGAAATACTGGATTCACAGGAAGAAACCAGTCAGAGCGTGACTACCACCAAGGAGTGTTGCAACGCAATGAACAAGCAGCTGAATTCCCCTTATATACCTCTAGACAAGAAGTAGGAAACAAGAAGTAGAAACACCACCATCTTGGATTGGGGAAAAGAGTATAATAGTGAATCAGGTACATGCGTCTAAACAAAGAAAAACAATGCATGCTGGGAAGAGAGGAAGTGGGCAGCATGCTGGGAAAGGAAAAGGCAGGCATAAAAACACCACCATGTGCAAGGGTTCGGCTTTTGCCTGGAGACATTGGTAAGTGGTGAGCAGATGTTAAATTCATTAGTACAGGAAGACTTGATGTAAAGCGCACTAAATGCGCTATGCACGGTCAGGCCTGAAACCCACTCGGGGTCTCAGGCCCTGCCGCGTCTGCCTTTGCGGTAGAACTTAAAGAAAGGGGCGCGGCGAGTGCCGCGACCCCTGACCAGGCCTCTTGATCTTCCCGCGGCTTGCGTGCAAGCCGCAGCTTCTCCCGCGGTCTGTGCGCCAGCCGCGGCCTTTCCCGAGGCTCGCACACAGGCTGCGGCATGAAGGGAATGCCGCGCTGCGGCGACCCGAGCCCACGGTCGCGCCCGCCGTAGGAGCCGCGGCGGCCGCGGCGTGACAGTATGTCTCCCCCCGAGGCCCCAGGTTTGTGAGGGAAGAGTCTAAAAAAGCGACGGACCAAATGAGGGGCATGAACTGAAGGGGCATCCTCCCAGGAACACTCACTCATAGGGTAACCTTTCCAATGAATAAGATATTGGAGGCGCCCATGGAAAAGCCGAGAGTCACAGATTTCCTGGACCTCGTACTCGGGCACATCATCAACCAACAGAGAAGGGGGACAGGAAAATTGTCTGTGAAAAGTATCAGGAAGTTAAAGTTTAAGTTGAGAGACATGGAATACAGGGTGAATCTTCCACGTCCGAGGCAGGCGAAGACGCACAGACACTGGGTTAATCTTTTTGAGAATTAGGAAGGGACCATAAAAGCGGGGTTTGATTTTGTTCTGAGTGAGTCGGAGAGGTAGGAATCTAGAGGAGAGCCAGACTTTATCATGGACCTGATATTGAGGAGCCGCACAGCGTCTCCTATCTGCTATCCTTTTCATGCGGGAGTTAGTGGCCACAAGGTTGGAATGGATAACACGTTGGATACCCCGTAGCTGTCGAACATAGGAGGAGATGGCAGGAAGATTGGAATTATCTCTCAGGGGAGTTGGAAAGGTCTTGGGATGGACACCGTAGGAGCCATAGAAGGGAGAGACCTTCGAGGCACTGTGTATGGAGTTGTTATAGGAGAATTCTGCAAGCGGTAAATAGGTAGCCCAATTACTTCGCGTAGCATTGCAGAAGCTACGTAAATATTGTTCGAGACCTTGATTGAGTCGTTCCGTCTGTCCATTGGTTTGAGGGTGGAACCCAGATGATAAGGCCACTTTGATTCCCAATGTCTTACAGAATTGATTCCAGAATCGGGAGATATATTGAGGACCCCTATCTGATATAATGACATGAGGTAATCCATGAAGCTGAAAGATTACTTGTGTAAAGATTTGACCCAATTCTTTCGCCGTTGGTAACTTTCTTAAGGCTGTGAAGTGAGCCATATTGGTGAAGGAGTCCACGGTTACCATTATTACGTGATTTCCCATTGAAGAGGGTAATGCGCATATGAAATCTGTGGAGATAGTGTGCCATGGGCCTGGGGGAACTGGTAGTGGGCGGAGTAATCCTACTGGTTTGGTACGGGGTGTCTTGGCTTGAGTACATATAGGACAAGATGATACATATTCCTCAGTATCTGTCTTAAGTGTTGGCCACCAGAAGGAGCAAAGCAGAAGTTCTTGGGTAGCTTTCATTCCTCGATGACCCACGATAGGGGAATCATGGCACATACGTAGGGCTTCAGTCTGTACTATTTTAGTGGGCAAGAACAGGGCCTTATCATGATAATAATAGCCTTGATCTATATGCAGTTGCGGATGCAACTTATTCAGCTCTGTCTCTTCTAGACGGGCATATTCGGACTTGACTTGGTCTAAAAAAGTCTGTACTACCCCAATGATCTTTCTATTGTCAAATAGGTTCTGTACAGTAGAATCGCTGCACTCAGGGTAACGTCGGGACAAGGCATCCGCCAGGATGTTCTGAGAACCAGGGATGTAAGTGATATAGAAGTCATATTGGCTGAAAAAGAAAGCCCATCGAGCCTGCCGCCTATTTTGACACTGAAAGTTTCTTAAGCACTGTAGATTTCTGTGGTCTGTCCGGGCTTCAAAAGGTTCCTTTGAGCCCATCAAAAAGTGTCTCCATTCTGTGCAAGCGGTTTTTAAGGCGAGTAATTCACGTTCTAACACGGAATAGTTCCGCTCGGAATCGGATAAAATGTGTGACAGGTAGAATACAGGGTGTTCTAAATCATCCTCGTCTTGTCTTTGCAATAAGGCAGCCCCAATGGCTCTTTCTGAGGCGTCTGCGACAACAATGAATTGTTTGCTGGTGTCTGGGTGTCGTAGAATAGGGGCTTGAATAGAGGCTTTCTTTAAATCCTGAAAGGCTAACTCTGCGTCTTGTGTCCAACAAAAGCCCTTCTTTAGATGTTCTTTTTTAAGGGTTTGTGTAATGTAGCTGGTTCTCTGGGCAAAGTCTGCTATGAATTGTCGATAGAATTTGGCTAATCCCAAAAAACACTGAGTTTCCTTGATGGAAGAAGGAGATGGCCAATTCAATATAGCTTGCACCTTGTCTGAATCCATGGCGACTCCAGTTTGGTTAATGCAATATCCCAAGTATTTTACTTCCGTCTGATCAAACTCGCACTTTTCAGGTTTGCAGAATAAATGGTGTTGTCGGAGTCTCTCTAAATCTTGGCGAACATGCTTAGAGTGTTCCTCTGGATGAACAGAAAAGATTAAAATGTCGTCAAGATACACCACCACTGTTTGTTGCAGAAGATCAGAAAAGATAGAATCCATGAACCTTTGAAAAATGGAAGGGGCATTGGTGAGTCCAAATGGCATTACTCTATATTCGAAGTGACCAAAGGGTGTTCTAAAAGCGGTTTTCCACTCATCACCCTTTTTAATTCTTAGAAGATGGTAGGCTCCTCGGAGATCCAGTTTGGTGAATCTCTTTGCCCCTCTGACTGCTTCTAGGATGTCCTTTATGAGGGGTAACGGGTACCGATCTTTAATAGTGATCTTGTTTAATCCTCTGAAATCAATACAGGGACGCAAATCTTTAGTTTTCTTCAGCACAAAGAAAAGAGGAGCCCCTGCAGGTGAAGAAGAGGGAGCGATCAACCCGCTTTGTAGGTTCTCATCAAGGTATTCTTTAGGAATCTGCTTTTCCGGTTCTGTGAGAGAGTACATTCGCCCGAAAGGAACCACTGTATCTGGTTCTAAAGGGATGGCGCAATCGTATTCTCTATGGGGTGGCAGTTCAGGTTTTTCTGGCTTCTGGAATACATCGGCATATTCCTGATAATGCCTGGGAACTCCCTGTTGGAAGTTAATAGAGCATCCTACCTTTGAGGGTGCTGCTAAGAGACCTTTTGGGGACCAATAATCCCCTGCGAGATAGCAGTGGTGTTGGCAAAAGTGAGAGGATAAGGAAATAGTTCTTGTTTCCCAGTTGATGTAAGGGTTGTGCCGTGTGAGCCATGGAATTCCCAGGATCATGACGTGGTGTGGTGATGATATTAAATCAAACGAAAGATTTTCTTGGTGTTTCCCAAACTGTAGACAGAAGGTAGGGGTGGTATATTGTACGGGTCCTGAGGCCAAGAGTGATCCATCCACCGTGTGTACGTGTTCTGGTACTTCCTTAGGTATTTGTGCTATCTGTCGTTCTTTGGCCCAGGCTTCATCTAAATAGATGCCACTGGCTCCGCAGTCCAATAAGGCCAAGGTTCTTTCTTCCCGGCCAGTTAAATGAAGGATAACTGGTAAAAGAAAAAGAGCAGTTCCTTCCTCCCTGGAAGAACAAATGGAAAGCATTTCACGATATCCCGTCCTCACCCTTCTCACTGAGGACGGGAGTTGGCGTTTCCCAAAGGCTTGGTTGGACGAATGGGGCAGGTGCGAATTAGGTGACCAGCTGCACCACAATATAGACAAAGCCCCTTCCTTCGTCTATGTTCTCTTTCACTAGCTGATAAAGGTCCTCGAGCCGTGTCAATTTGCATTGGCTCTTCCTCGGTATTCCCCTTAGGTTCAGGACGGACTTCCTCGGTACGATGAGAGAAGGTGCGAGACTTCACTGAGTGAGATGGCAAACGACTCTTCTTTTTCTCCATTCTTCGTTCGTTCAACCGATATTCTATCATCAGAGTCTGATCCATCAATCCTTTAAGGTTCTCTATTCTAGCAGAGTGCACCAGTTCGTCCTTAATGTCCTCTCTGAGGCCTCTACGGAACAGTGTCACCAAGGTACGTTCCACCCAGGATGTTTCTGCTGCTAATTGTCTGAAACGGGTGATGTATTGGAATACATCTTGATTCCCATGTTGGATTTCGCAAAGAGCTTCTTCTGCCGACGCCTCGAGTCCAGGGCGTTCAAACATCTGTTTAAAAGTAGTGATAAAGGTGGAATAATTAGATAGGCAAGGATCATTGCTTGTCACTAAAGGAGTGGCCCAAGCCAATGCTGGCCCCGATAAGGCGCTAATCAAATACCCGACCTTGGTCTTGTCTTGTACAAATTGCGAGGGGCGAAAGGCAAAATACACCGTCAAGACATCCAGGAATTCTTTTAATTTGTTAGGATCCCCGGAGAAACGAGGTGTAGTGGCAGCTACTGAGGGTAAATCTGTGGTCCTGGATGCAAAGGCTTGTCGATAGACGGTATTTTCAGTACGTAGCTGTTGGAGTTCTTGAGCCTGTTGTTGTATTGTCATAAGCAGGGTCTGGCTCGTAGGTTCCGTATTTGCCACTGGATTATCCATGGTTTCGGACTGCAACTGGATTTTTGGGCGTTGCAATCTGTCACGGTTTTCAATGGGCTTACCGTCGAAGTTGAGAGGAGTTGGGGAACGACCCCGGTTCCGGCAGGTTCTGCTCTGGCCGAGGTAGGGGCGACCCCTTCCGGTAGCCACGGTGCTGTTTGACAATAGCAAGCCACTACAGCCCGTGCCCTCCAGAAGGAGTCCCAGAGGAAAAACCCCAGTAGGGTAAAAAACCTCCAACAGGAACTCCCTGAAACAGAAGGACTCCAAGGCGTTAGAGCTGAAGATCCGGAGTACAGGAAGATTGGAAACGAAGACAGGTCAGGAAATACTGGATTCACAGGAAGAAACCAGTCAGAGCGTGACTACCACCAAGGAGTGTTGCAACGCAATGAACAAGCAGCTGAATTCCCCTTATATACCTCTAGACAGGAAGTAGGAAACAAGAAGTAGAAACACCACCATCTTGGATTGGGGAAAAGAGTATGATAGTGAATCAGGTACATGCGTCTAAACAAAGAAAAACAATGCATGCTGGGAAGAGAGGAAGTGGGCAGCATGCTGGGAAAGGAAAAGGCAGGCATAAAAACACCACCATGTGCAAGGGTTCGGCTTTTGCCTGGAGACATTGGTAAGTGGTGAGCAGATGTTAAATTCATTAGTACAGGAAGACTTGATGTAAAGCGCACTAAATGCGCTATGCGCGGTCAGGCCTGAAACCCACTCGGGGTCTCAGGCCCTGCCGCGTCTGCCTTTGCGGTAGAACTTAAAGAAAGGGGCGCGGTGAGTGCCGCGACCCCTGACCAGGCCTCTTGATCTTCCCGTGGCTTGCGCGCAAGCCGCGGCTTCTCCCGCGGCCTGTGTGCCAGCCGCGGCCTCTCCCGAGGCTCGCACACAGGCCGCGGCATGAAGAGAATGCCGCGCTGCGGCGACCCGAGCCCGCGGCCGCCGTAGGAGCCGCGGCGGCTGGGGCGTGACATGTACTGCAATAAGTAGGACGATAAAGCATGACAGGATTAAAATTGTGACAAGGAGAGTAAAGCTTAGAAATAACGCTACCATATTGTCACTATAATGATTAAAATACTTTTTACCTAGGCTATGTTAGAGCACAGCATGTTGAGCTCTATTTCTGCCCTTAAGGTTTCCCTGGAAAGACATCATCCCTCATACCTGAGCAAGAGGCCTGTAGTCTACATAAGCAGCTGTAGCAAAGCATTCAGCAATCAGCATATAGTCGTGGTTATCTGGCTGGAATCTCCCTCTAACGTGTATGGGACACAGAAGTATTTTTATAATAAAACAGCTGATGTTCTGAGAAAATTTCCCTACGTAAGGATGTGTATATTTCTATGAACACTAGAGATTAAGGCCCATATTTATACTTTTTGACGCAAAACTGCGCTAACGCATTTTTGCGCCCAAAAAATTAGCGCCGGCTAACGCCATTCTGAAGCACCATGCGGGCGCCGTATTTATTGAATGGCGTTAGCCGGCGTTAGCCGACCGGCGCAGCCTGGTGTGCGTGAAAAAAAACCACGTACACCAGGCAGCGCCGGCGTAGGGAAAAATGGCGTTTGGGCGTCCAAAAATGGGGCAAGTCAGGCTGAGGCAAAAAAATCATCTTAACCCGATTTGCGCCATTTTATTACGACGCCCATCCCCCATTGAAATGACTCCTGTCTTAGCAAAGACAGGAGTCATGCCCCCTTGCCCAATGGCCATGCCCAGGGGACTTCTGTCCCCTGGGCAAGGTCATTGGGCATAGTGGCATGTAGGGGGGCACAAATCAGGCCCCCCTATGCCACAATTTTTTTTTTTTAAAAAATACTTACCTGGACTTACCTTAATGTCCCTGGGGTGGGTCCCTCCAGCCTTGGGTGTCCTCCTGGGGTGGGCAAGGGTGGCAGGGGGTGTCCCTGGGGGCAGGGGAGGGCACCTCCGGGCTCATTCTGAGCCCACAGGTCCCTTAACGCCTGCCCTGACCCAGGCGCTAAAATCCGGCGCAAAGGCGGGTTTTTTAGACCCGCCCACTCCCGGGCGTCATTTTTGCCCGGGAGTATAAATCAGACGCAATAGCATCGCAGTCATTTTTTAAGACGGGAACGGCTACCTTGCATATCATTAACGCAAGGAAGGTGTTCACGCAAAAAAATGACGCTAATTCCATGAACTTTGGCGCTAGACGCGTCTAACGCCAAAGTATAAATATGGAGTTAGTTTTGCGTCGAATTTGCGTCGAAAAAAACGGCACAAATTCGGCGCAAACGGAGTATAAATATGCCCCTAAGCGTTACCAGGTTTACTGGCAACCTATCTTACTGCAGCCTTAAGAAAAGCACAGAGTGAAAGAAATGTCTTGTTTAAGAACTCAATGCAGACCTAGGCAAAGAACAGCTAGATAGAGAGAAATAAAATAATAAACAAAGCTGACTAAAATATATCTAGGTTAAAGTGCACAGCGGCAGGCCTAGTTTGCTAAAATAACTTGTATGGAGCTATAACTAAAATTGCTACACAACACACCAATTAGCAACCTCTGTCTCAATTGCCAACGAATGGACGCAGTGAAGTGATAGGAGACAAAAGAGCATGAGCACCATATCTTCTTTAAAACAGCAAGTGGATGCTCTACATGGGGAAGCAGCGTGAGATCAGAACACAGCAGCGTGACACTCAGATCATTTAAGGTTGAACACCAGAAGCTAAACCTGCAGAAATAGTTTTAGGGCCCATACCCATCAATTTAATTGACCAATTGTATGGTTCCTTATAGAATTAACCAATTAGATTGGTTGATGTTCCATTAGGTATCAACCAATCTGATTAGCTAGTTCTACACTCCAAGCTTTTTCCAATTAATTTAATTGGCTGTTTTCATTCAAACTTCCAAAATAGATGATTCATTAGCTCGTCCCATGCTTTCTAAGAGTCTCACCCTAGTGGATGTTTGATTTACAAAGTAGTTTGATTTACTCTTGCTATCCTAGCTTACTTCAAATTGTTTTCTGTAGACCTCTCTAGACCTCTAGAACATCCTCAAAGGCTTCAAAGGCACCTACTTTAAAGATGATGCCTTACCAAAGGCTTCACTCTGGAGAAGCAATCCTAGCCTTCTTCAACATCTTCAATATCTTCCTCCCCCAAGGCACCTTCCCAGAATACAGGTCATATCCTCGCGTTCAGTAGAAACTGCCAACTATCACTCCATCATCATCTTACATTCATAGGCAATCTCATTAAAAAAGCAATAGCACGTATGCGCCACCCATCTCTTATACCAATTATGTTGACCAGTGCTAAAGTGCTTGAGCTCTTCCCTAAAACATGGTAAAAGTGGCCGACACATGATTGGCACATTTCATTTACTTATAAGTCCATACTAAAGTGGCACAGCATGTACCCAGAGCTTGTAAATTAAATGCTACTAGTGGACCTGCAATACGTATTATGCCACTCATGCAAGAATACTTTTAAAACATACCTGGGGCCTGCCAATACAGCCTGTCTGCAGTTTTAATCTGCCAGGCCTAAAACTCCCTTTTTAATGCATATGCCACCTATAATATAGCCCCTATACAGTCCACAGGACAGAGTACATTGTATTTAAAAATTTAGGCATGTAGTTTTAAGCTTTACGTGTCCTGGCAGTGACAAACTCCTAATTTAATTGTTCACTACTGTGAGGCCTACCTTTCCCATATTATAATATTGGGTTACCTTATTACATTTAATACGTGAGAACCTTTGTTTAGGAACAGGTAGAAAAGTCATCTTTGGTCTCTAAAGGCCTGTATTTTAAAATCCTCATTAATGGTCAACTCAGATCTTAAGTCACAATTCTGAAATACCACTTTTATAAAGTTGATCTTCCCGTGGCTTGCGCGCGTTCAGTAGAAACTGCCAACTATCACTCCATCATCATCTTACATTCATAGGCAATCTCATTAAAAAAGCAATAGCACGTATGCGCCACCCATCTCTTATACCAATTATGCTGCTGATCATGCTGCAGCACTGAGACCACCACCATTCAAATGACAAGACATGCCTCCTCACCACAAGCAAGAATGATCCCTTCCTCCTAGTATAGCTAGAAGTTGCCACCACCTTCCAAGTATTGGATCATCTCATCCTCTTCTGTACTGTTTCCTCATAAATGGTGCTCTCCAACACTGTCCTACATTGGTTCTCATTTTTCCTCGCCAATAGGCACAACTCATTCAGATGAGTTCCTCATATTCCTGGAAGCTCCCTGTTACAGAGGGCTCCAGCTTGTTCCCCATTCTCTTCAGTCTATATATAGATATCTTTGTAATCCCCAGCAACATAAATTTTCAGCCATTTGCTGATGACACTCAACTCTATCTGAAGGTCTGTAGCTCTCCTGACTTTCACCGTTCCAAAGACTACCTGCTCCTCATTCTAACCTGAATGCTCTTCACCTATATGAAGCTTAACCTAGCCAAAACAAAATCCCTCCTGTTCTTCAACATTAAGAACAAAACTTGCTCAGTGAAATGAATCTATACAGCTACAATCCCAAACTCACAACCAATGCAAAATCTCACAGCTTCACCTTATATATCTCCAATTAACTCATTGCAAGCACAACCAAAGCACGACTCACCATTTAAAAATGACCTTCATCTCTGAAAATGAAATTAGAACTGCTGTCCAGATGTGTGTACTCTCTCACCTAGATGAAAATAACACACTGCTTCATGGCTTCCCTGACACCACACTGGCTTGCCTGAAGTCTAGTCTACTCATTGCGGCAAGCCTAAATAAATTTGACTACATCACCCCAATACTGATAGATCTTCATTGACTCTCTGCACAAGTCTGCATTGCTTTGAAGGCTTCTTGCATCACTTTCAAACCCCCTTTACTATTTGGCTCGGATGTTACACACTTGTAGTACACCATGCCTCAGCAGAAGTCAGGTCACAGCAAGACTGGAGATGAACTGCTGCAAGAAATATACAGAAAACAAGGCTTCTCCATCTGTGCATTCAGTGTCTGAAATGACATTCCATCAACATAGGAACTGCCTTGACCCTCATATTCAGAAAATAATTCAAGATTTGTTTCTTCACAGAATGCTGCATCCTAGATTTATAAAGCATTTTTCAGGGTGCTCTGGAGCAACATAATTGATCGCACTAATGAACTTTTGAGCAATAGCTTCTTTGTAAGGCCGAAAGATGGCTCTTGTGCCTCCTCAGCGGCTTTCCAGTGTGAAGGGTGAGCTATCTGCTAATTCATGCAAAGGGGCATATATGTAGCAGATATACACAAACTTCCTGCTGTTTATGTAACAATCTAACTCCAAGTGAAAACTGGTGAAAATGGTAAGCAGCAAGTAGCAAATGGTTGTTTGTATCAGCTGCAAAGATGGAACATGCTGGACTTGGCCCTCTCTGAAGGATCACCCTCAAACTGTTTTCCTTCACCCCTCCTGTTTTCCTTAATTAGGTGTTGCTGGGATTAGAAGTCTGTGCACTTTAACACTGTTGACCAGTGCTAAAGTGCTTGAGCTCTTCCCTAAAACATGGTAAAAGTGGCCGACACATGATTGGCACATTTCATTTACTTATAAGTCCATACTAAAGTGGCACAGCATGTACCCAGGGCTTGTAAATTAAATGCTACTAGTGGACCTGCAATACGTATTGTGCCACTCATGCAAGAATACTTTTAAAACATACCTGGGGCCTGCCAATACAGCCTGTCTGCAGTTTTAATCTGCCAGGCCTAAAACTCCCTTTTTAATGCATATGCCACCTATAATATAGCCCCTATACAGTCCACAGGACAGAGTACATTGTATTTAAAAATTTAGGCATGTAGTTTTAAGCTTTACGTGTCCTGGCAGTGACAAACTCCTAATTTAATTGTTCACTACTGTGAGGCCTACCTTTCCCATATTATAATATTGGGTTACCTTATTACATTTAATACGTGAGAACCTTTGTTTAGGAACAGGTAGAAAAGTCATCTTTGGTCTCTAAAGGCCTGTATTTTAAAATCCTCATTAATGGTCAACTCAGATCTTAAGTCACAATTCTGAAATACCACTTTTATAAAGTTGGCATTTTCTTGTACTAACCATTTGGTGCCTTCAGGGAGTGTCCTGGGTCACATGACTATAATTAGAGTAATAGTTGGTATTTGTGTGTTCCACCAAGACATTACACCAATGGGGACTTAGGGGCAGATTTTCAAGAAAGTGGTGCATCTGTTCCAATGCACCACTTTTTTTTTGTCCAGCCTTGCCCCCCAAATAATGACACCATTTTTGCGCCATATTTACAATACGATGCACCATGGCGTTCGTTTCCAGAGGAGCCCCAGGATTTTTGATGCTGTTGTGGCGCTTTGCTGCACTAGTGTCAAAAATTGTGACACTAGTGCTGCAAAACACAGGGAGGCCCATAGATTATTATGGGTGCATCACTTTAACGCCTGCTCTGAGCAGGCGTTAAAAATGATGGGAAAAAATGGGCCAGTGAAATCTTGTAAATTTAACTGCACCATTTTTTCTGGCCTCCCTGCATGGGAACGCCACCCCTTGCATACATTATGCCTAACACAGGCACAATGTGGCACAAGGGGTTGCAAAGTGGTGCAATGCATGCATTGTGCCCTTCTGTAAAAATAATGCGGGGAATGGCCAACTTAACGCCATCTTAGCGTCATAAACATGATGCTAAGTTGGTGTTAAGGCATTGCTAGGGGCATGTAAATCTGCCATGTGGTGGGAAGACCCCACTTCACATTTGATACTACGAATAAAAATAGGATATTCAGACCCAGTCCTCAGTTCACTCCTGGGCTTGCAGAGGGCACTCAGCAAGCCTCCCCTACACTTCAGAGGACTGCTTTGCTGCTTGAGGCATGCTTTGTACTTCAGAGGATTGCTCTGCTGCTAGAAGCCTGCCTTGAATCCTCAAAGGACTGCCTTGATGATGGAGGATTGCTTTTCTGCTTGAACCCAGGAGCAGCAGAGTGACTCAAAGGGCTAGTTGGCTGACCTCCTGTTCTGCGCTACAGGGACACAAAAAGCTCCAACAACTATAACCTTGTAACTGGACACTGCCTGAAGGGAGTCCTACCTACCAAGCAGTACCTAACCAGTCAGTCTTGGACCTTGGAAGTGGTGCTAACGGTGTCCAAAAAGCCTAAAACCAAAACCTGGGAATATTTTCAGCCAAAAAGTGCCCTGTGAACCAAGAGGAGATCGGGACCCACCTACTTGCTGATCTGTCCAAGGCTCATAATCCGTCAGCATGACTTTGCAGTAGCTCCTGCTACATTCTCATCTTCAACCGTAAATCCTGTTCAGAGGCCCTTGGAAGGAGTACCTTCCTTTTTGGAGCCCTCAATGGCTCCAGCCTGTAGCTTTGTCCTGCTGGATATTTTGGACTTCCAAAAAAGAGGCTTAGGACCTGATTTTCACAGTATGTATCATCTATTGCAATGGTGATGGAGTATACATACCTCCCACATGACAGTCCTCCTTCCCGATTTCAATGCGGTGGACCTTCGATTTGCCTGCAGAGGTGACTACTCTGTCAACGCTATAGCCAAGCCTCTCAGAAAGATTGACGGAGTGAAGGCCATCAGAGAAATGGCTACATTTCCACCCACCCAATCATGATGAACAGACATGTAACCACTTTTTTACTATCCATCAAACCCTGGTGGTGAGGGGCAGTAAAAAACAAAGAATGCTCTACCCACCATGGTAGAAGACTCCCATGGCAAGGGGAGAATCACTTTTTTATTTTTAAAAAGAAATCACATTTTGTGTTTTTTTTTTTTAAATAACAAAAATACTATTTGGTGCAGGATTGTGTCATGCTGACACAGCCGTGCACCAAATAGCGATTAACATTGAGAGGAGAGGAACCGCCTTGACAGAGGTTTCTGCCAATACATTATAAATGACCTCCTGCTTGCAATTCATTTATACATTTAACGGACCATCCCTCCACCATGGGAATGGAGCAATTTAATTTAGCCCCATAGTGGAACGGCAGACCATCTGTCAAAACTTAAATCAGGCCCTAAGTCCAAACATAAAAATCTTCACAGCACCTTCCCTGCTACACTTTACCTTCTCAAACATTTTTTTTCCAAACTTTTTCCAAGTTTGACGGTATGTGGAGACCAGGCTAAATCCTGCTCATGGATCCGAACCACACTCCGTCGCGGTCGGCCATAACTGTCAACTTTACCCCCATCTCGCATGACTAGATGTCCTCGGTTGCCACTTAGATCTTTTAGGCACTAGTTTTTTTTTTAAAACAACTTTAATAATTCATAACTCCAGGTCTACAGGTTTTTGTTGTTTTGGTTTCAAATAATGTATTAAATGTTACTCTGTTTTTATTGATATTTTATTACTGTTTAAGTGCTGCATAAATACTTTACACATTGCCTGCAAGTTAAGTCTGACAGCTTTTGTTCCAAACTACCAGAGGGTTAAGTGCAGCTTAATTTGGTGACTTTATGTGGTTCACCCTGACAGGAAATGTCAATGATGCTTGATAAGGCTTGACACCCCCTGAGCCAAAAAAATAATTCCTAACAGTACGTTTGTACTTTTACACAAAAGCACTCATTTTATGTAGCTTGCCCTTCAGATGTATGTCTGTCTTTGTTTGGGATACCAGAGGGTGTCCCTTAAATATAAATCCTACACACCACACCACTGGCTTGCCTTTGTGCCAAGTAAAGTAAAAAAATCACAAATTTTGTGTTGTGCTGTATCTTTTATAATATTGTATTTGGTGTCCTGTGAAGTTTTTTTAAAACACCACATAGTGCTGAAGAGATGCTTCCTGGGTTAGGAATCCCTTGCCAGAGAAGTAAAAGCTTGTAGTAGTCCTGATTGATAGGTGAATGCAGAGAGCATCAATGAGCTTGATCTCAAAGTTGGGATATTAATATTTTATGGAACAGGAAAATATATTTGCATGTAGTCTAGAAGTGTGGTCGGTCAAAAATTATGTGGCAGAGTGCTCTTGTTGCAGCATACCACCATGCCAGATGACTTTAGAAGGATTGAGTGAGGTAGAATATTTGGTTGTCTTTGGGCATTTATCTGGGATTGTTTTTTGTCACTAGAGGGACCCCATTATGCAAGGTTCGATGGACAAAGAATAGAGTTTTTAACTGCACTTTGTAACATTAGTTGGTATTTGGAGACGAGGTGTGTGGTCTAGACTAAGGGCCATATTTATGGCCAAGTCACGAAGAACACAGTGTGCTACCGCATTTGTCCCTGGGCTGGCACTCTTTTGGCTGCTTAGCGCCAACGCAGGCACTCTTGTACCATGATGCAAGGGTGCCTGGGTTGTAAGGAGGATTGATTTGTGCAGGAAGGAGCCCCTTCCTGCACAAAAACAATCCCCTGAGGCTTTTTCCTCTTTCTCTGTGTGCTACATGAAGCACACACAGAAAGAGGAAAGAGGAAAAAATGAGGACAAATAAGGGTATTCCTCATTGTTATGCTTCACCTGGTAAGGCATAGCAATTTGGCACATTCCCAGATCTACAACTTCTGGTAAATCTGTGAATGTGTCAAAATCCATGGATGTTGCGTCGGAACTTCCATGCAACACCCATGGAACACCTCCATTGAGCGGAGTAACACAAAGGAGCAATTTGCTCTGCATTGCTTTACTCTCTATATATAGAGTCACGGCAATGCAAGATGGCCTTGCGTGGCTTCGTTAATCGCGTTTTTGAGTTGCATCACACAAGCACCACATTTCGTGGTGCAAGTACAACGCAACAGGGCTCATAAACATGGCCATGAATATTTACCATGATTTATAGACCCACAAGGAGTAGGAAAAGTGCTATAGAAGTACCCATAACATAACGTCATTCACGTTGGGTTAGTAATCAGCACTTCATGGTGCTGGTTCCATTGGTTATGACAGATTACCAATGACCAGCACTGTCTGTCTACCAGGAGACATCTATTCAATCTGGAACTGGTGTCTAACAGGAATCTTGTTGGAGACCTAAAATCTTGCATTACAATCTATTACAATCTCCATACAGTGCAACAACACCTGCGTAGAATTTTGAGCAGATGTGTTTGTGGCTTCTGAGTGTGGAATGAATATCTTTTTCTTTACTTTGCTTTAGGATCCAGTGGAACTGTTATGACTCTCATTCATCTAAGCAGAGTGTTGGAGCAAAAGTTAGTAATGCTTAATGGCACATAAGGCAGCACTAGGTGACTTTTATATTTGCATTTAAAAGCCTGAGTTAAGTTGCACTGACATTTATTTTAAACAGTGTTCACATTTATAATTTGTGGTGGACATTGTCCCTACCATGTTGGACGTTGTGCATTCCATAACTGACAATGTGTTAACATGATTAAACAATAATTGAACTATATTTATTAGTAGAAATTAATATGATTTATAATGACATGATTTATTAGTTTAAGTTGGAATGGGCAGAAAAATAAATGTACGTCTGTCATACTTGATGTATTGTTTTAATGAAGACTGCATTTATCTACAAACTGCTTTTACATGTATTAATGACGTTTTGTTAATGCTGAATTTATAAGTGAGGATATTATGTGTGTTTTATTAATGACAATATTAATGCATTGTATTTCTTGTGTTAGCAAAACTAGGCCTGAAGTCTTCACATTTGCAGCAGTAGTAAAATGTCAAGTCTTTTCTTTTTCTTTAACATAAATTTTTCCACTCGGTTGTTTCACATGAATAGTAAAGCTTCTTATTGAATTATACTGTTTCATTCACAGCCACCTTGGATATTACAACATTACTACATGAGGACTAGAAAGTAAGGCAGTACCATTGTTTAACTGCTTATTCCCATGTGAAAGAAAAATTCATTATGTACCAGGGGAAGGAACATGGATTGCAACAAGTGATGTACAAATTGTTAAACATGGCAAGGGAGATGGCTTCACACTAAACCTGGGAACTTTTGTGGATGTTGCAAACTTGGGCCCATATTTATACTTTTTGACGCAAAACTGCGCTAACGCAGTTTTGCGTCAAAAAAATTAGCGCCGGCTAACGCCATTCTGAAGCGCCATGCGGGCGCCGTATTTATTGAATGACGTTAGCCGGCGTTAGCCGCCGGCGCCGTCTGGTGTGCGTTAAAAAAAACGACGTACACCAGGCAGCGCCGGCGTAGGGGAAAATGGAGCTTGGGCGTCAAGAAATGGGGCAAGTCAGGTTGAGGCAATTTTTTCGCCTCAACCCGATTTGCGCCATTTTCTTTTTTTCACTCCCAACCCCCATAGAAATGACTCCTGTCTTAGCAAAGACAGGAGTCATGCCCCCTTGCCCAATGGCCATGCCCAGGGGACTTCTGTCCCCTGGGCATGGTCATTGGGCATAGTGGCATGTAGGGGGACACAAATCAGGCCCCCCTATGCCAAAAAAAAAAAAAAAAACACTTACCTGAACTTACCTTAATGTCCCTGGGATGGGTCCCTCCAGCCTTGGGTGTCCTCCTGGGGTGGGCAAGGGTGACAGGGGGTGTCCCTGGGGGCATGGGAGGGCACCTCTGGGCTCCTTCAGAGCCCACAGGTCCCTTAACGCCTGCCTTTTGCAGGCGCTAAAAAATGGCGCAAAAGCGGGCGTCCATCATTTTTTTTGACCCGCCCACTCCCGGGCGTGAATTTTGCCCGGGAGTATAAATCCGACGCACATGCCTCAGAGTCGATTTTTTAGACGTGAACGCCTACCTTGCATCTCATTAACGCAAAGTAGGTGTCCACGCTAAAAAATGACGCAAACTCCATGGACTTTGGCGCTAGACGCGTCTAACGCCAAAGTATAAATATGGAGTTAGTTTTGCGTCGAAATTGCGTCAAAAAAATCGACGCAATTCCGGCGCAAACGGAGTATAAATATGCCCCTTGATGTCTATCATAATTTTGATTGGACATTAACTCTGCGTAATGTGGACAAATCGAACTAGCAAATCAGACTGTTTGGAGTATTTTTAATTAGGGAACGACTTCTAAGTTTCAGTCAGTCCTCTCTTCAGTCTTGTTCAGTGGCAGTCCCCACTTTACTTTCAAGTGGTTAACTTGTTCCGTTGGACCGTTCCTGATTTCCATGTGCGGCCTGTGTTCTGCACTTTTCCCTGATGCAGCTTCTAACAGACTTTGCTAATACTTCACTGTTTTGCTGACAAAACAGAATTGAATGCTGAACCTAGGAAAGGTATATTCTAATACAAATGCTATTTTCCCTTGACTTGTTTTCTTGAGTAGAGTTAGCATGCTGACACCTGTCTTTATTCTCTAGCTACTTTAACCCCTACAGTGTGGACGTCCGCCACTAGCCGACGCCCACACTACCTCCCTGGTGTGGGTCATGACCAGTGGCCGACACCAGGGAGGGGGTTAAAACATCCTCAGGTGCGTCTCACCCAAGGATTTTTTTTTCTCTAAAAATACCCCAGGAGACATGGAAGATCTTCCCCTACCCGCCCCTTTGTGAAGTCAGCGCACCCACTAGGCACCAGGGATTTGACTTGGGGGGGTTGGTCCCCTCAGCAACCAGGCAGGCCCCCCACCTCCTGAGGGCATATTTTTTTTACAAAAAAAGGTAGGTGCCCCCTAGAGGGGGCACGATCGAGCCCAATCACGCCCCCCTGCGGCCAAATTTTAAAAACAATTTAACAGGGGGCAATCATTATTTGGATATATGGCATAAGGAGGGCCTGTTAAATGATGGTGAAAGAGCATTCTTGAGAAATGAGAGTCCAATCATACCCACAATATATTTTCTCCCAAAAATACATAAGATACATAAATGTTTGGAAAAACCGGCAGGACGTCCGATCATTTCAGGTGTGGATCATTATATGAAAACATCTCAACATATGTGGATTACTTTTTAGCACCTATGGTACTCAGCCTTAGTTCCTTTATAAAGGACACAGGTGAATTTTTGAGAATGCTAGCTGGTATTGGATGGGATGAGGGGTACAAGTTAATTACTATTGATGTGGTATCCTTTTAAACATCCATCAGTCATGAAATAGGACTTACAACGGTACGTTACTTTTTACAACAACGTATTATGAATAATCTGAAACATTCACAAATGTTATTGAAAATTATTGATCTATGTCTGAGGAATAATATATTTTTGTTCAGTCTCCAAATGTATGCCCAGATCTGTGGGACAGCGATGAGTGTTTCCTTTTCACCCAGCTACGCGAATCTGACCATGGGTTGGTGGGAGAAACATGCAGCATGGGGAGAAGAATTTGCACACAAAAAAAAGATTTGGTTGAGGTATATAGGGCCATATTTATACTTTTCGACGCACAACTGCGCCAACGCAGTTGTGCGTCAAAAAATCTAACGCCGGCTAACGCCATTCTGAAGCGCCATGCGGGCGCCGTATTTATTCAATTACGTTAGCCGGCGTTAGCCGGCGGAGCTGCCTGGTGTGCGTAAAAAAAAATGACTTACACCAGGCAGCGCCGGCGTAGGGGAATATGGAGCTTGGGCGTCAAAAAATGGGGCAAGTCAGGCTGAGGCAAAATTTTCGCCTCAACCCGATTTGCGCCATTTTTTTTGACTCCCAACCCCCATTGAAATGACTCCTGTCTTAGCAAAGACAGGAGTCATGCCCCCTTGCCCAATGGCCATGCCCAGGGGACTTCTGTCCCCTGGGCATGGTCATTGGGCATAGTGGCATGTAGGGGGGCACAAATCAGGCCCCCCTATGCCACAAAAAAAATAAATAATAATACTTACCTGAACTTACCTTAAGTTCCCTGGGATGGGTCCCTCCATCCTTGGGCGTCCTCCTGGGGTGGGCAAGGGTGGCAGGGGGTGTCCCTGGTGGCATGGGAGGGCACCTCTGGGCTCCTTCTGAGCCCACAGGTCCCTTAACGCCTGCCCTGACCAGGCGCTAAAAAACGACGCAAAAGCGGCTGGACGTCATTTTTTTTGACCTGCCCACTCCCGGGCGTCATTTTTGCCCGGGAGTGTAAATACGGCGCACATGCCTCCTCTCTCGCTCTTATTTATACATTTATTTGTTGGTAGGAACATTTTGCATAAGCTCTTGTACAGTTGTGGTTCCATATTTTATTTCTTGGAATATTATGAGATGTTGCATCCTTTCATTTGGATAATATGTTTTTAAAGTTCACTACATGTTCCATAATGCACTAGGTTGGGTAATAGGGAATAGACTATTAAGAGACATTGAAAAAATACTTATACACTGTGAGCAAGACCGGGAGGTCGAAACACATCGGTGGTGATGGTTGGTGATGTATATGACTGAATTAAAAAGCATAAGAAACCTTCCGGAGTGCAGCACTACAATTGTTTTTAGTTGTTTGTTTCAAATATATATATATTTATATATATATCTTCCAGCAACACAGGCCTCATTGTGGCGCGCATTCTTCGCTGGTGTACACATAAGGGACAGACCAAACCCTTATTTAATTTCCAAACAAAACAATTGCTAACAATTGTAAATCTGAAGCACTCCAGGAGAGTTTATCCTTTTATTGTTATAATACAGCACCAAATCCACCACCAACGCGTTTCAACCAACAGGTCTTGCTCACAGTTTGTGAGTGCATTTTCTATGTCTCACTTTTATACTATTACAAGCACATCTCTAATAATGCATTATGGGAAACATAGTAAACCAATATTAAAACCACTTCAAATCTTTTTCAAAAACACTCTCCATGGAATCAAAACTAGGAATTTTTCTTTTAAGGTAGGGTTGGGGTAGGGAATCTTGTTCAAGCCATATAAACACATTATCCTTATTTCTTATCTCTATACATAATATTTCTTAGTTCATTAATAAGCATACTACTATCATATATCTCATATATCTAAGTTCACTAATTACAAAATATTATTCATTTCTCCTTCAGCTCAAATATAACATGTTATATCCATCTTACTTATAAGTGTATTAATAGATATTATTTAGCTGAATATTTTTTCTCATTTACTACCATATGTATTGAACTTTTAATATATATTTCGTATATTATTTTCAATCCTTTCAGGTTCTTCTTATAGTGTTTATAAATGACTGTAAGGTTCTTCATCCCCATTTAGACCCCTCGGGGTCTTAGTCTGCAATTTTATAGTCAACCCGGGATTCTAAGCATCTTAATTTCAATTCACGGTCTCCTCCTCTTTCATTTTTTTCAATACTGGCAATAGCAAAGAAGCTCATATTCATCCAATCTTTTCCTTCATGTGTGGATAAATGTTTCGACATGCCATAATTTGAATCTTTATTTTGTACAGCCCTGATATGCTCCAATATTTGTTTCTTCAAGAGACATGTTGTGCTGCCAACATAACGCAGTCCACAAAAACACTCTATTATATATACTACATAGGTAGTGCTGCATGTGATCCTCTTATTAATCACAATTTTATTCCCTCTAAAGTCTTTCTATTCTTTTGTGTTGATTCCTATACGGCATGCTTTGCATTTTCCACAACATGTAAAACCATTACCTTGAGCCTCTAGCCAATGAAGTTAATGAATTTGAAAGTGACTCCTTACCAGAAGAACTTGCAATGATGGAACCTTTTTATATGTAATCGTTGGTCTTACTCCAAGCAGTTTACCCACATCTGGATCTTTCTTTATGATATCCCAATATTTGTTAAGGATATTTAAAATTAAATGATTTTCTTTACTAACTATCATCACATTCTTATATTAGAATCTTCAATTTTTATTTCCTTTGTTGCTGATCTGTTCAATATTTCAGTTCTGGTTAGAGACCTTGCTTTTTGTTCACCTGATTGAATATCTCTATATTTATATTTCCTCTGGATAAACCTTTGTTTTGTCTCAGCAAATTTAATTTCCATTTCTTGTTCCATGGAGCAATTTCTCTTCATTTTGGTGAACTCCCCATAGGGGGTGCTTTTCTTCAACGATTTAGGATGGAAACTTTCTCCATGTAAAATGCTATTTGTTGAGGTTGTTTTTCGATATACTGTAGTTTCTAATTGTTTCTTTTCAATATAGACTAGCACATCCAAAAAGTGAACCTTATCTGTGCTTATATTTTATGTGAATTGTAATCCTACCTTGTTGTTGGTCAACTTGTCAACATATTCCATAAATTATTTTTCAGTTCCATTCCAAATAATGAACAAATCATCTATGTATCTTAGCCAGATTACTGCCTTCTCTGCATATTTCTCATTTTCTTCACCCCAAGCTATGTGTTTTTCCCACCAACCCATGGTTAGGTTGGCGTACCTCAATGGAAAAGAAACCCCCATCGCCGTCCCACATATTTGCGCATACATTTTCTTAAAGAGAATAATATCATTATTCAAACACCATTTGTAAGGAAATGCCTTCCTTGGCATGGTTACCCCCTGACGTTTTGCCTTTTGTTGATGCCAGTTATGATTGAAAGTGTGCTGGGACCCTGCTAACCAGGCCCCAGCACCAGTGTTCTTTCCCTAAACTGTACCTTTGTTCCACAATTGGCACAGCCCTGGCACACAGATAATTCCCTTGTAAATGGTACCCCTGGTACCAGGGGCCTTGCTGCCAGGGATGGTCTCTAAGGTCTGTAGCATGTCTTATGCCACCCTGGGAAGCCCTCACTCAGCACATGTACACTGCCTACCAGCTTGTGTGTGCTGGTGGAGAGAAAATTACTAAGTACACATGGCACTCCCCTCAGAGTGCCATGCCCACCTCTCACTGCCTGTGGCATAGGTAAGTCACCCCTCTTGCAGGCCTTACAGCCCTAAGGCAGGGTGCACTATACCACAGGTGAGGGCATAAGTGCATGAGCACTATGCCCCTACAGTGTCTGGGCAAATCCTTTGACATTGTCAGTACAGGGTAGCCATAAAGAATATATGGCCTGGGAGTTTGTCAAATACGAACTCCGCTGTTTCAAAATGGCTACACTGAAATCTGGGAAGTTTTGTATCAAACGTCTCAATAAAATAAATGCACACTGATGCCAGTGTGGGATTTATTGTAAAATACACCCAGAGGGCATCTTAGAGATGCCCCAAAATACAAGTCTGACTCCTAGTGCTAGGCTGACCAGTTTCTGCCAGCCTGCCACAACCAGACGAGTTTCTGGCCACATGGGATGAGTGCCTTTGTCACTCTGTGCCCAGGAACAAAGCCTGAACTAGGTGGAGGTGCTTCTCACCTCCTCCTCCTGCAGGGATTGTAACACCTGGCAGTGAGCCTCAAAGGCTCATGCCTTTTGTTACAGCAGCCCAGGGCATCCCAGCTAGTGGAGATGCCCGCCCCTCTGGCCACTGCCCCCACTTTTGGCGGCAAGGCTGGAGGAGATAATGAGGAAAACAAGGAGGAGCCACCCACCAGTCAGGACAGCCCCTAAGGTGCCCTGAGCTGAGGTGACTCCTACCTTTAGACATTCTCCATCTTGAGATTGGAGGATTCCCCCAATAGGAATAGGGATGTGTCCCACTCCCCTCAGGGAGGACGCACAAAGAGGGTATAGCCACCCTCCAGGACAGTAGCCATTGGCTACTGCCCCCCAGACCTAAACATACCCCTAAATTTAGTATTTAGGGGTGACCCAGAACCCAGGAAATCAGATTCCTGCAACCTGAAGAAAGAAGAAGGCCTGCTGACCTGAAAACCCCGCAGAGATGACGGAGACACCAACTGGCTTGGCCCCAGCCCTACCGGCCTGTCTCCAGACTCAAAGAACCTGTATAGCAATGCAACCACCAGGGGCCTCTGAGGACTCAGAGGACTGCCCTGAACCCGAAGGACCAAGAAACTCCAGAGAACAGTGGCACTGTTCAAAAACAGCAACAACTTTGCAACTTTCTAGCAACTTCCAAAGAACTCTCTCTTCCCGCCGGAAGCGTGAGACTTCTCACTCTGCACCTGACGCCCCCGGCTCGAACTCCAGAGAACTAACACCGCAGAGAGGACTCCCAGGTGACTATGATGACGTGGGTAACCTGGGTCTAACCCCCTGCACTCCCACAGCAACGCCTGCAGAGACGATTCAGAGGCTCCCCCTGAACGCGACTGCCTGGTAACAAGGAACCCGCGCCTGGACCAAGCACTGCACCCGCAGCCCCCAGGACCAAGAGGAATCACCTTCCAGTACAGGAGTGACCAACAGGCAGCCCTCTACCTAGCCCAGTCTGTTGCTGCCCTGCCTGCATCGCCTAAGTGACCTCCGGTCCCTCCATTGCTTCCTATGGCAAACCAGACGCCTACTTTGCACACTGCACCTGGCCGCCACTGTGCCGCTGAGGGTGTGTTTTGTGTGCCTGTTTGTCCCCCCTCCCAGTGCTCTACAAAACCCCCCGGTCTGCACCCTGAGGATGGAGGTACTTACCTGCCAGCAGACCGGAACCGGATCACCCCTGTTCTCAATAGGCGCCTATGTGTTTTGGGCCCTCCTTTGACCTCTGCACCTGACCGGCCCTGTGTTGCTGCTGCGGTGAATTGGGAGTTGCCTTGAACCCCCAACTGTGGGCTGCCTATGCCCAGGAGACTGACTGTGTAAGTGCTTTACTTACCTGCAAAACCTAACCAAACTTACCTCCTCCAGGAACTGTTGATTTTTACTGTCCACTTTTAAAATAGCTGATTGCCATTTTAACTAAAACTGTGTGTACTACTGCTTTGACTCAAAGTTCAATACTTACCTGTGTGAAGTACCTTGCATTTTATGTACTTACCTCAAATCTTGAATCTTGTGGTTCTAAAATAAATTAAGAAAATATATTTTTCTATATAAAAACTATTGGCCTGGAGGTAAGTCTTTCAGTGTGTGTTCCTCATTTATTGCTTGTGTGTGTACAACAAATGCTTAACACTACCCTCTGATAAGCCTACTACTCGACCACACTCCCACAAAATAGAGCATTAGTATTATCTAATTTTGCCACTATCAACCTCTAAGGGGAACCCTTGGACTCTGTGCACACTATCTCTCACTTTGAGATAGTACATACAGAGATAACTTCCTACATTGTTGGATCAGCAGTGGGCTCTAAGACTTTGCATTTGCTGGACTACTCAGGCAATACCTGATCACACAACTAAATTCCCAAAATTGTCATTAGAAACTGATTTTTGCACTTTCAACTATTTTTCAAAATTTTTAAAAGTCCTGCTTGGGCCTTCTGTAAGTCCTTGTTAGCATTTCCTTTAGAGTTTAAAAGTTTGGATTTAAGTTCTAGAAGTAATTTTTAGATTCTTAAAAAGTAATCCCAACTTTTAGAGTGATAATGTCTGGCACAGATGAGATGGTGATGGAACTCAACCTCACCCCTTACCTGCATCTAGGGATGTCAGAGTTAAGGTCTCTCTGTAAAACTAAAAATATAAGAACTGGGTCCAACCCTACCAAAGTAAAGCTCCAAGAGCTTTTGGCAGAGTTCGCAAGGGACCATCCCTCTGAGGATAATCCCTCAGATGGGGAAGTTAGTGAACAGGATACTGATTTCCCCCCTCCTGTCCTAACCAGGGAGAACAGGGTTCCTCAAACCCTGACTCCGCAAATCATATTCAGAGAGACAGGTTCTTTTACAGGAGAGACCAGTAACTCTGGAAACATTGAGGGCAGCCTCAATGAAGATGACCTCCGGTTAGCCAGGATGGCCAAAAGATTGGCTTCGGAGAAGCAGCTCCTAGACATAGAAAGGGAAAGAAAAGAGATGGGTTTAGCTCCCATCAATGGTGGCAGCAACATAACTAGAGCCAGAGAGAATACTGACATCCTAAAAATCCCCAAAGGGATTGTAACAAAATATGAAGATGGTGATGACATCACCAAATGGTTCACAGCTTTTGTGAGCGCTTGTGCAACCAGAAAAGTAAACAGATCTCACTGGGGAGCTCTCCTTTGGTAAATGTCCACTGGAAAGTGTAGGGATAGACTCCTCACACTCTCTGGTAAAGATGCAGAATCCTATGACCTCATGAAGGCTACCCTGATTAAGGGCTTTGGATTCTCAACTGAGGAGTACAGGATTAGGTTCAAGGGGGCTCAAAAATCCTTGAGCCAGACCTGGGTTGATTTTGTTCACTTCTCAGTCAAAACACTAGATGGTTGGATAACAGGCAGTTGTGTAGATGATTGTGATGGGCTGTATAACTTGTTTTTGAAAGAACATCTGCATCAACATCTAGTAGACCTAGGTCCAATTTCTCCCCAAGAAGTGGGAAAGAAGGCAGACCATTGGGTCAAGACTAGGGTGACCAAGACTTCCACAGGGGGTTACCAAAATAAAGGGGTCACAAAGCCTCCCCAGGGGAAGAGTGGTGAGACATCCAAGGGAAAAAGTAAAGTCTTCTACAGGTCCATAAAAACCTGCTCCGAGCCTCTTCACAATCCTCAAATGGGTAGAAGGGTAAAACCTTTGATCCCAAGAAGGCCTGGAGTCGAATCTGTAGTCAGCATGGACACCAAAATGGAGACAAGGACTGTCCCAAGAAAAGTCCCACAACAAATACTCCTCCAGTTAGCACTGGAATAGCCAGTCTCCAGGTGGGATCAACGGTGTGCCCAGAGGAAATCAGGGGTCACACTGAAGCTACATTAGTCTCTGAGGGTGGGGTGGATTTAGCCACACTTGCTGCCTTGCCGCCTATCATGCAAAACTACAGGCAGTAGCTCTTAATCAATGGGACTAGAGTAGAAGCCCTGAGGGATACAGGTGCCAGTGTCACAATGGTGACAGACAAAATGGTTTTCCCAGGACAGTACCTGGCTGGACAGACATATCCAGTCACAAATGCTCACAATCAAACTAAAGTCCATCCCATGGCAATGGTAACATTAGAATGGGAAGGGGTCACTGGCCTGAAACAGGTAGTAGTCTCCTCTGTAATTCCAGTAGAATGTCTGCTAGGGAATGATCTGGAGTCCTCAGCATGGGTTGAGGTAGAGCTCAAGACCGATGCAGCCATGCTGGGTATCCCTGAACTGGTGTGTGTCAAGACAAGGGCACAAAGCAGGGCTCAGGGCGAAAAGGAAGTGTTGGAGTCGGGAATAATAGCCCAACCTTCCAAGAGAAAAGGAAAGAAGACTGGGGAAAAATGAACTGTCAATGGAACCCACACGGTCTATTGGGAAGATGTGCTCCTTTACACTGAGGCAAGAGATTCAAAACCTGGTGCCACTAGGAGATTGGTAGTGCCTCAGGAGTTTAGGGAGTTCATTCTGACCTTAGTCCATGACATTCCCCTTGCTGGGCATTTGGGACAAACCAAAACATGGGAGAGATTAGTCAACCATTTCTACTGGCCCAATATATCCCAGAAGGTAAAGGAGTTTTGCACCTCCTGTGTCACCTGTCAAGCCAGTGGTAAGACAGGTGGCCATTCAAAGGCCCCCCTCATTCCACCTCCAGTGGTGGGGGGTCCCCTTTGAAAGAGTGGGAATGGACATAGTGGGTCCACTGGAACCTCCCACAGCATCAGGGAACCAATATATCCTGGTAGTAGTGGATCATGCCACCAGGTACTCTGAAGCAATTCCCCTTAGGTCCACTACTGCAGTACCTGTAGTAGCAAAAGCACTCATAGGTATTTTTACCAGAGTGGGATTTCCTAAGGAGGTGGTTGCTGACAGAGGTACCAACTTCATGTCAGCTTACCTAAATCACATGTGGAATGAGTGTGGGGTGACATATAAATTCACCACACCATACCATCCACAAACCAATGGTCTTGTGGAGAGATTTAACAAGGCATTGAAGGGCATGATCATGGGGCTCCCTGAAAAACTCAAAAGGAGATGGGATGTCCTCTTGCCATGCCTGCTTTTCGCCTACAGAAAGGTGCCACAGAAGGGAGTAGGGTTTTCCCCCTTTGAGCTTCTGTTTGGCCATCCTGTTAGGGGACCACTGGCACTTGTAAAAGAAGGCTGGGAGAGACCTCTCCATGAGCCTAAACAAGATGTGGTGGACTATGTACTAGGCCTACGTTCAAGGATGGCAGAGTGCATGGAAAAGGTAAGCAAAAACCTTGAGGCCAGCCAACAACTCCAGAAGTTGTGGTATGACCAAAAGGCTGCTATGGTTGAGTCTCAGCCAGGGAAGAAGGTCTGGGTTCTGGAGCCTGTGGCTTCCAGGGCACTTCAGGACAAATGGAGTGGCCCTTACCCAGTGCCAGAAAAGAAGAGTCAGGTCACCTACCTGGTGGACCTAAGCACTTGCAGCACCCCCCAAGAGGGTGATCCATGTTAACCGCCTCAAACTCTTCCATGACAGGGCAGATGTAAACATGTTGATGGTTACAGATGAGGACCAGGAAGCAGAGAGTGAACCTCTCCTTGATCTCCTCTCCACTGACCCTAAAAATGGCTCAGTAGATTGAGTAACCTAGTCAGACACCCTCTCTGGCCAACTGCAGGCAAGTCCGCCAGCAGTTTGCTGAGCTCTTTTCTTTGACCCCTGGTCAGACACACCTGTGTACCCATGATGTGGACACAGGAGACAGTATACCTGTCAAGAATAAAATATTCAGACAGTCTGACCAAGTCCAGGAGAGCATCGAAGTGGAAGTCCACAAGATGCTGGAGTTAGGAGTGATTGAGCACTCTGACAGTCCCTTGGTCCCCAAATCTCACACCAAAGATGGCAAGAAAGAGATGAGGTTTTGTGTGGATTACAGAGGGCTCAACTATGTCACCAAGACCGATGCTCACCCCATCCCAAGGGCAGATGAGCTCATAGATAAATTTGATGCAGCCAAATACTTTAATACCTTTGACTTGACAGTAGGGTACTGGCAAAATGGCACCTGGAGCAAAAGAGAAAACAGCATTATCTACACCTGATGGGTACTACCAGTTTACTGTGATGCCCTTTGGCTTAAAAAATTCCCCTGCCACCTTCCAAAGGTTGGTGAATCAAGTCCTTGATGGCTTGGAGTCCTTTAGTGCAGCTTATCTTGATGATATTGCTGTCTTTAGCTCCAACTGGCAGGATCACCTGGTCCACCTGAAGAAGGTTTTGCAGGCCCTCCAAGCAGCAGGCCTCTCTATCAAGGCATCTAAATGTCAGATAGGGCAGGGTACTGTGGTTTACTTGGGAAACCTTGTAGGTGGAGGCCAAGTTCAGCCACTCCAACCCAAGACCCAGACTATTCTGAAAATGCCCAAGAAAGTGAACTGGACCGTGGACTGTCAAAAGGCCTTTGACACCCTGAAGCAAACTATGGCCCTCATTACAACATTGGCGGTAAAAGCCGCTTACCACCGTGCAGAAGACCGCCAACACACCGCTGCGGAATTCCGCCACAGCTATTATGACCCACAGTTCGGAATCTGCCAAAATTCAGACACCCACACAAGTCCGCCACACCAAAGTTCAGTGATAAACTGGCGATAACAAAACCTCCACCGTCACGCCACCAGGAATATGCCCACACTATCACGACCCACGAATCCACGCGGCGGTCGTTCAACCGCGGTATTCCATTGGCAGTACACACCGCCGCGCTCAAAATACACACACATTTACAAAACACAGCCACATTGGACAATTCCAAATACACACACCTGATAAACATACACACACCACTCCCACACACCCAATACAATATAAAACACACACCCACATCACCCACAAACCCCTACTACCAAAAATTCAGAACGAAGGCCAGAGAGAGACAGCACCAGCAAGAACAACAGCATCCACAGGCACACAACACCATCACCCACAGAAATTCCACGCACCTCACACAAAACACCACTACATATCAGCACACTTATCACCTTACACTCCACCCCAAACATCACCTACACCATCCCATGGCACAGCAAAGACACCCCAGGTTCTCGGAGGAGGAGCTCAGGGTCATGGTGGAGAAAATCGTCCAGGTAGGGCCGCAGCTATTCGGATCACAGGTGCAGCACACCTCCATTGCTAGGAAGATGGATCTATGGTGCAGAATAGTGGACAGGGTCAGCGCAGTGGGACATCACCCAAGAAATCGGGAGGACATCAGGAAGAGGTGGAACGATCTACGGGGGAAGGTGCGTTCCGTGGTCTCAAGACACCACCTGGTGGTTCAGCGCACTGGCGGCGGACCCTCACCTCCTCCCCCACAACTAACAACATGGGAGGAGCAGATCTTGGTGATTCTGCATCCTGAGGGCCTCGCTGGAGTAGCTGGAGGAATGGACTCTGGTAAGTCAAATCTTAACTATTACATCCCCCACCCTACCTGCATGCCAGCACATATCCCCACCCTCACTCTCACCCCCATCACTCTAACTCCTCACAAATGTCCCTACATCACAAACCACACATCCTAACACCAAGCCCTGCATGCAACAACAAAGCATGGACACCCATCACCAAAGCATGCCCACTGCGCAAACCCATACAACCCCTAAACCACCATCACACAAGGTCCCACACAGGAATGCAAGCTCTGGGGTACACGGTCACCCACCCATTGCATACCATGGCACACACAGATGTAATAACCATCCTTTTATACCCCTGCAGGGCCCCTACCGAACGTCACCGGACAGGAGGGTCCGCACATGTCCACACCACCAACAGAAGAGGCCCACAGTGATGACAGCACCTCTGTCCAACTGGATCTAGATGACCAGCCCGGACTATCTGGGACCTCTGGACAGTCAGTTCCCCTGACACAGTCACAGGCCACTACAGACCTTCCCTCTTCTGGAAACACCAGCACAACACCCACCCAGCGGGCCCATACCTCCGTCCCCAGGACACGTCAATCAGCAGTGTGTCCACCACTACAGGGAACCCAGGCTAACCCACCACCCCAACAACAACAGGGACCTGGGGGCAGTGGCAGTGGGCACACGGTCCAGGGGACGGAGGCCCAGGAACACAGGGGAACTGGGAGGGCTGCTGTGTGACAGGGGGCGGACAGGCCAAGGGAACCCACTCTCCACGAGGCCCTCTCCTCCATCATGGGAGTCTACCACCACTCCCAGGAGACAATGGCAACGGTACTGGCCAAGTTTCAGGAAACCCAGCACCTGCAGGAGGAACAGTATATGGGCTTCAGGGAGGAACTCAGAACCATCAGCTCCACCCTGGGCACCATCGTAGGGGTGCTGAAGGAACTCGTGAACACCAGGAGGGACACTTTGACACTACAAGGGGCCCCTGACACTAGCATGGACGATGAACTGCCCACCACTTCTGCCAGCGCTAGTGGACATGACGCCCCGCCACAGGACCACAACACCATCACCCCACCCTCTGCAGAGGGAGAACCACCCCGCAAATGGTCCCTGAGATCCAGGACAAAGACAGAGCACGATGCCAAGACCCCCGCCAAGAAATGAGACCACCCTGATTGTCATCCTACTGTCCCACTTTGTCACCCTGTCCATACTTAAACTGCCCCGGCTCCACTTCCTATGCCCATATGGGCAATACACCTGTGAGACTAATAGACTGGACTCTGCCATGGACATTCCTCCGCCATCACCCCTCACCATTTTACTACCCCCTCCAATATTGAGCACTTAAATAAACACACTTAAAACACAAAACAATCTGAAGTCTGTCTGTGATTTCAAATTGTGTATTAGCAATTACAGTGGCAAAATTCTCTTACAATTTTAATGTCAACATACCTATGTCACACAGCTCTAGTCCATGAGGAATCTAAGCAGATGTCACACAGTGGGACCCACATCTGTGAAATCGTAAGGGAAAGTGACAACTCAGTGCCAACACATTGGGTGAAAACGACAGACAGTAGAGAGGTAGTAGTGTTAAAGTACATGTAGTAGCCAGGTCTGTACACTTACCTGTGTCTCACTGGAAATATTGCTGGATCACTGAGTCCCTGTTGTTCATGTCTTCTTCCTCTGTTTCCTTGTCTTCACTGTCCACAGGCTCCACAGCTGCCACAACACCGCCATCTGGACCATCCTCCTGCAGAAAAGGCACCTGTCATTGCAAAGCCAAGTTGTGAAGCATACAGCAGGCCACGATGATCTGGCACACCTTCTTTGGTGAGTAGAATAGGGATCCACCTGTCATATGGAGGCACCGGAACCTTGCCTTCAGGAGGCCGAAGGTCCGCTCGATCACCCTCCTAGTTCGCCCATGGGCCTTATTGTAGCGTTCCTCTGCCATTGTCCTGGGATTCCTCACTGGGGTCAGTAGCCATGACAGCTTGGGGTAATCAGAGTCACCTGCAAATGGCGAGGGACAACTGTTAGACACGCACTAACCTGTAGGGATATCCCCAGACCCAGACCCAGACAACCATTCCCACTGTCTTGCTCCCAGGTGCTCACCCACTCACACCTAATAGCCACACACGGTGCCTCTGGAGTTGCCCCATCACATAAGGGATGCTGCTATTCCGCAGGATGTAGGCATCATGCACTGAGCCAGGGAACATGGCATTCACATGGGAGATGTACTGGTCGGCCAATCATACCATCTGTACATTCATTGAATGATAACTCTTCCTGTTTCTGTACACCTGTTCACTCCTGTGGCACCTATGATGTTGGGGATATGTCCCAGGGCATAGAAATCACCTTTCACTGTAGGCAAATCCTCCACCTGGGGGGAAAACGATGTAGCTCTGCATGTGTTTCAGAATGGCAGACAACACTCTGGACAACACGTTGGAAAACATAGGCTGGGACATCACATCCCTGATGCTATGGCCACTGTTGTTTGAAATGACCCACTTGCAAGGAAATGGAGCACTGACAGCACCTGCACTTGAAGGGGGATTCCTGTGGGATGGCGGATTGCTGACATCAGGTCTGGCTCCAACTGGGTACACAGTTCCTGGATTGTGGCACGGTCAAGCCTGTATGTGATAATCACATGTCGCTCCTCCATTGTCGACAGGTCCACCAACGGTCGTTACACCGGAGGATGCCGCCATCTCCTCACATGTCCCAGCGGACAGTGCCTATGAAGGACAACAGCGAGCACAGAGTCAAACAACTCAGAGGTACGTACCCACAGTTTATACAGAACACCATTCATACACAAAAGGTGGCCTGTATGTGTGTTGAATCTAGGCCTAGGTATCTGTGACGCAATTGAAAATTAATCCATATGGGACCCTGAAATGGCAGCTGCCAGACCTCTAAAGTGGGACAATGGGATGTGAGGTAACTGCGCTGGCATTATACACCGTCACGGTAGGCGGTCGAAGACCGTGGCGCAATCCTGCATTGGTTAACATTGGACCCTATGGGTCCCAGGAGCCAATTACGACGTACGCCAGCAGTGACGGTATGCACCGTTGGGGACGTGGCCGCCATTTTCTCTCTGTTCAATCACTTGATACCTGATCTTCGACAGGAGAGGACCTACACTGCAAGTTCTGCTGTGACCTCGGTCTGGAAGAGACAATGGCTTGAGTGTCTGGGGAAAGGGCCCCTGCCTTCACATCGGAGGAGTTGGCGAAACTCGTGGATGGGGTCCTCCCCCAGTACACGCTACTCTACGGTCCTCCAGACAAACAGGTAAGTACACTGTGAGCATGCTGTATGGGCTATGCCTGTGTGGAGAGGGCTGGTTGTAAGAAGGAAGGGGGAAGAGCGCAGCGTGCATGAAACAACGGTGAATGCATGTGCCACATGGCAAGGGTAGGGATTGGGGCCAAACACTTTGACGGTGCAGTTGGTAATAACTTACTCTTCCCCCTGTACATTTCATGTAGGTCAGCGCCCACCAGAAAAAACATATTTGGCGTGCCATCGCCAAGGACGTTCGGACCCTGGGGGTCTACCACAGACGGAGCACCCACTGCCGGAAAAGATGGGAGGACATTCGCCGCTGGAGCAAGAAGACGGTGGAGGCTCAGCTGGGGATGGCCTCCCAACGTGGGAGGGGTGCCCGTTGCACCATGAACCCCTGATGTTCAGGATCCTGGCGGTGGCCTACCCGGAGTTGGATGGGCGCTTGAGGGCATCACAGCAGACAGAAGGGGGTGAGTACACTCTCATTCTGCTGACTTTGCGTGCAGTGGAGGGGTCTGGGTGGGGGAGGTGGGCTGTGGGTTTCCCTAGGCCAGGGCAAGTTCGTAGGCAAGGTCCCTCCGTAAGGCAGGCCATGTGCCACCCCCACCCCATCTGTAGAGTGCCAAGTACACCTAGTCATGCCCCTTTGTCATCTATGTGTGCAGATGTTGTCCATAGCCTTGTAGGGCATTTCCCAGGAATTGAACAGTGGAGCCCAAGAGCGTGGTGTAGTGCAGGGGGCTTCTGTGTCTGTCGTGTCCGCCAACGGTAGCGGTAATGCATGCACTCAACATGTCTTTCTTCTGTCGTCGTCCCCCTTTTTGTGGTCTCCTTGTTCTTGTGTGCATTAGCATCATCAGGCGGAGGAGCAGTGGCACCGGAGCACCAGGGGGCTGCATCCCACATGGCCATGGAGGGCCACACTACGGACTCGGACTTCACCAGTGGGATGGAGGGTGAGGGGAGCTCCACGGCGGGGACAGGAGCTGAGACCAGTGACACGGACTCGTCCTCTGATGGAAGCTCCCTTGTGGTGGCGGCAACATCTGTGCCCCCACCATCTACAGGTACAGCTGCCACCCCCCCTTCCAGCACCACCCACCCAGCAGCCCCTCAGCCTTCGCCTCGTGCCCGCTCACCCGGGAGGGTGGGCATCACCTTCGCTCCAGGCACCTCAGGCCCTGCCCCAGTGACCCCTGCTGCCCTCAGTGAGGAGGCCATTGACCTCCTCAGGTCCCTCACTGTTGGGCAGTCTACCATTTTGAATGCCATCCAGGGTGTAGAAAGGCAGTTGCAACAAACAAATGCATTCCTGGAGGGTATTCATTCTGGTCAGGTGGCCCTTCAGCGAGCTTTTCAGACTCTGGCCTCAACACTGATGGCAGCCATTGTCCCTTTGTCTAGCCTCCCCCCTCCAACTTCCTCCACCCTGACCCAATCCCCTGTACCTCAGCCTATCTCAAGCACACCTACAGACCAGCATGCACACACCTCAACACACAAGGGAATCTCAGACATAAGCACCACACACCCCACAGGCACTCACGCAAGCATCACACACATGCAGACACACCAACATCCACTGCCTCCACTGTGTCCCCCTCCTCCTCGTCTCCCTCCTCCCTCCCAGTCTCGTCTACACTCACACCTGCATGCACTACCTCTACAGCCACTACGTCCCTCTCCAGCACACCCACCAACACACACCGCTCACGTGCAGTCACCACCCCCACTACCATTCACACGTCCCCTGTGTCCTCTCTCAGTGTGTCTGTGATGCCCCCTCCCAAGATACACAAACGCAGGCACACACCCACCCAACAGCCATCCACCTCACGACAGCCTCCAGCGCATGCACCTTCACCCAAAGTCAGCAAACGAACACCTCCTACAACCACCACCTCTTCCTCCACTCTCAAACCCCCTCCAGCTACCCGTCCCAGTGTGTCAAAAAAACTTTTCCTGTCCATCCTTGACCTCTTTCCCACACCTCCCCCACCCCGTCCATCTCCTAGGACCCGATCTAGCACCTCAGCCACAACATCTCTGGGACCAGTGGTGCCTGTAGTCACCGGAATCTGGAGTGCACCGGTCACCAGGGCAGCCAGTGTGGCACGGAGCCACAGCACAGACAGTCCCTCACCTGTGAAGCATCAGAAGTTGGCCAGTGCCCGGCGGGAGAGGGGGAAGACTCCAGCTACCAAAGCCACTCCCAGGGGTCCCGGTGGGAGTGTGGACTCAGCTGTGACACCCTCCAAGGTGGGAAAGGGTCACAAGAAACCAGGAAAGTCTAAGAAAAGAGTAGCACGGCGGAGAAGACCGCCATCATCCCCGCTGCCCAGGAGGCCACCTCCAGCACCAGCTGCCCAGGACAGGACCGCCAGCACAAGCCCAGCTGCCCAGGACAGGACCGCCAGCACAAGCTCAGCTTCCCAGGACAGGCCCGCCAGCACAAGCCCAGCTGCCCAGGACAGGACCGCCAGCACCAGCCCAGCTGCCCAGGACAGGACCGCCAGCACCAGCCCAGCTGCCGAGGACAGGACCGCCAGCACAAGCCCAGCTGCCCAGGACAAGACCGCCAGCACAAGCCCAGCTGCCCAGGACAGGACCGCCAGCACAAGCCCAGCTGCCCAGGACAGGACCGCCTGCACAAGCCCAGCTTCCCAGGACAGGACCGCCAGCACAAGCCCAGCTGCCCAGGACAGGACCACCTGCACAAGCCCAGCTTCCCAGGACAGGACCGCCAGCACAAGCCCAGCTGCCCAGGACAGGCCCACCAGCACAAGCCCACCTGCCCAGGAGGCCACCGCCAGCAAAAGCCCTGCTGGGCCATGAAGGACCGCCAGCAGCTGAGTCCCTGCAATGGAGACCGCCGCCTCAAGCACCGCTGCACAGGGCACCGCCATGTCAAGCACCGCTGAACAGGGCACCGCCATCTCAAGCACCGCTGAACAGGGCTCCGCCGTCTCAAGCACCGCTGAACAGGGCACCGCCGTCTCAAGCACCGCTGAACACAGCACTGCCGTCTCAAGCACCGCTGCACAGGGCACCGCCGTCTCAAGCACCGCTGGCCCATGAGCAGCAAGGGCACTGACGCAACTGAGTCCGTCACGGGGTGAATGATGCATTCTGGGCACCATGCCCCCTCCAGAACCAGTGGAGACTGTCATCCACTACCTCTGTCCTTAGCAGGATGAAGCACTCTGGGCACAAAGCCCCCTCCAGAACCAGTGGAGACTGTCATCCACTACCTCTGTCCTTAGCAGGATGAAGCACTCTGGGCACAAAATCCCCCTCCAGAACCAGTGGAGTATCACATCCACTACCTCTGTCCTTAGCAGGATGAAGCACTCTGGGCACAAAGCCCCCTCCAGAACCAGTGGAGACTGTCATCCACTACCTCTGTCCTTAGCAGGATGAAGCACTCTGGCCACAAAGCCCCCTCCAGAACCAGTGGAGTATCACATCCACTACCTCTGTCCTTGGCAGGATGAAGCACTCTGGGCACAAGGCCCCCTCCAGAACCAGTGGAGACTGTCATCCACTTGAGAGACTGTGGCTTTGCACTCCCCAGGATTGAACAGCTGGCAAACCACCCACTGTAGAGACTTGTGAGACTGTGGCTTTGCACTCCCCAGGATTGAACAGTGGGCAAACCACCCACTGGAGAGACTTGTGAGACTGTGGCTTTGCTCTCCCCAGGACTGAACAGTGAGCAACCCACCGACTGAACAGTGAGCAACCCACCCACTGTAGAGACTTGTGAGACTGTGGCTTAGCACTCTCCAGGATTGAACAGTGGGCAAACCACCCACTGTAGAGACTTGTGAGACTGTGGCTTTGCACTCCCCAGGAGTGAACAGTGGGCAAACCACCCACTGGAGAGACTTGTGAGACTGTGGCTTTGCACTCCCCAGGATTGAACAGTGGGCAAACCACCCACTGTAGAGACTTGAGAGACTGTGGCTTTGCACTCCCTAGGATTGAACAGTGGGCAAACCACCCACTGGAGAGACTTGTGAGACTGTGGCTTTGCACTCCCCAGGATTGAACAGTGGGCATGTGGCCCCCTCGTGGATTTGGCATTGTGCACTCAAGCAGCTGAGGTGCCCCCCTTTCCCTCCCCCTGAGGTGCCTGTTTAGTTGCTCTCTGATGCCCCTGCAGTGTTCTCTCCGTCATGGTCGGGGATCTTGTGTGGGCCTCGCCAGTGTTCCATGGACTTTCTTAGAGCACTACCCCGACTACTATGCTTGGTATATATTTTGTACATGGTGTATATATATGTTTTCTGGCTACTTGCTTTTAATATATTACATTGGTTACACTCATTTTCTATTGTCTTTGCATTTTACCGGGGGGTTTGGGGGTGTAACTGTGATGTAGTGATATGCATTAGTGTGTGTGTTGTGGTGGGTGAGGGTGGGGGTGTTGCATGTCCCTGTTTTTTCCCTCCCCTGTGTCGTAGGTGCAGTACTCACCGTGGTCTTCGCCGCCGGCGTTCGTGCTCCTGGTAGAGGAGCAGGAAGACTATTGCAGGTAGAATTTGGAGTTCCGGATCCATGGCGTCCTCGTTCCTCGTGGGGTGTGTAGAGGTGAGCGTTTTTCCTTCGGGATTCCTGTTTCCGCTGTGTTTTTATCTGGGGTGAATCCGCCCCGGAAAAGGTGGCAGATTGGCCTGTCATAATAGTGTAGGCGGTACATTGTCTCTAACCTGTCTGTTGGCGGTGACCGCCGCGCTGTTTGTTTGTACCGCCGTGGCGGTCGGAGTGTTAAAGTGGCTGTCTTTGTTGGCGGTTTCCGCCACAGTCGTAATTGCACATTTTTTACCGCCGGCCTGTTGGCGATCTTACTGCCACTTTAACACCGACCGCCAGGGTTGTAATGACCACCTATGTGTACAGCACCAGTTTTGAAAGCTTCAGATTATTCTAAGCAGTTCATAGTGCAGACTGATGCTTCTGAGCATGGGATAGGAGCAGTTCTGTCCCAAACAAATGACGATGGCCTTGACCAGCCCGTTGCTTTTATTAGCAGGTGGTTACTAGCCAGCGAGCAGCTTTGGAGTGCCATTGAGAGGGAGGCCTTTGCTGTGGTTTGGACTTTGGAGACGTTGGGACCATACCTTTTTGGTACTCACTTCACAGTTCAAACTGACCACAGACCTCTCAGATGGCTGATGCAAATGAAAGGAGAAAACCCTAAACTGTTCAGGTGGTCCATATCCCTACAGGGAATGGACTTTGTAGTGGAACACAGACCTGGGACTGCCCATGCCAATGCTGATGGCCTTTCCAGGTTCTTCCACTTAGAAGACTCTCCTAGGAAAGGTTAGTCTCATCCTCTTGCATTTGGGTGGGGTTGGGTAAGGAAATGCCTTCCTTGGCAGGGTTATCCCCTGACTTTTTGCCTTTTGTTGATGCCAGTTATGATTGAAAGTGTGCTGGGACCCTGCTAACCAGGCCCCACCCAGCACCAGTATTCTTTCCCTAAACTGTACCTTTCTTCCCACAATTGGCACAGCCCTGGCACCCAGATAAGTCCCTTGTAAATGGTACCCCTGGTATCAAGGGCCCTGTTGCCTGGGAAGGTCTCTAAGGGCTGCAGCATGTCTTATGCCACCCTGGGGACCTCTCACTCAGCACACGCACACTGCCTCACAGCTTGAGGATCATGAGATGTCTGAAACCCAAATATTGAAAGAATTAGAGATAAACATACTAGGACATAAACATACTAATTTTAAGCCGAGGTCTAAATTTCGCCAAGCTTTATCGCCTTGAAATAGGATTGATACATTTCATGATCTTGTTATGGAAGAACTTGAGCAACTGGAATATATGAAACAGACCAATATAGATGAAAATTTCACTTTACAAGAACGAAAGGCTTTGAAGCAACTCATGGATAACCATAATTTGGAAATTAAACCAGTTTATAAAGGCGGGAACATAGTGATTATGGAAAAAGCAAACTATATGGAGGAAGCATATTGTCAACTTGATGAGATAACTCATTATTCAAAACTAAAAACTAATCCGATTAATGATCTAACAATTGAGTTAAAAGCACAGTTGGATAAATGGTATGACGAAGGGCTTTTGCATAATGATGAGAGAACTTTTTTGAGAAATGATAATCCCGTTATATCTATTTTCTTCCCACAATACATAAATGTCTTAGGAAACCTCCAGGCCGTGGATCTTTATATGAAAATTTGTCCAAGTATGTTGATTACTTTTTGGGTCCTCTAGTTCTAAATCTCAGTTCATATATAAAGGACACTGGAGATTTTCTGAGAATACTAGCATAGGATAGGAAAAAGGATACAAATTAGCAACCATTGATGTAGTATCCTTATATACATCCATCAGTCATGAGCTTGGTCTAACAGAGGTACAATATGTTTTGCAACGGAGAGACTTGAAAGAGCTGAAACATTCCCAGAAGTTATTAAAGATGAAGGAATTGTGTTTGAATAACAATATTTTTCTCTTTAATCAGCAAATATATGCGCAAATATGTGGGACGGCGATGGGGGTTTCTTTTTCACCGAGCTACGCCAACCTAACCATGGGTTGTTGGGAAAAACACATAGCTTGGGGTGAAGAAAATGAGAAATATGCAGAAAAGGCAGTAATCTGGCTAAGATACGTAGATGATTTGTTCATTATTTGGAATGGAACTGAAAAAGAATCATGGAATATGTTGACAAGTTGAACAACAAGGTAGGATTACAATTCACATATAATATAAGCACGGATAAGGTAAAATTTTTGGATGTGCTAGTATATATTGAAAATAATCCAATAGAAACTACATTATATCGAAAAACAACTTTATCGTATGGCATTTTACATGGAGAAAGTTTCCATCCTAAATCGTTGAAGAAAAGCATCCCCTACGGGGAGTTCATCAGAATGAAGAGAAATTGCTCCACGGAACAAGAAATGGAAATTAAATTTGCTGAGACAAAACAAAGATTTATCCAGAGGAAATATAAATATAGAGATATTCAATCAGGTGAACAAAAAGCAAGTCCTCTAACCAGAGCTGAAATATTGAACGGATCAGCAACAAAGGAAAAGAAAAAGAAGGAAGATTCAAATACAAGAATGGTGATGACATTTAGTACAGAAAATCATTTAATTTTAAATATCCTTAACAAATATTGGGATATCATAAAGAAAGATCCAGATGTGGGTAAACTGCTTGGAGTAAGACCAACAATTACATATAAAAGGTTCAATCATTACAAGATCTTCTGGTAAGGAGTCACTTTCAAATTCATAAACCGCTGAATTGGCTAGAGGCTCAAGGTAATGGTTTTGCATGTTGTGGAAAATGCAAAGCATGCCGTATAGGAATCAACACAAAAGAATATAAAGACTCTAGAGGGAATAAAATTGTGATTAATAAGAGAATCACATGCAACACTACCTATGTAGTATATATAATAGAGTGTTTTTGTGGACTGCGGTATGTTGGCAGCACAACATGTCCCTTGAAGAAACAAAATTGGAGCATATCAGGGATGTACAAAATAAAGATTTGAATTATGGCATGTCAAAACATTTATCCAAGCATGAAGGAAAAGACTGGATAAATATGAGCTTCTTTGGTATTGCCAGTATTGACAATAATGGAAGAGGAGGAGACTGTGAATTGACATTAAGACGCTTAGAATCCCGGTTGATTATAAAATTGCGGACTAAGACCCTGAGGAGTCTAAATGGGGATGAAGAACCTTACAGTCATTTATAAACATTATAAGAAGAGCTTGAAAGGAATTAAGAGAATATAGGAAATATATATTAAAAGTTCAATACATATGGTAGTAAATAGTGATAAAAGAATTGAGAAAAAATATTCAGATAAATATTATCTAATAATACACTTATAAGTAAGATGGATATAATCTGTTATAATTGAGCTAAAGGAGAAATTAATAATATTTTGTAATTAATGAACTTAGATATATGAAATAAATGAGAGTAGTATGTTTATTAATGAACTAAGAAATATTATGTATAGAGATAAGAAATAAGGATACTGTGTTTATATGGATTGAACAAGATTCCCTACCCCTACCTTAAAAGACGAATTGCTAGTTTTGATTCTATGTAGAGTATTTTTTTTAAAGATTTGAAGTGGTTTTAACATTGGTGTACTATGTTTCCCATAATGCATTATTAGAGATGTGCTTTTAATAGTATAAAAGTGAGACATAGAAAATGCACTCACAAACTGTGAGCAAGACCTGTTGGTTGGAACGCGTTGGTGATGGATTTGGTGCTGTATTATAACAATAAAAGGATAAACTCTCCTGTAGTGCTACGGATTTACAATTGTTAGCAATTGTTTGGAAATAAATAAATAAATAAATAAAAAAAAATATATATATATATATATATATGTATATATATACATTCGCCACCAGTTGTCTTGCAGTTGCAACTTGCGTCTTCAAAGCAATGCACCTACTTCAACTGATGCGTTTCAACTGTAGCTTTTAGGCATCAATAAAAAAGTAAAGTAAGTCTTGTGATTATGTTTCTGCTACAAAAGGATCAGACTTTTGTCTAGTGGCAGTTTTGATGCCATAAGGTAGCACAGAAGGTTCATATGCCTACTACAAAGAGAAAATCTGTATTTTATGTAAGTAGCTGAGTACATTAGTAAAGTCAGCCCTTACCTGCGCTATATTACAAAAATTACAAATTAAATGTATGTGCGGGGATGCTATGGAGAGATGAAGGGCACTGTTGCTGGGTGATAATGAGGGAATCTGAGGAGGAGGAGGTCATGGGAGTGGGAGCACCAATAATGATTGTTGGACTGGGTGCTATAGCTGCTAAAGACTGTGACGATTGGTATGTGACAGGGTGTTTTTTGAGTGTCTTGAAAGAACGTGCTGATTGAGGGGAAAACGTTGCACATATCACAGACACACACCCACCAGCAATTTTGGGACTGTCTATGTAGGCTAGTGTTTTAGAGCAACAATTTAGCCAGTAGCAGAGATGGCATCTTGTTGGATGACTGCTGCTCAAGCCCTCACTCGGGTTATAGAGGACAGCTCTGACGTAGGATTAGAGACTGAGACAGCAGATACTGAGACAGCATCTGAGGGATAGGACAATGGTGCAGACTCTGGGAGTGTTTTTTCAGTTGTAGGAGTCCCATTTGATAACTCCTCTTTCAGTAATTATGAGGGAGGTGATGAGGACAGCCCTGTTGTCCCTTTACAAGCACAGTCTGTGCAACGGTACAATAGTGGGTTATCCCAACCCAGAGAGCAGGTGCATGCGGCGGCAAGCACAGAGAGAGAGTTCTCTCTTGGGAGAGCCCCAATTTAGTTCAGCCCCAAATTCCACTGCCCAAATCGGATTGAGGAGACATCAAAATTATCTGTCACAAAACAAACTGTTTTTGTGAGGCAGGCACCTGTGTTTTTGGTCCTCTGCGGCAATATAGGGAAACATACTAAACCCAAACATTTCTTCAAACTAAGCATCTAGGGGTGTCCACAGAGGTGTGATTTATGTTGATTCACAAAGTTTTCTTACACAGAATACCCTGCAAAGCTGAAATGTTGAATAAGTACTGTATTTTTTCTTGCATTTCTTTCACACAAACTACAAGAATATGATGGGATCCACACAATTCCTACCCCCCAGTGTTTCCCTACCTGTCCTGATAAAACCACTACCCCACTTGAGTGCCTGTACCTATTGCCTGCGTCAGGAATGGATCACCCCGGGGTCAACAGTTGCCCTCATGTAAGGACCAACATTGACTGTTGTGTGATCTATTCCTGTCACGGGCACTAGGCCTATCCACACAAGTGAGGTACCATTTGTATCAGGAGACTTGGGGGAATGCTGGGTTGAAGGAACGTTGTGGTTGCTCTCAGATTCCAGAACTTTCTGTCAACGAAATGTGAGGAAAAAGTGTTTTTATTGCCAAATATTGAGGTTTGCAAAAGATTCTGGGTAACAGAACCTGGTGAGGGCCCACAAGTCACCCCATCTTGAATTCCCCCAGGTGTCTAGTTTTAAAAAATGCACAGGTTTGGTATGTTTCCCTAGGTACCGGCTGAGCTAAAGGCCCAAATCCACAGCTAGGCACTTTGCAAAAAATAGCTCTGTTTTCTTTGGGAAAATGTGATGTGTCCATGTTGTGTTTTGGGGCATTTCCTGTCACGGGCACTAGGCCTACCCATACAAGCGAGGTACCATTTTTATCGGGAGACTTGGGGAACACTGTGGCTCCTCTCGGATTCCAGAACTGTCTGTCACCGAAATGTGAGGAAAAAGTGTTTTTGGGCCAAATATTTCGGTTTGCAAAGGTTTCTGGGGAACAGAACCTGGTGAAAGCCCCACAAATCACCCCATCTTGGATTTCCCTAGACGTCTAGTTTTAAAAAATGCACAGGTTTGGTAGGTTTCCTTAGGTGCCGGATGAGCTAGAGGCCCAAATCCACAGCTAGACGCTTTCCAAAAAAACACGTCAGTTTTCAATGTAAAAATGTGATGTGTCCATGTTGCATTTCCTGTCGCGGGCATTAGGCCTACCCATGGAAGTGAGGTACCATTTTTATTGGGAAACTTGGGGGAACAGAGAATAGCAGAACACGTGTTATTGGCCCCTGTCGTTCTCTACATTTTTCCTTCCAAATGTAAGCCAGTGTGTAAAAAGATGTCTATTTGAGAAATGCCGTGTAATTCACATGCTAGCATGGGCACCCCAGAATTCAGAGATGTGCAAATAACATCTGCTTTTCAACACCTTGGCCCTCATTACAACATTGGCGGTGAATGCCGCTGACCGCCAACACAATGCTGCGGCCGTGGGATTTCGCCACAGTCATTATGACCCAAAGCCCGGAATCCGCCAAAATCTAGACAGCCACACAAGTCCCCCACACCAAAGGTCAGTGATAAACTGGTGATAACAAAACCGACACCGTCACGCCAACAGGAATACGCCCACACTATCACGACCCACGAATCAACGCAGCGGTCTTTGAACCGCGGTATTCCATTGGCGGTACACTCTGCTGCGCTCAAAATACACACACATTTACAAAACACTACCACATTGGACGAATCGAAATACACACACCTGATACACATACACACACCACTCCCACACACTCAATACAATATAAAACACACACCCACATCACCCACAAACCCCTACAACCGCAATTGCGACTGAAGGCCAGAGAGAGACACCACCATCTACAAACTAGCATCCACAGGCACTCAACACCATCACTCACATAACATACACGCACCTCACAAAACACACCTCTAAATATCACCCCACACATCACAACACAAACCACCCCAACATCACCCACACCACCCCATGGCACCGCAAAGACACCCCAGGTTCTCTGAGGAGGAGCTCAGGGTCATGGTGGAGGAAATCATCCGGGTAGAGCCACAGCTATTCGGATCACAGGTGCAGCACACCTCCATAGCTAGGAAGATGGAGCTTTGGCGAAGAATCGTGGACAGGGTCAACCCAGTGGGACAGCACCCAAGAACTGGGGATGACATCAGGAAGAGGTGGAACAACCTACGGGGGAAGGTGCGTTCCGTGGTCTCAAGACACCACATCGCGGTTCAGAGGACTGGCGGCGGGCCCCCACCTCCTCCCCCACAACAACATGGGAGGAGCAAGTCTTGGCTATACTGCATCCTGAGGGCCTTGCAGGAGTAGCTGGAGGAATGGACTCTGGTAAGTCAAATCTTAACTATTACATCCCCCACCCAACCTGCATGCCATCACATACCCCCACCTTCGCCCTCACCCCCATCACTCCAACTCCTCACACATGTCCCAAATTCACAAACCACACATCCCAAACCCAAGCCCTGCATGCAACAGCAAAGCATGGACACCCATCACCAAAGCATGGCCACTGCACATACCCATACACCCCCCCAACCCATCATCACACAAGGTCCTACACAGGAATGCAAGCACCGGGGCACACGGTCACCCACCCATTGTACATCATGGGACCCTACCACCATTCCCAGGAGACGATGGCAACGGTACTGGCCAAGTTTCAGGAGACCCAGCAGCTGCAGGAAGAACAGTATTTGGGCTTCAGGGAGGAACTCAAATCCATCAATTCCACCATGGGCACCATTGTAGGGGTGCTGAAGGAACTTGTGAACACCAGGAGGGAAACTGTGGCACAACAAGGGGCCCCTGACACTAGCCTGGACGATGAACTGCCCACCACTTCCGCCGGCGCTAGTGGACAGGAGGCACCGCCACACGACCACCACACCAGCACCCCACCCCCTGCAGAGGGAGAACCACCCCGCAAACTGTCCCTGAGATCCAGGACAAAGACAGAGGACGATGCCAAGACCCCCGCAAAGAAATGAGACCACCCTGATTGTCATCCTTTTGTCCCACCTTGTCGCCCTGTCCATCCTTAAACTGCCCCAGCTCCACTTCCTATGCGCCTTTGGACAATGCACCTGTGAGGCTAATAGACTGGACTCTGCCATGGACATTCCTCCACCATCCCCCCTCACCATTTTACAACCCCCTCCACTTTTGAGCACTTAAATAAACACCCTTAAAGCACAAAACAATCAGGAGTCTGTCTGTGATTTTGAAATAGTGTATTAGCAATTACAGTGGCAAAATGCTCTTTCAAATGTAATGTCAACATACCTATGTCACACAGCTCTAGTCCATGAGGAAACAAAGCAGATGTCACACAGTGGGACCCACATCTGTGAAATCGTAATGGAAAGTGACAACTCAGTGACAATACACTGGGTGAAAATGACAGACAGTAGAGAGGTAGTAGATTAAAATCAGATGTAGCAGGCAGTGTTGTCTTCTTACCTGTGTCTCACTGGAAGTATTGCAGGATCACCGTGTTCCTGTTGTCGATGTCCTCTTCTTCTGCTTCCTTGTCTTCACTGTCCACAGGGTCCACAGCAGCCACAAGACCTCCATCTGGACCATCCTCCTGCAGAAAAGGCACCTGTCGTCGCAAAGCCAAGTTGTGAAGCATACATCAGGCCACGATGTTCTGGCATACCTTCTTTGCTGAGTAGAATAGGGAACCACCTGTCACCTGGAGGCACCAGAACCTGGCCTTCAGGAGGCCAAAGGTCCGCTCTATAATCCTCCTAGTTCGCCCATGGGCCTCATTGTAGCATTCCTCTGCCCTTGTCCTGGGATTCCTCACTGGGGTAAGTAGCCATGACAGGTTGGGGTAACCAGAGTCACCTGCAAATGGCGAGGGACAACTGGTAGACACACGCTAACTCATAGGGACATCCACAGACCCAGAAAACTATTCCCACTGTATTGGGTCCATGTCCTCACCTAATAGCCACACACGGTGCCTCTGGAGTTGCCCCATCACATAAGGGATGCTGCTCTTCTGCAGGATGTAAGCGTCATGCACTGAGTCTGGGAATTTAGCATCAACATGGGAGATGTACTGGTCTGCCAAACACACAATCTGCACATTCATGGAATGGTAACTCTTCCGGTTTCTGTACACCTGTTCACTCCTGCAGTGGGGTACCAAGGCCACGTGTGTCCCATCAATAGCACCTATGATGTTGGGGATATGTCGCAGGGCATAGAAATCACCTTTCATTGTAGGCAAATCCTCCACCTGAGGGAAAACGATGTAGCTCTACATGTGTTTCAGCAGAGCAGACAACACTCTGGACAACACGTTTGAAAACATAGGCTGGGAGATCCCTGATGCTAATGCCACTGTTGTTTGAAAAGGCCCACTTGCTAGGAAATAGAGTACTGACAGCACCTGCACTTGAGGGGGGATTCCTTTGGGATGGCGGATAGCTGACATCAGGTCTGGCTCCAACTGGGCACACAGTTCCTGGATTGTGGCACAATCAAGTCTGTAGGTGATGATCACATGTCGCTCCTCCATTGTCGACAGGTCCACCAGCGGTTTTTTGTACACCGGAGGATGCCGCCATCTCCTCACATGCCCCAGCGGACGTTGCCCATGGAGGACAATCACGGGCAGAGAGACAACCAACTCTGAGGTACGTAAACACAGCTTACACTGAAAATATTAGCAAATCGAAATTTGCCTGTATGAGTGTTTAGGCAAGGCCTAGATATGTGTGACGCAGTCCAAAATAATGCCATGTGGGCCCATGAAATGAAGGCTGCCTGACCTGTAAAGTGGGACAGGGGGATATGAGGTAACTGCGCTGGCGTTGTACACCGTTGCGGTAGGCGGTCGAAGACCGCGGCGCAATCCTGCATTGGTTAACATTGGACCCTATGGGTCCCAGGAGCCAATGACGATGTACGCCGGCAGTGACGGTACGCACCGCCGCAGACGTGACCGCCATTTTCTCTCTGTTCAATCACTTAATACCTGATCTTCGACAGGAGAGGACCTACTCTGCAAGTGCTGCTGTGACCTCAGTCTGGAAGAGACAATGGCTCGTGTGTCTGGGGAAAGGGCCCCTGCCTTCAGCACGGAGGAGTTGGAGAAACTCATGGATGGGGTCCTCCCCCAGTACACGCTACTCTACGGTCCTCCAGACAAACAGGTGAGTACACTGTGAGCATGCTGTATGGGCAATGCCTTTGTGGAGTGGGGTGGATGAAAGATGGGGGGGTGAGAATGAGGCGTGCATGAAACGACGGTGAGTGCATGTGCATCATGGCAAGGGTAGGGATGGGGTCCAATGACTGTGACAGTGCAGATGGTAATTACTTCTCTTTTTCCCCTGTACAATTCCTGTAGGTCAGTGCCCACCAGAGGAAGGACATTTGGCATGCCATCGCCAAGGAAGTCCGGAGCCTGGGGGTCTGCCACAGACGGAGCACCCACTGCCGGAAAAGATGGGAGGGCATTCACCGCTGGAGCAAGAAGACGGCAGCGGCCCAGTTGGGGATGGCCTCCCAACGTGGGAGTGTGCCCGTTGCACCATGACCCCCCTGATGTTCAGGATCCTGGTGGTGGTGTACCCGGAGTTGGATGGGCGCTTGAGGGCATCACAGCAGACACAAGGGGGTGAGTACACTCTCATTCTGCTGATTCAGCGCGCATTGTAGGTGTCTGGGTGGGGGAGGTAGGCTGTGGGTTACCCTAGGCCAGGGCGAGTTTAGTAGGCAGGACCCTTCTTAAGGCGGGCCCTGTGGCACCCCACCCCACATGTGTACAGTGCCAACTACACCTAGTCAGGCTCCTGTGACATCCATGTGTGCAGAAATCGGGCATAGCCTTGTAACCCATGTCCCTGGGATTGAATAGCGGACTCCAAGTGCGCGGCGTAGTGCAGGGGGCTTCTGTGTCTGTCGTGTCTGCCAACGGTAGCGGTATTGCATGCACTCAACATGTCTTTCTTCTGTCTTCCCCCCCCTTTTTGTGGTCTCCCTGTTCTTGTGTTCATTAGCATCATCAGTGGCACTGGAGCAGGAGGGAGCTGCATCCCACATAGCCCTGGACGGCGACACTACAGAGTCTGAATTCACCAGTGGGACGGATGGCGAGGGGAGCTCCATGGCGGGGACAGGAGCTGACACCAGCGATATGGACTCCTCCTCTGATGGGAGCTCCCTTGCGTGGGTGGGCCCATCTGTGCCCCCCGCATCTACAGGTACAGCCGACACCCCCCCTACCAGCACTGCCCTCCCAGCAGCCCCTCAGAGTTTGCCCCGTGCCTGCTCACCCAGGAGGGTGGGCATCACCTTCGCCCCAGGTACCTCAGCCCCTGCCCCAGTCACCCCTGCTGCCCTCAGTGAGAAGGCCATTGACCTCCTAATGTCCCTCACTGTTGGGCAGTCTACCATTTTAAATGCCATCCAGGGTGTAGAGAGGCAGTTGCAACAAACCAATGCATACCTGGAGGGCATTCACTCTGGTCAGGCAGCCCTTCAGCGAGCTTTTCAGACTCTGGCCTCAGCACTGATGGCAGCCATTGTCCCTGTCTCTAGCCTCCCCCCTCCAACTTCCTCCACCCAGACCCACACCCCTGTACCTCAGCCTATCCCAAGCACACCATCAGACGAGCATGCACACACCTCAACACACAAGGGAAGCTCTGGCAAACATAAGCACCACAAATCCCACAGGCACTCACGCAAGCATCAGACACATGCAGACACACCAACATCCACTGCCTCCATTGTGTCCCCCTCCTCCTCATCTCCCTCCTCCCTCCCTGTCTCATCTCCACTCACACCTGCATGCACTACATCCTCAGCCACTACGTCCGTCACCAGCACACCCACCACCACACCCCGCTCACGTGCAGTCACCACCCCCACTACCGTTCACACGTCCCCTGTGTCCTCTCCCAGTGTGTCTGTGAGGCCACCTCCCAAGGTACACAAACGCAGCCATACACCCACCCAACAGCCATCTACCCCACGACAGCCTCCAGCCCATGCACCTTCACCCAAAGTCACCAAAAGTACACCTCCTACAACCACTACCTCTTCCTCCACTCCCAAACCCCCTCCAGCTACCCGTCCCAGTGTTCCTAAGAAACTTTTCCTGTCCAACCTTGACCTCTTTCCCTCACCTCCCCCACCCCTTCCGCCTCCTGGGGCCTGACTCTCCAGGTCCCTACCTAGCACCTCAGCCACAACATCGGCTGGACCAGTGGTGCCGGATTCTGGAGTGCACCAGGCAGCAGGGCAGCCAGTGTGGCAAGGAGCCAGAGCACAGACAGTCCCCCACCTGTCAAGCATAAAAGGTTGGCCAGTGCCCGGCGGAAGAGGGGAAAGAAATCAGCCACCAAAGCCACTCCCAGGGGTACAGTTGGGAGTGTGGAGACAGCTGCGACACCATCCAAGGGGGGGAAGGGGCACAGTAAAACCGGCAAGTCTGGGAAGATCAGCACGGCGGACAAGACCGCCACCAGCCCCGCTGCCCAGGACAAGACCGCCACCAGCCCCGCTGTCCAGGTCCCCGGCAACAGCAGCACCGCTGCCCAGGACAACCGCCACCAGCCCCACTGCCCAGGACCCCGCCGCCAGCAGCACCGCTGCCCAGGACAAGACCGCCAGCACCACCGCAGGACAGTGAGCGCCAATGATTACAGCGCTACTGAGGCCACCACGGGTAGGGTGAAGCACTCTGGGCACCAAGCCCCCTCCAGAACCAGTGGAGAGTTACATCCTCTACCTCTGTCCTTGGCAGGATGAAACACTCTGGGCACCAAGCCCCCTCCAGAACCAGTGGAGACTGTTATCCACTTGAGAGACTGTGGCTTTGCACTCCCCAAGATTGATCAGTGGGCCACCCACCCACTGTAGAGACTTGAGAGACTGTGGCTCTGCACTCCCCAGGATTGAACAGTGGGCAACCCACCCACTGTAGAGACTTGAGAGACTGTGGCTTTGCATTCCCCAGGATTGAACAGTGGGCAACCCACCCACTGTAGAGACTTGAGAGACTGTGGCTTTGCACTCCCCAGGATTGAACAGTGGGCATGGAGCCCCCTCGTGGATCTGGAGTCGTGCACTCATCCGACTGAGGTGCCCCCCTTCCCTTTCCCCTGAGGTGCCTGTTTTATTTCTATCTGATGCCCCAGCAGTGTTCTCTCGGTCTTGTTTGGGTATTGAGTGTGGGCCTCGCCCATGCCTTTTCGGCCCAGTGGTCCACGTACTATGATGGTGGAATCCCTTGGACTGGTGTTTGTGGTGTATATAATTGTTTATAGTGTAAATGTATATATATGTAAATATTTTTTATTTATGTAATTGAATATATTTCAATTATTTGACTCCTTCCCTGGGGGAATTGGGGGGTGTAACTGTAATGTATCATGCTGTGTTTGTGTATGAGCTGTAGTGGGTGAGGGTGGGGGTGGAGGGGTTGCGTATTGCGTGTGTGTGTCACTGTTTTTTCCCTCTCCTGTGTCGTAGGTGCAGTACTCACCATGGTCTTCGCCGCCGGCGTTCGTGCTCCTGGGAGAGGAGCAGGAAGATAAAGGCTGGGAGTATCTGAAGTTCCAGTTCCATGGCGTCCTGGTTCCTCGTGGGTTGTGTAGAGGTGAGCAGTTTCCCTTCCAAGTCCTGTTTCCGCCGTGTTTTTGTTTGCGGTGTATCCGCCCAGGAAAAGGTGGCGGATTGGACTGTTGTGATTCTGTGGGCGGTACATTGTCCTCGGCCTGTCGGTTGGCGGTTACCGCTGCGGTGTTTGTTTGTACCGCCTTGGCGGTCGGAGTGTTAAAGCGGCTGTCTATGTTGGCGGTTTCCAACACGGTCGTAATTCCATTTTTTTTACCACCAGCCTGTTGCCGGTTTTACCGCTGCTTTAACACCGCCCGCCAGGGTTGTAATGACCACCATCATTTTGTGCCTTTTTGGAAATACAAAGCTTTTCTTGATACCTATTTTTCACTCTTTATATTTCAGCAAATGATTTGCTGTATACCCTGTAATGCAAGGTGCAGCTCATTTATTGGCTCTGGGTACCTAGGATTCTTGATGAACCTACAAGCCCTATATATCCCCACAACCAGAAGAGTCCAGCAGACATAACGGTATATTGCTTTCAAAAGTCTGACATCGCAGGAAAAAGTAAAACATGGAGAAAAATGTCTGCTTTTTTCAGCTCAATTTCAATATTTTTTTATTTCAGCTGTTATTTTCTGTAGGAAAATCTTGTAGGATCTACACAAATGACCCTTTGCTGAATTCATAATTTTGTCTGCTGTTCAGAAATGTTTAGCTTTCCGGGATCCAGCATTGGTTTCACACCCATTCCTGTCACTAAGTGGAAGGAGTATGTCCCAGTAGAATGTCAAAATTGTGTTGAAAAATGTGGTTTTCTGATTCAAGTTTTCCTGTTCCTGAAAGATGGGAAGATGGTGATTTTAGCACCACAAATCCTTTGTTGATGCCATTTTCAGGGGAAAAAAACACAAGCCTTCTTCAGCAGCCCTTTTTCCCCTTTTTTTTAAAAAAAAAACTAAATTTTCGCTGTATTTTGACTAATTTCTTGGTCTCCTCCAGGGGAGCCCACAAACTCTGGGTACCTTTTGATTCCCTAGGATGTTGGAAAAAAGGACGCAAATTTGGCGTGGATAGCTTATGTGGACAAAAAGTTATGAAGGCCTAAGTGCGAACTACCCCAAATAGCCAAAAAAGGGCTCGGCACTTGGGGGGAGGGAAAGGCCCAGCAGCTAAGGGGTTAACGTAGCCTGAGATAGATGATTTTCCAAATTATTTTTCTCTTTCATTTTGACTTTTGCCCACATGTAGAGCCCGCTCGCAAACATGCTTGCCCTGACTAGGTTAGTAGTAGGGAGAACATATGTCCTGATTCCTGAATTCTGACTCTGTGCATTTGATTTGATTTGATTCATCTTTAAATACTGAATTGAAACAAGTTTCTGTCTCACAAGTGATTGCTTTATTAATATGCATTATTCCTCTTGTATGCCTAATGGTTTTGATGTTGAGTAGATTCAACTTGTTTCATAGATTTGGTCAGCCTATGGTGTTCCTTCATCTCTATAGTCTGGTCCTCCACACTATTTACATGACTTTGGCATTGTGGTTATGAAAATAAAGTTTTTAAACTTTATTCACATTGGTGTTTTCCCTCCGTGGCCACATTGGTCATAATGTCTAAATTACTAATTGGCATATTGATGTAAATTTGATTTATGGTTTAACACACTCTTTACAGGGTCAAAAGGTTCATCGACCTCAGTGAAGCCTTTTAGACCTGTGATGGATGAAAACGCGCCAACAGTTTTTTGTTAGTAGAGTTATGGTTTGTCCCAGAAGGTGAACCACATTTTAGGTGAATTGTAGGGAATTAGGATCCAAATCTGGTAGCACAGTGACAGATCGGATCATGAGGAGGGGAACCGTCTATTTGATGAGTGTTAAAGGTGAAAAAATTGGTAGTGGAGTTATTCTATGGTTAGTTTGAGAGGTTGATGAAGTTCCAGCATTGTGTTACAATATGTATGAGTAGGGTTTTGCGCTTGCAGTGCTTCTGCTAAAATTGCGGTGAAGTGTGATGTTGTGAGGTGTTTGTGGAGTCATCGTACTATGAGGGATTGCGGTGCTTTGTGATCAGAAAATGTCTGCTGTTGTTGTTATTGTTGACCGGTCCGTCGTAGCCTAAGACATCAGGGCAACACACAATTATATGGAGACACTTGGCTAATTTATTGTCTTCAGTGAGGTATTGGTCATGAGGCGCCATTGGCAATACCATTAGTTTTCGCTGAGTGAGCGTGGGTTGTCGGTTAGTGTTAGGTGAGACCTCAGAGCACGTAGAGGATCCATATCAACCACGGTGAGATTTGCTGGTCAAGTTTCACTTGTGTAATTGAGAAAGCTACTGCTACTGTCAGATGTGTAAGTCGTACAGCTTTCAAAGTGTTTGAGCCCTACCCGTAGAGAGCAGACAGGTTTTTCTAGTGCTCGCAATATTGTAGTGTGTGTGTGTTCTGGCTGAGACAGTTGCAAAGCGACTTGCAGCTGCTTAGTGAAGTGAGTGTGATGTAATTTGGCCCACTCTGGGACTGGTCAGTTAGTGAGAAAGCTCCATACATATTGGTGGACAGTACTGCGTTGTTATTGGTTGAGAACAGCTCACAAAAATGATTGTTGGATTGAAATTGCTTCCTGGTTTATTTCGAATTTGAATTTCTGGATTCAAATTGAATTAAAAAAAATCAAGTTTTTCAAAGCTTTAAGAAGTGCTCTTAGCAGAGATGTGTTTATTCCAGTAAGGGAGAAGGGGCCAACAGCGTCCGAGGGAACACCAGCATATGAGGTGATAGAAGCAAGAGGAGTTGCAATATGCATTTGGATTAAACAGTGGTGTAAAATTACAGAGAAGGAGCCTTCATTACCTTTCCCATGTTATGGAACCTTTAATTTGAGGATTTTAGAACATTTGAGAAGATTAATGAATTAAAGCCTCGTCCAAGACCTGCACAATTTGAAGCACTTGCTATTTGGGAACTAGTTGCAAGACAAAAGGAAACCCTATGATTTGAGAATAGAATGAGGAGAGCTGAAAGACACTGGCAGAAACTAGATGGGATGAGGAACAGAAAGTTTGGAGACCAGAGATACTGGAAGGAGTGAAAATGTATCCAGCTATAACGGAAGAAGGTGATGAAGGTGCAAAAACTAAAATGAGAAAGAAACAGACAGATAAGACATAGCAGAAAGCAGATGAGAGTAAAAGGACAGCTGCATATGACAGTGACTCAGAAGACGAGTTCATAAATCAGCTTTTAATGAATCATCTTCCGCTATATCATACAGTTAAGAGAGTAGTTCAGAAGTAGATCCCAGTGTGCCCACAATTCCAGTTTCACAGAATCTAGTTCAAGTAATTCCGAGACATCTGTCAGTTCAGTGATGCAGGTACCCACAATGTATCCAGCAGTTCCATTTGTTAGTATAGCACAGCAAATTGCAAGCCGAGTCGTGAATCAGGTAATGCCAAGTACAAAGGTGATTCAGATGGTACCAAGGCCTAATATGACAGCATCTGTGCAAAAGTTTATTCAGAGACAGACAATGCTCATGTATTCAAGCGACAAACCCAAATATTGTTCTGAATCTATCAGGACAGACTTGCAGTACAATACTAACAGGTCAAAGTGCAGGGATGATTCTGCAGAATCAGACATATCTGACAGGACCAGAAGCATTGACCGTCCCCATAACCATAGGTCCAGCTGTCCCCTTGTATGCTCCAGGTAATAAAAGAAGTAGCTAACAGACACGTCAAAATGTAGGAGTTTGCACCATTTTTTGGATGCATGCACCTATCTTGCGTCAATGAGATGCAAGGTAGGCATTCCCATCTAAAAAATGGTGCTATCCCCATAGCCCCATATTTATCTCCTGTGCTAAAATGATACACAGGTGGGAGGAGGGGCCAAATAATGGTGCAAAGCTTGCTTTGCACCATTATTTAACGCCTGGGTCAGACCAGGCGTTATGGGATCTGTGAACCATTTCTGTGATAAAACACTAGGGAATGGGTCCACAGGGACCCTCCCCAAGCCCCTGGAACACCCCCACCGGAGGGACACCTGTGGATGAGGGACCCCATCCCAGGTAAGTATTTTTTATTATTTATTTTTTTTGCCACCGGGGGGCCCTTACTTGGGGCCCCCTGCATGACACAGGGTGCAATGGCCATGGCCAGGGGACACTTGTCCCCTGTGCTGATCATTGGGTGGTCGGCATGACTCCTGTCTTTCCTAAGACAGGAGTCATGTTTTTGGTGGTTAGGCACCAGGAAATGGTGCTAGTCTGGTTAGAGGCATTTTTTTGCCTCTAACCAGGCTAGCGTCATTTTTTGATGTACAACCCCATCCCATCCTTCCCTACCGCCACCCCCACCCAGCTATCATCTTCTTTTAAGACGCTAGCCCAAGTTTAATATGGCGCCCAGCTGGAGCTGTGGAATGGCCCAAGTCAGCGCTAAACTTTTTGCCACAAAACTGTGTTTGTTCAGTTTTGCAGCAAAAAGTATAAATCAGGCCCTTAATTTTGAACATTTGGGCATGGGGAGCATAAGATAAACGGGAAGGCAGATGCGCAAACAAAAGAGAGGTTTGTGAAACTTTCAAAATATCTGTGGGATGATTTGAATACCTTATTTGACATTGTGGTTCCAGCCGATTTGTGGATTGGCTAACTCGTGAACCGTAGAGGGATCCAGTAACAGGCGCGCCATCTGAAGAGGTGATGAAAGGGTATTACAAAGTGATTCAGTTTCAGAAGAACAAGGGGGCCTATTTAACAGCCCCTAGCACCACCGGAGCGACACTTTTCATGATGCTCCGGTGGCACTAACCACTGCTCCATATTTTCAAGGTGCTGTAAGGCCACTTTTTATGGCTTAACGCCTCCTTTTAAATATGGGCACCTCCGATGCAGTTTTCTGAGGCAGAGGGGTGAGCAATGGGCGTTGCAGTGGGCATTCCACTGCAACAGCCATTGCTTTTAACGCTGCCTCAGATTTACGAGTTGTCGTAAACCAGAGGCATCGCCAAAAACTAAGACCACCATACGGCTGGCGTTAGCATGGCAAATCGAGGAGGAATGCTTTTATTGCTCTTTGTTTTTTGCTTTTTCTGTGTGTGTTGCATTCCGCAGCACACAAAGAAGAAGCAAAATGCCACGGATGATTGTTCATGTGCAGGAACTTGTAACCTCCTGCACATAAACAATCTATTCCCTCAACACAGACACCATTGCACTATGGTGCAAGGATGCGTGCGTTGGCGCAGGTGGCTTAATTTAGCGCCGGCGCAGGGGGGAACACAGGGCTGCACTGTATTACTGTAAATACAACAAATTCCTGCGTTTCTAAAGTGGCATGGCACTGCTATGTTTAGTGCAGCACCACGCTGCTCCACTTTGGCTTAAATCAGAGTCAAAGTCTGCTCAAAAGATGTTAATTGACAAAGATTGACAGTACGGCACAGGAAACAAAGGAGCCAATTCCTACTTATTATGAGAAATTGTTCTAAGCATTCAAACAGCTACTGGGCTTGAAGTTATTGAGCCAAAAGACATGAGTCATTTCGTTTTCAGATTTGTGCCAGGATTGAAACCTGACATTAGCAGCATGATTGAGAATCCTTTGATTTGTTGGCAGAATAAGCCAATTGATGAATTGCTGCAGTATGCTATGTACTGTAGTGATGGAATTGAATTGAAGCAGAAAAAGTTGAAGGAGAAAGCAATGGTGATGCAAATTAAGTCTGCCCATGCAGGAACGCAGGTGATGATGAACACTTGTGCAATGCAAGGCGTACAACAGCAGGGTTGCAACCAGCCTCAGTTTAGAGGTAGAGGACGCGGTGTAGGAATAGACCAGCGTGGTAATGTGGTTGATGTTCAGTCAATGAAGAGTCCAATTCATGCTTGCGATAGTTTCGGGGCACTGGAAGCAGGAGTATCCATACTGTAATGTCAATTAATTTGGTTCAAAATGATAGTGTTACTCAGACTGTGGACAATAGTCAAGTTCAAATGCAGAAAATTCAAAGACCCCTAAATTCAAAATTTGATTGTTCCTACTGGAGTACAACAAATTTAGGTTTCCCAACAGATTCAAGTCCCTCATCAAATGGAGGTTTCTCAAGCTCCAATGCAACCACAGAAAGTGATGGTTTCTCAGCAAAACATGAATCAGAGAGAAAATTCACATGTGAATCAGTTAATCAAACAATACCTGTTGATTGATTTCAGTGATGATGAAGCCCTCAACACATACAATAGTGGTAGTTCAGATAAGGAAGAATGTGTACTGGTTGCATCCTTAGAGGTAGATCAGTGTGGTCCCTATGTAAGAACTGTCAGAACCGCAGAAGTGGCAAACGTGCTCTTGTCAAAAAAGTACAGGTGGTAGGAGTTGCGAATCAACATTTAACAAACCTGATTAAAGAGCATATCCCAGTTAAAATAGGGTTATTTGAGGATTTACATTGATTTGTGGTTTGCGATTTAAGTCCTGTGGGCTAATGGGGCTGTGACCTATTGTGCAAATTAAATTGTTCCATTAGTTGTAGTCACAATGGAGTAGCAATTCAGACCAATAGTGATGATCAAACGTCCAACACAATTGATGAAATATACCCTCTCATTTCATTGTTCCCATTGATGACAGTTAACGATTTACCCGAAGAGCTGCAAGTGACAGTGTTAGTGAAGGTTTGGGATTTTTCAGGGAAAGCTTGTGTACTCATCAGAGGAGTTGAGCCAGTTAAAATAACAATAAAGCCAGATGCAGTGTTTCCCAAGATCCCACAGTGTAATATGGCCCCAGAAGTAATTGCAGGAATGACTCCTGTGATTGAAAATTTTGTTGAGCAGGGAATCTTGAAGGAAGTAACAAGAAGCCAATGTAAATTTCCTGTTATGCAACTTCGGAAGCCCAATGGAAAATACCACATAATGCAAGATTTGAGAAAGGTGAACAAAATTGTTGTCCCTTTTGTCCTGTGGTACCGAATCTTGCTGTGACTTTGTTTCAGATTCCTTGTGAAGCAGAATAGTTCTCTGTCATTGACTTGTGTCAGGCATTCCCACTCCATGAAGAGAGTCAGTTCCTATTTTCATTAAATTAGGAAGCCGTGTATATTCCTGTTGTTGTACTCTACCGGGATATACAGAATCTCCATATATTTTCAATCAGATCTTGAAAAAGTCCCTGAATGTGCCATTTCATTCAGTCCTAGTTCAGTCCATTGATGATTTAATGGTTGTATCAAACACATGTGAAGCCTGTAGGAGAGATATCATTGCCCTGTTGAACTATTTGGGTGAGAATGACCGTAAACTTTCCCCAGCAAAATCACAGTACTTTCAGAGAGAAGTGAAATATTTAGATAATCACAAAGGTGCAAGGAAGGTGTCCCAAGAGAGAATTGCCACAAAACACATATCCACGTGAAACTCATTTTCAATCGATTTAAATATTATAGCAGAAAAATCTTGCTACTGGTTAACTCATACAAAAAACTAGACGAAAATCATCTGTCTAGAATCTTTCAAAAAAGGTCCACTGAATCCAGTACCAACACATATCTGAAAAACTTGTTTTTAATAGTTTGAGGCTGCATCAGCATGTAATGGTGAATCATTTTGATAATCATACTTAAAATAAACAAAGAGTGATAGTTGAAAAAAGTGATCCCCAAGTGAGAAAGGAAACACCACACCATGAAGCAATAAAGAAAGCTTTCAGTTCTGTGATCTTTGGTGTACCTCACAAAGACAGTCTCTTATTAAGTTATAAAGTATGCTTGTCAATACATTGATTGATAATTCAAAACATAATCAAAGAGGTCTTGTCTGATTAACGTATTGACGACATTTCGACCCTTATGCTGGATACTAGGGTCTCATCAGGACAAAAATTTACCTGGGGAATGGTGAATAGTTGGAAATATTAAAGCCTGCTGGGTCTGCATCAAGGTGACGTGCAACATAGATGGCGTTGATAGCATCTGGTAGGAATTCCTCTGATAACCTTGCCTGTATGAGATTTATTTATACATATCTTGTAGGACCCCTGACGCAGGTATGTTCCCAAACAATAGATAAGGGGCATGCTTGGGGCGGCAATTATGTAAACAATTCCCTCCAAAAGGTACATTATGTTCCTGTCACACATAAACGAGAAAGGGACATGATGTAAATACCTACGTAATTCACTTGACTTTGATGCTGATAGTGATGCCGTCACAGAGTGGCACTGATAACATAAAATCAAAACATTACACTAACTATAAACATGGCAGCCATTTTAAAATAAATAATTAAATAAATAGGCTAAGACAAAGCAGAAAAAGTAGGTTGAAAGTCACTAGGTGACGAGGGGAATAGGCCTGCAAGCCGGAAGGCTAAGCTAAACTCCTGATTCCCATTAAAACTAAATAGGATCCACTACAGAAGCTGCTGCTTTGCTCAGCTGTTTAAAATCAGTTGCCGCATCAGGTGTCAGCATTGGAAAGTGCAAAGGTATTGTCATGGGTCATCCCCTGGAAGGCTACGCACCTCACTCTGTTGAGGTCCTATTGACCCAAGCTAAAACCCAATATTTAACCAATGCTTATTTAATCTGTTATGAGTTAGCAATTCTTCACTTGCCAAACGGTAATATCAAAAGATGTACTACTCTGAATCCCACAATCCTTTTGCCTGTGAATGTTGACAATGATGAAAATGAAGTGGACAAGACTGAACTATGCACAAAACCTAGACCCGATATTCAAGATATTCCATTAGACGAAATGACCATCTCCTGTTTGTTGCTGGCTCCTGTTGAGAGATAGTGATGGAACTCTGAGTGCTGGTTATGCAGTTTGCACAGTCTCAGGAGTGATAAAAGCTCCATGGCTTTAAGGTGTCATTTCAGCCGAAGTAGCAAAATTGGTGTCTCTTACTAAAGCATGCTGTGTATCAGTGACCACTTTCACTGATAGTATGGGTTTGGTGTGGTTCACGACTTCTGACAGTTGTGGCCCCAGAGAGGCTTTATGACCTCTTCAGGATCACCAATCTGAAATTGTGAAAGACTATAACATTTATTGAAAGCATTACAGTTACCAGTAAAAATTGTGGTTGTGAAATGTGAAGCACATCACAAGTTAACTGATTATGGTGGTCATTTCAACATTGGCAGTTAAAACCGCCTAACGTTGCGGTGACGGCGGCCAAAATACCACCACTGTGGCTACCATCCGTCCCCCTTATTATGAGAACTGCAGGACTTCCGCCACAAGAAGGGCGGAAATCCGGAAGTGTTCATGGCGGCAGACAGTGGTAAGGTGGCGCTGCTTCCACCAGCACCGCCACACCAGTAGAATGCCACCAGCGGTATTATGACAAGTAATACAGCCTGGTGGTGTTCTGCTTGCGGGCGCTGGTGGTGGTAGAAGTGCCCATTCCCGTTCCCTGCCGGAAGACCTCCTTGCGCAAGGTAAGTCCGGCTTCCGACAGGGGAAGGGGGTGGAGGATGCTGTGTGTGTTTCTGAGTGTGTGCATGAATGTGTGAGCGAGTGTGTGAATGCGTCTGTGTGTGTTGTGTTGTTTGCCTGGTTGTATGCGTGTGTGATTGTGTAAGAATGTGTGCGAGCATGTCTGGAAGTATGCGTGTATGAATGCGTGTATGCCAGTGTGAGTGATTGGGTGTATGCATGGTACGTGTCTGTGGATGTATGTGTGTATGGGGGGTGTGATGATCGGAGGGGGTGGCGTGGTATGCAATGATCGAAGGGGGTGGGAGGGTGTAATGATCAGAGGGGTTGGGGGTGTGTGTTTGGATTGGGGTTGGGGGTGTATTTGGATGTCGGGTGGGGCGTGAGTGTGTTTACGGGGGTGAGGGGCCTTTGGATGGAGGGGTGTGCGGGTGGCAGGTGTGCTGTGTTGCTTGCGTGGTTGTATGCATGTGAGTGATTGTGTAAGAATGTATGTGAGCATGTCTGGAAGTATGCATGTATGAATACATGTATGCTAGTGTGAGTGATAGGGTGTATGTGTGGTGTGTGTCTGCGGGTGCGTGTGTGTATGGGGGGTGTGTGTGATGATCGGAGGGGGCAAGGGGGTGTGATGATCGGAGGGGTGGGGGTGTGTTTGTTTGGATCAGGGGTGGGGGGGTCTTTGGATGTCGGGGTTGGGGTTACTGTGTGTATGGGGGGCTTTAGATGGAGGGGTATGGAGGGGAACAGGTGTATGTTCAGGGGGTGGGGGAGCCGCTTCCTGGTGATAGGGAAGGAATTTGTCAACATCAGGGCATTGCGTGCTCTACGGGCGACTAGAATGCAAAAACCCAGCACTTTCAAGATAACGTAATTTATGCATTGTGCTGATATGCTGTTGTTTAACCTTTTGCATTGCAGAGTTTAATCCTGAAGACTTATTTTCAAGGTGCTTATAAATACTGTTTATTTGCAATGTATTGCTGCAGAGTGTGGCAGGGTGTGGTCCCTTTTCAGGGCCTTCTAGAAGCTTTCCCTGCAGCATGCCTGGGTGTGGTTTGTGGGCTGGGCCAAGACTTTATATAAGGGAGCCAGCCCAGCTCCACGTGCTCACTATTCAGAGGTCCCGGTGCAGAGCAGCAGCACCTTCCTGAGCCCCTGTTCCGGAGGCCTACTTTGATCTTCCAGGCCTTGCCCTTTCACTCTGTTGGTGATTCTTGATCAGGGCGGTAAGACGGAGGTCGGGCTGGGCCCCCGATCCCGTTCTCAAAGGCTTTGAGTTCTTGGGCCTAATTTGCTTGATGAAACATTTTGGTTCTCGTGCATGTGAATGTGCGCTTGGTGTTTAAATGACATTTACATGCTGAACGTTCGAATCGCCAAGACACGCGATTCATTGCTCGTGTACAACTCTTGATATTCATTGTGCGCTACCATTTTATGGCATTTACAGGGTAGCATTCGAATCGGCAAGACGCGCAATTCATTTCTTGTGCTTAATTCATGTTATTCATTATGCGCTACCATTATATGACATTCTTATTGTGGTATTCGAATAGGCAAGACGTGCGATTCATTTCATGTGCTTAATTCATGTTATTCATTGTGCGCTACTATTTCCTGGCATTCACATGGTGGCCTTCGAATCGGCAAGACGCGCGATTAATTTCTTGTGCTTAATTCATATTATTCATTGAGCGCTACCATTTCCACGCATTCACATGGTGGCATTCGAATCGTCAAGACGCGCGATTCATTTCCTGTGATTAATTCATGTTATTCATTGTGCGCCACCATTTCATGGCATTCACATGGCGGCATTCGAATCGGCAAGACGCACAATTCATTTCTTGTGCTTAATTCATGATATTCATTGTGTGTTACCATTTCCTGGCATTTACGTGGTGACATTCAAATCGGCAAGACGCGCGATTCATTTCTTGTGCTTAATTCATGTTATATTGTCCTCATGCAAAACTCTATGCTTGAATTTGAAAACGTAATTCTAGAAAGTTCTGATGTTTTTTTTTTAATCCATGTGTAACATTTCATTTGAGAGGTTCATTGAACAGTTGTATTAATCCTTCTTGATTCCTTCACATTTAACCAGACATCTTGAGGCCTAGCTATTTTAGTCCATGCCTAAGTTATCCATGTTTCTAGTATAACAATGCTTAGAATCATAGTCTAGTAATGATTAATGTGATCTAATCTTGATATTGTGTGTTTTAACCTTTTTGCTTCCTACAGGTCTCCTTCCCTGCTGTTCCCTACCTAATCCCCCTTTTCCCCACTTGGACTCTCTTAGACTCTGTGACATTCTAATCAGAGTATTGGAGCTGTCTTGTGGTGAACGTGTTGGGAACGTGGGCAGACCCGAGGATCTGGTGACTCTGACAGAATAGTGAGCCCACAAATTAAATATCCTCCTGGTTTGCGTATGTTCTCAGCATGGCCACATTGGACGAGCTAGTCAAGGCTATTACGCAGCTCCAAGCAGAGGTGGTGTCATCAAAAGATTTGGCAACTTGGCTAGCTGAGAGAGTGAGTCAGTTACAGGATAAGGTAGAGAAGAAGGAACAAAATCCCACAGGTGTGTCTTGGCCAGGTCCTTCTTCTCAGACTTCTGGAGGAAACCGAACAAACATTTCCCTCAATGTTCCTTCAGCCATTCCTTTTCTCCACCAGAACGTTTCTCAGGCGACCCCTTGAAAGCGCAATCATTCCTAGTTCAAGTGGAATTACACTTCACCTGCCGACCACATACTTTCCCTGATGCCCATTCTAAAGTGGCTTTCTTGTTATCATACCTGACTGGGGATGCAGCTACTTGTGCTATCCCTCTTGTGCGTAAAGACAGTCCCCTGCTTTACAACTGGAGAAATTTTGTTTGTGAGTTTGAACGAGTATTTGATCATAGAACTGTAACATTGTCGGCAGATCGTGAATTATTAGACTTACGACAAGGTAACCAAGACTTAGGGGGTCATTACAACATTGACGGTAAAAGCCGCTTACCGCCGTGCAGAAGACCGCCAACACACTGCCGCACCCGCAGAATTCCACCACGGTCATTATGACCCACTGCTCTGAATCCGCAAAAATTCAGACACCCACACAAGTCCGCCACACCAAAGGTCAGTGATAAACTGGCGAAAACAAAACCTCCACCGTCACGCCAACAGAAATATGCCCACACTATCACGACACACGAATCCACACGGCGGTCTTTCAACCGCGGTATTCGATTGGCAGTACACACCGCCGAGCTCAAAATACACACACTCTTACAAAACACAGCCACATTGGACAATTTGAAATACACACACCTGATACACATACACACACCACTCCCACACACCCAATACAATATACAACACACACCCACATCACCCACAAACCCCTATGACCAAAAATCACGAACCAAGGCCAGAGAGAGACACCACCATCAACAAACTAGCATCCACAGGCACACAACACCATCACCCACACAACTTCCACGCACCTCACACAACACACCACTACATATCACCACACTTATAACCACACACACCACCCCACACATCACCTACACCACCCCATGGCACGGCAAAGACAGCCCATGTTCTCGGAGGAGGAGCTCAGGGTCATGGTGGAGGAAATCGTCCGGGTAGAGCCACAGCTAATTGGATCCCAGGTGCAGCACACCTCAATTGCAAGGAAGATGGAGCTATGGCGAAGAATAGTCAATAGGGTCAACGCAGTGGGACAACACCCAAGAAATCGGGAGGACATCAGGAAAAGGTGGAACGACCTACGGGGGAAGGGGCGTTCCGTGGTCTCAAGCCACCACCAGGCGGTTCAGCGGACTAGCGGCGGACCCCCACCTCCTCACCCACAACTAACAACATGGGAGGAGCAGGTCTTGGCGATTCTGCATCCTGAGGGCCTCGCAGAAGTTGGTGGAGGAATGGACTCTGGTAAGTCAAATCTTAACTATTACATCCCCCACCTTACCTGCATGCTATCATATACCCCCACCCTCGCCCTCACCCCTATCACTCCAACTCCTCACAAATGTACCAATATCACAAACCACACATCCCAACACCAAGCCCTGCATGCAACAACAAAGCATAGACACCCATCACTAAAGCATGCCCACTGCACATACCCATACACCCCCCTAAACCATCATCACACAAGCTCAAACACAGGAATGCCAGCACTGGGGTACACGGTCACCCACCCATTGCACACCATGACACACACAGATGCAATAATCATGCCTTTCCACCCCTGCAGGACCCCTACCCAACGTCACCAGACAGGAGGGTCCAGACATGTCCACTCCACCCACAGAAGAGGCCCACAGTGATGACAGCACCTCTGTCCAACTGGATCTAGATGACCAGCCCAGACCATCGTGGGCCTCGGGACACTCGGTTCCCCTCACACAGGCACAGGCCACCACAGACCTTCCCCTCTCTGGAAACACCAGCACAGCACCCACCCAGCGGGCCCATACCTCCGTCGCCAGAACACGTCAATCAGCTGTGTGTCCACCACTACAGGGAACCCAGGATAACCCACCAACCCAACAACAACAGGGACCTGGGGGCAGTGGCAGTGGGCACACGGTCCAGGGGATGGACGCCCAGGAACACAGGGGAACTGGGAGGGCTGCCGTGCGACAGGGGGCAGACAGGCCAAGGGAACCCACTCTCCACAAGGCCCTCTCCTCCATCATGGGAGCATACCACCACTCCCAGGAGACGATGGCAACGGTCTTGGCCAAGTTTCAGGAGACCCAGCGCATGCAGGAGGAACAGTATTTGGGCTTCAGGGAGGAACTCAGAACCATCAGCTCCACCCTGGGCACCATCGTAGGGGTGCTAAAGGAAGTACTCAACACCAGGAGGGACAATGTGGCACAACAAGGGGCACCAGACACTAACCTGGACGATGAACTGCCCACCACCTCCGCCGGCGCTAGTCGACACGACGCCCCGCCACAGGACCACCACACCAGCACCCCACCCCCTGCAGACGGAGAACCACCCCCCAAACGGTCCCTGAGATCCAGGAACAAGACAGAGCACGATGCCAAGACCCCCGCCAAGAAATGAGACCACCCTGATTGTCATCCCACTGTCCCACTTTGTCACCCTGTCCATATTTAAACTGCCCCAGCTCCACTTCCTATGCCCATATGGGCAATGCACCTGTGAGACTAATAGACTGGACTCTGCCATGGACACTCCTCCGCCATCACCCCTCACCATTTAACTTCCCCCTCCAATATTTTGCATTTAAATAAACACACCTAAAGCACAAAAAGATCTGGAGACTGTCTGTGATTTCGAAATAGTGTATTTGCAATTACAGTGACAAAATGTTCTTGAAATAGTAATGTCAACATACCTATGTCACACAGCTCTAGTCCATGAGGAATCTAAGCAGATGACACACGTTGGGACCCACATCTGTGAAACCGTAAGGGAAAGTGACAACTCAGTGACCATACACTAGGTGAAAACGACAGACAGGATAGAGGTAGTAGTGTAAAAGTACATGTAGTAGGCAGGAATGTATTCTCACCTGTGTTTCACTGGAAATATTGCAGGATCACTGAGTCCCTGTTCTGCATGTCCTCTTCCTCTGCTTCATCCTCATCACTGTCCACAGGCTCCACAGCTGCCACAACACCGCCATCTGGACCATCCTCCTGCAGAAAAGGCACCTGTTGTCGCAAAGCCAAGTTGTGAAACATACAGCAGGCCACGATGATCTGGCACACCTTCTTTGGTGAGTAGAATAGGGATCCACCTTGTAGGAAAGTACCATCTTGCCTGGCATGTTACCCCCATTTTTCACTGTATATATGTTGTTTTAGTTGTATGTGTCACTGGGACCCTGCCAGCCAGGGTCCCAGTGCTCATAAGTGTGCCTGAATGTGTTACCTGTGTTATGACTAACTGTCTCACTGAGGCTCTGCTAATCAGAACCTCAGTGGTTATGCTCTCTCATTTCTTTCAAATTGTCACTAACAGGCTAGTGACCAATTTTATAAATTTACATTGCTTACTGGAACACCCTTATAATTCCCTAGTATATGGTACTGAGGTACCCAGGGTATTGGGGTTCCAGGAGATCCCTATGGGCTGCAGCATTTCTTTTGCCACCCATAGGGAGCTCTGACAATTCTTACACAGGCCTGCCACTGCAGCCTGAGTGAAATAACGTCCACGTTATTTCACATCCATTTTTACACTGCACTTAAGTAACTTATAAGTCACCTATATGTCTAACCTTTACCTGGTAAAGGTTGGGTGCTAAGTTACTTAGTGTGTGGGCACCCTGGCACTAGCCAAGGTGCCCCCACATTGTTCAGGGCCAATTCCCCGGACTTTGTGAGTGCGGGGACACCATTACACGAGTGCACTACATATAGGTCACTACCTATATGTAGCTTCACAATGGTAACTCCGAATATGGCCATGTAACATGTCTATGATCATGGAATTGCCCCCTCTATGCCATCCTGGCATAGTTGGCACAATCCCATGATCCCACAGGTCTGTAGCTCAGACCTGGGTACTGCCAGACTGCCTTTCCCGGGGTTTCACTGCAGCTGCTGCTGCTGCCAACCCCTCAGACAGGTTTCTGCCCTCCTGGGGTCCAGCCAGGCTTGGCCCAGGATGGCAGAACAAAGGACTTACTCTGAGAGAGGGTGTTACACCCTCTCCCTTTGGAAAATGGTGTGAAGGCAGGGGAGGAGCAGCCTCCCCCAGCCTCTGGAAATGCTTTCATGGGCACACATGGTGCCCATTTCTGCATAAGCCAGTCTACACCGGTTCAGGGACCCCTCAGCCCTGCTCTGGCGTGAAACTGGACAAAGGAAAGGGAAGTGACCACTCCCCTGACCTGCACCTCCCCTGGGAGGTGCCCAGAGCTCCTCCAGTGTGCTCCAGACCTCTGCCATCTTGGAAACAGAGGTGCTGCTGGCACACTGGACTGCTCTGAGTGGCCAGGGCCAGCAGGTGACATCAGAGACTCCTTCTGATAGGCTCCTTCAGGTGTTGCTAGCCTATCTTCTCTCCTAAGTAGCCAAACCCTCTTTTCTGGCTATTTAGGGTCTCTGTCTTTGGGGATTCCTTAGATAACGAATGCAAGAGCTCATCCGAGTTCCTCTGCATCTATCTCTTCACCTTCTGCCAAGGAATTGACTGCTGACCGTGCTGGAAGCCTGCAAAACTGCAACAAAGTAGCAAAGACGACTACTGCAACTCTGTAACGCTGATCCTGCCGCCTTCTCGACTGCTTTCCTGGTGGTGCATGCTGTGGGGGTTGTCTGCCTCCTCTCTGCACTAGAAGCTCCAAAGAAATCTTCTGTGGGTCGACGGAATCGTCCCCCTGCAACCGCAGGCACCAAAGAACTGCATCACTGGTACCCTGGGTCTCCTCTCAGCACGACGAGCGAGGTCCCTTGAATCCAGCAACTCTGTCCAAGTGACTGCCACAGTCCAGTGACTCTTCAGTCCAAGTTTGGTGGAGGTAAGTCCTTGCCTCCCCACACTAGACTGCATTGCTGGGAACCACGACTTTTGCAGCTACTCCGGCCTCCGTGCACGTCCGGCGGAAATCTTTTGTGCACAGTCCAGCCTGGGTCCACGGCACTCTAACCTGCATTGCACGACCACCTAAGTTGTCCTCTGGCGATGTGGGACTCCTTTGTGCGACTTCGGGTGAGCACAGTTTCTCTCCACTTCGTAGTGCCTGTTCCGGCACTTCTGCGGGTTCTGCCTGCTTCTGAGAGGGCTCCTTGTCTTGCTCGACGCCCCCTCTGTCCCCAGACGCAATTGGCGACATCCTGGTCCCTCCTGGGCCACAGCAGCATCCAAAAACCATAACCGCACGATTTGCAGCTAGCAAGGCTTGTTGGTGGTCTTTCTTCAGGAAAACACTTCTGCACGACTCACCCTGGTGTGAGGGATCCGTCCTCCAAAGGGGAAGTTCCTAGCCCTTGTCGTTCCTGCAGAATCTTCAGCTTCTACTGTCCAGTAGCAGCTTCTTTACACCCACAGCTGGCATTTCCTGGGCATCTGCCCATCTCCGACTTGCTTGTGACTTTTGGACTTGGTCCCCTTGTTCCACAGGTACCCTCGTTTGGAAATCCATTGTTGTTGCATTGCTGATTGGTGTCTTTCCTGCAGAATTCCCCTATCACGACTTCTATGTCCTTTGGGGAACTTTAGTGCACTTTGCACTCACTTTTCAGGGTCTTGGGGTGGGCTATTTTTCTAACCCTAACTGTTTTCTTACAGTCCCAGCGACCCTCTACAAGGTCACATAGGTTTGTGGTCCATTCGTGGTTTGCATTCCACTTTTGGAGTATATGGTTTGTGTTGCCCCTATCCCTATGTGTCCCCATTGTATCCTATTGTAACTATACATTGTTTGCACTGTTTTCTAATACTATTACTGCATATTTTGGTATTGTGTACATATATCTTGTGTATATTTGCTATCCTCATACTGAGGGTACTCACTGAGATACTTTTGGCATATTGTCATAAAAATAAAGTACCTTTATTTTTAGTATATCTGTGTATTGTGTTTTCTTATGATATTGTGCATATGACACTAGTGGTACTGTAGGAGCTTCACTCGTCTCCTAGTTCAGCCTAAGCTGCTCTGCTAAGCTACCATTATCTATCAGCCTAATCTGCTAGACACCCTATACACTAATAAAGGATAACTGGGCCTGGTGCAAGGTGCAAGTACCCCTTGGTACTCACTACAAGCCAGTCCAGCCTCCTACATTGGTTGTGCAGCGGTGAGATAAGTACTTTGCAACTACTTACCACTTTTGTCATTGTACTTTTCATAAGAGAAAAATATACAAAACAAGTTCAGTGTATGTACACCTAACCAAAAAGGTTTGCATTTCTTTTCTCACTTCTTTTCTAAAGTGCTGAAAAGTACCTCTAACTTTTAAAAAAGTTTTTTTTTCTGTCTTTCTAAAAGTTCTGAAAAACTTTGGGGCATATTTATACTCCGTTTGCGCCAAATTTGCGTCGTTTTTTTCGACGCAAAATCGACGCAAAACTAACTCCATATTTATACTTTGGCGGTAGATGCGTCTAGCGCCACAGTTCATGGAGTTAGCGTCATTTTTTTGCGTGAACACCTTCCTTGCGTTAATGATATGCAAGGTAGGCGTTCCCGTCTAAAAAAATGACTGCGATGCTATTGCGTCGGATTTATACTCCCGGGCAAAAATGACGCCCGGGAGTGGGCGGGACTAAAAAACCCGCATTTGCGCCGGATTTTAGCGCCTGGGTCAGGGAAGGCGTTAAGGGACCTGTGCCCTCCCAAGCCCCCATGGACACCCCCTGCCACCCTTGCCCACCCCAGGAGGACACCCAAGGATGGAGGGACCCACCCCAGGGAAGAGAAGGTAAGTTGTGGTAAGTATTTTTTTTAAATTTTTATGTGGCATAGGGGGGACTGATTTGTGCCCCCCTACATGCCACTATGCCCAATGACCATGCCCAGGGGACAGAAGTCCCCTGGGCATGGCCATTGGGCAAGGGGGCATGACTCCTGTCTTTGCTAAGACAGGAGTCATTTCAATGGGGGATGGGCGTCGTAAAAAAATGGCGCAAATCGGGTTAAGACGGTTTTTTTGCCTCAGCCTGACTTGCCCCATTTTTAGACGCCCAAACGCCATTTTTCCCTACGCCGGCGCTGCCTGGTGTACGTGGTTTTTTTCACGCACACCAGGCAGCGCCGGTCGGCTAACGCCATTCAATAAATATGGCGCCCGCATGGCGCTTCAGAATGGCGTTAGCCGGCGCTAATTTTTTGGGCGCAAAACTGCGTTAGCGCAGTTTTGCGTCAAAAAGTATAAATATGGGCCTTTGTCTTCACTTTTTCTATCACTTAAACACTTTCTAAAAATGTCTGGCACAGGCCAAACTGTTGATCTGTCCAAACTTGCTTATGATAACCTTAGCTGGAAAGAAGCAAGGAGTCTCTGCATAGAAAGAGGTTTAAGTGTAAGGAAGAATCCTTCTAGAGAACTGTTAGTGAATATGCTTGTTGAACAGGATAAGGCCACAGCTGGCACTCCTGTTGGAAAGTTAGCTGATGGTTCCCACTCTGACTCTGGGGCTCCCCTAGCTAAAGAAGTGGGAGGGAAACTTCCAAGCCTGCCCCCTAGCAGACAACCTAGCATAGTTGGAACTGATGTTGAGTCACATCATACAGATAGTGTGGTCTCACATCCCAGTAAGAGTATTCCTTCTCATCATAGTAGAAGTGCTGTTTCTGTGAGCCAAGCTGTTAGGGTGCCTTCTGTTAGGGACAGGTCTCCTTCTGTCCTTCCTCATCATACTTCTGTTTCTAGACATGTCTCTCCCACCCACCCTGATGACAGATTGTTAGAAAGGGAGCTCAATAGATTGAGAGTGGAACAAACCAGACTGAAGCTCAAGAAGCAACAGCTGGATTTGGATAGACAGTCCTTAGAAGTAGAGAAGGAGAGACAGAAATTGGGTTTAGAAACCCATGGTGGCAGCAGCAGTATTTCCAATAGTCATCCTGCAAAAGAGCATGATTCTAGGAATCTGCACAAGATAGTTCCCCCTTATAAGGAGGGGGATGTCATTAACAAGTGGTTTGCTGCACTTGAGAGGGCCTGTGCTGTACAGGATGTCCCTCAAAGGCAGTGGGCTGCTATCCTATGGCTATCATTTAGTGGAAAGGGTAGGGATAGGCTCCTTACTGTGAAAGAAAGTGAAGCCAATGATTACAAAGTTCTTAAGAATGCACTCCTGGATGGTTATGGCTTAACCACTGAACAGTACAGGATGAAGTTCAGAGAGACCAAAAAGGAGTCTTCACAAGACTGGGTTGATTTTGTTGACCATTCAGTGAAGGCCTTGGAGGGGTGGTTACATGGCAGTAAAGTTACTGATTATGAAAGCCTGTATAACTTGATCCTGAGAGAGCATATACTTAATAACTGTGTGTCTGATTTGTTGCACCAGTACCTGGTGGACTCTGATCTGACCTCTCCCCAGGAATTGGGAAAGAAGGCAGACAAATGGGTCAGAACAAGGGTGAACAGAAAAGTTCATACAGGGGGTGACAAAGATGGCAACAAGAAGAAGGATGGTAAGTCTTCTGACAAGGGTGGGGACAAATCTAAAAATGAGTCTTCATCAGGCCCACAAAAACACTCTGGTGGGGGTGGTGGGCCCAAATCCTCTTCTAATCAAAACAAAGAAAAGAAACCATGGTGCTATTTATGTAAAATAAAAGGCCATTGGACAACAGATCCCAGTTGTCCAAAGAAAAGCACCAAGCCTCCCACCACTACAACCCCTACTGCTACACCTAGTGTCCCTACTAATAGCAGTGGTGGTGGGAGCAAACCTACTTATAGCCAATCCAAGGGAGTAGCTGGGCTCACTTTTGGTAACTTAGTTGGGGTTGGTCTTGTTAGGGAGACCACAGAGGTGGTGTTAGTCTCTGAGGGGGCTATTGATTTAGCCACCTTAGTTGCTTGTCCCCTTAACATGGATAAGTACAAGCAAGTACCCCTAATAAATGGTGTTGAGGTTCAGGCCTACAGGGACACTGGTGCCAGTGTTACCATGGTAATAGAGAAACTGGTCGACCCTGAACAACACCTACTTGGTCACCAGTACCAAGTAACCGATGCTCACAATAACACACTTAGCCACCCCATGGCTGTTGTAAATCTCAACTGGGGGGGGGGTTACTGGTCCAAAGAAAGTTGTAGTAGCCTCAGATTTACCTGTAGACTGTCTACTAGGAAATGATTTGGAGACATCAGCTTGGTCAGATGTGGAGTTGGAGGCCCATGCAGCAATGCTGGGCATCCCAGGGCATATTTTTGCTTTAACCAGGGCTCAGGCCAAAAAGCAAAAAGGACAGGGTGACTTGGATCCTGGAACAATGGACCAAGTGCTCCCTAAAGCTAGGGCTAGTAGAAGTAAAGCACTACCTACTATTCCTCCCTCTACAGTGGATTCTACTTCTGAGGAAGAAGAATTTCCACCCTGTGCAGAACCTACACCAGAGGAGCTAGAAGCAGACACTGCTGAGCTTTTGGGTGAAGGGGGCCTGCCAGGGAGGAGCTGAGTGTGGCACAGCAAACCTGTCCCACACTAGAGGGTCTAAGACAGCAAGCTGTCAAACAAGCTAATGGGGATGTCAGTGACTCTCACAGAGTTTACTGGGAGGACAACCTCTTGTACACTGAAGCAAGGGATCCTAAATCTGGAACTGCCAGGAGGTTAGTGATTCCGCACGAGTACAGAAAGTTCCTCCTAACTCTAGCCCACGACATTCCCCTAGCTGGACATCTGGGACAAATGAAAACTTGGGACAGGCTTGTTCCCTTGTTTCATTGGCCTAGAATGTCTGAGGACACAAAATAATTTTGTAAGTCCTGTGAAACCTGTCAAGCCAGTGGCAAGACAGGTGGCACCCCAAAGGCACCCCTTATTCCACTGCCTGTGGTTGGGGTTCCCTTTGAAAGGGTAGGGGTTGACATAGTTGGCCCCCTTGACCCTCCTACTGCTTCAGGCAATAGGTTTATCTTGGTGGTACTGGACCATGCCACAAGATATCCTGAAGCTATTCCTCTAAGGACCACTACAGCACCTGCAGTGGCAAAGGCCCTCCTGGGAATATTTTCCAGGGTGGGCTTCCCAAAAGAGGTGGTATCAGACAAGGGAAGCAATTTCATGTCTGCTTACTTAAAGGCCATGTGGAAGGAGTGTGGTTTGACATACAAGTTCACTACACCCTATCATCCACAAACAAATGGACTGGTGGAGAGATTTAATAAAACTCTCAAAGGCATGATTATGGGACTCCCTGAAAAACTCCGCAGGAGATGGGATATCCTTTTACCATGCCTCCTTTTTGCTTACAGGGAGGTACCCCAGAAAGGAGTAGGCTTCAGCCCCTTTGAACTCCTCTTTGGACACCCTGGCCCATATTTATACTTTTTGACGCTAAACTGCGCTAACGCAGTTTAGCGTCAAAAAGTTTTGCGCCGTCTAACGCCATTCTGAAGCGCCATGCGGGCGCCGTATTTATGGAATGGCGTTAGACGGCGCAATCAGACCGGCGCTGCCTGGTTTGCGTGGGAAAAAACCACGTAGACCAGACAGCGCCGGCGTAGGGGGAAAATGGCGCATGGGCGTCTTAAAATGGGGCAAGTCAGGTTACGTCGAAAAAATCGTCTTAACCCGACTTGCGCCATTTTTTAACGACGCCCATCCCCCATCAACATGACTCCTATCATTGTAAAGATAGGAGTCATGCCCCCTTGCCCAATGGCCATGCCCAGGGGACTTCTGTCCCCTGGGCATGGTCATTGGGCATAGTGGCATGTAGGGGGGCACAAATAAGGCCCCCCTATGCCACCAAAAAAAAATATAAAAAATAAAAAATTATACTTACCTGAACTTACCTGAATGTCCCTGGGGTGGGTCCCTCCATCCTTGGGGGTCCTCCTGGGGTGGGCAAGGGTGGCAGGGGGGGTCCCTGGGGGCATGGGAGGGCACCTGTGGGCTCATTTTGAGCCCACAGGCCCCTTAACGCCTGCCCTGAGCAGGCGTTAAAAAGTGGCGCAAATGCGCCGTTTTTTGCCACGCCAACTCCCGGGCGTCTCTTTTGCCCGGGAGTATAAATACCACGTAAAGGCCTGGGAGTCATTTTTTAGACGGGAACGCCTCCCTTGCATATCATTAACGCAAGGAAGGGGTTCACGCAAAAAAATGACGCACATTCCGGGAACTTTGGCGCTATTCGCCTCTAACGCCATAGTATAAATATGGCGTTAGTTGGCGTTAGTTTTGCGTCGAAATTGCGTCAAAAAAAACGACGCAATTTCGGCGCAAACGGAGTATAAATATGGCCCCCTGTGAGAGGTCCACTAACACTTGTCAAGGAGGGTTGGGAACAACCTTTAAAAGCTCCAAAGCAAGATATAGTGGATTATGTACTTGGCCTCAGATCAAGGATGGCTGAGTACATGAAAAAGGCCAGTAAAAACCTTCAGGCCAGCCAAGAGCTCCAGAAGCAATGGCATGACCAGAAGGCTGTTTTGGTTCAGTACCAACCAGGGCAGAAAGTGTGGGTCTTGGAGCCTGTGGCCCCAAGAGCACTCCAAGATAAATGGAGTGGACCCCACACAATTGTTGAGAAAAAGGGAGAAGTCACCTACTTAGTTGACTTAGGCACTGCCAGGAGTCCCCTTAGGGTGCTCCATGTCAATCGCCTGAAACCCTACTATGACAGGGCTGATCTCACCCTGCTCATGGCAACTGATGAGGGACAGGAAGAAGAGAGTGACCCTCTCCCTGATCTCTTCTCTTCCACAGAACAAGATGTTCTAGTGGAAGGTGTAGTTTTGGCTGATTGTCTTACTGCTGAGCAGAAAGACCATTGCATAAATCTCCTGGGTCAGTTTTCTGAACTCTTCTCTACTGTGCCAGGTACCACTTCTTGGTGTGAGCACGCTATAGATACTGGAGACAGCTTGCCTGTCAAAAGTAAAATCTATAGGCAGCCTGACCATGTCAGAGACTGCATAAAGCAAGAGGTGCAGAAAATGTTAGAACTAGGAGTGGTTGAGCACTCTGAAAGTCCATGGGCTTCTCCTGTGGTACTTGTACCAAAACCTCATTCCAAAGATGGAAAGAAGGAAATGCGGTTTTGTGTTGACTACAGAGGTCTCAACCAGGTAACCAAAACTGATGCTCACCCTATACCCAGGGCAGATGAGCTCATAGATACACTGGCATCTGCCAAGTATCTAAGCACTTTTGACTTGACTGCAGGGTATTGGCAGATCAAATTATCAGAAGATGCAAAAGCAAAAACTGCATTTTCAACCATTGGAGGCCATTACCAATTCACAGTAATGCCTTTTGGATTGACAAATGCACCTGCCACTTTTCAGAGGTTGGTGAACACAGTCCTGCAAGGGCTGGAAGCTTTTAGTGCAGCATATCTGGACGATATAGCTGTCTTTAGCTCCAGCTGGGATGATCACCTGGTCCATCTATGGAAAGTTTTAGAGGCCCTGCAAAAGGCAGGCCTCACTATCAAGGCTTCAAAGTGCCAGATAGGGCAGGGGAAGGTGCTTTATCTGGGACACCTTGTTGGTGGGGAACAGATTGCACCACTTCAGGGGAAAATCCAAACTATTATAGATTGGGTTCCCCCTACTACTCAGACTCAGGTGAGAGCCTTCCTAGGCCTCACTGGGTATTACAGGAGGTTCATTAAGAACTATGGCTCCATTGCAGCCCCTCTTAATGACCTCACATCAAAGAAAATGCCTAAAAAGGTATTATGGACAGCAAACTGTCAGAAAGCTTTTGAGGAGCTGAAGCAGGCCATGTGCTCTGCACCTGTCCTGAAAAGCCCTTGTTACTCTAAAAAATTCTATGTCCAAACTGATGCATCTGAATTAGGAGTAGGGGCAGTCCTATCACAACTTAATTCTGAGGGCCAGGATCAACCTGTTGCTTTTATTAGTAGGAGGTTGACCCCTAGAGAAAAGCGTTGGTCTGCTATAGAGAGGGAGGCCTTTGCTGTGGTCTGGGCACTGAAGAAGTTGAGGCCATACCTGTTTGGCACTCACTTCATTGTTCAGACAGACCACAAACCTCTACTTTGGCTAAAACAAATGAAAGGTGAAAATCCTAAATTGTTGAGGTGGTCCATATCCCTACAGGGAATGGACTATACAGTGGAACATAGACCTGGGAGTAGCCACTCCAATGCAGATGGACTCTCCAGATATTTCCACTTAGACAATGAAGACTCATCAGGTCATGGCTAGTCTTATTGTCCTTCGTTTGGGGGGAGGGGGGGTTGTGTAGGAAAGTACCATCTTGCCTGGCATGTTACCCCCATTTTTCAATGTATATATGTTGTTTTAGTTGTATGTGTCACTGGGACCCTGCCAGCCAGGGCCCCAGTGCTCATAAGTGTGCCTGAATGTGTTACCTGTGTTATGACTAACTGTCTCACTGAGGCTCTGCTAATCAGAACCTCAGTGGTTATGCTCTCTCATTTCTTTCAAATTGTCACTAACAGGCTAGTGACCAATTTTACCAATTTACATTGGCTTACTGGAACACCCTTATAATTCCCTAGTATACTGTATGGTACTGAAGTACCCAGGGTATTGGGGTTCCAGGAGATCCCTATGGGCTGCAGCATTTCTTTTGCCACCCATAGGGAGCTCTGACAATTCTTACACAGGCCTGCCACTGCAGCCTGAGTGAAATAACGTCCACGTTATTTCAAAGCCATTTTAAACTGCACTTAAGTAACTTATAAGTCACCTATATGTCTAACCTTTACCTGGTAAAGGTTGGGTGCTAAGTTACTTAGTGTGTGGGCACCCTGGCACTAGCCAAGGTGCCCCCACATTGTTCAGGGCCAATTCCCCGGACTTTGTGAGTGCGGGGACACCATTACACGCGTGCACTACATATAGGTCACTACCTATATGTAGCTTCACAATGGTAACTCCGAATATGGCCATGTAACATGTCTATGATCATGGAATTGCCCCCTCTATGCCATCCTGGCATAGTTGGCACAATCCCATGATCCCACAGGTCGGTAGCTCAGACCTGGGTACTGCCAAACTGCCTTTCCCAGGGTTTCACTGCAGCTGCTGCTGCTGCCAACCCCTCAGACAGGTTTCTGCCCTCCTGGGGTCCAGCCAGGCTTGGCCCAGGATGGCAGAACAAAGGACTTCCTCTGAGAGAGGGTGTTACACCCTCTCCCTTTGGAAAATGGTGTGAAGGCAGGGGAGGAGTAGCCTCCCCCAGCCTCTGGAAATGCTTTCATGGGCGCACATGGTGCCCATTTCTGCATAAGCCAGTCTACACCGGTTCAGGGACCCCTCAGCCCTGCTCTGGCGCGAAACTGGACAAAGGAAAGGGGAGTGACCACTCCCATGACCTGCACCTCCCCTGGGAGGTGCCCAGAGCTCCTCCAGTGTGCTCCAGACCTCTGCCATCTTGGAAACAGAGGTGCTGCTGGCACACTGGACTGCTCTGAGTGGCCAGGGACAGCAGGTGACGTCAGAGACTCCTTCTGATAGGCTCCTTCAGGTGTTGCTAGCCTATCTTCTCTCCTAAGTAGCCAAACCCTCTTTTCTGGCTATTTAGGGTCTCTGTCTTTGGGGATTCCTTAGATAACGAATGCAAGAGCTCATCCGAGTTCCTCTGCATCTCTCTCTTCACCTTCTGCCAAGGAATCGACTGCTGACCGCGCTGGAAGCCTGCAAAACTGCAACAAAGTAGCAAAGACGACTACTGCAACTCTGTAACGCTGATCCTGCCGCCTTCTCGACTGCTTTCCTGGTGGTGCATGCTGTGGGGGCAGTCTGCCTCCTCTCTGCACTAGAAGCTCTGAAGAAATCTCCCGTGGGTCGACGGAATTGTCCCCCTGCAACCGCAGGCACCAAAGAACTGCATCACCGGTACCCTGGGTCTCCTCACAGCACAACGAGCGAGGTCCCTTGAATCCAGCAACTCTGTCCAAGTGACTCCCACAGTCCAGTGACTCTTCAGTCCAAGTTTGGTGGAGGTAAGTCCTTGCCTCCCCATGCCAGACTGCATTGCTGGGAACCGCGACTTTTGCAGCTACTCCGGCCTCCGTGCACTTCCGGCGGAAATCCTTTGTGCACAGTCCAGCCTGGGTCCACGGCACTCTAACCTGCATTGCACGACCTCCTAAGTTGTACTCCGGCGACGTGGGACTCCTTTGTGCAACTTCGATTGAGCACCGTTTCTCTCCACTTCGTAGTGCCTGTTCCGGCACTTCTGCGGGTGCTGCCTGCTTCTGAGAGGGCTCCTTGTCTTGCCCCCTCTGTCCCCAGATGCAATTGGCGACATCCTGGTCCCCCCTGGGCCACAGCAGCATCCAAAAACCTTAACCGCACGATTTGCAGCTAGCAAGGCTTGTTGGCGGTCTTTCTTCAGGAAAACACTTCTGCACGACTCTCCCCGGTGTGAGGGATCCGTACTCCAGAGGGGAAGTTCATTGCCCTTGTCGTTCCTGCAGAATCTTCAGCTTCTACTGTCCGGTAGCAGCTTCTTTGCACCCACAGCTGGCATTTCCTGGGCATCTGCCCATCTCCGACTTGCTTGTGACTTTTGGACTTGGTCCCCTTGTTCCACAGGTTCCCTCGTTTGGAAATCCATCGTTGTTGCATTGCTGATTGGTGTCTTTCCTGCAGAATTCCCCTATCACGACTTCTATGTCCTTTGGGGAACTTTAGTGCACTTTGCACTCACTTTTCAGGGTCTTGGGGTGGGCTATTTTTCTAACCCTAACTGTTTTCTTACAGTCCCAGCGACCCTCTACAAGGTCACATAGGTTTGGGGTCCATTCGTGGTTCGCATTCCACTTTTGGAGTATATGGTTTGTGTTGCCCCTATCCCTATGTGTCCCCATTGTATCCTATTGTAACTATACATTGTTTGCACTGTTTTCTAATACTATTACTGCATATTTTGGTATTGTGTACATATATCTTGTGTATATTTGCTATCCTCATACTGAGGGTACTCACTGAGATACTTTTGGCATATTGTAATAAAAATAAAGTACCTTTATTTTTAGTATATCTGTGTATTGTGTTTTCTTATGATATTGTGCATATGACACTAGTGGTACTGTAGGAGCTTCACTCGTCTCCTAGTTCAGGCTAAACTGCTCTGCTAAGCTACCATTATCTATCAGCCTAATCTGCTAGACACCCTATACACTAATAAGGGATAACTGGGCCTGGTGCAAGGTGCAAGTACCCCTTGGTACTCACTACAAGCCAGTCCAGCCTCCTACACACCTGTCATATGCAGGCACCTGAACCTGGCCTTCAGGAGGCCGAAGGTCCGCTCGATCACCCTCCTACTTCGCCCATAGGCCTCATTTTAGCGTTCCTCTGCCCTGGTCCTGGGATTACTCACTGGGGTCATTACCATGACAGGTTGGGGTACCCAGAGTCACCTGCAAATGGCGAGGGACAACTGTTAGACACACACTAACCTGTAGGGACAACCCCAGACAACCATTCCCACTGTCTTGCTTCCAGGGGCTCACCTAATAGCCACACACGGTGCCTCTGGAGTTGACCCATCACATAAGGGATTCTGCTATTCCGCAGGATGTAGACGTCATGCACTGAGCCAGGGAACATGGCATTCACATGGGAGATGTACTGGTCTGCCAAACATACCATCTGTACATTCATGGAATGATAACTCTTCCGGTTTCTGTACACCTGTTCACTCCTGTGGGGGGGACCAAAGCCACATGGGTCCCATCAATGGCACCTATGATGTTGGGGATATGTCCAAGGGCATAGAAGTCACCTTTCACTGTAGGCAAATCCTCCACCTGAGGGAAAACGGTGTAGCTCTGCATGTGTTTCAGCAGGGCAGACAACACTCCGGACAATACGTTTGAAAACATAGGCTGGGACATCCCTGATGCCATGGCCACAGTTGTTTGAAAAGACCCACTTGCAAGGAAATGGAGCACTGATAGCACCTGCACTTGAGGGGGGATTCCTGTGGGATGGCGGATTGCTGACATCAGGTCTGGCTCCAACTGGGTACACAGTTCCTGGATTGTGGCACGGTCAAACCTGTAGGTGATTATCAAATGTCTTTCCTCCATTGTCGACAGGTCCACCAGCGGTCGGTACACCGGAGGATTCCGCCATCTCCTCACATGTCCCAGCGGACGGTGCCTATGAAGGACAACAGCGACCACAGAGTCAAACAACTCAGAGGTACGTACCCACAGTTTACACAGAACACCAATCATACACAAAATGTGGCCTGTATGTGTGTTGAGACTAGGCCTAGGTATGTGTGACACAGTTGGAAATTAGGCCACGTGGGCCCCTGAAATGGCGGCTGCTTGACCTCTAAAGTGGGACAATGGGATGTGAGGTAACTGCGCTGACGTTGTACACCATCGCGGTAGGCGGTCGGAGACCGTGGCGCAATGCTGCATTGGTTAACATTGGACCCTATAGGTCCCAGGAGTCAATGACGATGTACGCCGGCGGTGATGGTACGCACCGCCGCGGACGTGACCGCCATTTTCTATCTGTTTAATCACTTAATACCTGATCTTCGACAGGAGAGGACCTACTCTGCAAGTGCTGCTGTGACCTCAGTCTGGAAGAGACAATGGCTCGTGTGTCTGGGGAAAGGGCCCCTGCCTTCAGCACGGAGGAGTTGGAGAAACTCATGGATGGGGTCCTCCCCCAGTACACGCTACTCTACGGTCCTCCAGACAAACAGGTGAGTACACTGTGAGCATGCTGTATGGGCAATGCCTGTGTGGAGTGGGGTGGATGAAAGATGGGGGGGTGAGAATGAGGCGTGCATGAAACGACGGTGAGTGCATGTGCATCATGGCAAGGGTAGGGATGGGGTCCAATGACTGTGACAGTGCAGATGGTAATTACTTCTCTTTTTCCCCTGTACAATTCCTGTAGGTCAGTGCCCACCAGAGGAAGGACATTTGGCATGCCATCGCCAAGGAAGTCCGGAGCCTGGGGGTCTACCACAGACGGAGCACCCACTGCCGGAAAAGATGGGAGGGCATTCACCGCTGGAGCAAGAAGACGGCAGCGGCCCAGTTGGGGATGGCCTCCCAACGTGGGAGTGTGCCCGTCGCACCATGACCCCCCTGATGTTCAGGATCCTGGTGGTGGTGTACCCGGAGTTGGATGGGCGCTTGAGGGCATCACAGCAGACACCGTTGCGGTAGGCGGTCGGAGACCGTGGCACAATGCTGCATTGGTTAACATTGGACCCTATGGGTCCCAGGAGTCAATGACGATGTACGCCGGCGGTGATGGTACGCACCGCCGCGGACGTGACCGCCATTTTCTATCTGTTTAATCACTCGATACCTGATCTTCGACAGGAGAGGACCTACACTGCAAGTGCTGCTGTGACCTTGGTCTGGAAGAGACAATGGCTCGTGCATCTGGGGAAAGGCCCCCTGCCTTCACATCGGAGGAGTTGGAGAAGCTCGTCAATGGGGTCCTCCCCAGTACACGCTACTCTACGGTCCTCCAGACAAACAGGTAAGTACAAAGGGGGCATGTTGTATGGGCTATGCCTGTGTGGAGAGGGCTGGATGTAAGAAGGAAAGGGTAAGAGTTCTGCATGCATGAAAGACGGTGGGTGCATGTGCCACATGGCAAGGGTAGGGATGGGGGCCACTCACTTTGACGGTGCAGTTGGTAATGACTTCTCTTCTTCCCCTGTACATTTTATGTAGGTCAACGCCCACCAGAAGAAAGATATTTGGCGTGCCATCGCCAAGGACGTTCAGACCCTGGGGGTCTCCGACAGACAGAGCACCCACTGCTGGAAAAGATGGCAGGACATTTGCCGCTGGAGCAAGAAGACGGCGGGGGCTCAGCTGGGGATGGCCTCCCAACGTGGGAGGGGTGCCCGTCGAAACCATGACCCCCTGATGTGCAGGATCCTGGCGGTGGCCTACCCAGAGTTGGATGGGCGCATGAGGGCATCACAGCAGAGACAAAGGGGTGAGTACACTCTCATTCTGCTGACTTTGCACGCAGTGGAGTTGTCTGGGTGGGGGAGTAGGGCTGTGGGTTTCCCTAGGCCAGGGCGAGTTCCGTAGGCTAGGCCCCTCCGTAAGGCATGGCCCTGTGGCCCCCCACCCCACCTCTGTAGAGTGCCAAGTACAGCTATTCATGCCCCTGTGTCATCTATGTGTGCAGATGTGGTCCATAGCCTTGTAGGCCATTTCCCAGGAATTGCACTGTAGAGCCCAAGAGCGCGGTGTAGTACAGGGGGCTTCTGTGTCTGTCTTGTCCGCCAATGATAGCGGTAATCCATGCACTCAACATGTCTTTCTTCTGTTCCACCCCCTTTTTGTGGTCTCCCTGTTCTTGTGTGCATTAGCATCATCAGGCGGTTGAGCAGTGGCACCGGAGCACGAGGGAGCTGCATCCCACATGGCCATGGAGGGCCACACTACGGACTCAGAATTCACCAGTGGGACGGAGGGCGACAGGAGCTCCACTGCGGGGACAGGAGCTGAGACCAGCGACACGGACTCGTCCTCTGATGGGAGCTCCCTTGTAGTGGCGGCAACATCTGTGCCCCCCACATCTACAGGTACAGCCGCAACCACCCCTACCAGCATCGCCCTCCCAGCAGCCCCTCAGCCTTCGCCCCGTGCCCGCTCACCCAGGAGGGTGGGCATCTCCTTCGCCCCAGGCACCTCAGGCGCTGCCCCAGTCACCCCTGCTGCCCTCAGTGAGGAGGCCATTGACCTCCTCAGGTCACTTACTGTTGGGCAGTCTACCATTTTGAATGCCATCCAGGGTGTAGAAAGGCAGTTGCAACAAACAAATGCATTCCTGGAGGGCATTCATTATGGTCAGGCGGCCCTTCACCGAGCCTTTCAAACTCTGGCCTCAGCACTGATGGCAGCCATTGTCCCTGTGTCTAGCCTCCCCCCTCCAACTTCCTCCACCCAGAACCAATCCCCTGTACCTCTGCCTATCCCAAGCACACCATCAGACCAGCCTGCACACACCTCACCACACAAGGGAAGCTCAGGCAAACATAAGCACCACACATCCCACAGGCACTCACACAAGCAACACACACATGCAGGCACACTAACATCCACTGCCTCCAATGTGTCCCCCTCCTCGTCATCTCCCTCCTCCCTCCCAGTCTCGTCTACACTCACACCTGCATACACTACCTCTACAGCCACTACGTCCCTCACCAGCACACCCACCAGCACACCCCGCTCACATGTAGTCACCACCCCCACTACCATTCACACGTCCCCTGTGTCCTCTCCCAGTGTGTCTGTGACGCCCCCTCCCAAGATCACAAACGCAGGCACACACCCACCCAACAGCCATCCACCTCACGACAGCCTCCAGCGCATGCACCTGCACCCAAAGTCACCAAACGTACACCTCCTACTACCACCACCTCTTCCTCCACTCCCAAACCCCCTCCAGCTACCCGTCCCAGTGTGTCCAAAAAACGTTTCCTGTCCACCCTTGACCTTTTTCCGACACCTCCCCCCGTCCATTTCATAGATCCCGAACTAGCACCTCAGCCACAATATCTCCGGGACCAGTGGTGCCTGTAGTCACAGGTATGTGGAGTGCACTGGTGTAGGAAGTTGGCTCTGTATGCACTATTTCAAAGTAAGGAATAGTATGCACAGAGTCCAAGGGTTCCCCTTAGAGGTAAGATAGTGGCAAAAAGAGATAATACTAATGCTCTATTTTGTGGTAGTGTGGTCGAGCAGTAGGCTTATCCAAGGAGTAGTGTTAAGCATTTGTTGTACATACACACAGGCAATAAATGAGGAACACACACTCACAGACAAATCCAGCCAATAGGTTTTGTTATAGAAAAATATCTTTTCTTAGTTTATTTTAAGAACCACAGGTTCAAATTCTACATGTAATATCTCATTTGAAAGGTATTGCAGGTAAGTACTTTAGGAACTTTGAATCATTACTTTAGCATGTATACTTTTTACATAAAACACAATAAGCTGTTTTAAAAGTGGACACAGTGCAATTTTCACAGTTCCTGGGGGAGGTAAGTTTTTGGTAGTTTTGTCAGGTAAGTAAATCACTTACAAGTCTCAGGTTTGGGTCCAAGGTAGCCCACCGTTGGGGGTTCAGAGCAACCCCAAAGTTACCACACCAGCAGCTCAGGGCTGGTCAGGTGCAGAGGTCAAAGAGGTGCCCAAAACACATAGGCTTCAATGGAGAGAAGGGGGTGCCCCGGTTCCGGTCTACCAGCAGGTAAGTACCCGCGTCTTCGGAGGGCAGACCAGGGGGGTTTTGTAGGGCACCGGGGGGGACACAAGTTCACACAAAAAGTACACCCTCAGCGGCACTGGGGCGGCCGGGTGCAGTGTAGAAACAAGCGTCGGGTTTTCAATGTAAATCAATGAGTGATCAAGGGATCTCTTCAACGTTGCAGGCAGGCAAGGGGGGGGCTCCTCGGGGTAGCCACCACCTGGGCAAGGGAGAGGGCCTCCTGGGGGTCACTCCTGCACAGGAGTTCTGTTCCTTTCGGTGCTGGGGGCTGCGGGTGCAGAGTCGGGAAATGGAGTTCAGGCAGTTGCGGTCAGGGGGAGCCTCGGGATTCCCTCTGCAGGCGTCGCTGTGGGGGCTCAGGGGGGACAACTTTGGTTACTCACGGTCTCGGAGTCGCCGGAGGGTCCTCCCTGAGGTGTTGGTTCTCCACCAGTCGAGTCGGGGTCGCCGGGTGCAGTGTTGCAAGTCTCACGCTTCTTGCGGGGAGTTGCAGGGGACTTTAAGTCTGCTCCTTGAAACAAAGTTGCAGTTCTTTTGGAGCAGTGCCGCTGTCCTCGGGAGTTTCTTGTCTTTCTTGAAGTCGGGCAGTCCTCAGAGGATTCAGAGGTCGCTGGTCCCTTGGAAAGCGTCGCTGGAGCAGGGTTCTTTGGAAGGCAGGAGACAGGCCGGTAGGACTGGGGCCAAAGCAGTTGGTGTCTTCTGTTCTTCCTCTGCAGGGGTTTTTCAGCTCGGCAGTCTTCTTCTTCTTGTAGTTTCAGGAATCTAAATTCTTAGGTTCAGGGAAGCCCTTAAATACTAAATGTAAGGGCGTGTTTAGGTCTGGGGGGTTAGTAGCCAATGGCTACTAGCCCTGAGGGTGGGTACACCCTCTTTGTGCCTCCTCCCAAAGGGAGGGGGTCACATCCCTAATCCTATTGGGGAATCCTCCATCTGCAAGATGGAGGATTTCTAAAAGTTAGAGTCACTTCAGCTCAGGACACCTTAGGGGCTGTCCTGACTGGCCAGTGACTCCTCCTTGTTGTTCTCATTATTTCCTCCGGCCTTGCCGCCAAAAGTGGGGGCCGTGGCCGGAGGGGGCGGGCAACTCCACTAGCTGCAGTGTCCTGCGGTGCTGGCACAAAGGGGTGAGCCTTTGAGGCTCACCGCCAGGTGTGACAGCTCCTGCCTGGGGGAGGTGTTAGCATCTCCACCCAGTGCAGGCTTTGTTACTGGCCTCAGAGTGACAAAGGCACTCTCCCCATGGGGCCAGCAACATGTCTCGGTTGTGGCAGGCTGCTGGAACTAGTCAGCCTACACAGATAGTCGGTTAAGGTTTCTGGGGGCACCTCTAAGGTGCCCTCTGGGGTGTATTTCACAATAAAATGTACACTGGCATCAGTGTGCATTTATTGTGCTGAGAAGTTTGATACCAAACTTCCCAGTTTTCAGTGTAGCCATTATGGTGCTGTGGAGTCCGTGTTTGACAGACTCCCAGACCATATACTCGTATGGCTACCCTGCACTTACAATGTCTAAGGTTTGGCTTAGACACTGTAGGGGCACAGTACTCATGTACTGGTGCCCTCACCTATGGTATAGTGCACCCTGCCTTAGGGCTGTAAGGCCTACTAGAGGGGTGACTTATCTATACTGCATAGGCAGTGTGAGGTTGGCATGGCACCCTGAGGGGAGTGCCATGTCGACTTACTCGTTTTTGTTCTCACCAGCACACACAAGCTGACAAGCAGTGTGTCTGTGCTGAGTGAGGGGTCCCCAGGGTGGCATAATATATGCTGCAGCCCTTAGAGACCTTCCCTGGCATCAGGGCCCTTGGTACCAGGGGTACCAGTTACAAGGGACTTACCTGGATGCCAGGGTGTGCCAATTGTGGAATCAAAAGTACAGGTTAGGGAAAGAACACTGGTGCTGGGGCCTGGTTAGCAGGCCTCAGCACACTTTCAATTCAAAACATAGCATCAGCAAAGGCAAAAAGTCAGGGGGTAACCATGCCAAGGAGGCATTTCCTTACAACCGGCCACCAGGACAGCCAGTGTGGCACGGAGCCACAGCACAGCCAGTCCCCCCGTGAAGCACCAGAAGTTGGCCAGTGCACGGCGGGAGAGGGGGAAGACTCCAGCCACCCAAGCTGCTCCCAGGGGTCCCGGTGGGAGTGTGGACTCAGCTGTGACACCTCCCAAGGTGGATTAGGGCCACAAGAAACCCAGCAAGTCTGGGAAGAGCAGCACAGCGGAGAAGACCGCCATCATCCCTGCTGCCCAGAAGGGCCCCGCCAGTCCCATCCCCACTGCCCAGGAGGCCACTGCCAGCCCCATCCCTGCTGCACAGGAGGCCACCGCCAGCCCCAGCCCCGCTGCCCAGGAGGCCACCGCCAGCCCCAGCCCAGCTGCCCAGGAAGCCACCGCCAGCCCCAGCCCAGCTGCCCAGGAGGGCCCCGCCAGCCACAGCCCAGCTGCCCAGGAGGGCCCCGCCTGCCCCAGCCCAGTTGCCCAGGAGGGCCCCGCCAGCCACAGCCCAGCTGCCCAGGAGGGCCCCGCCAGCCACAGCCCAGCTGCCCAGGAGGGCCCCGCCAGCCACAGCCCAGCTGGGCCATGGAGGACCGCCAGCCCCAGCCCAGCTGGGCCATGAAGGACCGCCAGCACAAGACCCGCTGGGCCATGAAGGACCGCCAACTCAAGCACCGCTGGGCCATAAAGGACCGCCAACTCAAGCACTGCTGAACAGGGCACCGCCAACTCAAGCACTGCTGAACAGGGCACCGCCAACTCAAGCACCGCTGAACAGGGCACCGCCAACTCAAGCACTGCTGAACAGGGCACCGCCAACTCAAGCACCGCTAGGCCATGAAGGACCGCCAACTCAAGCACCGTTGAACAGGGCAAGCACAGCTGAACAGGGCACCGCCAACTCAAGCACCGCTGAACAGGGCAAGCACAGCTGAACAGGGCACCGCCAAATCAAGCACCGCTAGCCCATAAGCGGCAGTGGTACTGCCGCAACTGGGACCGTCATGGGTGAGTGATGCACTCTGGGCACCAGTCCCCCTCCAGAACCAGTGGAGACATGCATCCACTACCTCTGTCCTTCACAGGATGAAGCACTCTGGGCACCAGTCCCCTTCCAGAACCATTTGAGTGATCCATCCAATACCTCTGTCCTTCACAAGATGAAGCACTCTGGGCACCAGTCCCCCTCCAGAACCAGTGGAGAGATCCATCCACTACCTCTGTCCTTCACAGGATGAAGCACTCTGGGCACCAGTCCCCCTCCAGAACCAGTGGAGGGATCCATCCACTACCTCTGTCCTTCACAGGATGAAGCACTCTGGGCACCAGTCCCCCTCCAGAACCAGTGGAGACTGTTATCCACTTGAGAGACTGTGGCTTTGCACTGCCCAGGATGCAGCAGTGGGCAAACCACCCACTGTAGAGACTTGAGAGACTGTGGCTTTGCACTCCCCAGGAAGCAGCAGTGGGCACACCACCCACTGTAGAGACTTGAGAGACTGTGGTTTTGCACTCCCCAGGATGCAGCAGTGGTCAAACCACCCACTGTAGAGACTTGAGAGACTGTGGCTTTGCACTCCCCATGATGCAGCAGTGGGCACACCACCCACTTGTGAGACTTGAGAGACTGTGGCTTTGCACTCCCCAGGATGCAGCAGTGGGCAAACCACCCACAGTAGAGATTTGAGATACTGTGGCATTGCACTCCCCAGGATACAGCAGTGGATCTGGCGTCGTGCACTCATCCGGCTGAGGTGCCCCCCCTTCCCTTCCCCTTGAGGTGCCTGTTGTATTTCTATCTGATGCCCCTGCATTTTGGGCCCAATGGTCCACGGACTATGAATGGTGCAAAACCTGGACTACTATTCTTGGTGTATATTTTGTTAATAGTGTATATATGTATATTTTTGCGTACTGCATTTTAATATATTACAATGGTTACACTCATTTCCTTTTGTCTTTGCATTCTTCCGGGGGGGTTGGGGGGTGTAACTATAATGTATAGATATGTATTAGTGTGTGTGTTGTAGTGGGTGAGGGTGGGGGTGGATGTGTTGCATCTGTGTGTCCCTGTTTTTTGCCTCCCCCCTCCCCTGTGTCGTAGATGCAGTACTCACTGTGGTCTTCGCCGCCGGCGTTCGTGCTCCTGGTACAGGACCAGGAAGACTATCGCAGGTAGGATTTGGAGTTCCGGGTCCATGGTGTCCTCCTTCCTCGTGGAGTGTGTAGAGGTGAGCGTTTTCCCTTCGTATTTCCTGTTTCTGCCATGTTTTTATCCGTGGTGAATCCGCCCCGGAAAAGGTGGCGGATTGGCCTGTCATAATAGTGTTGGTGGTACATTGTCCTCCGCCTGTCTGTTGGCGGTGACCGCCGCGTTGTTTGTTTGTACCGCCGTAGCGCTCGGAGTGTTAAAGTGGTTGTCTTTGTTGGCGGTTTCTGCCACGGTCGTAATTCCAAATTTTTTACCGCTGGCCAGTTGGCGGTCTTACTGCCGCTTTAAGACAGTCCGCCCGGGTTGTAATGACCACCTTAGTGTCATATTTAGCCAACTTTAATCGGCTGGTAGCCGAGACATCCTGGCCTGAAGAAAAGCAAGCGGCCTTGTTCTATAAGGGACTCAGAGAGGAGTTAAAAGATATTCTAGCTCAAATAGACCCGCAGCCTACAGACTGCCAAGACCTGATAAACCTCGTGCTGAGATTGGATCATCTTTGAGCAGAACAAAAGGGAACACGCAAAAAGACTGAAAAATATTCCAGGTGTGTTCACGAAAATAGAGAATCAAGAACTCAGAGAGAAAGAACGCCAGAACCTATGGAAATTGGAACAATCAGGAGACCTTTGACCAAAGATGAAAAAGACCTACGTAGAAAGAATGGACGATATCTTTATTGTGGGCGCAAGGGTCATTTCGCCAAAGTATGTCCAATAAAACCAAAGAACAAACTAGGTCCTGTCCAGAAAATTGCAGCCATTGCTCAAGCCGAGTCGGAAAACTAAAACACCAAAGATGTAAAGAAGGGTTGCTCTTGGGTGTTACTGTGGACCCTTCACAATCTAGACATCTCAAGCTGGGCATAAAAGTTCAAGTAAAGAAAAAGACCTATTTCAAGAACACCCTAGTAGATTCTGGGGCTACCGGAAACTTTATTGGCGCCCAATTGGTTCGTGCATGGGGGATCCCATGTACTGAAAAGAAGACTCCAGAAATAATCCAGGCCGTAGATGGAAAACTCTTGACTGGAGGTCCAGTAACTCTTCAGACTGTTCCCTTGTCGGTGATCTGTGAGAGTAAGAACCAAAGAAATAAACATAAAGAGAAACTCGTCCTTGACGTGATCCAGGCTCCCCAGTATGGAATTATCCTTGGCCTACCCTGGTTAACTCATCACAATCCTGAGATTAATTGGGCAGAATGAAAGGTAGTGTTCTCATCAGCACTATGCAAAGAACAATGCCTCCAAAAGTCTCAAGTACCAAAAGTCGGCAAATCCTACATAGCCACACTGCTGTGGAGAAAGAAGTTAAATTGCTCAAACAGCATTCAGCCTATGAAGATGTTTTTGATGAGAAAGAAGCAGAAACCTTGCCTCCTCATAGGCCTTATGACTGTCAAATTGATATGGTACCAGGTACTCCCCAACTGTTGTGTATACGCCCTGTCAGAACAGGAAAATCAACACTTACGAAAGTATCTAGATCAATTCTTGGAGAATGGTTTCATCCGCCCTTCTAAGTCTCCTGCAGCCTCTCCTTTGTTTTTTGTTCCAAAAGCGAATGGAGATCTTCGAGCTTGTATCGACTATAGGGGTTTGAACAAGGTCAAGAATAAATATCCCTTGCCCCTGATTCCGGTCTTCCTGGAACAAGTAAAGAACGCTAAAATCTACACGAAGCTCGAAATACGAGGCGCTTATCATTTGGTCAGAATGAGAGAGGGTGACGAATGGAAAACAGCGTTCAAAACAAGATATGGCCTCTTTGAATACACCGTCATGCCTTTTGGTCTGTGTAATGCTCCAGCAGCATTTCAATTTTTCTTGAATGACGTTCTTAGAGAGTACCTCGACATATTTGCCATAGTATACATCGATGACATTTTGATCTACTCTGACAATGAAAATGAACATGTGCAACATGTCAAGAAAATTCTTGCAGCCCTTCGCAAGCATCATTTATATTGCAAACTAACCAAGTGTGAGTTTCATGTTACCACAGTTGAGTTTTTGGGGGTTATCCTTACCCCTCAAGGTATGGTGATAGCAGAGAAGAAAGTACAAGCCGTATCTGATTGGCCCACCCCAAAATCTGTTTGTGATGTACAATGTTTCCTGGGGTTTGCAAATTTTTACTGGAGGTTCATAAATCATTTTTCCCAGACAGTGGCCCCAATCACCAAACTATTAAGAAAGAAAGACAAATTTGGATGGTCCCCAGAAGCTGATCAAGCCTTTTCAACTTTGAAGGAAGCTTTTTCCACAGCCCCAGTCTCGACTCACCCTGATGCGGATCTCCCCTTCATAGTGGAAGCTGATGCTTCAGATGTGGCAATAGGTGCAGTCTTGTCACAACGGAGTAAAGACACTGGACAACTTCATCCTGTAACTTACATGTCTCGGAAACTGAACGAAGCCGAACAGAACTATGTAATTGCTGAAAAAGAGCTTCTGGCGATTCGTGATGCTTTTAAAGAATGAGACATCATTTGTTGGGTGCCAAATATACTGTCACAGTGTATACTGATCATCGCAATCTCCAATTCATGAGTTCCGCCAGACTTTTGACTCCTCTGCAATTACGCTGGATGCTGTTTTTTGCCGAATTTGATTTTGTGGTAACTTTCCATCCTGGTAAAGACAACGGCAAAGCTGACGCCTTGTCCCGCCAAGAGTCTACCACGTTGCCTGCAGTTCAAGCCGCCAGAGCTATCATTGCTCCAGACAAAGACTTATGCATCAGAAAAACTGAAGATTTCTTTGAAGACATCCGTAATTCATTCACCATTGAGAAATGGCAGACATACATGGGCCCAAGCAGATCCCAAAAGGTCAATCAAGCAAGGACTACTTTTCCATGACGCTCGTTTGTTCGTGCCCACTACCAAACTTCGCAAGATAGTATTTCATTGACTGCATGTTATACCTACGGCAGGTCATCCAGGTACTCAAAAAACTCTTGATTTAATCCAACGCTACTTTTGGTGGCCTACCTTGACAAAGGACGTAAAAGCACTGGTAAACAACTGCGAAGTCTGTGCTCGCATAAAAACAAGTCATTCGAAACCGAAAGGGTTGTTGCATCCACTCCCAACTCCAAGTCGTCCTTGGGAGCACATTTCTTTAGACTTTATTACAGGACTACCAGTGGTTCAACAACATTCAGTAATCCTTGTGGTAGTAGATAGTCTCACGTAATATGGACATTTCATTGCCTGTTAGAAATTCCCCACCTCCAGTGAACTGGCAACTGTTTTACTGAATAGAGTGGTCCGTTCTCATGGGCTGCCTAAAATGATCCTCTCCGATTGAGGGTCACAATTTGCCTCCAATTTCTGGAAGACATGGTGCAAAACACTTCAAGTCACACTACTAGCCATCATCCTCAAACAGATGGTCAAACTGAGAGATAAAATCAGACTTTGAAGCAATACTTGCGTGCTTACGCTGAAAAAGCACTTCATTCTTGGACATCAATGCTCTGGTTAGCGGAGTTAGCATACAATAACTCATTCCACACTTCCACTGGCGTTACACCCTTTTTTGGCTTGTTTGGCTATCATCCTCACACCTTGCCCATCACAATCCCTCAGGAAAGTTCTCTTACACCCACTGTGCCAGAAACCATCCAACATCTTCATCAAACCCAGAAATTGATTTAACAACACTTAGAAAAGGCCAAACAAAAATACAAGAAGCATTATGACAAGAAACATTGTGAGGGACCGCAGTATCAACCATGTGATAAAGTGTGGCTTTCTAGAAGACATATAGGGGGTCATTACGACCCTTGCAGACGGCGGAGAAGCGGCGGTCTTACCGCCAACAGGATGGCGGTAAAACATTTGCAATTATGACCATGGCGGTTACCGCCATGGTCATCCGTCACTTCTCCGTTCTGCCCGCTGGGCTGGAGACCTGGGTCTCCAGCCCGGCGGTCGTCACAATACCACCGGCGGTATAATAACCCGGCTGACCGCCATGGATTTCATGGGGTTTGGAACAGCCATGAAATCCATGGCAGTAAGCACTATCAGTGCCAGGGAATTCCTTCCCTGGCACTGATAGGGGTCTCCCTCAACCCCCAACCCCCAACCCCACCCTGAGTCCTTCCCATACACCCCCACCACCCCTGCTGCCCCCCAAAGGTGGCAGGACGCCCCTCCCCACCCCTACCCCCAACATCACATCACTCATACACACCCGACACGCATGCAGGCACCACCAACACACATACACGCACACACCTCAACATACATGCCAACAGCCACACACACAGTCATACACGCACACCCACATTCAGACATGCACGCACACATCCATACAGACATACTTACAGTCATACACGCACTCATTTCCAAACACACAACACCCCCACAAGCATACACGCACTCACACACCCCCTCTACATACACAGACGCACACCCCCATGCACGCACACAACACACAACACCCCTCCACCCCCCTCCCCTAACGGACGATCAACTTACCTGGTCTGTTGATCCTCCGGGACGGGATCCATGGGGGCTGCTCTGCCGCCACCACACCGTCAACAGAACACCGCCACACTGAATCACAGGACGTGATTCGGTGGGAGGTGTTCTGCTGACGTGGCGGAGGAGGTGGAGCAACCTCTACTTCCCCGCCAGTATGGCTGCTGGCGGCTCTCCATCCGAAAAAGGACAGAGCGCTGCCAGCAGCCATAATACGGCGAGCGGAAAACCGCCACCACTGGCGGTCTTCAGCACGGCGGTCCCTCGGCGGTCTTCTCAAAAGACCGCCGAAGTCAAAATGACACCCATAGACTTCAAGAAGAAGTACATGTTTAATCCCAAATTCATAGGTCCCTACACTGTCCTTCAGCAAATCAGTCCTGTGACCTATAAACTGCAATTGCCAAGAACATTATGGATTCAGCCAGTGTTCCACACTTCCCTTTTGAAAAAGGCAGTCCAGAAGGTCCGCCCTCATCCAGCTCCAGTTCTAGTACAGGTGGAACTAGAATACGAAGTCTAGAAGGTGTTAGATTCCAAACTGAAAGGGCGTAACCTATGGTACTTGATCTCATGGAAAGGTTATGGCCCAGAGAGAAACTCATGGGTTTCTGCATCTGATGTTCATGCTCCAGTACTTGTGAGGCGCTTCCATCGTCTCCACCCAGACAAACCAGGCCCTAGAGCGCGTCTAGGAGAGGGGAGTAGTGTCAACATCAGGGCATTGTGCGCTCTACGGTTGTTTAACCTTTTGCATTGCAGAGTTTAATCCTGAAGACTTATTTTCAAGGTTTTTATAAATACTGTTCATTTGCAATGTATTGCTGCAGGCTTTCAGAGTGTGTCAGGGTGTGGTCCCTTTCCAGGGGCTTCTAGAAGCTTTCCCTGCAGCATGCCTGGGTGTGGTTTGTGGGCTGGGCCAAGACTCTATATAAGGGAGCCAGCCCAGCTCCACGTGCTCACTATTCAGAGGTCCCGGTGCAGAGCAGCAGCACCTTCCTGAGCCCCTGTTCCGGAGGCCTACTTTGATCTTCCAGGCCTTGCCCTTTCACTTAGTTGGTGATTCTTGATCAGGGCGGTAAGACGGAGGTCGGGCTGGGCCCCCGATCACGTTCTCGAAGGCTTTCGAGTTCTTGGGCCTAATTTGCATGATGAAACATTTTGGTTCTCGTTCGTGTGAATGTGCGCTTGGTGTTTAAATGACATTTACATGCTGAACGTTCGAATCGGCAAGACGCGCGATTCATTGCTCGTGTACAACTCTTGATATTCATTGTGCTCTACCATTTTATGGCATCTACAGGGTAGCATTCGAATCAGCAAGACGCGTGATTCATTTCTTGTGCTTAATTCATGTTATTCATTGTGCGCTACCATTTTATGACATTCTTATGGTGGCATTCGAATTGGCAAGACGCGCGATTCATTTCATGTGCTGAATTCATGTTATTCATTGTGCGCTACCATGTCCTGGCATTCACATGGTGGCCTTCGAATCGGCAAGACGCACGATTAATGCCTTGTGCTTAATTCATATTATTCATTGAGCACTACCATTTACAGGCATTCACATGGTGGCATTCGAATCAGCAAGACGCGCAATTCATTTCCTGTGATTAATTCATGTTATTCATTGTGCGCTACCATTTCCTGCCATTCACATGGTGGCCTTCGAATCAGCAAGACGCGCAATTCATTCCTTGTGCTTAATTCATGTTATTCATTGAGTGCTACCATTTCATGGCATTCACATGGTGGTATTCGAATCGGCAAGACGCGCAATTCATTTCCTGTGCTTAATTCAGGTTATTCATTGTGTGCTACCATTTCATGGCATTCTCATGGTGGCATTCAAATCGGCAAGACGGCAATTCATTTCTTGTGCTTAATTCATGATATTCATTGTGTGTTACCATTTCCTGGCATTTACATGGTGACATTTGAATCGGCAAGACGTGTGATTCATTTCTTGTGCTTAATTCATGTTATTCATTGTGTGTAGCCATTTCATGGCATTTACAAACTCTTGTGAAAATCTGCAGTGTGCATAATTCATGTTCCTGCATCCTAAGAAACTAATGTGCTAGAATTCTAGTTGTTATATTGTGTGTGCATAATAAGTCCCTTAAATACATTTCCTATGGTGTTATAGAATCCATTCAGATTATTTTCTTGTCCTAATGCAAAACTCTATGCTTGAATTTGAAAACGTAATTCTAGAAGGTTCTTATGGTTTTTTTAATCCATGTGTAACATTTCATTTGAGCGGTTCATTGAACAGTTGTATTAATCCTTCTTGATTCCTTCACAGGTAACCAGACATCCTGAGGCCTAGCTATTTTAGCCCATGCCTAAGTTATCCATGTCTCTAGTATAACAATGTTTAGAATCATAGTCTAGTAATTATTAATGTGATATAATCTTGAGATTGTGTGTTTTAAAGTTTTTGCTTCCTACAGGTCTCCTTCCCTGCTGTTCCCTACCTAATCCCCTTTTTCCCACTTGGACTCTCTTAGACTCTGTGACATTCTAATCAGATTATTGGAGCTGTCTTGTGGTGGACGTGTTGGGAACGTGCGCAGACCCCGAGGATCTGGTGACTCTGACAGAATTCCCTGTCACCGGTAGGGCCTACCACCATGGTTTATGTGGCGTTGCTAATGGTGGTATGCAGGCTCATAATGCCGCCCGCGGTACTGTGCCGCCTGCCGGGCTGAAAATTGATATCTCCTGCCTGGCGGCTGATACCACCATGGCGGTATGAGTGGAGAAGAGGTGGCTTGGCTGCAGCCAACCCACTATTCTCATAATGTGGCAGTATTTACCGCCAGCCTGTTGGCGGTACTACCGCCACATTTACACTCACTGCCGGGGTCATAATGACCCCCATAGTCTCTTTGGGCAATGCCTGTGATGATCAACTGTACAGATGCTGTGCACTCTTTTGCATGTCATTTAATGAGAAATGGAGTGATGTAAGTAGCATCAATGAGACAAACCACAGTTTTTGGATGACAGCAGTTGATACCTGGGAAGAGGTTAAGCGATTGCAAGAAGAAGTTACGGAAGAGGAAGAGAGTGGTTGGAGTAGAACAGATTGTGTCCAGAGAGATGAAGATGATGTTTGGGGTTCCAGTGAGGGGAAAGCAGTATTGCCAAATATTTTGTTGTCATCAATGGCAAGGTATTACCATGGCCAAGTGCACATTGGCAGGGATGCCATAATTATAAAATTCAGACAGACATGGTATAATCCTAGATTCAGATTGGTTGCAGAAGCTGTGTGTCACAAATGTGTAACATGTCAGCAGATGAACATTAGGAAATGCACTGTGGTTAACCTGAGCCACATAGGTCGATCAGGTGGTCCTTTTAAGGGATTGCAACTTAATTTTATTGAGATGGCTGTGTGCAATGGATTAAGGTACATGTTGGTGGTTGTGTGTGCCTTTTCACATTGGGTTGAAGCTTACCCAACTCGAATGAATGATAGCCTCACTGTTGCAAAGCTGTTGTTAATGGAGCTGACCCCAAGGTTTGGATTTCCAACTTCTTTGGAATCTGACAGAGGTTCTAATTTCAATAACAAGATCGTAAAATTGCTGTGTGGGTTCACTCTTTGTCTCGCCAACTGTTCAGCCAGCACAAGAGCAGTGTCACAACTTGAGTACAGGTGAATGGCTTCTGGTGAAGAAGTCATGCTTAGAGCTGCACTGGAAAGAGCCTTTCCAGGTTATCTTGGTGACTACAACAGCTGTGAAGTGGGCTGGTCTTCCGAACTTGGTTCACGCGAACAATACACACAAAGTTCCAGGTCCTCTTGACGACAAAGTACTTGTTCATCTAGGGTCGAAATTGGTGAGTCAGGGGGTCCAGGTTAGCCAAACTGTGAGGACTAGACAAGTGACTGTCACAGAGCCTGCACAAGCTGGTGAACATCTGAGCGTATCAAAGACTGTTGGAGGTGAAGGAGAGTCAAGTCAGAGTCAGTGAACTCCTGCTAGATCATTGAAAATCCAGTTGTGCCTGAAACGAGAACTGTGAGAGGAGACCAGCAGCCCACAAAAAGTCCAGAGCCAGTTGCAGATGGTCTTCCAACTATAGTTGAAGCAACTGAAGAGTCGGATCAAAGTGACAGTGAAAACTGTGCAGTAAGGAGATCAAAAAGAAAAAGAGGGATATGTTGCAGGTACTCAGCACTTGAATGGACATACTTCGCCGCTAATAAATAGGAAAAGGAGTGTATTGCCTTTTGTTTTGACTGTACAAATCCAGCTGAATATTCTGGAACTTGAAATTGTGGTTGAACTGAACTTTGAAATTTAATTGCCAATTGATGAACAGAGACACTAGCTGCTGGAAGTGCTAATTAATGATTACAAAATGGTAATTTATTAAAGGGTTTTCTTTTGAACTTTGAGAACATGTTAGTAGAAATTTGATGAACTTTCTAGAAGATCAAGAACTGCTGTAGATAAGTGCAAAGAGACTTTGAAGTTTTTTTTTTGAGTTTGGGTTGCGTTGCTCACGTCAAGAAAAAAACATTCTAAAAGTCACTTTACATTTTTGATTTTGTTTTTGATTTTTGAATTTGGTATTTTTAGTCTGGTTCTAGACATGACATGAATCCGGATCAAGGGAAATAGAGTAAGTGTAAGTATGTGTATATAGGTTTAGCAATAGTGTGTGTGATTGTGAGCATTTTATTGATTGCTGGTTTGAGTGCGTCTGTAAATGACAAAGTTTAGAGCACAGTTTTGAGATGAAAGATTGCTTCATTTGGGCATCTGAAAGGGAGATTGTCTTCTAATGTATATTACAGGTTACTGTATGAATAAATTGAAACTATGGATGTGTTTGATTGTTATGTGTGCACACAGATTCCCTTATCCGTGCAGGAAGTAATCACATACCATACTCTGCCCTTGACTTATGGTATTAGTTGCAGGTTGTTATTAACACGTCTATACAATCAAGAGTATAAACAATATGTTTATTCTAGCTTTGATGCATTTTCTTTTGCGCCTATCATCCGGCATTTGAGTAGTATTGCTAAAGCTAAAAATATTGACATAGTGGGAAATTTCTTTGAACCAACACTAACCTTTGGCAATGTTTATGCGCACAAGAATAATTTAACCTGCAATCTCACACAAGTAGAGAAAGATTTCATGAATCATGTAGATGACAGAGAAAAGCAATGAAAACCAACATAAAAAAAGGAAAACTTTAAGGGATTGGCAGAAAGATGCAACACATCTTTCAGATGGTGATACACAAGGATGCTTAGCTTTGGATTGGCAACATGTATGGCATCGGGCCTCGGTGGGTTCAGGGCGCGGCACGCCCTCCGGTTTAGGAGTGTCCCCCCCCAAACCCTCACTTACCTGGTGACTGGCCTTTCTTTTGGGCTTCTTTTCATCTTTCTTCTTTCATCTTTCATCTTTCTTTTTTCTTTCTTCTTTTCTTCTTTCCTTTTTTCCAAGTAGGGGCCATATTCTTCTTTTTCTCAGCATGCCTTTCTGCCTGTCTTATTCCCTACATGCATCTTGTTCCCTTTCTAAAATGGCGCCGTCATTTATTTAATTCTATAGTCTTTTCCCAATCCAACATAGCATCCTTGTTTTTCCTGTGTGTCACTTCCTGTTTAGGGGTATTTAAGGAGTTGCATTCTTACTCTCCTTGCTCTGCAACACTTTTTTTTGGTGGTGATCATGCTCTGGTTGTTTTCTTCTGATTCCAGCCTTTTTTCCCTGCTTGTTCCAGTTTCCTTCCAGTTATGTTTCTTGATTGGAATTCTGACATGTTTTCTTGTGTTTTTTCTTCTGTTCCAGGGAGTTCCTGTCATAGAGGTTTTTTCCCTTTGGGGTTTTTCCTCTGGGACTCCTTCTGGAGGGCATGGACTGCCTTTTGGCATACCATTGTCAGCAGCACCGTGGCTACCAAAAAGGGCCGCCCTTACCTTGGCCAGAGCAGGACCTACAGGAATCTAGGTCATCCTTCAGTTCCAGCTGACCAAAACTGTAAGCGACGGGTAGACTGTGACAAGCTATGTAATATAGGCCAAGGTCAAAGACTAACAATAAGTTTGTATGGACTAGTGAATGTAAACATGTGTTTTTGTTTAGAAGTGTTTGGAATTTCATGTTAAATGGACAGGACTCCGCCATACCAGGGGGCATATTTATACTCTGTTTGCGCCGAATGTGCATCAGAAATTTTGACGCACATTTGGCGCAAACCGTGCACCATATTTAAACTTTGACACCCGCGGACGTCAAAATTCCTCTGTGTGAGTCATTTTTTGGATGCGGGAAACTGCGTTGCGTTAATGACATGCAAGGTAGGAGTTCCCCCCAAAAAATGACTTCAAGGCCTGTGCGCCTTATTTATACTCCTGCGTCATTTTGACGCACAGGAGAGGGGAGACCTTAAAAAACGGCGCACAGCCTGATGTGCGCCGTTTTTAAACACCTGGGTCAGCGCAGGCGTTAAGGGGCCTGTGGGCTCACTTCCATGGTCTCTGACCAAGGAAGGAGTCTAGAGGTGCTCTTCCCTGCCCCCAGGGACACCCCCTGCCACCCTCACCCACCCCTGGAGGACACCCATGGGTGGAGGGACCCATCCCAGGTAAGTACAGGTAAGTTGAGGTAAGTATTTTTTTTAAGTGGCATAGGGGGGCCTAATTTGGGCCCCCCTACATGCCACTGTGCCCACTGACCAGGCCCAGGGGACAGGAGTCCCCTGGGCATGGCCATTCAGCAAGGGGGCATAACTCCTGTCTTTGCTAATACAGGAGTCATTTCAATGGATGTTGTGCGTCATAAAATGGCGCAAGTCCGGTTTGAGGCATGATTTTTGCCTCAAACCTGACTTGCACCATTTTTTGATGCACAACCCTCATTTTCCCCTACGTCAGCGCTGCCTGGTTTGAGTCATCCCTTAAATAAGGCGCCCCATGGCACATAGGAATGGCATTAGCCGGCTGTAAAAAAGATTCAGCAAACCAGCGCCGGCGCTGGTTTGCATCAGAAAGTATAAATATGGGCCCAGGTGTTTATTTCATTTGTGGGTAAAATGCCTATTATAAGCTGCTGAAAGGCAGGGATGGTACATGTTATTTATGGGTTGTTTTTCTGAAAATCGACCATGTGGACAATTTTGACAAACCAGTTTTGGAAAGAGAGATTTAAATCTAGGACAAGAAGAGGAACAAGTTCAGCGGAGATTACAGGTGATATATTTCGTGCCATTATTCTGCCATTATTCTGTAAGTGGGTGTGATTCTGAATGGCATCAAGTTTAGAAAGTTGTCAACTATTGTGGATAAGATGTCTGCTGATTATGCAGGTGGCATGCTTCTGGTGGACACGGAAATGGTTGCTATGAGATCGATCGTTTTGCAAAATCGTCTTGTGTTAGACATCTTGGCCCATATTTATACTTTTTGACGCTAAACTGCGCTAACGCAGTTTAGCGTCAAAAAGTTTTGCGCCGTCTAACGCCATTCTGAAGCGCCATGCGGGCGCCGTATTTATGGAATGGCGTTAGACGGCGCAATCAGACCGGCGCTGCCTGGTTTGCGTGGGAAAAAAACACGTAGACCAGACAGCGCCGGCGTAGGGGGAAAATGGCGCATGGGCGTCTTAAAATGGGGCAAGTCAGGTTACGTCGAAAAAATCGTCTTAACCCGACTTGCGCCATTTTTTAACGACGCCCATCCCCCATCAACATGACTCCTATCATTGTAAAGATAGGAGTCATGCCCCCTTGCCCAATGGCCATGCCCAGGGGACTTCTGTCCCCTGGGCATGGTCATTGGGCATAGTGGCATGTAGGGGGGCACAAATAAGGCCCCCCTATGCCACCAAAAAAAAATATAAAAAATAAAAAATTATACTTACCTGAACTTACCTGAATGTCCCTGGGGTGGGTCCCTCCATCCTTGGGGGTCCTCCTGGGGTGGGCAAGGGTGGCAGGGGGGGTCCCTGGGGGCATGGGAGGGCACCTGTGGGCTCATTTTGAGCCCACAGGCCCCTTAACGCCTGCCCTGAGCAGGCGTTAAAAAGTGGCGCAAATGCGCCGTTTTTTGCCACGCCAACTCCCGGGCGTCTCTTTTGCCCGGGAGTATAAATACCACGTAAAGGCCTGGGAGTCATTTTTTAGACGGGAACGCCTCCCTTGCATATCATTAACGCAAGGAAGGGGTTCACGCTAAAAAATGACGCAATTTCGGCGCAAACGGAGTATAAATATGGCCCCTTATTGGCAAAGGAAGGCGGAGTCTGCAAAGTTTTGAAGGCACAACCTTGTTGCACCTTCATTCTAGATAACAGTAAGGAGATAAGGAAATTCATATCAAACGTGACAAATTTGAAATATGGCCTGGAAGGCCTGAACAAGACAAATATCTGTGAGACAATAGGTAAAAGATTTGCTGCTGTTAATGGTTTGAAGATCTAGGACAGGGAATTTTGAGGATGATCCTGAGACCTGTGTTCATTGTGACATTGTGTGCAATAGTAGCACTTAGATTTTGCAAGTTATACATATTTTGGAAAGTGTAAAGAGCTAAGAATAAAAAGAGGAGGAAAGAGATTGTAATGGAGAGAAAGAGGTGCAATTTTTACAAGAACCTGAAGAGAATTGCGAATTTCAGTAGACCAAGGGCATTACGTTGCCAGAACACAAGGCTTACAATTGTCTCATTGAAATGAGAGTGTCCTTTTCGTGACAGCATATTTTGACATCAGAGGAGGGATTGTTGGAGCGAACATTTTAGTAATGCTTAATGGCACAGAAGTCAGCACTAGGCAACTTTTATATTTGCATTTGAAAGCCTAACCGAGTTAAGCTTCACTGACATGTATTTTAAAAAGTGTACACATTTATATTTGTGGTCGACGCTGTGCCTACAATGTGTTAACATGATTAAATAATGTTGAACTATAGTTTAATCATTAGTGATTTATTAATAGTAGAAATGAATATGATTTCTAATGACTTATGATGTATTAGTTTAAGTTCCAATGAGCAGATATTTCTGCTTGTTGCGCCTGCTCTGGGGAAGCATAAGATTTTGACCAATTTCTAGGTTTAAAGATTCTTTTAAATCTAGGAATGCGTCAAACCTCATTGGTATTTCTTGGGAAAACTCACTGCAACGCCCATGGAATGCCTCCCTGACGCTCTGTAAAGCAACACAACGACTTGCACTGTGTTGCCTTACAACATACCTATAAGGTCTTGAAAAGTCACTCAAAGTGGCTTTGCGAGGCCTTGTAGATATGGGACTGCAATCTGTGCCGCCGGTGCATCACAAAAAGTGATGCACCAGCAGCACACAGGGCTTGTAAATATGCCTGTGAAATACTGGTTAGCAGAGTTATTCACCCTTTGCAAGTAGGGACCACAATCCTAGTCAGAGTAAGTCACAACACAACCTAAATTATCCTGTGCTCACCCTCTGATACCTTCACACAGAGCAGGCAGGCTTAACTTAGAAGGCAATGTGTAAAGTATTTGTACAATAATTCATAAAGTAACTCAGTTAATACAGCACAAAAGGACTCCACACCACGTTAGAAAAATAGAGAATATTTATCTGAGTAAAACAAGACCAAAACAACAAATCAATCCATCCAATGGAAGTCGAGATATGAATTTTTAAAGATTAAGGTCCTTATTTACAGATTTTTGATGCAGTGCAGCGCTGCATATTTGATTAGGTAAATCAAATATGCCAATTGAGGATAAGCTAATTTTACCATGTTTTACGGAGCAAGGACAAGCACTTTAGCACTGGTTAGCATTGATAAAGTGATCCTAAATCCAGCAAAAATGAGATCAGAAAAATAGGTGGAGGAAGGCAAACATTTTGGGGAGACCCTTCAGAGAGGGCCATTTTCCAATGTCTTGGGTTCAGTTTAGAGCCTTGCTTGGGCATGTGTATTTTAGCTTAGGCGTGTGTTCTGTGCCCCTTTACCCGGACCCATGCTCTATTTACATTTATTCATTTTAATACATTGTAGCATCACTGGCTTTCAGTGGGAATCTTTTATTTTTTGAATGAGCTACTATTTTGTGAGTGCGTTGTTATTGCTTTCAGTGCACAACATTTCACAGTGTACCTCTGCTCAAGGTTGCCCAGGGCGGTATGTGATATTCTATATAATATATGGCACCATAAGAATGCGTAGCTAGCCTCAACACTTAGGCACATGCTCAGATCAGGTCTGCTTCTCAGAATACAAACATGTTTTATTATAAAAACATCACACAGGCCGGAAGAAGGTTGGAGAGGTCAATTCAGTCAGGAGGCCATCCAGTCCCTTATGCCATTTCATTGAAACATTGCTGACCTCAAACCTGTCTCTACAGCCAACCGAAGAGACAGCAGGCAAACCCATGCTTTTCAGATATGGGGGCAGGTGTTCCTTCCATGGACTGATTACAGGCAGAGGAAAGGGCTAACACTTCCAAGTTCTCACATCGATGCTAGGAAGTGGGGAGGGGTAGGAATTCTTAGGCACATATTATTCCAATATGCTGGTGTTGTTCATTTACTTTTCATTCATTGTAACAATCCTGATTATGCTATGTCTCATCTTCCTAATAATCACAGCTCATATACTTTATCATAGATTGCAGTATTTTCAATAAATGTATTGAAAACTATCCTGCATCATTTGTTTGCCTATGTGTGTGTGTGTGAGGCTTGTGCTAACAAGGAAAAGGGTAAGATCTGCAGACCACAACTTCCCTGATGATTCACAGAGTGTCATGCGTCAGGGTACCAGAAGTCACCTTGTTCTATGTTTGAGTGAGGTGCTGCAAGCTAGCCAAAATGGTTAAACAGACAGTTAGCAAAAGGTGTGGGATTGACTCAGTCACCCACAAGCAATGATGCTGCTGATTAAATCCAGCAGTCTCGTCCTCATGACGAGAGCCTATGATACCAACAAGAACCATGCTGCCTGACTAATCTTTGGTCTGCAGCAATGCAATGACAAAATCTCAGCCTAGAAATATCTATACTAGCTACCCTTCAAGAAAAGATCATAAGACCTTGGCTGTACCTCACATCATCTCTCCTAATGCCAGCCCCATAGAACCAACTTTCTATCCGTCCAACATTGTTTAAAAGATAATGGAATATATCTCTTCACAAGTAGGGGCCCATGACTTGAAAATTATGTTCATACATGTAAGTCTGAAGGTGGCTCACTAAAGTTTTTCAGGGGATTGAATCGCCATCTCTTCCAGTTTGGCTATGACTTGGTTGCCCATTAGTCACTCCAAGTATGCCATGTGCTCATGCACTCCTGACCTATTGTGTATCCATTATGCATTCAGCGGAAAAGTCCCACTCTGTTCAAATCACTGGTGATTCAGGACGGCAGGCATTGCAGTGGTAGCCTGCCCAGCCCTTGACTGAGTGGATATCTGTGGTGGTGGGTCTCTCAGAGGTTGTCTATGGTAAACCAGGATTGTGAGTCATCTTTTAATAGCTATGTTATGAGGAAGACCTGCAGCAGGTTCCTTGCCTTCTGCTAGTGTAGCTACGTCCTGGAACTCTCATAATGTAGACACGTGAGAATGCATCGCTGTGTTGATGAATGTAACTGCTCTATCTTTCATGTTTGCTATTAGCCAGGTTGTGGCATGACTTTATTAAACATGTCTTTAGTGGATAGCTAGTTTCACCATTAGGAGGGATGTGTAAAGGTAGGAGTGGTAGGCAGTGTCTGTTCATTTTCAATGCAGTGTAAGCTTTGGACTACACTCATCCGTGTATGCATCAGCATCCATGATTGCAGCATCTTGGCACAACAAAGGGGAAAGTTTTAGCATGCAGTGAACGAGATGGACATCACATACTAACTGGTTGTTGAGTCTTGTATATTGCTTGCAGCTGTAGTATTTGAGTGACATAGTGCCTTCTTGATGGCAAAGGGTGTACGTGTCAATGGATTAGCATGAATTAACCCACATCTGTCATAGACGTCTCTCTTCCTCTGTGATGTTGACTGGTATGACAGTAAGCATTTAGTCTGAGTACATTTATGACTTCCCTCACTGACTTCTAAATATATGGTTATAAGATATAGAGAGGGGCAACTTATTTACAAGGAGCTTACGCCGTTGTTGCATCATTTCTTTTTACCCCTCAGCGGCTCGTTCCCTGCTCCATGTTGCCCCATATTTACAAAACAATGCATTGGGCCCAAAGTTCAGTTTTTGTAGACTTGCATTAAAATATATCTGTGTTAAAGCTGGTGTGTCATGAAGATTTTAATGTATGCAGGGTAGGCATTCCATGGTAAAATCTCACTTACAACTGACGCAGTGATATTTATGAGTTTTTCAATGTGCGACGCATCTTTGTGATACATCGTTTTCAGCCTGGAATGCGGCAATATTCCTATGCCTCTGTAGCCTAGGCAGAGGAACTGACAAGGTGGCTTTGTAACATGGATCTGACCATTTGAAGTCATTTAACACCCTGGGATTTCATTACTTTACATTCCTTCTACTAGTAGTGGGTCTACACATGTGAAAAACATGTTGTAGGACCCCTTGAGCAACCTGGGACCATGGCACTTATGATATCATCATCCACTGCAGCAAAGCTATGTGACATTGTGTACCCCCTATAAGGGACAGGCCAGGATTGTCACTTCTGTATGGAGAAATGGGTCCCCATGTCATGGCCAGAGCAGGTGTTAAAAGGAGGCACACCATTGTTTACAACAGCCCTCAATGGGCTTTGCAGGATTAACATCAACATTTTTTACGCTAATCCTGCGAAGTTCCAAACCAGCATCAAACATTTGGACACCAGTTCCCTAACTACCACCATGGTTTTTCGTATCTTAGATATGGCTCACACATAGTGGCATTAGGGGGGAACTAAAGGGGCTCAAGAAAGGTAGTGTTGCACTAGGTGCAGCTCTGTTGATTTTTTAATCAGGCCCTTTGTCCCTACAAATATTGCCTAAGGCGCTTTCAGTTTCAACGTGACCTGGCACATTAAAAGTTAGTAGACCCATTGGTGACAATTTTTCGCCCTGAAGAAAGTCCTGCATCTATGACCGGGGATGTTTTTGAGGAAAAATACAGAGACAGCAGGTCTGCCATTCCATGGCCACGTAGTTTGGCCTGCAGTCACGCATGGAGTTTACTTCCTGCATTGGGGCATTTACAGGTCTTTTTTCTTCGTCAATGCAGTTTTTATATTAGCACCGGCTCGCGTCATTCTACAGTGCCAGCTGGGTGCCATATTTAGGGAATGGCGCAAGCTGACGCTAAGACTAGGCTGGTGTCACAAAAAATGACACTAGCCAGGTGGGGATGGCGGTATGGGAAATGGCGGTTGTGCGCTAGAAAATGACGGTAGGCAGGTTAGCGGCAACATTTCTGCCGCTAATCAGCCGAGCGTCATTTTCTGACACACAAGCAGCTACATACATGACTCCTGTCTAAGTGTAGACAGAAGTCATGCCCACCACCCCAATGGCCAGCACAGGGGACCAGTGTCCCCTAAGCATGGCCATTAGACCCAGTGCCAGGCAGAGGGCCCCATGTAAGGGCCCCCAATGGCACTTTACGGAAAAATAGAAAACTACTTACATTACTCACCTGGGATTGGGTCCCCCATCCTCTGGTGTCCCTCTGGTGTGGGTGGGGGTGTTCCTGGGGCGGGCCCCGGTAGACCCATTCCACATGGACCCTAACACCTGGTCTGACCAATAAATAAATAATGGCACTAAGCAGGCTTAGCGCCATTATTTTGGTCCGCCACCCACCAGTGCACCATTTTTGCATGGGGATAAATACGGCGCTACAGGCTTAGAGTCATTTTTTGAATCAGAACGCTTACCTTGCATCTGATTGACGTAAGGTGGGTTCACACATCCAGAAAATGGTGGTAAGTCCAATATTTTGACGCTAGACGTGTCTAGCATCAAAATATAAATATGGAGTTAAGTGTGTGCCATTTCAGCGTAAAAAAAATGATGATAAAATGGCGCAAACAGAGTATAAATATGCCCCTTGGTGGCTTATTTCTAAAAGGTTTGCTCTGCCGGTGCCTTACTTTTTGTGACGCACCGATGACGCTGGCTGCAGGCCCATATCTGAAAGTCCATGCAAAGCCACTTTGCGTGGCTTTTTATGGTCTTGTAGATATGGAGTAGGGCAATGCAGCGCAAGTCGCTGTGTTGCCTTACTTTGCGTCAAAGAGATGTTCCATGGGTATTACTGTGGGTGTTCCCACTCAACTCCCATGATTTTGTATACCTGGAAAATGTATCAAAAGCCTACGCCTCCACATGGGAGGTATAAGAGGGGCACAACAAGGAGAAATAACATTACTTCTCCTCATTCTTTCCTCTTTCTATGCGTGCTGCATTCTGCAGCATACATAGAAGGAGGAAAATCCCACCAGTGATTGTTTTTGTTCAGGATGCTGTCTCTTTCTTCACAAAATCAATTATTCCTACAATTCAGACACCCTTGCACCCTGGTGCATGGGTGCCGGTGCTGGTGCATGCCAGCCAAATGTACACCAACGCAAGAAGAAAGGAGAAGAATCTCATTGATACAGCGCATCCTGCCCTTTTCTTTTGATGCAGGGTAGCGCAGCAAGAATCCTTGTGGCGGTGCCCTGTGCCAAAACCTTGTTAATGAGGCCCCAGATTTCCAATTAGACAACATATAGATGTGTTAGGTTAAAAAAGTTTCCACCATGACTGTATCATCCTAGCAATCTTTCTTCCAACTTCATAGGAGTTGCACATTGAGCTACATGATCCTATCTATAGCCACCCTTTACAGCTGTGTGCCTGCCACCTGCTCTGAAGCTGAATAGTCTCACCTCCCAACCCTCATTCTTGCACTTTTCTCTGTTACTCCTCACCCTGTGCAGGAATCGTGTCTGTCGCATATCTCATTCTCTTGGTTACCGTAAAAGCCAGCCAGTGGGGAGTCCAGATGAAGTTTTTATGGATCAAAGGCGACGACTTCTTCATTGCTGGTAAGAGTTTCCATGTTATAAGAGTTACACTGACGTTTGTTACTCACACAATGTAAGATGGAACACTCCTTAGTAGTTTCTTTCAGAAGAGACATAATATATACAACACAATTCCCACAACAAACAAACTACATTTGGCACAGCTGGTATTTCTTTTACAAAGCCATACATTCATCAGAGCCCCTGGCCTACATCAAAGCAGTCACTAGAAAAATAAGCTGGTCTCTACTTTAAATTAACGGCTAGCACTGGGTGAGGGAATCTGCAATCCTGTTGCTTTTAAGGAAGGTCCACAACAATTGTTTATCCTTGGATAGCTAGCTTCCTTCCTTCTTTATGTGCATTCTTCTTTCTGCACTCTTTTCAGGAATCACTTCGTTTGCCTCTCACATTTCCATTGTGATTTTAATCATTCCTTTTCCTCTCTGTAGCCATGTTTGGTTCTATTTACAACATGGTGTCGTGGTATCTTCTTTCTTTCAGTTATGTATTAGTTTCTGCTTCTGTCTTGCAGCTAAAAGTCACAGATCAATGTTAATAAGAGCCATAGATTGAATGCAGTCTTTCTGTTTACACCAAACATCACACAATAAGCAATAATCCTGGGTATCATTACCAAGCTAGGAATGACTAGCACTCAATAGGTGATCATCCGAAAGTAACGAATATATTGAACTGTGGGATATCTCATAAAAACAAATCATGATTCATGGATGAATCAGGAGAAGAATATATTCCTTATGTGACTTTGATTCTGAATAATGTAGGTGAAACCTTTCCTACACTGCTCTGTGTTTCAGCCTTCTCCTGTCCATCTCACCCATCTTCTTGTGTTAACATGCATTACAAAAACTGTAAGATGCCCTTTGTGTGTTTGTGCTGGGGTGAGGACATGTTTGTGGCTTCATTTACTAAGAAGTGGCGCAGCGTCTCGCTACACCAAATTTGGCAGCGCTGTGTGTGGAGGGAGAAGGTGGGATTAACACAGGGAGGGAGAAGGGGGGATTAAATACCTGCGCTGCTCCTTTCCTCTTTTCTCCGTGCAGAGCAGTGTAAGGATTGGCCGGGAGCGCAGGGCCAGGGTGCTCCCAGGCAGACTGGGAGCCTGTGCAGGCTCTCTCCAGCTCAGAAACTGTGTTGCTGGGCTGGAGAGAGCCATGTGCGCATATGTGTTTGGTCGGCCAGAGATGGCCGGCCACTCATAAATGCGTCTGGGGGGGGAATGCTGAGCACCCTCCCCCACACTCGTCACCCCCACACTCGTCACCCCGAGGCCTGCCCCTTAAAGGCCTTAATAAAGTTTATTATCCTTTGTGTGGAAAAGGATTGCAGCTGATGTTGCTGGCGGGTGGGGGCGACACTCCTCCACCCTTATGGAGGAGCCACACCAGGCTAAAAGTAGCTGCCTAGCACCAACCCGTTGCAGGGAATGATTGTTTATGTGCAGGAAGATGCCCCTTCCTGCACATAAACAATCATAAATTGCATTTTGCTCTTCCTGTGTGTGCTATAGAATGCAGCACACCTAGGAAAAGCAAAAAGAGGAGAAATACAAGTATTTCTCCTCATTGTGCCATGCTACCACTAACTTTGGCAGTGCTTCGTCACTTCAGAAATGCAGGGAAGCGCTGTACTTAATACAATATGGTGCACCCCTGTGTTTTTCCTAGCACTGGCGCTAGAATTAGCTGCCGGGTGCCAACGCAGGCACTCTTGCACAACAGTGCAAGCGTGCCTTCATTGCAGAGGATGATTGTTTATGTGCAAGAAGATTGTCCCTTCCTACACATAAACAATCATTAATGGTGTTTTGCCCTTCATGTGTGTGCTGCAGGATGCAGCACAAATAGGAACAGCAAAAACAAGGAGAAATACAAGTATTTCTCCTTGTTGCGCCATGCTAATGCCACCCCTGAGGTTGCATTACTCTTTGGATCTGCCTCAGGTTTAGGAATCCTCCTAAATCTGGGGCAGCATCAAAATGCAATGGGTGTGGCTGGGGAATGCCCACAGCAACGCCCATTGCACTCCCCTTTCATGCAAAGCGATGTGTGTAAAGGGACCGTATTTCCAAGGAATCATCAAGCCACAAAGAGTGGCTTCACGCCGGCATGTACATATGAGGCAGGTCATTCCGCCACCAGAACATTGGTAAAAGTGATGTTCTGGTGGCCCAATGCCCTTGTAAATGAGAGCCTTGATGTGTTGGGCTTATTTTTGTGGCAGAAATGTAGTTTCTTTTCAACGGACTGCTGTTTAGTCAAATCTTTGAGAATTTGGACCAGTTTATGAACCATTGTAAGACAAGAATCAAACCTATTGTTTGCCAGAAACCCCTGAACAAAAGACGTTTCACCTGATTCACCTGATTCCTGCCATCCACCACTTCCACCTGAACAATTAACATCCACTAACAACGAAAAGAATATGCCATGTACTCCTTCATTATTTAGTCTATGTATCACCATAAAGTGTACCAGACACACAATGATGCTTGAGAAACAGAGAAACCCTGAGGTAAACGTATAAGATTTTCATCAATAGGGACTCAGACCTCCCCAACCAAAATGAAAATTCTTCAAGCAGAAAAGTGACTTTTGCCACCATCAACCAGCACAGGTTTTGTAGATGTTTGAATACTGTACACCACTAGTTTCTAACCATGTTATCAACAACTTTGCACTGTCCATGATAAATTAGGCAGAATAATACTGAACAAAGACTTGATCTTTTGTACACCACTGCTCAATCATATTTATATCCTACATTCGACCTTGCTCTGCATGGACCTTGAGGGAAAGTACCCTCTTTTTGGCATGGTTATACCCACTTTGTGCCTGCTGTCAATGTGTTTTGACTGTGTTCACTGGGATCCGCCTAACCAAGACCCCAGTGTCTGTGCTCACTCCCTTTAAATTTGGTTGCTTAGGACTTTTCACACCCCACAATTGGCATACTACTCCCCCCCTGTAAGTCCCTAGTATATGGTGCCTAGGTACCCAGGGCATTGGGGCAGCCGAGGTTCCCATTGGCTGCAGCATATATTGTGTCACCCATGGAAACCCATGCAAAATGTATCTGCAGGCATACCATTTCAGCCTGAGTGAAGAGGTGCATGCACCCTTTCACTACAGGTCACTGCACCAGGTTACTATAAGTCATCCCTATGGTAGGCCCTCATATCCCAGAGGGCAGGGTGCAGGTACCTGTGTGTGAGGGCACCCCTGCATAAGCCTAAGAACTCCAGCTCCATTACACTGGACTTTGTAAGTGCGGGGAAACCATTTTGCCCGTGTGCTGGGCACATGTCACTACGCAAGCAGATTCGACCTGCAAGATTCCAGTAGGACTCCTCTGCATCGTTTACTTCATCTTCTGGTCACCAGGACTGCAACTGGACACTCAAGGAACCGACAATCCGCAACTCCAGCAACGACTCTGCTTTGCAACATTGTTTCTCCAGCTCCTTTCAGCAACTGCAACATTTCCCTGGTAGTGCATCCTCTGAGGATGGCGAGTCTTCAGCCTGCACAAGAAGTAAGAAGGAATCTCCCTTGGAGTGAAGAAGTCACTCCCCTGCATCTGCAGGCACCAAATGGATTGACGACTGGCTGCATGGATCCTCTCTCCTCCGCAACTGTGTGGATCCTGCATCACAGGTGGTGGTCTGGGGTGGTCTCCTTGGTCCTTTCTACCAGCAGTCCAACTTGGGAGATGGTAAGCCCTTGCCTCTACTCGCAGGACAGTACCTCTGTGCTCCGCGACTCTTACAGCTATCCCTCCTCCAAGGCATCTTCAGGCTCTGTGTAGCCCCAGTCCCCAGCACTCCTTCCTGCAAAGCACAGTCTCTTGCCTGCTGCTCCAGAGACGTGGGACTCCTCTTCAAGTGTTCTGAGGGGGCCTCACTACGACTCCTGCGTCTGCTACCTCTGGGTCACCTGTGGGGGCTGTCTCCTCTTCTTGTGACTCTCTCAGCTGCTGAGGGTCACCTCGGACTCCCCTCCTTGGGTCGAGTCCCCTGGGCCTAGCAAACCTTCTTTCCAAACTCTTGCATTTCCCAAGGCTTATTGATGGTTTTTCAGCACTACTGACTGACTGCATCATGACTGCCGACGTGGGACATCACTTGCATTAATTCTGGAACTCCTCTTCTGCTCCTGTGCTGCACTGCTGACTTTTTTCATCCACAGTCGACCTGGTCCTGCATCCACAGAAGGGTGGTTAGTGGCTCCTGCTACAGCCGGACAGTCCATCTGGGACTTGTTCCCCTTCTTTGCAGGTTCTCTTCTTCACGATCCACCTCTGGTTTCTTCCAGTCTTGTCGGGGTCTTTCACAGTCCTTTTCCAAAGTCCTCCTGTTGGTTTTGGGGAAAACCAGATGCTTACCTCTTCTCTCCAGGGACAGCACCTTCGTAAAACAATTAGAAAACAGGCTAGTGCACGGAGTCGGGGAGCAAGGTGTCGCTGGATCCGATGCGGTGTCTGTTCCGGTGGCACAGGGCAGAGGAGCAGTGGTGCCACTCAGCAGCGTTGGGTCATTTTTCAGAGCGGTGGAGGTCAGGAGGCGTCAGTTGCGAGGTATCAGTCCCTTATTACCTCTGGCAGATACGAAGTCTGGTGAAGTCACGATGCTGTGGGGCGACCTCACGGGGTAGCAATGACATCACAGAGCAGCAGGCACTGCAATGGCATCGGATGTCACAGACGTCGGACTTACGACACTCCGCGGTGACACGAGGCCTGCGGAATCATTGGGGTAGTCGCACTTCTGCAAGGTCCACGGCTTCGGGGCAGGCGTCGTCGCAGTTTCTGTGCAGCAGCGTCCTTAGCAAAATAACATGGCATGGTCCGGCGTCATTAGATAATTTTGTCTCCAGAAATTCACTTCCAGGGGGCCAGGAACTGGAATGGCACCCTCTGGCAAGGTAGAATCCACAGCATGCATACTAAAAACTAGAAGGTGAAGCCTTTGCTGTCCCTGATGCTTCAAAACAGGAGGCAAGCTCAACTCTAAGCCCTTGGAGATATCTCTCAAGCAGGAATGCACAACAAAGTCCAGTCTTTGTCACCTTTCACAGGCAGAAGCAGCAACTGCAGGATATGCCAACAAAGCACAGTCACAGGCAGGGGCAGCACTCCTCCTCAGCTCTTCAGCTCTTCTCCTTAGCAGAGGTTCCTCTTCATTCCAGAAGTGATCTTGAGGTGATCTAAAAGTCTAGGTTTTGGGTCCACAACTTGTACTCCTTTCTGCCTTTGAAGTAGGCAAACTTCAAAGGAAAGTCTCTGTTGTTCACAAGATCCTGCCTTGCCCAGGCCAGGCCCCAGACACACACCAGGGGGGTGGATACTGCATTGTGTGAGGGCAGACACAGTTTATTCAGGTGTAAGTGACCACTCCTCCCTCTACTCCAGCTCAGATGGCTCATCAGGATATGCAGGCTACATCCCAGCTCCCTTTGTGTCACGGTCTAGAGGAGGTTCCCAAATAGTCCACCTTATCAGTCTGACCCAGACATGGAATACACAAGCAGGCAGAGTCACAGATTGGTTTAAACAAAAAAATGCCCACTTTTTAAAAGTGGCATTTTCAAACGAACAATTTAAAAACCACCTTCACTAAAAGATGTATTTTTAAAATGTGAGTTCAGGGACACCAAACAACTCATTTCTATCTGCTCTCAAAGGGAAACTTAACTTTAATAATATTTAAAGGCAGCCCCCATGTTAATCTATGAGGGAGATAGGACTTGCACAGTGAAAACCGAATTTAGCAGTATTTCACTGCTAGGACATGGAACACACATCAGTAATGTCCCACCTTTAACATACACTGCACCCTGCCTATGGGGCTACCTAAGGCCTACTTTAGGGGTGCCTTACATGTATAAAAAAGGGATGGTTAAGGCCTGGCAAGTGGGTTCACTTGCCAAGTCGAATTGGCAGTGCAAGACTGCACACACAGACACTGCAGTGGCAGGTCGGAGACAGGTTTACAGGGCTACTCATGTGGGTGGCAAAACCAGTGCTGCAGGCCACTTGTAGCATTTGATTTACAGGCCCTGGGCACCTCTAGTGCACTTTATTAGGGTCTTATTAGTAAATCAAATATGCCAATCATGGAAAAATAATCACCAGTACAATTTACACAGAGAGCATGTGCATAGCAGTGGTAAAATGCCCAGAGTCATAAAGCCAACAAACGTGGTCAGAAAAAAACAGGAGGAAGGAGGCAACAAGTTTGGGGATGACCCTGCAAAAAGGGTCAGGTCCAACAGTTACCATAATAAAGTACCTTATTTTTGTAACACTGAGACCCAGATTTATACTTTTTGATGCAAAGCTGCCCTTGCTCAGTTTTGCATCAAAATGTATAGCGCCGGCTTGCGCATTCCAGAACGCCAGCCGGGCGCCATATTAATGGAATGGCGCAATCCAGTGCAAAGGGTTGGCTAGCGTAAAAAAAAAAAATGGCATTAGCCGGGTGGAGGCGGTGGTATGGGAGAAGGGGTTTTTGCACCCAATGATGTTAGGCTGGTTGGAGTAAAAATAAAATGACTCTAAGCAGCCTAGCGTCATTTCTTGATGCAAAACCATCCATACCACATGACTCCTGTCTTAGAAAAGACAGGAGTCATGCCCACCACCCCAATGGTCAGCACAGGGGACAAGGTCCCCTAGGCATGTCCATTTCACCCAGTGCCATGGCACTTTGAAAATAAAATAAAAATACTTACCTCAACTTACCTGTACTTACCTGGGATGGGGTCCCCCATCCTGTGGTGTCCCTCTGGTGTGGGTAAGGGTGTTCCTGGAGCTTGGGGAGGGCTCCTGTGAGCTCTTTCCATGGTGTTTGACCATGGAAATGGGTCCACAGGTCCCCTAAAGCCTGCCCTGACCCAGGTGTTAAATAATGGTGCGAAGCAAGCTTCACAACATTATTTTTGACTGCCTCTCTCCCGTGCACCATTTTTGCACGGGTGGATAAATAAGGCACAAAAATGGATGGCTTGAACACAAAAGATAAAACTAGTCCCATATTAAAAATTCTAAGCTGGAACATTGCAGGCCTAAAAAGTAAAATGGAAGATAAGGACTGGGTTGAATTCATTAAAAAACAAGACATCAGCTGTTTCCAAGAAACTTGGGCTATTAATGCTATTGACCTAGATGGGTTCTCCACTTTCCACTCACCCGCTATCAAGCAAAAAAAAGGAAGACCAACGGGAGGCCTGATCATTTTGTTCAAAACTTCACTACTGGGAAACTCCGTAGTAACCCATGCTGTATTAAGCAAGGAAATCCAGACGCTTGCGGTAAAATATGAGGAGTGGTCACTCGAAATAGTAAATGTGTATTTCCCTCCTATTAGCCGGGTCCAAGTCATGCCAGGTGTGCGGCTCCTTAAGGAACATATCCTAAATAAAAGAACTACGGGTTGGAGGAACCCAGCACTAGGTCATACGAACAACCGCTCTCCCCAGCCTTGTAAAACCTTTTTACTGATATGCAGTGATTTCAACACTAAACCTCATTCTATCCTCTGGGATGAACAAGTAGTAGAGGAAGACCATGCTTGGAACATTCCAACGCCCCGCATCCAATGTAGTAAAGACTCCAAGAAATGAGAACTAATCTTTGAAGCATTAATAGAAGGAGGAATCCGCACCTTAAACGGAAGAACAAATTCAGATAGAACTTTCAAATCTACCTTTCGATCTGGAAAAAGGCAAAGTATAATCGACTACATGGCAATAAACATCGAAGCCTGGCATTATGTCATCGATATGGAAATAAGGGACAGGATTGAGAGTGATCACGACCCACTGCTAATGGAGATAGTCCATCCGGACATGAGCCCAGGGAAGGCCGTGTCTCCATTCAACGAAAATAGCTTAACAATAACTATGAGACCAAATAGGAAAAACATATTAAGGTCAAATGAGGATGAACCCTATACGAGCACACCTAGTCAAACCTGGTTGCTATTACATAGCACGTTTTTAAACCTACCAGTCAACGAAGCCTTACCCCTCCTGCATAATTTTTATAATCTGCTATTACAAACAACAAAGGAAAAGACCAAGCATCTTCAAATTAATCCTAAAACGATGGAGGGCTGGTTCGATGAAGAGTGTTTGAAACTAAAAAAGACCTTATTACAAGCACTAAAGAATCGGCATTTGAATGACTTTAATGAGCAATATTTTCATGAATGCAGGCAACAGTACAAAAGATACAAAAGGAAGACATTCCCACATAAACTCTGGAAAATTCTACTGCAGGTAATATCGGCAGGGAACTGCAAAAAGTTTTGGGAGATAGTAAGGTGGGGTTGCGAAGGTCCTTCGAAAAACCTAGAACTGAATATTAACCCACAACTTTGGGTAAAGCATTTCACCGCCTTGTACCAGGAAGTTGCCAAGACGGCATCCGGGAGTACCAATAATCCATACAGTCTCATTCAAGGGCTGGCAGGCAGAAATCAAAGATCAAGTAAGGTACTTCCACTTCAAAAGACCTATGCAGTACCTTCAAATCGGCTTGTTAGATCAGTAAATGAATCCCAGAATGAACTAGTCCCTAACGAACTCCCCAGCACAAATTCCATGCAAGCAACCCATGCCACTCCACGTGCAATGGAGTTAATACCGGAATTCAGTGAGAAAGAAATTAAACAAGTTATTCTCCTCCAAAAGCCGCACAAGGCTCCAGGCCCAGACGGTATTCCTTCAGACGCTTACCGTAACCAACTAACGTTATGGCTACCCGCTCTAGCCCGTCTATTCAACAGTGTTTGGCACCACGAGGTAATCCCTACTTCCTGGAAGAAATCAATAATTGTTCCAATTCATAAAAAAGGTCCTCGGGACATGGTGTGCAGTTACAGGCCTATCTCACTGCTTGATAGTGTTGGAAAGATTTATGCCAAAATGATTCAGTCACGCCTAGACCATTGGCTAGAGGATGGAGACTTAATATCAACACACCAAGCTGTTTTTAGGAGAGGCCAAAGTACAACAGATCAACTTTTTAAGTTAAACATGATCTGTGCTAAATACGCCACCCTAAAAGACTGCCCATTATATCTGGTCTTCGTGGATCTTCAAACAGCCTTCGACAGCGTAAACCGCCAAACATTATGGCAGTTATTGTCGGAAATGGGCATACAGGGAAAAATTTTAAGGCTGTTAATTCTACTGCCTACAGGAAATACTGCCAGGGTCAGATATACTACGAGAAATGATTATACGGCAGAAATTCCAATCGAGCGAGGAGTAAAACAAGGCTGTGTTTTGGCCCCAACCTTATTCAATTGTTATATAAATGAAGTAAGTCAAGACCTGAGGGAATTAAATCTGGACGTACCAAAACTAGCCAATGAAAGTATACCTATCCTGCTCTTTGCTGATGACGCTGTACTACTGGCAAGAACGGAGATAGCAATGCATCGACTACTCAGGGGTTTCGAATCATTTTGCACCTCAAGGAGCATGGTAATTAACGAGGGGAAAACAAAGTTTATGATTCTTAACCAAAAACAGACGATGCAATCGACCTTTAGGGTAAACAACAAACCTTTGGCCCGAGTGGCTACGTATGATTACCTGGGTTGCAGATTAGACGAAAAACAGACATGGAAACCACAAATTTATAAAAGCAGCATCTCCCTGGCCCAACAAGCTGGAGCAGTACTCAGATTTGCAAAAGCTACAGGCAACCATTCTGTGAGTTCTGCATTGCTCGCATACAAAACAAAAGCAAGAGCCGCAGCACTTTACAGTGCAGAGATCTGGGGATTCAGAAAGACTCCATCAATACAAGTAACCGAGAATAAATTTCTACGCCGATTACTTTGTCTAGGCAATGCCACACCAATGAACGCAATAAGAATTGATCTACAAATGAGAAAGGTTGAGGACTACATTGCTCTGGCTCCAATAAGATACTGGATCCGTATTTGGTCAAAAGAGGAGCTCAAACCATATAGAGACGTACTTATGGACATCATGAAGCTACAAAGCCATCTGAAATTGCCCTGGTTCAAACACATCTCAACTACCCTGGCTGCTATCGGCCAGGAAGACCTCTGGCTCCATCCAGAAAAAATCAGAAGGCCTAGTTTAGCTGTCATAAAAAAGGCATATTGGGAGAAAAAGACTGAGAGTATGTGTGAGACACTTAGCCCCTTATTCAAGCGCTATATCTTGTTTAACCAAGAGCTTAAACCAGCAATATTCATAGACAGTATTTATCTGGATGAAAAAAGGCTTCTCTATTTTAAATTCCGCATGGGCACACTACCTGTGATGGCCGTGACCAACAGATGGCAACCCGTTCCTCCGGATAGATTAGAATGTTGTCCATGTCTTCACGGTGGCCCAGAAACACTTTCCCAATTCCTCTTATTATGTCACTTCACGCTTAAACTCCGCAAATTGTATTTACGTCCACTTTTTAGATCCTACGGAGTTAGGAAGTGCAATGAGGCGGAAGTGCTATGTATGCGATCAGACGAGAAACACATTGTGACAAAAGTTTCAACTTATATATTGGAAGCATGGAAGCTACGCTCAATAATGCACCCACAGTTGGCACAAACATAACTACATGTGTCATCCCATAGCTATCTAGCCTGTGAAATTGGTGCAGGGTGTTGCAAAACTGGGTTAGGCATCGGGTTTTTATTAAACGGTTGGCAGCCACCGTAAGGTCCCAAATGATTCGTGCCTGAACAAGATATTTAAATGTTAGATTTATAATATTTTTTTTTTTAGAATAAGTTAAGTTTTATGCAAATTATGGCTACGCATTAAGTTTTATGATAATGTAGGGCAAATCGGATATATTTCGGCACATGTCAAATCAAAATTTAAGCACAGTTTTCTTTTTATTGAGATGTTTTATTTAATGTGATTTTTTCCGAGTGTGATGGACTGATATTTATTGTGTGATTATTGTTATGGCCGGATAGGCTAACAACAATTAAATAAATGAAAATGAAATAAGGCACTAGGGCCTTAGAGTCATTTTTTGGATGGGAACGCCCAATCTGCATCTCATTGACGCAAGATGGGTTCAAGCATCCCAAAAATTACTCTAACTCCAATATTTTGACATGAGACTAGTATAGCGTCAAAATATATATATGGAGTTATGTTTGCGCTGAATTAGCGTAAGAAAATGACACTAATTCAGCGCAAACAGAGTATAAATCTGGTCCTGGGTGTTTTCTTTCATGTGTGCAAGGGCTGTGTGAATACAGTGGTATTGCATGAGCTCTGCATGTCTCCTAGATAAGCCTTGGCTGCTCATCCACAGCTACCTCTAGAGAGCCCTGGCTTCCTAGACACTGTGCCTACACTTCACTAATAGGGGATATCTGGACTTGGTATAATGTGATAACACCATAGGTGTTCATCACACACCAGGCCAGCTTCCTAAAGGCATGATCTGTGCGATACTAAAAGGAAAATAAGAGTCAAGTGTTAGCATTTGCTTCACACCCTAGCGCGTCAGAGGATTAATAAGTAAACTTACAAGGAGCTGCGTTTAGGTCGACAAACCTTTGGACCACGTTTGGGGACTTCCCAGTACGAGATATCTTCTTGGCATCACAAATCAATAAATCAATAAATAATCAATAATAACAATCACTAATCAATAAACATTTAATTAAAATCAATAAGTTGAACACACCATGACCTTTCAGTCATGAATAACCAAACCAATTTAGTTAAGTGTTAGGATATTTATTTCCCTGTTGGTTACAATCTAACATCATATCTACTAATCTTATTAACCCAAACCACGCCAAACAAATCCTAATTAGTAATCAACACAACTTTGATTAATGCATCAGTTATATTCATTCAGTATCCAGGCACATCATTAATATGAAGCAACTTAGCAGAGTCTCATTAATACATGATTCAACAAAGCAAGAACTCAGTAATTTGTCTATTTGCATAAGATATTTGTGGAACGCCTTTACTAACATCAAATCAGCATTAGCATGTTGGGCTTCATGCAAAACATTTTAGTAAACACAAATTTAGAAAACATCAAAACTATGGCCTCTGTCAAAATAGCAGTTGGTACCTAGAAAGAAAGGCAAACAGACAATCAAAATTTTGCATTGAATAGTTACCAATCCAAAAGATCAGCAAACAGCGTTAGTCTTCGTCCTCAGGACATCAGTTCATCGGCATCAGCAAAGATAGGGCGGGGAAAAGTCTCAAGATAGCATAGATAGGGAATAGGATCCTTCCCTCATATGGAGGAGAAGTAAGTATCAGGCAAGAATGGGTAGAAGATGGTTTAAAGTATCAGGACAAGACGCTGAAAGAATAAGAGTTCAGTAGCTCAAAAGGAAGAAGACGGAATGGTGAAGTGGCAAGGTGGCAAGTGTCCTCTGGAAACTGAGTCCCCTTTTCTTCTTGGGTCACGCCGTTAAATCAAAACTGTCTAATTAGCCCCTAACTCCTCATTGGATAATAATTGGTGCATCGTTATCTCTGTCCAATAATTTGGTAAGCACTTTGCTAGAATTCTCCACAAACCACAGTTCTCATGTCGCGGATTGGTCCAAGTTATTGACGTCTTCAACGGTTGGAATGTCAGGTAGAAAAAGCTACACTTTGCGCTCCAGTCAGTGTCTCCATTGTCTTCTCCTAGTACGTTTAACCTTGCACCTGTTACGAATTACACTGTTGCATTTAGCAAGAACATCGCCTTGAGCAAGTCGGTTCTCATGAGGAAGAATTTACTACGGCTACACACATATAGGGGCATATTTATACTCCGTTTGCGCCAAATTTGCGTCGTTTTTTTAGACGCAAATTCAGCGCAAAACTAACGCCATACTTATACTTTGGCGTTAGACGCGTCTAGCGCCAAAGTATGAGGAATGAGCGTCATTTCTTTGCGTGAACGCCTTCCTTGCGTTAATGAGATGCAAGGTAGGCGTTCCCGTCTAAAAAAATGACTGCGACGCAAATGCGTCGTATTTATACTCCCGGGCAAAAATCACGCCCGGGAGTGGGCGGGGCAAAAAACCCCGCATTTGCGCCTCTTTTTAACGCCTGGGTCCAGGCGTTAAGGGACCTGTGGGCTCAAAATGAGCCCACAGCTGCCCTCCCATGCCCCCAGGGACCCCCCCTGCCACCCTTGCCCACCCCAGGAGGACACCCAAGGATGGAGGGACCCATCCCAGGGACATTCAGGTAAGTTCAGGTAAGTATAATTTTTTTTTTTTTATTTTTTTTTGGCATAGGGGGGCCTGTTTTGTGCCCCCCTACATGCCACAATGCCCAATGACCATGCCCAGGGGACATAAGTCCCCTGGGCATGGTCATTGGGCAAGGGGGCATGACTCCTGTCTTTACTAAGACAGGAGTCATGTAAATGGCGTCTGGGCGTCGTTAAAAATGGCGCAAATCGGGTGGAGGCGATTTTTTTGCCTCTACCTGACTTGCCCCATTTTAAGACGCCCTAACGCCATTTTCCCCAACGCCGGCGCTGCCTGGTGTACAAAAACCTTCCCTACAAATTTTACATCTTAAAATTCTGTCAATTCAATCTCTTCCCTTATTGGCTTCCCCTTTGATTTTTCCCCTTTACAATTCTTCCCTTTCTTTTTCTTCCCTCGTCTTATTATTTTTCACAATATTCATTTTATCCTTTTGCTAATTTCACATGCCACCCACAATCCAAATAGGCAAGCTATAACAATCAATATCCCCTGTATTATTTTAGACAATATCCCATGCCAAATGTTGCTAAGCCAATTTCCCACTGAAGCAAACCCTTTTCCAACCTTTTTCCAAACACCTGGTTCTTTTAATTCCTTCAAATCTGTACTATCCCTAGTCAAGTTAGTAAGCATACTTCTAATCTCATTACTATTATCTGGTATATATGCACAACAATGACGCTCATTAAACATTCTACAAACTCTGCCATTTTTTGCTAAAAGAATGTCTAAAGCAAGCCTGTTTTGAAGAGTCATAGCCCTCTCCGCAGCAAGTTCAGTATCCATCAGGAGTATAGCCCATGAAAAATTTGCCAGCATGTTATCCACAATAGTAGACACCTTTCGAATCTTTATAGAATTCAAGATAACTTCCACTGAGGGAATTATCACCCCAAATATGTCTCCCACTACACCAGCAGTGGTCTCTCTCTTCTGTCTAGTACGATGTAATTCAGACAATTTCGGAAACCTTTTCAAATCGTCAAGTTGGTATATCTTTGGGAAAACCATCCCCAAATAATATGTCCCATATCATCCCTTTGGAAGACGGTAATAAACATTAAGTCCACATCTGTAATAGATCCCTGAGATCGCTGGATCCTGTCCATTCAACATGAACGTCCATTTACTCTGAAACAAAAACACATGCTTACATTCACTCATTCCCACAAACACATTGTCATAATATGATTTTGGCCGATATATACAAAGCTTCCCTACATGTAATGCGTCTAAAGCTAGCTTCCCTTGTTCCCTAATTGCACCATAACCTTCACTACTAGCAAAAGCCAGCTGCTGCAATCCTTTTTCTAATTTACCCTTTAATGCCCTTCTTCTATCCTCTGTGTGACCTAAAAAGCTTTTCTCTACAGGTGTAAGCAAGCATGTCAAATTATTGTGATGTGCATATGATGTTCTAATTGTCAATGTGGACTCAAAGAATCCTTTAACTAAATTTATACTGCAGTATCTAGCTACACCACTCAAATCCTCTATTATAGGCACATAAGAAAACACTAAGGGCCATATTTATACTTTTCGACGCTGGCTAACGCCATTCTGCAGCGCCATGCGGGCGCCGTATTTATTCAATGACGTTAGCCGGCGTTAGCCTGCGGAGCTGCCTGGTGTGCGTGAAAAAAAATTACGTACACCAGGCAGCGCCGGCGTAGGGGAATATGGAGCTTGGGCGCCAAAAAATGGGGCAAGTCAGGCTGAGGCAAAATTTTCGCCTCAACCCGATTTGCGCCATTTTGTTTTACTCCCAACCCCCATTCAAATGACTCCTGTCTTAGCAAAGACAGGAGTCATGGCTCCTTGCCCAATGGCCATGCCCAGGGGACTTCTGTCCCCTGGGCATGGTTATTGGGCATAGTGGCATGTAGGGGGGCACAAATCAGGCCCCCCTATGCCACAAAAAAAAAAAAAATTACTTACCTGAACTTACCGTATGTTCCCTGGGATGGGTCCCTCCATCCTTAGGCGTCCTCCTGGGGTGGGCAAGGGTGACAGGGGGGGTCCCTGGGGGCATGGGAGGGCACCTCTGGGCTCCTTCCGAGCCCACAGGTCCCTTAACGCCTGCCCTGACCAGGTGCTAAAAAACAACACAAAAGCGGCTGGACGTCATTTTTTTGACCCGCCCACTCCCGGGCGTCATTTTTGCCCGGGAGTGTAAATACGGCGCACATGCCTCGGAATCACTTTTTTAGACGGGAACGCCTACCTTGCATATCATTAACGCAAAGTAAGTGTCCATGCTAAAAAATGACACAAACTCCATGGACTTTGGCGCTAGACGCGTCTAACGCCAGAGTATAAATATGGAGTTCGTTTTGCGTCGAATTTGCGCCAAAAAAAACAACGCAAATCCGGCGCAAATGGAGTATAAATATGCCCCTAAATCGTGATTAGAATAGAAGTATTGGATCTCCTCCTGGTTATAAAATCTTGTTAGTAGTAGACTACAACTTATCCCATAAGTTAACAGCAAGCTATGATAGGTAACCCCCTCCTGTACCGAAACAGGAATCCGTGTGCACACAAAGCAGTCCTTCGCATCCACTGTGTCAACATACTCACTCAGCATAGAAAATGTTAGTGGAAAGTTCCCCTTTTGCATTAGTTCCCTCATGCAAATATCTTGTATCCAGCTCAAACTTCTCCCAAGTTGTTAGTGCAGTGGTAGTCTCAGGAATTGTAACATTGTTAGTCCCACTCTGATCCATTAGTGTCATACCCACAATCACAACCATAATGAATATCACACTCACAATACCTAACCCAACACTCAAATATTTACAACGCCTACTCCCTCTATTATACTGTCTAGTGTTAGCCATGATCTGTAAAGAATCAGAAAGTGGAGGATGGTTAATTCAAACAACAACAACAGAGGATGGTTAAACATTTTTTTCTCCGCAGTTATTTACAGCTTTCAGTTTCACTCCCAGGATCCTTTGTCAATTCCGGTTAGCAGCTTGTCAAAATCTGTTTTCATAAGTCAATTCAGGTTTTCAAAGTCTCATCTGGTAAATTCTCAGTCTCTTTTCTAAACTTTCAACTTCAGCTCGATCTTTACACCAATCCAGTCTTTTCAGCCAGACTCAGGTGCCAAAGTATTGACCTGGGATCTCGCGATCAAAGCAAAACGGCAAGAACTCTTGTTGCCATTCAGCTGTTGTTGCATAAGCCCATTCAGGACCTGCGTATCTTCTGTTTGCTACTCTCTTTCTTTTCAACTTGCGATCACCTTGTAACTCTCCTTCACTCAGATCTTCTCTCCTTGTTGTATCAACTTCTTCCTCTATTGCATCTTCGACAACCACTTCTTACCTCTTCACCTGCAACTCTGGCCACTTGTCTCCTTTCAGTATCTCTCTGGTCTGTGATCTTCCCTGTGGCAACCTTTCGCCCTCTCTTGGCTCTATGGTGTTTTCGCTTGATGGACCTGCAATCTGCTCAGGAGGAGTTTGGACACTCTGACTCTCTTCCACCTCAACTCCTTCGTCTTCTGGGTCTATCAAATGCTCTGGCTCATTCTCGTAATCGGTTGCTTTGGGGAGAACCTCACTCTAAATAGGCTCTCCTGCTGCCTCAGTTGAGATAGGCTCACCGTCACCCCTCTGGATCTCTTCTCCTTCGTCTCTTACTGGAGTGACCAAACCGTCCTCAACAGGCACTCCTTCTGTCTCAGTTCCCCTTTGATCACTCTCCGGCCCTGAGACTTCCTTGTCTGTTGATGGTACTTTCAACAACTCAAATTCCTCATCAGTTGGACACGTCACCTTTTTCGTGTGACTGGCATGGATCCAGTTCGGAACTCCTGCACACTTCACAGCAGTGGTAGTCGTTAGTATCACTTGGTAAGGTCCCTTCTAACGTGGCTCCAAGCAAGCCTTCCTTACGTGTTTCTTGAGGACAACCCAGTCACCAGCTCTCAGCTTGTGTCCTGGATCATTAACCGGTGGCAGGGTGGTACCTGGTGAGAAAAAGAGCGGACCACATCAACCAGACCCTTGCAGTAGTCCAACACCATATCATCCGTGATATTCACAAGAGCATTCACAGGCACTGCGGGCAGTCTCATAGCTCGAACCATGAGAATCTCATGTGGGGACAGTCCTTTTTTCTTGTTAGGTGTATTTCTCATTGACATTAACACTAAAGGTAATGCGTTGGGCCATTTCAAATTTGTGGCTGCACACATTTTCGCCATTCTTGACTGCAGGGTACCATTCATCTGTTCCACTAGTCCTGATGCTTCAGAGCGGTAGCTACAATGCAACTTCTGCTCAATGTTCAATGCTGCACACAGCAAATTAACCACCTCGTTGTTGAAGTGACTTCCCCTATCTGATTCTAAAGAGATCAGAAAACCGAAACGTGGTATCAATTCCCTAAGCAGCAGCTTCGCTACTGTGAGGCTGTCATTCCTGCATGTAGGGTACGCTTCAATCCAATGACTGAAGATACACACAATCACCAACACATATCTCAAACCTCCACACACAGGCATCTCAATGAAATCCAATTGCATTCTGCTAAATGGACCTCCAGCTCTCCCAATGTGGCTCAAATTCACCACTGTCCCTTTCCCCGCATTCATCTTTTGGCAGATGACACACCGATGGCAAATCACCTCTGCAGCTTGTCTGAACTTTGGGTTAAACCAGTCAATCTTGAATAACCTGATCATGGCATCCCTCCCAATATGTGCTTGACCATGATAAAACCTTGCAAATTGTGACAAAAGACTGTTCGGCAAGACCTTTTTCCCTTCGTCTGAAACCCACAAATCATCTGGTCTTTGTACGCATTGCATCCTAACCCAAGAACACTTCTCATCTTTGCTAGCACGACCCTGCAACAATCTCAACCCTTCTAACGTGTCAATCACCCTTAATGCGTAACCTGTGCATGTCTCATCTTTTTCAGGCAACAATTCCCATTGATCCTTAAATGATATACAGTTCAATGCGCAAAACCTTGCGACTTGATCCGCATATCCATTTCCCATTGAAACAAAGTTTTGTGAATTCAGGTGTGCACTGCATTTCACCATGGCAATTTCATGAGGTAACTGAATCGCGTGCAACAACTCCTTGATTCTCTCACCATTTTTCACTGGTGAACCAGAAGAGGTCAAATAACCCCTCTGTGACCACAATTGGCCAAAATCATGAACAATTACAAATCTGTATCGACTATCAGTATAGATAGTCACTCTCATCTGAGCAGAGACATGGCAAGCTCTGGTAAGAACAACCAGTTCAGCTACCTGAGCGGAATACACTGCTTGAAGCCAGGACTCTTCCAGGATACCAGAAATCGTGCATACAGCATATCGGGCTCTCAGCACGCCTACTGAGTCTCTCAAACATGAGCGATTGACAAAGATAATTTGGTTGTTTTCTTCCAATTGGGTATCTTTAATATCAGGTCTCGGCTTGGTGCACATTTCAGTTACCTCAAGACAATCATGCTCTACATCTTCCACATTTTCAACTTCTGTATTTTCACTTGGAAGCAAAGTTGGCGGGTTCAACGCTGTACATCTTTTTAATGTTACATTTTGTGACCCCAATAAAATCGTTTCATATTTGGTCAACCTTGCTGTGAGCGAGTAGTCGGATATAAAGCACTCTAGACCGCAGTAAGCTGAAGAAAGGTTTATGTTTATGGAAAGTTGAAGATGTAGGAGAAACCAGGTGAGTATTTGGTTGTATGACTTGAGGGTGGGGATCGTCTTGAGATTCTATCTTCACTCTTCGTTTCTGTCTCCTTGGTTCACAGGTCATTCCCGGGAAGTGCATGTGGAGAGAAGAAGAGACAGCGGTAAGTGTACATGCCACCCAACTCGGTTTAGTCTTTATATTCTTTTCTTTTCCCCCCTGACTCTCTGTTCGTCTTATTACAATCGTTTAGTCATAAATAACAGATGTTGTCTTTCTTCAGTGTTTTTACTTCTATCCTTTCTATTTTCCTAATATGTGGACCTACACATGGATTTGCTGGCCTTCGTTTTGGAATTTCTACAAGGACTGGGGTACGTAGTATAATCGTTTCCTTCCTCACCTTTCCTCTGATATTTGTCTGTTTACTCTGTTCCAGCCCCCCTCCTTTCCTCCGTTTTCGTATTGGTTATGAGTCCTCGTTTTGTTTTCTTTCCCCTCCCGCTGTTCCACACTTTCCGACCTCCCTCCTTGTACCCTCTGTCTCTCACTCGCGCACTCTCCTGAAGCGTGGCGGGATGCAGCCACTCGTCTCCCCGGTTGCCTGGATCAGGTTCTCCGGACACTCGTCTTTCGTCTGCAGCTTCAGGGCTTGTAGGAGACTGCCGTCTCCTACTCTTTGGTGACTTCCGATCCTGGTCCTTCACCTTCAGGTCTCGGTTGCTGGGTGTTTCTTCTTCCACGAAAGGATTCACAGCGCTCCCCTCCTCTCCTGGGAGTTCCTCCAAGGCTTTGAACGCCATGAAAGTCTGCCGCGGTAGTTTTGAAGTGTCAGTGCATCGCCACTGCCGGTTCTTCCACCAATCACGATCAGGGAGCCTCAGAGCACCAGGGGCAGAGTCAGCACAAGCAGGAGCGGAGTGTGGGCGAGCAGAGTCCAGCCCGTCACACTTGCATTCGTCATGTGCTGTGTTTTAGTACGGGTCAACAGGATTTCAGCTGAGTGAGGGACTATGACTGTTAGAGTATGTCCCATCACTATGCCTTCACACTGTCTGAGGCTTTGTCCAACTGCTGCTAATGCACGCAGACAACCCGGTAAGGCTGCTGCAACTGGGTCCAAAGTAGCTGAAAAATATGCTACTGGTCGGTTTACTCCTCCATGGACCTGTGTCAAGACAGAGAAAGAACATGCATCACGTTCATGACAAAATAGAACAAAAGACTTTGTGTAATCAGGCATACCTAAAGCTGGAGCCCTGCACATGCTCTCTCTTAATTCAGTAAATGCTCTCATTTCCTTCTCTCCCAACACTATGACATCCAGCCCCTCTTACGGTCAGCCTCATCAATGGCTTGGAGATGACTGAGAAATTCTGGATCCACTGATGACAGTAACCCACCATTCCTAGAAACATCCTAACATCTCTCTGTGTTGTTGGGGGATTCATCTGTAACAATGCAGTTACTCTTTCCCTGGATAACTTCCTTGACCCTTTCTCAATTTGATGACCCAAATACTTTACCTCTTTCTGACAATATTGCAATTTCTTTGGGGACACCTTGTGCCCGTTCTTTCCCAAGTGATTCAGTAAGGCAATCGAATTATACTTGCACTCGTCCCTCGTTTTGGATGCGATCAACAAATCATCAATGTACTGCACTAGAGTTGATTGGAAAGGCAGCTCCAATGACTCCAAATCCTTCTTCAATATCTGATTGAATATGGAAGGTGATTCCGAAAACCCTTGAGGAATTCGACACCAACTGTAAACCTTGTCCAGGAATTTAAAACGTAAGAGAAATTGGCTGTCCTCATGAAGAGGCACAGAAAACAACGCTTGGGACATATCAATTACTGTGAACCATTCTGCATCGCATGGAATCTGAAACATAATCACAGCCAGATTTGGCACCACTGGGCAGCATTTCACCACTATGTCATTGATCTTCCTCAAATCTTGGACAATCCGAACCTTCCCACAAGGCTTTCTCAGTCCCATTATTGGTGAATTACACGGACTGCTCATCACTTCTTTCAAGACTCCCTATTTCACAAAATCTGCAATTATTTGCACACCTTTATAAGGACATCTTGCGCCATGTGATACTGCAGTATCTGGGGGAACGCAGCGTTTGGTTTCACACTGACTTTAACTGGCTCTACTCCTTTTATCAGCCCTACTTCTTTCCCTGTCAAATCCCACACCTTCTCTTGAACTGTTCCCTGTAAGTCTGCCAGGAGATCAGCTACTGTGAAGATCGGAAAGAAATTAATCAGAGGATATTCCTCATCTGTGGTCTCAGTTTCAGGCTCTGAAACCTGCTCCTCCCCTTCATCATCGCTGTTTGTCTGAACCTCAGTTCCCTCATTGGAGCAGGTGATTGAACACCTCGTCTTGCACAATAAGTCTTTTCCCAGTAAGGATACGGGACTTGAATCACAAACCACAAATCTGTGCAATCCTTGAAAGTGCCAAGCTCAACCTGAACCGGATCTGTGACCAGGTTAGTCAGGAGTTAGTTTGCTACTCTTACTACCTTAAATGTCTGTCCCGAAAGGGGCAGTTTCGGAACCTCTGCAATTCTGACTGTAGAGCGTGTAGCTCCTGTGTCAACCAAGAATGAAACCTTGTGACCCTTTACCTTCCCCTGAACATAGGGTCCTCTCTGATCTATCTCTAAGGACGCTGCAAGCCTATACTCTTCACTATCTGAACTCTGATCTGACCATTCATCGTTTATTCCATTCTCACCATGCAATGGGTATTGCTGTACTGTGTGATTTTGACTCATTCCTTGACCTGTGACCTGTTGAGGAAGCATCACCTGTTGCTGTTCCATTGGCGCTAAAGCACTTGCATTTGTTGTCTAGGTACCATGTGGATATGCTGTTGCATTTGTTGTAACTGCATTGGCTGTATACGCATCTGCACCAGCTGCATGGATTGAAACCCTTGCATCTGATTCACATTATTCTGGAAATTTGAATTTGGACCTCTCAATCTCGGTCCTTTCACATTTTGGAATTAACTGACATCATTGCTTTGTTGAACAACACCATCCTGCACCATCATTGGGCACTCCCGCTTCCAGTGTCCAACGACCCCGCAATCATGACAAGGTAACACCTTCTTCATTCCCTGTGCATCGTTTTGAACCACTACAGTGTTCAAATCTGGACTGCTGTTCACAAAACCTTCTCAACCTCTACCTCTCACTTGCGCCTGAAACATCCCATTTCCCTGCAGCTGTTGCACCATCTGCTGTAGACAACCTCCCTGCATCCCTGTCTGTGCTGCCTTAATTTGCATCACCATCGCTTTCTCCTTCAACTTTCTCTGCTTTAACTCAATCTCAGCGCTGCAGTACTTCTCATACTGCAACACCTTGTCATTCAGCTTTGCTTGCCAGCAAATCAAGTGACCCTTAATCATCTGGCCAATCTCAGGTCTCAACCCTTCCACAAAACTGAACACAAGGTGATTCATATCCTTCGCCTCAACAACCACTGTACCACTGTAGTGCTTAAACGCCTTCGACAACCTCTCATAATAGGCATGTATCGACTCCTTGACTTCCTGGGCCGTTCGATCAATCCTTTGCCAATCAATATTGTTCGGCAAAACTCTTGTTTTCAGAAACTCAATCACCTTATAATAATACTTCATCACATCAGGAGACGGCGCTCCTGTGATTCTGGGCCAGATGTAGCAAAGGGTTTTTCCCATTCTGTGTCAATGGGAAAATGTGTTCGTACATATGGCCCTCTGTCCCTTGCCGGTTCCTCAGTCGGCCAATCCACGCTCCTTTTGCACTCAATCCACAAATAAGCTGGAACTATGATCTCAAAGAGAGTATTCAGGTCTTCCCAAAGACACTTCGCAAGCTTCACAAACCTGTCTGTCTGCGGGGACCATTTTGTTGGCTTCTCCCTCATCCTGGGGAAATAATTCGTAAATGACAGAATATCCCCTCTAGTCCACGGTACATGGACGAGAACCCCTTTGGCAGTCTCTCTCATTGGTTACATCTTTACCGTACCTGTATCTGGTAATGCTTTAGCTGACTGCTCTATGCAATCACTCTTCCTCTTGTCTCTTATCTTCGCCCATCTGCCTTCCCACTTCTCTAAGGCTCCCCAAACTTGTGCACTCTGCAGTATCTCCTTGAGGTACGCTTTCATTCCAGTAGACCTCATGTGTTCAAAATCCTTGGGCTCAGAATCTAACCTGTAACTCCTCTTCAGATGTTTGGTATTTTCTAAATCTACGCCATATTTGCCTGCCAAATTTGCCAACCTCTGGTGCACCCTGCTCACTTCTCTATTTATCTTTGGACACAAGTACCTCAATTCTGCTTCTGTGTATGACACTGACCTGTTCACACCCATACTCCCTTCAACAAGTTCATTGGCTTCCATGCCCAACCTCACAAAATTCAGGTGTTCTTCTCCTTCTGCTCTCCCTGCAGCTACAGGAGCAGTCTGTGGAGTATTAGGCTTGTCTAACCAATCGGGCAGCTATTGTGCTGTTAAACCTTGTAATGAGATATTCCCAGCCTGCGCTAAAGGTGTCTGTGGTACATTCGCACCCGAGATTTGCGGTGTCAGCAGTCTTGAAACTGACTGCCTCATGGCTTCTGAAGGAGTCCCAATCGGACTGAAATGTAACAAAGACCTAGAGCCTTCAAATGTCGGTTCCCTGGAGTCGTCCTTGGGAGCTTCCTACGAAACCCTCCTCTTGTCATATTTTGTGTCATTACCCCTTGATCACGTACACTAGACCTCTCCTGCGCATACAGTGGTACTGGTTGACCAACCGTAATAGGCAAAGATATGGCGTCTGGCGTCTGTCTGTTCCCCAAAACCTGTGGAGAACTAACTCCCATATTCTGGCTCATCACTGGTGTCATGTCTGACTGCAGTCCCGTGACCGAAGTATAATTCGGAATCATTTGCTACTGCACCTGGGGCAGTAAAGGTTGAGCTGACTCGGTCTGTATCAACTTTGGTCTTCCATATACTGGCTCTGTCGGCACCATCAGATTAGTGGTAGTCTCTAAAATAGGTACATCGGGATAAAGTCTCTGAACCTGTGGCGGTTGTAGCTGAGATTGCATACCGTGGGCAGTGGACACGCTAAAACTACTCTGCACCAGGACTGGTGTCAAGGCAGGACTAACCTGTGTCGGATTCATTGTCACCTTCTCTTGTGCCAGTCCTGCAGGACATGTACTGTTACTCAGTCTATTGTCATCTATCGCATATGGCGGTGGTCGATCATTTAGTAACTGATTAAGGGACTCATCATCATCTGAGTCATCTACCTCTGACCAGGGCTTCCTGACCTCTTTGTCTTTGGAAGGACTTTTGTCAGTCTTACAAGTAGCTTTCCCCGTTTTGTCTTCACCTTCTTGAGCTATCGCTGGAAACAGCCTGACTCCATCTATTGTTTCTCTCCTCCAAACTCTCTGTGCACTATCCCACCTAGCCTCTGCTAGTGTCTTTTCTGCTTTCCTCATTCTCCTCTCAAATGTCTGTTGCTGTTGTCATATTGCCATCAGTTCCCAAATTGCCAATGCCTCAAACTGTGCTGGTCTCGGAGGTGGCTTCAGCTCATTTAGCACCCTCCACAGATTCTCCAAAATCCTCAAATTGAACGTTTCGTTCTCAGGAAATGCTAAGCACCCTTCTTTCTCCATAGCTTTGCAAGATTGCTTTAGCCAAAGACATGGCACAATGCCGTTTTCCTTCATTACAGTGTAAGCCGGTGTATCCTCTGGCGGTGTAACCTCCCCTACACTCGCGGTAATATATATACGTCTCCCCTCAAAGCGCTCTTTAAAGCCTTGAAAAATGTCATCTTTATGTCTTTTATTTTGTTCACAATCAAATCAGGAAGTCACTTAAATTCCCAGAATTCTCTTTGCCTACCTTCTCAACCAATTGCCTCTCACGGACGGCTGCCAATCCATGCGCGACCCTTCTCACTAACCAACCTATCTCAGCGCAGCTCCAATGACGTCACACTCACACACACTACGGCTGACAAAGTCTTGCGGCTTGTCTTCTCACTCTCGATTTGAACAAAACTAATGCAATATATTGCGAGCACTAACCAAAATAAACTCAAAATTTGCTGGTTTACTACAGGAAAGGGTAACACAATTGCTTCAGAACTTTAGAGAGATTTCGCTTAGCTTAGCCGCTACTCTCTCCTTCTCAGATCTTTGACCCGCAAATTCTACTCACGACTTGTCAATGGATTATTGTTTTAGTGCACTTTAGAACTCACTAAGGGCCAGATGTATGAAAACATTTTGCATTCGCAAACGGTGCGAATGCCCATTTGCGAATGCAAAATGCCATTTCAGAATGTATGAAATACATTCTGAATGCAATTTTAAGGAATCGCCAAAAAATAGCGATTCCTTAAAATTGCGACCCTGTTTAGAGAGTCGCAAATTGCGACTCTCTAAATAAGAAATGATAAATAAGGATTCCTTATTTGCGATTTCTTAGCACATGTATGAAGCCATTCCTAAATGCGATTTGGGCATTTAGGAATCGCTATTTACCACTAGGTTCAACCTGGTGGTAAACATTTGCAAAATTTTAAAATGCATTTAAAATGCATTTTTAAAATGTACATGTAAAGCACACAAGCCCTTTTGGCATGTGTGCACCTTACATGTCCCCAAAACTTTTTTTGGGGTGCAGCAGAGGGGGCCTTAGGCCCCCAGCACCCTGGGGTTTTGCATTTCCCAAATTGCGATTTCTGGTTAAGAAATCGCAATTTTGGAAATGCAAAAAATTTGCAGATATGGGTTAACAGGCCCATAGGTGCGAATGGGGACAGATTCTCTATTTGCGATTCGGTAATAGCATTTGCGATTTTTAAGAAATCGCTATTACCGAATCGCAAAAATCATACATACCTTTTTGCAATTCTGAAAAAGCGATTTCTTAAAAATCGCTATTTGAGAATCGCAAATCGGTTGTATGATACATCTGGCCCTAAATCTCTATCGAAGTTTTCATTCACTCACTTTGACTCAAACTCGACTAGTCGACTTCACTATCGACCTATTAAACCACACAAATTACAACATAAACCAAGTGTCTCATACACTTATCAATGTACTCCAGAGTCTTAGACCACGCAAGGTCCGTACATCATCAACAACCATGTGGACAATTTTTTTGCACAAAGCGCCACACTCACATGAAGTTCGCCGACTTTCCTACTCTCATACTGAGGAGTACTCCCACTCCTACTAAAACATCTTCATCTGGCCTAGAATCCTCACAAACATCACAATTCACCTGCAGTATGCATAAGCTGTGCAAGCGCAAAACCCTACTTCATTCACACTGTCACTAGAACACCGAGAACATACTTAAACTCCCTTCAGCAAGCTCCGAGATTCCGGGAAAGTCATTCGGGACTTTGGGACACATCATCTCTCCAATTAGCATCTTTGAAACAAAAAAATAAAATACAAAATACAATTTATTTGGTACACCTTGCCTACCTCCAAACCACACCCATCAATCTCTACCAGACTGTTGATCTTTCACACCAGGCCCCCAAAGCAAAATAAACACTTCTTCTACCAAACTGTAATTTGCACCATCAACTCTATCAAACCGTAGTCCCTCGTACTGGGGCCCCAAAGGGTCAAACCATCCTCTGCTACCAAAAACTGTTAGCGCGTCAGAGCCTTAATAAGTAAACTTACAAGGAGACGCTAGGATATTTATTTCCCTATTGGTTACAATCTAACATCATATCTACTAATCTTATTAACCCAATCCATGCCAAACAAATCCTAATTAGTAATCAACACAACTTTGATTAATGCATCAGTTATATTCATTCAGTATCTAGGCACATCATTAATATGAAGCAACTTAGCAGAGTCTCATTAATACATGATTCAACAAAGCAAGAACTCAGTCATTTGTCTATTTGCATAAGATATTTGTGGAACGCCTTAACTAACCTCAAATCAGCATTAGCATGTTGGGCTTCATGCAAAACATTTTAGTAAACACAAATTTAGAAAACATCTAAATTATGGCCTCTGTCAAAATAGCAGTTGGTACCTAGAAAAAAAGGCAAACAGACAATCACAATTTTGCATTGGATAGTTACCAATCCAACAGATCAGCAAACAGCGTCAGTCTTAGTCCTCAGGACATCAGTTCATCGGCATCAGCAAAGATAGGGCGGGGCAAAGTCTCAAGATAGCATAGCTAGGGAATAGGATCCTTCCCTCATATGGAGGAGAAGTAGGTATCGGGCAAGAATGGGTAGAAGATGGTTTAAAGTATCAGGACAAGACGCTGAAAGAATAAGAGCTCAGTAGCTCAAAAGGAAGAAGACGGAAGTGAGTCCCCTTTTCTTCTTGGGTCACGCCGTTAAATCAAAACTGTCTAATTAGCCCCTAACTCCTCATTGGATAATAATTGGTGCATCGTTATCTCTGTCCAATAATTTGGTAAGTACCTTGCTAGAATTTTCCACAAACCACAGTTCTCATGTCGCGGATTGGTCCAAGTTATTGACGTCTTCAACAGTTGGAATGTCAGGTAGAAAAAGTTACACTTTGCGCTCCAGTCAGTGTCTTCACTGTCTTCTCCCAAAAGATTAATAGAACTACAGTAGACAATATACCATGACAATAGCTGCATTCATTTTTATGGGTGAGTGCAAAGCGCTCCGTCCCATTCTCTTATCTCTCTTTGGGCTTCCAACCACGCCCATGTCACATAAGTCACTTACATTGGTACGTGGGCTTGCCTTTTAAAATCCTCTTGCTTTCATTTGTGTAAGGCATGCATACGTCATGCCTCTTCCGGTGTTTAGCCCACCTACACAGCACCGGTAATCTATACGAGGCTCCATGTTTTCAGCATGGTGTCCGGACTACTTTATTTGTTTATTTTCAATGGCGCAACCGCGCTGCATTTTTCATAGTACAATCTAGTTGCGTTTTTTTTCTTTACAATGCTAATAGCTCTAACTCAACCAAATGCGAGACCCGTTGCATTGAAAATACTTTTCTTAGAATGCAGCTGAATAAAGTACCAGCAGCCACAATAAAACGAGTCTCGGATGTACACTAAGCACCTTTTAGCCAGGGAATAATTTATATTAAAATTGAAAGACTTATAGTGACAAATAAGCAACTGAATGTCAGAGACCACGCAACCCTTTGCCGATGTTCATTTAGAAATGAGTAGGTAAATGTTTACATTTACGTAGAAATCATTGAGCTTCAGAGTAAACAGGAAAACTCTCGGCCAGGGTCACTACGCTATTCACAAATGCATAAGAAGGTGAATCCTCCATTTAACGTCTTCGGGCAGTAGCCATCAGTACTCACGGGTTCATACAACCTCGAAAAAAATTGAAGTACACCTTTTCTTGCATACTTACTTCGAGGATGTTTACCTCATGCCCTTACCCACCAAAGATGATTTCCTGCGGCAATCTTCCCTTTTGTTGACTGCTCTTTCGAATGCAGGTTTCCTCTTCGCTCAAGTGGTAGGTAGGCTGTATTAACTTCTGCTAAAAGGTGTACCTGACATTCCCAGTCCTCTGCTTCTTTGTGCAAGACATGAACTGCTTCCCACGCCTAGAATGACTCCTCTTTTGAGAGTCCAGTGCGGCATAGGGATTGTGTGGTTTTGTACCTTCCTAATCTCTCCGGCTATCCTCCCTTTTAGCAATATGACACTGTCGGATATTTACGGGGTGCAATGAAGTGTGAGACTGTTTTACCTACAAGATCGAGGCTCTTGTTTCCGGAAATGACAAGAGACGAACATTAATTAAAAGGTAAGTTCACAACACTACTTTATCACTTTCGACCCTTAGATGGGAACATTGTCCTCATGGCCACCGTGCTAGTTATGGAGGAGATGCTGAGGTAAAAAAATTTCTTTCTCATTACAAAAATTGTTGTAGCATTGTCCAGGCAAAACTTATTGTATCTTAAATTATTAACAAATGAAGAGAATCTAAGGGTGTGATTCATGAACCAGTTTACTGATACATTTTCATTTATTGTTTTATTCACATCACTTTTTTACTTGCGAGTGAAAAGCGCTCTGTCCCGTGTTGTAATCTCTCTTTGGGCTTCAAACCACGCCACGCCCATGGCACAATGGTGTCTTTCATTGGTTCGTGGGCTTGCCTTTTAAAATCTACTTGCTTTCATTAGTGAAAGGCATGCATAAGTCATGCCTTTTCTGGTGTTTTGCCCTCCTCGAGCGCAGCGACCAAGTACTGAAAACATCGAGGCGCGCTGTTTTCTGTCCGGTTTCTGGACTACTTTTTCTCTTTTTTTACAGCACAATCTAGCTGGGAAGAAGTTGAGCGCTTTCCATGACATCGACCCTTTTATATATTTAATTGCACTTTTGCAGGTTACATAGATAATTGCACTTTTGCCGATAGGTTTTGCTGCGAGCAAACTTTTATTTTCATTTGTGTGTCTGCTTTGCACTGATGGCGGCCGTCAGCTCGCTTAAGTGAAACTTTTACTTTTCAGTTTATATGACAAGAAAAGTCCAGTTAGTTATGTGAAATTGTTTTATTATCATTTTCAATTTATGTGGCAAGAAAAGTGCGGTTAGAAGTTTACAATGCTAATTGCTCTAGCTCAAGCAAATGCGAGACCGGTTGCATTGCAAATGCTTGTTCTCCAATTGCATCCTAGACATAGATCTTCACAAACACTGCCAATACTACATAAGTATAAGTTCTTCATACAACATTAACTAGTACAAGTGCCGGGAATGGTGGGATTGAGACCATCACTACCAAGAAGGGGAACTATTGGTAGTAGCTCCCAACTGTTTTCTTCAGGACTGAGTTGGATGTCCCTATCATTCACAAGTGCATTGGTACTGGGGTACCATTCATAGTACCCCAGTATTGGGTCAAGTATTAATCCACACAGAAATCTAAAAACCTCCAGAAATGTTTATTGCAAAATCAAAAACTTCCCTAAAGTGCATACTATTTACAATAAGTCAAACAACTTTGATGCCTCCCACATCCAGGTCCAGCCCCCTTAGTCTTCCTGGCTCTGGGTATTATGGTCCTCCTGATCCTGCTACACTCGGGTTCTAGTCTTTCTGCTGCGCTTGGAATTCTGGGCCCTGGTCTTATGGTGATGGTCCCCCTTGCACTCCTAAGACTGGTCCTGGTACTTTTGGTGCTGATCCTTCTAATCTTTCTCGCTCTGGTCCTCCAGGCTAAAGTTCTTCAGGTATTCTTGGTACTGACCCCCTCATCTTCCTTGCTTATTCTGGCCCCTAATCCTATCGGCGTGGATCTTGTCTTCCTAGATATGGTTTTGATCCTCTTGGCCCTGGTCTTCATGCTGCTTGTCCTAGTACTGCTACACAAACTCATCAGAGTCCTCCTTTAGCTGGTCCTCCTAGGCCTGGCCTTCCTGTTGCTCAGCTTCCTGGCCATCCTGTACCTAGCCCTGTAGCCTGGATCTCCAGACTGTGATCATCCTGGTCCTCATGTCACTGATCCTGATCCTCCTTTTCCTTTTCACCCTGGTCCTCCAGGTCCTGGTACACAAGTCCTGACCGTCTTTGCCCTGATCTTCCTGGTCCCCTTAGTACTTTGTTTTCTGGTCCTCCTAGAATTTTTTTTTCTGACTCTGGCTGCTTATGTCCCTGGTCTCTGCTACCTTGCACTACTTGCCAAGGACATGCTATTCTTGTTTTTCATAGTCCTTGCCCTTCTCGAGATTATGTGCCCATTGTCCTGGGTACTCTTGCTCCTTATGGTTTAGGTTCTCCTCAACATAGTTCTCCTGGACCTGACCCACCTGCTATCTGACTTGATCCCCTTGGTCTTGCCCTTTTACCATCATGATCCTTCCTGGTTCCCCCAGACTTGACCCATCTGGCCCTGTTCCTTTTTAGCCCTCTTGCTCCTAGTCCCCCTTGCCCCTGCTCCCTTCACCTTCACTCTCCTAGCCTGGTATTGCAGGTCCTGGTCCATCTTGCTTTTTTTTTATTGCCACTCTTAGGGCCAGATTTAAAAGAAACTGGTGTGGTGCAGTGCCAAAATCAGCAGTGCCGCGCTGTGCCAGTTTTGAAATGCAGGGATGCACTTTATTCACAAGAATATGGCGCAGCCCTGCATTTCCTCCTGCACCGGTGCTAAATTAAGCTGCCTGCGCCAATGAAGGCATCCTTGCACCACAGTGCAAGGGTGTCTGCGTTGAGGGGAGTGATTTTTTATGTGCAGGAAGGTATCCCTTCCTGCACAAAAACAATATACAATGGCGATTTGGCACTTCTATGTGTGCTGCAGAATGCAGAATGCAGCACACATAGAAGTACCAATGTGTCATTTCTGAATGATTGTTTATGTGCAGGAAGGGACACCTTCTTTTACATAAACAATCATCCATGGCATTTTGCTTCTTCTATGTGTGCTGCAGAATGAACAAAAGCATTCCTCCTCGTTTTGCCATGCTAATGCCTCCCCTTGCTCTGTTAGTTTGGGTTCCCTTGGTACTGCCCCCTCGGTTTTACTAATCCCTGTCCTGTTTATCCTTGTATCCTGGACATACCTGCCACTCCTCTTTAGGTCCTGATCGTCTTAGTCCTCTTCAATCTGGTCCTGATCCTCCTGGCCCTCATCCTCCTGCTCCTTGCCCCCATGGTTATGCAATAATTTGTTTTGTCACAGAATATCCCAGCCTTTCCAAGTTCAGATGTTCCTTGACCTCCGGTTCATGGTAGCCTAAAACCTGGCCGTTTACTTCCTGATCCTAGTTTGACTGGTTGTTACTCCCATGTACTCCTATCTTTATTTGTTTTGATACTGGATCTCCTGTTTCACAGTCTCCTGGGCTGGGACCTTTTCATCCTTTGCACCCTAATTCTCATTCATCAGTCCGTCTGGTCCAGTTCCCCAGTTTAATCTAGTCCCCTTGTTTGTTCCTAATCCTTCTGATACTGGTCACCTGAGTCTATGTAGTCCTGGTCTTAGTTCTGGTCCTCCTTTCCCTGGCCCTCATATATCAGGTCTTCTTAAGTTAGTTCAACTGGCCTTGGTGTCCTTAGCCCTCCTAGTCACCCGTCCTCCTGCCCCATCCTACTCCTACTAGTCCTCCTGGTTTCCCTAGTTTACATTGTTCTTGTCCATCTGACCATGGGTCCCTCTATCATTGTCCACCTAGTTCCTATGTTGTGAGTCACAGTGGTTCATCTATTTCTTGTTGCCCTGGCTTAGAAACCCCCTGAGTCTGACCTTCTGATCCTGGTCCCACTGGACTTATACTTTCTTGTCCTTTATAACACCCTGATCATTCTAATCTAGGGTCTTCAGGTCCTGCTAGACCTGAGCCTTTCTGGTTGTGGTCTTCCTGATCCTGGTCATTTTGCCTCTGGTTCCTTTGGCCTTCTTGATCTGATGTCTATGGTCTTGGCCCTTCAGTCTCTGGACCTTCCCTCCATTGGTCTTCTGGTACTGGTCCTCTTTAGTCTGCCTGCTTGTGTTTGCTACTCCTAACCATGGTTGTCCTCTTCCATCTGGCCCTGGCCAGTGCGCCCTTGTCCAGTGGGTCCCGATCTTCCTGTGCCACATCCTCCTGGCCCTCCTGATCCTTCTCAACCTTGTCCCGGTATGCCTAGTGCTGTATTTCATTGACCTGTTCCTCATTGTCTATTTGTTCCTGGTCCCCTGATTCCCTTACTACGACCCTGCAAAAGTGTCCCTCAACTCTCCATAGCCCCTCTGTCACATAAATTCCATTTGTTTTAAATCCCTGGTAAAGGTTGGCTTTACTAATCCACTTAACTATCCACATAAAATACAGATCTATTAATTGAGGCAGGCATATTAACCCTTTGTGTTACTTCATGACTAGTAAAAACTTCTACTAGACAAAACTCCATCTCTCTCTCTCTCTAGCAGGAACATGAACCTAAAGAGTTATCTTGACATTTTTATGGTTGCCGGAAAGATGGCACTTTGCAGCAGGTAGTTTAATATTTTAAGTTATTGGTAAACACAGCACCCACCCTTTCCAGGTCATCACCCAGTTATTGGTAAACACAGTGCCATCCCTTTCCAGGTCATCACACAGTGTGGCCGCACCTGTCGCACTGCCCTAAAGTCATCCCTGCCTCTTAGCTCCTGAGCTCTGCTCATGGTGTAGCAGTGGAGGGATCTTAGACTGAGCGCCCTCCCTATGACCAAAGTGAGTTTGCATCCATCCATACTCTACCATGAGCAGTTGCAAACACTGTAGTGTGTGATCTAGTAACCACAGCAAAGGATATTGTTGTTAATAGTCTATGTTCAGGATAAAGCAATAGCTGTATTTATTCCCAGTAGAAACAACAATGGCATAGCCACACACAAGTGAATGTTTTTTGGTTATCAAAATATGTGCACAGTTTTAGGTTGGTTACACACTGAATCAAAATTTAGAAACAATCTAATCATGCTTGGCTGTCAGGTACAACAGTTTTCTTTTTTAGGACCATATGTACAAAGCTATTTTGCAGTCAGAAAGTATATGATTTGTAAAATTGGTGCCTTCGCAACTGTAAAATGGCTTTTAACAAAACAGAGCGGCATATTTATGGACACTATGGTCATGCCGTATTTATGATACGGTGCACCATGGCGGTCGTTAGCACAATAGCATCAATATGTTTGAGGCGCTTTTCTACACTAGCATAAAAAATGTTGACGCTAGTGCAGCAAAGTAGCAGGAGGTCCATTGATTTTAATGGGTGTGTAATTTTAATGCTTGCTCTGAGCTGGCTTTAAAAATCACGGAAAAATGGTGCACTGAAATCTTTTAAATTTCACTGTGCCATTTTTTCAGGCCTCCCAGCGCCGGAATGCCCCCCTTGCATACACACAATCCCCGACACAGGCATAATGTGGAGCAAGGTTTTAGAAAGTGGCACAATGCGTGCATTGCACCACTTTGTAAATATGGCGAGTGGAAATGCCACATTATTACCACATTTGCGTTAGAAACAAAATGTGGGACAAGGTGGCACTAGGGGCATCATAATTATGCCCCCCAATTTGCAATCCAGTAGCAAGTCACCATATTGCAATTTCAGTTGGGAATACATACCCAATGGGTATATGGAAGGGGCGTGTAAAGGGCCTACCAGATAATTATTTATTTTGGTATATAATGTTTTGCAACTGAAATCCAGTCGCAAGACATTGATATTTTACTGCCTCCTCAAAGGAGATGGTAAGCTATTGGCAAACGGGAAGGTGTCCCCGAGGGACCTCCCTCTTTGTGAATGTTGACAATTTTTTTTTTTTTTCAGTAGACAGGGACCTCTGCCTGCTCCTAAAAATGGTTTGTTTTACCTCTTCATGCATCTGTCCAAATATACAGTGGTCTGACACACAATCAACATGGTTCATGCTTTGCAAGGACATATGTATGTGAGGATAAATATGTAAATAATGTGATAACGCAGTTACTGATGATTGAAAATAAATGCTCACTTGATAAATCGGAATCAAGATGCAATGCCTTCTGAGACAGTAAGTGGTAAAAAAGAGAAAAAACGATACCAAAACTGCCAAAGTAAATTAAGCAATACGACAGAATAACAGCATTTGAGATGACAGCCAAATATGTGAAATATAATGCATTCGTAAAGGTGTAATGCACACAACATGTGAAATCTAATTGCATAGTTGAAAGTGTGTAAATTTTGACTTGATTTACAAGATCTTTCAACTCCTCCCACTAATGTAAAAGATTCCGTTGCTCTACATATATATTTGCACTAAATAAAAAACACCACATACAAACATACCAAACAGTCCCAAAACAATACAGTGAGCGCCAGCATTAAACACACAACAGCTTGGTCAGGGAGTTTTAAAGCAATGGGAACTATCCAGCCTAGGCAAAGGCTGCAGTACAGCAGAGCGCAAGAGCTTTAAGAAGCAGCTAAGAAGATTCGGTAGAAATTTTGGATTTCCAGTCAAATCAGTGGCAGCCGGGTTTGTGCCGGAGCAGTGTGGTGTGCCATATGTATGCGCACATATATGTTCACACTCACCCATCTGAATGCACACTCATTCACATTCATCCATTCACAAGCACGCACACATGCACCCACCATTCGCAAGCACGTACAAACGCACATACCCACATCATGCATGCACAAATCACATACATTCGTACATACACACACAGGGGTGTAGCAAAACGTGAGGGGGCCCCCTGAAAAGTACATGGAGTGGGCCCACTCCGAACTCCTTCACGAACTCTCTGGGCAGAGTCCAGTGCAGAGGGAGCCCCCCGGAGATCAGTCTCCCCTCCCCCTAGCACTGCAGCAGCTGCGGCGGCCTCTGTTATGCCACTGCGCACGCACACACAAACACACACACACAACTTTAACATTGGGTGATGAAAAGAACATCTCAGTGGCTCCTGGAGGCTTCGTGTATGGGGCTGCTGGAAGTCCTGCTGATTCATCTCACTGGCTGACCTTGTCATGTGTCACCAATGAGAGGTGGATCTTCCCTCACTTGTTACAGAGTGGGAGTGGGTCAGTGAGACTTGCTACTCCCACCCGACTCTGTCACTTGGCGTCACTGACGGAGAATCAGCCCCGAGCTCTTCAGGGTGTAAAACGGAAGCACCCAGGTCAGAGTTTATCAGTGACTCACCCCCTTGTCATGAAGAGGAAGACCATACAAGGTTATTTCAGGCTGATGAGGTCACACCCTCAGGGCTGTGAAATCTTCAGGCCAGTGGAGTTTGGCTCGGGCGGCCATGGGCCCTTTTTTTTATTTTTAGCACATGTACAGCGCTTGGCTGTCTGGCCTAAACATGAAGGGGCATATTTATACTCCGTTTGCGCCGAATGTGCGTCGTTTTTTTCGACGCAAATTCGGCGCAAAACTAACGCCATATTTATACTTTGGCGTTAGAGGCGTCTAGCGCCAAAGTATGGGCAAATAGCGTAATTTTTTTGCGTGAACGCCTTCCTTGCGTTAATGAGATGCAAGGAAGGCGTTCCCGTCTAAAAACAGACGCACATAGAGGTGCGTGGTATTTATGCTCCAGGGCAAAAATCACTCCCGCGCGGCAGGCGGCGCAAAAAAATGGCGCAAAGCATGAATAGCGTGAAATTTTAACGCCTGGGTCAGGGCAGGCGTTAAAATGGGGCAAACACACCTGTACTTAATCAGAACACACAGAACAAACAACAGAGCAGCAGAGCAGCAGAGCAGCAGAGCAGCAACAGGGAGACATGGAGGTGCTTTTTCTTCAACGTGCACGTAGACGCAGAGCCCTGCAGCAACAACAGCAGCCACAACAACAACAGCAGGGACCCCAAAGACAGCGCAGAAGGCAGGAGAGGATATTCCGCCCACGAACAACCCTGCATGGCCTCAGGGAACGAGACATCATCCAGAGGTACCGGTTGAACTGGCAGGCCATTCAGCAGCTGCTGACAAATATTGAACAGCAATTGGCCCCCACTTTAGTGACTCCACGCACTATCCCAACCGAAACAAAGCTGCTTGCCGTACTTCACCTGCTGGCAAGTGGCTCGTTTCAGACAACTGGTGCCCTGGTTGGTGGAATCTCACAACCATCTTTCTCCGCATTCCTGCCTAAAGTACTGGATGCCATCATTGGACTGACACCCCGCCACATCTGCTTCCCTAACACAGTGCAGAAGCAGCAGGAAACAAAACAGGGGTTCTACGCCATCAGTGGCTTTCCGCACGTCCTTGGTGCAATCGACTGCACACACGTACGCCTTGTGCCACCTGCTGCGAGTGAACACCTCTACCGCAACAGGAAGCACACACATTCCATCAACGTGCAGGCCATAGTCGATCACCAAGGACTGATCAGCAACATTGTGGCTAAATATCCTGGGAGTGTACATGACGCATTCATCTTCCGTCACTGCACCATCAACCAACACTTCCAGGATGGACGGTATGGCAATGGACTACTTGTTGGTAAGGACAAAAATCTACTTATATACTCACTGCACAGAAACCCTCTAGGATAAACAACCCATACACCACAATAGCAACACCTAGACAGGAACACACTGAGGTACTCACATCACTAGCCATGTGTCACAAGTCACCATTGAACCTCTCACACATTTGAATTTACTCCACAGCTTAGTGTGAAGACATTCATGACTGTGGTTGCCTAAATGTCACCTTGCAAATTGGAAGTCTCACAATAACCTGTACACTAATACAATGCATAACTTTTAAGGGATGGGATGGCCTGGCTATGTTCATATGAACGTTTCTAATACCCTTTCATGTTTCAACTCTGCATGGAACTATCATCACACCCCCAGTGAGGACACACGGACACCTGTGTCACAAGTCACAATGCAAGGGAGGGCACACTGTACTTGAGAAACCAATACATCCTGCTGACAAACAGTTAGACAACAAACACTTGCTCAGCCAAGGAAAAAAAACAATGCCAAAGTTTCCACCAACAACCATAGGTTGTCACATTAGTACACAAAATAGTCACAGACAACACAACACAACTACTGCCATCAAAGATACGTACAACAGTGCCTCCTACATCTAATTGATACCATTCTGTGTTTCTCTTTCAGCTGATCAGGGGTATGGCATCCAGCCTTGGCTAATGACACCATATGGGAACCCAAATACTGCTGCTGAGCGGGCATACAATGACACCCACAAGAGGACCCGCAGCATTGTGGAGAGGACCTTTGGGATCCTAAAGTCAAGGTTCCGCTGCCTTGACATCACTGGCGGAAGCCTACTATACTCCCCAGAGATGGTCTGCAAAATCATACTCACTTGTGCCATATTACACAATATTTGTGTACAAAGGAACATTCCCCTCCTTGAACCGGACCCAGACATGCCTGAGGATGATGATGAGGAGGATGCTGGCCTGCAACAGGAGGGGGAACAACCTAACACCGCAGCAGGAGTGCGTAGGCGCCAACAGCTTGTGAACAATTTTTTTACTTAAGTTATTATAATCACTTGTATTCCACACTTGTAAATAAACACAGATAACAAACACCACATCATGCTTTGGCCTATTCATTTCTGACCACCTTTAGTTTGAAATAGCTGAAGATGAATGTCGTCTCATTGATCAAGAATGCCATTAAAATTAATCACACCAAAAATAAACATCACAACTGTATGCACAGAGGGTAGGATGTGACATGTTACATTACCATACACAGAGCCCAACAAGAGTACAAATGTGACAATTACACATGCCGGATCCAAACAACTGAAACAGTCTCTCATCCAGCCCAAAATTGGAGATCATTTGAAAGTCACATCACACGTGTTCAGAGACAGGGTGGGACCATCCATGTGTACGTGAACATGTCATCAATGGCTTCTCTTAAGTGTATGATGTGAGCAATACACAATTGCAACAACATCAGCTGCCACTAACTCAGGAGGAGACCTTGAAGTTACAGTGACAACATACACACAGACAGGTCATACTGGATCCACATTCCCACACACATGTACACATATGTCATACAACCAACCTAATATTTGAAAGTAGACCATCACAGTTGTGTCCCAGTTTGAACCTAGCAGGAAGATTGTAACATGACACTAAACCAGTTTATGCAGAAAGGGACACAGACAAGCAAAACAATCTTCGCATTATCACATCGTGAACGCTGAGAGTCTTGCAAACTTAGGGGGTCATTCTGACCCTGGCGGTAATTACCGCCATGGCGGAGGTCGGAGGTAGCACCGCCAACAGGCTGGCGGTGCACCGATGGGCTTTCTGACCGCGGCGGTTCAGCCGCGGCCAGAAACGGGAAGTCGGCGGTGTACCGCCGACTTCCCGCTGCCCTTGAGAATCCGCCATGGCGGCGGAGCGCGCTCCGCCGCCATGGGGATTCTGACACCCCCTACCGCCATCCTGTTCCTGGCGGGTCTCCCGCCCGGAACAGGATGGCGGTAGGGGGTGCCGCGGGGCCCCTGGGGGCCCCTGCAGTGCCCATGCCAATGGCATGGGCACTGCAGGGGCCCCCGTAAGAGGGCCCCACAAAGAATTTCAGTGTCTGCTTTGCAGACACTGAAATTCGCGACGGGTGCAACTGCACCCGTCGCACCTTCCCACTCCGCCGGCTCCATTCTGAGCCGGCGTCCTCGTGGGAAGGGTGTTTCCCGCTGGGCTGGCGGGCGGACTTTTGGCGGTCGCCCGCCAGCCCAGTGGGAAAGCCAGAATGACCGCCGCGGTCTTTCGGCGGGAACCGGTTGGCAGGCGGCGACCGCCGACCGCCGCGGTCAGAATGACCCCCTTAGTCATATGAAAATGGTATGCAACTTAGCTCCAAATCATCATTACTGCAAACGTCAAATGGGCTAATGAGATGAATGAATGGTCAACAGTCATTCATACCATATGGCCTTACATTCGCCCGCTGCTGCAGGTTTGCCAGGATATGATAAAAATACTCCATGGATACAGTAGCTATTCTGGATGGTCAAATCCTAGGGTGCTGGGAGCCTAACTCCACCTCTACCACCCCCAAAACATACAAGAATCATGTACTTGTGAACTAAACACATGCATAAGGCACATGTGTGGCCTCCATGTCACAAGTCCTACACAAATATGAAACACAAAATCATAATGGGACATGGTCAGCCCCATAAAAACTGAAAGTGACTCTCCCACTCCCTGTTAGGACTACAGATAAAAGCATCCCCATCATAAAGGTGGGGACATTTTGGAGACGGAATACATAATGGTATCAAAAACATCATTTCAAAATAGCCATCAGCAATTACACCAAATATGTTGTCAAATATGGTCAATACATTAGTTAACGTATCCCAAACATCACAGTGTGAAGGCCGTCTATACATAAAAGTACGGACATTTGTCATATACAAACACAAATGTGTCTCACATCGCACCGTTTTACCATGACAAATCACCTTTCCAAAGCTAAACACATGAAGACATTTGGATAAATTTGCTCCATATTCTACGCATACAGCATGGCCGTCATAATTTGTTCACGTACATGAGTGCACACAATGCAGAGTCAGATACAAATGTATCCAAAAGTGTCTTGATATTTCACCTTCAAATTATTATTTACATCCACAATATTTTTGACTCTGCATCATGTGCACTACTGTACGTGTAAAAAAAAACACGCCCATGATGTATGCGTCGTGAAATTGACGCTACATGCACAATATCTTGGTCATTTCATGTACAGTATTAATTATTAATATTCATATCATATTTTTTCACTCCGCATCATGTGCACCACTGTACGTGTAAAAAAAACGACGCCCATGATGTATGCGTGGTGAAATTGACGCTACATGCACAATATATTGGTCATTTCATGTACAGTATTAATTATTAATATTCATATCATATTTTTTCACTCCGCATCATGTGCACCACTGTACGTGTAAAAAAAATGACGCCCATGATGTATGCGTGGTAAAAATGACGCTACATGGACAATATGTTGGTCATCTCATGTACAATTTGAAATATTAATATTCATATCATTTTTTTTCACTCCGCATCATGTGCACTACTGTACGTGTAAAAAAAATGACGCCCATGATGTATGCGTGGTAAAAATCACGCTACATGGACAATATGTTGGTCATCTCATGTACAATTTGAAATATTAATATTCATATCATATTTTTACACTCCGCATCATGTGCACTGTAATGCGTCAAAAAAATATGACGCACATCTGTGTATGCGTGAAAATATGACGCATTACGCGAAAATAAAAACGGCGGCCATTTTATGCAGGAAGTGATGTAATAGGATATCCTGTTTACCAAATCTGTACTGGGAGTTGACTTTCACTTTCACTTTGCAGTCTCAGAGTTATCTAGACTGTGTGGTTGTGTGAAAGGTGTTGTCCTGTGTTTTACTGCTTTAGTGTCCTGTGTGCCTTGTATTTTGTCTTTGTGTCAATCTTTTATTGTTGTCTAACATTGTCTCAGTCTGTTTAGTGTTATTTTGTCTATACCTGTGATAGTTTGTATTGTCTGTGGGAGTCTGTTGTGGGTAGCATAGTTTGGGGGGTTAGTTGGGCTATTTTTCTCCTTCTTCTTTTTCTTTCACACCTCTACCTTTCCCCATTTCCCACTTTTTCTTTCATTTTTCTTTTGTACTTTTTTACACCTCTCATCATGTCAGGTAGGCCTCGCCTGTCCAGGATGGGTGAGGACGAATTGGGGGGCTTCATATGGCTCGTAAGCCATTTCCTCCCACTGATGCTGGAGGCTGGGGGCCGTGTGATACAGGGGTATCACACGGAGGCGAGGAAAATCCGTTGGGAGAAGGTGCGCCATCACCTGGTCCGGGTCTACGGGAGTCTGAGGAATATACATCAACTCAAGCACCGCTGGGCAGATCTGATCAGCAGGGAACAGGACCTGCTGGACCACCTGGGACTCCGGATTGGTGGCTATGTTGGTGAGTACTAATCAATTACATGGGAATAATAGGAATGTGTGCGTGAACATGTGATGATTGGTAGCCAATCTGCAAAATAAGTAGCTGACTGCGTGTCATGCTAGGGAAACCTAGGCCCATGGGTATACACATAAATCCCCATTTTTGCTACACATGTACACCCAATAACAGCAGTAAAATGCAACATCTATTTGTATTTTGCTAAGTAGCCCCCTCTCTGCGTCACAAAATGATGCAAATGCTGCGCTACAAAGGTATACATATGTGTCCAAATGTGTATTTGTTGCAGGATGTGTATGAAGACCTATGCTACCAGGCCGATGCCTCATTTTTGCAACACATACCAGATGGCTGTAGCTGCATGGAATGTATTGTTGCATTTGTGTCTGAAAAGCAACACGTGAACTGCTCTATTTGTACTCTACTGGTCATAATGGCCAGTGAGTACGTCATGTAGAAACAACATACCTACATATGTAGACGCCATAGCTAGACCGAAAATTGCAAACACATGATGATGCTACACATGTGTGTTGCCTTCACGTCACATGAAGTTAGTCATGTTGTCCACACATATGTCACATGTGTGTCTGGTTGCTGTGTGTTGAACCTGTCCACATAGCCTGTTTGATTGAGAGTGGTCATGCAGTCCTCATGGAACCAGTTGTGGAATGTTTCTCTCTGGGATGCACATGCTGAGATGTATGGATCACATGATTGTTGGGGCCTACTAATGGAGGATTAACTTGGACGACACATGACTGTCCTGGCCACTGCATGAGTGTAGTAGGGTGTGTCACTGGAGCAGGAGACTCATCCAATGATAATCTAGAATACAAAGTAAGCCAGGCAGGATGAGCATGTGTGAAAGTGTATCATTACCATGTAATATTCACACACTGTCATTGTAACAGAAATTATTTGTCTGTTCACCCAGTCTGAGTATAATCTTCCTTTCATGCTTTACAGGTGGACCAGCCCCGTACACCGTTGGTGAGGTGGCCCATTTTGACGACCCCGATACCTACAGTGAGTGTTGCCTAAGTGCTATTTACATTGTTTGGAAATGAAGCATGATGGATTACTGTGTGTTCAGGATAATTCATGATTTGATGTGCTGGCCGTTCATTGGCTTTGTTGTTTTGGTGTGATATCAAATTGGAATAATGTTTCTGTAAAGCAATACCTAGTCATCTCTCAGATTGAGGGGCAGTAGGTCATTCAATTAGTGCGACAATTGGGAATGGCATGACTCATTTTGAATACACTGGTCAATGTTAGACTTGGTCAGGAACTTGCCATTAACTGAGTCAGCATATCAGACTGACAGTCTCCCAGATAGCTTAGGCACATGGCTTCGATGACAAGTGCTTCTTCCTAGTTGAGGATGGACTGTGTACACTGTAGGTCGGATCTTCCGGGGGCATGTACTTCCACAAGGTGACCTCGAAGTGTGTGTGACTTGAGTGCAATGGCCTAGGTGTTCTGTTGAATCATGTGAATGGGTGTTCTACCTCCTCTGTGTGTGTTGTAAAACATGCCTCACTAATAGTATGTTATGTTGGGCTAAGTCATATCATTTTGACATGTGTGGACCTGGGATGTGACAAGGTTGGGCTGACTCCAACGTGTTGCTAGCCCTTCATAGGTGTTGTGTGTGAAGGCACATGCTTGTTGAACTTTCTGTACACTCCTGGTTGTGCATTGATCATGGGATTGTTGTTTGTTCTTCCCACACCACCCACAAAGACTGGGATGTTACTGTGAAACAGGGTACCTAGGACTGTAGCAACCAGTATGTTACACATACTTAACACCTTTTGTGACTTGAGTTTGTACCTAGGTCCAGATGTAGCAAAATGTCTACACATTGCAAATAGCATAATTTGATGTTAGTGAGTTGCAAACGTCTGTTTCCTAATCCGAAATGTTTTTGGTGGTCATGTACATATTAGCAAAATGCTTTTCTAAATGAAAAAAATAAAGGAGTTTACCAGCCCTACTTGCAAATCACAGTGGTAGGCAATCCCATTTGCTAACGAGTACGTGGTTGCAAAGTGAGTAGCTGTTATCATCCACTTGAAGTGGATGCTAACCAACTTGCTGACTGGAAGGGGTCCTCATTGTGAACCTTCACCTTTGTGAGTGGACCAAAATACTCCTGCACAAAACAGCCAGTGGTCTAGGGGAGCAATAATTATTGTGTAAATTACGAAAAATCAATTGTTGTGAATTTAAACAAATCGCAGCTCATTTTCCTTTCAGATAAAGGGCCTACACTTGGTGAAAAATAACTTGCTTCATTTAAAAGCAGTCACGTCTATGGAGTTCTGCTGTTCCCAGCAGGCCTCCATCCCCGTGAGTGCCCATAGTTGCTAAGGTGGTGCAAGTTGGAACCCACATCATTGATGTTCATGAGGTGGGATTTAGGGACCCCATAGTGACTCGCAGACGGTGTCAGAGACACCTTTCAGCTTTGCAATTTGCTAGTTGATTTCCCATCAATTCCTACATCTGGCCCATAGTGTCGACATATGATTCATGGCCAGGGGTTCAATCTTAGCACACAACTATTTCGAAATGCCATTGAGTTAGGAGTGTGATTCTTATCACATAGAATGACATATGTAGTGAAGTCAGTATGCGGACGAGCTGGTGCCCTAATGTATAATGCCTTAGGTATGAATTGTATGAGTAGTTTAGGGTGATGTCATCCATCATGTAGAGACATGGATATGCTATATGTGATATGCCCTTCAGTATGCATGATTCACATGTACTTCCTCTGAGCCTTCCCGTGAACTATGTTGTAACAATTGCTGCAACCAATACATTGCTAGTAATGGACAAATTACCCATTGTGGTATTCAACCCACTGTAAATTCTATGCTCAATATTTGCCTTTTCTCTTCACAGCTGCAAACCTGAGTGCCGCAGCTCGCAACCAGTTTGAGCGCCGGGCAATGAGGTACAGCCACATCCTGCAGGTGCAGTGTGGGTATCGGAGGATGGCCCGCAGATACAATTCGGAACGGGCCTCCGGGGCGTGGTATGCCACACCACAGGCTCTCCCAACGGTGCCCCCAACAACCCCCGCCACTACATCCACCAGGTCTGGCCAAGTGGACCCAGCAACGGACCAGGCATCCTCATCCAGACCTGGACCCAGCCGTGTGGTGGGAGCAGGGCAGTCCCGTGCCCACACCACTCCACCAACACAATCCACCTCCACCGGCACCCAGACCTGCACTGACCCTCCGATCAACCCAGCGGACTTCCACGCATTGTCAAGGAAATTGGACAGGTTGATTGGAAAAGTTGACACCCTGACGGAGGACATGGCTGAGGTGAAGAAGAAGGTGCGCTCCATCCGGCGAACACTACGGAGGCCAAATCAGTAGACATTTTGCCCTCCAGAACTTTTACCCCTCCCCTCTCACCTCTTTCCTATTTCATACTGTTAGTTGGGTTTGGGGGTTTATTTATAGGATAAGTGTAGGAAATTAGCTTAGTTAGTGTTAGGTAAGAGGGTGGGGGGTCCTTCTTCTTTATATCTTATCTTTTTGTGTGGGTGGGTGGGTGGGTGGATGCCAATGTTGGGATTCCTGTTTAAAAAAAATAAAAAATAAAAAAAATAAAAAAATCTATAAAAAAATAAATAAAAAAAATATATGTTTGTTTAGGATAGTGTAGTATGTGTGTAGGTTAGTAAGTGTTGTCCTGCATGTGTCTTGTCTCATAATGGTGGGTGGGGGGTTGATGTTTAGATCGTTTCGTTACATGTGTAGAGTAAGTTTAGCTTAGGTTAGTTAGGGACAGTTGTGGGTTAGTAGTAGTCAGGTTAGATTAGTGTAGGTTTATCTTTCCCTTAGTTGCCTCTTTTATTACTTATTGGAAATAAAAAATTTGTTAACCCTTTACCTGATGCGTTAGGTGCTACCTTTTCATGGCCTTGACATCAATGTAGCAGAAAGTTTTAGTATGACATTTGTGTCCTATGCTCGCTATCCCCAGGCTATTGAGGTTTAACATGCCAGCTACCCGTGTGCTAACTTGGTAAGTATCCACCATGTGGGAGAGCCACCATTGGTAGTGTGCATAGATCATCAAGATTTGGGGTTGGTATGTATCCTACTTCACAAAGAGTGCTTCCAGAGTTGATTTTGTAGGTAAATAGATAGGTCGGACAGCATTGTGAAGTTCAGGGAGAGCTTTGTAGATGAGTATTTGTTCACACTCTTGTCTTGTTGCTGTCATTGCTGACCTACATCATGTGTGTACTGCTTGAGCATGACTTTCCTTCATGGTAGTATACGCTGTAAGGTTGATTGATGCAGTGTAATTTGGTTATCATTCCTTTCATTTTACAGCATAATTTCTTGTTTTAGTATTGCAAGGTGCCTACATTTCTCAGCCACCATTAGTTGTCTAGAATAGCTATGGATGGGGCCTCATTCTGTCCAACACAGCATGATTGTGTGTGCTTAGTCCCTACATCAGTTATTTTCCTCAGTCTAGTAAAGCTATGATGCAATCCTGGCCACTGCACAGATGTTTCAGTATACATGAAATCAGGACAGTAGTATAGAGAATCGACATGGTTGCCACACAGCCACTTTGGAGTTATGTACTGCACAGTTGAAGTGTGAAATGACACAGAGACACAATAGGTGTGCAAGTGATATTTATTTTTAGGTGGAGTAGTGCAAAAAGTCCATTAACAATGTTAGGTGAGTCCGTTCTGGTGCATTCTTAAATGGTGATCCTATTTACAGGGTGTGGATGATGCTCCTGACATGCTGGGGTGATGTCACAGACGGTGCAGAGGAACAGGAATTGCCAAATGGTAGGAGAGAAACATTTACAGCCAATGTGGACAAGTTAAACAGTGGATTGCCGAACAGTCATTGAGGGTAGTTGGAGTGAGGCTGGCATGTGTCAAAACGTAGGACCTTGGTCAGAGTAGGGCATGGTGCAGGGACTAGGGCTTCCGGGTACTCTTGCGAGTGAATGTTATCTGTTCCATGTCTTCTTCTTCTGATGTGTGTGTTGCCTGGTGTGTCCTTGTTGTTGTTGGTTGTGAAGGGGCAACACACACCTCAGTGTCAGAAGACATGGAGGCAGACATCCCGGGGGCTGATCCCTGTCCAGTTATGAAGGGCAGTACTGCAGCAAGGAGGGCGTGCTGGTTTTTCAGAATGGCAGCCACATCCCGATGGTAGGCAGCCAGGTCGGCCCTGAGGGGTTCGATGTTGCATTCGTGCACACGCTGACTGGCTTGCTGTTGGAGTTGTTTGGTCAACTGGATGACAGCTGTGCAGATTGCCTTCTGTGTTACTAAAAGTTCCTCCAACAGCGATGTTCTGGCTTGCATTGCAGCTGCCTGATCAGCAGTTGACAGCATGCACGAACGCACCCCCTCAAGGCTGGCTGCCATAGTTTGCATCCCCACCCGCACCTCCTTGGCCAGCTCCCGCTGGACCCCAACGACTGTTCTTTCGAAGCTGGTGCCAGTGTCGTCAGAGTCCTCAGCTGTGTTGGAGCTGGCAGGTCTTACAATTGGGGTGGCGGGTGGTTCTACTGTGGTGGCTGCTTCTTCTTGGCTCCTCCTTGTTACTGAAGGGGGGGTTTGGAGGCTTTCGAGGACCATGTCAATGGTCTCTTGTGTGAGGTTGATGGTCTCGTCATCCATGTCATCAGGGAACTCATGGACAGGCATATCGGCAGGAGATCCGTGTTCCTCTGCAAAGAAACAGGGTACAATTAGTGTGTCTGTGTTGAGATCATTTTGCACTAAGATACAAGCCTTTGGATGCCTTAACTTTGTACTCTGATTTTGTCTTGGTATCTGCTGTCCGTCATAGGGCATTGTTGTAGGCCTATGGCCCACCTGTGTGTCACATGTATGATATGGAGCTATCAGACATGCCTGCCAGGTCATCTCTAGGTGTTGATTTGTAATTATTTCGGAATATGCATTTTTTTGTCCTACTCCTCCCTCGGTGTTTCACTATTGTTATGGAGGGACATTTGTTTGGGTGGGCTCTCATTATCCTACATGTGATTCTTGGCTTTCTAGGCAGCAGGATAGCTAATGGTGTGGGGGACTAAGTTTGACCCACTTGTAAATAACTCTGTCACCCAGATATTCTATTTAGCTCAGACAGACTAGCAGTGCCTCTGGTCTCCCACAACAGAGGAATGTTTAGAAGTCCAAGCCCATGACATCTTTGGGACTTCTCAGGGAAGTGGTGGTCACTCAGGTCCTACACATTTCTATCTTTTCCGGTATGTTCCCATACACAAATGACACAGACAGTATTTGTTTGATATGAAGTTTCATTGTACAACTGACTTGTAGGAATTTAGGTGTGAGCCCCAATAACCAAAACAATACACACAGTTAGAACTGAAATAGTCCGCAGGAGAGTAATACATTGGTACACAGCTATCATGGTGCCTAACAGTTTCTACTCTCCCTCTGCTTGTTCTATATATAGCACAGCATGTTAAGTTTGGAGCTTGGCTGTCTGAATCACAGGGGAGACATCATCCCTCATATCAGAGGAATGGGCTGGGATCTGGTTGTGCATCAGCAGCAAGGCAGGCAGCATCTAGATGTGATTTTCTGTTTGTAAACTCCCCCATGCGTGTCTTGGGACGAGGAAGTGAATTTAAAAGACATATGTCATTGTGATGACAAAGTTTCCCTACGCAGGAATGGCAAACCTTAACCCCTACCACATCTATCATCAACGAACCAGACGGTATCCTTGACTGGGGCACAGAGTGAATATGTTCTGGCAAACTCCAGTGCAGAAGTAGGCAAAACAGGGTGATTTGACTAATTGCCAACACCTTAGGACTGACTATTTGCTACATTAACTGATAGGAAGGGCAATGAGATTCATTTAGTGCAAAGTGCTCTGAGGCACTTAGATGTGAGCAAATGAGTATAAGTACATTCAGGGTAAGATGCACAAAGGCCTCCAGCCTGAGGCTATTGCGCAAAGTATACGTTTCACTTGCCACGCTACACTTTGACTGACTGTGGGTGTTGTGACTGCCCTGCCAGCACACTTGCCTCACAGGCCCTGCACCATACACTTTTTATTCACATTGCATGATCTGTACATGTTAGGTGGCATGACCTATGTATGTCAATGTTAGGATGTGGTATGGATGTAAACATTGTTGATGTTTGTATCTGATGGGGTCTCATGTGTGTCTTACTGGATTGGCCTGTTTATCGTATGAATGTCCTATTTTTTGGTTAGACTGTGCAGATGTGTTTCATTGACCAGTTGCCTGTGTCCCCTCGTCAATGTTGTTGTCTGAGCAGTATGACATTTGTGATGTAGCATTGTTAGGCAGGCACGTGAGGGACCCTGACGTATGCAGCATGTGTGTGTCGTTAGTGCTGTGTGGCTCCTATTGCTGTTTACTTAGGCTTATGTATGTGTCAGTTATGGACATTCGGCATTTAAGTGTACTGGTACCTTTGTCTTATTTCTAGGAGTAGTTGCAGATGTCATCCTCACCCCCTAATTTAGGTATGTATGTTCCAGGGTGGGGTTCCTGCCATTTGGTACTATAGCTGCCCAGAGATGAGAGGTGTTATTGTCAACTGTGGTGGCAGTTAAGTTGCAGTTGTTGTATTTGCTACTGCATTACAGGTAGGGACCTAGTTGATGGGGAATAGTTTGTGCAAAACAAGTGCCTGGATGTGGATTCAGGGTAGTGTCCTTCCCACCTGTCACTGGTTTCCCTTGGCTCTCTTGTTGTAATTACAGGATGTCCCCGTGGGACTGTAGTGGTGGCAGTATTTTGTCGTGCCCCGGCTATGGTCAGTACTGGGCATTCCCCCCTGCCGTGCCCCTTTCCCCATGCCACTTCATATATGTGCTAAGTTACATGCATTGTGTAGTAGGTATCCCCCCCCTGCTTACAGTCCCCATTATTGCATTGTAATTCCCCATGCGACTTACCCTGCATGTGCGTAGTGTCGTGGTAGTCTGCGCTGTCCAGTCCTTGTATCCCTGTGACGATCTCCTCCGGGATGACGGCTGCGACCATCTCCTCCATGTGGTCCAGGGCCTCCTGTTGTGCTGGACTCCCCCCTCCAGTCTGCATTGCTGCCTTCCTGTTCCTGGCCATTTTCTCTTTGGTCCTACGTTTACAGTCATGCCAGCGTTTCTTACACTCGGTGACTGTCCGGCGTTCTTCAGCCACACTGTTTATCTTGTCCACAATTTCTTTCCAGATGGCCTCTCTCCTACTGAGTGGCAATTTTGAGGATATGAAAAGTTGGTGCTGGTGTTCCGTCACCTCTTTCACCAGGATTTCCTGCTCCTCTGCACTGAAGCGACACTTTCTTTTTTTCTTTAACATGTCCTGGTTCCTGTATGCTTCCTCCTGGCTGGTTCCTGGTCTGCTCTCATCCTCCGGGGGTCTGTTGGGGCATCTAGGATCCATTTTGGGTCTCCTCTCCTGTAAGTGCAGTTTTCGCGCAAAAATGTCACGCAATAGTGTGAAAAAAAACGGCGTTTTCACGATTGCGCTGTCGTAAATCGACCCACAGTGATTTGCGTCACTTTTACGTGGGTTTCCCTTACGACAGACCGACGCTGTGTGCGTCACGAAATAATGACTCCCACCTGTTGGTTGCGCCGCCGTACGTCAAGGTATAAATTTGACGCCCGAATGGCGCATCCAAATGGCGTTAGACGGCGCAAATTTTTTTGACGCAAAACTGCGATAGCGCAGTTTTGCGTCAAAAAGTATAAATATGGCCCGAAGTGTCTACCAGACTGACTTTTGCTCAGCCTGACAGATATTCTTCATGGTTTGAAAAAATGTGGTGGGGCAGAGCCTACCCACCATTATTGATGGAACACATCTGCAAATAATGTCTCCTTGTTGCTCTCTAGCTGCTGGGATTTAATCTTATTGCTGTATCCAACATGTTACAAAACCAACCAATGCCATATTAGTGCTCCCAAGTTCAATTAATTTCAACTTTAGACAGACTCCCACACCAAGGCCCCGGGTCGCTATTTATAAGCAACCTTACCCCATCCAGGATACTTCCCAGTGACAACTGATGGGCCAAGATCAGGAAGTTAGGCCTCACAGAGGTTTTCAGCTTACTGGAACTTGCATTATACTGTCACAAGATATTAGATGTGTCTTTTCTTAGCATTGAGTTCTCAGGTGTAGTAGGGTGTGGTAGTTTTTGCTTTGACTTTTTAGGTTAAGGTGTCATAGTGATCTCTTAATAACTGAAGACAGCTGAGTAGGTGTTGGTGTAGTGTGTCAGTATCAGATGTTGAAGTAGATGATGTCTATGAGTGTTTCATGAAGTTTGCGACGTGGTTCAAGGAGCATCTTCGCCTTTGTGTTAATTTATATTGTTCCCACTGTTACAGCTTTTCACACGTTATGGTGAACTGTATGAGATGGTACACAATGGTGACTGAGAACTATGTAGGAGAGTGGGCCAGTATCAGGACTCAATAGGAGCCCATGGCTACATTCACTTATAGCGTGTGCAGTGTGACCCCAAACACAGGTTTTTGGTAGTAGGTTTAAGTAAGAGACAAGAGGCCACAGATACCCGCCAATGAATTAGCAGGTCGGAACGTAAGCATAAAGTCTATGCATGATATGAATGGAAGCATAATGTGCAAGTATGGGCAATTCCCCAGTTTTTTACCTAGTAAGAGTGAGGAAATACATAGCGATCCTTGAAAAACTGGTCCTGCCGAAAGCTTCAGTATCTTCTAGCAAGGCGGAAACAGGTATACCAGGAGGAAGGATACTTGGGTAAATAGACCCCATACAGTGTCCACATTTGATTTTAACATTGCCAAGGCAATATTATGACAATAGAATTTCTGCAGGTATGCCTCTGGCAGTCTTTTAACCATTTTCTGCTAGAATCCCTAAAACTATCTGTAAGTTCGCCCTGAAAGACAGCAGGTTGAAGCCCACAGTAGAAGTATTAGACTCCATCATGAAAACTCTATGATGAAGCATGTCTTCAGGATTTCCTGAAGGTTGAGAGTTTTATAGGAAAACACTCGTGTTGGTGCCGCCCAGATGGAATGGACTTGTAGGGAACCCTTTGTTTTGATTTACATGCATCTTAGTATTTATACAGGATGACATTTTAAATGACTATTGCTTTTTAGCTTTAATACTATATTTACCTTTCACTATGACGATGGCATGGCCCTTTAGCATCCTTTTCAATAGTTAATACAAATGTCTCTTGTTACATTATAACCATGTAGTATAAGGGATACTCGGTTTTACCATGTTCTTTATGAACTGCGAAGCTATTTGTTATGGTTATAGTTAACTAAACAATAAATTATTAATTCTGGAAAGCAGTCAGTGCTTAATTTGTAAATAAAAAGGTGCCGAAAGCCCTCCTCTTTAACATGCGCCTGCTGCAATTAAATGTTTGAACACGGAATACTGAGGCGGCGTAATCCTAAAGCCATCTCGGGCCTCTTCTATCCATATAAAGCCACTCCTTGCCCCTTCAGATGACTCTTACAGCTTTCTACTTCTCCCTTTGTGACGCTTTTTCGTTTTTCCGGTCCTCCGTCTTCCCCATATGTGTCTTTTGCGCTCAGCAAATGCTTGAGGCAGAAGAATAAGCCCCGGCCCTCAAAAATAAGTGAGCACCGGAAACAACAAGCAAAAATTAAGCACTGAAAGCAGTAGATCTTTGTGAGAAGAAAGGGGGAGCAGTGACTTACTATGCGTTGCGCAATACGGCTTTAGGGAAGGTCTGGGGACTGCAGAACAATAATAAATCTGCATCACATTATTGGAAAAAATTTAACTATTAAGAAGGGCCCATTCTATTTTGTTTTCATGGACCTCAGTAGTGCTTTTGACTGTGTTAATTTGTTTAAGCTGTGGAATATCTTAATTGACATTGGATTACCCCTGCCCTTGTTGAACTTTCTTCATGCCTTACATGATGGAGTCAGTGCCTCTGTAAGATACGGAACAGAGAGGAAATGCACAAACCCCTTTGGCCTGTCTTAGAGAGTTCGGCAGGGGTGTGTCATGGCCCCTATTATATTTTTATGATATATCAATATTTTAAGTTTGCTTTTAGTATCACGGGGAGGTAGACATGCCCAAGATATTTACGCCGACGACGGAGTCATGCTTTCCGGCACACCAAATGACCTCAGGGGCCTTATTGATGCATTTGTCCTTTTTATGGACCACCATGATTTACAAACCAACATTACCAAGACACATAGGGCCATATTTACAAGAAAGTAGTGCATCACTAGTGAAGTGCCGCTCTTCTTGCGGCCCCTTTGTGTCCCACAACGCCACCATGTTAGCGCTGTATTTACAATATTGCGCACGAAGGCGCATGTTAGGGGCAATAGCTTAATTTTTTTGATGCTATTTTAATGCTATACTGGATTAGCGTTGAAAAAATGACACTAATCCAGTATAGTGTTAAGAGGCCCATTGAAATCAATGAGAGCCTCATTCTAATAACAGCTTTAAGCAGGCATTAAAAATTATGCTAGAAGCTCCCAGCTTGCCCTGCAGCCAATCCTGACACTGCTCTGAGCAGCATCAGGATTGGCTAGGAGCCCAGCCCAGCAACTGTGTTGCTCGGCTGGAGAGAGCCCTGTGCGCGTGTGTGTTTGGCCAGCCTGAGACGGCCGGCCAAACATACATATGCAGTGAGGGGGAGCACACTACCCCTCAGTGCACGTCACCCTGGTGGCCCTGCCCCTTTCAAAGAAAAGGATAATAAACATAGGGGCATATTTATACTCCGTTTGCGCCGGATTTGCGTCGTTTTTTTTTACGCAAATTTGACGCAAAACGAACTCCATATTTATACTCTGGCGTTAGACGCGTCTAGCGCCAAAGTCCATGGAGTTTGCGTCATTTTTTAGAGTGGACACCTACTTTGCGTTAATGATATGCAAGGTAGGCGGTCCCGTCTAAAAAATTGACACCGAGGCATGTGCGCCGTATTTACACTCCCGGGCAAAAATGACGCCCGGGAGTGGGCGGGTCAAAAAAAATGACGTCCAGCTGCTTTTGCGTCGTTTTTTAGCGCCTGGTCAGGGCAGGCGTTAAGGGACCTGTGGGCTCGGAAGGAGCCCAGAGGCGCCCTCCCCTGCCCCCAGGGACCCCCCTGTCACCCTTGCCCACCCCAGGAGGACGCCTAAGGATGGAGGGACCCATCCCAGGGAACATAAGGTAAGTTCAGGTAAGTTTTTTTTTTTTTTTTTTTTTTTGTGGCATAGGGGGGCCTGATTTGTGCCCCCCTACATGCCACTATGCCCAATGACCATGCCCAGGGGACAGAAGTCCCCTGGGCATGGCCATTGGGCAAGGGGGCATGACTCCTGTCTTTGCTAAGACAGGAGTCATTTCAATGGGTGTTGGGAGTAAAAAAAAATGGCGCAAATCGGGTTGAGGCGAAAATTTTGCCTCAGCCTGACTTGCCCCATTTTTTGGCGCCCAAGCTCCATATTCCCCTACGCCGGCGCTGCCTGGTGTACGTCATTTTTTTTTACGCACACCAGGCAGCTCCGCCGGCTAACGACGGCTAACGTCATTGAATAAATACGGCGCCCGCATGGCGCTTCAGAATGGCGTTAGCCGGTGTTAGATTTTTTGACGCACAACTGCGTTGTCGCAGTTGTGCGTCGAAAAGTATAAATATGGGCCATAGTTCATTATCCTTTTCTTTGAAAGGTTTTGCAGCTGCTGCCGCTGGCAGTGGGGGGGGGGGGGAGGAGGTGGGGAGGTGACGCTCCTCCGCTCTTATGGAGGAGCCGCCCCTGTATGCTGTGGGATGATTTCTAAAAGGTGCCTTACTTTGGGGAAACTCCTTGGATTCTTAGGTATTTTATGCCTGTATTTTATTATCTGTTTAATGGTCCTTATGGTGTTTTAAGATGTGCTGTTTCATTACCGAATATTTTACAGATATTTCTATGAATTCACGTATGTTTGTGTCTTTTATGGCCAGTATATGGCCAAATAAAAATTATTTGATTTTGTCTGATTTTAACACAATCTATTGTCTTCTCTCTGCAGAGTTTAACCCCTCCTTCCCGATCATGAGCGGGACATTGATGCTAGCCTACTTCATGCACAACTGCATCATCACTTTAATGAGAAATAACGATGAAACGAAAAATGTAAGTCCACAAGACGCCATGTCTATTAGTGAAGCTTGTAGAACAGAGCATGCAATATCTCATCAAAGCACATGAGAAACAAAGGAACGCCTGCCTCATAATAACACTTGTTGATCAGGGCACAGCTAAGCTCGTAACACCAAGGACATATCGGCACTGGTACCTCGTAATTAGACATGTCCACCACAGGGAATGAAAAAGGGTAGCCATTAAAAATATATGTCCATGACAAGGAGACAGTTGAATTCAATATCAAAGGAGTGTTACAACGACACACACAAGTGATGTAATGAGAACTCTAAGTGATGGTCCTGACTCTTTAAACCCTGTTGTGAGAAAAGGCCTCTTTTGTCATGGTTAGCACCCCACGTTTTGGTATATGATGCAACCTCAAAGTTTTTAGTGCCCCGGGCCCCTGCTAACCAGGTTCCCTGGGCCAGATCTCTTCTCTAAAACTGTTGTGATGCTTTGGCACATTTGGCAACACATTTAGCTGTCACTATAAGTCCCTAGTAAATGGTACTTAGGTACCCAGGGCATGGGGTACTAAGGATAGGCCTCGAGGGCAGCAGCACAGATTGTGCCACCCTCAAGGGCCATGCATTTAGAATCACCCAGCACTGCCATTTCAAGCTGAGTGCCCTGATGCAAACCTAAAATGCACACTTGACATGGCACACGACCTGTGTGTCCTGTCCATTATACACTGCATGCAATATAGGTGACTCACCCCACTGGCAGGCCTTCCAGCCCTAAAGCAGGGTGCACCATACTGTATGTGAGGGCATAGCTGAAGGAGCAATATGCCCCACTGTTTCCTTGCCAAACTTGGGACATAGTAAGTGAACAGAGCAGCCACTTTAAATGCATATGCTGGACACCGGTCAGTACTGGTTTCACAGCTACTTGATGGCTACTCTGAACCCTGGTTGTTTGGTATCAAACAACTCAAAATATTAAATCAAAAACTCGTACAAATATTGGATTTATTGCGCAATGTACCCAGGGGTCACCTTAGAGGGGCCCCCTGCAAAAGCTAACTACCCAGGCATGGTTGCAGGCCGGTCACAACCAGCCTGCCACTACCAGACACAAATCTGACTGGTGCTAACACCCCATTCCTCAGGAATGTGCACTCCCCGGCTGGCAAGCTTCAAAAGGAAACCCGACCCCCAGGCCAAGAGTGAACAGAAAAGTTCATACAGGGGGTAAGAAGGATGGCAAGAAGAAGGATGGTCAGTCTTCTGACAAGGGTGGGGACAAAGATAAAAAACATTCTGAGTCTTCATCAGACCCACTAAAATCCTCTGGGGGTGGTGGGTCCAAATCCTCTTCTCACAATCAGAAAACACCATGGTGTTATTTATGTAAAGTAAAAGGCCATTGGGAAAGTTATGCCACTTGCCCAAGGCAAAACACCAAGGCTCCCACTACCACAACCCCAACTGCAACCTCTAGCACCCCTAGTAATAGCAGTGGTGGTGGGAAGCCTACTACAAATAGCCAATCCAAGGGTGTAGCTGGGCTCACTATTGGCAGTGTAGTTGGGGTTGGTCTTGTTAGGGAGACTACAGAGTCTGTTTTAGTCTCTGATGGTGGCATTGACTTTGCCACCTTGGTTGCTTGTCCCCTTAATATGGGTAAGTACAAGCAACTACCCCTAATTAATGGTGTTGAGGTTGAGACCTACAGGGACACAAGAGCCAGTGTAACTATGGTTATAGAGAAACTGGTTCACCCTGATCAACACCTACTTGATCAGCAGTACCAAGTGACTGATGCTCACAATAACACACTTACCCACCCCATGGCTGTTGTGAATCTCAACTGCCCCACGGGGGGGGTTACTGGTCCAAAGAAAGTTGCGGTAGCCACTGAATTACCTGTAGATTGCTTACAAGGCAATGATTTGGAGACATCAGCTTGGGCTGAAGTGGAGTTGGAGACTCATGCAGCACTGCTGGGCATTCCTGGGCATATTTTTGCTTTGACATGGGCTCAGGCCAAAAAGCAAAAATGACAGGGAAACTTGGATCCTGTAACAATGGACCAAGTGCTCCCAAAAGCTAGGGGTAGTAAGGGTAAATCCTTGCCCATTATCCCTCCCTCACCAGAAGATTTCCCTTTTGAGGAAGAGGAATCCTCTCCCTGTGCAGAACCTACAGCAGATGAGCTGGCAGCAGGCACTGCTGATCTTCTGGGTGCAGGGGGTCTGCTAGGGAAGAGCTGAGTGTGGCACAGCAGACCTGTCCCACACTAGAGGGTTTGAGACAGTAAGCTGTCAAACAGCAGAATGGGAATGTCAGTGATAGCCATAAGGTTTATTGGGAAGACAACCTCCTGTATACTGAATCAAGGTACCCTGAACCTGGAGCTGCCAGGAGATTGGTCATCCCTTTGCAGTACAGGGAGTTCTTTCTTACCTTGGCACATGACATTCCTTTAGCTGGGCATTTGGGCCAAAGTAAAACTTGGGACAGGCTTGTTCCCCTGTTTCACTGGCCTCATATGTCAGAGGACACCAAAGAGTTGTGTAGCCCTTGTGTGACCTGCCAAGCCAGTGGCAAGACTGGTGACACTCCAAAGGCCCCCTTAATTCCACTTCCTATGGTTGGGGTGTCCTTTAAAAGGGTAGGGGTTGACATAGTTGGCCCCCTTGACCCTCCAACAGCTTCAGACAATAGGTTTATCCTTGTGGTAGTTGACCATGCCACTAGGTATCCTGAAGCTATCCCCTTAAGGACCACTACAGCTCCTGCAGTGGCAAAGGCCCTCCTGGGAATCTTTTCCAGGGTGGCCATCCCTAAGGAAGTGGTGTCAGACATAGGTAGTAACTTTATGTCTTCATACCTCAAAGCAGTGTGGAAGGAGTGTGGTGTAACATATAAGTTCACTACTCCTTATCATCCACAAACAAATGGTCTGGTTGAGAGGTTTAATAAAACTCTCAAAGGTGAGATAATGGGACTCCCTGAAAAACTCAGAAGGAGATGGGATGTCCTGTTACCTTGCCTCCTTTTTGCTTACAGGGAGGTACCCCAAAAAGGAGTGACCTTTAGCCCCTTGGACCTTCTCTTTGGGCACCCTGTGAGAGGTCCCCTTGCACTTGTTAAGGAGGGTTGGGAACAACCTTTAAAAGCTCCTAAACAGGACATTGTGGATTATGTACTTGGCCTAAGATCAAGAATGGCTGAGTACATGAAAAAGGTCAGTAAAAACCTTCAGTCCAGCCAGGAGCTGTAAAAGCAAGGGCATGACCCGAAGGCTGTCCTGACCAAGTACCACCCAGGACAGAAGGTGTGGGTATTGGAGCCTGTGTGTAGAAATAACGTCCATAGAGTTGAGTTCTTCAGAAGAGGTTTATTGTGATCCAAAATATCCCATCCACATAAATCCTCAGAGCAGCCCAGCTTTCTTCCACCTCCTCCACCACCTTGCTCTCACTCTCATCCTAGAATGTAGAATCCCACTTTACATTCTACTTCTTGAAAGATGCAGGGTAGGCTTCACTGAAGATACCACACACCTTTCCCTCAACAAATTTAGTAATAATCTAGCTATAAATGTAAACCTAAACTTAAAAAAAAACTATATACAGAAAATTGTTACAACGAACATGCAAACATAACTTTCTTGAAATGGCTTGAGATTACATTAAAAAGCTAAAGGCTGAAAAGGAGAACAAAAGAATGTTAACCATCTCTCTTCTTGGAGATCACCACACGGTTAAGATTCCAAATTCTTCAGTCACTAACCTTTACCGCATTCTTGAACAACTTGGTGGCCACCACCGGACCCCAATATTTACTCTCAGTTTTACTCAATGTTGGTTTCCTAATCAACACCACATCTCCCACTTTCACATTGACGGTACACGTCCTTTTTGTTCTATCAAAATATTCTGTCCTCATTGCTACTCGATCTTCTTCATACTTTCTGTCATGCTCCTCTTGAGACCAGGACACAGCTTTGTTCTTGTCCCAAGATATCCATCCAGGCACCAATGTAGTATTGGCCTTTCTACCTCTGAACAACTCAAAAGGAACTGCACCAGTGGTCGAATGCAGAGTTATGCGGTAAGCTACCAGAAATGTTTTTAGACCCTCTTTCCAATTTCTCCCTGCCGCCACCTCCAGTTGCACACACTCTTTTATACACTTATTAAATCTTTCTACTACTCCATTCCCTTCTGGTTGGTACAACGAGCATAACTTATGTTTGATTCCCAATTTCCTCAGATATTCTTCCATCTCCTTGGAAACAAATTGGGGACCATTGTCTGTGAGTTTGGAGTTGGGATAGCCTTCCCGAGAAAAGATTTCCTCAAGAAGACCAATTATTCTTTTAGTTTCCACACTACTGAGCACACCAATCTCGACCCACCTGGAAAATTAATCCACTAACACTAGAATATAGTTGCTACCCGCTCTTGCATAAATCGGTCCCACAATATCCATCGCTACCACATCCCATGGCCTGCTTGACATACCTCTGACACACATCGATGGTACCCTTGTTTTATAGATTTTATCACTGTTACAACAGTCTGGACATTCTCTAATCACTCTCTCAATACCTAAATCCACTCCTAGCCACCAATAGTTTAAGCGAATTCTAGCTTTGATTTTGCTAATTCCTTGATGTCCCGTGTGCCCCAATTGTATTATTTTGTCAGTAAGAACACTTGGGACCACTAACCTTCCTCCCCAAAACAATAACTCTCCTGACACAGATAACTCATTTCTGACTCTCCACAAACCCTTCAATGTCTCAGAATAGCTCTCAGAGTCCCACGTGTTCTTGAGACAATGACATACACGTTGCAAAACAGGATCATTAGCTGCTGCTTCTACCCACTCATCCTGTTCAATTATACCTTCTGTGATATTGCACACACTGAACTCATCTTCGTGACCTCTACTGAAGTCTTCTTCCGTTTCAGAAGTAAGTCTAGACAAGCAATCAGATGTGTTGTTATATGCTCCCGGAACATAAAACATTCTGAAATCAAAGTCTTGGAGGTTAACAATCCATCTACTGATTCTAGCCGAAATTTGGTCTAGTCCTTTTCTCATGAAAACCTCCACTAACGGCTTGTGGTCAGTATATACATGGAACTCCCTACCCCACACACAATTCTTAAATTTATTAATACCCCAAAAAACACCTAAGGCCTCTTTCTCGATGGTAGAATAATTGACCTCTGCTCCTCTCAGTGTTTGTGAATTGTATACTACTGGTTTCCACTCTTGATCTTTTCCTTTTTGCAAGAGAACTGCTCCTAAACCCTTGGTACTGGTGTCTGTCATGATTACACATAACTCATTGGGATTAAACGATTTTAAACATCCTACTTTAGATAGCTCTCTTTTGACAGAATCAAACTCTCTCTCACACATTTCATCCTACCCTTGTTGCCAGTGTTGAAATAACATCCATAGAGTTGAGTTCTTCAAAAGAAGTTTATTGTGATCCAAAATATCCCATCCACATAAGTCCTCAGAGCAGCACAGCTTTCTTCCAGCTCCACCACCACCTTGCTCTCGCTCTCATCCTAGAATGTAGAATCCCACTTTACATTCTACTTCTTGAAAGATACAGGGTAGGCTTCACTGAAGATACCACATTGTGGCCCCAAGAGCACTCCAGGACAAATGGAGTGGACCCCATCTAACTGTTGGGAAAAAGGGAGAGGTTACCTAGTTGGTAGACCTGGGCACTGCCAGGAGTCCCCTTAGGGTGCTCCATGTCAACTGCCTAAAACTCTACTATGACAGGGCTGATCTCACCCTGCTCATGGCAACTGATGAGGGACAGGAAGAAGAGAGTGACCCTCTCCCTGATCTCTTCTCCACCACTGAAGCTGATGGCTTGGTGGAGGGAGTAGTACTTGCAAATTGTCTTACTGCAGAGCAGCAGGACAACTGTGTAAATCTCTTAAGTCAGTTTTCTAAACTCTTCTCACTGATACCAGGTACCACTACTAGGTGTGAGCATACATTCAATAATGGAGACAGTTTACCTGTCAAAAGTAAGATTTATAGGCAGCCTGACCATGTCAAGGACTGCAGAAAACAAAAGGTTCAGAAAATGTTAGACTTAGGAGTGATTGAGCCTTCAGAAAGCCCATGAGCTATCCCAGTGGTGCTAGTTCCAAAACCTCACAGTAAGGAAGGTAAAAGAGAGATGAGGTTTTGTGTTGACTATAAAGGGCTCAACCAAGTAACCAAGACAGATGCTCACCCTATACCCAGGGCAGTTGAGCTGATAGATACACTGGCTTCTGCCAAGTATCTAAGCACGTTTGATTTAACTGCAGGGTACTGGCAGATTAAAAGTATCAGAAGATGCTAAACCCAAGACTGCGTTTTCAACCATTGGAGGGCACTATCAATTCACTGTGATGCCCTTTGGTCTGAAACATGCACCTGCCATTTTTCAAAGGTTGGTGAGCACAGTCCTGGAAGGGTTGGAAGCTTCTAGTGCAGCATATCTGGATGATATAGCTGTCTTTAGCTCCACCTGGGATGGTCACCTGGTCCACCTGTGGAAAGTTTTGGAGGCCCTGCAAAAGGCAGGCCTCACTATCAAGGCCTCAAAGTGCCAGATAGGGCAGGGGAAAGTGGTTTATCCGGGCCATCTGGTAGGTGGGGAACAGATTGCACCACTACAGGGTAAGATCCAGACCATTATGGAATGGGCTCCCCCTACAACTGAAACCCAGGTGAGAGCCTTTTTAGACCTCACAGGGTACTATAGGAGGTTCATCAAGAATTATGGCTCCATAGCAGCTCCTCCTAATGTCCACACTAGTAAGAAGATGCCAAAAAAGGTATTGTGGACAGCTAGCTGTCAAACAGCTTTTGATGAGCTCAAACAGGCCATGTGCTCTGCACCTGTCCTAAAAAGCCCTTGTTACTCCAAAAAGTTCATATTCCAGACTGATGCTTCTGAATTGGGGGTTGGGGCAGTGCTATCACGGCTTAATACTGAGGGCCAGGATCAACCTGTTGCTTTTATCAGCAGGAGGTTGACCCCTAGAGAAAAGCTTTGGTCTGCCATAGAGAGGAAGGCCTTTCCTGTGGTCTGGACACTGAAAAAGTTGAGACCATACCTTTTTGGTAATCACTTTATTGTTCAGACAGACCACAAACCTCTACTTTGGCTAAAACAAATGAAAGGTGAAAACCCTAAATTGTTGAGGTGGTCCATCTCCCTACAGGGAATGGACTATACAGTGGAACATAGACCTGGGAGTACCCACTCCAATGCAGATGGACTCTCCAGATATTTCCACTTAGACAATGAAGACTCACCTGGGCAAGGTTATCCTTATTGTCCCTCGTTTGGAGGGGGTTGTGTAGGAAAGTACCATCTTGCCTGGCATGTTACCCCCATTTTTAACTTATATGTATGTTTATTTTTGCTTGTGTCACTGAGATCCTGCTAGCCAGGACCCCAGTACTCATAAGTTGTGCCCTGTATGTGTTCCCTGTGTGGTGCCTAACTGTATCACTGAGGCTCTGCTAACCAGAACCTCTGTGTTTACACTCTCTCTGCTTTTAAAATTGTAACTGTAGGCTGGTGACTAATTTTACCAATTCTGATTGGCACACTAGGACACCCTTATAATTCCCTAGTACATGATACCTAGGGTATTGGGGTTCCAGGAGATCCCTATGGGCTGCAGCATTTATTTTGCCACCCGTAGGGAGCTCAGACAATTCTTACACAGGACTGCCACTGCAGCTTGAGTGAAATAACGTCCACGTTATTTCATAGCCATTTTACACTGCACTTAAATAACTTATAAGTCACCTATATGTCTAGTACTAGCCAAGGTGCCCCACATTGTTCAGGGCAATTTCCCCGGACTTTGTGAGTGCGGGGACACCATTACACGCTTGAACTACATATAGGTCAACACCTATGTGTAGCTTCACAATGGTTACTCGGAACATGGCCATGTAATATGTCTTAGATCATGGAATTGTCCCCCCATGCCAAATCTGGTATTGGGGTACCGATCCCATGCATCCCTGGGGCTCCAGCATGGACCCCGGGTACTGCCAAACTAGCTCTTTGGGGTTTTCTCTGCAGCTAGCGCTGCTGCCAACCTTCAGACAGGTTTCTGCCCCCTCCCCCCCCCCGTGCCTGGGCAGCCCAGTCCCAGGAAGGCAGAACAAAGGATTTCCTCTGAGAGAGGGTGTTACACCCTCTCCCTTTGGAAATAGGTGTGAACGGCCTGAGAGGAGTAGCCTCTCCTGGCCTCTGGAAATACTTTGAAGGGCACAGATGGTGCCCTCCTTGCATAAACCTGTCTACACCGGTACAGGGATCCCCCAGCCCCTGCTCTGGGGCGAAACTGGACAAAGGAAAGGGGAGTCACCACTCCCCTGTCCATCACCATCCCAGGGGTGATGCCCAGAGCTCCTCCCGTGTGTCCCAGACCTCTGCCATCTTGAATGCAGAGGTGTGAGGCCTCTGAGTGGCCAGTGGCAGCAGGTGACGTCAGAGACCCCTCCTGATAGGCTCTTACCTGGTTAGGTAGCCAATCCTCCTCTGAGGGCTATTTAGGGTCTCTCCTGTGGATTTCTCTTCAGATAACGAATGCAAGAGCTCACCAGAGTTCCTCTGCACTTCTCTCTTTGCCTTCTGCCAAGGATCGACCGCTGACTGCTCCAGGACGCCTGCAAAACCGCAACAAAGTAGCAAGAAGACTACCAGCAACATTGCAGAGCCTAATCCTGCGGGCTTTCTCGACTGTTTCCTGGTGGTGCATGCTCTGAGGGCTGTCTGCCTTCACCCTGCACTGGAAGCCAAGAAGAAATGTGCTGTGGGTTGATGGAATCTTTCCCCTGCTAACGCAGGCACCAAACCTCTGCATCACTGGTCCTCTAGGTCCCCTCTCATCTTGACGAGGGTGGGCCCTGGAACACAGGAGCTGGATCCAAGTGACCCCGACAGTCCTGTGGTCCTTCTGTCCAAATTTGGTGGAGGTAAGTCCTTGCCTCCCCACGCCAGACAGTAATCCTATATACAGCATGATCTGCAGCTGCTAGGGCTTCTGTGCACTTTTGCAAGACTTCCTTCATGCACAGCACAGCCCAGGTCCCCAGCACTCCGTCCTGCATTGCCCAACTCGCTGAGTTGACCTCCGACTTCGTGGGACCCTCTTTTATTGTGCTGAGACGACCACCATGCTCAGATTTCCTGAATGCCTGTTCAGGTGCGTCTGCAGGTGCTGCCTGCTTCTGCATGGCCTCTCTCTGTTGCTGAGTGCCCCCTCTGTCTCTTCCTCCAAGGTGCGACCTCCTGGTCCTTTATGGGCCGTGGCAGCACCCAAATCCTTCAACCGCGACTCTTGCAGCTAGCAAGGCTTGTTTGCGTTCTTTCTACGTGGAAACAACTCTGCATCCTCCAGCACGCCGTGGGACATCTTCGGACCAAAGGAGAAGTTCCTGGCACCTTCTGTTGTTGCAGAATCTTTGGCTTCTTCCACCCAGAGGCAGCCCTTTTGCACCTTCATCCGGGGTTTAATGGGCTCCTGCCCCCTCCTGGACACTTGCGTGACTCTTGGACTTGGTCCTCTTCCTTTGCAGGTCCTCAGGTCCAGGAATCCATCTTCAGTGCTTTGCAGTCAGTTGTTGTCTTTGCAGAATCCCCTATCTCGACTTTACTGTCTTTCTGAGATAGTAGGGTAACTTTACTCCTACTTTTCAGGGACTTGGGGTGGCGTATCTTGGACACCCGTAGTGTTTTCTTACACTCCCAGCGACCCTCTACACATTCCACTAGGCCTGGGGTCCATTCGTGGTTCGCATTCCACTTTTGGAGTATATGGTTTGTGTTGCCCCTAAGCCAATTGTCTCCTATTGCATTCTATTGTGTTCTACAGTGTTTGCACTACTTTTCTAAGTGTTTTACTTACCTGATTTTGGTTTGTGTGTATAATTTGTGTATATTACATAACTCCTAAGGGAGTATATCCTCTGAGATAACTTTGGCATATTGGACCAGATGTATGAAATTTTTTGCACTCGCAAACGTTGTGAATCACAAAAATCGGCTGTTTGCGAGTGCAAAAAAGTGGTCTGCGATGCATGAAAGGCATTGGCAGACCACAAATAAGAAATTGCAAAAATTGCGATTTTTTGCGTTGCGACCTAGTTTTGCGAGTCGCAATTTGCGATTCGGTATTTCCAGTAGGAAATTGCGAGGCGCAAATTGCGAGTCGCAAAGAGATGCATCAAAAAATCGCAAATTGCGATTTTTCGCAGAATGGCATTTTGCACATGCAAAATACCATTAACTGCAACCAGGTGGTAACCAGGTGCAAAATTAAAAAATGCATTTAAAATGCATTTTTAAATTGTACATGTAAAGCACACATGCCCTTTTGGCATGTGTGCACCTTACATGTCCCCCAAAACTTTTTTGGGGTGCAGCAGAGGGGGCCTTAGCCCCCCAGCACCCTAGACTTTGCATTTCCCAAAATTGCGATTTCTGGTTCAGAAATCGCGATTTTGGAAATGCAAAAAATTCGCAGATATGGGCCAACAGGCCCATAGGTGTGAATGGGGCCGGTATCGCAATTTGCGATTCGGTAATAGCATTTGCGATCTTTAAGAAATTGCTATTACCGATTCGCAAATGTGATACATGGCACTTTTCTTAAAAATCGCTATTTCAGAATCTCAAAGGGCCGTGATGATACATCTGGCCCATTGTCACTAAAATAAAGTACCTTTATTTTTAGTAACTTAGTGCTATATGGCATAAGTGGTATAGTAGGAGCTTTGCATGTCTCCTAGTTCAGCCTAAGCTGCTCTGCTGTCGCTAGCTCTATCAGCCTAAGCTGCTAGAACACTACTAATCTACTAATAAGGGATAACTGGACCTGGCACAAGGTGTAAGTACTATCAGGTACCCACTATAAGCCAGGCCAGCCTCCTACAGCAGGCCTCACTATCAAGGCCAGTGAGTGCCAGATAGGACAGGGTAAAGTTGTTTACTTGGGCCACCTAGTTGGTGGAGGCCAAGTTCAACCCCTCCAACCCACGATTCAGACCATTCTGTCTGTTGAAGCTCCCACAACCCAGACACAGGTCAGGGCATTCCTTGACTTGACTGGGTAACGTAGGAGATTTGTGAAGGATTATGGCACTATAGCTGCCCTCTGATAGAGTTAACCTCCAACAAAATCCCCTAAAAGGTTAACTAGATAGTGAGTTGTCAAAGGGCTTTTGACTCTCTGAAGAGTGGTACGTGTGCTGCTCCAGTCCTACCAGCTCCAGATCCCTTCAGACAATTCATTGTCCCAACAGATGCCTCAATAATGGGGGTAGGAGCGGTCCTAGCCCAGAAAAATTATGAAGGACATGACTAGCCTGCTGACTACTCCCAAGAGAACAAAGAGGAGTGCCATAGAGAGTGAAGCCTTTACTGTGGTTTGGGCCCTAAAGAAGTTGAGGCCATACCTGTTTGGCCCTCACTGTTTGGCTCTCACTTCCTAGTTCTATATGACCACAGGCCTCTCAGGTGGCTGGAGCAAATGAAAGGTGAAAACCCAAAACTTCTTTTTTTTCCCCTTAGTTGACTTTATTTACAGTAAGTCAATTTTGTGTACATGTTCAACGTTGCATTGTGAAAATATCACTAAACAAATGATGTACATTCCATGTTTATGATTTCAATTACTGCCATAATTACAATACTACATGGAGATGGGACATACATACATATCTACTGCTCCTTCAATCTCCAGTCCAAGGTATTCAAAGAGATAAGCCTCCCATACCACCAAGTCAGCCCAATGATGTTTAAGTTATCTGACGGTCTGATCCAGGTCAAATGTCTTATTGTGATGGCAGGGCTCACTCCCCCACCTATCCTTTTGTTCTTTGGTGGGTAGACCTGACTGACCCTACCCCAGAGTCCAGTCATAGTTGGCCACCCATCTTTCCATCTGAAAAACTCCTCCCCCTGCCTGACATGTCCCTATCCTTCCCAGACACAGTAAACCCCTAAATAGCATCCTATAACTAGAACGACCCCTAAAACTTAAATCCAAATTGACAAACTCCCAAATTTACAGTGATGAATATATAAACAAAACAATATTAACTGACAAAAAGGTATTACAGACACACAAGAAAGGGACAGATCACACACTGACATGTCCAAAATATTGCTGCAGACACAGACACTCTCAGAAACACCTCCAACACCCACCACAAAGTAACAGAGAGTAAGAGAAAGTGAAAGTAACTTCACACTTCCTAGTATGCAGCCTGCCATACCCACTGCATCATTTTCTATGTGTATCCCACCCATTGTCGACACTTGTGTCATTTTTCATGGTGCATTGCTACTGAAATGTCTAATGGGTGATAAACTCACGGCGCGTTGCCACTCCTGCATTCACTTCCACACATTGGCATTGATGCAGATTATGACCTATGCGACTGGCACAATACACCCAGCAACAGGGCCAATCTGTGGATTCTTTTTTTTTTTTATTTCTTTTTTTTATTATTCAGCAGGTAAAGCTTGTATTACAAACATTCATCCAACTCACAACATTGCCTTATTCATTGACGATAGACTTATTTACTTATAACATAGAATTTTTGAATTTTTCAAAAACAAAACAAAAAAAAACCTCTTACATTTGTACCTTCAAGTGAAAACCCCTAATTTCTTAGGTGGTCTATTCCCTACAGGGAATGGACTTTCAAGCGGAACACAATGCAATGCAAATGGCCTTTCCAGGTTCTTCCACTTAGATGATGAAGACTCACTAGGGAAAGGGTAGTCTCATCCTCTTGCATTTTGCGGGGGAGGGGTAGTGTGAGAAAAGGCTTCTTTTGTCATGGTTAGCCCCCCACTAGGCACCTGGTATCTGATGTAGCCTCAAAGTTGTTCGGCAAAAAACTCCACAAAGTATTTGATGTGATCAAAAAATAACAGACCAAATATCTGTAAAGAATTTTATGCCCTTAAAGCATAGAGCCTCACCACTATTCATTTCAATCGAACTGCTGGAAAGAGCATGACAACACCCTTTGATGGCATTTGGACATGACTTGGCGTGTTACTGCACGTTGTGCCTGTGTGAATAATACTGTAAGAGGTACGCAAGCCCTTATCAAGGGTTGTTGTTGTGCTCTTTCTGGCAGTTCTTTATGGACATTTGGTCTGTCGTTTTTTGATTACATCAAGGGGCATATTTATCAGCACCAATTTGCCCCACATTAGCATCATTTTGTTTACACTAATGTGGCCCAATGAGGCCAAAATCCTAGCGCCATATTTACAAAATGGCGCAGTGCATGCACTGCGCCACTTTGTATCCCTTTGCGCTACATTATGCCTGTGCCAGGCATAATGTATGCAAAGGGGGATTTCACCGAAATGATGGCGCAAGGAAATCTAAGAGATTTCCGTGCGTCATTTTTTATGGCACTTTTAACGCTCGCTCAGAGCAGGCGTTAAAAGGGTCTTCCATTATTTAGAATGGGCCCCTAAGTACTCTGCAGGAGTAGCCCCAATATTTTGGCACTACTGCTGCAGAGTACATCAATAGCGTCATAAAAAATGACACTGCTGCCCCCTACCCTGCACCATGGTGCACCTGTTTTAAATATGGCGCACACATGGTGGCGGTAGGTGGGCACTAACGGGGCGCAGAGAAAGCGGCACTGCACCCGGTGCAGCAGTACTTTCCATAAATCTGCTAATATGGCTTCTTTCTTCAGGGATATTTTACATGTTCGTATTTCCATGTCTTCGATATAAAGGGTGTCAACGACAATAAACACAACAGGTCTTGGTATGAACCTTATCAGTAACATTACAAAATTGATTTACAATATTAATAATAATTTGGTTTTGTATTGACTTAGACTGATTAGTTGGAGGCGCCGGATATTGTTAATATGTTAGTGTATCTAGTTGTGCCTTCGTGGCATCTCGCAATCAAACCCAGGCAGCAGGGGTACTGTCTGTAGTAGCGCTCGAGTGTTTTTGACTTTAACCACTTCAGTGGGTGGGCTTGTGCATATGTTACAATTCCATTGCTGCATTATTTGTAATCGTTGATATGATCTTGATTCTTTCACTGTTGGCAAGTGGACTGCCAGATTCGCAGGCGTGACAGGGTAAGCACTGTATTAGAACATGCTTTGCAAGCTACCCTGCTGCGCCCACACATAGGCATCCGCATTTGTGGTGGTATGGCGCCTCCTTACCTCCAATGTACCTTCCAGTAGTTCTGTCACCATATGCAATTATCCAGCTTCTGCCATGCTGATTTTTGGGAAAGGTCACATGTGCGGGTGCTCAAGCATGCATCTAACAGGACAATCATCTTAGAACAGAGTTAAATAACTTAGGCCCAGATTTAAGAGGGCCAAGCGCCTGATTTCGCCACATTAACATCATTTTTCTTACGCTAATGTAGCCCAATGAGGCCAAAATCCCAGTGGCAGATTTACCAAGTGGCACAATGCATGCATTGCACCACTTTGTAACCCCTTGTGCCACATTATGCCTGCATCAGGCATAATGTATGCGGTGGGGGGGCATTCCCCTATTAGGGGGGCCTAAAAAAAAGTCACAAAGAAATCTAAAAGATTTCTTTGCACCATTTTTTGTGGCATTTTTAACACCTGCACAGAGCAGGCATTAAAAGGAGGCACACCATTATTTATAATAATGGGCACCAATGTGCTTTTCAGGATTAGCGTAAACATTTTTGGTGCTAATCCTGCAAAGCGCCAAACTAGCGTCAAAGATGTTGACCTAGTTCCCTAACTACCGCTGTGGTGCACTGTTTGTTAAATATGACGCACACATGGTGGCATTAGGGGGGCGCTAAGGCCACAAGAAAAGTGGTGCTGCATTGGATGCAGCACCAGTTTTCTTAAATCAGGCCCTTATTTTAATGCATTTTTGCCCATACCTGTTTGGGACAATTGCTGACACCTGTGGGGGGAGGATATTTGGAAATGCCTACTTATATAAGCCATAAAAATCCTTTGCTTATTTCTTCTCAACTGTTCCAGACTGTAGAGTCTCACTCAACTTGTCTTCTGAGCCTGGTTTACCTATGCACATACCTTTGCCATCTGGCCATCTTGTTTGTTCTCTTTGCTGGTTTGAAGTCCACTATATATTGGATTGCAGATGTCTGCCATGTTCAGTTTTAAATTTCTGGATGCCTGTCATGGCCTTGTCCTGTGCTGTTACAAGACCAGTTCTCAAATTGAGCTAGTGGTTGCCGGTGGGAGCCACAGATACAAATTTTTAGGGACTGGCACTTATTTCTCCACATCAGACTTTTACCAGAAACAAGAGTGGGTGAAACACGAAAGAAAGATGGGAAAAAACGACACATAAGAAGGAAGCATGAGTGAGATAAACAAGGAAGAGAATGTCTGGCAGTGGATTAAATAACCACGAGGTGGAATTAAAGCTGCAGGGCATTGATATTCGGCGCACCAACATTTAAGTGTACCTTTTGGGCAGAGCTTTGGGAGCCAACACTCATTCTTTTAAAAATCAACGGCCTCCTTTATGAGGCCCTAATGGCACACTGTTCCACCAGAGTGTCATTTTTTTTACACTCTGATGACGCAGTGTGCCAGTCCATATTTACAAGGCTACGCAAAGCCACCATGTGTGGCTTTTCATGGCCTTGTAAATAATGGACCCCTTTCACGCATAACACTGCATGAAAGTGTCATTCCATGGGTGTTGCTGGAGATGGTCCCACAATACACCAATGAAACCTGAAGGAATCTGATGAATTCTCGGATTTACAAGTCTGGGAATGTGTCAGATTCAGATGCCATCTCAGGGGTGGCGTAAGAATGACACAATGGGGAGAAATATCTTTATTTCTCCCCGTTTTTTCCTTTTTGTGCAGCAAGGTGTCCCTTCCTGCACAAAAACAATCATCTCCACAATGTAGGCACCTTTGCACCATGGTGCATTGGCGTTAGGCAGCAATTTGTGCATCACCGCAGGGGAAGAGAACAGAAATGCGCTGTATTTGATGGAAGAGGGAATAGTACTGCTGAGTCCAATGACTTATTCCCATTGAATAACTGATACTGACCAGCTAGCAATTCAACACCTAACCATACTAGCTGATATCAGTTAACAAAAGCGATCCTTTGTCCAGGCTGAGATAATGTTAGACTCTGTGAATACTGGCCATATTATTGATGTTTGATTACTCGAGATTCTTAAGATTAACAAAAAGGTTCCAGAATCTGTTAGGGAAGGTTGATAACATTGAGTTAATGTCAATCTGGTACCGCAAGAAGCAGCTCCACTTACCTGTACATATATAATTTGTACTCATAAGTTTTATGTATTTCAGAATAATGTTAGTGATACCCCAGCTAGCTAAGCACCACTTCATTAAAGGCTAGGTAAAACATACTATTTGCTTCAGCACTGTTTTGACAACACATTGTCTATCTTACAGGATGAACAAAGATATTTTAGCTCAAACTCCAGTTTCTTGTCTAGTAGCAATAAAGTATGATACTTTACTTACTGCAACAGCAGGACTGTCTTAGCAACTTGTAAGATTAACATAGAATACCAAGACATCCATGATGTTTTTGACCCCACCGAAGATCTACCACACCATAGGGAGAATGACTGCTGTAAAGTAGTAAATCCTGGTGATGCCCTACCCAGTATTCATGTCTCTACTTGACTGAAACTGAAAAACAGTATCTATGGGAATACTTGGATCAAGGTCTGGCAAGTGGTACACTAAGATATTTCCTCTTTTCTTTATAACAAAAACCATAGGTGAGTTGCACTGATGCATTGATTAGAGATTCCTTAATCAAGTAACATTAAGGAAAACGCTGCTTGTTTCCTCTAATAATGGAACTTTTGGACTCAGAGCTTGATTAATGTTTGGCAGACGGATCCTCTGTCACAAATATGATGGATATACTGCCCTCCTCACTGCAACTCCATTAGGATATAATGCTCTTGTAATAAGGCAGATGGGATATCAATCACATTTGTGACCGAGTACTGGTCCACCAAACTCAAGTCCCAGCCCTAAGTGAAAGTCACAGTCTATTGCTTTGAACTGGACTTAGGTCAATCATATAACCTTGTCAGAATGTATGCTGGAAATGACTGTATATATTGTTTTGAACCAGGTAATGGTAGTATGGATACTTGGTTATTCCATTAGGTCTATGAAGTGCCCTTGTCACATTTCAGCACCTTATACACAAAGTACTAAGAAATTGTTTTGATGTTTTCTGTTATATTCTGATTTACTCATCTGCATACAAAAATCATGTGAAACATGTAGCTATTGTCTTAGAATATCTCGAACAACACTGATTATATATCCAATAGGAAAAATGCATGTTCAGTACCACCACTGTTGATATCATGGTCACACCCAGTTACCTGAATTGTTCATGGATGTTCTTACTATTGTTCAAATGTAATCAAAAGAGAACACAAAAGGGTAAATGCCACTGAGTGGTTCACATAACATAAATGCTCAATGCATTACTAACATGCATCAGCATCCACCATAAATAAAGGATCAGTAGCAAAAATGGATATAATAATTTCCTGCTTTCAAAAAATAATATCTTGTGACCAAACAAGAGCCAGGAATCCACTTGCTGAGGGAGAAACCACAGGTAAAGAGAGGTACTCAAGTACTTTTCTGTGGGAAATTGGGTTGTTGGTTGACTGGGGTGTGAGCTCTGGTGAAGAAACAGCCACAATCCCATGCAGGGTGAACCACAATAAGTCACTAAATTAACCCTTGCTTAACCCTGTGTAGCTTGGCACAAAAAGCAGTAAAGCTTAACTTAGAGGTAATGTGTAAAATATTTATGCAGACACAAACAGTAATAAAGTGAAAACACAGCACAAAAAAAATCCCAAACAAATTTAGAAATATAAAGAAAATTTGAATAAATTATTTGACACCAAAAAGATCAAAGTGAGAACTGCGGACCTCTAGTCAAGAGAGACTGGGACAAAGTTAAAAAATATGCACAACCGCAATGGGGCGCGGTTTGGATACAAAAAGTGGATTAGGCCGCGACACCACTTACCTTCAGACATAAAAACAAAAATCTGAGAAAAATGTTCTGAGAATTTAAGGCTACAGGAGAGGTCTAAGGAGGGAGCGTTGCCGTCAGATAGCCTTAGGTCGAAGCCGTGGTGAAGATTTCTTGTTGAAATGTAGGTGCATATTAATAAGCCACTTGAGCCTCCTTGCTCTGCCCCAGCATTTTTTATGCTAAGGAGGCCTCCACTGTTCGCCATATTGACAAAGTGTTGCAATGCACGCCGCTTTCTAACCCCTTGTGCCACATTATACCTGCGCCAGGTACAATATATGAGGGGCATTCCCACGCAGGGAGAACCAAAAAATGGTGGAGTAAAATTTACAAGATTTCACTGCACCATTTTTTCTGTCATTTTTAACGCCTGCTCAGGGTAGGTTTTAAAAATGTTAGGAGGTGCAGGGTGATGCAAGAAAAGTGACACACCAGAGCTGATGCACCACCTTCTTGTAAATAGGCCCCTTAGTCAAAATCTCCAGCAGGATGAGGGAAAGGGTCAGGAGTCACTCAAGCTGGGTTCAGTTGCAGGTTCAAGAAGAAGGAACCTTTTGTGCCCCTGTGGCTCTGAGCAGGAGGTCACCAAACTATCCCTTGTGAGTCACTCTGGAGGCCCTGGGACAACTGAAGTTCTGGCCCTTGTACTCAAGCAGAAGGTAGCAGAGCAGCTGGACAACAGGGCATACATCTAGTATGACAGTCCTTCTAGCAGCACAGCAGTCCTTCTTCCTGGCAGAGTTTCTACAGGTCTAGAAGTGTACTTAAGGTTTGGTGTCTGAGGTCCCCTTTTTATGCCTAGTACCCCCCTTCTTGAAGCTGGGGGAAGCTTATAGACAGTGGATTTTAAGTACATGGAATTTCCTGCCACCCCTCTCCTGGCTCCAAGCTAGATGCAGCGACAATGTAAGGTTGCTAGGTCCTTTGTTTAAAGGCACAGCACAGGCTGTTTCGTTGCAAGTGGGGCTGTGCTCAGCCCTGGCTCACCATCCTGTCAGCAAATGGGCCATTCAGGCATACCTGATCCCTCTATTGTGACTGTCTGGAAGGAATTCACAAATCTGTTAGTTACACCCAGTCATGTGACCCAGGCCAGGCTAAAGGCACAAAAGGGCTAAGGGCAGAAAAATGCTAACTTTCTTTCTAAAAGTGGCATTGGTAAAATTGAAACCAAAACCCGACTTTACCATTAAAAGTGCTTGTCATTACAGTTCTAAAGACATCAACATGACATAGCTACCTGCTCCCAATTGGACATTACTGGTTATTAAATGTAATATAGAATCCCAGTGTTTTCCTATGGGAGGGGTAGGCCTCACAGTAGAGAAAATACAAATGTACGAGTTTTTTAGAACCAGGACATGTAAAACATAAAACTTAAAAGTACATGTCTAACCTTTTAAGTACACAACACCCTTCCCCCTGGCCTACCTACAGCCTACCTTATGTGTGACGTATATGAAATAAAAGGGGAGTTTAAGGCTTAGCAAAGCAGTTTTAATATAAAGTTGATATGAAAGTTTGAAACTGCATTCAGGCTGCAGTGGCAGGCATAGGACTTGTTTAAGGTGCTTCTTAAGTGGGTGGCACAATAAGTGCTGCAGGCCCACTGGTAGCATTTAATTTACGTGCCCTGGGTATATGGTGTACCACTCTACAAGGGAAGTACAAGTAAATTTAATATGTCAATTGGGTACAAACCAATGTAAGCATGTTTGAGAGGAGTGAGCACATGCACTTTAGCACTGGTTAGCAGTGGTAAAGTGCACACGGTCCTAAGGCCAACAAAAATATGTTCAGCAAAATGGAGGGAGTGAGGCAAAAAGTTTGGGGGAAGACCACCGTAACGCTGACAGGTCTAATAGTTTCCAAAACACCCCATCTCTTGTTGACATTATCTACACCTTATTAAACAGACAATTAAAGGTCTCTTCCATCAGATGCTCAAAATGAGACACCTGCAAAGCTCAAATAACCATAGGCAAGTCCAAAATAGACACTCAATAGGATATTTAAAACACCACTAGAGGTGTTTGTATCAGATGACTTAGCCCTCAAAGAAAGGTATGATCTCTTGGGTACTTGGGTGAAGGGAATTCTAATGTAAACTATCTTCTAAAATTGTCACAATGGTTGTGGAAGATGGCAGTTTTGGGTGCACAAAATAACGGCCAGAGTGCTGATGTGAATTTAAACAGGGACACTCAAAATTGAATTAACATCCCACTCACTAAAATCCTAGTAGTCTTGGTGGATGAGCACATAAATTTGATGGAGCACTGGCCCCTTATTCTTGCCATTACTCCTTTCAGGGATCGTTTTAGAATGCCTGAGTCGTAAAGGAAAGTTAGTTCAATTACACTTTTAACTATGTAACCCATTTGGTCACACATTAAAGATTAAGAAACAGTAAGTAAAGTTAAATGAGTTGAATTACAAATTAAGAAACCAGATTTACAAGGCCCATGCTCCACACTAGCCTCACTTTTTTGACACTAATGTGGCATTAAGAAGGCCATTTCCCTGCGCCATATTTACAAAGGGGAACAATGCCATCATTGCGCTGCTTTGTAACCCCTTCTGCCACATTATACCTGCACCAGGTATAATGTATGCAAGAGTGCGTTCCCCTCTAGGGAAGCCGCAAAAAATGGTGCAGTGAAATCTACAGGATTTCACTGCAACATTTTTTCTGTTTAACGTCTGCTCAGGGCAGGTGTTAAAGTGACGGGCCCATAGTAACCTATGGGCCTCCCTAGTGCTTTGCTGACTAGCACCATCATTTATGGGAGCAATCCAGCAAGCACCACAATAGTGTCATAAATTATGACACTACTGTGGATACGAGTGCCATGGTGCACCTTATTGTAAATAATGTGCAACCATGGTGTTGTTAGGTGGGGCAGGAGTGGAGCAAGAAAGGTGGCGCATTGGGATTGATGCACCATTTTCTTGTAGAAGTGCCAAATTAATGTAAATTAATCTCAAAAACATGCTATATAAGTACAGAATTACCAAGGGTGAATCAAAGTGTTGGATGATGTTAAATCGGTAGAAGCAATACAAAAGAAGAGAAATGAATCTCTTGATCCGTATACAAGCATCGATACTCTGTCTATGCATGAATAAATCTAAATCAATGCTAAATTAAGTTAGAGTCAGGAAACCCTAAATAATTCTGGGGAAATAGGAAGGTGTCAGCATAGTGGAGACCTCAGTAAAAGTTCTGCAATAGAGGTGTTGCATAGCATAAAGCCCCACAAAAGTGTAAGGGCAGAGAGGTCAGTACCCCTCAGAGTCTAAGAGAACTCTCCTGTCTAGACTAACAGTGTGAATACCAATTAAGCCTGCATAATCTTCGAGAAATTCACGTCATCCACACCAGTAGTTTTCCATCTTCCCAAATTTGAAATTGTCAGCTCATTCAATTCTCCTATACCAAAGTAAGAACATAAGGATGACCTTGAGCATCTCCCTGCTCCTGATAGACCATGGACAGGAATGCTTTCTTCTTAGTTCATTAGCACTTCTCGTCCTTAGCAAAATATCCTCGCAGACCTCACTATCTCTAATACACAATATGCCTTTCACTAACTGTGGGATCATGCAAATGCACCTGCAAGGAAAAGAACATTGCAGCTCAAGCAAAACCCCATGTTGAAGGTTAAACACAAGTAAACAAGGGGCATATTTACTAGGAATTGGCATAGGGTGTGCACTGCAAACCTTTCTGCTGTAATGCCCTACGCCACTTCAAAAGGGCAGAAATGCACCTTATTTAAAAGATACAGTACATTTCTGTCATTACCCCCCATGTGCTGGCACACAAATTCCTGTCTAACACCAACCCAGGCACCCTTGCAGCATGGAGCAAGGGTGTCTGCATTGTCAGCAGGACTGTTTTTACGCAGCAAGGGACACCTTCCTGAACAAAAACAATACAGAGAGACATTTTCCTCTTTCTATGTGTGCTGCAGAATACAGCACACAAAGAAAGAGGAAACATTGAGGAGAAATACAAATATTTCTCCTCATTGCCCCTGCCCTGGGGAGATTTACAGTTTTAACACATTCCCCGGTTCACAGATTCTTGTATATCTGGGAATGTGTCATACTCCATGGGTGTTGTTTGGGAACACTCACCGCAATGCCCATTGGATGCCTCCCTGACACAGTGTAAGACAACGCAGCGACATGCAGTGCGTTGCCTTACACCATATCTACAAGGCCATGGAAAGCCACATAAAATGGCTTTGCGTGGCCTTGTAGATATGGGTCTGCGGTATGCGCTGCTGGTGCGTCACAGAAAGTGTTGGACCAGCGGTGCATGGGGCTTGTAAATATGCCCACAAACTCTCCAGTTCAAAGGGGAGAAACAGCAGGTAGTGCTTTGAGTTAGTGTGAGGGCTTCCTAACGGATCAGTTTATCTGATGGGCTGTGATCTCCTTCCAACGTTCTGAATTAAACTATTACAAACTAAAACATTTATCTCCTCTAAACAAATAACATGTTACACAGCAGTTGGTGATCCCTGACCTAAGGTATGTTTCATGAAGGAAGACAGAGGGGCATATTTATTCTTTGCTTTAGCCATTTTAATGTCAATAATTATGATGCTAAAATGGTGCGGAGCTAACTTCATATTTATATTTTGACTCTAGACCCGTCTAACATCAAAATATTGGCGTTAGCGTCATGTTGTGGATGCAGCAAACTACCTTGCGCTAATTAGATACAAGGTAGGTGTTCCAGTCCACAATATGATGCTAACCCCCTAAAGCCTGATTTATTCTTGGCGCAAAAATGACACACACAGAGTAGGTGGACCCAAATAATGGTGCTAAGCCTGCTTAGCGCCATTATTTAATGCCTGGGTCGGACCAGGAGTTGGGGTACTTGTGGACCCATTTCCATGGCCAAACACCATTGAATGAGCCCACAGATGCCCACCCAATCCCCAGCAACACCCCCACTCACACAAGAGGAGCACCATAGGATGGGGGACCACATCCTGGTAAGTATAGGTAAGTATTATTATTATTTTTTTAATGTGCCATTGAGGGCTCCTTACATGAGGCCTGCACTGGGTCTTATGGCCTTGCCCAGGGGACACTGTTCCCCTGTGCTGACCATTAGGGTGGTGGGCATGACTCCTGTCTTTACTAAGAGAGGAGTCATTTTTGGGTGCTAGTGTGTCAGAAAATGATACTAGGCTGGTTAGCGGTATATTTATTGCTGCTAACCTGCCTAGCGTCATATCTGACCCACTAGTTCCTTTTACCCTACTGCCATCCCCCCCAGCTAGCGTCTTTGCTTTAGATGTTAGCTTATCCTTTGTGCGGGCGTGCGCCATTCCATAGATATGGCGCACAGTTGCCACTATGCTAGCCGGCTCTAAGGATTTTGCCGCAAAATGGCATTAGCGCCAGTGGTGGCTGGCAGCTTTAGGAGGGAGGGGGAGGGAAGCACACACACACTCATTCTTTCACACACACACGCATGCACGCACGCACATCCATTAACAACACTCATAACATTCAAACATGCAGGCACGCACCAAACATTCATTTTAAAAGATCACACACACACACTCATTCTTTCACACACACACGCACGCACGCACATCCATTAACAGCACTCATAACATTCAAACATGCACGCATGCACCAAACATTCATTTGAAAAGATCACACATACATACACACACACACACTTACCTTCAGCCTCGGAGGTCCCAGGAGGGTTGGGACTGCTGCCTTCCCTCATTGGCTGACCTTGGGTCAGCCAATGAGGGAAGGCAGCAGTCCCAGCCTCGTCACAGAGTGGGATGGGGTCAGTGAGACTGCTCACCCCACCCCACTCTGCGACGTAGTGTCACTGATTGACACTTGCCCTGGGCCCTTTGGGGCTTAAACCTGAAGCGCCCAGGTCGAAGTCAATGGGTGATGCTTTCCTCGTCACCCAGGGGAGGGCCTCGAGGCACCTTTGCTGAGCCAAGGAGGTCAAACCCATAGGAGCCGTGACCTCCTCAGCCCAGCAAAGTTCAGCTCAGGCAGCCAGGTTTCTGCGCAAATCGCGCATTTCTGCTCATAGCTGCCTGACCTGAACATGAAGAGTGTCTGTCAGGCTGACCTTTGTTCTGCCTGACAGACACTCTTCATGAGGGGCAAAAGGTGGGGGGGTGTGGCCTCTCCGCCGTAAAGGACGGGCCGCGCCTGATTAGCATATTTTTCCAGCAAAAAACATAAATATGCACCAGAATGTTTTGGAGAACACTGAGTGCCTGGTTGTTGAATGTCATTGTTGCCCCTTTCTATAAGTATGATTATCCATCTTTTTTACTGAACTGATTGCTTCAGTGTTGCTCAAAAGGGGACCGAGTGTTTGAGCTTTTGGTGTCTTATTGATTGTCCTATCCATCTGGGAACCAAGAAGAGTTTTCACAAAAAAAGGTGATGCAGAATATTAATTTCCTCTGTAGAATCTAATTTCAGTGCCTGCTGATGACCTATCACTCAAAGCAGGCAGCCATTTTCAGACAACCTAACATATGACAGTTCCATAGTTAGAGGACAATCTTTGTCTACTTGAATTCATTAAACAAAAAAGTAGGAAATCAATCAAGTGTGACAGTAGAGTATGTAGAACATAGGTTCCTGCCCCCTTTACGAAACGACCTTTAGCCCCTAAGTTCTGGGCAGAGCTCCATCATTTTTCTCTGCACCTGATTTAGAAGGAGAGAATTTTGTAGCACTGTGAGAGTGCAGATTTATACAACCTATATTAGAGTAGAATATCTATATTAATGTGTGACGATGTTGCATAGAAAACGACAATACTAGTGACTTTGCTTAAACATGCATTTGAATTATGACTATAATGTGCGTGGCAACCAATGTATACGCAAATTAATAAATAGAATAATTAATGCTATGGTTATTCGAGTTATATTAACAATTACAATATTGCATTTATATTAAAAACCTTATGGGCCTTAAGTTAGCGTTAGCTGCAGTTTAGTTGCCTGGCTCTCATATTAAAAGCATTTCTCTGTTTTTCAGTGTGCTGACTCACAAAGGGCCATGACCCTGCAAATGTTCTTTTTCTTCCAACTTGGTAGATGCATGTATCTTTGTAATTCCGTTCCCATCCGCATGCTTGCTGCTTTAGTATAAGTTTTATGTACAAAATTGAAACAAATGTAGATTAATGTAATGTACAAGGACGTTTCAACCATGGACAAAGGAACTCATGACCCGAGGAAACGTGCCAAGTGATGAAATAACCCCCGGATGTGCCACCTCCGAAGACGTCAATTATGAAGACCAATCAAAGTGTTATGAATTATCATGGGGTGACAATTGGGATTACCTAATGTTTAATTTGATAGGTTAAAGATAATGGGGTATAGTAAATGACCAATACCATTTTGGGGGAAGGTATTACGAAAAAGGGATAAAAACCCATGTCACAGAAGGGTCAGTAGAACTAGGTAGGGAATGCTATTGATTTTATCCAGAAACTCTGTCACTCTGTTCGGTGACTTGAGAATTATTAAAACCATCCTCATCCATAGACTGCCCATTTTTACACTTCTCCTCCTTATGAGGGAAGTGTCCCCTATGCCCTTTAGTTGAGTCCTGTTTGATGGCGTTTTGACTGATGTCCTGAAGATGAAGACTGATCCTGTGCGCTGACCCGATCCTTGGAGGGTAATTATGACAATACAATTAGTAATTTGTCTGTTTGCTTTTCCTTTCTAGGTACCAACTGCTCGTTTTGTTAGTAACCATAGCTAGATGTTTTCCAAATTGGTGTTCTAAATTGTTTGCATGAAGCCCAACATGCTGATGCTAATTTGTGGTTAGGATAGGAGTTCACTTCGACTGACGCAAATAGACAAATGACTGACATTCCACTATGCTGAACTAAGACATATATGATATTCGTTGTATTCTAATCTATGTTCACGCCGTGCTATGTTCTTATGTTTGTGATTCTTGCATTAATGAAATCTTATCACAGTTGCCATATCGTGACTATGCTCCTATGTTTTCTGGTATTAAGATTAACCCTTCTGCTCGTAGATTGTAATCAATAGGGAATACAATTCTTAAAATTCTATCAGAATGTGTGGTTATTCATGGCTGAAAGGTCATGGTTGCGCCGACAATTTGATCAATGACTTTGTCCAAAGTAAAGTGCATTGTGGTGGTAAATATTGATGACATTATTGATATATTGCTTGTCATATTGATCAGTTATCTCGTCCTACGGTGTCTCTCCACTGGGTCACAAGATTCATTGGCCTAAAACGAGTCCTAATGTGTAATAAATTAACATAGAAGGACGCGTTAACAGTTTCTGGTAGTAGAGTGACGGTTTAGGCCCTTGGGGGCCCTAGGACGGAAAATTATTGTTTAATCTGTTTTTCTGTGATAATGCAAATTGGAGGTATGATGGGTTTCTAAGTTCACCATGACTCTCCCGGGATCTCGGAGCCTGCCTAAGTGAGTTGGGGATGTTCTCGGCGCCATAATGTGTGTGGGTTAGGGTTCTTGCGCTTGCTTAGCTTATGCCTTTTGCAGGTGATTGTGAAATTTGTGTGTATCTAGGCCAAGTAAATGTTGTTTTAGTAGGAGTGGGCGTACTCCGCAGTATGAGAGTAGGGAAGTTGGCGTACTTCACATGAGTGTGGCGCTTGGTGCTCAAAATTATCCATGTGGTTGGTGGTTTTATGTACGGACCTGTCGTGGTCTAAGACTCTGGAGTATGTTGACAAGTGTAGGAGACACTTGGAATTATGTTGTAATCTGTGCGATTTAGTAGGTCAATCGGGCGTGGTTGACAAGTCAAGTTTGAATTGAAATGTATGTATGAAACCTTCGATGGAGATCTGGCAAGTTCTAAAGTGCACTAGGATGAGCCATTGACAAGTCGAGAGTAGAATTTGCGGGTCGAATTCTGCTTGCGTATGCGGGGACTGAGAAGGAGAAAGTAGCGGCCGAGGCTTCAAGTGAAATCTCTGTAAAGTTCTGAAGCGAATGTGTTACCCTTCCTGTAGTAAACCGGCAGATTTGTATTGTTGTTAAAGGTGCTCGCAGTAATTTTGCATTAGTTGCGTGAATTCAGTGAAGAGCGGATGAGCCTCAAGACTTTGTCAGCTGCGGTGTGTGTGAGTGTGACGTCAGTGTTGCCGCGCTGGGATAGGTCAGTTGCCGAGAGGGGTCGCGGACGGGTTGGCTGCCGTCCGTGAGAGGCAATAGGTTGAGAAAGGTGGGTGAAGAGTGTCCTGGGAACTATGGGCCAGATGTAGCAAAGCGTTTGCGCGTAGCAAACGGCGAAAAACGCCATTTGCCAGGCGCAAAAGCCTCACCGGTATGCAGAAATGCATTTAGCAAGTCGGATCCGACTCGCAAAATGCATTTCCGACTCGCAAATAGGAAGGGGTGTTCCCTTCCTATTTGCGACTCGCAATGCTATTTAATTCCATTTGCGACCGCGAAAGCGGTCGCAAATGGAATCGCAGTTACCATCCACTTGAAGTGGATGGTAACCCAGTTGCAAACGGGAAGGGGTCCTATGGACCCCTTCCCCTTTGTGACTGGGAAAAAAAAACATTTTTTCAGAGCAGGCAGTGGTCCAATGGACCACTACCTGCCCTGAAAAAATCAGAAACTAAAGGTTTCGTTTTTTTTTTCAAAGTGCAGCTCGTTTTCCTTTAAGGAAAACGGGCTGCACTTTGAAAAAAAAAAATGCTTTATTAAAAAGCAGTCACGGACATGGTGGTCTGCTGTCTCCAGCAGGCCACCATCCCCGTGAGTGCCCATACTCGCAATGGACCACTACCTGCCCTGAAAAAATCAGAAACTAAAGGTTTAGTTTTTTTTTTCAAAGTGCAGCTCGTTTTCCTTTAAGGAAAATGGGCTGCACTTAGAAAAAAATACAAAAAAATGCTTTATTAAAAAGCAGTCACGGACATGGTGGTCTGCTGTCTCCAGCAGGCCACCATCCCCGTGAGTGCCCATACTCGCAATGGAGTCGCAAACTGCGACCCACCTCATTAATATTAATGAGGTGGGTCTTTGCGACCCCATTGCGAGTTGCAGAAGGTGTCTGAGACACCTTTCTGCATACCAAATTGCGACTTGCAATTTGCGAGTCGCAGGGACTCGCAAGTTGCAAGTCGCAATTTGGTTTTATGCTACATCTGGCCCTAAGTCACTTCTGATTAAATACAAATAAGAGAAAATTGCAAAATGAATTTTGTCAAGGCATTCAAAAGCGCTCTGAAAGGAGACGCATATATTGTAGCTACTGATGGGGAGCCTACACCACCCGAGGGTACTCCAGCTTACTTAGTTATGGAAGAAAAGGGTGTTGCACCTTGTTTATGGATGAAACAATGGCACAAATTAACAGAAAAAGAGGGATGTCTAGCGTTCCCAGAACATGGGACATTCAATACGAGGGTCCTAGAAAACTTAAGGTGGATGTTAAGTACACAGAAACCACCTCCGAGACCAGCTCAATATGAGGCTTTAGCGATTTGGGATCTGATGGCTCTCAAACATAGACAAGAAAGGTTTCAGAGAAGACTGAGAAGGGCAGAAAAATCCTATGCTGAGGCTAGATGGGATAACGAGAGTAAAATGTGGAGAAGGGGAATTGTTGACGGACTAAAATTGTTCCCAGCAATAGCACAGGGAGAAGAAACCCAGGGAAAGAAAGCCTCCTGTAAGACAGATAAAGACTCGAGCAATTCTAAAGAAAATAAAAGACCTTGGGAAGAGGAAGATGATTCAGACGATGAGGAATTTATGGACAGATTATTACATGATCGCCCGCCACCTTATGCAGTGAGCGACAGTGCTCCAAGCACTAGCGTGGATCCTGGGAACCAGACGCAGGACAAGGGAGTTGCTGATACGGTAGAGACTAGTGATACGGTTTTGATACAGAATGGTGTCAGTGTACCCACTGCACCAGATATACCGATACAGTTGCAGCCTCCACCGCAGATACAGAGAATCTACCCAGACGTTCCAGTACTTGAGACTACTACAAATCTAATAGTGCTGCCAGATATGCACGAAATAAAAGTTAGTGCAGATTGAGTCAACTCCGAGATTGCTGTTTCAACCACAGCCACAACTGATACCAGGGTATAACCCAGTAGCTGGTCCGCTATTAGTGCCTGTCCCGGGTACTTTGGAACAGACCTATGGAGTTGCTGCTCCGAGAAGTCTGGGACCAGGTCAGACACCTGCCGCCATATCATTGCCGATTACTGTGGGTCCACCAGTGCCATTGTATGCCCAAAGCAAAACAGACGTATGTGACCAGGGAGTAATGACTCAAGATGCGATAAGAGGAGGGTCTATGGGAATTTCCCAGATAATGGCCCCAGGAGAACAAGCAGTTGAAAAGCCGAGGTCTTTAATAGATCTTAGCCCGGTAGGAGCACCCATAGAAGCAATGCGGCAAGCAGGGCTAGGGGTTTTGACTCCGCAGACAATGAGTACAAACACCTCACAGTCACCGATGATACATGCAGGGAGCATCTCACTACAGGGTTTCACAGTTCAACAGCTGAACGAATGGCTAGAAAAGACATACTTCACAAAAGGCCGCAGTGACTACAGTCGAACCAGAAAAGGAAAGGCAAGATGAGTACCTAAACTTCGTAAGGTTAGGTGCAGAAGCTGCTGAATTAGTGGAAGGTACAATGGGGGTAAATAGATTGGAGTCATACACAGAAGCAGAATTAAGATTCCTATGTCCTAAGATTACTAAAGAAGTGGACAAGGTGCATCAGAGACTAGCGAACCTGGCAGATAAATAAAATATTGATATCGAAAACACTAAGCACCTGAAAAGAAGTTACAGATTGGATTTTGACTCCAAAGACTTTGAGCACATGAGGTCTGCGGGAATGAAAGCACATTTGAAAGAATTGTTGCAAAGTGCGCAAGTTTGGGGTGCACTGGAAAAATGGGAAGGCAGATGGGTAAAGAAAAGAGATAAGGAAAAGGGTGACAGTCCAGGGTCTAATCAAGCCAAAGCCTCACCCGATTTGCAATCAGTAAAAATATTACCCATGAGAGAAACAGCCGGTGGTGTCTTAATACATGTGCCATGGTCCAGAGAAGACATCCTATCTTTTACTAATGATTATCCTAGATTGAGGGAGAAGCCGATCGAGTGGTACCAACAGACAGACAGGTTTGTGAAACTAGCAAAGTGTCTTTGGGAAGACTTGAATACCTTGTTTGAGATCACTGTTCCGCCTGATTTGTGGCTTGAGTGCAAGAGAGGAGTAGATTGGCCGACGAAGGAGCCCGCAAGGGATAAGGTGACCGGGCACCCTCTGAAGAGGTGATGAAGTACTATCATAAGGTGATTGAGTTTTTGAAACAGAAGGTGTCGCCAAAGGTGACTGATTGGCAGAAGATCGACCGGACCTCTCAAGAGGTTAAGGAGTCAATACATGCTTACTATGAGAGATTGTTAAAGGCATTCAAACACTACAGTGGTACTGAGACTATTGAACCGAAAGACATGAACCACCTTGTGTTCAGATTCGTCGAAGGGTTGAGACCAGAAGTTAGCCAGATGATTAAGAATCATTTGATTTGTTGGCAAGCGAAGCCGATTGATGAAGTATTGCAGTATGCGAAATATTGTAGTGATGAGATTGAGCTGAAGCAGAAGAAGCTGAAAGAGAAAGTGATGGTGATGCAGATAAGGGCTGCACAGGCAGGAATACAGGGAAATGGAGTTCAACAGATGATACAGCAGCAACCGCAAATGAATGGTGCGTTTCAGACACAACCGAGAGGACGAGGCCGAGGGTTTGTGAATCGCGGTCCAGATTTGAATACTGTTGTGGTTCAAAATGACGTACAAGGGGCAAAAAAGATGTCACCATGTCACGTGTGCGGGGCGTGGGGCACTGGAAACGGGAGTGCCCGAACATGGTGCAGGATGGTGTTGTTCAGCAAAGCGCTAATGTTGGTACATTGCAGAATGTAGGAGGTCCAAAAATAAGACATCAAAACCCGAATTTTCAGAACAATCTGGTACAAATGCAAGGGGTACAGCCCATGCAGCAGATGCAAATGCCGCGTTTTCAGCCAGCACAAATGCAACCAGTACAACAGCAGGTTCCCATGGTACCTAGACAGCAAATGAAGATACCAATGGCTCCGATGGGACAGCAACAGGTGATGCTTCCTCAACAGATCACAGGCCAGGTAATGAGTCAAAATGGTACAGTACAACAGTTTCCATTGCGAGGTGAAAATGGCATGAATGGAGAGTGGTCAGATGATACCTCAGACAGTGAAGAGTGCAGGCTTGCAGCATCCCTAGAGGTGGATCAAAGGGGTCCATATGTGGAGGGCAAGGTGATGGGTTACAAATTCTCATTTCTGGTTGACACCGGAGCTACACGCTCTACAGTCAGAAGTGCAGAGGTTCCAAAACTACCACTTTCAGGGCGTACCATAAGGGTAGTCAGAGTAGCAAACCAATATCTGACAAATCCGATTACAGATCCAGTGCAAGTTGAGATCGGAAATTTTCAGGGTCTACATAGGTTTGTAGTCTGTGATTCGAGTCCGTTATCCCTACTAGGAAGGGACTTATTGTGCAAGACAAAATGCTCGATTATCTGTTCCAATGATGGAATCGAAGTGCAGACAAATAGTGACGATGAAGGAGATGAAGGTCAGTTTTTAGAAGAAGACACAGGAACAACAAATGAGGATTACCCTTTAATTACTCTGTTCCCAATGCTTACCATGATTGATCTACCTCTCGAATTACAGGGAATGGTAACAGAGAAAGTGTGGGACCTGACAGGAAAGGAATTGGGTCTAATAAAAGGTGTGGAACCAGTTAGAGTTCAGGTAAAGCCAAATGCAGTGTTTCCCCAGGTGCCTCAATATCACATGGCACAAGATGTTCTCATTGAAGTCTCACAAATAATCGCAGACTTTTTGAGACAGGGAGTCCTGAAGGAAGTTTTGAGCAGTCCGTGTAACTCTCCCATAATGGGTTTAAAGAAGCCCTGTGGAAAGGTTCTAATTGTGCAGGATTTGAGAAAAATAAACAAGATTGTGGTAAAAAATTTGCCCCGTAGTGCCCAATCCAGCAGTAATCATGTTTCAGGTTCCATGTGATGCTGAGTGGTTCACTGTTATAGATCTGTCACAAGCTTTCTTTTCGATACCTCTTCATGAGGACAGCCAATTTTTGTTCAGTTTAAAATTCCTGGCTAAGGTGTACAGTTGGTGCAGAATTCCACAAGGGTTTTCTGAATCACCGTCCATCTTTAACCAATTACTGAAAAAGGATTTGGAACCCTTAGTACTGCCTTTTAATTCGACTCTAGTGCAGTACATTGATGATTTGTTGATTGCATCTAAAACAAGGGACAACTGTAAATATGATACCATTGTTTTGTTGAATGATTTGGGAAAGAACGGACATAAGGTGTCACCCAAGAAGCTGCAATACTGTCAGAAAGAGGTTAAATACCCAGGTCATCTGATTGAGAGAGGGTCCCGAAGAATATCAAAAGAAAGAATAACAGCCATTTTGCAAATGAACCATCCAACGACAAAAAGAGATGTCAGGATGTTTTTGGGAATGGTGGGCTACTGTCGTCAGTGGATACCCAACTTCTCAATTATCTGCAAACCTTTGATAAGATTGACAGGAAAAGAAATCAAGGATGAGCCGTACACCATAGCTTTGTCCAAAGAGGAGCTTGAGTCATTTATGGAATTGAGAGAATGCATGTGCAGGGCACCAGCATTAGGCATGCCTGATTATACGAAGCCTTTTCAACTGTTTTGTCATGAACGTGATGCCTGTTCTTTGTCTGTCTTGACACAGGTCCATGGAGATGCAAATCACCCTGTAGCATATTTTTCAGCTACCTTGGACCCCGTCGCAGCAGCCTTACCGGGTTGTTTGCGCCCAGTTGCAGCAGTTGGTCAGAGCCTTACACAGTGTGAAGGCATAGTCATGGGATACCCCCTAACAGTAATGGTTCCACATTCAGTTGAAATTTTGTTGACTCGAACTAAAACTCAGCACATGACAAATGCTCGACTCACTAAGTACGAAACAATCATACTGGGGTCACCAAATGTCTTGAACCTGGCAACTTTACTTCCTGTTGAGAACGCTGAAATTAACAATGAGGAAGAGTTTGAACATGACTGTCTTGAGGTAACCGAATTATGTACCAAACCACGTCCAGATATTCAGGACACACAGTTAAAAGAAAATGACTGTATCATGTTTGTCGATGGGTCCTGTTTAAGAGATTCTGTAGGAACACTGAGAGCTGGTTACACAGTATGTATCATAGCTGGTATCATTGAAGCTTCCTGGCTCGAGAGAGTGTTCTCCGCACAAGTGGCAGAATTAATTGCCCTTACCAAGGCATGCCACGCAGCTGTGAATCTGAGAGTCACTATCTATACTGATAGCAGATATGGATTTGGAATTGTACATGATTTGGGCCAACTATGGTCACAGAGGGGTTTTATGACCTCTTCTGGTTCTCCTGTGAAAAATGGTGAACAAAAAAAGGATTTGTTACATGCGATTCAGTTGCCTCTTGAAATTGCCGTGGTGAAATGCAATGCTCATGTTGTCACAAGACTTTGGGGGTCATTACAACCTCGGCGGTCTTTTCACAAGACCGCTGAGGGACCGCCGTGCTGAAGACCGCCAGTGGTGGCGGTTTTCCACTCCGCGTATTATGACTGTTGGGAGCTCTACGTCGTTTTTCCGACGGAGAGCCGGCAACAGCCATAGTGACGGGCGGTGGGGAAGTGGAGGTTGCTCCACCTCCACCGCCACGCCAACAGAACACCGCCCAGCGAATCACGTCCTGTGATTCTGCGCGGTGGTGTTCTGTTGGCGGTGTGGTGTCGGCATAGCTGCCCCCATGGCTCCCGTCCCGGAGGATCAACGGAACAGGTAAGTCGATCGTCCATTAGGGGAGGGGGGTGTTGTGTGTTGTGTGCGTGCATGGGGGTGTGCGTGGGTGTATGTAGAGGGGGTGTGTGAGTGCGTGTATGCTTGCGGGGGTGGTGCGTGTTTTAGGAATGAGTGCGTGTATGTCTGCAGGTATGTCTGTATGGATGTGCGCGTGTATGTTTGAATGTGGGTGTGTGTGTCTGACTGTGTGTGTGGATGTTGGCATGTGTGTCGGTGTATGTGCGTGTATGTGTGTTGGCGGTGCCTGCATGCGTGCGTGTCGGCTGTAAATTAAGGTAATGTCGGGGTCGGGGAGGGGAGGGGGTCCTGCCACCCTTGGGGGGGTGGCAGGGGTGGTGGGGGGTGTAGGAGAGGGAGTCGGGGTGGGGGTGGGGGGTGGGGGAGACCCCTATCAGTGCCAGGGAAGCAATTCCCTGGCACTGATAGTGCTTACCGCCATGGATTTCATGGCGGTTCCTACCGCTGGAAATCCACGGCGGTAAGCCGGGTCAAAATACCGGCGGTGGTATTGTCATGGCCGCCGGGCTGGAGACCCAGGTCTCCAGCCCAGCGGTCATCTCCGCCCTGGTGGGCGGAACGGAGAAGCGGCGGATGACCATGGCGGTAACCGCCATGGTCATAATTTAAAAAAAAAGACCGCCAGCCTGTTGGCGGTCTTACTGCCGCTTTAACACCGTCTGCCAGGGTTGTAATGACCCCCTTTGTGTCCATGCGAAACGGTTATGCAGATCAAGTCGCATGGTTTTGTGCATTGAACTGCATATCGTTCAAAGAACAGTGGGAATTGTTACCGCAAACTGACAATGACATGTGTTTGAACCTTGCATTAAGGGTGGTTGATACTCTAGATGAGTTAAAAACTTTACAAAGTCGTGCAAACAAAGAGGAAAAACTTTCCTGGCAAAGAATGCAATGTGTACAAAGGGCTGATGATTTGTGGGTTTCAGAGGAAGGAAAATTAGTCCTGCCAAACAGTCTTCTATCTCAGTTTGACAGACTGTATCATGGACAGGCCCATCTCGGGAGGGATGCGATGATTAGGTCATTTAAAATCGACTGGTTCAACCCAAAATTCAAACATGCTGCAGAGTGGTAACCTTGAGCCACATTGGGAGAGCTGGTGGTCCATTCAGCAAAATGCAAATGGACTTCATTGAAATGCCTGTTTGTGGAGGATTGAAGTACATATTGGTGATTGTGTGTGTTTTCAGTCACTGGATTGAAGCCTACCCCACACGTAGAAGTGACAGTCTCACAGTTGCAAAGCTGCTACTTAGGGAACTGATACCGAGGTTCGGGTTTCCGGTCTCTATAGAGTCAGATAGGGGCAGACATTTTGACAATGAGGTGATTAAACTCCTGTGTGCCGCACTCGACATCGAACAGAAGCTGCATTGTAGCTACCGCCCGAAGCATCAGGGCTGGTGGAGCAAATGAATGGTACTCTGAAATCGAAAATGGCAAAAATGTGCGCAGCTACCAATATGAAATGGCCAGATGCATTGCCCTTAGTGCTGATGTCAATGAGAAACACTCCTGACAAGAAAACGGGATTATCCCCCCATGAGATCCTCATGGGCAGAGCTATGAGATTGCCAGCAGTACCTGCAAATACTCTAGTGACTATCACAGATGATATGGTGTTAGACTACTGCAAAGGTTTGGCTGATGTGGTTCGCTCTTTTTCTCACCAGGTGGAAGCTAACACATTGCCACCAATTGGAGATCCAGGCCACACCCTACAAGCCGGTGACTGGGTGGTTGTCAAGAAGCACGTGAGAAAATCGTGTCTGGAGCCACGTTGGAAAGGTCCGTATCAAGTAATCCTGACAACCACTACTGCCGTGAAGTGTGCCGGAGTTCCAAACTGGATACATGCCAGTCACACAAAGAAGGTAACGTGTCCTGTTGACGAAGAACTTGAAGCTTCCGGCACAACAGCTCCAGGAAGAGAAGTATCAGAATTAGAAAACAGTCAAGAAGGAACTGAGACTGCCGGAGGGCCCACTGAGAACAGCCTCGTCCCTCAAACAGTGAATGAGTTCGAGAGAGGTGACAGAGTGCCTATCTCAGTAGAGGCAGCAGGAGAACCAAATCAAGGAGAGGTTCTCCCAGAAGTAGACAGATACGGGTTAGAACTTGAACCCGGTACAGATCCAGAAGAAGAAGAAGAAGAAGGAGAAATAATAGAAAAGGATCAGAGTGTGCCAGCATCTCCTGAGCCAGCTGCAGGTCCATCAAGCGAAAACACCATATCACAAGAGGAGGGTACTGTCCAGCGTTCTGAAAAGACACATCGAAAGAAGACCCTTAAGGGTGATAACTGGCCAGAGAAACCACTCTTCAGGATAAAAGACACACCAGATGAAACAATAACAAAGGAGAACGATACATCCCGAGTGGAAGACCTAAGTGAAGGAGAACAGCAAGGGGAACGAAGGCTGAAGAGAAAGAGAGTCGCAAACAGAAGGTATACAGGTCCTGAATGGGCGCATGCTACAACATCTGAGTGGCAACAAGAATTCCTAGCATTCTGTTTCGACCGAGAAGTACCAGGCCAATACTACAGTACCTGAACTGATTCAAAGGAAAACTTGGTTAAAAATCGAAATTGAAAAACTGAGAAAAGAGACTTATAGATTACCGAATGTGACATTAAAACCGGATTTGACTTGAGAAACCTGATTACGACAAGCTGCTAACCTGATTTGACAAAAGGGGTCCTGGTGTTAGTGAAAACGCTGTAAAAACACGCAAAAAAACAAAAAGAGAGTTCTAAATCATCCTCTAGTTGATTGTTATTGTGCTATCTGATTCCATATAGACATGGCTTACGATAGAGGTAGTAATAAGGGAAGTAAGGTGTGTGGTTGGTTAGGTCTTATAATAGGTATTGTGTGTGCAATAATAATTGTGGGAGTGTTTGTGGGAATGCCCTGGACAGAGAAAGAGACTATTAACGCTACTTCAAAACCTGAAACTTCAACCCTAACACCGTGGGAAAGATTTTAACAGGATGCAAGACACTTGCATGAGGGAACTAATTCAAAAGGGGAACTTTCTACTAATGTCTTCTATCGCTTACTGAATGAGTATGTGGAAACCATGGATGCGAAAGACTGTTATGTGTGCACTAAAATTCCTTCATGTGTGCAGGAAGGAGTTACCTACCATAGCCTTCCTCTAATTTACGGGATTAGCTGTAGTTTGCTATTAACAAGGTCCTATAATCAAGAGCATGTGCAATACTTTTATTCGAATCTGGATGTTGTGTTTTCTTTTGTGCCTGTGATTGAATTCCTGAACAAACTAGCTAAAGAACATGATATAAAAATAGTTAGAGGATTCTTTGAGCCGACGCTTACATTTGGAACTGCTTATGCACATCGCAATAATTTGACTTGCTTGCTATCACCTGTAGAGAAAAGCTTTTTAGATCACACTGATGATAGACGCAAAGCATTGAAAGAAAGACTAGAAAAAGGGCTAGAGAAACGCACATATGCAAATGATTATGCTTACACTGCAATCAAGACACAAGGCAAGCTAGCTATAGATGCATTACATGTAGGTAGGCTTTGTATATATAGGCCAAAATCTGAACAGGACAATTTGTTTGTGGGAACGAGTGAATGCAGACATGTGTTTTTGTTTCAGAGTAAATGGACATTTATGTTGAATGGACAGGATCCAGCGATCCCTGGGATCTATTACATCTGTGGGCTTAATGCTTGTTACCGCCTCCCTAGGGGATGGTATGGGACATGCTATTTGGGAATAGTTTTCCCAAAGATGTACCAGATTGATGACTTAAAACAAATACCTAAAACGTCTGAATTACAACATGCTAGACAAAAACGAGAATCAGTGGCTGCTGTCATTGGTGACATATTTTGAGCTATAATCCCTTTAGTGGGGGTTATCTTGAATTCTATGATGATTCAAAAGTTGTCTACTATCGTGGATAACATGCTGACAAATTTTACAGGGGCTATACTCCTGATGGATACTGAACTTGCTGCAGAAAGAGCTATGACTCTTCAAAATCGGCTTGCTTTAGACATTCTTTTAGCAAAGAGTGGAGGGGTCTGCAAGATGCTCAACGAGCGTCACTGTTGCTCGTTCATTCCGGATAATAGTAAAAAGATTAGAGGTATGCTTACTAACCTAACTAGAGATAGCGCAGATTTGAAGGATTTGAAAGAACCTGGAGTTTGGGAGAAATTTGGAAAAGGAATTGCCAGAGTAGGGAGCTGGTTTACCAATATTTGGAATGGGGTACTTGCAAAAATATTAATGGGTCTATTAATTGTTCTGGCCTGTCTATTAGGATTATGGGGGGCATGTAAAATAAATGATAAAATTAAGAAACATTGGACTAAAAGATCCAGAAGAAATGAAGAAAGAGAGAAAATGTTCAATGAAATTTGGGAGAGTTCACACAAGGGACAAGATGTTGAAATGCGCATTATGCGCAAAGTGAAAAATTAAAAGTGAAAGGTCAAAAGGAAAGGTTGTGTGATGACGACCGTCATCAGAGGAGGGACTGAGAGAGTGTAGATTTATATGACCTATATTAGAGTAGAATATCTATATTAATGTGTGACGATGTTGCATAGAAAACGACAATAATAGTGACTTTGCTTAAACGTGCACTTGAATTATGACTATAATGTGTGTGGCAACCAATGTATACGCAAATTAATAAATAGAATCATTAATGCTATGGTTATTCGAGTTATATTAACAATTACAATATTGCATTTATATTAAAAACCTTATAGGCCTTAAGTTAGCGTGAGCTGCAGGTTAGCTGCCTGGCTCTCATATTAAAAGCACTTCTCTGTTTTTCAGTGTGCTGACTCGCAAAGGGCCATGACCCTGCAAATGTTCTTTTTCTTCCAACTTGGTAGATGCATGTATCTTTGTAATTCCGTTCCCATCCGCATGCTTGCTGCTTTAGTATAAGTTTTATGTACAAAATTGAAACAAATGTAGATTAATGTAATGTACAAGGACGTTTAAACCATGGACAAAGGAACTCATGACCCGAGGAAACGTGCCAAGTGATGAAATAACCCCCGGATGTGCCACCTCCGAAGACGTCAATTATGAAGACCAATCAAAGTGTTCTGAATTATCATGGGATGACAATTGGGACTACCTAATGTTTAATTTGATAGGTTAAAGATAATGGGGTATAGTAAATGACCAATAGCATTTTGGGGGAAGGTATTACGAAAAAGGGATAAAAACCCATGTCACAGAAGGGTCGGGAGAACTAGGCAGGGAATGCTATTGATTTTATCCAGAAACTCTGTCACTCTGTTCGGTGACTTGAGAATTATTAAAACCATGATCATCCATAGACTGCCCATTTTTACACTTCTCCTCCTTATGAGGGAAGTGTCCCCTATGCCCTTTAGTTGAGTCCTGTTTGATGGGGTTTTGACTGATGTCCTGAAGACGAAGACTGATCCTGTGCGCTGACCCAATCCTTGGAGGGTAATTATGACAATACAATTTGTAATTTGTCTGTTTGCTTTTCCTTTCTAGGTACCAACTGCTCGTTTTGTTAGTAACCATAGCTAGATGTTTTCCAAATTGGTGTTCTAAATTGTTTGCATGAAGCCCAACATGCTGATGCTAATTTGTGGTTAGGATAGGAGTTCACTTTGACTGACGCAAATAGACAAATGACTGACATTACGCTATGCTGAACTAAGACGTATATGATATTCGTTGTATTCTAATCTATGTTCACGCCGTGCTATGTTCTTATGTTTGTGATTCTTGCATTAATTAAATCTTATCACAGTTGCCATATCGTGACTATGCTCCTATGTTTTCTGGTATTAAGATTAACCCTTCTGCTCGTAGATTGTAATCAATAGGGAATACAATTCTTAAAATTCTATCAGAATGTGTGGTTATTCATGGCTGAAAGGTCATGGTTGCGCCGACAATTTGATCAATGACTTTGTCCAAAGTAAAGTGCATTGTGGTGGTAAATATTGATGACATTATTGATATATTGCTTGTCATATTGATCAGTTATCTCGTCCTACGGTGTCTCTCCACTGGGTCACAAGATTCATTGGCCTAAAACGAGTCCTAATGTGTAATAAATTAACATAGAAGGACGCGTTAACAGTTTCTGGTAGTAGAGTGACGGTTTAGGCCCTTGGGGGCCCTAGGACGGAAAATTATTGTTTAATCTGTTTTTCTGTGATAATGCAAATTGGAGGTATGATGGGTTTCTAAGTTCACCATGACTCTCCCGGGATCTCGGAGCCTGCCTAAGTGAGTTGGGGATGTTCTCGGCGCCATAATGTGTGTGGGTTAGGGTTCTTGCGCTTGCTTAGCTTATGCCTTTTGCAGGTGATTGTGAAATTCGTGTGTATCTAGGCCAAGTAAATGTTGTTTTAGTAGGAGTGGGCGTACTCCGCAGTATGAGAGTAGGGAAGTTGGCGTACTTCACATGAGTGTGGCGCTTGGTGCTCAAAATTATCCATGTGGTTGGTGGTTTTATGTACGGACCTGTCGTGGTCTAAGACTCTGGAGTATGTTGACAAGTGTAGGAGACACTTGGAATTATGTTGTAATCTGTGCGATTTAGTAGGTCAATCGGGCGTGGTTGACAAGTCAAGTTTGAATTGAAATGTATGTATGAAACCTTCGATGGAGATTTGGCAAGTTCTAAAGTGCACTAGGATGAGCCATTGACAAGTCGAGAGTAGAATTTGCGGGTCGAATTCTGCTTGCGTATGCGGGGACTGAGAAGGAGAAAGTAGCGGCCGAGGCTTCAAGTGAAATCTCTGTAAAGTTCTGAAGCGAATGTGTTACCCTTCCTGTAGTAAACCGGCAGATTTGTATTGTTGTTAAAGGTGCTCGCAGTAATTTTGCATTAGTTGCATGAATTCAGTGAAGAGCGGATGAGCCTCAAGACTTTGTCAGCTGCAGTGTGTGTGAGTGTGACGTCAGTGGTGCCGCGCTGGGATAGGTCAGTTGCCGAGAGGGGTCGCGGACGGGTTGGCTGCCGTCCGTGAGAGGCAATAGGTTGAGAAAGGTGGGTGAAGAGTGTCCTGGGAACTATGGGCCAGATGTAGCAAAGCGTTTGCGCGTAGCAAACGGCGAAAAACGCCATTTGCCAGGCGCAAAAGCCTCACCGGTATGCAGAAATGCATTTAGCAAGTCGGATCCGACTCGCAAAATGCATTTCCGACTCGCAAATAGGAAGGGGTGTTCCCTTCCTATTTGCGACTCGCAATGCTATTTAATTCCATTTGCGACCGCGAAAGCGGTCGCAAATGGAATCGCAGTTACCATCCACTTGAAGTGGATGGTAACCCAGTTGCAAACGGGAAGGGGTCCCATGGACCCCTTCCCCTTTGTGACTGGGAAAAAAAAACATTTTTTCAGAGCAGGCAGTGGTCCAATGGACCACTACCTGCCCTGAAAAAATCAGAAACTAAAGGTTTCGTTTTTTTTTTTCAAAGTGCAGCTCGTTTTCCTTTAAGGAAAACGGGCTGCACTTTGAAAAAAAAAAATGCTTTATTAAAAAGCAGTCACGGACATGGTGGTCTGCTGTCTCCAGCAGGCCACCATCCCCGTGAGTGCCCATACTCGCAATGGAGTCGCAAACTGCGACCCACCTCATTAATATTAATGAGGTGGGTCTTTGCGACCCCATTGCGAGTTGCAGAAGGTGTCTGAGACACCTTTCTGCATACCAAATTGCGACTTGCAATTTGCGAGTCGCAGGGACTCGCAAGTTGCAAGTCGCAATTTGGTTTTATGCTACATCTGGCCCTAAGTCACTTCTGATTAAATACAAATAAGAGAAAATTGCAAAATGAATTTTGTCAAGGCATTCAAAAGCGCTCTGAAAGGAGACGCATATATTGTAGCTACTGATGGGGAGCCTACACCACCCGAGGGTACTCCAGCTTACTTAGTTATGGAAGAAAAGGGTGTTGCACCTTGTTTATGGATGAAACAATGGCACAAATTAACAGAAAAAGAGGGATGTCTAGCGTTCCCAGAACATGGGACATTCAATACGAGGGTCCTAGAAAACTTAAGTTGGATGTTAAGTACACAGAAACCACCTCCGAGACCAGCTCAATATGAGGCTTTAGCGATTTGGGATCTGATGGCTCTCAAACATAGACAAGAAAGGTTTCAGAGAAGACTGAGAAGGGCAGAAAAATCCTATGCTGAGGCTAGATGGGATAACGAGAGTAAAATGTGGAGAAGGGGAATTGTTGACGGACTAAAATTGTTCCCAGCAATAGCACAGGGAGAAGAAACCCAGGGAAAGAAAGCCTCCTGTAAGACAGATAAAGACTCGAGCAATTCTAAAGAAAATAAAAGACCTTGGGAAGAGGAAGATGATTCAGACGATGAGGAATTTATGGACAGATTATTACATGATCGCCCGCCACCTTATGCAGTGAGCGACAGTGCTCCAAGCACTAGCGTGGATCCTGGGAACCAGACGCAGGACAAGGGAGTTGCTGATACGGTAGAGACTAGTGATACGGTTTTGATACAGAATGGTGTCAGTGTACCCACTGCACCAGACATACCGATACAGTTGCAGCCTCCACCGCAGATACAGAGAATCTACCCAGACGTTCCAGTACTTGAGACTACTACAAATCTAATAGTGCTGCCAGATATGCACGAAATAAAAGTTAGTGCAGATTGAGTCAACTCCGAGATTGCTGTTTCAACCACAGCCACAACTGATACCAGGGTATAACCCAGTAGCTGGTCCGCTATTAGTGCCTGTCCCGGGTACTTTGGAACAGACCTATGGAGTTGCTGCTCCGAGAAGTCTGGGACCAGGTCAGACACCTGCCGCCATATCATTGCCGATTACTGTGGGTCCACCAGTGCCATTGTATGCCCAAAGCAAAACAGACGTATGTGACCAGGGAGTAATGACTCAAGATGCGATAAGAGGAGGGTCTATGGGAATTTCCCAGATAATGGCCCCAGGAGAACAAGCAGTTGAAAAGCCGAGGTCTTTAATAGATCTTAGCCCGGTAGGAGCACCCATAGAAGCAATGCGGCAAGCAGGGCTAGGGGTTTTGACTCCGCAGACAATGAGTACAAACACCTCACAGTCACCGATGATACATGCAGGGAGCATCTCACTACAGGGTTTCACAGTTCAACAGCTGAACGAATGGCTAGAAAAGACATACTTCACAAAAGGCCGCAGTGACTACAGTCGAACCAGAAAAGGAAAGGCAAGATGAGTACCTAAACTTCGTAAGGTTAGGTGCAGAAGCTGCTGAATTAGTGGAAGGTACAATGGGGGTAAATAGATTGGAGTCATACACAGAAGCAGAATTAAGATTCCTATGTCCTAAGATTACTAAAGAAGTGGACAAGGTGCATCAGAGACTAGCGAACCTGGCAGATAAATAAAATATTGATATCGAAAACACTAAGCACCTGAAAAGAAGTTACAGATTGGATTTTGACTCCAAAGACTTTGAGCACATGAGGTCTGCGGGAATGAAAGCACATTTGAAAGAATTGTTGCAAAGTGCGCAAGTTTGGGGTGCACTGGAAAAATGGGAAGGCAGATGGGTAAAGAAAAGAGATAAGGAAAAGGGTGACAGTCCAGGGTCTAATCAAGCCAAAGCCTCACCCGATTTGCAATCAGTAAAAATATTACCCATGAGAGAAACAGCCGGTGGTGTCTTAGTACATGTGCCATGGTCCAGAGAAGACATCCTATCTTTTACTAATGATTATCCTAGATTGAGGGAGAAGCCGATCGAGTGGTACCAACAGACAGACAGGTTTGTGAAACTAGCAAAGTGTCTTTGGGAAGACTTGAATACCTTGTTTGAGATCACTGTTCCGCCTGATTTGTGGCTTGAGTGCAAGAGAGGAGTAGATTGGCCGACGAAGGAGCCCGCAAGGGATAAGGTGACCGGGCACCCTCTGAAGAGGTGATGAAGTACTATCATAAGGTGATTGAGTTTTTGAAACAGAAGGTGTCGCCAAAGGTGACTGATTGGCAGAAGATCGACCGGACCTCTCAAGAGGTTAAGGAGTCAATACATGCTTACTATGAGAGATTGTTAAAGGCATTCAAACACTACAGTGGTACTGAGACTATTGAACCGAAAGACATGAACCACCTTGTGTTCAGATTCGTCGAAGGGTTGAGACCAGAAGTTAGCCAGATGATTAAGAATCATTTGATTTGTTGGCAAGCGAAGCCGATTGATGAAGTATTGCAGTATGCGAAATATTGTAGTGATGAGATTGAGCTGAAGCAGAAGAAGCTGAAAGAGAAAGTGATGGTGATGCAGATAAGGGCTGCACAGGCAGGAATACAGGGAAATGGAGTTCAACAGATGATACAGCAGCAACCGCAAATGAATGGTGCGTTTCAGACACAACCGAGAGGTCGAGGCCGAGGGTTTGTGAATCGCGGTCCAGATTTGAATACTGTTGTGGTTCAAAATGACGTACAAGGGGCAAAAAAGATGTCACCATGTCACGTGTGCGGGGCGTGGGGCACTGGAAACGGGAGTGCCCGAACATGGTGCAGGATGGTGTTGTTCAGCAAAGCGCTAATGTTGGTACATTGCAGAATGTAGGAGGTCCAAAAATAAGACATCAAAACCCGAATTTTCAGAACAATCTGGTACAAATGCAAGGGGTACAGCCCATGCAGCAGATGCAAATGCCGCGTTTTCAGCCAGCACAAATGCAACCAGTACAACAGCAGGTTCCCATGGTACCTAGACAGCAAATGAAGATACCAATGGCTCCGATGGGACAGCAACAGGTGATGCTTCCTCAACAGATCACAGGCCAGGTAATGAGTCAAAATGGTACAGTACAACAGTTTCCATTGCGAGGTGAAAATGGCATGAATGGAGAGTGGTCAGATGATACCTCAGACAGTGAAGAGTGCAGTCTTGCAGCATCCCTAGAGGTGGATCAAAGGGGTCCATATGTGGAGGGCAAGGTGATGGGTTACAAATTCTCATTTCTGGTTGACACCGGAGCTACACGCTCTACAGTCAGAAGGGCAGAGGTTCCAAAACTACCACTTTCAGGGCGTACCATAAGGGTAGTCAGAGTAGCAAACCAATATCTGACAAATCCGATTACAGATCCAGTGCAAGTTGAGATCGGAAATTTTCAGGGTCTACATAGGTTTGTAGTCTGTGATTCGAGTCCGTTATCCCTACTAGGAAGGGACTTATTGTGCAAGACAAAATGCTCGATTATCTGTTCCAATGATGGAATCGAAGTGCAGACAAATAGTGACGATGAAGGAGATGAAGGTCAGTTTTTAGAAGAAGACACAGGAACAACAAATGAGGATTACCCTTTAATTACTCTGTTCCCAATGCTTACCATGATTGATCTACCTCTCGAATTACAGGGAATGGTAACAGAGAAAGTGTGGGACCTGACAGGAAAGGAATTGGGTCTAATAAAAGGTGTGGAACCAGTTAGAGTTCAGGTAAAGCCAAATGCAGTGTTTCCCCAGGTGCCTCAATATCACATGGCACAAGATGTTCTCATTGAAGTCTCACAAATAATCGCAGACTTTTTGAGACAGGGAGTCCTGAAGGAAGTTTTGAGCAGTCCGTGTAACTCTCCCATAATGGGTTTAAAGAAGCCCTGTGGAAAGGTTCTAATTGTGCAGGATTTGAGAAAAATAAACAAGATTGTGGTAAAAAATTTGCCCCGTAGTGCCCAATCCAGCAGTAATCATGTTTCAGGTTCCATGTGATGCTGAGTGGTTCACTGTTATAGATCTGTCACAAGCTTTCTTTTCGATACCTCTTCATGAGGACAGCCAATTTTTGTTCAGTTTAAAATTCCTGGCTAAGGTGTACAGTTGGTGCAGAATTCCACAAGGGTTTTCTGAATCACCGTCCATCTTTAACCAATTACTGAAAAAGGATTTGGAACCCTTAGTACTGCCTTTTAATTCGACTCTAGTGCAGTACATTGATGATTTGTTGATTGCATCTAAAACAAGGGACAACTGTAAATATGATACCATTGTTTTGTTGAATGATTTGGGAAAGAACGGACATAAGGTGTCACCCAAGAAGCTGCAATACTGTCAGAAAGAGGTTAAATACCCAGGTCATCTGATTGAGAGAGGGTCCCGAAGAATATCAAAAGAAAGAATAACAGCCATTTTGCAAATGAACCATCCAACGACAAAAAGAGATGTCAGGATGTTTTTGGGAATGGTGGGCTACTGTCGTCAGTGGATACCCAACTTCTCAATTATCTGCAAACCTTTGATAAGATTGACAGGAAAAGAAATCAAGGATGAGCCGTACACCATAGCTTTGTCCAAAGAGGAGCTTGAGTCATTTATGGAATTGAGAGAATGCATGTGCAGGGCACCAGCATTAGGCATGCCTGATTATACGAAGCCTTTTCTACTGTTTTGTCATGAACGTGATGCCTGTTCTTTGTCTGTCTTGACACAGGTCCATGGAGATGCAAATCACCCTGTAGCATATTTTTCAGCTACCTTGGACCCCGTCGCAGCAGCCTTACCGGGTTGTTTGCGCCCAGTTGCAGCAGTTGGTCAGAGCCTTACACAGTGTGAAGGCATAGTCATGGGATACCCCCTAACAGTAATGGTTCCACATTCAGTTGAAATTTTGTTGACTCGAACTAAAACTCAGCACATGACAAATGCTCGACTCACTAAGTACGAAACAATCATACTGGGGTCACCAAATGTCTTGAACCTGGCAACTTTACTTCCTGTTGAGAACGCTGAAATTAACAATGAGGAAGAGTTTGAACATGACTGTCTTGAGGTAACCGAATTATGTACCAAACCACGTCCAGATATTCAGGACACACAGTTAAAAGAAAATGACTGTATCATGTTTGTCAATGGGTCCTGTTTAAGAGATTCTGTAGGAACACTGAGAGCTGGTTACACAGTATGTATCATAGCTGGTATCATTGAAGCTTCCTGGCTCGAGAGAGTGTTCTCCGCACAAGTGGCAGAATTAATTGCCCTTACCAAGGCATGCCACGCAGCTGTGAATCTGAGAGTCACTATCTATACTGATAGCAGATATGGATTTGGAATTGTACATGATTTGGGCCAACTATGGTCACAGAGGGGTTTTATGACCTCTTCTGGTTCTCCTGTGAAAAATGGTGAACAAAAAAAGGATTTGTTACATGCGATTCAGTTGCCTCTTGAAATTGCCGTGGTGAAATGCAATGCTCATGTTGTCACAAGACTTTGGGGGTCATTACAACCTCGGCGGTCTTTTCACAAGACCGCTGAGGGACCGCTGTGCTGAAGACCGCCAGTGGTGGCGGTTTTCCACTCCGCGTATTATGACTGTTGGGAGCTCTACGTCGTTTTTCCGACGGAGAGCCGGCAACAGCCATAGTGACGGGCGGTGGGGAAGTGGAGGTTGCTCCACCTCCACCGCCACGCCAACAGAACACCGCCCAGCGAATCACGTCCTGTGATTCTGCGCGGTGGTGTTCTGTTGGCGGTGTGGTGTCGGCATAGCTGCCCCCATGGCTCCCGTCCCGGAGGATCAACGGAACAGGTAAGTCGATCGTCCATTAGGGGAGGGGGGTGTTGTGTGTTGTGTGCGTGCATGGGGGTGTGCGTGGGTGTATGTAGAGGGGGTGTGTGAGTGCGTGTATGCTTGCGGGGGTGGTGCGTGTTTTAGGAATGAGTGCGTGTATGTCTGCAGGTATGTCTGTATGGATGTGCGCGTGTATGTTTGAATGTGGGTGTGTGTGTCTGACTGTGTGTGTGGATGTTGGCATGTGTGTCGGTGTATGTGCGTGTATGTGTGTTGGCGGTGCCTGCATGCGTGCGTGTCGGCTGTAAATTAAGGTAATGTCGGGGTCGGGGAGGGGAGGGGGTCCTGCCACCCTTGGGGGGGTGGCAGGGGTGGTGGGGGGTGTAGGAGAGGGAGTCGGGGTGGGGGTGGGGGGTGGGGGAGACCCCTATCAGTGCCAGGGAAGCAATTCCCTGGCACTGATAGTGCTTACCGCCATGGATTTCATGGCGGTTCCTACCGCTGGAAATCCACGGCGGTAAGCCGGGTCAAAATACCGGCGGTGGTATTGTCATGGCCGCCGGGCTGGAGACCCAGGTCTCCAGCCCAGCGGTCATCTCCGCCCTGGTGGGCGGAACGGAGAAGCGGCGGATGACCATGGCGGTAACCGCCATGGTCATAATTTGAAAAAAAAGACCGCCAGCCTGTTGGCGGTCTTACTGCCGCTTTAACACCGTCTGCCAGGGTTGTAATGACCCCCTTTGTGTCCATGCGAAACGGTTATGCAGATCAAGTCGCATGGTTTTGTGCATTGAACTGCATATCGTTCAAAGAACAGTGGGAATTGTTACCGCAAACTGACAATGACATGTGTTTGAACCTTGCATTAAGGGTGGTTGATACTCTAGATGAGTTAAAAACTTTACAAAGTCGTGCAAACAAAGAGGAAAAACTTTCCTGGCAAAGAATGCAATGTGTACAAAGGGCTGATGATTTGTGGGTTTCAGAGGAAGGAAAATTAGTCCTGCCAAACAGTCTTCTATCTCAGTTTGACAGACTGTATCATGGACAGGCCCATCTCGGGAGGGATGCGATGATTAGGTCATTTAAAATCGACTGGTTCAACCCAAAATTCAAACATGCTGCAGAGTGGTAACCTTGAGCCACATTGGGAGAGCTGGTGGTCCATTCAGCAAAATGCAAATGGACTTCATTGAAATGCCTGTTTGTGGAGGATTGAAGTACATATTGGTGATTGTGTGTGTTTTCAGTCACTGGATTGAAGCCTACCCCACACGTAGAAGTGACAGTCTCACAGTTGCAAAGCTGCTACTTAGGGAACTGATACCGAGGTTCGGGTTTCCGGTCTCTATAGAGTCAGATAGGGGCAGACATTTTGACAATGAGGTGATTAAACTCCTGTGTGCCGCACTCGACATCGAACAGAAGCTGCATTGTAGCTACCGCCCGAAGCATCAGGGCTGGTGGAGCAAATGAATGGTACTCTGAAATCGAGAATGGCAAAAATGTGCGCAGCTACCAATATGAAATGGCCAGATGCATTGCCCTTAGTGCTGATGTCAATGAGAAACACTCCTGACAAGAAAACGGGATTATCCCCCCATGAGATCCTCATGGGCAGAGCTATGAGATTGCCAGCAGTACCTGCAAATACTCTAGTGACTATCACAGATGATATGGTGTTAGACTACTGCAAAGGTTTGGCTGATGTGGTTCGCTCTTTTTCTCACCAGGTGGAAGCTAACACATTGCCACCAATTGGAGATCCAGGCCACACCCTACAAGCCGGTGACTGGGTGGTTGTCAAGAAGCACGTGAGAAAATCGTGTCTGGAGCCACGTTGGAAAGGTCCGTATCAAGTAATCCTGACAACCACTACTGCCGTGAAGTGTGCCGGAGTTCCAAACTGGATACATGCCAGTCACACAAAGAAGGTAACGTGTCCTGTTGACGAAGAACTTGAAGCTTCCGGCACAACAGCTCCAGGAAGAGAAGTATCAGAATTAGAAAACAGTCAAGAAGGAACTGAGACTGCCGGAGGGCCCACTGAGAACAGCCTCGTCCCTCAAACAGTGAATGAGTTCGAGAGAGGTGACAGAGTGCCTATCTCAGTAGAGGCAGCAGGAGAACCAAATCAAGGAGAGGTTCTCCCAGAAGTAGACAGATACGGGTTAGAACTTGAACCCGGTACAGATCCAGAAGAAGAAGAAGAAGAAGGAGAAATAATAGAAAAGGATCAGAGTGTGCCAGCATCTCCTGAGCCAGCTGCAGGTCCATCAAGCGAAAACACCATATCACAAGAGGAGGGTACTGTCCAGCGTTCTGAAAAGACACATCGAAAGAAGACCCTTAAGGGTGATAACTGGCCAGAGAAACCACTCTTCAGGATAAAAGACACACCAGATGAAACAATAACAAAGGAGAACGATACATCCCGAGTGGAAGACCTAAGTGAAGGAGAACAGCAAGGGGAACGAAGGCTGAAGAGAAAGAGAGTCGCAAACAGAAGGTATACAGGTCCTGAATGGGCGCATGCTACAACATCTGAGTGGCAACAAGAATTCCTAGCATTCTGTTTCGACCGAGAAGTACCAGGCCAATACTACAGTACCTGAACTGATTCAAAGGAAAACTTGGTTAAAAATCGAAATTGAAAAACTGAGAAAAGAGACTTATAGATTACCGAATGTGACATTAAAACCGGATTTGACTTGAGAAACCTGATTACGACAAGCTGCTAACCTGATTTGACAAAAGGGGTCCTGGTGTTAGTGAAAACGCTGTAAAAACACGCAAAAAAACAAAAAGAGAGTTCTAAATCATCCTCTAGTTGATTGTTATTGTGCTATCTGATTCCATATAGACATGGCTTACGATAGAGGTAGTAATAAGGGAAGTAAGGTGTGTGGTTGGTTAGGTCTTATAATAGGTATTGTGTGTGCAATAATAATTGTGGGAGTGATTGTGGGAATGCCCTGGACAGAGAAAGAGACTATTAACGCTACTTCAAAACCTGAAACTTCAACCCTAACACCGTGGGAAAGATTTTAACAGGATGCAAGACACTTGCATGAGGGAACTAATTCAAAAGGGGAACTTTCTACTAATGTCTTCTATCGCTTACTGAATGAGTATGTGGAAACCATGGATGCGAAAGACTGTTATGTGTGCACTAAAATTCCTTCATGTGTGCAGGAAGGAGTTACCTACCATAGCCTTCCTCTAATTTACGGGATTAGCTGTAGTTTGCTATTAACAAGGTCCTATAATCAAGAGCATGTGCAATACTTTTATTCGAATCTGGATGTTGTGTTTTCTTTTGTGCCTGTGATTGAATTCCTGAACAAACTAGCTAAAGAACATGATATAAAAATAGTTAGAGGATTCTTTGAGCCGACGCTTACATTTGGAACTGCTTATGCACATCGCAATAATTTGACTTGCTTGCTATCACCTGTAGAGAAAAGCTTTTTAGATCACACTGATGATAGACGCAAAGCATTGAAAGAAAGACTAGAAAAAGGGCTAGAGAAACGCACATATGCAAATGATTATGCTTACACTGCAATCAAGACACAAGGCAAGCTAGCTATAGATGCATTACATGTAGGTAGGCTTTGTATATATAGGCCAAAATCTGAACAGGACAATTTGTTTGTGGGAACGAGTGAATGCAGACATGTGTTTTTGTTTCAGAGTAAATGGACATTTATGTTGAATGGACAGGATCCAGCGATCCCTGGGATCTATTACATCTGTGGGCTTAATGCTTGTTACCGCCTCCCTAGGGGATGGTATGGGACATGCTATTTGGGAATAGTTTTCCCAAAGATGTACCAGATTGATGACTTAAAACAAATACCTAAAACGTCTGAATTACAACATGCTAGACAAAAACGAGAATCAGTGGCTGCTGTCATTGGTGACATATTTTGAGCTATAATCCCTTTAGTGGGGGTTATCTTGAATTCTATGATGATTCAAAAGTTGTCTACTATCGTGGATAACATGCTGACAAATTTTACAGGGGCTATACTCCTGATGGATACTGAACTTGCTGCAGAAAGAGCTATGACTCTTCAAAATCGGCTTGCTTTAGACATTCTTTTAGCAAAGAGTGGAGGGGTCTGCAAGATGCTCAACGAGCGTCACTGTTGCTCGTTCATTCCGGATAATAGTAAAAAGATTAGAGGTATGCTTACTAACCTAACTAGAGATAGCGCAGATTTGAAGGATTTGAAAGAACCTGGAGTTTGGGAGAAATTTGGAAAAGGAATTGCCAGAGTAGGGAGCTGGTTTACCAATATTTGGAATGGGGTACTTGCAAAAATATTAATGGGTCTATTAATTGTTCTGGCCTGTCTATTAGGATTATGGGGGGCATGTAAAATAAATGATAAAATTAAGAAACATTGGACTAAAAGATCCAGAAGAAATGAAGAAAGAGAGAAAATGTTCAATGAAATTTGGGAGAGTTCACACAAGGGACAAGATGTTGAAATGCGCATTATGCGCAAAGTGAAAAATTAAAAGTGAAAGGTCAAAAGGAAAGGTTGTGTGATGACGACCGTCATCAGAGGAGGGACTGAGAGAGTGTAGATTTATATGACCTATATTAGAGTAGAATATCTATATTAATGTGTGACGATGTTGCATAGAAAACAACAATAATAGTGACTTTGCTTAAACGTGCACTTGAATTATGACTATAATGTGTGTGGCAACCAATGTATACGCAAATTAATAAATAGAATCATTAATGCTATGGTTATTCGAGTTATATTAACAATTACAATATTGCATTTATATTAAAAACCTTATAGGCCTTAAGTTAGCGTGAGCTGCAGGTTAGCTGCCTGGCTCTCATATTAAAAGCACTTCTCTGTTTTTCAGTGTGCTGACTCGCAAAGGGCCATGACCCTGCAAATGTTCTTTTTCTTCCAACTTGGTAGATGCATGTATCTTTGTAATTCCGTTCCCATCCGCATGCTTGCTGCTTTAGTATAAGTTTTATGTACAAAATTGAAACAAATGTAGATTAATGTAATGTACAAGGACGTTTAAACCATGGACAAAGGAACTCATGACCCGAGGAAACGTGCCAAGTGATGAAATAACCCCCGGATGTGCCACCTCCGAAGACGTCAATTATGAAGACCAATCAAAGTGTTCTGAATTATCATGGGATGACAATTGGGACTACCTAATGTTTAATTTGATAGGTTAAAGATAATGGGGTATAGTAAATGACCAATAGCATTTTGGGGGAAGGTATTACGAAAAAGGGATAAAAACCCATGTCACAGAAGGGTCGGGAGAACTAGGCAGGGAATGCTATTGATTTTATCCAGAAACTCTGTCACTCTGTTCGGTGACTTGAGAATTATTAAAACCATGATCATCCATAGACTGCCCATTTTTACACTTCTCCTCCTTATGAGGGAAGTGTCCCCTATGCCCTTTAGTTGAGTCCTGTTTGATGGGGTTTTGACTGATGTCCTGAAGACGAAGACTGATCCTGTGCGCTGACCCAATCCTTGGAGGGTAATTATGACAATACAATTTGTAATTTGTCTGTTTGCTTTTCCTTTCTAGGTACCAACTGCTCGTTTTGTTAGTAACCATAGCTAGATGTTTTCCAAATTGGTGTTCTAAATTGTTTGCATGAAGCCCAACATGCTGATGCTAATTTGTGGTTAGGATAGGAGTTCACTTTGACTGACGCAAATAGACAAATGACTGACATTACGCTATGCTGAACTAAGACGTATATGATATTCGTTGTATTCTAATCTATGTTCACGCCGTGCTATGTTCTTATGTTTGTGATTCTTGCATTAATTAAATCTTATCACAGTTGCCATATCGTGACTATGCTCCTATGTTTTCTGGTATTAAGATTAACCCTTCTGCTCGTAGATTGTAATCAATAGGGAATACAATTCTTAAAATTCTATCAGAATGTGTGGTTATTCATGGCTGAAAGGTCATGGTTGCGCCGACAATTTGATCAATGACTTTGTCCAAAGTAAAGTGCATTGTGGTGGTAAATATTGATGACATTATTGATATATTGCTTGTCATATTGATCAGTTATCTCGTCCTACGGTGTCTCTCCACTGGGTCACAAGATTCATTGGCCTAAAACGAGTCCTAATGTGTAATAAATTAACATAGAAGGACGCGTTAACAGTTTCTGGTAGTAGAGTGACGGTTTAGGCCCTTGGGGGCCCTAGGACGGAAAATTATTGTTTAATCTGTTTTTCTGTGATAATGCAAATTGGAGGTATGATGGGTTTCTAAGTTCACCATGACTCTCCCGGGATCTCGGAGCCTGCCTAAGTGAGTTGGGGATGTTCTCGGCGCCATAATGTGTGTGGGTTAGGGTTCTTGCGCTTGCTTAGCTTATGCCTTTTGCAGGTGATTGTGAAATTCGTGTGTATCTAGGCCAAGTAAATGTTGTTTTAGTAGGAGTGGGCGTACTCCGCAGTATGAGAGTAGGGAAGTTGGCGTACTTCACATGAGTGTGGCGCTTGGTGCTCAAAATTATCCATGTGGTTGGTGGTTTTATGTACGGACCTGTCGTGGTCTAAGACTCTGGAGTATGTTGACAAGTGTAGGAGACACTTGGAATTATGTTGTAATCTGTGCGATTTAGTAGGTCAATCGGGCGTGGTTGACAAGTCAAGTTTGAATTGAAATGTATGTATGAAACCTTCGATGGAGATTTGGCAAGTTCTAAAGTGCACTAGGATGAGCCATTGACAAGTCGAGAGTAGAATTTGCGGGTCGAATTCTGCTTGCGTATGCGGGGACTGAGAAGGAGAAAGTAGCGGCCGAGGCTTCAAGTGAAATCTCTGTAAAGTTCTGAAGCGAATGTGTTACCCTTCCTGTAGTAAACCGGCAGATTTGTATTGTTGTTAAAGGTGCTCGCAGTAATTTTGCATTAGTTGCATGAATTCAGTGAAGAGCGGATGAGCCTCAAGACTTTGTCAGCTGCAGTGTGTGTGAGTGTGACGTCAGTGGTGCCGCGCTGGGATAGGTCAGTTGCCGAGAGGGGTCGCGGACGGGTTGGCTGCCGTCCGTGAGAGGCAATAGGTTGAGAAAGGTGGGTGAAGAGTGTCCTGGGAACTATGGGCCAGATGTAGCAAAGCGTTTGCGCGTAGCAAACGGCGAAAAACGCCATTTGCCAGGCGCAAAAGCCTCACCGGTATGCAGAAATGCATTTAGCAAGTCGGATCCGACTCGCAAAATGCATTTCCGACTCGCAAATAGGAAGGGGTGTTCCCTTCCTATTTGCGACTCGCAATGCTATTTAATTCCATTTGCGACCGCGAAAGCGGTCGCAAATGGAATCGCAGTTACCATCCACTTGAAGTGGATGGTAACCCAGTTGCAAACGGGAAGGGGTCCCATGGACCCCTTCCCCTTTGTGACTGGGAAAAAAAAACATTTTTTCAGAGCAGGCAGTGGTCCAATGGACCACTACCTGCCCTGAAAAAATCAGAAACTAAAGGTTTCGTTTTTTTTTTCAAAGTGCAGCTCGTTTTCCTTTAAGGAAAACGGGCTGCACTTTGAAAAAAAAAAATGCTTTATTAAAAAGCAGTCACGGACATGGTGGTCTGCTGTCTCCAGCAGGCCACCATCCCCGTGAGTGCCCATACTCGCAATGGAGTCGCAAACTGCGACCCACCTCATTAATATTAATGAGGTGGGTCTTTGCGACCCCATTGCGAGTTGCAGAAGGTGTCTGAGACACCTTTCTGCATACCAAATTGCGACTTGCAATTTGCGAGTCGCAGGGACTCGCAAGTTGCAAGTCGCAATTTGGTTTTATGCTACATCTGGCCCTAAGTCACTTCTGATTAAATACAAATAAGAGAAAATTGCAAAATGAATTTTGTCAAGGCATTCAAAAGCGCTCTGAAAGGAGACGCATATATTGTAGCTACTGATGGGGAGCCTACACCACCCGAGGGTACTCCAGCTTACTTAGTTATGGAAGAAAAGGGTGTTGCACCTTGTTTATGGATGAAACAATGGCACAAATTAACAGAAAAAGAGGGATGTCTAGCGTTCCCAGAACATGGGACATTCAATACGAGGGTCCTAGAAAACTTAAGTTGGATGTTAAGTACACAGAAACCACCTCCGAGACCAGCTCAATATGAGGCTTTAGCGATTTGGGATCTGATGGCTCTCAAACATAGACAAGAAAGGTTTCAGAGAAGACTGAGAAGGGCAGAAAAATCCTATGCTGAGGCTAGATGGGATAACGAGAGTAAAATGTGGAGAAGGGGAATTGTTGACGGACTAAAATTGTTCCCAGCAATAGCACAGGGAGAAGAAACCCAGGGAAAGAAAGCCTCCTGTAAGACAGATAAAGACTCGAGCAATTCTAAAGAAAATAAAAGACCTTGGGAAGAGGAAGATGATTCAGACGATGAGGAATTTATGGACAGATTATTACATGATCGCCCGCCACCTTATGCAGTGAGCGACAGTGCTCCAAGCACTAGCGTGGATCCTGGGAACCAGACGCAGGACAAGGGAGTTGCTGATACGGTAGAGACTAGTGATACGGTTTTGATACAGAATGGTGTCAGTGTACCCACTGCACCAGACATACCGATACAGTTGCAGCCTCCACCGCAGATACAGAGAATCTACCCAGACGTTCCAGTACTTGAGACTACTACAAATCTAATAGTGCTGCCAGATATGCACGAAATAAAAGTTAGTGCAGATTGAGTCAACTCCGAGATTGCTGTTTCAACCACAGCCACAACTGATACCAGGGTATAACCCAGTAGCTGGTCCGCTATTAGTGCCTGTCCCGGGTACTTTGGAACAGACCTATGGAGTTGCTGCTCCGAGAAGTCTGGGACCAGGTCAGACACCTGCCGCCATATCATTGCCGATTACTGTGGGTCCACCAGTGCCATTGTATGCCCAAAGCAAAACAGACGTATGTGACCAGGGAGTAATGACTCAAGATGCGATAAGAGGAGGGTCTATGGGAATTTCCCAGATAATGGCCCCAGGAGAACAAGCAGTTGAAAAGCCGAGGTCTTTAATAGATCTTAGCCCGGTAGGAGCACCCATAGAAGCAATGCGGCAAGCAGGGCTAGGGGTTTTGACTCCGCAGACAATGAGTACAAACACCTCACAGTCACCGATGATACATGCAGGGAGCATCTCACTACAGGGTTTCACAGTTCAACAGCTGAACGAATGGCTAGAAAAGACATACTTCACAAAAGGCCGCAGTGACTACAGTCGAACCAGAAAAGGAAAGGCAAGATGAGTACCTAAACTTCGTAAGGTTAGGTGCAGAAGCTGCTGAATTAGTGGAAGGTACAATGGGGGTAAATAGATTGGAGTCATACACAGAAGCAGAATTAAGATTCCTATGTCCTAAGATTACTAAAGAAGTGGACAAGGTGCATCAGAGACTAGCGAACCTGGCAGATAAATAAAATATTGATATCGAAAACACTAAGCACCTGAAAAGAAGTTACAGATTGGATTTTGACTCCAAAGACTTTGAGCACATGAGGTCTGCGGGAATGAAAGCACATTTGAAAGAATTGTTGCAAAGTGCGCAAGTTTGGGGTGCACTGGAAAAATGGGAAGGCAGATGGGTAAAGAAAAGAGATAAGGAAAAGGGTGACAGTCCAGGGTCTAATCAAGCCAAAGCCTCACCCGATTTGCAATCAGTAAAAATATTACCCATGAGAGAAACAGCCGGTGGTGTCTTAGTACATGTGCCATGGTCCAGAGAAGACATCCTATCTTTTACTAATGATTATCCTAGATTGAGGGAGAAGCCGATCGAGTGGTACCAACAGACAGACAGGTTTGTGAAACTAGCAAAGTGTCTTTGGGAAGACTTGAATACCTTGTTTGAGATCACTGTTCCGCCTGATTTGTGGCTTGAGTGCAAGAGAGGAGTAGATTGGCCGACGAAGGAGCCCGCAAGGGATAAGGTGACCGGGCACCCTCTGAAGAGGTGATGAAGTACTATCATAAGGTGATTGAGTTTTTGAAACAGAAGGTGTCGCCAAAGGTGACTGATTGGCAGAAGATCGACCGGACCTCTCAAGAGGTTAAGGAGTCAATACATGCTTACTATGAGAGATTGTTAAAGGCATTCAAACACTACAGTGGTACTGAGACTATTGAACCGAAAGACATGAACCACCTTGTGTTCAGATTCGTCGAAGGGTTGAGACCAGAAGTTAGCCAGATGATTAAGAATCATTTGATTTGTTGGCAAGCGAAGCCGATTGATGAAGTATTGCAGTATGCGAAATATTGTAGTGATGAGATTGAGCTGAAGCAGAAGAAGCTGAAAGAGAAAGTGATGGTGATGCAGATAAGGGCTGCACAGGCAGGAATACAGGGAAATGGAGTTCAACAGATGATACAGCAGCAACCGCAAATGAATGGTGCGTTTCAGACACAACCGAGAGGTCGAGGCCGAGGGTTTGTGAATCGCGGTCCAGATTTGAATACTGTTGTGGTTCAAAATGACGTACAAGGGGCAAAAAAGATGTCACCATGTCACGTGTGCGGGGCGTGGGGCACTGGAAACGGGAGTGCCCGAACATGGTGCAGGATGGTGTTGTTCAGCAAAGCGCTAATGTTGGTACATTGCAGAATGTAGGAGGTCCAAAAATAAGACATCAAAACCCGAATTTTCAGAACAATCTGGTACAAATGCAAGGGGTACAGCCCATGCAGCAGATGCAAATGCCGCGTTTTCAGCCAGCACAAATGCAACCAGTACAACAGCAGGTTCCCATGGTACCTAGACAGCAAATGAAGATACCAATGGCTCCGATGGGACAGCAACAGGTGATGCTTCCTCAACAGATCACAGGCCAGGTAATGAGTCAAAATGGTACAGTACAACAGTTTCCATTGCGAGGTGAAAATGGCATGAATGGAGAGTGGTCAGATGATACCTCAGACAGTGAAGAGTGCAGTCTTGCAGCATCCCTAGAGGTGGATCAAAGGGGTCCATATGTGGAGGGCAAGGTGATGGGTTACAAATTCTCATTTCTGGTTGACACCGGAGCTACACGCTCTACAGTCAGAAGGGCAGAGGTTCCAAAACTACCACTTTCAGGGCGTACCATAAGGGTAGTCAGAGTAGCAAACCAATATCTGACAAATCCGATTACAGATCCAGTGCAAGTTGAGATCGGAAATTTTCAGGGTCTACATAGGTTTGTAGTCTGTGATTCGAGTCCGTTATCCCTACTAGGAAGGGACTTATTGTGCAAGACAAAATGCTCGATTATCTGTTCCAATGATGGAATCGAAGTGCAGACAAATAGTGACGATGAAGGAGATGAAGGTCAGTTTTTAGAAGAAGACACAGGAACAACAAATGAGGATTACCCTTTAATTACTCTGTTCCCAATGCTTACCATGATTGATCTACCTCTCGAATTACAGGGAATGGTAACAGAGAAAGTGTGGGACCTGACAGGAAAGGAATTGGGTCTAATAAAAGGTGTGGAACCAGTTAGAGTTCAGGTAAAGCCAAATGCAGTGTTTCCCCAGGTGCCTCAATATCACATGGCACAAGATGTTCTCATTGAAGTCTCACAAATAATCGCAGACTTTTTGAGACAGGGAGTCCTGAAGGAAGTTTTGAGCAGTCCGTGTAACTCTCCCATAATGGGTTTAAAGAAGCCCTGTGGAAAGGTTCTAATTGTGCAGGATTTGAGAAAAATAAACAAGATTGTGGTAAAAAATTTGCCCCGTAGTGCCCAATCCAGCAGTAATCATGTTTCAGGTTCCATGTGATGCTGAGTGGTTCACTGTTATAGATCTGTCACAAGCTTTCTTTTCGATACCTCTTCATGAGGACAGCCAATTTTTGTTCAGTTTAAAATTCCTGGCTAAGGTGTACAGTTGGTGCAGAATTCCACAAGGGTTTTCTGAATCACCGTCCATCTTTAACCAATTACTGAAAAAGGATTTGGAACCCTTAGTACTGCCTTTTAATTCGACTCTAGTGCAGTACATTGATGATTTGTTGATTGCATCTAAAACAAGGGACAACTGTAAATATGATACCATTGTTTTGTTGAATGATTTGGGAAAGAACGGACATAAGGTGTCACCCAAGAAGCTGCAATACTGTCAGAAAGAGGTTAAATACCCAGGTCATCTGATTGAGAGAGGGTCCCGAAGAATATCAAAAGAAAGAATAACAGCCATTTTGCAAATGAACCATCCAACGACAAAAAGAGATGTCAGGATGTTTTTGGGAATGGTGGGCTACTGTCGTCAGTGGATACCCAACTTCTCAATTATCTGCAAACCTTTGATAAGATTGACAGGAAAAGAAATCAAGGATGAGCCGTACACCATAGCTTTGTCCAAAGAGGAGCTTGAGTCATTTATGGAATTGAGAGAATGCATGTGCAGGGCACCAGCATTAGGCATGCCTGATTATACGAAGCCTTTTCTACTGTTTTGTCATGAACGTGATGCCTGTTCTTTGTCTGTCTTGACACAGGTCCATGGAGATGCAAATCACCCTGTAGCATATTTTTCAGCTACCTTGGACCCCGTCGCAGCAGCCTTACCGGGTTGTTTGCGCCCAGTTGCAGCAGTTGGTCAGAGCCTTACACAGTGTGAAGGCATAGTCATGGGATACCCCCTAACAGTAATGGTTCCACATTCAGTTGAAATTTTGTTGACTCGAACTAAAACTCAGCACATGACAAATGCTCGACTCACTAAGTACGAAACAATCATACTGGGGTCACCAAATGTCTTGAACCTGGCAACTTTACTTCCTGTTGAGAACGCTGAAATTAACAATGAGGAAGAGTTTGAACATGACTGTCTTGAGGTAACCGAATTATGTACCAAACCACGTCCAGATATTCAGGACACACAGTTAAAAGAAAATGACTGTATCATGTTTGTCAATGGGTCCTGTTTAAGAGATTCTGTAGGAACACTGAGAGCTGGTTACACAGTATGTATCATAGCTGGTATCATTGAAGCTTCCTGGCTCGAGAGAGTGTTCTCCGCACAAGTGGCAGAATTAATTGCCCTTACCAAGGCATGCCACGCAGCTGTGAATCTGAGAGTCACTATCTATACTGATAGCAGATATGGATTTGGAATTGTACATGATTTGGGCCAACTATGGTCACAGAGGGGTTTTATGACCTCTTCTGGTTCTCCTGTGAAAAATGGTGAACAAAAAAAGGATTTGTTACATGCGATTCAGTTGCCTCTTGAAATTGCCGTGGTGAAATGCAATGCTCATGTTGTCACAAGACTTTGGGGGTCATTACAACCTCGGCGGTCTTTTCACAAGACCGCTGAGGGACCGCTGTGCTGAAGACCGCCAGTGGTGGCGGTTTTCCACTCCGCGTATTATGACTGTTGGGAGCTCTACGTCGTTTTTCCGACGGAGAGCCGGCAACAGCCATAGTGACGGGCGGTGGGGAAGTGGAGGTTGCTCCACCTCCACCGCCACGCCAACAGAACACCGCCCAGCGAATCACGTCCTGTGATTCTGCGCGGTGGTGTTCTGTTGGCGGTGTGGTGTCGGCATAGCTGCCCCCATGGCTCCCGTCCCGGAGGATCAACGGAACAGGTAAGTCGATCGTCCATTAGGGGAGGGGGGTGTTGTGTGTTGTGTGCGTGCATGGGGGTGTGCGTGGGTGTATGTAGAGGGGGTGTGTGAGTGCGTGTATGCTTGCGGGGGTGGTGCGTGTTTTAGGAATGAGTGCGTGTATGTCTGCAGGTATGTCTGTATGGATGTGCGCGTGTATGTTTGAATGTGGGTGTGTGTGTCTGACTGTGTGTGTGGATGTTGGCATGTGTGTCGGTGTATGTGCGTGTATGTGTGTTGGCGGTGCCTGCATGCGTGCGTGTCGGCTGTAAATTAAGGTAATGTCGGGGTCGGGGAGGGGAGGGGGTCCTGCCACCCTTGGGGGGGTGGCAGGGGTGGTGGGGGGTGTAGGAGAGGGAGTCGGGGTGGGGGTGGGGGGTGGGGGAGACCCCTATCAGTGCCAGGGAAGCAATTCCCTGGCACTGATAGTGCTTACCGCCATGGATTTCATGGCGGTTCCTACCGCTGGAAATCCACGGCGGTAAGCCGGGTCAAAATACCGGCGGTGGTATTGTCATGGCCGCCGGGCTGGAGACCCAGGTCTCCAGCCCAGCGGTCATCTCCGCCCTGGTGGGCGGAACGGAGAAGCGGCGGATGACCATGGCGGTAACCGCCATGGTCATAATTTGAAAAAAAAGACCGCCAGCCTGTTGGCGGTCTTACTGCCGCTTTAACACCGTCTGCCAGGGTTGTAATGACCCCCTTTGTGTCCATGCGAAACGGTTATGCAGATCAAGTCGCATGGTTTTGTGCATTGAACTGCATATCGTTCAAAGAACAGTGGGAATTGTTACCGCAAACTGACAATGACATGTGTTTGAACCTTGCATTAAGGGTGGTTGATACTCTAGATGAGTTAAAAACTTTACAAAGTCGTGCAAACAAAGAGGAAAAACTTTCCTGGCAAAGAATGCAATGTGTACAAAGGGCTGATGATTTGTGGGTTTCAGAGGAAGGAAAATTAGTCCTGCCAAACAGTCTTCTATCTCAGTTTGACAGACTGTATCATGGACAGGCCCATCTCGGGAGGGATGCGATGATTAGGTCATTTAAAATCGACTGGTTCAACCCAAAATTCAAACATGCTGCAGAGTGGTAACCTTGAGCCACATTGGGAGAGCTGGTGGTCCATTCAGCAAAATGCAAATGGACTTCATTGAAATGCCTGTTTGTGGAGGATTGAAGTACATATTGGTGATTGTGTGTGTTTTCAGTCACTGGATTGAAGCCTACCCCACACGTAGAAGTGACAGTCTCACAGTTGCAAAGCTGCTACTTAGGGAACTGATACCGAGGTTCGGGTTTCCGGTCTCTATAGAGTCAGATAGGGGCAGACATTTTGACAATGAGGTGATTAAACTCCTGTGTGCCGCACTCGACATCGAACAGAAGCTGCATTGTAGCTACCGCCCGAAGCATCAGGGCTGGTGGAGCAAATGAATGGTACTCTGAAATCGAGAATGGCAAAAATGTGCGCAGCTACCAATATGAAATGGCCAGATGCATTGCCCTTAGTGCTGATGTCAATGAGAAACACTCCTGACAAGAAAACGGGATTATCCCCCCATGAGATCCTCATGGGCAGAGCTATGAGATTGCCAGCAGTACCTGCAAATACTCTAGTGACTATCACAGATGATATGGTGTTAGACTACTGCAAAGGTTTGGCTGATGTGGTTCGCTCTTTTTCTCACCAGGTGGAAGCTAACACATTGCCACCAATTGGAGATCCAGGCCACACCCTACAAGCCGGTGACTGGGTGGTTGTCAAGAAGCACGTGAGAAAATCGTGTCTGGAGCCACGTTGGAAAGGTCCGTATCAAGTAATCCTGACAACCACTACTGCCGTGAAGTGTGCCGGAGTTCCAAACTGGATACATGCCAGTCACACAAAGAAGGTAACGTGTCCTGTTGACGAAGAACTTGAAGCTTCCGGCACAACAGCTCCAGGAAGAGAAGTATCAGAATTAGAAAACAGTCAAGAAGGAACTGAGACTGCCGGAGGGCCCACTGAGAACAGCCTCGTCCCTCAAACAGTGAATGAGTTCGAGAGAGGTGACAGAGTGCCTATCTCAGTAGAGGCAGCAGGAGAACCAAATCAAGGAGAGGTTCTCCCAGAAGTAGACAGATACGGGTTAGAACTTGAACCCGGTACAGATCCAGAAGAAGAAGAAGAAGAAGGAGAAATAATAGAAAAGGATCAGAGTGTGCCAGCATCTCCTGAGCCAGCTGCAGGTCCATCAAGCGAAAACACCATATCACAAGAGGAGGGTACTGTCCAGCGTTCTGAAAAGACACATCGAAAGAAGACCCTTAAGGGTGATAACTGGCCAGAGAAACCACTCTTCAGGATAAAAGACACACCAGATGAAACAATAACAAAGGAGAACGATACATCCCGAGTGGAAGACCTAAGTGAAGGAGAACAGCAAGGGGAACGAAGGCTGAAGAGAAAGAGAGTCGCAAACAGAAGGTATACAGGTCCTGAATGGGCGCATGCTACAACATCTGAGTGGCAACAAGAATTCCTAGCATTCTGTTTCGACCGAGAAGTACCAGGCCAATACTACAGTACCTGAACTGATTCAAAGGAAAACTTGGTTAAAAATCGAAATTGAAAAACTGAGAAAAGAGACTTATAGATTACCGAATGTGACATTAAAACCGGATTTGACTTGAGAAACCTGATTACGACAAGCTGCTAACCTGATTTGACAAAAGGGGTCCTGGTGTTAGTGAAAACGCTGTAAAAACACGCAAAAAAACAAAAAGAGAGTTCTAAATCATCCTCTAGTTGATTGTTATTGTGCTATCTGATTCCATATAGACATGGCTTACGATAGAGGTAGTAATAAGGGAAGTAAGGTGTGTGGTTGGTTAGGTCTTATAATAGGTATTGTGTGTGCAATAATAATTGTGGGAGTGATTGTGGGAATGCCCTGGACAGAGAAAGAGACTATTAACGCTACTTCAAAACCTGAAACTTCAACCCTAACACCGTGGGAAAGATTTTAACAGGATGCAAGACACTTGCATGAGGGAACTAATTCAAAAGGGGAACTTTCTACTAATGTCTTCTATCGCTTACTGAATGAGTATGTGGAAACCATGGATGCGAAAGACTGTTATGTGTGCACTAAAATTCCTTCATGTGTGCAGGAAGGAGTTACCTACCATAGCCTTCCTCTAATTTACGGGATTAGCTGTAGTTTGCTATTAACAAGGTCCTATAATCAAGAGCATGTGCAATACTTTTATTCGAATCTGGATGTTGTGTTTTCTTTTGTGCCTGTGATTGAATTCCTGAACAAACTAGCTAAAGAACATGATATAAAAATAGTTAGAGGATTCTTTGAGCCGACGCTTACATTTGGAACTGCTTATGCACATCGCAATAATTTGACTTGCTTGCTATCACCTGTAGAGAAAAGCTTTTTAGATCACACTGATGATAGACGCAAAGCATTGAAAGAAAGACTAGAAAAAGGGCTAGAGAAACGCACATATGCAAATGATTATGCTTACACTGCAATCAAGACACAAGGCAAGCTAGCTATAGATGCATTACATGTAGGTAGGCTTTGTATATATAGGCCAAAATCTGAACAGGACAATTTGTTTGTGGGAACGAGTGAATGCAGACATGTGTTTTTGTTTCAGAGTAAATGGACATTTATGTTGAATGGACAGGATCCAGCGATCCCTGGGATCTATTACATCTGTGGGCTTAATGCTTGTTACCGCCTCCCTAGGGGATGGTATGGGACATGCTATTTGGGAATAGTTTTCCCAAAGATGTACCAGATTGATGACTTAAAACAAATACCTAAAACGTCTGAATTACAACATGCTAGACAAAAACGAGAATCAGTGGCTGCTGTCATTGGTGACATATTTTGAGCTATAATCCCTTTAGTGGGGGTTATCTTGAATTCTATGATGATTCAAAAGTTGTCTACTATCGTGGATAACATGCTGACAAATTTTACAGGGGCTATACTCCTGATGGATACTGAACTTGCTGCAGAAAGAGCTATGACTCTTCAAAATCGGCTTGCTTTAGACATTCTTTTAGCAAAGAGTGGAGGGGTCTGCAAGATGCTCAACGAGCGTCACTGTTGCTCGTTCATTCCGGATAATAGTAAAAAGATTAGAGGTATGCTTACTAACCTAACTAGAGATAGCGCAGATTTGAAGGATTTGAAAGAACCTGGAGTTTGGGAGAAATTTGGAAAAGGAATTGCCAGAGTAGGGAGCTGGTTTACCAATATTTGGAATGGGGTACTTGCAAAAATATTAATGGGTCTATTAATTGTTCTGGCCTGTCTATTAGGATTATGGGGGGCATGTAAAATAAATGATAAAATTAAGAAACATTGGACTAAAAGATCCAGAAGAAATGAAGAAAGAGAGAAAATGTTCAATGAAATTTGGGAGAGTTCACACAAGGGACAAGATGTTGAAATGCGCATTATGCGCAAAGTGAAAAATTAAAAGTGAAAGGTCAAAAGGAAAGGTTGTGTGATGACGACCGTCATCAGAGGAGGGACTGAGAGAGTGTAGATTTATATGACCTATATTAGAGTAGAATATCTATATTAATGTGTGACGATGTTGCATAGAAAACGACAATAATAGTGACTTTGCTTAAACGTGCACTTGAATTATGACTATAATGTGTGTGGCAACCAATGTATACGCAAATTAATAAATAGAATCATTAATGCTATGGTTATTCGAGTTATATTAACAATTACAATATTGCATTTATATTAAAAACCTTATAGGCCTTAAGTTAGCGTGAGCTGCAGGTTAGCTGCCTGGCTCTCATATTAAAAGCACTTCTCTGTTTTTCAGTGTGCTGACTCGCAAAGGGCCATGACCCTGCAAATGTTCTTTTTCTTCCAACTTGGTAGATGCATGTATCTTTGTAATTCCGTTCCCATCCGCATGCTTGCTGCTTTAGTATAAGTTTTATGTACAAAATTGAAACAAATGTAGATTAATGTAATGTACAAGGACGTTTAAACCATGGACAAAGGAACTCATGACCCGAGGAAACGTGCCAAGTGATGAAATAACCCCCGGATGTGCCACCTCCGAAGACGTCAATTATGAAGACCAATCAAAGTGTTCTGAATTATCATGGGATGACAATTGGGACTACCTAATGTTTAATTTGATAGGTTAAAGATAATGGGGTATAGTAAATGACCAATAGCATTTTGGGGGAAGGTATTACGAAAAAGGGATAAAAACCCATGTCACAGAAGGGTCGGGAGAACTAGGCAGGGAATGCTATTGATTTTATCCAGAAACTCTGTCACTCTGTTCGGTGACTTGAGAATTATTAAAACCATGATCATCCATAGACTGCCCATTTTTACACTTCTCCTCCTTATGAGGGAAGTGTCCCCTATGCCCTTTAGTTGAGTCCTGTTTGATGGGGTTTTGACTGATGTCCTGAAGACGAAGACTGATCCTGTGCGCTGACCCAATCCTTGGAGGGTAATTATGACAATACAATTTGTAATTTGTCTGTTTGCTTTTCCTTTCTAGGTACCAACTGCTCGTTTTGTTAGTAACCATAGCTAGATGTTTTCCAAATTGGTGTTCTAAATTGTTTGCATGAAGCCCAACATGCTGATGCTAATTTGTGGTTAGGATAGGAGTTCACTTTGACTGACGCAAATAGACAAATGACTGACATTACGCTATGCTGAACTAAGACGTATATGATATTCGTTGTATTCTAATCTATGTTCACGCCGTGCTATGTTCTTATGTTTGTGATTCTTGCATTAATTAAATCTTATCACAGTTGCCATATCGTGACTATGCTCCTATGTTTTCTGGTATTAAGATTAACCCTTCTGCTCGTAGATTGTAATCAATAGGGAATACAATTCTTAAAATTCTATCAGAATGTGTGGTTATTCATGGCTGAAAGGTCATGGTTGCGCCGACAATTTGATCAATGACTTTGTCCAAAGTAAAGTGCATTGTGGTGGTAAATATTGATGACATTATTGATATATTGCTTGTCATATTGATCAGTTATCTCGTCCTACGGTGTCTCTCCACTGGGTCACAAGATTCATTGGCCTAAAACGAGTCCTAATGTGTAATAAATTAACATAGAAGGACGCGTTAACAGTTTCTGGTAGTAGAGTGACGGTTTAGGCCCTTGGGGGCCCTAGGACGGAAAATTATTGTTTAATCTGTTTTTCTGTGATAATGCAAATTGGAGGTATGATGGGTTTCTAAGTTCACCATGACTCTCCCGGGATCTCGGAGCCTGCCTAAGTGAGTTGGGGATGTTCTCGGCGCCATAATGTGTGTGGGTTAGGGTTCTTGCGCTTGCTTAGCTTATGCCTTTTGCAGGTGATTGTGAAATTCGTGTGTATCTAGGCCAAGTAAATGTTGTTTTAGTAGGAGTGGGCGTACTCCGCAGTATGAGAGTAGGGAAGTTGGCGTACTTCACATGAGTGTGGCGCTTGGTGCTCAAAATTATCCATGTGGTTGGTGGTTTTATGTACGGACCTGTCGTGGTCTAAGACTCTGGAGTATGTTGACAAGTGTAGGAGACACTTGGAATTATGTTGTAATCTGTGCGATTTAGTAGGTCAATCGGGCGTGGTTGACAAGTCAAGTTTGAATTGAAATGTATGTATGAAACCTTCGATGGAGATTTGGCAAGTTCTAAAGTGCACTAGGATGAGCCATTGACAAGTCGAGAGTAGAATTTGCGGGTCGAATTCTGCTTGCGTATGCGGGGACTGAGAAGGAGAAAGTAGCGGCCGAGGCTTCAAGTGAAATCTCTGTAAAGTTCTGAAGCGAATGTGTTACCCTTCCTGTAGTAAACCGGCAGATTTGTATTGTTGTTAAAGGTGCTCGCAGTAATTTTGCATTAGTTGCATGAATTCAGTGAAGAGCGGATGAGCCTCAAGACTTTGTCAGCTGCAGTGTGTGTGAGTGTGACGTCAGTGGTGCCGCGCTGGGATAGGTCAGTTGCCGAGAGGGTCGCGGACGGGTTGGCTGCCGTCCGTGAGAGGCAATAGGTTGAGAAAGGTGGGTGAAGAGTGTCCTGGGAACTATGGGCCAGATGTAGCCAAAGCGTTTGCGCGTAGCAAACGGCGAAAAACGCCATTTGCCAGGCGCAAAAGCCTCACCGGTATGCAGAAATGCATTTAGCAAGTCGGATCCGACTCGCAAAATGCATTTCCGACTCGCAAATAGGAAGGGGTGTTCCCTTCCTATTTGCGACTCGCAATGCTATTTAATTCCATTTGCGACCGCGAAAGCGGTCGCAAATGGAATCGCAGTTACCATCCACTTGAAGTGGATGGTAACCCAGTTGCAAACGGGAAGGGGTCCCATGGACCCCTTCCCCTTTGTGACTGGGAAAAAAAAACATTTTTTCAGAGCAGGCAGTGGTCCCAATGGACCACTACCTGCCCTGAAAAAATCAGAAACTAAAGGTTTCGTTTTTTTTTTTCAAAGTGCAGCTCGTTTTCCTTTAAGGAAAACGGGCTGCACTTTGAAAAAAAAAAATGCTTTATTAAAAAGCAGTCACGGACATGGTGGTCTGCTGTCTCCAGCAGGCCACCATCCCCGTGAGTGCCCATACTCGCAATGGAGTCGCAAACTGCGACCCACCTCATTAATATTAATGAGGTGGGTCTTTGCGACCCCATTGCGAGTTGCAGAAGGTGTCTGAGACACCTTTCTGCATACCAAATTGCGACTTGCAATTTGCGAGTCGCAGGGACTCGCAAGTTGCAAGTCGCAATTTGGTTTTATGCTACATCTGGCCCTAAGTCACTTCTGATTAAATACAAATAAGAGAAAATTGCAAAATGAATTTTGTCAAGGCATTCAAAAGCGCTCTGAAAGGAGACGCATATATTGTAGCTACTGATGGGGAGCCTACACCACCCGAGGGTACTCCAGCTTACTTAGTTATGGAAGAAAAGGGTGTTGCACCTTGTTTATGGATGAAACAATGGCACAAATTAACAGAAAAAGAGGGATGTCTAGCGTTCCCAGAACATGGGACATTCAATACGAGGGTCCTAGAAAACTTAAGTTGGATGTTAAGTACACAGAAACCACCTCCGAGACCAGCTCAATATGAGGCTTTAGCGATTTGGGATCTGATGGCTCTCAAACATAGACAAGAAAGGTTTCAGAGAAGACTGAGAAGGGCAGAAAAATCCTATGCTGAGGCTAGATGGGATAACGAGAGTAAAATGTGGAGAAGGGGAATTGTTGACGGACTAAAATTGTTCCCAGCAATAGCACAGGGAGAAGAAACCCAGGGAAAGAAAGCCTCCTGTAAGACAGATAAAGACTCGAGCAATTCTAAAGAAAATAAAAGACCTTGGGAAGAGGAAGATGATTCAGACGATGAGGAATTTATGGACAGATTATTACATGATCGCCCGCCACCTTATGCAGTGAGCGACAGTGCTCCAAGCACTAGCGTGGATCCTGGGAACCAGACGCAGGACAAGGGAGTTGCTGATACGGTAGAGACTAGTGATACGGTTTTGATACAGAATGGTGTCAGTGTACCCACTGCACCAGACATACTGATACAGTTGCAGCCTCCACCGCAGATACAGAGAATCTACCCAGACGTTCCAGTACTTGAGACTACTACAAATCTAATAGTGCTGCCAGATATGCACGAAATAAAAGTTAGTGCAGATTGAGTCAACTCCGAGATTGCTGTTTCAACCACAGCCACAACTGATACCAGGGTATAACCCAGTAGCTGGTCCGCTATTAGTGCCTGTCCCGGGTACTTTGGAACAGACCTATGGAGTTGCTGCTCCGAGAAGTCTGGGACCAGGTCAGACACCTGCCGCCATATCATTGCCGATTACTGTGGGTCCACCAGTGCCATTGTATGCCCAAAGCAAAACAGACGTATGTGACCAGGGAGTAATGACTCAAGATGCGATAAGAGGAGGGTCTATGGGAATTTCCCAGATAATGGCCCCAGGAGAACAAGCAGTTGAAAAGCCGAGGTCTTTAATAGATCTTAGCCCGGTAGGAGCACCCATAGAAGCAATGCGGCAAGCAGGGCTAGGGGTTTTGACTCCGCAGACAATGAGTACAAACACCTCACAGTCACCGATGATACATGCAGGGAGCATCTCACTACAGGGTTTCACAGTTCAACAGCTGAACGAATGGCTAGAAAAGACATACTTCACAAAAGGCCGCAGTGACTACAGTCGAACCAGAAAAGGAAAGGCAAGATGAGTACCTAAACTTCGTAAGGTTAGGTGCAGAAGCTGCTGAATTAGTGGAAGGTACAATGGGGGTAAATAGATTGGAGTCATACACAGAAGCAGAATTAAGATTCCTATGTCCTAAGATTACTAAAGAAGTGGACAAGGTGCATCAGAGACTAGCGAACCTGGCAGATAAATAAAATATTGATATCGAAAACACTAAGCACCTGAAAAGAAGTTACAGATTGGATTTTGACTCCAAAGACTTTGAGCACATGAGGTCTGCGGGAATGAAAGCACATTTGAAAGAATTGTTGCAAAGTGCGCAAGTTTGGGGTGCACTGGAAAAATGGGAAGGCAGATGGGTAAAGAAAAGAGATAAGGAAAAGGGTGACAGTCCAGGGTCTAATCAAGCCAAAGCCTCACCCGATTTGCAATCAGTAAAAATATTACCCATGAGAGAAACAGCCGGTGGTGTCTTAGTACATGTGCCATGGTCCAGAGAAGACATCCTATCTTTTACTAATGATTATCCTAGATTGAGGGAGAAGCCGATCGAGTGGTACCAACAGACAGACAGGTTTGTGAAACTAGCAAAGTGTCTTTGGGAAGACTTGAATACCTTGTTTGAGATCACTGTTCCGCCTGATTTGTGGCTTGAGTGCAAGAGAGGAGTAGATTGGCCGACGAAGGAGCCCGCAAGGGATAAGGTGACCGGGCACCCTCTGAAGAGGTGATGAAGTACTATCATAAGGTGATTGAGTTTTTGAAACAGAAGGTGTCGCCAAAGGTGACTGATTGGCAGAAGATCGACCGGACCTCTCAAGAGGTTAAGGAGTCAATACATGCTTACTATGAGAGATTGTTAAAGGCATTCAAACACTACAGTGGTACTGAGACTATTGAACCGAAAGACATGAACCACCTTGTGTTCAGATTCGTCGAAGGGTTGAGACCAGAAGTTAGCCAGATGATTAAGAATCATTTGATTTGTTGGCAAGCGAAGCCGATTGATGAAGTATTGCAGTATGCGAAATATTGTAGTGATGAGATTGAGCTGAAGCAGAAGAAGCTGAAAGAGAAAGTGATGGTGATGCAGATAAGGGCTGCACAGGCAGGAATACAGGGAAATGGAGTTCAACAGATGATACAGCAGCAACCGCAAATGAATGGTGCGTTTCAGACACAACCGAGAGGTCGAGGCCGAGGGTTTGTGAATCGCGGTCCAGATTTGAATACTGTTGTGGTTCAAAATGACGTACAAGGGGCAAAAAAGATGTCACCATGTCACGTGTGCGGGGCGTGGGGCACTGGAAACGGGAGTGCCCGAACATGGTGCAGGATGGTGTTGTTCAGCAAAGCGCTAATGTTGGTACATTGCAGAATGTAGGAGGTCCAAAAATAAGACATCAAAACCCGAATTTTCAGAACAATCTGGTACAAATGCAAGGGGTACAGCCCATGCAGCAGATGCAAATGCCGCGTTTTCAGCCAGCACAAATGCAACCAGTACAACAGCAGGTTCCCATGGTACCTAGACAGCAAATGAAGATACCAATGGCTCCGATGGGACAGCAACAGGTGATGCTTCCTCAACAGATCACAGGCCAGGTAATGAGTCAAAATGGTACAGTACAACAGTTTCCATTGCGAGGTGAAAATGGCATGAATGGAGAGTGGTCAGATGATACCTCAGACAGTGAAGAGTGCAGGCTTGCAGCATCCCTAGAGGTGGATCAAAGGGGTCCATATGTGGAGGGCAAGGTGATGGGTTACAAATTCTCATTTCTGGTTGACACCGGAGCTACACGCTCTACAGTCAGAAGGGCAGAGGTTCCAAAACTACCACTTTCAGGGCGTACCATAAGGGTAGTCAGAGTAGCAAACCAATATCTGACAAATCCGATTACAGATCCAGTGCAAGTTGAGATCGGAAATTTTCAGGGTCTACATAGGTTTGTAGTCTGTGATTCGAGTCCGTTATCCCTACTAGGAAGGGACTTATTGTGCAAGACAAAATGCTCGATTATCTGTTCCAATGATGGAATCGAAGTGCAGACAAATAGTGACGATGAAGGAGATGAAGGTCAGTTTTTAGAAGAAGACACAGGAACAACAAATGAGGATTACCCTTTAATTACTCTGTTCCCAATGCTTACCATGATTGATCTACCTCTCGAATTACAGGGAATGGTAACAGAGAAAGTGTGGGACCTGACAGGAAAGGAATTGGGTCTAATAAAAGGTGTGGAACCAGTTAGAGTTCAGGTAAAGCCAAATGCAGTGTTTCCCCAGGTGCCTCAATATCACATGGCACAAGATGTTCTCATTGAAGTCTCACAAATAATCGCAGACTTTTTGAGACAGGGAGTCCTGAAGGAAGTTTTGAGCAGTCCGTGTAACTCTCCCATAATGGGTTTAAAGAAGCCCTGTGGAAAGGTTCTAATTGTGCAGGATTTGAGAAAAATAAACAAGATTGTGGTAAAAAATTTGCCCCGTAGTGCCCAATCCAGCAGTAATCATGTTTCAGGTTCCATGTGATGCTGAGTGGTTCACTGTTATAGATCTGTCACAAGCTTTCTTTTCGATACCTCTTCATGAGGACAGCCAATTTTTGTTCAGTTTAAAATTCCTGGCTAAGGTGTACAGTTGGTGCAGAATTCCACAAGGGTTTTCTGAATCACCGTCCATCTTTAACCAATTACTGAAAAAGGATTTGGAACCCTTAGTACTGCCTTTTAATTCGACTCTAGTGCAGTACATTGATGATTTGTTGATTGCATCTAAAACAAGGGACAACTGTAAATATGATACCATTGTTTTGTTGAATGATTTGGGAAAGAACGGACATAAGGTGTCACCCAAGAAGCTGCAATACTGTCAGAAAGAGGTTAAATACCCAGGTCATCTGATTGAGAGAGGGTCCCGAAGAATATCAAAAGAAAGAATAACAGCCATTTTGCAAATGAACCATCCAACGACAAAAAGAGATGTCAGGATGTTTTTGGGAATGGTGGGCTACTGTCGTCAGTGGATACCCAACTTCTCAATTATCTGCAAACCTTTGATAAGATTGACAGGAAAAGAAATCAAGGATGAGCCGTACACCATAGCTTTGTCCAAAGAGGAGCTTGAGTCATTTATGGAATTGAGAGAATGCATGTGCAGGGCACCAGCATTAGGCATGCCTGATTATACGAAGCCTTTTCTACTGTTTTGTCATGAACGTGATGCCTGTTCTTTGTCTGTCTTGACACAGGTCCATGGAGATGCAAATCACCCTGTAGCATATTTTTCAGCTACCTTGGACCCCGTCGCAGCAGCCTTACCGGGTTGTTTGCGCCCAGTTGCAGCAGTTGGTCAGAGCCTTACACAGTGTGAAGGCATAGTCATGGGATACCCCCTAACAGTAATGGTTCCACATTCAGTTGAAATTTTGTTGACTCGAACTAAAACTCAGCACATGACAAATGCTCGACTCACTAAGTACGAAACAATCATACTGGGGTCACCAAATGTCTTGAACCTGGCAACTTTACTTCCTGTTGAGAACGCTGAAATTAACAATGAGGAAGAGTTTGAACATGACTGTCTTGAGGTAACCGAATTATGTACCAAACCACGTCCAGATATTCAGGACACACAGTTAAAAGAAAATGACTGTATCATGTTTGTCGATGGGTCCTGTTTAAGAGATTCTGTAGGAACACTGAGAGCTGGTTACACAGTATGTATCATAGCTGGTATCATTGAAGCTTCCTGGCTCGAGAGAGTGTTCTCCGCACAAGTGGCAGAATTAATTGCCCTTACCAAGGCATGCCACGCAGCTGTGAATCTGAGAGTCACTATCTATACTGATAGCAGATATGGATTTGGAATTGTACATGATTTGGGCCAACTATGGTCACAGAGGGGTTTTATGACCTCTTCTGGTTCTCCTGTGAAAAATGGTGAACAAAAAAAGGATTTGTTACATGCGATTCAGTTGCCTCTTGAAATTGCCGTGGTGAAATGCAATGCTCATGTTGTCACAAGACTTTGGGGGTCATTACAACCTCGGCGGTCTTTTCACAAGACCGCTGAGGGACCGCCGTGCTGAAGACCGCCAGTGGTGGCGGTTTTCCACTCCGCGTATTATGACTGTTGGGAGCTCTACGTCGTTTTTCCGACGGAGAGCCGGCAACAGCCATAGTGACGGGCGGTGGGGAAGTGGAGGTTGCTCCACCTCCACCGCCACGCCAACAGAACACCGCCCAGCGAATCACGTCCTGTGATTCTGCGCGGTGGTGTTCTGTTGGCGGTGTGGTGTCGGCATAGCTGCCCCCATGGCTCCCGTCCCGGAGGATCAACGGAACAGGTAAGTCGATCGTCCATTAGGGGAGGGGGGTGTTGTGTGTTGTGTGCGTGCATGGGGGTGTGCGTGGGTGTATGTAGAGGGGGTGTGTGAGTGCGTGTATGCTTGCGGGGGTGGTGCGTGTTTTAGGAATGAGTGCGTGTATGTCTGCAGGTATGTCTGTATGGATGTGCGCGTGTATGTTTGAATGTGGGTGTGTGTGTCTGACTGTGTGTGTGGATGTTGGCATGTGTGTCGGTGTATGTGCGTGTATGTGTGTTGGCGGTGCCTGCATGCGTGCGTGTCGGCTGTAAATTAAGGTAATGTCGGGGTCGGGGAGGGGAGGGGGTCCTGCCACCCTTGGGGGGGTGGCAGGGGTGGTGGGGGGTGTAGGAGAGGGAGTCGGGGTGGGGGTGGGGGGTGGGGGAGACCCCTATCAGTGCCAGGGAAGCAATTCCCTGGCACTGATAGTGCTTACCGCCATGGATTTCATGGCGGTTCCTACCGCTGGAAATCCACGGCGGTAAGCCGGGTCAAAATACCGGCGGTGGTATTGTCATGGCCGCCGGGCTGGAGACCCAGGTCTCCAGCCCAGCGGTCATCTCCGCCCTGGTGGGCGGAACGGAGAAGCGGCGGATGACCATGGCGGTAACCGCCATGGTCATAATTTGAAAAAAAAGACCGCCAGCCTGTTGGCGGTCTTACTGCCGCTTTAACACCGTCTGCCAGGGTTGTAATGACCCCCTTTGTGTCCATGCGAAACGGTTATGCAGATCAAGTCGCATGGTTTTGTGCATTGAACTGCATATCGTTCAAAGAACAGTGGGAATTGTTACCGCAAACTGACAATGACATGTGTTTGAACCTTGCATTAAGGGTGGTTGATACTCTAGATGAGTTAAAAACTTTACAAAGTCGTGCAAACAAAGAGGAAAAACTTTCCTGGCAAAGAATGCAATGTGTACAAAGGGCTGATGATTTGTGGGTTTCAGAGGAAGGAAAATTAGTCCTGCCAAACAGTCTTCTATCTCAGTTTGACAGACTGTATCATGGACAGGCCCATCTCGGGAGGGATGCGATGATTAGGTCATTTAAAATCGACTGGTTCAACCCAAAATTCAAACATGCTGCAGAGTGGTAACCTTGAGCCACATTGGGAGAGCTGGTGGTCCATTCAGCAAAATGCAAATGGACTTCATTGAAATGCCTGTTTGTGGAGGATTGAAGTACATATTGGTGATTGTGTGTGTTTTCAGTCACTGGATTGAAGCCTACCCCACACGTAGAAGTGACAGTCTCACAGTTGCAAAGCTGCTACTTAGGGAACTGATACCGAGGTTCGGGTTTCCGGTCTCTATAGAGTCAGATAGGGGCAGACATTTTGACAATGAGGTGATTAAACTCCTGTGTGCCGCACTCGACATCGAACAGAAGCTGCATTGTAGCTACCGCCCGAAGCATCAGGGCTGGTGGAGCAAATGAATGGTACTCTGAAATCGAGAATGGCAAAAATGTGCGCAGCTACCAATATGAAATGGCCAGATGCATTGCCCTTAGTGCTGATGTCAATGAGAAACACTCCTGACAAGAAAACGGGATTATCCCCCCATGAGATCCTCATGGGCAGAGCTATGAGATTGCCAGCAGTACCTGCAAATACTCTAGTGACTATCACAGATGATATGGTGTTAGACTACTGCAAAGGTTTGGCTGATGTGGTTCGCTCTTTTTCTCACCAGGTGGAAGCTAACACATTGCCACCAATTGGAGATCCAGGCCACACCCTACAAGCCGGTGACTGGGTGGTTGTCAAGAAGCACGTGAGAAAATCGTGTCTGGAGCCACGTTGGAAAGGTCCGTATCAAGTAATCCTGACAACCACTACTGCCGTGAAGTGTGCCGGAGTTCCAAACTGGATACATGCCAGTCACACAAAGAAGGTAACGTGTCCTGTTGACGAAGAACTTGAAGCTTCCGGCACAACAGCTCCAGGAAGAGAAGTATCAGAATTAGAAAACAGTCAAGAAGGAACTGAGACTGCCGGAGGGCCCACTGAGAACAGCCTCGTCCCTCAAACAGTGAATGAGTTCGAGAGAGGTGACAGAGTGCCTATCTCAGTAGAGGCAGCAGGAGAACCAAATCAAGGAGAGGTTCTCCCAGAAGTAGACAGATACGGGTTAGAACTTGAACCCGGTACAGATCCAGAAGAAGAAGAAGAAGAAGGAGAAATAATAGAAAAGGATCAGAGTGTGCCAGCATCTCCTGAGCCAGCTGCAGGTCCATCAAGCGAAAACACCATATCACAAGAGGAGGGTACTGTCCAGCGTTCTGAAAAGACACATCGAAAGAAGACCCTTAAGGGTGATAACTGGCCAGAGAAACCACTCTTCAGGATAAAAGACACACCAGATGAAACAATAACAAAGGAGAACGATACATCCCGAGTGGAAGACCTAAGTGAAGGAGAACAGCAAGGGGAACGAAGGCTGAAGAGAAAGAGAGTCGCAAACAGAAGGTATACAGGTCCTGAATGGGCGCATGCTACAACATCTGAGTGGCAACAAGAATTCCTAGCATTCTGTTTCGACCGAGAAGTACCAGGCCAATACTACAGTACCTGAACTGATTCAAAGGAAAACTTGGTTAAAAATCGAAATTGAAAAACTGAGAAAAGAGACTTATAGATTACCGAATGTGACATTAAAACCGGATTTGACTTGAGAAACCTGATTACGACAAGCTGCTAACCTGATTTGACAAAAGGGGTCCTGGTGTTAGTGAAAACGCTGTAAAAACACGCAAAAAAACAAAAAGAGAGTTCTAAATCATCCTCTAGTTGATTGTTATTGTGCTATCTGATTCCATATAGACATGGCTTACGATAGAGGTAGTAATAAGGGAAGTAAGGTGTGTGGTTGGTTAGGTCTTATAATAGGTATTGTGTGTGCAATAATAATTGTGGGAGTGATTGTGGGAATGCCCTGGACAGAGAAAGAGACTATTAACGCTACTTCAAAACCTGAAACTTCAACCCTAACACCGTGGGAAAGATTTTAACAGGATGCAAGACACTTGCATGAGGGAACTAATTCAAAAGGGGAACTTTCTACTAATGTCTTCTATCGCTTACTGAATGAGTATGTGGAAACCATGGATGCGAAAGACTGTTATGTGTGCACTAAAATTCCTTCATGTGTGCAGGAAGGAGTTACCTACCATAGCCTTCCTCTAATTTACGGGATTAGCTGTAGTTTGCTATTAACAAGGTCCTATAATCAAGAGCATGTGCAATACTTTTATTCGAATCTGGATGTTGTGTTTTCTTTTGTGCCTGTGATTGAATTCCTGAACAAACTAGCTAAAGAACATGATATAAAAATAGTTAGAGGATTCTTTGAGCCGACGCTTACATTTGGAACTGCTTATGCACATCGCAATAATTTGACTTGCTTGCTATCACCTGTAGAGAAAAGCTTTTTAGATCACACTGATGATAGACGCAAAGCATTGAAAGAAAGACTAGAAAAAGGGCTAGAGAAACGCACATATGCAAATGATTATGCTTACACTGCAATCAAGACACAAGGCAAGCTAGCTATAGATGCATTACATGTAGGTAGGCTTTGTATATATAGGCCAAAATCTGAACAGGACAATTTGTTTGTGGGAACGAGTGAATGCAGACATGTGTTTTTGTTTCAGAGTAAATGGACATTTATGTTGAATGGACAGGATCCAGCGATCCCTGGGATCTATTACATCTGTGGGCTTAATGCTTGTTACCGCCTCCCTAGGGGATGGTATGGGACATGCTATTTGGGAATAGTTTTCCCAAAGATGTACCAGATTGATGACTTAAAACAAATACCTAAAACGTCTGAATTACAACATGCTAGACAAAAACGAGAATCAGTGGCTGCTGTCATTGGTGACATATTTTGAGCTATAATCCCTTTAGTGGGGGTTATCTTGAATTCTATGATGATTCAAAAGTTGTCTACTATCGTGGATAACATGCTGACAAATTTTACAGGGGCTATACTCCTGATGGATACTGAACTTGCTGCAGAAAGAGCTATGACTCTTCAAAATCGGCTTGCTTTAGACATTCTTTTAGCAAAGAGTGGAGGGGTCTGCAAGATGCTCAACGAGCGTCACTGTTGCTCGTTCATTCCGGATAATAGTAAAAAGATTAGAGGTATGCTTACTAACCTAACTAGAGATAGCGCAGATTTGAAGGATTTGAAAGAACCTGGAGTTTGGGAGAAATTTGGAAAAGGAATTGCCAGAGTAGGGAGCTGGTTTACCAATATTTGGAATGGGGTACTTGCAAAAATATTAATGGGTCTATTAATTGTTCTGGCCTGTCTATTAGGATTATGGGGGGCATGTAAAATAAATGATAAAATTAAGAAACATTGGACTAAAAGATCCAGAAGAAATGAAGAAAGAGAGAAAATGTTCAATGAAATTTGGGAGAGTTCACACAAGGGACAAGATGTTGAAATGCGCATTATGCGCAAAGTGAAAAATTAAAAGTGAAAGGTCAAAAGGAAAGGTTGTGTGATGACGACCGTCATCAGAGGAGGGACTGAGAGAGTGTAGATTTATATGACCTATATTAGAGTAGAATATCTATATTAATGTGTGACGATGTTGCATAGAAAACGACAATAATAGTGACTTTGCTTAAACGTGCACTTGAATTATGACTATAATGTGTGTGGCAACCAATGTATACGCAAATTAATAAATAGAATCATTAATGCTATGGTTATTCGAGTTATATTAACAATTACAATATTGCATTTATATTAAAAACCTTATAGGCCTTAAGTTAGCGTGAGCTGCAGGTTAGCTGCCTGGCTCTCATATTAAAAGCACTTCTCTGTTTTTCAGTGTGCTGACTCGCAAAGGGCCATGACCCTGCAAATGTTCTTTTTCTTCCAACTTGGTAGATGCATGTATCTTTGTAATTCCGTTCCCATCCGCATGCTTGCTGCTTTAGTATAAGTTTTATGTACAAAATTGAAACAAATGTAGATTAATGTAATGTACAAGGACGTTTAAACCATGGACAAAGGAACTCATGACCCGAGGAAACGTGCCAAGTGATGAAATAACCCCCGGATGTGCCACCTCCGAAGACGTCAATTATGAAGACCAATCAAAGTGTTCTGAATTATCATGGGATGACAATTGGGACTACCTAATGTTTAATTTGATAGGTTAAAGATAATGGGGTATAGTAAATGACCAATAGCATTTTGGGGGAAGGTATTACGAAAAAGGGATAAAAACCCATGTCACAGAAGGGTCGGGAGAACTAGGCAGGGAATGCTATTGATTTTATCCAGAAACTCTGTCACTCTGTTCGGTGACTTGAGAATTATTAAAACCATGATCATCCATAGACTGCCCATTTTTACACTTCTCCTCCTTATGAGGGAAGTGTCCCCTATGCCCTTTAGTTGAGTCCTGTTTGATGGGGTTTTGACTGATGTCCTGAAGACGAAGACTGATCCTGTGCGCTGACCCAATCCTTGGAGGGTAATTATGACAATACAATTTGTAATTTGTCTGTTTGCTTTTCCTTTCTAGGTACCAACTGCTCGTTTTGTTAGTAACCATAGCTAGATGTTTTCCAAATTGGTGTTCTAAATTGTTTGCATGAAGCCCAACATGCTGATGCTAATTTGTGGTTAGGATAGGAGTTCACTTTGACTGACACAAATAGACAAATGACTGACATTACGCTATGCTGAACTAAGACGTATATGATATTCGTTGTATTCTAATCTATGTTCACGCCGTGCTATGTTCTTATGTTTGTGATTCTTGCATTAATTAAATCTTATCACAGTTGCCATATCGTGACTATGCTCCTATGTTTTCTGGTATTAAGATTAACCCTTCTGCTCGTAGATTGTAATCAATAGGGAATACAATTCTTAAAATTCTATCAGAATGTGTGGTTATTCATGGCTGAAAGGTCATGGTTGCGCCGACAATTTGATCAATGACTTTGTCCAAAGTAAAGTGCATTGTGGTGGTAAATATTGATGACATTATTGATATATTGCTTGTCATATTGATCAGTTATCTCGTCCTACGGTGTCTCTCCACTGGGTCACAAGATTCATTGGCCTAAAACGAGTCCTAATGTGTAATAAATTAACATAGAAGGACGCGTTAACAGTTTCTGGTAGTAGAGTGACGGTTTAGGCCCTTGGGGGCCCTAGGACGGAAAATTATTGTTTAATCTGTTTTTCTGTGATAATGCAAATTGGAGGTATGATGGGTTTCTAAGTTCACCATGACTCTCCCGGGATCTCGGAGCCTGCCTAAGTGAGTTGGGGATGTTCTCGGCGCCATAATGTGTGTGGGTTAGGGTTCTTGCGCTTGCTTAGCTTATGCCTTTTGCAGGTGATTGTGAAATTCGTGTGTATCTAGGCCAAGTAAATGTTGTTTTAGTAGGAGTGGGCGTACTCCGCAGTATGAGAGTAGGGAAGTTGGCGTACTTCACATGAGTGTGGCGCTTGGTGCTCAAAATTATCCATGTGGTTGGTGGTTTTATGTACGGACCTGTCGTGGTCTAAGACTCTGGAGTATGTTGACAAGTGTAGGAGACACTTGGAATTATGTTGTAATCTGTGCGATTTAGTAGGTCAATCGGGCGTGGTTGACAAGTCAAGTTTGAATTGAAATGTATGTATGAAACCTTCGATGGAGATTTGGCAAGTTCTAAAGTGCACTAGGATGAGCCATTGACAAGTCGAGAGTAGAATTTGCGGGTCGAATTCTGCTTGCGTATGCGGGGACTGAGAAGGAGAAAGTAGCGGCCGAGGCTTCAAGTGAAATCTCTGTAAAGTTCTGAAGCGAATGTGTTACCCTTCCTGTAGTAAACCGGCAGATTTGTATTGTTGTTAAAGGTGCTCGCAGTAATTTTGCATTAGTTGTGTGAATTCAGTGAAGAGCGGATGAGCCTCAAGACTTTGTCAGCTGCAGTGTGTGTGAGTGTGACGTCAGTGGTGCCGCGCTGGGATAGGTCAGTTGCCGAGAGGGGTCGCGGACGGGTTGGCTGCCGTCCGTGAGAGGCAATAGGTTGAGAAAGGTGGGTGAAGAGTGTCCTGGGAACTATGGGCCAGATGTAGCAAAGCGTTTGCGCGTAGCAAACGGCGAAAAACGCCATTTGCCAGGCGCAAAAGCCTCACCGGTATGCAGAAATGCATTTAGCAAGTCGGATCCGACTCGCAAAATGCATTTCCGACTCGCAAATAGGAAGGGGTGTTCCCTTCCTATTTGCGACTCGCAATGCTATTTAATTCCATTTGCGACCGCGAAAGCGGTCGCAAATGGAATCGCAGTTACCATCCACTTGAAGTGGATGGTAACCCAGTTGCAAACGGGAAGGGGTCCCATGGACCCCTTCCCCTTTGTGACTGGGAAAAAAAAACATTTTTTCAGAGCAGGCAGTGGTCCAATGGACCACTACCTGCCCTGAAAAAATCAGAAACTAAAGGTTTCGTTTTTTTTTTCAAAGTGCAGCTCGTTTTCCTTTAAGGAAAACGGGCTGCACTTTGAAAAAAAAAAATGCTTTATTAAAAAGCAGTCACGGACATGGTGGTCTGCTGTCTCCAGCAGGCCACCATCCCCGTGAGTGCCCATACTCGCAATGGAGTCGCAAACTGCGACCCACCTCATTAATATTAATGAGGTGGGTCTTTGCGACCCCATTGCGAGTTGCAGAAGGTGTCTGAGACACCTTTCTGCATACCAAATTGCGACTTGCAATTTGCGAGTCGCAGGGACTCGCAAGTTGCAAGTCGCAATTTGGTTTTATGCTACATCTGGCCCTAAGTCACTTCTGATTAAATACAAATAAGAGAAAATTGCAAAATGAATTTTGTCAAGGCATTCAAAAGCGCTCTGAAAGGAGACGCATATATTGTAGCTACTGATGGGGAGCCTACACCACCCGAGGGTACTCCAGCTTACTTAGTTATGGAAGAAAAGGGTGTTGCACCTTGTTTATGGATGAAACAATGGCACAAATTAACAGAAAAAGAGGGATGTCTAGCGTTCCCAGAACATGGGACATTCAATACGAGGGTCCTAGAAAACTTAAGTTGGATGTTAAGTACACAGAAACCACCTCCGAGACCAGCTCAATATGAGGCTTTAGCGATTTGGGATCTGATGGCTCTCAAACATAGACAAGAAAGGTTTCAGAGAAGACTGAGAAGGGCAGAAAAATCCTATGCTGAGGCTAGATGGGATAACGAGAGTAAAATGTGGAGAAGGGGAATTGTTGACGGACTAAAATTGTTCCCAGCAATAGCACAGGGAGAAGAAACCCAGGGAAAGAAAGCCTCCTGTAAGACAGATAAAGACTCGAGCAATTCTAAAGAAAATAAAAGACCTTGGGAAGAGGAAGATGATTCAGACGATGAGGAATTTATGGACAGATTATTACATGATCGCCCGCCACCTTATGCAGTGAGCGACAGTGCTCCAAGCACTAGCGTGGATCCTGGGAACCAGACGCAGGACAAGGGAGTTGCTGATACGGTAGAGACTAGTGATACGGTTTTGATACAGAATGGTGTCAGTGTACCCACTGCACCAGACATACCGATACAGTTGCAGCCTCCACCGCAGATACAGAGAATCTACCCAGACGTTCCAGTACTTGAGACTACTACAAATCTAATAGTGCTGCCAGATATGCACGAAATAAAAGTTAGTGCAGATTGAGTCAACTCCGAGATTGCTGTTTCAACCACAGCCACAACTGATACCAGGGTATAACCCAGTAGCTGGTCCGCTATTAGTGCCTGTCCCGGGTACTTTGGAACAGACCTATGGAGTTGCTGCTCCGAGAAGTCTGGGACCAGGTCAGACACCTGCCGCCATATCATTGCCGATTACTGTGGGTCCACCAGTGCCATTGTATGCCCAAAGCAAAACAGACGTATGTGACCAGGGAGTAATGACTCAAGATGCGATAAGAGGAGGGTCTATGGGAATTTCCCAGATAATGGCCCCAGGAGAACAAGCAGTTGAAAAGCCGAGGTCTTTAATAGATCTTAGCCCGGTAGGAGCACCCATAGAAGCAATGCGGCAAGCAGGGCTAGGGGTTTTGACTCCGCAGACAATGAGTACAAACACCTCACAGTCACCGATGATACATGCAGGGAGCATCTCACTACAGGGTTTCACAGTTCAACAGCTGAACGAATGGCTAGAAAAGACATACTTCACAAAAGGCCGCAGTGACTACAGTCGAACCAGAAAAGGAAAGGCAAGATGAGTACCTAAACTTCGTAAGGTTAGGTGCAGAAGCTGCTGAATTAGTGGAAGGTACAATGGGGGTAAATAGATTGGAGTCATACACAGAAGCAGAATTAAGATTCCTATGTCCTAAGATTACTAAAGAAGTGGACAAGGTGCATCAGAGACTAGCGAACCTGGCAGATAAATAAAATATTGATATCGAAAACACTAAGCACCTGAAAAGAAGTTACAGATTGGATTTTGACTCCAAAGACTTTGAGCACATGAGGTCTGCGGGAATGAAAGCACATTTGAAAGAATTGTTGCAAAGTGCGCAAGTTTGGGGTGCACTGGAAAAATGGGAAGGCAGATGGGTAAAGAAAAGAGATAAGGAAAAGGGTGACAGTCCAGGGTCTAATCAAGCCAAAGCCTCACCCGATTTGCAATCAGTAAAAATATTACCCATGAGAGAAACAGCCGGTGGTGTCTTAGTACATGTGCCATGGTCCAGAGAAGACATCCTATCTTTTACTAATGATTATCCTAGATTGAGGGAGAAGCCGATCGAGTGGTACCAACAGACAGACAGGTTTGTGAAACTAGCAAAGTGTCTTTGGGAAGACTTGAATACCTTGTTTGAGATCACTGTTCCGCCTGATTTGTGGCTTGAGTGCAAGAGAGGAGTAGATTGGCCGACGAAGGAGCCCGCAAGGGATAAGGTGACCGGGCACCCTCTGAAGAGGTGATGAAGTACTATCATAAGGTGATTGAGTTTTTGAAACAGAAGGTGTCGCCAAAGGTGACTGATTGGCAGAAGATCGACCGGACCTCTCAAGAGGTTAAGGAGTCAATACATGCTTACTATGAGAGATTGTTAAAGGCATTCAAACACTACAGTGGTACTGAGACTATTGAACCGAAAGACATGAACCACCTTGTGTTCAGATTCGTCGAAGGGTTGAGACCAGAAGTTAGCCAGATGATTAAGAATCATTTGATTTGTTGGCAAGCGAAGCCGATTGATGAAGTATTGCAGTATGCGAAATATTGTAGTGATGAGATTGAGCTGAAGCAGAAGAAGCTGAAAGAGAAAGTGATGGTGATGCAGATAAGGGCTGCACAGGCAGGAATACAGGGAAATGGAGTTCAACAGATGATACAGCAGCAACCGCAAATGAATGGTGCGTTTCAGACACAACCGAGAGGTCGAGGCCGAGGGTTTTTGAATCGCGGTCCAGATTTGAATACTGTTGTGGTTCAAAATGACGTACAAGGGGCAAAAAAGATGTCACCATGTCACGTGTGCGGGGCGTGGGGCACTGGAAACGGGAGTGCCCGAACATGGTGCAGGATGGTGTTGTTCAGCAAAGCGCTAATGTTGGTACATTGCAGAATGTAGGAGGTCCAAAAATAAGACATCAAAACCCGAATTTTCAGAACAATCTGGTACAAATGCAAGGGGTACAGCCCATGCAGCAGATGCAAATGCCGCGTTTTCAGCCAGCACAAATGCAACCAGTACAACAGCAGGTTCCCATGGTACCTAGACAGCAAATGAAGATACCAATGGCTCCGATGGGACAGCAACAGGTGATGCTTCCTCAACAGATCACAGGCCAGGTAATGAGTCAAAATGGTACAGTACAACAGTTTCCATTGCGAGGTGAAAATGGCATGAATGGAGAGTGGTCAGATGATACCTCAGACAGTGAAGAGTGCAGGCTTGCAGCATCCCTAGAGGTGGATCAAAGGGGTCCATATGTGGAGGGCAAGGTGATGGGTTACAAATTCTCATTTCTGGTTGACACCGGAGCTACACGCTCTACAGTCAGAAGTGCAGAGGTTCCAAAACTACCACTTTCAGGGCGTACCATAAGGGTAGTCAGAGTAGCAAACCAATATCTGACAAATCCGATTACAGATCCAGTGCAAGTTGAGATCGGAAATTTTCAGGGTCTACATAGGTTTGTAGTCTGTGATTCGAGTCCGTTATCCCTACTAGGAAGGGACTTATTGTGCAAGACAAAATGCTCGATTATCTGTTCCAATGATGGAATCGAAGTGCAGACAAATAGTGACGATGAAGGAGATGAAGGTCAGTTTTTAGAAGAAGACACAGGAACAACAAATGAGGATTACCCTTTAATTACTCTGTTCCCAATGCTTACCATGATTGATCTACCTCTCGAATTACAGGGAATGGTAACAGAGAAAGTGTGGGACCTGACAGGAAAGGAATTGGGTCTAATAAAAGGTGTGGAACCAGTTAGAGTTCAGGTAAAGCCAAATGCAGTGTTTCCCCAGGTGCCTCAATATCACATGGCACAAGATGTTCTCATTGAAGTCTCACAAATAATCGCAGACTTTTTGAGACAGGGAGTCCTGAAGGAAGTTTTGAGCAGTCCGTGTAACTCTCCCATAATGGGTTTAAAGAAGCCCTGTGGAAAGGTTCTAATTGTGCAGGATTTGAGAAAAATAAACAAGATTGTGGTAAAAAATTTGCCCCGTAGTGCCCAATCCAGCAGTAATCATGTTTCAGGTTCCATGTGATGCTGAGTGGTTCACTGTTATAGATCTGTCACAAGCTTTCTTTTCGATACCTCTTCATGAGGACAGCCAATTTTTGTTCAGTTTAAAATTCCTGGCTAAGGTGTACAGTTGGTGCAGAATTCCACAAGGGTTTTCTGAATCACCGTCCATCTTTAACCAATTACTGAACAAGGATTTGGAACCCTTAGTACTGCCTTTTAATTCGACTCTAGTGCAGTACATTGATGATTTGTTGATTGCATCTAAAACAAGGGACAACTGTAAATATGATACCATTGTTTTGTTGAATGATTTGGGAAAGAACGGACATAAGGTGTCACCCAAGAAGCTGCAATACTGTCAGAAAGAGGTTAAATACCCAGGTCATCTGATTGAGAGAGGGTCCCGAAGAATATCAAAAGAAAGAATAACAGCCATTTTGCAAATGAACCATCCAACGACAAAAAGAGATGTCAGGATGTTTTTGGGAATGGTGGGCTACTGTCGTCAGTGGATACCCAACTTCTCAATTATCTGCAAACCTTTGATAAGATTGACAGGAAAAGAAATCAAGGATGAGCCGTACACCATAGCTTTGTCCAAAGAGGAGCTTGAGTCATTTATGGAATTGAGAGAATGCATGTGCAGGGCACCAGCATTAGGCATGCCTGATTATACGAAGCCTTTTCTACTGTTTTGTCATGAACGTGATGCCTGTTCTTTGTCTGTCTTGACACAGGTCCATGGAGATGCAAATCACCCTGTAGCATATTTTTCAGCTACCTTGGACCCCGTCGCAGCAGCCTTACCGGGTTGTTTGCGCCCAGTTGCAGCAGTTGGTCAGAGCCTTACACAGTGTGAAGGCATAGTCATGGGAAACCCCCTAACAGTAATGGTTCCACATTCAGTTGAAATTTTGTTGACTCGAACTAAAACTCAGCACATGACAAATGCTCGACTCACTAAGTACGAAACAATCATACTGGGGTCACCAAATGTCTTGAACCTGGCAACTTTACTTCCTGTTGAGAACGCTGAAATTAACAATGAGGAAGAGTTTGAACATGACTGTCTTGAGGTAACCGAATTATGTACCAAACCACGTCCAGATATTCAGGACACACAGTTAAAAGAAAATGACTGTATCATGTTTGTCGATGGGTCCTGTTTAAGAGATTCTGTAGGAACACTGAGAGCTGGTTACACAGTATGTATCATAGCTGGTATCATTGAAGCTTCCTGGCTCGAGAGAGTGTTCTCCGCACAAGTGGCAGAATTAATTGCCCTTACCAAGGCATGCCACGCAGCTGTGAATCTGAGAGTCACTATCTATACTGATAGCAGATATGGATTTGGAATTGTACATGATTTGGGCCAACTATGGTCACAGAGGGGTTTTATGACCTCTTCTGGTTCTCCTGTGAAAAATGGTGAACAAAAAAAGGATTTGTTACATGCGATTCAGTTGCCTCTTGAAATTGCCGTGGTGAAATGCAATGCTCATGTTGTCACAAGACTTTGGGGGTCATTACAACCTCGGCGGTCTTTTCACAAGACCGCTGAGGGACCGCCGTGCTGAAGACCGCCAGTGGTGGCGGTTTTCCACTCCGCGTATTATGACTGTTGGGAGCTCTACGTCGTTTTTCCGACGGAGAGCCGGCAACAGCCATAGTGACGGGCGGTGGGGAAGTGGAGGTTGCTCCACCTCCACCGCCACGCCAACAGAACACCGCCCAGCGAATCACGTCCTGTGATTCTGCGCGGTGGTGTTCTGTTGGCGGTGTGGTGTCGGCATAGCTGCCCCCATGGCTCCCGTCCCGGAGGATCAACGGAACAGGTAAGTCGATCGTCCATTAGGGGAGGGGGGTGTTGTGTGTTGTGTGCGTGCATGGGGGTGTGCGTGGGTGTATGTAGAGGGGGTGTGTGAGTGCGTGTATGCTTGCGGGGGTGGTGCGTGTTTTAGGAATGAGTGCGTGTATGTCTGCAGGTATGTCTGTATGGATGTGCGCGTGTATGTTTGAATGTGGGTGTGTGTGTCTGACTGTGTGTGTGGATGTTGGCATGTGTGTCGGTGTATGTGCGTGTATGTGTGTTGGCGGTGCCTGCATGCGTGCGTGTCGGCTGTAAATTAAGGTAATGTCGGGGTCGGGGAGGGGAGGGGGTCCTGCCACCCTTGGGGGGGTGGCAGGGGTGGTGGGGGGTGTAGGAGAGGGAGTCGGGGTGGGGGTGGGGGGTGGGGGAGACCCCTATCAGTGCCAGGGAAGCAATTCCCTGGCACTGATAGTGCTTACCGCCATGGATTTCATGGCGGTTCCTACCGCTGGAAATCCACGGCGGTAAGCCGGGTCAAAATACCGGCGGTGGTATTGTCATGGCCGCCGGGCTGGAGACCCAGGTCTCCAGCCCAGCGGTCATCTCCGCCCTGGTGGGCGGAACGGAGAAGCGGCGGATGACCATGGCGGTAACCGCCATGGTCATAATTTAAAAAAAAAGACCGCCAGCCTGTTGGCGGTCTTACTGCCGCTTTAACACCGTCTGCCAGGGTTGTAATGACCCCCTTTGTGTCCATGCGAAACGGTTATGCAGATCAAGTCGCATGGTTTTGTGCATTGAACTGCATATCGTTCAAAGAACAGTGGGAATTGTTACCGCAAACTGACAATGACATGTGTTTGAACCTTGCATTAAGGGTGGTTGATACTCTAGATGAGTTAAAAACTTTACAAAGTCGTGCAAACAAAGAGGAAAAACTTTCCTGGCAAAGAATGCAATGTGTACAAAGGGCTGATGATTTGTGGGTTTCAGAGGAAGGAAAATTAGTCCTGCCAAACAGTCTTCTATCTCAGTTTGACAGACTGTATCATGGACAGGCCCATCTCGGGAGGGATGCGATGATTAGGTCATTTAAAATCGACTGGTTCAACCCAAAATTCAAACATGCTGCAGAGTGGTAACCTTGAGCCACATTGGGAGAGCTGGTGGTCCATTCAGCAAAATGCAAATGGACTTCATTGAAATGCCTGTTTGTGGAGGATTGAAGTACATATTGGTGATTGTGTGTGTTTTCAGTCACTGGATTGAAGCCTACCCCACACGTAGAAGTGACAGTCTCACAGTTGCAAAGCTGCTACTTAGGGAACTGATACCGAGGTTCGGGTTTCCGGTCTCTATAGAGTCAGATAGGGGCAGACATTTTGACAATGAGGTGATTAAACTCCTGTGTGCCGCACTCGACATCGAACAGAAGCTGCATTGTAGCTACCGCCCGAAGCATCAGGGCTGGTGGAGCAAATGAATGGTACTCTGAAATCGAGAATGGCAAAAATGTGCGCAGCTACCAATATGAAATGGCCAGATGCATTGCCCTTAGTGCTGATGTCAATGAGAAACACTCCTGACAAGAAAACGGGATTATCCCCCCATGAGATCCTCATGGGCAGAGCTATGAGATTGCCAGCAGTACCTGCAAATACTCTAGTGACTATCACAGATGATATGGTGTTAGACTACTGCAAAGGTTTGGCTGATGTGGTTCGCTCTTTTTCTCACCAGGTGGAAGCTAACACATTGCCACCAATTGGAGATCCAGGCCACACCCTACAAGCCGGTGACTGGGTGGTTGTCAAGAAGCACGTGAGAAAATCGTGTCTGGAGCCACGTTGGAAAGGTCCGTATCAAGTAATCCTGACAACCACTACTGCCGTGAAGTGTGCCGGAGTTCCAAACTGGATACATGCCAGTCACACAAAGAAGGTAACGTGTCCTGTTGACGAAGAACTTGAAGCTTCCGGCACAACAGCTCCAGGAAGAGAAGTATCAGAATTAGAAAACAGTCAAGAAGGAACTGAGACTGCCGGAGGGCCCACTGAGAACAGCCTCGTCCCTCAAACAGTGAATGAGTTTGAGAGAGGTGACAGAGTGCCTATCTCAGTAGAGGCAGCAGGAGAACCAAATCAAGGAGAGGTTCTCCCAGAAGTAGACAGATACGGGTTAGAACTTGAACCCGGTACAGATCCAGAAGAAGAAGAAGAAGAAGGAGAAATAATAGAAAAGGATCAGAGTGTGCCAGCATCTCCTGAGCCAGCTGCAGGTCCATCAAGCGAAAACACCATATCACAAGAGGAGGGTACTGTCCAGCGTTCTGAAAAGACACATCGAAAGAAGACCCTTAAGGGTGATAACTGGCCAGAGAAACCACTCTTCAGGATAAAAGACACACCAGATGAAACAATAACAAAGGAGAACGATACATCCCGAGTGGAAGACCTAAGTGAAGGAGAACAGCAAGGGGAACGAAGGCTGAAGAGAAAGAGAGTCGCAAACAGAAGGTATACAGGTCCTGAATGGGCGCATGCTACAACATCTGAGTGGCAACAAGAATTCCTAGCATTCTGTTTCGACCGAGAAGTACCAGGCCAATACTACAGTACCTGAACTGATTCAAAGGAAAACTTGGTTAAAAATCGAAATTGAAAAACTGAGAAAAGAGACTTATAGATTACCGAATGTGACATTAAAACCGGATTTGACTTGAGAAACCTGATTACGACAAGCTGCTAACCTGATTTGACAAAAGGGGTCCTGGTGTTAGTGAAAACGCTGTAAAAACACGCAAAAAAACAAAAAGAGAGTTCTAAATCATCCTCTAGTTGATTGTTATTGTGCTATCTGATTCCATATAGACATGGCTTACGATAGAGGTAGTAATAAGGGAAGTAAGGTGTGTGGTTGGTTAGGTCTTATAATAGGTATTGTGTGTGCAATAATAATTGTGGGAGTGATTGTGGGAATGCCCTGGACAGAGAAAGAGACTATTAACGCTACTTCAAAACCTGAAACTTCAACCCTAACACCGTGGGAAAGATTTTAACAGGATGCAAGACACTTGCATGAGGGAACTAATTCAAAAGGGGAACTTTCTACTAATGTCTTCTATCGCTTACTGAATGAGTATGTGGAAACCATGGATGCGAAAGACTGTTATGTGTGCACTAAAATTCCTTCATGTGTGCAGGAAGGAGTTACCTACCATAGCCTTCCTCTAATTTACGGGATTAGCTGTAGTTTGCTATTAACAAGGTCCTATAATCAAGAGCATGTGCAATACTTTTATTCGAATCTGGATGTTGTGTTTTCTTTTGTGCCTGTGATTGAATTCCTGAACAAACTAGCTAAAGAACATGATATAAAAATAGTTAGAGGATTCTTTGAGCCGACGCTTACATTTGGAACTGCTTATGCACATCGCAATAATTTGACTTGCTTGCTATCACCTGTAGAGAAAAGCTTTTTAGATCACACTGATGATAGACGCAAAGCATTGAAAGAAAGACTAGAAAAAGGGCTAGAGAAACGCACATATGCAAATGATTATGCTTACACTGCAATCAAGACACAAGGCAAGCTAGCTATAGATGCATTACATGTAGGTAGGCTTTGTATATATAGGCCAAAATCTGAACAGGACAATTTGTTTGTGGGAACGAGTGAATGCAGACATGTGTTTTTGTTTCAGAGTAAATGGACATTTATGTTGAATGGACAGGATCCAGCGATCCCTGGGATCTATTACATCTGTGGGCTTAATGCTTGTTACCGCCTCCCTAGGGGATGGTATGGGACATGCTATTTGGGAATAGTTTTCCCAAAGATGTACCAGATTGATGACTTAAAACAAATACCTAAAACGTCTGAATTACAACATGCTAGACAAAAACGAGAATCAGTGGCTGCTGTCATTGGTGACATATTTTGAGCTATAATCCCTTTAGTGGGGGTTATCTTGAATTCTATGATGATTCAAAAGTTGTCTACTATCGTGGATAACATGCTGACAAATTTTACAGGGGCTATACTCCTGATGGATACTGAACTTGCTGCAGAAAGAGCTATGACTCTTCAAAATCGGCTTGCTTTAGACATTCTTTTAGCAAAGAGTGGAGGGGTCTGCAAGATGCTCAACGAGCGTCACTGTTGCTCGTTCATTCCGGATAATAGTAAAAAGATTAGAGGTATGCTTACTAACCTAACTAGAGATAGCGCAGATTTGAAGGATTTGAAAGAACCTGGAGTTTGGGAGAAATTTGGAAAAGGAATTGCCAGAGTAGGGAGCTGGTTTACCAATATTTGGAATGGGGTACTTGCAAAAATATTAATGGGTCTATTAATTGTTCTGGCCTGTCTATTAGGATTATGGGGGGCATGTAAAATAAATGATAAAATTAAGAAACATTGGACTAAAAGATCCAGAAGAAATGAAGAAAGAGAGAAAATGTTCAATGAAATTTGGGAAAGTTCACACAAGGGACAAGATGTTGAAATGCGCATTATGCGCAAAGTGAAAAATTAAAAGTGAAAGGTCAAAAGGAAAGGTTGTGTGATGACGACCGTCATCAGAGGAGGGACTGAGAGAGTGTAGATTTATATGACCTATATTAGAGTAGAATATCTATATTAATGTGTGACGATGTTGCATAGAAAACGACAATAATAGTGACTTTGCTTAAACGTGCACTTGAATTATGACTATAATGTGTGTGGCAACCAATGTATACGCAAATTAATAAATAGAATCATTAATGCTATGGTTATTCGAGTTATATTAACAATTACAATATTGCATTTATATTAAAAACCTTATAGGCCTTAAGTTAGCGTGAGCTGCAGGTTAGCTGCCTGGCTCTCATATTAAAAGCACTTCTCTGTTTTTCAGTGTGCTGACTCGCAAAGGGCCATGACCCTGCAAATGTTCTTTTTCTTCCAACTTGGTAGATGCATGTATCTTTGTAATTCCGTTCCCATCCGCATGCTTGCTGCTTTAGTATAAGTTTTATGTACAAAATTGAAACAAATGTAGATTAATGTAATGTACAAGGACGTTTAAACCATGGACAAAGGAACTCATGACCCGAGGAAACGTGCCAAGTGATGAAATAACCCCCGGATGTGCCACCTCCGAAGACGTCAATTATGAAGACCAATCAAAGTGTTCTGAATTATCATGGGATGACAATTGGGACTACCTAATGTTTAATTTGATAGGTTAAAGATAATGGGGTATAGTAAATGACCAATAGCATTTTGGGGGAAGGTATTACGAAAAAGGGATAAAAACCCATGTCACAGAAGGGTCGGGAGAACTAGGCAGGGAATGCTATTGATTTTATCCAGAAACTCTGTCACTCTGTTCGGTGACTTGAGAATTATTAAAACCATGATCATCCATAGACTGCCCATTTTTACACTTCTCCTCCTTATGAGGGAAGTGTCCCCTATGCCCTTTAGTTGAGTCCTGTTTGATGGGGTTTTGACTGATGTCCTGAAGACGAAGACTGATCCTGTGCGCTGACCCAATCCTTGGAGGGTAATTATGACAATACAATTTGTAATTTGTCTGTTTGCTTTTCCTTTCTAGGTACCAACTGCTCGTTTTGTTAGTAACCATAGCTAGATGTTTTCCAAATTGGTGTTCTAAATTGTTTGCATGAAGCCCAACATGCTGATGCTAATTTGTGGTTAGGATAGGAGTTCACTTTGACTGACGCAAATAGACAAATGACTGACATTACGCTATGCTGAACTAAGACGTATATGATATTCGTTGTATTCTAATCTATGTTCACGCCGTGCTATGTTCTTATGTTTGTGATTCTTGCATTAATTAAATCTTATCACAGTTGCCATATCGTGACTATGCTCCTATGTTTTCTGGTATTAAGATTAACCCTTCTGCTCGTAGATTGTAATCAATAGGGAATACAATTCTTAAAATTCTATCAGAATGTGTGGTTATTCATGGCTGAAAGGTCATGGTTGCGCCGACAATTTGATCAATGACTTTGTCCAAAGTAAAGTGCATTGTGGTGGTAAATATTGATGACATTATTGATATATTGCTTGTCATATTGATCAGTTATCTCGTCCTACGGTGTCTCTCCACTGGGTCACAAGATTCATTGGCCTAAAACGAGTCCTAATGTGTAATAAATTAACATAGAAGGACGCGTTAACAGTTTCTGGTAGTAGAGTGACGGTTTAGGCCCTTGGGGGCCCTAGGACGGAAAATTATTGTTTAATCTGTTTTTCTGTGATAATGCAAATTGGAGGTATGATGGGTTTCTAAGTTCACCATGACTCTCCCGGGATCTCGGAGCCTGCCTAAGTGAGTTGGGGATGTTCTCGGCGCCATAATGTGTGTGGGTTAGGGTTCTTGCGCTTGCTTAGCTTATGCCTTTTGCAGGTGATTGTGAAATTCGTGTGTATCTAGGCCAAGTAAATGTTGTTTTAGTAGGAGTGGGCGTACTCCGCAGTATGAGAGTAGGGAAGTTGGCGTACTTCACATGAGTGTGGCGCTTGGTGCTCAAAATTATCCATGTGGTTGGTGGTTTTATGTACGGACCTGTCGTGGTCTAAGACTCTGGAGTATGTTGACAAGTGTAGGAGACACTTGGAATTATGTTGTAATCTGTGCGATTTAGTAGGTCAATCGGGCGTGGTTGACAAGTCAAGTTTGAATTGAAATGTATGTATGAAACCTTCGATGGAGATTTGGCAAGTTCTAAAGTGCACTAGGATGAGCCATTGACAAGTCGAGAGTAGAATTTGCGGGTCGAATTCTGCTTGCGTATGCGGGGACTGAGAAGGAGAAAGTAGCGGCCGAGGCTTCAAGTGAAATCTCTGTAAAGTTCTGAAGCGAATGTGTTACCCTTCCTGTAGTAAACCGGCAGATTTGTATTGTTGTTAAAGGTGCTCGCAGTAATTTTGCATTAGTTGCGTGAATTCAGTGAAGAGCGGATGAGCCTCAAGACTTTGTCAGCTGCAGTGTGTGTGAGTGTGACGTCAGTGGTGCCGCGCTGGGATAGGTCAGTTGCCGAGAGGGGTCGCGGATGGGTTGGCTGCCGTCCGTGAGAGGCAATAGGTTGAGAAAGGTGGGTGAAGAGTGTCCTGGGAACTATGGGCCAGATGTAGCAAAGCGTTTGCGCGTAACAAACGGCGAAAAACGCCATTTGCCAGGCGCAAAAGCCTCACCGGTATGCAGAAATGCATTTAGCAAGTCGGATCCGACTCGCAAAATGCATTTCCGACTCGCAAATAGGAAGGGGTGTTCCCTTCCTATTTGCGACTCGCAATGCTATTTAATTCCATTTGCGACCGCAAAAGCGGTCGCAAATGGAATCGCAGTTACCATCCACTTGAAGTGGATGGTAACCCAGTTGCAAACGGGAAGGGGTCCCATGGACCCCTTCCCCTTTGTGACTGGGAAAAAAAAACATTTTTTCAGAGCAGGCAGTGGTCCAATGGACCACTACCTGCCCTGAAAAAATCAGAAACTAAAGGTTTCGTTTTTTTTTTCAAAGTGCAGCTCGTTTTCCTTTAAGGAAAACGGGCTGCACTTTGAAAAAAAAAAATGCTTTATTAAAAAGCAGTCACGGACATGGTGGTCTGCTGTCTCCAGCAGGCCACCATCCCCGTGAGTGCCCATACTCGCAATGGAGTCGCAAACTGCGACCCACCTCATTAATATTAATGAGGTGGGTCTTTGCGACCCCATTGCGAGTTGCAGAAGGTGTCTGAGACACCTTTCTGCATACCAAATTGCGACTTGCAATTTGCGAGTCGCAGGGATTCGCAAGTTGCAAGTCGCAATTTGGTTTTATGCTACATCTGGCCCTAAGTCACTTCTGATTAAATACAAATAAGAGAAAATTGCAAAATGAATTTTGTCAAGGCATTCAAAAGCGCTCTGAAAGGAGACGCATATATTGTAGCTACTGATGGGGAGCCTACACCACCCGAGGGTACTCCAGCTTACTTAGTTATGGAAGAAAAGGGTGTTGCACCTTGTTTATGGATGAAACAATGGCACAAATTAACAGAAAAAGAGGGATGTCTAGCGTTCCCAGAACATGGGACATTCAATACGAGGGTCCTAGAAAACTTAAGTTGGATGTTAAGTACACAGAAACCACCTCCGAGACCAGCTCAATATGAGGCTTTAGCGATTTGGGATCTGATGGCTCTCAAACATAGACAAGAAAGGTTTCAGAGAAGACTGAGAAGGGCAGAAAAATCCTATGCTGAGGCTAGATGGGATAACGAGAGTAAAATGTGGAGAAGGGGAATTGTTGACGGACTAAAATTGTTCCCAGCAATAGCACAGGGAGAAGAAACCCAGGGAAAGAAAGCCTCCTGTAAGACAGATAAAGACTCGAGCAATTCTAAAGAAAATAAAAGACCTTGGGAAGAGGAAGATGATTCAGACGATGAGGAATTTATGGACAGATTATTACATGATCGCCCGCCACCTTATGCAGTGAGCGACAGTGCTCCAAGCACTAGCGTGGATCCTGGGAACCAGACGCAGGACAAGGGAGTTGCTGATACGGTAGAGACTAGTGATACGGTTTTGATACAGAATGGTGTCAGTGTACCCACTGCACCAGACATACCGATACAGTTGCAGCCTCCACCGCAGATACAGAGAATCTACCCAGACGTTCCAGTACTTGAGACTACTACAAATCTAATAGTGCTGCCAGATATGCACGAAATAAAAGTTAGTGCAGATTGAGTCAACTCCGAGATTGCTGTTTCAACCACAGCCACAACTGATACCAGGGTATAACCCAGTAGCTGGTCCGCTATTAGTGCCTGTCCCGGGTACTTTGGAACAGACCTATGGAGTTGCTGCTCCGAGAAGTCTGGGACCAGGTCAGACACCTGCCGCCATATCATTGCCGATTACTGTGGGTCCACCAGTGCCATTGTATGCCCAAAGCAAAACAGACGTATGTGACCAGGGAGTAATGACTCAAGATGCGATAAGAGGAGGGTCTATGGGAATTTCCCAGATAATGGCCCCAGGAGAACAAGCAGTTGAAAAGCCGAGGTCTTTAATAGATCTTAGCCCGGTAGGAGCACCCATAGAAGCAATGCGGCAAGCAGGGCTAGGGGTTTTGACTCCGCAGACAATGAGTACAAACACCTCACAGTCACCGATGATACATGCAGGGAGCATCTCACTACAGGGTTTCACAGTTCAACAGCTGAACGAATGGCTAGAAAAGACATACTTCACAAAAGGCCGCAGTGACTACAGTCGAACCAGAAAAGGAAAGGCAAGATGAGTACCTAAACTTCGTAAGGTTAGGTGCAGAAGCTGCTGAATTAGTGGAAGGTACAATGGGGGTAAATAGATTGGAGTCATACACAGAAGCAGAATTAAGATTCCTATGTCCTAAGATTACTAAAGAAGTGGACAAGGTGCATCAGAGACTAGCGATCCTGGCAGATAAATAAAATATTGATATCGAAAACACTAAGCACCTGAAAAGAAGTTACAGATTGGATTTTGACTCCAAAGACTTTGAGCACATGAGGTCTGCGGGAATGAAAGCACATTTGAAAGAATTGTTGCAAAGTGCGCAAGTTTGGGGTGCACTGGAAAAATGGGAAGGCAGATGGGTAAAGAAAAGAGATAAGGAAAAGGGTGACAGTCCAGGGTCTAATCAAGCCAAAGCCTCACCCGATTTGCAATCAGTAAAAATATTACCCATGAGAGAAACAGCCGGTGGTGTCTTAGTACATGTGCCATGGTCCAGAGAAGACATCCTATCTTTTACTAATGATTATCCTAGATTGAGGGAGAAGCCGATCGAGTGGTACCAACAGACAGACAGGTTTGTGAAACTAGCAAAGTGTCTTTGGGAAGACTTGAATACCTTGTTTGAGATCACTGTTCCGCCTGATTTGTGGCTTGAGTGCAAGAGAGGAGTAGATTGGCCGACGAAGGAGCCCGCAAGGGATAAGGTGACCGGGCACCCTCTGAAGAGGTGATGAAGTACTATCATAAGGTGATTGAGTTTTTGAAACAGAAGGTGTCGCCAAAGGTGACTGATTGGCAGAAGATCGACCGGACCTCTCAAGAGGTTAAGGAGTCAATACATGCTTACTATGAGAGATTGTTAAAGGCATTCAAACACTACAGTGGTACTGAGACTATTGAACCGAAAGACATGAACCACCTTGTGTTCAGATTCGTCGAAGGGTTGAGACCAGAAGTTAGCCAGATGATTAAGAATCATTTGATTTGTTGGCAAGCGAAGCCGATTGATGAAGTATTGCAGTATGCGAAATATTGTAGTGATGAGATTGAGCTGAAGCAGAAGAAGCTGAAAGAGAAAGTGATGGTGATGCAGATAAGGGCTGCACAGGCAGGAATACAGGGAAATGGAGTTCAACAGATGATACAGCAGCAACCGCAAATGAATGGTGCGTTTCAGACACAACCGAGAGGTCGAGGCCGAGGGTTTGTGAATCGCGGTCCAGATTTGAATACTGTTGTGGTTCAAAATGACGTACAAGGGGCAAAAAAGATGTCACCATGTCACGTGTGCGGGGCGTGGGGCACTGGAAACGGGAGTGCCCGAACATGGTGCAGGATGGTGTTGTTCAGCAAAGCGCTAATGTTGGTACATTGCAGAATGTAGGAGGTCCAAAAATAAGACATCAAAACCCGAATTTTCAGAACAATCTGGTACAAATGCAAGGGGTACAGCCCATGCAGCAGATGCAAATGCCGCGTTTTCAGCCAGCACAAATGCAACCAGTACAACAGCAGGTTCCCATGGTACCTAGACAGCAAATGAAGATACCAATGGCTCCGATGGGACAGCAACAGGTGATGCTTCCTCAACAGATCACAGGCCAGGTAATGAGTCAAAATGGTACAGTACAACAGTTTCCATTGCGAGGTGAAAATGGCATGAATGGAGAGTGGTCAGATGATACCTCAGACAGTGAAGAGTGCAGGCTTGCAGCATCCCTAGAGGTGGATCAAAGGGGTCCATATGTGGAGGGCAAGGTGATGGGTTACAAATTCTCATTTCTGGTTGACACCGGAGCTACACGCTCTACAGTCAGAAGTGCAGAGGTTCCAAAACTACCACTTTCAGGGCGTACCATAAGGGTAGTCAGAGTAGCAAACCAATATCTGACAAATCCGATTACAGATCCAGTGCAAGTTGAGATCGGAAATTTTCAGGGTCTACATAGGTTTGTAGTCTGTGATTCGAGTCCGTTATCCCTACTAGGAAGGGACTTATTGTGCAAGACAAAATGCTCGATTATCTGTTCCAATGATGGAATCGAAGTGCAGACAAATAGTGACGATGAAGGAGATGAAGGTCAGTTTTTAGAAGAAGACACAGGAACAACAAATGAGGATTACCCTTTAATTACTCTGTTCCCAATGCTTACCATGATTGATCTACCTCTCGAATTACAGGGAATGGTAACAGAGAAAGTGTGGGACCTGACAGGAAAGGAATTGGGTCTAATAAAAGGTGTGGAACCAGTTAGAGTTCAGGTAAAGCCAAATGCAGTGTTTCCCCAGGTGCCTCAATATCACATGGCACAAGATGTTCTCATTGAAGTCTCACAAATAATCGCAGACTTTTTGAGACAGGGAGTCCTGAAGGAAGTTTTGAGCAGTCCGTGTAACTCTCCCATAATGGGTTTAAAGAAGCCCTGTGGAAAGGTTCTAATTGTGCAGGATTTGAGAAAAATAAACAAGATTGTGGTAAAAAATTTGCCCCGTAGTGCCCAATCCAGCAGTAATCATGTTTCAGGTTCCATGTGATGCTGAGTGGTTCACTGTTATAGATCTGTCACAAGCTTTCTTTTCGATACCTCTTCATGAGGACAGCCAATTTTTGTTCAGTTTAAAATTCCTGGCTAAGGTGTACAGTTGGTGCAGAATTCCACAAGGGTTTTCTGAATCACCGTCCATCTTTAACCAATTACTGAAAAAGGATTTGGAACCCTTAGTACTGCCTTTTAATTCGACTCTAGTGCAGTACATTGATGATTTGTTGATTGCATCTAAAACAAGGGACAACTGTAAATATGATACCATTGTTTTGTTGAATGATTTGGGAAAGAACGGACATAAGGTGTCACCCAAGAAGCTGCAATACTGTCAGAAAGAGGTTAAATACCCAGGTCATCTGATTGAGAGAGGGTCCCGAAGAATATCAAAAGAAAGAATAACAGCCATTTTGCAAATGAACCATCCAACGACAAAAAGAGATGTCAGGATGTTTTTGGGAATGGTGGGCTACTGTCGTCAGTGGATACCCAACTTCTCAATTATCTGCAAACCTTTGATAAGATTGACAGGAAAAGAAATCAAGGATGAGCCGTACACCATAGCTTTGTCCAAAGAGGAGCTTGAGTCATTTATGGAATTGAGAGAATGCATGTGCAGGGCACCAGCATTAGGCATGCCTGATTATACGAAGCCTTTTCTACTGTTTTGTCATGAACGTGATGCCTGTTCTTTGTCTGTCTTGACACAGGTCCATGGAGATGCAAATCACCCTGTAGCATATTTTTCAGCTACCTTGGACCCCGTCGCAGCAGCCTTACCGGGTTGTTTGCGCCCAGTTGCAGCAGTTGGTCAGAGCCTTACACAGTGTGAAGGCATAGTCATGGGATACCCCCTAACAGTAATGGTTCCACATTCAGTTGAAATTTTGTTGACTCGAACTAAAACTCAGCACATGACAAATGCTCGACTCACTAAGTACGAAACAATCATACTGGGGTCACCAAATGTCTTGAACCTGGCAACTTTACTTCCTGTTGAGAACGCTGAAATTAACAATGAGGAAGAGTTTGAACATGACTGTCTTGAGGTAACCGAATTATGTACCAAACCACGTCCAGATATTCAGGACACACAGTTAAAAGAAAATGACTGTATCATGTTTGTCAATGGGTCCTGTTTAAGAGATTCTGTAGGAACACTGAGAGCTGGTTACACAGTATGTATCATAGCTGGTATCATTGAAGCTTCCTGGCTCGAGAGAGTGTTCTCCGCACAAGTGGCAGAATTAATTGCCCTTACCAAGGCATGCCACGCAGCTGTGAATCTGAGAGTCACTATCTATACTAATAGCAGATATGGATTTGGAATTGTACATGATTTGGGCCAACTATGGTCACAGAGGGGTTTTATGACCTCTTCTGGTTCTCCTGTGAAAAATGGTGAACAAAAAAAGGATTTGTTACATGCGATTCAGTTGCCTCTTGAAATTGCCGTGGTGAAATGCAATGCTCATGTTGTCACAAGACTTTGGGGGTCATTACAACCTCGGCGGTCTTTTCACAAGACCGCTGAGGGACCGCCGTGCTGAAGACCGCCAGTGGTGGCGGTTTTCCACTCCGCGTATTATGACTGTTGGGAGCTCTACGTCGTTTTTCCGACGGAGAGCCGGCAACAGCCATAGTGACGGGCGGTGGGGAAGTGGAGGTTGCTCCACCTCCACCGCCACGCCAACAGAACACCGCCCAGCGAATCACGTCCTGTGATTCTGCGCGGTGGTGTTCTGTTGGCGGTGTGGTGTCGGCATAGCTGCCCCCATGGCTCCCGTCCCGGAGGATCAACGGAACAGGTAAGTCGATCGTCCATTAGGGGAGGGGGGTGTTGTGTGTTGTGTGCGTGCATGGGGGTGTGCGTGGGTGTATGTAGAGGGGGTGTGTGAGTGCGTGTATGCTTGCGGGGGTGGTGCGTGTTTTAGGAATGAGTGCGTGTATGTCTGCAGGTATGTCTGTATGGATGTGCGCGTGTATGTTTGAATGTGGGTGTGTGTGTCTGACTGTGTGTGTGGATGTTGGCATGTGTGTCGGTGTATGTGCGTGTATGTGTGTTGGCGGTGCCTGCATGCGTGCGTGTCGGCTGTAAATTAAGGTAATGTCGGGGTCGGGGAGGGGAGGGGGTCCTGCCACCCTTGGGGGGGTGGCAGGGGTGGTGGGGGGTGTAGGAGAGGGAGTCGGGGTGGGGGTGGGGGGTGGGGGAGACCCCTATCAGTGCCAGGGAAGCAATTCCCTGGCACTGATAGTGCTTACCGCCATGGATTTCATGGCGGTTCCTACCGCTGGAAATCCACGGCGGTAAGCCGGGTCAAAATACCGGCGGTGGTATTGTCATGGCCGCCGGGCTGGAGACCCAGGTCTCCAGCCCAGCGGTCATCTCCGCCCTGGTGGGCGGAACGGAGAAGCGGCGGATGACCATGGCGGTAACCGCCATGGTCATAATTTAAAAAAAAAGACCGCCAGCCTGTTGGCGGTCTTACTGCCGCTTTAACACCGTCTGCCAGGGTTGTAATGACCCCCTTTGTGTCCATGCGAAACGGTTATGCAGATCAAGTCGCATGGTTTTGTGCATTGAACTGCATATCGTTCAAAGAACAGTGGGAATTGTTACCGCAAACTGACAATGACATGTGTTTGAACCTTGCATTAAGGGTGGTTGATACTCTAGATGAGTTAAAAACTTTACAAAGTCGTGCAAACAAAGAGGAAAAACTTTCCTGGCAAAGAATGCAATGTGTACAAAGGGCTGATGATTTGTGGGTTTCAGAGGAAGGAAAATTAGTCCTGCCAAACAGTCTTCTATCTCAGTTTGACAGACTGTATCATGGACAGGCCCATCTCGGGAGGGATGCGATGATTAGGTCATTTAAAATCGACTGGTTCAACCCAAAATTCAAACATGCTGCAGAGTGGTAACCTTGAGCCACATTGGGAGAGCTGGTGGTCCATTCAGCAAAATGCAAATGGACTTCATTGAAATGCCTGTTTGTGGAGGATTGAAGTACATATTGGTGATTGTGTGTGTTTTCAGTCACTGGATTGAAGCCTACCCCACACGTAGAAGTGACAGTCTCACAGTTGCAAAGCTGCTACTTAGGGAACTGATACCGAGGTTCGGGTTTCCGGTCTCTATAGAGTCAGATAGGGGCAGACATTTTGACAATGAGGTGATTAAACTCCTGTGTGCCGCACTCGACATCGAACAGAAGCTGCATTGTAGCTACCGCCCGAAGCATCAGGGCTGGTGGAGCAAATGAATGGTACTCTGAAATCGAGAATGGCAAAAATGTGCGCAGCTACCAATATGAAATGGCCAGATGCATTGCCCTTAGTGCTGATGTCAATGAGAAACACTCCTGACAAGAAAACGGGATTATCCCCCCATGAGATCCTCATGGGCAGAGCTATGAGATTGCCAGCAGTACCTGCAAATACTCTAGTGACTATCACAGATGATATGGTGTTAGACTACTGCAAAGGTTTGGCTGATGTGGTTCGCTCTTTTTCTCACCAGGTGGAAGCTAACACATTGCCACCAATTGGAGATCCAGGCCACACCCTACAAGCCGGTGACTGGGTGGTTGTCAAGAAGCACGTGAGAAAATCGTGTCTGGAGCCACGTTGGAAAGGTCCGTATCAAGTAATCCTGACAACCACTACTGCCGTGAAGTGTGCCGGAGTTCCAAACTGGATACATGCCAGTCACACAAAGAAGGTAACGTGTCCTGTTGACGAAGAACTTGAAGCTTCCGGCACAACAGCTCCAGGAAGAGAAGTATCAGAATTAGAAAACAGTCAAGAAGGAACTGAGACTGCCGGAGGGCCCACTGAGAACAGCCTCGTCCCTCAAACAGTGAATGAGTTTGAGAGAGGTGACAGAGTGCCTATCTCAGTAGAGGCAGCAGGAGAACCAAATCAAGGAGAGGTTCTCCCAGAAGTAGACAGATACGGGTTAGAACTTGAACCCGGTACAGATCCAGAAGAAGAAGAAGAAGAAGGAGAAATAATAGAAAAGGATCAGAGTGTGCCAGCATCTCCTGAGCCAGCTGCAGGTCCATCAAGCGAAAACACCATATCACAAGAGGAGGGTACTGTCCAGCGTTCTGAAAAGACACATCGAAAGAAGACCCTTAAGGGTGATAACTGGCCAGAGAAACCACTCTTCAGGATAAAAGACACACCAGATGAAACAATAACAAAGGAGAACGATACATCCCGAGTGGAAGACCTAAGTGAAGGAGAACAGCAAGGGGAACGAAGGCTGAAGAGAAAGAGAGTCGCAAACAGAAGGTATACAGGTCCTGAATGGGCGCATGCTACAACATCTGAGTGGCAACAAGAATTCCTAGCATTCTGTTTCGACCGAGAAGTACCAGGCCAATACTACAGTACCTGAACTGATTCAAAGGAAAACTTGGTTAAAAATCGAAATTGAAAAACTGAGAAAAGAGACTTATAGATTACCGAATGTGACATTAAAACCGGATTTGACTTGAGAAACCTGATTACGACAAGCTGCTAACCTGATTTGACAAAAGGGGTCCTGGTGTTAGTGAAAACGCTGTAAAAACACGCAAAAAAACAAAAAGAGAGTTCTAAATCATCCTCTAGTTGATTGTTATTGTGCTATCTGATTCCATATAGACATGGCTTACGATAGAGGTAGTAATAAGGGAAGTAAGGTGTGTGGTTGGTTAGGTCTTATAATAGGTATTGTGTGTGCAATAATAATTGTGGGAGTGATTGTGGGAATGCCCTGGACAGAGAAAGAGACTATTAACGCTACTTCAAAACCTGAAACTTCAACCCTAACACCGTGGGAAAGATTTTAACAGGATGCAAGACACTTGCATGAGGGAACTAATTCAAAAGGGGAACTTTCTACTAATGTCTTCTATCGCTTACTGAATGAGTATGTGGAAACCATGGATGCGAAAGACTGTTATGTGTGCACTAAAATTCCTTCATGTGTGCAGGAAGGAGTTACCTACCATAGCCTTCCTCTAATTTACGGGATTAGCTGTAGTTTGCTATTAACAAGGTCCTATAATCAAGAGCATGTGCAATACTTTTATTCGAATCTGGATGTTGTGTTTTCTTTTGTGCCTGTGATTGAATTCCTGAACAAACTAGCTAAAGAACATGATATAAAAATAGTTAGAGGATTCTTTGAGCCGACGCTTACATTTGGAACTGCTTATGCACATCGCAATAATTTGACTTGCTTGCTATCACCTGTAGAGAAAAGCTTTTTAGATCACACTGATGATAGACGCAAAGCATTGAAAGAAAGACTAGAAAAAGGGCTAGAGAAACGCACATATGCAAATGATTATGCTTACACTGCAATCAAGACACAAGGCAAGCTAGCTATAGATGCATTACATGTAGGTAGGCTTTGTATATATAGGCCAAAATCTGAACAGGACAATTTGTTTGTGGGAACGAGTGAATGCAGACATGTGTTTTTGTTTCAGAGTAAATGGACATTTATGTTGAATGGACAGGATCCAGCGATCCCTGGGATCTATTACATCTGTGGGCTTAATGCTTGTTACCGCCTCCCTAGGGGATGGTATGGGACATGCTATTTGGGAATAGTTTTCCCAAAGATGTACCAGATTGATGACTTAAAACAAATACCTAAAACGTCTGAATTACAACATGCTAGACAAAAACGAGAATCAGTGGCTGCTGTCATTGGTGACATATTTTGAGCTATAATCCCTTTAGTGGGGGTTATCTTGAATTCTATGATGATTCAAAAGTTGTCTACTATCGTGGATAACATGCTGACAAATTTTACAGGGGCTATACTCCTGATGGATACTGAACTTGCTGCAGAAAGAGCTATGACTCTTCAAAATCGGCTTGCTTTAGACATTCTTTTAGCAAAGAGTGGAGGGGTCTGCAAGATGCTCAACGAGCGTCACTGTTGCTCGTTCATTCCGGATAATAGTAAAAAGATTAGAGGTATGCTTACTAACCTAACTAGAGATAGCGCAGATTTGAAGGATTTGAAAGAACCTGGAGTTTGGGAGAAATTTGGAAAAGGAATTGCCAGAGTAGGGAGCTGGTTTACCAATATTTGGAATGGGGTACTTGCAAAAATATTAATGGGTCTATTAATTGTTCTGGCCTGTCTATTAGGATTATGGGGGGCATGTAAAATAAATGATAAAATTAAGAAACATTGGACTAAAAGATCCAGAAGAAATGAAGAAAGAGAGAAAATGTTCAATGAAATTTGGGAGAGTTCACACAAGGGACAAGATGTTGAAATGCGCATTATGCGCAAAGTGAAAAATTAAAAGTGAAAGGTCAAAAGGAAAGGTTGTGTGATGACGACCGTCATCAGAGGAGGGACTGAGAGAGTGTAGATTTATATGACCTATATTAGAGTAGAATATCTATATTAATGTGTGACGATGTTGCATAGAAAACGACAATAATAGTGACTTTGCTTAAACGTGCACTTGAATTATGACTATAATGTGTGTGGCAACCAATGTATACGCAAATTAATAAATAGAATCATTAATGCTATGGTTATTCGAGTTATATTAACAATTACAATATTGCATTTATATTAAAAACCTTATAGGCCTTAAGTTAGCGTGAGCTGCAGGTTAGCTGCCTGGCTCTCATATTAAAAGCACTTCTCTGTTTTTCAGTGTGCTGACTCGCAAAGGGCCATGACCCTGCAAATGTTCTTTTTCTTCCAACTTGGTAGATGCATGTATCTTTGTAATTCCGTTCCCATCCGCATGCTTGCTGCTTTAGTATAAGTTTTATGTACAAAATTGAAACAAATGTAGATTAATGTAATGTACAAGGACGTTTAAACCATGGACAAAGGAACTCATGACCCGAGGAAACGTGCCAAGTGATGAAATAACCCCCGGATGTGCCACCTCCGAAGACGTCAATTATGAAGACCAATCAAAGTGTTCTGAATTATCATGGGATGACAATTGGGACTACCTAATGTTTAATTTGATAGGTTAAAGATAATGGGGTATAGTAAATGACCAATAGCATTTTGGGGGAAGGTATTACGAAAAAGGGATAAAAACCCATGTCACAGAAGGGTCGGGAGAACTAGGCAGGGAATGCTATTGATTTTATCCAGAAACTCTGTCACTCTGTTTGGTGACTTGAGAATTATTAAAACCATCCTCATCCATAGACTGCCCATTTTTACACTTCTCCTCCTTATGAGGGAAGTGTCCCCTATGCCCTTTAGTTGAGTCCTGTTTGATGGGGTTTTGACTGATGTCCTGAAGACGAAGACTGATCCTGTGCGCTGACCCAATCCTTGGAGGGTAATTATGACAATACAATTTGTAATTTGTCTGTTTGCTTTTCCTTTCTAGGTACCAACTGCTCGTTTTGTTAGTAACCATAGCTAGATGTTTTCCAAATTGGTGTTCTAAATTGTTTGCATGAAGCCCAACATGCTGATGCTAATTTGTGGTTAGGATAGGAGTTCACTTTGACTGACGCAAATAGACAAATGACTGACATTACGCTATGCTGAACTAAGACGTATATGATATTCGTTGTATTCTAATCTATGTTCACGCCGTGCTATGTTCTTATGTTTGTGATTCTTGCATTAATTAAATCTTATCACAGTTGCCATATCGTGACTATGCTCCTATGTTTTCTGGTATTAAGATTAACCCTTCTGCTCGTAGATTGTAATCAATAGGGAATAAAGTTCTTAAAATTCTATCAGAAGGTGTGGTTATTCATGGCTGAAAGGTCATGGTTGCGCCGACAATTTGATCAATGACTTTGTCCAAAGTAAAGTGCATTGTGGTGGTAAATATTGATGACATTATTGATATATTGCTTGACATATTGATCAGATATCTCGTCCTACGGTGTCTCTCCACTGGGTTACAAAATTCATTGGCCTAAAACGAGTCCTAATGTGTAATAAATTAACATAGAAGGACGCGTTAACAGCACCACAGAGGACTAAGCCGCAGTCATGAGCCTGCATGTGTTTGTAGTGTAGAACACCATGGACTTTGCAACTTGAGAGGTGGGTGGGACAGGATATTCTAGATTCTCATGAGCAAGATCTCCACTAGAACCACAATTCGGAACCATCTCTTTCTGGTTCTTCGACCTGATCCATCTAGATCTCCGAAGAGTAGGATACAGCCTGAGTCACAAGTTTCCTCTTTCCTGTAGACTACTCACAAATATGACCTTGGATGTGACTAATCATGTAGATAATAGATGAGGACTTCACACTAAGAATAAAGGGTGATATTTATAAGAGCTTTGCGCCATGCTAGCCCCACACAGCATGATAGATGTGTGACCTAAACACCTAAGTCAGATATTTGAAGCCATGCACGCCACTTTGCGAAGTTTTCAATGGCTTAAAAAATCTGGAGTAATGCAACATATTGAAGAATGCTGTGTTGCATTACTATGCGCAAGGGAGGCATTCCATGGGCGTTGCATAGGTGTTCCCACCCAACTCCCATGATTTGTGACGTATTCCCAGGTTTGCGCCAAAAAGTTATGCCTTATGAGAAATATCTTTATTTCTACTCTGTACTTCCTCTTTTTATGTGTACTGCATTTTGCAGCACATAGAAATAGAGGAATATGCCTGTAAGGATTGTTTTGTGCAGGAAGTTGCCTCTTCCTGCACAACAACAATCCTTCATGCAATGCAGGCACCCATGCACCACGGTGCAAGGGTGCCTGCGTTGGTACTAGGCAGTTGATTGTGTGCCAGAGTCGGACAGGAATGCGCCATATGCCTTTACTATGGCACATTCCTGCCACCTCCCCGTGACGCAGTGCAGCAAGCAAGGCGCCACATTGCCATAAATATGGCCCTTAGTCCCATATTGATAGTCGGTTTGCGCTGAATTAGCGTCATTTTTTTTTACACTAATTTAGCGCAAACGTAACTCCATATTTATACTTTGGCGCTAGACACGCCTAGCGCCCAAGTAACAGAGTTTATGTCATTTTCTGGAGGGGAAAACCTACCTTGCGTCAATGAGATGCAAGGTAGGTGTTCCTGTCCAGAAAAGGACGATATGGCCTTTGTGCCATATTTATCCCCCTGTGCTAAAATCCAGCACAGGGGGTCTTAAATAATGGCGCTAAGCTTGCTTAGTGCCATTATTTAACGCCTGGGTCTGGGCAGGCGTAAGGTGACCTGTAGGCAGATTTCCATGGTGAGAGACCATGGGAATTGCCCACAGGTGCCCTTCCCGGTCCACCGGGACACCCCCACCCACCCCTACCCACACCAGGAGGTCACCTACGGATGGGGACCCATCCAAGGTAAGTCCGGCTGAGTATTTTATTTATTTATTTGCCCAACACCCCTCGGGGCCCTGACTTGGGGTCCCCTGCACGGTGCTGGCCCCAGTGGTCCCCTGGGCAGGGCCATTGGGGTGGTGGGCATGGCTCCTGTATTTACTGAGACAGGAGCCATGCTCATGGGGCTCGTGTGCCAGAAAATGGAGCTACACTGCCTAGAGGCAATTTGTTTGCCTCTAAACAGTGTAGCACCATAATTTGGTGCACAAGCCCTGGTTCCCCCTACGCCTCCCAGCCCTATTAGCGTCCTTTCCAAGGACGCTAACAGGACCTTAGCGACGGCTAGCGCCATTACATAAATATGGCATCCGGCCAGCGTCTAGGAATGGCGCGAGCCGCTGCTATACTTTTAGCCGCAAACCTGCGTTAGCGCAGGTTTGCGCCATAATGTATAAATATGGGCCTTAGTTTCATGTCTAACTGACAGATGATTTGTTCCATCTCTATTCTTCCAAACTCCTAAACCTCACTTCTCATGTGCCCTGTGCTCTCCTTCCAAACCTAGCTTCTTTTTAAACAGAGATACCTGGAGTCAGAAGTGAAATAAATCAATAGTGCACATGTATATCAGGAGACTGTCTACGTTGCAGCAAGAGACTAAATAGACCTCTATTGAAACTTGGTGAAACAGTGACCCACACTGCCTCCTAGATCCCTAATATTTGTTGCTGTGTGACAAGGGAACTATTAATCTTCTGCCATCCCCCAGAGTGAAGCGTATCAGTGACATTTATGAAAAAATGCTGCAAAGCAGAACTTCCCTCTGCCCACTTGAGACAAAGAAGCCAACCCGCAAAAACGCAAATACCTAAATTCAATGCACAGGTGCTGGAATACCATGCAGAGCAGTGACTGCGTACAGAGAGGGAGCCTCGGGGGTATAGCCCCCCAGTGATAGAGGTAGAAGGCTGATTATACAGCTTTCTGAGCCAAGTCCCAGTTTACGTTTTCCTGGGCAGCAGGTCTATAGAGAGTTGAGCTTTTCTGAGAAGAGCTGGCCATGAGAGGCGGCAGAGGTTGGTATGAAGAAGACATGCCCCTCACCACCCTTTCCGCAAGGAGCCTCTGACACCACCTGAAGAAGTCTCCCAGGTAGAGAGCAAGAAATACATGATTAGCATATTCAGTAGTACATACGAAGGTGAGCAATCAACATGGTGCAGGGAGGTCAACAGATTTAAGAGTTAGGGCCCGATTTTGATCTTGGCGGAGGGGGAATACTCCATCACAATCATGACGGATATCTCGTCTCCGGTATTACCATCCCATTCTATTATCTGGGGATCGTAATACGGCGGACGGTGTCCATCATGTTTCTTAGTGAGTATTCCCTCGCCGAGATCTAAATCAGGCCCTTAGTTACATGTATGCAAAAAAAGTGAGACCATTTACTATTGCAGCAAGTCACTGGCACAAACAGCACTATTATGTCAATAAACATAAGAATTTAGGTAAAATACACACTGATCAAATACTCAGTCGGCGCCAGTAAGATGGTGCAGCAGGTACAAATGGATCACCTACGTCCTGCTTGTGACTCTTGGCCTCTCCTCTTATATTTCAGGTACGGGATCTCTGCATTGGGTACCTCCTGGTGTGCCTGACTTACCTCTACATAGGAATAATCTTCTTCATCTCCTTCCCGAGTCCACCGATCCCCAAGACTTGTATCGCTCAGGTAAGTGACTCAGCTGTGCCAGTGGACATGCTCCCATATCAGTACTCCAGAGGTAACCCTTACAACTGCTATTTATATCAGTTTACAGAGAGCTTTTCAGATGTTTAAAGGTTTGCAAAACATCAGTGTCAGACGTTTAAGCAGCAGTGGGTCATTGCTTGTGTGACATTAGCGAGCTCCTCCTAAGGAAGTATGGGGTGCTCATCCTGCAATGTACTGTTTTTGAGCCCAAAAGTAGTCAGTCCTGTTATTTGTCTTGTTTTGCAGATGAAAGAAAAGTGATTAACAGAATAAATCAAATAGGTGCATATAGAGTTCCAAATTGGGATGTTAATGGTGACAATAGCTAGAAAGCACTTGCAGAGAAAGGCAGGTTAACAGGGGTGAATCTGGCTATCACTGCCTGAAACAGCCAGTTGAGGCATGAGGTTTTGCTTGGGTTGACAAGGAACTTCTTCTCTGACTTCTCTTTTTAGGTACATGCAGGAACTTTACACATATGTGTGCAGTTAGTGACTGTAAGGAAATGCCTCCTTGGCATGGATACCCCCTGACTTTTTGCCTTTGCTGATGCCAAGTTATGAGTGCTGAGGACTGCTAACCAGGCCCCAGCACCAGTGTTCTTTCCCTAACCTGTACCTTTGTCTCCACAATTGGCACACCCTGGCATCCAGGTAAGTCCCTTGTAACTGGTACCCCTGGTACCAAGGGCCCTGATGCCAGGGAAGGTCTCTAAGGGCTGCAGCATGTCTTATGCCACCCTGGGGACCCCTCACTTAGCACATGCACACTGCTTGCCAGCTTGTGTGTACTGGTGGGGAGAAAATGACTAAATCGACATGGCACTCCCCTCAGGGTGCCATGCCAACCTCACACTGCCTATGGCATAGATAAGTCACCCCTCTAGCAGGCCTTACAGCCCTAAGGCAGGGTGCACTATACCACAGGTGAGGGCATAGGAGCATGAGCAAACCTTAGACATTGTAAGTGCAAGGTAGCCATAAGAGTATATGGTCTGGGAGTCTGTCATAAACGAACTCCACAGCACCATATTGGCTAAACTGAAAACTGGGAAGTTTGGTATCAAACTTCTCAGCACAATAAATGCACACTGATGCTAGTGTACATTTTATTGTGAAACACACCCAGAGAGCATCTTAGAAATGCCCCCTCAAAACATACCCGACTTCCAGTGTGGGCTGACTAGTTTTACCAGCCTGCCACACACCAGACATGTTGCTGGCCACATGGGGAGAGTGCCTTTGTCACTCTGTGGCCAGGAACAAAGCCTGTACTGGGTGGAGGTGCTTCTCACCTCCCCCTGCCGGAACTGTAACACCCCAGGCAGTTTTGTGCACGTAATCACATCCAGCTGAAATCCCTATTACAATTAAAAATCTACTGTACCTGTTAATAGGCCAGCTTCCTTTCTACCCAATAAGAGGTGTTTGGGGAATGTGGAAAGAATTTGCACAGCCCATTTTGCACCACTGTTATTAAGTCATTCGATTATATCATATAATATGCATATCTTTTCTCACCATCAGGCTAACAAATGCTATAAATGCTTTCCATAATGATAAACAATATTTGGTTTTGAAGGTAAAAGTTTTACACAAACGTTTGGTATCACATTTGAATACATACACCATTTAGAAATTGTAAGACTTCAGGTTATCAGTTGAGAGGGCTGGGAGCCCAACTCAAATAATAAACACTATCCTTGTCAGGGTGCACTACAGAAGTCACCAAATAAACATGTGTTTAACCATCTAGCCGCTTGGGGCAAAAGCAGTCAAACTTAACCTAGAGGCAATGTGTTAGGGATGTATGCAGTGCTCAAACAGTTATAACGAGAAAACACAAGAAAAATCCCAAACCAATTTAGATACAAATGGTAAAAGTTGAAAAATGAAATTACATCAAAACAACATAAATCCAAGAAGTATAACAGGGCTTATAAGTTTTAAAGTTTGAGGTGTGAATAGCACCAAAAAGCGCAAAGGGTCAGTCACAGTTATCCGGACACACTACCATCTCACACAGTCCTGGTCCACTGAGGAGCCTCAGCCAGAGCTTCGCCTTGGTGAGGACCATGAAGTAGTTAGGTGGCGCAAAGAGCTGGTCGCCGCTAGAACTTCTTCTTGGCAACAGACGTGGGTGGCCACTGTTGGCAGGAAGAGCAGGTCAGTGTCACAGTTCTGCAATGGTGGGAGACGTGATCGGTCGCTACTGATGCAAAGAGTCATCTCGGAGTCATGAAGAGTCCACAAATTCTGGATTTTCACCTGTACTGCAGTCTTTGGAGTTTTGCAGTAGGGGTACACTCTGATGCCAACCCAGGGTCCAGGACCTGGTGCAGCACGTCTTGGGGATTAGGACTTACTCCAGCAGAGCCCAGCAGCAGGACTCAAGCAGGTCCAGTTGGTGCTGGTCATCTAGGCAGGACAGGTCTCTGGAAGCTTGTTGTGTCTTTATGGCTCAAACTGCTGATCCTTGGAGTCAGTTCTGGGGATCCTGGGCTCAAGCAAGTCATCAAGTCTTCTTCCTTCAGACCGCAGGGCAGTCCTCTTTCTGAATCTTCCACATATCCAGGAATGTTCTGATATGAGGATCTTAGGGTGACACTTTTATTCCCAGTGCCAGTCTGTGTGTGGGGCCCAATCTTTTTCTACTCCTAAAATAGTTCTGGTCAGTTCTGCCCCTTCTTCTGGGTTAGGCTCCACACTGTCTAGGTCTAGGACAGGCAGGCCCAGGTGATAGCTGTATTTGCCAATGGCAAAGTAGTCAGTTTCAGAAGTCAGGAAGTGGTGGGAACAGCCCTCTGGCCGGCCTTTGAAGCTTCAGAAGGGCTGTACAACCCCACCCTCAGGCCATTGTGCTCTGGAGGGCAACACCCTTCCCTACACCCTAGGCCCTTTGCTCCCTGTCTGGAAGGAATACATATCACACCACAGGTCAGCCATTATCATGACCCTGGACACTGGAAGAAAGGCACAGTTGGTTTAGGCAGAAAAATGCCAACTTTATAATTGATTCAAGCTCAGAGATAGGAGATTATGCCTGAAGATCACGTCAATGGCTCTGTCAACTGAATTCTTTATTTTTTGGAGCCTACTCGCAGTTTCATTTTGGCAGTTCTAAATAAAAACCAGCGCAGTAACCAATCTTGGTCCTGATTAATCTTGCTAACGTTGACCACCTTGATTCTACAAAGTGTTGAAACACTGAAGCAATTTTAGATAGAACTCCAGTTCCTCGTGACAGTTTTAATTAGTGTCTTGCTCTTTAAAAACAGGATTAATTGTCACTCCTAAGGTGATATCTTAGGGAGGCTTAGGCTTTTCACTATACTTTTTAGAGTGAGCAACTGTTTTACTACCACAAAGCATGACACAGTTTGTTCATCCATCCAAACTTTATTTGTATTCTAGTAGCTCAAATATTAATGTATGCAACTTAAGAGTTCATTAGGAGAAGGGAACGTTAAGGACTGGATCATACATTCATACATATTTATGAAGGGGTTGGAGGAAGATATCAAACAGGTCAGTCAATAGTAGGTAGCCCTGAGATCCCCTGCAATCAGTTATAACATCCCGGTGGTTCTCAGATGCCACTTGAAAACTCTTGATGTATCTCAGTCTTTCCAATTATTCTGCTTGCTCAGTCATGGCAAATGGATCAGATAGGCCAAGCAGCATCAATTGTTTGACACTTATCAATATTAGCACAGGGCCAGATTTATCATTGAATTGCATTGCCCTTGTGTCATGCATGGTGTCGCAAGGGCAATGCAATATTAAAGTCAAATTTGCGAAGCAACGCAAGGCCACCTTGCGTGGCTTTGTGCTGCTTGGTAAATCTTGAGTACAACAAGACAGTATAGGTCACTGCCTTGCGTTACTTTGTTCTTGGAAGGCATCCCATGGGTGGAGCATGGGTCCACCCATTCATCCATCCATGGATTCTAGCGCATTCCCAGATTTGCCAAGACTGGTAAACCTGGAAATACATAAAAATACTATAACTTCCCAGGAGAGGCGAAACAAGGAGAAACATCTTTATTTTTCCTCTGCACAAAATATTCCTGCCTGTAACCCAGACACTCTTCCACTGTAGCGCAAGGGTGCTTGCATTGGCGCTAGGCAGCAGATTGTACACCAGTGCAGGCAGAGAGCAAGAATGTGCCATAAATTGGTATGGCACGCTCACAAAGCACTGCACAACACCGGACCAGAATACATCAACAGATGACTCTCCTTCTACACCCCGACCCGGCATCTTCGCTCTGCTGACCTCGCCTTCGCAACCGTCCCACGCATCTGCAGAACTACAACTGGTGGTAGATCATTCTCACACCTCGCCACCAAAACGTGGAACACTCTTCCCACCCACCTGCGCCAGACCAAAGACCTCCTTACCTTCAGGAAACTTCTCAAGACCTGGCTGTTCGAGCAGTAGCAGCACCTTCCCCCCGTCCCCCTCCCCTCCTCAGCACCTTGAGACCCTCACTGTTCAGTAGTGCGCTTTACAAATTCCTGATTGATTGATTGATAAATATGGGACATTCCTGCCCTCTCCCTTTCGTGCAGCACTATGCAGCAAGTTGTCTTGCTCCGGGTGGAACAACCCCATAAAAGGCATCTTAGCACATTCACACCAGAAATACTAATATGGGAGTTTTGTAAAAATATGTCATTATTTATGCTATATTTGGCAATGCTACAAGCAGAAGTATGATTTGTGTTTCATCCAAACTGAGGCAGATTAGTCTCATCAATGACTGCATTTTGGCTAATGTTGATTAGTTAACCTGAAGTTCTTCATGTGGCTCCTCAGCGTAACTGTGGAATTGTAGCCTCTGTAACTGTAGGAGTCTGACCGCTGGGACTGCAAATGTTGATAGAGAAGTTGTGCATAAATATTAAACAGAAGTACTGACAGCTGGGACTGCAAGAGTTGATAGAGAGGTTGTAAATAAATATTACACAGGAGTGGTGACAGCTCGGATGCAACACATGATTAAGAGTTTGTGCAAAGTCATTAGGCCAGATCTACAAGAAACTGATGCAGCGTGGTGCTGTGCCAAAAATATCAGTGCTGCACTGTGCCAGTTCTCAAATGCATGGATGCGCGTTATGAACAAGAATTTCGGCGCACCCCTGTGTTTCCCCCTGCGCTGGCGCTAAATTAAGCAGAATGCGCCAAGACAGGAATCCTTGCACCGTAGTACAAGGGTGTCTGCGTTGATGGGATTGATTGTTTATGTGCAGGAAGGTGTCCCTTCCAGCACATAAACAATCTACAATGGCAATTTGGATCAGCACATATAGAAGTACCAAATCGCCATTTTGGAATGATTGTTTATGTGCAGCAAGGGACACCTTCCTACACGCAAACAATCATTCATGGCCATTTTCTCTTTCTCTGTGTGCTGCAGAAAGCATCACACATGGAAAAAGCAAAAATGAGGAGGAATAACAGTATTCCTCCTCATTATTCCATGCTAACGCTATACTGGGGTGGCATTAGATTTTGGTGCTGCCTCAGATTTACTCCTTCTAGTAAGCATCAAAAGCAATGGTTGTTGCAGTGGAACGCCCACAGGAACACCCACTGTATGCCTCTTTGACGCAGAAAACTGCATTGGAGGGGCCCATATTTACAAGGAGGCATAAAGCCACAAAAAGTGGCATAGCGCCACCTCGTAAATGTGGTGCACTGTACAATGCCACTAGAGCATCACTTAAAGTGAGGCTTCGTGGCGCTAGGGCCTTGTAAATCTGGCACATTAAATTGAAGGCGGTGGCAGTTGAGAGTGTTGGCCAAGCAGTTGCACATAGCTATTAAACATACGTGGTGACTGCTGGGACTGTAAATGTTGACAGAGAGGTTGTGCATAAATGTTACACAGAAGTGGTGACAGCTGACTGCAAGAGTTGATTGGGATGGTTTAGGTAGGTTGGTGACAGAGTTGTACATAGATGTTAAACAGAAGTAGTGGTAGCTTGCTCTGTAAAAGGTGATGGAGAGGTTATATCTAGATATTATACAGAGGCAGTGACAGTGAGCTCTGTAAGAGGTGACGGAGAGGTTATATCTAGATATTAAACAGAGACAGTGACAGCTGGCTCTGTAACAATTGATGGACAGGTGATATCTAGATATTAAACAGAAGTGGTGGCAGCTGCCTCTGTAAGAGGTGGTGGACAGGTTATATCCAGACATTAAACAGAGGCAGCGACAGTGGTCTCTGTAGGAGGTGACGGAGAGGATATATCTAGATATTAAACAGAGGCAGCGACAGTGAACTGTGTAAGAGGTGATGGAGAGGTTATATCTAGATATTAAACAGAGAGGGTGACAGAGGGCTCTGTAAGAGGTGACGGAGAGGTTATATCTAGATATTAAACAGAGCTAGTGACAGAGGGCTCTGTAAGAGGTGACAGAGAGGTTATATCTAGATATTACACAGAGAGGGTGACAAAGGGCTCTGTAAGAGGTGACAAGAGGTTATATCTAGATATTAAACAGAGACAGTGACAGAGGGCTCTGTAAGAGGTGACAGAGAGGTTATATCTAGATATTAAACAGAGACAGTGACAGAGGGCTCTGTAAGAGATGACAGATAGGTTATATCTAGATATTAAACAGAGGCAGTGACAGAAGGCTCTGTAAGAGGCGACGGAGAGGTTATATCTAGATATTAAACAGAGACAGGGACAGAGGGCTCTCTAAGAGCTGACAGAGAGGTTATATCTAGATATTAAATTAAGAGGGTGACACAGGGCTTCGTAAGAGGTGACGGAGAGGTTATATTCAGATATTAAACAGAGAGGATGACAGAGGACTCTGTAAGAGGTGACAGAGAGGTTATATACAGATATTAAACAGAGACAGTGACAGAGGGCTTCGTAAGAGGTGACAGAGAGGTTATATCTAGATATTAAACAGAGACAGTGACATACGGCTCTCTAAGAGGTGACAGAGAGGTTATTTCTAAATATTAATCAGAGAGGGTGAAAGAGGGCTCTATAAGAGGTGACGGAGAGGTTATATCTAGATATTAAACACAGACAGTGACAGTGGTCTCTGTAAGAGGTGACGGAGAGGTTATATTTAGATATTAAACAGAGACAGTGACAGAGGGCTAAGTAAGAGGTGACAGAGAGGTTATATCTAGATATTAAACAGAGAGGGTGACACAGGGCTTCGTAAGAGGTGACGGAGAGGTTATATCTAGATATTAAACAGAGACAGTGGCAGAGGGCTCTGTGAGAGGGGACAGAGAGGTTATATCTAGATATAAAACAGAGACAGTGACAGAGGGCTCTGTAAGAGGTGACAGAGAGGTTATATCTAGATATTAAATAGAGAGGGTGACAGAGGGCTCTGTAAGAGGTGACAGAGAGTTTATATCTAGATATTAAACAGAGACAATGACAGACAGCTCTCTAAGAGGTGACACAGAGGTTATATCTAAATATTTAACAGAGACAGTGACAAAGGGCTCTGTAAGAGGTGACTGAGAGGTTATATCTAGATATTAAACAGAGACAGTGACAGAGGGCTCTGCAAGAGGTAACGGAGAGGTTATATCTAGATATTAAACAGAGACAGTGAGAGAGGGCTCTGTAAGAGGTGACAGAGAGGGTATATCTAGATATTAAACAGAGACAGCGACAGTGAGCTCTGTAAGAGGTGATGGAGAGGTTATATCTAGATATTAAACAGGGGCAGCAACAGTGAGCTCTGTAAGAGGTGATGGAGAGGTTATATCTAGATATTACACATAGACAGTGACAGAGGGCTCTGTAAGAGGTGACAGAGAGGTTATATCTAGATGTTAAAGAGGGCAACAGAGGGATCTGTAAGAGGTGACGAAGAGGTTATATCTAGATATTAAACAGAGAGGGCGACAGAGGGCTCTGTAAGAGATGACAGAGAGGTTATTTCTACATATTAAACAGAGAGGGTGACAGTGGGCTCTGTAAGATGTGACGGAGAGGTTATATCTAGATATTAAACAGAGGCAGTGAAAGAGGGCTCTGTAAGAGGTGACAGAGAATTTATATCTAGATATTACACAGAGAGGGTGACAGAGGGCTCTGTAAAAGGTGACGGAGAGGTTATATCTAGATATTAAACAGAGACAGTGACAGAGGGCTCTGTAAGAGGCGACGGATAGGTTATATCTAGATATTAAACACAGAGAGAGACAGAGGGCTCTGTAAGAGGTAATGGAGAGGTTATTTCTAGATATTAAACAGACAGTGACAGTGGGCTCGGTAAGAGGTGACGGAGAGGGTATATCTCGATATTAAACAGAGACAGTGGCAGAGGGCTCTGTAAGAGGTGACAGAGAGGTTATATCTAGATAATAAACATAGAGGGTGACACAGGGCTTCCTAAGAGGTGACAGAGAGGTTATATCTAGATATTAAACAGAGACAGTGACAGAGGGCTCTGTAAGAGGTGACAGAGAGGTTATATCTAGATACTAAACAGAGACAGTGACAGAGGGCTCTGTAAGAGGTGACAGAGAGGTTATATCTAGATATTAAACAGAGACAGTGACAGAGGGCTATGTAAGAGATGACAGATAGGTTATATCTAGATATTAAACAGAGGCAGTGACAGAGGGCTCTGTAAGAGGCGACGGAGAGGTTATATCTAGATATTAAACAGAGACAGGGACAGAGGGCTCTCTAAGAGCTGACAGAGAGGTTTATATATAGATATTAAATTAAGAGGGTGACTCAGGGCTTCGTAAGAGGTGACGGAGAGGTTATATTCAGATATTAAACAGAGAGGATGACAGAGGACTCTGTAAGAGGTGACAGAGAGGTTATATACAGATATTAAACAGAGACAGTGACAGAGGGCTTCGTAAGAGGTGACAGAGAGGTTATATATAGATATTAAACGGAGAGGGTGACATACGGCTCTCTAAGAGGTGACAGAGAGGTTTATTTCTAAATATTAAACAGAAACAGTGACAGAGGGCTCTATAAGAGGTGACAGAGAGGTTATGTCTAAATATTAAACAGAGAGGGTGAAAGAGGGCTCTATAAGAGGTGACGGAGAGTTTATATCTAGATATTAAACACAGACAGTGACAGTGACAGTGGTCTCTGTAAGAGATGACGGAGAGGTTATATCTAGATATTAAACAGAGACAGTGACAGAGGGCTAAGTAAGAGGTGACAGAGAGGTTATATCTAGATATTAAATAGAGAGGGTGACACAGGGCTTCGTAAGAGGTGACGGAGAGGTTATATCTAGATATTAAACAGAGACAGTGACAGAGGGCTCTGTGAGAGGGGACAGAGAGGTCATATCTAGATATTAAACAGAGATAGTGACAGAGGGCTCTGTAAGAGGTGACAGAGAGGTTATATCTAGATATTAAACAGACAGTGACAGTGGGCTCGGTAAGAGGTGACGGAGAGGGTATATCTAGATAATAAACAGAGGCAGCGACAGTGGTCTCTGTACGAGGTGACGGAGAGGTTATATCTAGATATTAAACAGAGACAGTGGCAGAGGGCTCTGTAAGAGGTGACAGAGAGGTTATATCTAGATAATAAACATAGAGGGTGACACAGGGCTTCCTAAGAGGTGACAGAGAGGTTATATCTAGATATTAAACAGAGACAGTGACAGAGGGCTCTGTGAGAGGTGACAGAGAGGTTACATCTAGATATTAAACAGAGACAGTGACAGAGGCCTCTGTAAGAGGTGACAGAGAGGTTAAATCTAGATATTAAACAGAGAGGGTGACAGAGGGCTCTGTCAGAGGTGACAGAGAGGTTATATATAGATTTTAAACAGAGACAATGACAGAGGGCTTTGTAAGAGGTGAGAGAGAGGTTATATATAGATATTAAACAGAGAGGGTGACAGAGGGCTCTGTAAGAGGTGACAGAGAGTTTCTATCTAGATATTAATCAGAGACAGTGACAGAGGGCTCTGTAAGAGGTGACAGAGAGGTTATATCTAAATATTAAACAGAGACAGTGACAGAGGGCTCTATTGGAGGTGACGGAGAGGTTATACCTAAATATTAAACAGACAGGGTAACAGAGGGCTCTATAAGAGGTGACTGAGAGGTTATATCTAGATATTAAACAGAGACAGTGACACAGGGCTTCGTAAGAGGTGACGGAGAGGTTATATCTAGATATTAAACAGAGACAGTGACACAGGGCTTCGTAAGAGGTGACGGAGAGGTTATATCTAGATATTAAACAGAGACAGTGACAGAGGGCTCTGTAGGAGGTGATGAGAGGTTATATCTAGATATTAAACAGAGACAGTGACAGAGGGCTCTGTAAGAGGTGACAGAGAGCGTATATCTAGATATTAAACAGAGGCAGCGACAGTGAGCTCGGTAAGAGGTGATGGAGAGGTTATATCTAGATGTTAAACAGAGGCAGCAACAGTGAGCTCTGTAAGAGGTGATGGAGAGGTTATATCTAGATATTACACATAGACAGTGACAGAGGGCTCTTTAAGAGGTGACAGAGAGGTTATATCTAGTTATTAAACAGAGAGGGCGACAGAGGGCTCTGTAAGAGGTGACGAAGAGGTTATATCTAGATATTAAACAGAGAGGGTGACAGAGGGCTCTGTAAGAGGTGACAGAGAGGTTATATCTAGATATTAAACAGAGAGGGTGACAGTGGGCTCTGTAAGAGGTGACGAAGAGGTTATATCTAGATAGTAAACAGAGAGGGTGACAGTAGGCTCTGTAAGAGGTGACGAAGAGGTTATATTTAGATATTAAACAGAGAGGGTGACAGAGGGCTCTATAAGCGGTGATGGAGAGGGTACATCTAGATATTGAACAGAGACAGTGACAGAGGGCTCTGTAAGAGGTGACAGAGAGGTTATATCTAAATATTAAACAGAGACAGTGACAAAGGGCTCTGTAAGAGGTGACGGAGAGGTTATATCTAGATATTAAACAGAGACAGTGACAGAGGGCTCTGTAAGAGGTGATGAGAGGTTATATCTAGATATTAAACAGAGACAGTGACAGAGGGCTCTGTAAGAGGTGACAGAGAGCGTATATCTAGATATTAAACAGAGGCAGCGACAGTGAGCTCGGTAAGAGGTGATGGAGAGGTTATATCTAGATATTAAACAGAGGCAGCAACAGTGAGCTCTGTAAGAGGTGATGGAGAGGTTATATCTAGATATTACACATAGACAGCGACAGAGGGCTCTGTAAGAGGTGACGAAGAGATTATATCTAGATATTAAACAGAGAGGGTGACAGAGGGCTCTGTAAGAGGTGACAGAGAGGTTATATCTAGATATTAAACAGAGAGGGTGACAGAGGGCTCTGTAAGAGGTAACGAAGAGGTTATATCTAGATAGTAAACAGAGAGGGTGACAGTAGGCTCTGTAAGAGGTGACAAAGAGGTTATATTTAGATATTAAACAGAGAGGGTGACAGAGGGCTCTGTAAGCGGTGATGGAGAGGGTACATCTAGATATTGAACAGAGACAGTGACAGAGGGCTCTGTAAGAGGTGACAGAGATGTTATATCTAGATATTAAACAGAGAGGGTGACACAGGGCTTCGTAAGAGGTGACGGAGAGGTTATATCTAGATATTAAACAGAGACAGTGACAGAGGGCTCTGTAGGAGGTGATGAGAGGTTATATCTAGATATTAAACAGAGACAGTGACAGAGGGCTCTGTAAGAGGTGACAGAGAGCGTATATCTAGATATTAAACAGAGGCAGCGACAGTGAGCTCGGTAAGAGGTGATGGAGAGGTTATATCTAGATGTTAAACAGAGGCAGCAACAGTGAGCTCTGTAAGAGGTGATGGAGAGGTTATATCTAGATATTACACATAGACAGTGACAGAGGGCTCTTTAAGAGGTGACAGAGAGGTTATATCTAGTTATTAAACAGAGAGGGCGACAGAGGGCTCTGTAAGAGGTGACGAAGAGGTTATATCTAGATATTAAACAGAGAGGGTGACAGAGGGCTCTGTAAGAGGTGACAGAGAGGTTATATCTAGATATTAAACAGAGAGGGTGACAGTGGGCTCTGTAAGAGGTGACGAAGAGGTTATATCTAGATAGTAAACAGAGAGGGTGACAGTAGGCTCTGTAAGAGGTGACGAAGAGGTTATATTTAGATATTAAACAGAGAGGGTGACAGAGGGCTCTATAAGCGGTGATGGAGAGGGTACATCTAGATATTGAACAGAGACAGTGACAGAGGGCTCTGTAAGAGGTGACAGAGAGGTTATATCTAAATATTAAACAGAGACAGTGACAAAGGGCTCTGTAAGAGGTGACGGAGAGGTTATATCTAGATATTAAACAGAGACAGTGACAGAGGGCTCTGTAAGAGGTGATGAGAGGTTATATCTAGATATTAAACAGAGACAGTGACAGAGGGCTCTGTAAGAGGTGACAGAGAGCGTATATCTAGATATTAAACAGAGGCAGCGACAGTGAGCTCGGTAAGAGGTGATGGAGAGGTTATATCTAGATATTAAACAGAGGCAGCAACAGTGAGCTCTGTAAGAGGTGATGGAGAGGTTATATCTAGATATTACACATAGACAGCGACAGAGGGCTCTGTAAGAGGTGACGAAGAGATTATATCTAGATATTAAACAGAGAGGGTGACAGAGGGCTCTGTAAGAGGTGACAGAGAGGTTATATCTAGATATTAAACAGAGAGGGTGACAGAGGGCTCTGTAAGAGGTAACGAAGAGGTTATATCTAGATAGTAAACAGAGAGGGTGACAGTAGGCTCTGTAAGAGGTGACAAAGAGGTTATATTTAGATATTAAACAGAGAGGGTGACAGAGGGCTCTGTAAGCGGTGATGGAGAGGGTACATCTAGATATTGAACAGAGACAGTGACAGAGGGCTCTGTAAGAGGTGACAGAGATGTTATATCTAGATATTAAACAGAGAGGGTGACAGTAGGCTCTGTAAGAGGTGGCGAAGAGGTTATATCTATATATTAAACAGAGAGGGTGACAGTAGGCTCTGTAAGAGGGGATAAAGAGTGTGTATATTAAACAGTAGTAGTGACAAGCAGGTTCTTGGAGCTTTCTACAGGAGGACAATGATTAAAATCAAGATGCTTTTCACAAACCCGCTGCTTGATGTTGCCCAGTCAGAAATGACGATTGATCGGACACCCTCTGCCACTTCCCTGATCCAAGACTGCAAGGATTGGTCGGAAGCTGGAAAGGCATCCAGGCACATCCACTGTGCATCTCTCCTGCTGTCCGCAGAAGCCTTGACCTCCCTCAGTGCTGTTCCAGTCCCTCCCTCCAACCAGACATAACACTGACCGGTAACCCCAGTACACACTGTTGTTCCCAAAAGAGGGAAAGTAGCCACCTTCTACAGTACTCTGAACAGCACTGGGGCATTGGAGGCTCTTGTATACCTCATAGACTTCTGAATCTAAAATACCTTTTATATCAGTGTAGTCACCAAAGACTTTGGCCCTCATTACATTTCCAAGGTTGAACCGCCAAGCGGCTGCCTATGTGGCCGCAAACCCGCCGGCCGCATTTCAACATTCCGGCTGGGCCGGCGGGCAGAAACAGAGTTTCCACCCGCCGGCCCAGCGGGGATGTCGGCCGTAACATTGCAGCCGGCTCCTAATGGAGCCGGAGGTGTTGCGGCCCTGCAGACAGTGAAAAGCAGGGTGGGGCTGTGCCTGGGGGCCCCTGCACTGCCGGATGTTGAAATTCGGCCATGGGTTTGCGGCCGCATAGGTGGCCGCTTGGCGGTTTAACCTTGGCTGGATGCCTCCGCCGACCGCCAAGGTTGTAATGAGGGCCATAATCCCCAGGACAAAGATGGCGGAAAACCGCCGGTCCCGGCGGTGTGACCGCAGCGCTACCGCTGCGGTCAAAATATGCCAAATTGTACCACCAGCCTGTTGTAATGAGGGCCTTTATTTTAAAGAGGGATTTATAATGTGTTCCCTATGGATTCAGCGAATAATCTGTAATAATAAGCAACAGTTCATCATCATGTTTGGCAGTGATGTTTGATAAGTCAGTGACCCTGACCATTCTTTCCCAACATGGGCTCCTATTCTTTAGTGTTACCATTTTTAAAATGACCTTTGCTCAGAAAGAGGCTTCAGTGAGAAATTTAGGAGAGGAGCAAACGCATTTTGACATGATGCGGGATTTGCCTGGCATGCCAAATGCTATCCTAGCATTGTTGGGTAATTGTTATAGAGGACTCAGCTTTACTGATTAGTACAATCTTTAAAAAAAATCAAAACACTGAAGGGGGCAGGAGATTCATACAGGATGGTCCAGAGCTTTCTCCATTCTGACCTCCATTCCACACACATAACAATAATAATAATAATCTCCATCATCATAATGATAATAGTTGTAATGATAGCATTAATTACTGTTTCAATTTCATATGCAAAAAAATATTTAAATATTATATGATGGGCCAGAGTTAAATTTCTATGACAAATTCATAGGAAGGGATTACAATTATCCAAGAGACCGTAAAGTTCTGTCTCGCTAAAGGACAACAAAATCTAGGACTTCTTCTGTTCCAAGGACATCTGTCTGCACTATGAAATGAGACAGATTCACACTGCGTTGCATAAAAACAGATATGGGTGATGTAAGTCATTCTACATTACAAATAAATCTGAAATGTGATGGTTGGTAGAAGCCAGAGCCTAGGGTTCGGTTAGGCATCCACAGCCTCCAAGAAAGAGTTGTTAAGGTAGGGTGTGCTTTAAAAATGTATTAATTCCTTCATTCATTCGTTCCTTCATTCTTTTGTTCATTCATTCAGAGGTAAAGTTAAAAGTATTGCCTAGAACGAATCATTCATAGGTGGTCTATGTCACTGTGTTGCAGAATTTCTTGGATAACCTGCCCATCAGCGACATGTGGGGCATGATTGGTCGGTTGCTGCTGCTCTTTCAGCTCATTACTGTCTACCCCCTCCTGGCCTTCATCATCAGAGTCCAGCTCTTCCAGGAGCTCTTCAAAAATGTATATCCCAGGTAAGAGTCTAGGGGGCATATTTATACTCTGTTTGCGCCGAATTGGCGTCAAACTTTTTTAACGCCAATTCGGCGCAACCCTCACACCATATTTATACTTTAATGCCCGACCCCGCGAACGTCAATATTCAGCAGTGTGTGCCATTTTCTGGATGTGTGAAACTGCCTTGCATTAATGACATGCAAGGTAGCCGTTCCCGTCCAAAAAATGACTTTAAGGCATGTGCGCCTTATTTATACAGGAGGGGTCGGGCCTTAAAAAATGGCGCACAGCCTGATTTGAGCTGTTTTTTAATGCCTGGGCGAGGGTAGGCGTTAAGGGACCTGTGGGCTTATTTCCGTAGTCTCTGACGATGAAAGCAGTCCACAGGTGCCCTTCCCTGCCCCCAGGGACACCCCCTGCCACCCTCACCCACCGCTGGAGGACACCCATGTATGGGGGGGACCCATTCCAGGTAAGTCCAGGTAAGTAGATGTACGTAATTCTTTTTTTAAAGTGGCATAGGGGGGGCTAACTTGGGCTCTCCTACATGCCACTGTGCTGACCATGCCCAGGGGACAGAGGTCCCCTGGGCATGGCAATTGGGCAGGGGGCATGATTCCTGTCTTTCCTAAGACAGGAGTCATTTCAATAGGGGTTGTGCGTCAAAAAATGGCGCATGTCCGGTTAGAGCCATGATTTTTGACTCCAGCCTGACTGGCACAATTTTTTGACACACAACCCCGATTCTTTCCTACGCCTGCGCTGCCCGGTTAGAGTAATTTTTTTTTTTACTCTATCCAGCCCGCAGCGCCGGCTAACGTCAGTCCATAAATAAGGCGCCCGCCTGGCACGTTGGAATGGCGTTAGCCGGCGGTAAAAAAATGTAGGCAAAGCAGCGCCGGCGCTGGTTTGCATCAGAAAGCATAAATATGGGCCTAGGAGTTTACTGTCTATGGCAGGGTATCTAAGACCTAATGTAAAGAGAGGCACATTGCACACTCTGCAGGAGGCATGAATGCGATAAAGGGAGTAGAACAATAGAACAGTAAGGCCCATATTTATATTTTTGCACCGCATTTGCATCATGTTTTGACGCAAAAGCGGCGTAAACTTACAAAATCTAATTGTATGTTGTAAGTTTGCGCCGCTTTTATGTTAAAAAATTACACAAATGCGGCGCAAAAAAATATAAACATGGGCCTAAGATCTTTTAGGAATCAGAGTATTGAACAGCTTTCACAAAGTCATTATTGGAGGTAAGAGTATGGTTGAATGGTTGAAAGAGAAAATAGCCATCTGCAGGTCTCACGCAGATTGAGTATTCCAGAAGAGCATCAGACGTCCAAACATTCGAAACATTTAACATTACATGTGGGAACTTTCACAGCTGGACAAGAAATCATCATTACATTTTTACAGAAAAACAATAGCTTGCTGCAGCCACCTCGCCTTCACCTGATTATGACTGAACATTTCCAAACCGAATGGAATCGCTGCCTTGGGGCACAGTCTGGGTTTCATGTTCTCCTCATAACTAGCACACGCAGGTGTTGATTGGTGGTGGTTAAAGCTGGAAGGCAGGGCCTGGAGGTGATCTTCCTTTTCTGCCAATTTAATATGCTCATTGTTACATACATGAAAGGTGTAAAATACTTTGGAGCTTATTCGCAAAGTTAAACTTACATGTGAGTAAAGCTACTTGTGTATGCTTACTCTTACTTTTGAGTTTCTTTACAACGTTTGGCTATTCAGCATTTACATTTACAAAATGTAAAATTACTCAAAAGAGTAGACTTACATGTCTCCACCCGCTGAACCATGATGGAGCCAAATTTACAAGTGTATGTTACTACATGCAAAAAGGAGCAGTAGTACGTCCAGCCAACCAGGGATACTGCACTGGGTGCAGCACCACCTTCTTTCAATCTGCCCCCCAATTTCTAACAAATATATTATATTTTATTTAAATTATTCATGTTTCATTGGTGTTATTTCATTATGCATGAAAAATGATTAACTGTGATGCATCAAAATAATAAAAAGCAATTTAGTTATAATAACTTATTGTTACATTAATTTAAAAAAGGCATTTACATAAAGTTGTTTTGGATAAAGTTTTAACATGAAATTAAATTATATTTGTACCTAGTGTAAATCGTTTAGTTTAATTTAACATTATTTCTTATGAGTGTTGTTTTACGTCACTGCCTCCATTATTTTCTATGGGCTGGTATTGCAGCTATAACTCACAGCACAAAAGGGTCAGGGGAAGGTTATTTGATCAAGGCATCCATCAGCTCCCCTAGAAAATCAAATTAGAGCACACAAAAGGATGCAGTCAGTCAGATGGTGCTTGGAAACAAGCAGTTTTTGTTCCAGCCAAAATTCTAGAACTCCTGTTATTTTTTTTACTTTTTAGAATGAGAGCCCCCATCAACCTTGAGGTGGCATGCTTCATCATGGGGCCCCTCCTCACACCATGGGTGGAAATTCAGTGGTGTGGGCGACTATTCCCAGCTCAGAAAGGAGACCACTGAGGGAGCTCTTGGAGGATAATTTTTTTTATGGTAGAATGGGATCCCTTTCTATAAGATAGGTGTGGGTGGGGTCAATAGAAGTGTAGCATGCAAAAATGAAAAAAGTAAAAGGCATATTTATAAGCCCCTAGCGCTACCTCGAGCCACATTTGCGTTATTCTTTTTACGTTATTGTAGCCCAACGAGGGGGCGTGGACTGACTGGTGAAGATGGCAGACGCGTGAGCACTCCGCTCCGTCTGGGCCCAAAGAATATCCACCAAATATAGCCCCAGCGGCGGACTGAGGTGATCACCATATGCAGGGAAGAATGGGGGCATAAGAGCGGGACCCCCAATATCGGTCGGCTCCCATGCCAAACAACAGGTGAGACGCCGGGAGACCGACACGCCTGGTGCCGGCAGTGCTACCAGCGCCAGAGACGGCAGGCGTGTGGAGGATCATTTTGGCTGGCAGGGCCCGAGGGCGCTGCGGTACGAGCGGCGGAGTGCGAGACAGCAGAGAGCCTCCATATGCGCTGAAATCCTTGGATGAGGCACTGAGGCGGCCTCGCCATGGAACTCAGGCGGAGACAGTGGAGGACCGGGAGGGCCCCATGCACACCCGAATCGCAGAGGTTTCGGACATTAACAGACACCACACAAAGCACGGTAGGGTGCCGGCGGGTGGGGCACCCCTGTAGCCGTGAGCCCCCGGCAGTGGTGTAGAGGCGATCTGGCGGCACGGCTGGGACAAGGGGTCTGGAGGTGCTGACATAGGCCTTGGTGCATGATGGCCTGGGAAGCATGAGGACGCTGTGCCGGCTGACGGGGCGATTCCACGACTGCTGGGACCCCGAGAAGCAAAGCAGTCGAGGGGTGGTGGCCCACGAAGAGGCGCATAAGAAAAGACGGGAGGCCTGAGGGAGTAAACAGGTGCTAGAAAAGGAGAGGCGCCACCACACCTGATGCACCTGCAAAGTAGCGAAAGGGGGGGTATATGTCTCCTGGGGTGCTGAGCAATTGAAGCAATGGTCGAGGTGTGAGCTGCAAGATCCGTGAGCTTCCTATTAATCGGAATATTAACGGGCACCGAGTCAGCACCCCTCAAGGTGGGAGCTGGAACCACAAACAACCTGTGGCTGAGGCCACCACTGGTCAGGCTGTATGTCTGCTAAGGGCCGAAACAGAGTGAAGTTGCAGGCGGGGAGCCACGAAGGTGACATGGCACAAATGGATGTGACACACCCAATGCTGCACTCATTGCAGGTCACGCTGGACAAGATCCTGGGGGTCAGAGATAAATCCAAAACCACGCTCCAGAGGGAGATCAGACAGTGTCGGTGGAGCTGTGGCTGTTGAGAGCAGACCACCAGAAACTGGCTGACAGGGTCCAGGGTGCCGAGACTGCATTCATGGGTTTGGCTCCTGCTCAACAGTAACCTAAAGCCACAATTGAGCTGTTGACGGAACGTGTCCAATGACTGGAACGACGGGCTGAAGATGCCGAAGGCCGTAACCGGCGGAACAATGTGCGAATCATAGGACTCCCGGAAGGGGCTGAGGGCACTGACATGGTGACCTAGCTAGAGAAATGCATGAGAGAGAAGGTCGCCCCGGATCAACTTACTCCCTTCTTTGCTTTAGAGAGAGCTCACCAGGTGCCGTTGCGGCCACTTGCCCCGGGGAGGCCCCCGCAGGCGGTGGTGGCCAGGCTGCTACACTACAGAGACAGGGACATCTTGCTACAGTGAGCCAGGGAGGTCGGGCCCTTCCGTTTGGAAAATGGATCAGTGACTCTATTTCCGGATTTCACGGCGGAGGTGCAGTCCAGACTGGCCTCCTACACAGCAGTGAAGAGGGCACTGCGAGAGGCAGGCATACAGTACTCGCTTCTGTTCCCGGCCAGGCTGAGGGTGATCATCGAGGGCCACACCACCTTCCTTCAAACTACTTAGGAAGCATGGGAGTGGCTGGAGGCGCATGGCTCAGGCAGGGACTCCAACACTGCAAAAGACTTGTCGACACCGTGGGGGCACCAGGAAAACGAGGAGGCAGCGGAACAGACCCCGCCTAAGTACAGGACTGTCCCTGGCGCAGAGAGAGCTGGACAGGCAAGCTGTCCTGGAGGCTGTCACTTCGCTACAACAGGCAGAATCGACGGGAGAGGTCAGTGGAGGGGAGTCGGAAAACATTGGACACACTCCACAGACTCAGACTCTCACCACTCCGATGAAGCTCCAAGATTGACACCCCAAACTGCTGACGATCTGGGATGATCCCTAATTGGTGGTACAGACCCCATGTCCGGGGCACAAATCGTCAATTGGGGCCTGACTGGGGTGATGTGGGGGCCAGCGATAGCGGTGAGGTGTGGGTGTTTCCGAGGGAGGGGGTCATTCCTCCTAGACTCAAAACCCATCCAATGGCAGAGTACAAATTATGACCTGGAATATTCGGGAGATGGGATCACCAATCAAACGCCACAAGATCCTGGCATACTTAAAAAGAAGGGGGGTAAATATAGCACTACTGCAAGAGACACACCTCACCTCTTGTGAGGTAGACAAGATACGACGCAGATCGAGAGGATAGATATTCGCCACCACGGATTCGGCGTTTGCACGAGGCGCCATGATATGGGTAAGGGTGGGGGTCCCATTTGAACCCACATACACAGACATGGATCCGAATGGCAGGTATGTAATAATAAAAGGCAGGCTGCACAGTAGAAAGGTGGTGTTGGGATGTCTCTCCGCCCCTAACCAAGAACAGACCCCCTTCTGGCAGGTACTGATGGGACAACTGGCCAGGTCCCCTGGTGGGTGACTACTGATTGAGGGAGATTTCAATAGTGTACCAGATATTCTACTGGACCGCTCTCTCTCCCCCTACCAGGGGCGACAGCACATAAGATGTTGAAGGATCTGAATGAATGGATGTCCCACTGGGGGATGGAAGATATCTGGAGAATGCAGCACGACCAAGATAGGGACTACTCATATTATTGGGGCCTCCACCAGCTCCACACCAGAATTGACCGGGTGTTGTGCACAGGCACGATCGCCCCGGAGATAGCACACTCTGAGTATCTGGGCCGAACATTATCGGACCACAGACCGTTGCTTATCGCATGGTGCGACGTGGAGATGAGGGCCCCATCCCGGTATGGAGGCTCCAGCCGATAACCCTGGAGGACCCGGTGTATAGGGAGGGACTTCGGTCTCCTTTTCTGGAGCACACATGCATTAACAATGGATCCACGGACTTGCGTCACATAGAATGGGAAACTCTTAAGGTGGTGACGTGAGGCTACTGCTTGGAACAATCAGTGGGGATCAGATGCACCCTCGAAACTGAACTAAACCAGCTGGAAAAAAATATACATGATAGGGATAATGAACAATGCCCGGACCTGGTGAGGTGATAGGGACTCCTTAAAGCAAGGGAGTCCTATCATCAAGTAAACGAAAGGCTATGGTGTCACGACTACCAGAGACACCTAGCGTCTTTACATGCGGAGGAAGGCAAGTCCGGTAAACTACTGGCATGGTTGGTGCAGCCTGGTGGTGAGAGCACCCCAATCACAAGTGTGCGGGGAGTGGATGGAAGACATGTGTATGCCCCCCTTGACATAAATGAAGCCTTTAAATCATATTATGCGAACCTCAATAGACTACCCGAGATGCACTTGCCCCAGTGGCTTGAGGGAAGCCTACAGTCCCTCCCACTTAGCACTTTAAAGCAAGAGGATGGGGATCCCCTGGGTGCACCGATCGCCTTAGAGGAGGTTAAAACAGCTATTGCACAGTTAGCAGCGGGCAAGATGCCGGCTTGGACGGACTCCCTATGGAGTTCTACAAGACATATGTAGATATTCTGGCACCCATACTGGTTGACCTTTACACTGAGGCGTTTTACAGGGGAATACTTCCTCTGACACTGCGGGAGGCACTAGTGGTCCCCCTGCCGAAGACTAAGTCACGTGACGGATTTCAAGCCTCTGTCCATGTTAAACTGATAGGCTGTTACAACATATCCCCCACCTTATACATGAAGACCAGAATGGTTTTGTACCCGAATTTAACACCTCCCTGATCCTAAGATGGCTATTTACACTACTACATATGCCACGTGAGGAACAGCACCCTAGGGCTGTCCTTCTCTCTGTAGATCTCGAGAAAGCATTCGACTCCTTAAGGTGGGATTATTTGCAGGTAGTAATGGCTAGAATGGGCCTAGGGGAGAAATGGACGTAATGGGTCGAACTGCTATATTGTCAGCCGGTGGCATGGGTAAAGGCGGGGCACCAGGCAGGGAATACCCCCTTTCGCCTTTGTTGTTTGCACTTGCCAATGAACCACTTGTGGCGCGGTGGAACATGTCATATCACTATATGCTGACGATCTACTAATTTACCTAAGCGACAGCGCATCCGGAATCCCCTGGGCGCTCATCCTACTGGAGGAATTTGGGGGTCCATCTGGCCTCTGAGTAAACAGGAAAAAGACTTACGTCTTCCCACTGACTGCGGGCGCGGAACGCCCCTCTTCCTGTCGGCCGGATATTCCACAGTCCCCCCGCACTTTCAGATACCTGGGCATACAGGTATTTCACAATTTACAAGATCTACGTGACGTGAATCTAGGCATAGCACTCCGGTCCTTAAGGTCATCCATGGCGTTTTGGCATTCTCTTAAGCTCTCCATGATGGCTCGAGTGTCATTATCCAAAGTGATTATGGTAGCCAGCTTACTGTACTACTTTACCAACCTCCCTGTGATTGTGCTGATGAGCTGGTTCAGAGAGTTGAATGCGCTTCTTAGGGAGCTTCTTTGGGATGGGGGCCGACAGCAGATGTCTTTGTCCACCCTTCGTCGCCTGACAGCAGAAGGTGGACTGGCGGTTCCGGACTTAGAGCTATATTATTTCTCATGCCAACTTCAGTGGGTCGCTAGGTGGCTAGCGGGGGCGAACCAGATGGACATTGCCATATCCGGAGGCACTGTAGGTACTGACCTTTTATTGGCTGCCATGCTGAGTGCCAGGATTGCCCTGTCAAAGCGGAATGTCATGCTGAGGGTGGCACTGGCCTGCTGGAAACATTGTCTGAGACGTATGGGAGTGAATGTGGCCTACTCACCTGAGATACGATTGACGGGGATACCATTGGGGACACCGAGCGGCACCTTGTTACGAAGCCAGATGGGGGCTTGGAATCAGGTGGGGGTGACGTCTCTGGGGGCCATCTTTCGGGTGGGGGTTTTGCACCCATTCATGAAGTTAATGAAAGAGGACAGGGTTCGGGGGGGACAATTCCTGCTGTATCAGACGTTGATAACATGCTGTGAGGACATTATGGCCCACGATCAATGCAGAGCCAGAGCCACATACAATACTACACCTTTTGCTGACCATAGGGGAAGACACTCACTTGATTGCCCACCTCTACAGAGTTCATACCGAGGCTACCCTGGAGTCCTTACAGACCTTAAGAGCAAAATGGGAGGGGACGTTAGGCAAGGAATTGACGGACACGGAATGGCGGAAGGTCATGGCATATCCCCGTAGAGTGTCCTGAAACACACGCTTCCGATAAATCCAATATAATTATGTATGTATAATTATGTACACAGAACATACCTCACTTCTCACAGGCTAAGAGTAATATATGGAGGTGGACCGAGGAGGTGCCCTAGGTGCAATGCTGTGGACCCAGATTTTGACCATATGGTCTGGGAATGCCCCTACTTGCAGAGGTATTTGAGGGGTGCTCTGGAAGAGCTGGGGGGAACCCTTGGTACGCAACTAGACCTGGATCCTGCTTTGTGCTTGTTGGGCCTATATACGAGGCCAGCCTCCAGAACAGTTGGTAGCAGATTCTTAGACCTCGCTCTGATCCTACTTAGATGTCGGATTGCCATGGCCTGGAAGTCGGCAGTGGGCCCAACCTTGGGGGACTGGAAACGGGACGTGTCGACCTGGGCTCAGGCTGAACTGATGGCTTTGCATAGGGAAGAGGCTTGAGGGGTGCGGACGCATCATATGGCCCGCTGTGGTCAGATATATTGAATGCCTGGGAGACTCAGAGGAATGGGGGGGGGGCTAGGGAGCTTGGAGAGGATGAAACCGTACCAGTGGAGGACGACAGCACTGCTTAAAAAGGAGAGGGGATGTGAGGGACGATGAAGGATGGTCCCGGTGGAACAAGGAGAGGGCTGGAGGAATGGACATACAAGGAGGGAGGTCGGGACCCACCACACCTGCACCACATATGTCAAGCCAAGTGGCCAAACTAGGGTGGGAGCAGGCATTCCACCAGAGCAGGCCCCATTGACACACTGGACTGAGGGGAGGACTGTGACTAAGGTTCTTATACAGACCCCCTGGGTGAACAAACTCGTCCCAGGTGTGTGCCTCACTCACACTAGAGCAGAGAACTACCCCTACAGTGCACTGTCTCAATGTTCATACTAGTTGAGTTAACAGTTTAGAAGGTAACACATAGGACGATAGAGCAGAATGTTATCTTAAAGATGGGACGAAGGTTGTACAACCGAACAAACATACCCTGATGTGTTATATATCTCTGCTGTTTGTATTATATCCAGCATAGCCATGTCACAGATATGTTTTTGCATGTACGCTGATTGTAATATACCTGGCAGAACTGATGCTATGCATGGAAGGGCACAACATTATGATGATTGTAATTACTTAAAGAGAATAAAGAGAAATACCAATAAACAAAGTTTTAAAAAAAATGTAGCCCAACGAGGCCAAAATCCTAGCGCCATATTTACAAAGTGGCGCAATGCATGCATTGCGCCTCTTTGTAACTCTTTGCGCTACATTATGCCTGGTCTAGGCATAATGTGTAAAAAAGGGGCGTTCCCTGCTTCGAGCTGGCGTTAAAGGGGACTTCCATTATTTATAATGGGCCCCTATCTAATCTGCAGGAGTAGTGCCAATGTTTTGGCACTACTCCTGCAGAGTACATCAATAGCGTCAAGAAAAATGATGCTATTGCCCCGTACCCAGTGCCATGGTGCGGTAGGGGGGGCGCTAAGGGGTGCTCGGAAAGTGGCACTGCACTTTATGCAGCGCCACTTTCCATGAATCTGCCCCTAAATTTCAAAAGGCCAACTGATGGACCAATAAGTTTATTGGCAGTCTCTGGATGGCAAATTCAAAAACAATAGGAGTGAGATCTTCAACCTTCTTGAAGCTGGGTCGACATGTTTCTGCTCTTTTAGGAACCCTACAATGGGTTCTGGGCATTCATGAGGACACTTATGTAATCACTCTGCAATAAAGTGCTAAAACAATAATCTTCTAAGAGCTCCTTCCTTCCGTGGTCTCCTTTCTGAACCAGAGTAGCAGCCCACACCACTGGAATTCCATTCATAGTGTGAGGAGGGGCCCAAGGGTAAAGCATGACACCTTATATACTTGCCCTAAAAAAAGAAAACCAGGAGTTATACAATTTTGGCTGGAACGACAGGCTGTTTACAAGCACCATATGACTGACTACATCCTTTGGTGTCTTGTAATAAGGGTATTGCAGTATCTGTGGCTGGTCAAGTGTGGTGCTGGAATTACTCCAGCTCTTAGCTGGAGTATGTGTACGTCAGTTTTGTGTCCTTTCTGGGTGTAGCAATTTTAGGAAAGTACCCTCTTTTTGTCATGGTTACCCCCACTTTTTGCCTGCCGTCAGTGTGTTTTGACTGTGTTCACTGGGATCCTGCTAACCAGGACCCCAGTGACTGTGCTCTCGCCCTCTAAATTTGATTGCTTAGGACTTAGCACACCACACAATTGGCATACTGGTACCCCCATATAAGTCCCCAGTATATGGTACTTAGGTACCCAGGGCATTGGGGCACCATGGGCTCCACATGGGCTGCAGCATGTATTATGCCACCCATGGGAGTCCATGCAAAATGTGTCCGCAGGCCTCCCATTGCAGCCTGCGTTAAAAGGTGCATGCACTCTTTCACTACAGGTCACTGCACCAAGTCACTGTAAGTCATTCTTTTGACAGGCCCTCCTAGCCCAGAGCGCAGGGTGCAGGTACCTGTGTGTGAGGGCATCCCTACACGAGTAGAGGTGCACCTATGAACTCCAGCCCCATTACACAGGACTTCGTAAGTGCAGGGAAGCCATTGTTCCAGTGTACTGGACACAGGTCACTACCTATGTCCAGCTACATAATGGTAACTCCGAAACTGGTCATGTTTGGTATCAAACATGGCGGAATCATACCCAAATACTGTTGCCAGTATTGGTTGTATGATTCCATGCACTCTAGGGGCTTCTTAGAGGAACCCCAGCATTGCTCCTACCAGTCTTCTGGGGTTTTCCAGGCAGCCCGCGCTACTGCCACCCCTCAGACAAGTTTCTGCCCTCTGGCTGCTTGACCACCTCAGGCAGGAGAAGGCAGAACAAAGGATTTCCTGTGGGAGGGGGAGGTAACATGGCTTGGGAGTGGCAGCCTCCCCAAGCCACCGATATGCTTTGAAGGGCTATTTGGTGCCCTCCCTGCATAAACCAATTTGCACCAGTCCAGGGACCACTGGTCCATGCCCTGGCATGAAACTTGACAATGGAAAAGGGAATGACTACTCCCCTGTCCATCACCACCTCCGGGTGGTGCTCAGAGCTCCTCCAGGAGGCTACTTGATTATGCCATCTTGAATCCAAGGTGGCTAGATGCCCCTGGGAGCATCTGAGTGGCCAGGTCAGGTAGGTGACGTCACAGCCCCCTCCTGATAGGTGGTCACCCTGCTAGGTGACCAATTGTAGGAGGCTGGCCTGGCTTGTAGTGGGTACCAAGGGGTACTTGCACTCTGTACCAGGTCCAGTTATCCCTTATTAGTGTAGAAGAGGTGTTTCTAGCAGCTTAGGCTGATAGAAGGTAGCTATAGCAGAGCAGCTTAGGCTGAACTAGGAGACATGCAAAGCTCCTACTATACCACTGGTGTCATATGCACAATATCATAAGAAAACACAATACACAGATATACTAAAAATAAAGGTACTTTATTTTTATGACAATATGCCAAAAGTATCTCAGTGAGGATGCCAAATATACACAAGATATATGTACACAATACCAAAAATATGCAGTAATAGCAAAAGGAAGTAATGCAAGCAATGTAAAGTTACAGTAGATTGCAATAGGAGCACATAGGTATAGGGGCAACACAAACCATATACTCCAAAAGTGGAATGCGAACCACGAATGGACCCCAAACTTATGTGAGCTTGTAGAGGGTCGCTGGGACTGTAAGAAAACAGTGAGGGTTAGAAAAATAGCCCACCCCAAGACCCTGAAAAGTAGGTGTAAAGTGCACCTATAACCCCCAGAGAGCACAGAAGTCATGATAGGGGGTTTCTGCAAGGAAGACCAACACCAGCAAAGCAACCAAAGTGGATTTCCGGACCTGAGTACCTGTGGAACAAGGGGACCAAGTCCAAGAGTCGTGACAATGTTGAGAGTGGGCAGATGCCCAGGAAATGCCAGCTGAGGGTGCAAAGAAGCTGCCACCGGATGGTAGAAGCTGTGGATTCTGCAAGAACGAAGAGGGCTAGAAACTTCCCTTTTGGAGGATGGTTGTCCCACGTCGTGAAGAAGCTTTCAGAGGTGTACCCACTCAGAAAGACCGCAAACAAGCCGTGCTAGCTGCAAGGGTCGCGGTTAGGGTTTTTGGATGCTGCTGTAGCCCAGGAGGGACCAGGATTTCGCCACTTGGATGAGGAGAGAGAGGGGGCGCCCAGCAAGTCAGGGAGCCCTCACAGAAGCAGGCAGCACCCGCAGAAGTACCAGAACAGGCACTTAGAATAGAGGTGAACCGGAGTCCACCCGAAGTCAGAAAAGGGAGTCCCAATATGCCGGAGGACAACTCAGAAGGTTGTGCACTGCAGGTTAGAGTGTCGGGGACCCAGGCTTGGCTGTGCATGAAGGAAATCCTGGAAGAGTGCACAGAAGCCAGAGCAGCTGCAAATCACGCGGTACCCAGCAATGCAGTCTAGCGTGGGGAGGCAAGGACTTACCTCCACCAAACTTAGACTGAAGAGTCACTGGACTGTGGGAGTCACTTGGACAGAATTGCTGAGTTCCAGGGACCACGCTCGTTGTGCTGAGAGGGGACCCAGAGGACCGGTGATGCAGTCTTTTGTTGCCTTTGGTTGCAGGGGGAGGATTCCGTCGTCCCACTGGAGATTTCTTCAGAGCTCCTGGTGCAGAAAGGAGGCAGGCTACCCCCAGAGCATGCACCACCAGAAAACCGGCAAGAAAGCTGCAGGATCAGCGATACAAGGTTGCAGTAGTCGTCTTTGCTACTTTGTTGCGGTTTTGCAGGTGTCCTGAGCAGTCAGCGTCGATCCTTTGGCAGAAGGTGAAGAGAGAGATGCAGAGGAACTCTGGTGAGCTCTTGCATTTGGTATCTGAAGAATTCCCCAAAGCAGAGACCCTAAATAGCCAGAAAAGGAGGTTTGGCTACCTAGGAAGGAGGATAGGCTAGTAACCCAGGTAAGAGCCTATCAGAAGGAGTCTCTGACGTCATCTGCTGGCCCTGGCCACTCAGAGCAGTCCAGTGTGCCAGCACACTTCTGAATCCAAGATGGCAGAGGTCTGGGGCATGCTGGAGGAGCTCTGGGCACCTCCCCTGGGAGGTGCAGGTCAGGGGAGTGGTCACTCCCCTTTCCTTTGTCCACTTTCGTGCCAGAGCAGGGCTGGGGGATCCCTGAACCGGTGTAGACCGGCTTATGCAGAGATGGGCACCATCTGTGCCCATCAAAGCATTTCCAGAGGCTGGGGGAGGCTACTCCACCCCAGCCCTGACACCTTTTTCCAAAGGGAGAGGGTGTAACACCCTCTCTCTGAGGAAGTCCTTTGTTCTGCCTTCCTGGGCCAGGCCTGGCTGGACCCCAGGAGGGCAGAAACCTGTCTGAGGGGTTGACAGCAGCAGCAGCTGCAGTGAAACCCCGGGAAAGGTAGTTTGGCAGTACCCGGGTCTGTGTGTCTTGTGGGGTGACAATTCCATGATCTTAGACATGTTACATGGCCATGTTCAGAGTTACCATTGTGACGCTATACATAGGTAGTGACCTATGTATAGTGCACGCGTGTAATGGTGTCCCCGCACTCACAAAGTCCGGGGAATTTGCCCTGAACGATGTTGGGGCACCTTGGCTAGTGCCAGGGAGCCCACAGACTAAGTAACTTAGCACCCAACCTTCACCAGGTGAAGGTTAGACATATAGGTGACTTATAAGTTACTTAAGTGCAATGGTAAATGTCTGTGAAATAACATGGACGTTATTTCACTCAGGCTGCAGTGGCAGGCCTGTGTAAGAATTGTCAGAGCTCCCTATGGGTGGCAAAAGAAATGCTGCAGCCCATAGGGATCTCCTGGAACCCCAATACCCTGGGTACCTCAGTACCATATACTAGGGAATTATAAGGGTGTTCCAGTATGTCAATGTGAATTGGTGAAATTGGTCACTAGCCTGTTAGTGACAATTTGGAAAGCAGAGAGAGCATAACCACTGCGGTTCTGGTTAGCAGAGCCTCAGTGAGACAGTTAGTCATCACACAGGGAACACATACAGGGCACACTTATGAGCACTGGGGCCCTGACTAGCAGGGTCCCAGTGACACATACATTAAAACAACATATATACAGTGAAATATGGGGGTAACATGCCAGGCAAGATGGTACTTTCCTACACAAACCCCCCCCCCCCAAACGAAGAACAATAAGACTAGCCATGACCTGATGAGTCTTCATTGTCTAAGTGGAAATATCTGGAGAGTCCATCTGCATTGGGGTGGGTACTCCCAGGTCTATGTTCCACTGTATAGTCCATTCCCTGTAGAGATATGGACCACCTCAACAATTTAGGGTTTTCACCTTTCACTTGTTTTAGCTAAAGTAGAGGGTTGTGGTCTGTCTGATCAATGAAGTGAGTGCCAAACAGGTATGGCCTCAACTTCTTCAGTGCCCAGACCACAGCAAAGGCCTCCCTCTCTATGGCAGACCAACGCTTTTCTCTAGGGGTCAACCTCCTCCTGATAAAAGCAACAGGTTGATCCTGGCCCTCAGAATTGAGTTGTGATAAGACTGCCCCTACCACTAATTCAGATGCATCAGTTTGAACAATGAATTTCTTGGAGTAACATGGGCATTTTAGGACAGGTGCAGTGCCCATGGCCTGTTTCAGCTCCTCAAAAGCTTTCTGACAGCTAGCTGTCCACAATACCTTTCTAGGCATTTTCTTGGAGGTGAGGTCATTAAGTGGGGCTGCAATGGAGCCATAGTTCTTAATGAACCACCTGTAATACCCAGTGAGGCCTAAGAAGGCTCTCACCTGGGTCTGAGTTGTAGGGGGAACCCAATCTATGATATTTTGGATTTTCCCCTGAAGTGGTGCAATCTGTTCTCCACCTACCTGGTGTCCCAGATAAACCACTTTCCCCTGCCCTATCTGGCACTTTGAAGCCTTGATAGTGAGGCCTGCCTTCTGCAGGGCCTCCAAAACTTTCCACAGGTGGACCAGTTGATCATCCCAGGTGGAGCTAAAGACAGCTATATCCTCCAGATATTCTGCACTGAAAGCCTCCAACCCTTGCAGGACTGTATTCTCCAACCTCTGAAAAGTGGCAGGTGCATTTTTCAAACCAAAGGGCATTACTGTGAATTGGTAGTGCCCTCCAATAGTCGAAAATGCAGTTTTTGCTTTAGCATCCTCTGATAACTTGATCTGCCAATACCCTGCAGTCAAATCAAAGGTGCTTAGATACTTGGCAGATGCCAGTGTATCTATGAGCTCATCTGCCCTGGGTATAGGGTGAGCATCAGTTTTAGTTACCTGGTTGAGACCTCTGTAATCTACACAAAACCTAATTTCTCTTTTCCCATCTTTTGAGTGAGGTTTTGGTACAAGCACCACAGGAGAGGCCCATGGGCTTTCAGAATGTTCAACCACTCCTAGTTCAAGCATTTTCTGAACCTCTTGTTTTATGCAGTCCCTGACATGGTCAGGCTGCCTATAGATCTTACTTTTGACAGGCATGCTGTCTCCAGTATCTATAGTGTGCTCACACCAAGAAGTGGTGCCTGGCACAGTAGAAAAGAGTTCAGAAAACTGACCCAGGAGATTTATGCAGTGGTCTTTCTGCTCAGCAGTAAGAAAGTCTGCCAAAACTACACCTTCCACTAGAGCATCTTGTTCTGTGGAAGAGAAGAGATCAGGGAGAGGGTCACTCTCTTCTTCCTGTCCTTCATCTGTTGCCATGAGCAGGGTGAGATCAGCCCTGTCATAGTAGGGCTTTAGGCGATTGACATGGAGCACCCTAAGGGGACTCCTGGCAGTGCCCAAGTCAACCAAGTAGGTGACTTCTCCCTTCTTTTCAACAACAATGATGTGGGGTCCACTCCATTTGTCTTGGAGTGCTCTTGGGGCCACAGGCTCCAAGACCCACACTTTCTGTCCGGGTTGGCTCTGAATCAGAACAGCCTTCTGGTCATGCCATTGCTTTTGGAGCTCTTGGCTGTCCTGAAGTTTTTACTGGCCTTTTTCATGTACTCAGTCATTCTGGATCTTAGGCCGAGTACATAGTCCACTATGTCTTGCTTGGGAGCTTTTAAAGGTTGTTCCCAACCCTCCTTTACAAGTGTTAGAGGACCTCTTACAGGGTGTCCAAATAGGAGTTCAAAGGGGCTGAACCCCACTCCTTTCTGGGGTACCTCCCTGTAAGCAAAAAGGAGGCAAGGTAACAGGACATCCCATCTCCTCCTGAGTTTTTCAGGGAGTCCCATTATCATTCCTTTGAGAGTTTTATTAAACCTCTATACCAGTCCATTTGTTTGTGGATGATAAGGTGTGGTGAATTTGTATGTTACACCACATTCCTTCCACATGGCCTTCAAGTATACAGACATAAAGTTGCCACCCCTGTCTGATACAACTTCTTTTGGGAAACCGACCCTGGAAAAGATTCCCAGGAGGGCTTTTGCCACTGCAGGTGCTGTAGTGGTCCTTAGAGGGATTGCTTCAGGATATCTTATGGCATGGTCCACTACCACCAAGATAAACCTATTGCCTGAAGCAGTAGGAGGATCAAGGGGGCCAACTATGTCAACCCCTACCCTTTCAAAGGGAACCCCAACCACAGGCAGTGGAATAAGGGAAGCTTTTGGGGTGCCACCAGTCTTGCCACTGGCTTGGCAGGTCACACAGGACTTACAAAAGTCTTTTGTGTCCTCTGACATCCTAGGCCAGTGAAACAGGGGGACAAGCCTTTCCCATGTTTTAATCTGACCCAAATGTCCAGCCAAAGGAATGTCGTGTGCCAGAGTTAGGAGGAACTCTCTGTACTGCAGGGGAATGACCAATCTTCTGGCTGCTCCAGGTTTTGGGTCCCTTGCCTCTGTGTACAAGAGGTTGTCCTCCCAGTAAACTCTATGTGAGTCACTGACATCCCCATTTTGCTGTTTGACAGCTTGATGTCTGAGACCCTCTAATGTGGGACAGGTTTGCTGTGCCACACTCAGCTCCTCCCTGGCAGGCCCCCCTCCACCCAAAAGCTCAGCAGTGTCTGCTGCCAGCTCCTTTGGTGAAGGTTCTGCACAGGGGGGAAATTCTTCTTCCTCAGAAGTTGAATCATCTGTAGAGGGAGGGATGGTAGGTAGGGATTTACCCTTACTAACCCTAGCTTTAGGGAGCACTTGGTCCATTGTTCCAGGATCCAAGTCACCCTGTCTTTTTTGCTTTTTGGCCTGAGCCCTTGTCAAAGCAAAAATATGCCCAGGAATGCCCAGCATTGCTGCATGAGTCTCCAACTCCACTTCTGTCCAAGCTGATGTCTCTAAATCGTTCCCTAGTAGACAGTCTACAGGTAAATCTGAGGCAACCACAACTTTCTTTGGACCAGTAAACCCCCCTCCCCCCAGTTGAGATTCACAACAGCCATGGGGTGGCTAAGAGTGTTGTTATGAGCGTCTGTCACTTGGTACTGGTGACCAAGTAGGTGTTGTTCAGGGTGTACCAGTTTCTCTATTACCATGGTAACAATGGCACATGTGTCCCTGTAGGCCTGAACCTCAACACCATTGATTAGGGGAAGTTGCTTGTACTTATCCATATTAAGGGGACAAGCAACCAAGGTGGCCAAATCAATGGCACCTTCAGAGACTAGCACCGCCTCTGTGGTCTCCCTAACAAGACCAACCCCAACTAAATTACCAAAAGTGAGCCCAGCTACTCCCTTGGATTGGCTATTAGTAGGTTTGCTCCCACCACCACTGCTATTACTAGGCGCACTAGAGGTTGCAGTAGGGGTTGTGGTAGTGGGAGGCTTGGTGCTTTTCTTTGGAAAACTGGCATCAGTTGTCCAATGGCCTTTTACTTTACATAAATAGCACCATGGTTTCTTTACTTGATTAGAAGAGGATTTGGACCCACCACCCCCACCACAGTGTTTTTGTGGGCCTGATGAAGACTCACTTTTAGATTTGTCCCCACCCTTGTCAGAAGACTTACCATCCTTCTTCTTGCCATCCTTGTCACCCCCTGTATGAACTTTTCTGTTCACTCTTGTTCTAACCCATTTGTCTGCCTTCTTTCCCAATTTTTGGGGAGAGGTCAGATCTGAGTCCACTAGATATTGGTGTAACAAATCAGACACACAGTTTTCAGAATATGCTCTCTTAAGATTAGATTGTACAGGCTTTCATAGTCAGAAAGTTTACTGCCATGTAACCACCCCTCCGAGGCCTTCACTGAATAGTCAACAAAGTCTATCCAGTCTTATGAGGACTCTTTTCTGGTTTCTCTGAACTTAATCCTGCATTGTTCAGTGGTTAAGCCAAATCCATCCAAGAGTGCATTCTTCAAAACTGTAAACTTATTGGCATCACTTTCCTTAACAGTAAGGAGCCTATCCCTACCCTTTCCACTGAAAGATAGCCATAGGATAGCAGCCCACTGCCTTTGAGGGACCCCCTGTACCATACAGGCCCTCTCAAGTGCAGCAAACCACTTGTTAATGTCATCCCCCTCCTTGTAAGGGGGAACTATCTTATGCAGATTCCTAGAATCATGTTCTCTCACAGGATTGCTATCTGGAATACTGCTGCTTGCACCATGGGGTCCAAACCCCAACCTCTGTCTCTCTTTTTCTAAGTCTAGGGATTCCCTGTCTAGAGCCAGCTGTTGCTGTTTAAGCTTCAGTCTGGACTCTTCCACTCTCAACTTATTGAGTTCCCTTTCTAACATTCTGTCATCAGGGTGAGTGGGTTGGGAATGTTTTGACACAGAAGAATGATGAGAATGAACAGAGGGAGACCTGTCCCTAACAGTTGGCACCCTAGCAACTTGGCCTGCAGGAACAAAACCATCCCTACTGTGATGGGAGCTTCTAACACTACCAGCATTGCTAGGTGGTCTGCTAAGGGGCAGATTAGGAAGGGCATCCTCTAACACTTTTACTGGGGGTTCCCCTGAGTCAGAGTGTGAGCTATCTCCTAACTTCTCAATTGAACTGCCAGCTAAGGCCTTATCATTTTCAATAAGCATGTTAGACAATAATTCTCTATAGGGGTTCTTTCCTACCACTAAACCTCTATCAATGCAGAGACTCTTTAGGCCCTTAAAGTTAATGTGGTCATAAGCTGTACTGACCAACTTAAGAGGTGTTCCTACATCACACATGATAGAAAAAGGTTTAGGGACAGATAAAAGAGAGAAAAAGTTTTAGGACTTTTTAAAGAACAGGAAAAAAAACTTTTTCAACTTTTTGAAAGTTTAAGAGTACTTTTCAGCACTTAGCAGATAGTGTAAGAGAAGAAAATCTAAACTTTTTGGTTAGGTGTACATACACTGAACTTGTTTTGTATATTATTCTATTATGAAAAGTACACAATGACAAAGTGGTAAGTAGTTGCAAGTACTTATCCCACCGCTGCACAACCAATGTAGGAGGCTGGCCTGGCTTGTAGTGGGTACCAAAGGGTACTTACACTCTGTACCAGGTCAAGGTATCCCTTATTAGTGTAGAAGAGGTGTTTCTAGCAGCTTAGGCTGATAGAAGGTAGCTATAGCAGAGCAGCTTAAGCTGAACTAGGAGACATGCAAAGCTCCTACTATACCACTGGTGTCATATGCACAATATCATAAGAAAACACAATACACAGATATACTAAAAATAAAGGTACTTTATTTTTATGACAATATGCCAAAAGTATCTCAGTGAGTACCCTCAGTATGAGGATGCCAACTGTGCCCATCAAAGCATTTCCAGAGGCTGGGGGTGGCTACTCCTCCCCAGCCCTGACACCTTTTTCCAAAGGGAGAGGGTGTAACACCCTCTCTCTGAGGAAGTCCTTTGTTCTGCCTTCCTGGGCCAGGCCTGGCTGGACCCCAGGAGGGCAGAAACCTGTCTGAGGGGTTGGCAGCAGCAGCAGCTGCAGTGAAACCCCGGGAAAGGTAGTTTGGCAGTACCCGGGTCTGTGTTAGAGACTCGGGGGAGCATGGAATTGTCTCCCCAATGCCAGAATGGCAATTCCATGATCTTAGACATGTTATATGGCCATTTTCGGAGTTACCATTGTGACGCTATACATAGGTAGTGACCTATGTATAGTGCACGCGTGTAATGGTGTCCCCACACTCACAAAGTCCAGGGAATTTGGCCTGAACGATGTGGGGGCACCTTGGCTAGTGTCAGGGTGCCCACACACTAAGTAACTTAGCACCCAACCTTCACCAGGTGAAGGTTAGACATATAGGTGACTTTTAAGTTACTTAAGTGCAGTGGTAAATGGCTGTGAAATAACGTGGACGTTATTTCACTCAGGCTGTAGTGGCAGGCCTGTGTAAGAATTGTCAGAGCTCCCTATGGGTGGCAAAAGAAATGCTGCAGCCCATAGGGATCTCCTGGAACCCCAATACCCTGGGTACCTCAGTACCATATACTAGGGAATTATAAGGGTGTTCCAGTATGCCAATGTGAATTGGTGAAATTGGTCACTTGCCTGTTAGTGACAATTTGGAAAGCAGAGAGAGCATAACCACTGAGGTTCTGGTTAGCAGAGCCTCAGTGAGACAGTTAGTCATCACACAGGGAACACATACAGGGCACACTTATGAGCACTGGGGCCATGGCTGGCAGGGTCCCAGTGACACATACACTAAAACAACATATATACAGTGAAATATGGGGGTAACATGCCAGGCAGGATGGTACTTTCCTACACCAATCCCTCTTCCTGGGCTATTTACAGTCTGCCTCTAGGGTGGGTCCTTAGATTTGGCATGCAAGATTCCAGGAGGACTCTTCTCCATCGTGTACTTCATCTTCTGTCCACCGGGACTGGAACTGGACCCTCTAGGAACCGACAATCTTGAACTCCAGTGATGACTCCGCTCTGCAACATTGTTTCTCTGGCTCCTACTAGCAACTGCAACATTTCCCTGGCTGTGCATCCTCTGAGGGTGATGAATCTTCAGTCTGCACAAGAAGCAAGACGGAATCTCCCTTGGAGTGAAGGAGTAACTCTCCTGCATCCGCAGGCACCAACTGCAACGACGACTGGCTGCGTGGATCTTCTCTCCTCCAGAGCTGCGTGGATCCTTAATCACAGGTGGTGGTCTGAAGTGGTCCCCTTGGTCCTCTCTACCAGCTATCCAACTTGGAAGACTTTAAGCCCTTTCCTCTCCTTGCAGGACAGTAACCCTGTGCTCTGCGTCTCTTGCAGCTAGCAAGGTTGTTTTGTTCCCCCTCAAAGGGATCTTCAGGCTCCAAGAAGACCAGGCCTCCAGCACTCTTCCATGCAAAGCACAGTCTCCTGCCTGCTGCTCCAGCGAAGTGGGACTCCTCTTCATGTATGCTAAGTGGGCCTCTCTGCGACTCTTGTGCCTGCTGCCTGTGGGTCGCCTGTGGGAGTTGCCTCTTCTTTTTGTGACTCTCCCAGCTGCTGAGGTTCACCCCAGACTCCCCACCTTGGGTCATTTCCCATGGGCCTGGCTGGTCCTCTTCAGCCTTGCAAAACCTTCTTCTCCGACTCCTGCATTTGGCAAGGCTAGTTGGTGGTTTTCCAGCACCATTGACTGACTACATCACGACCACTGGCGTGGGACATCACTTGCATCAATCAATCAATCAATCAATCAATCAGAGCATTTGTAAAGCGCACTACTCACCTGTGAGGGTCTCAAGGTGCTGATGGGAGGGGGGGCTGCTACTGCTCGAACAGCCATGTCTTGAGGGGTCTCCTAAAGGTAAGTAGGTCCTGTGTCTGTCGCAGGCGGGTGGGAAGAGTGTTCCACGTCTTGGCGGCGAGGTGGGAGAATGATCTGCCAGCGGCGGTCGTTCTGTGGAAGCGTGGGATGGTGGCGAGGGCAAGATCGGCAGAGCAAAGCTGTCGGGTCGGGGTGTAGAAGGAGAGCTGTCTGTTGAGGTATTCTGGTCCTGTGTTGTGCAGTGCCTTGTGAGCATGGGTGGGGAGTTTGAACCCGATTCTCTTGTTGACAGGGAGCCAGTGTAGGTCTCTTAGGTGGGCTGTGATGTGGCAGTAGCCAGGGATGTCCATGATGAGGCATGCAGAGGCGTTCTGTATCCGTTGCAGTCTTTTCTGGAGCTTAGCTGTGGTTCCTGCGTAGAAGGCATTGCCATAGTCCAGTTTGCTGCTCCTTCTGGTTTTATTGGGGACTCATTTGTAGATCTTCCGAAGCATGCAGAGGGTGTTGAAGCAGGAGGAAGAGATGGCGTTGACTTGCTGGGTCATTGATAGTGATGAGTCCAGGATGAATCCCAGGTTGTGTGCGTGGTTGTCAGTGTGGTTCCCAGTGTGGAAGGCCACCAGGAGTTGCTCTATGCAGAGGGGGTGGAGCCAAGGATGAGGACCTCAGTTTTGTCAGAATTCTGTTTCAGGCAGCTGTTCTTTAGCCACTCTGCGATGGCCTTCATTCCTTCGTGGAGGTTGGTTTTGGCGATGGCGGGGTCCGTCATGAGGGAGAGGATCAGCTGGGTGTCATTAGCGTATGAGACGATGTTGAGGTTGTGGGATCGGGCGATGTTTGCGAGTGGAGCCATGTAGACGTTAAAGAGGGTCGGGCTGAGAAACGATCCCTGGGGTACGCCACAGATTATTGTGGTAGCTTCAGTGCAGAATAGAGGGAGGCAGACTCTCTGAGTTCTGCCGGTGAGGAAGGAAGTGATCCAGTCCAGAGCTCTCTTGCAGATTCCTGCGTTGTTGAGGCATGTGCGTAGGGTGTGGTGGCAGACAGTGTCGAACGCGGCTGAGAGGTCCAGGAGGATGAGGGCCGCAGTTTTGCCGTTGCTAAGTATGGTCCTGATATCGTCGGGCGGCGATGAGGGCGGTTTCGGTGCTGTGGTTGCTGCGGAATCTGGATTGGGACAGGTCCAGAGTGTTGTTCTCCTCGAGGAAACGGGTCAGTTGTTTGCTGACAATTTTCTCTATGACTTTTGCCGGGAAGGGGAGCAGGGAGATGGGCCGGAAGTTCTTGAGGTCCTTTGGGTCAGCCTTTGGTTTCTTGAGGAGGGCGTTGATCTCTGCATGTTTCCAGCAATCTGGGAAGGTGGCGGTCTCGGAGGAACTGTTGATGATCTTTCGGAGTTGGGGTGCGATGACGGAGCGGTTGGGGAGCTCTTTCACGATGTTGAAGAGCTCCTTGTAGCTGTGTGCATTGTTGACGATGCATTCTTTGAAGGTGGTGTGGTTTTCCAGTGTCACTTCTTCTTGAGTCTTCGGCATGTTTGCTTGGATTATTGGAGGTTGGCGGTGAGCCAGAAGGCCTTTCTGTCGGTACGTCTGTTAGAAGGTTTGCTGATCGGGGCGAGAGTTTTGGCACAGTCGTCGATCCGTTGCCTGAGGTTACGGGCTGCTGTATCGGTGTCAGTGGTGTTTATAGGTTGGTTCTGGGAGAGGGTAGTGATCAGCTGGTCTTCGGTGACCTTGTTCCATCTTTGGTGGGGAATCCGTTTTGGGTGATGGTGTGTCGTGTTAGTGATGGAGTCGCTGAACTGCTGTTGGGGGCTGGGGGATCTGTAAATGAGGGTCCCTCTGAGGGTGGTGTTTGGGTCAGTGTGGATCTGGAAGTGCGGGTGTTCGGCAGTGCTGAGGGTGTCTTCGGTGCTGGTTGTGATTCTGAGGATATTCTTGTGGACAATGGCGATGCCTCCTCCTGGTCTGTTGGTGCGGTTTCTTTGGGTGATCTTGTAGCCGTCCGGGATGCCTATGGCGATGGGGGGCGCTGAGGAGGGGTTCATCCAGGTCTCGGTCAAGAAAGCGACATCTGGGGAGGCTGAGTTGAGTAGATTCCAGAATTCAACTGCGTGTTTGTGGACGGAGCGGGTGTTGAGTAGAATGCATCTGAGATGGTTGTGTCCTGCCCTGGTGGGTGGATCATTGGTGTGGAGGCTGGTGAAGATGCAGTTCCTGCAGGAGAAGGGTCCACGGGTGAGCTGCAGGGTGGCTTGATGGCAGGTGGATGAGCAACCAGTGTTGAGTGCGTGCAGGCGTCGTAGCAGAGTTGGGTGTTCAGCGGTGGGGGGGGGCACCAATCAGAGGTTCTGGCGCTGGGCACGGTCCAGGCACGTACGGGCACAGAAGGGCTTGCCTTTGGCACGCCAGCGGTGCGCTGCTGCCATTAAGTAGGGAGGGGGGAGGAGAGGACAGCTGGGAGGCGGGAGCGGGGCAAAAACAAAGTGAAAAAACGGGGCGGGGCAGCAGCAGCTGGAGTGCAGCGCGAGAGAGAGGAGGGGGCGAGGCTGCAGGGGCAGCAGCTGTGGGAGAGATAGGGGAGAGCAAGAGAGAGAGAGAGAGCAGAGTGAGGGGAGAGAAAAGCGCAGAAAGAGTGTAAAGCAGAAGCAAGGCAAAAGGAGCACTGTGGAGAACGAACTGCAAAAGGAGTACAAAGAGGGCAGACACGGAAGAGAAAGCACACAGAGAGCGAAGCAGAAAAAAGGAGGAGAGAGGAAGAGGGCAGCCTAGTAGGAAAGCAGAGTTCTCCCACTAGACACCAGGGATGAGGCGCAGGCAGAAGCCTGCAGGTGTAGGAGGGCCTCAAACTCCTGACAGAGGTCAGGAGTTCAGAGGAACGAGGGTTCTACTTACAGGTGGAGCTATGGAAGGCAGAGCTGTTCACTGGCCAGGTCAGTGGTATTGCTCACCAGGTCAATGGTATTGCATCACTTCTGGAACTCCTCTTCTGCTCCTGTGCTGCACTGCTGACTTTCTTCATCCACTGTCGACCTGGTCCTGCATCCACAGAAGGGTGGGTAGTGGCTCTTTGCCACATTTGGGCATTCCAAATCAAACTGGACTTGGTCCCCTTCTTTTGCAGGTCCTCTTCAGTCAAAATCCACCTTTGGTTTGTTCCAGTCTTGTCTGGGTCTTGCACAATCCTTTTCCAAAGCTCTCCTGTGGGTTGAGGGGAAAACCAGATACTTACCTCTTCTCTCCTGATCGCTGGGGGGGTACCCTGGTACTTACCTTTTGGGGTTCCTAGTTTCTCCAGCTCCCCTCTACCAATTCCACTTCCTTGGGTGGGGTACTGCCTTTCACATTCCACTTATTTGGTATGTGGTTTGGTCTCCCCCAAGGGCCTTCACTATTTGCTACTGTTTTTACTATTTGCTATTGCTTTCTATGCTAATCACTGATTTCTAATGTGTACATTGTAGGAAAGTACCATCTTGCCTGGCATGTTACCCCCATAATTCACTGTATATATGTTGTTTTAGTCTATGTGTCACTGGGACCCTGCCAGGCAGGGCCCCAGTGCTCATACGTATGTGCCCTGTGTGTGTTCCCTGTGTGATGCCTAACTGTCTCACTGAGGCTCTGCTAACCAGAACCTCAGTAGTTATGCTCTCTCTGCTTTCCGAATTTGTCACTAACAGGCTAGTGACTAAATTTACCAATTCACATTGGCATACTGGTACACCCATATAATTCCCTTGTATATGGTACTGAGGTACCCAGGGTATTGGGTTCCAGGAGATCCCTATGGGCTGCAGCATTTCTTTTGCCACCCATAGGGAGCTCTGACAATTCTTACACAGGCCTGCCACTGCAGCCTGCGTGAAATAATGTCCACGTTATTTCACAGCCATTTACCACTGCACATGAGTAACTTATAAGTCACCTATATGTCAAACCTTCACCTGGTGAAGGTTGGGTGCAAAATTACTTAGTGTGTGGGCACCCTAGCACTAGCCAAGGTGCCCCCACATCGTTCAGGGCAAATTCCCCGGACTTTGTGAGTGCTGGGACACCATTACATGTGTGCACTATACATAGGTATATGTATAGCGTCACAATGGTAACTCCGAACATGGCCATGTAACATGTTTAAGATCATTGAATTGTCCTCCCAATACAATCCTGGTATTGGGGGGACAATTCCATGATCCCCTGGCTCTCTAGCACAGAACCCGGGTACTGCCAAACTGCCTTTCCGGGTCTCCACTGCAGCTGCTGCTGCTGCCAACCCCTCAGACAGGTTTCTGCCCTCCTAGGGTCCAGGCAGCCCTGGCCCAGGAAGGCAGAACAAAGGATTTCCTCTGAGAGAGGTGTTACACCCTCTCCCTTTGGAAATAGGTGTGAAGGGCTGGGGAGGAGTAGCCTCCCCCAGCCTCTGGAAATGCTTTGATGGGCACAGATGGTGCCCATCTCTGCATAAGCCAGTCTACACCGGTTCAGGGATCCCCCAGCCCTGCTCTGGCGTGAAACTGGACAAAGGAAAGGGGAGTGACCACTCCCCTGACCAGTACCTCCCAGGGGAGGTGCCCAGAGCTCCTCCAGTGTGTCCCAGACCTCTGCCATCTTGGAAACAGAGGTGTTCAGGGCACACTGGACTGCTCTGAGTGGCCAATGCCAGCAGGTGACGTCAGAGGCTCCTTCTGATAGGCTCTTACCTCTCTTGGTAGACAATCCTCCTTCCTTGGTAGCCAAACCTGGCTATTTAGGGTCTCTGCTTTGGGGAATTCTTTAGATAACGAATGCAAGAGCTCACCAGAGTTCCTCTGCATCTCCCTCTTCAACTTCTACCATAGGGTCGACCGCTGACTGCTCCAGGACGCCTGCAAAACCGCAACAAAGTAGCAAGACGACTACCAGCAACATTGTAGCGCCTAATCCTGCCGGCTTTCTCAACTGTTTCCAGGTGGTGCATGCTCTGGGGGTAGCTTGCCTTCACCCTGCACCAGAAGCTCCGAAGAAATCTCCCATGGGTCGACGGAAACTTCCCCCTGCTAACGCAGGCACCAAAAGACTGCATCATTGGTCCTCTGGGTCCCCTCTCATCCTAACGAGCGTGGTCCCTGGAACACAGCAACTCTGTCCAAGTGACTCCCACAGTCCAGTGACTCATCAGTCCAAGTTTGGTGGAGGTAAGTCCTTGCCTCCCCATGCTAGACTGCAAAGCTGTGTACCTCATGATTTGCAGCTGCTCCTGTGCACTCTTCCAGGATTTCCTTCTTGCACAGCCAAGCCTGGGTCCCCAGCACTCCGTCCTGCAGTGCACAACTTTCTAGTCGTCCTCCAGCGTTGTGGAACTCCCTTTTGTGACTTCGCGTGGACTCCAGTTCACTTTACTCCAAAGTGCCTGTTGGGGTACTTCTGTGGGTGCTGCCTGCTTCTGTGAGGGCTCTCTGAGTTGCTGAGTGCCCCCTCTGTCTCCTCCTCCCCGTGGCGACATCCTGGTCCCTCCTGGGCCACAGCAGCACCCAAAAACCTCTACCTCGACCCTTGCAGCTAGCAAAGCTTGTTTGCGGTCTATCTGCGTGGGAACACCTCTGCAAGCTTCATCGCAACGTGGGACATCCGTCTTCCAAAGGAGAAGTTCCTAGTCCTCTTCTTTCTTGCAGAACTCCAAGCTTCTTCAAACCTGTGGCAGCTTCCTTGCACCTTCAACTGGCATTTCCTGGTCTCCTGCCCCCTCTCGACACTGTCGCGACTATTGGACTTGGTCCCCTTGTCTTTCAGGTACTCAGGTCTGGAAATCCATTGTCAGTGCACTGCTGGTGTGTGTTCTTCCTGCAGAATCCCCCTATCACGACTTCTGTGCTCTCTGGGGGTAGTAGGTGCACTTTACTCCTACTTTTCAGGGTCTTGGGGTGGGGTATTTTTCTAACCCTCAATGTTTTATTACAGTCCCAGCGACCCTCTACAAGCTCACATAGGTCTGGGGTCCATTCGTGGTTCGCATTCCACTTTTGGAGTATATAGTTTGTGTTGCCCCTATACCTATGTGCTCCTATTGCAACCTATTGTAATTTTACACTGTTTGCATTACGTTTCTTGCTATTACTTACCTAATTTTGGGTTGTGTACATATAACTTGTGTATATAGATTACCTTCTTACTGAGGGTACTCGCTGAGATACTTTTGGCATATTGTCATAAAAATGAAGTACCTTTATTTTGAGTAACTCTGTGTATTGTGTTTTCTTCTGATATTGTGCATATGATATAAGTGCTATAGTAGGAGCTTTGTATGTCTCCTAGTTCAGCCTAAACTGCGTTGCCATAGCTACCTTCTATCAGTCTAAGCTGCTAAAACACCTCTAATCTACTAATAAGGGATAACTGGACCTGGCACAAGGTGTAAGTACCCTTGGTACCCACTACAAGACAGGCCAGCCTTCTACATAATAGTGTGTTTTCTTACCTCCTATTGGAGTATTGCCTATTCAGTATTTTAGTCTTTGTTACTATAATAAAGTACCTTTATTTTTGTCACACTGTGTGGTTCCTTCATGTATGTAAGTGCTGTGTGACTGTAGTGGTATTGCCTAAGATTTGCATGTCTCTTAAATATGTCTTGGCTGCTCATCCACAGCTACCTCTGGACAGCCCTGGCTTCCTAGACACTGTTTACACCTCACTAATAGGGGACACCTGGACCTGGTATAAAGTGATAACACCATAGGTGCTCACCACACACCAGGCCAGCTTCCTACATTAATTATAGAAGTGCAGTTTGTGAATAGGAATAGGCTTACTCTTTTATGGTTGGGTGGATGCCCATAAACCCCACATTATTTCACTCTTAGCCCCTCCTATTTTGAAGTAGGTATTTCCCACCACTCACCCCTGTCTTTTTCACATTTACCACTAAAATGTATACTTACATGTGCACAGACACTGCAACCAAGGAGCAAGATTGATGTACAGAAAATGATAGGAGAGTCTGGGCAGAACCCCTGCATGTGGGCTTGTGAATTGTATTTTTAAATATGTTAATAGTTTTACTGTAGTATTACTAAACATACTATAAAATGTAGGTTGTAATATGCCCCATCATGTGAAGCAGGACTGCTAAAGATAAGGTAGCTTTATTATGCAACAGAACAGCAAACGGGGACCAAACTTTGTCTGAATGTACAGCACGTTCAGCAAGTGCGGAAGCCCAGTACCAACAAATAAATAACTTAGGGGCATATTTGTTAAAGAGTTGCTTCGCCCTTGTGCCAAGAGAGACGCAACTCTAAAGTTAGATTTATCCTGCTTAGCCTTGCCTAACTTGATAAATCTAGAGTAACCTACTACACTGCAAACCGCTGTGTTGCATTACTCTGCCCTGGGAAGGCATTCCATGGGTGAAGCATGGGTGTTCTCATGCATCCACCTATGGATTCTGGCGCATTCCCAGATTTACCATTACTGGTAGACCTAGAAATGCGTTAAAATCCTGTGACTCCACAGGTGCAGCATAACAAGGAGAAATATCTTTATTTCTCCTTGTTACTTCCTTTTTCCATGTATGCTGCATTCTGCAGCACACATAGAAGAGGAATATACGTCTCAGGATTGTTTTTGTGCAGGAAGGTGTCTCTTCATGCACAAAAAACAATCCTGCTTACAATGCAGGCACCCTTGCACTATTGTTGAAGGGTGTCTGCATTGGTAGTAGGCAGCAAATTGTGCACCAACGCAGGGAAAAGACATGAATGCGCTCTACAATGTTAAGTAAGGCGCATTCCTGCCCTTTCCCTATCACGAAGGTCAGCGCAGCATGTAACTTGCTGCTCTGCGTGATTTCTTAATACACATCCTCATAAATGTTGAGGCATGCCACTGTGCACATCAAACTGTTATGGAGATTTGTAGAGCCTACTATCATCCGGGAGGCTATGTAAGTTCTGAGCAGGTGTGAGTCTAGTCACACCTAAGGCTTTGTCAGGCTATTTGAAAAGTCAGATATTCAACTTCTTGTGGAGTTGAGGAAATGAGGAGGAGGCTCTTATGTGCAGCAGCAGGTCGTTCTACGCTTTAGGAGCTATGTAGGAGAAGGCTTGCATGCCGGATCTGGTTTTCCTCATGTGGGGAATATGTCCAAGTTGAAGTTTGAATTGTGCTCATCTGTGAATGGGGAGCCAGTGGAGCACCTTCAAGTATGGTGTTATGTCAGTGCAGCATGGGAGGTTGAGAGTGACTCTGCCTGCCGAGTTCTGAATGGTCTCTTCCTTAGTCCAGCTTGTTTGTAACCAAGGCTTGTGTTATGGATTTCTGGGTGCTAACTGTAGAAAGGTAGCCTCTTTCTGGCCTTGTTACTCCCACTTTTAGCATGTTTGTGAGAATATGTCAGGGTGTTTTTACTGTCTCACTGAGATCCTGCTAGCCAGGGCCCAGTGCTCATAGTGAAGACCCTATGTTGTCAGTATGTTTGATATGTGTCATTGGGATCCTGCTAGCCAGGACCCCAGTCCTCATACGTTTGTGGCCTATGTGTGTTCCCTGTGTGGTGCCTAACTGTATCACTGAGGCTCTGCTAACCAGAACCTCAGTGTTTATGCTCTCTCTGCTTTAAAATTGTCACTGCAGGCTAGTGACTAATTTTACCAATTCTGATTGGCACACTGGAACACCCTTATAATTCCCTAGTATATGGTACCTAGGTACCCAGGTTATTGGGGTTCCAGGATATCCCTATGGGCTGCAGCTTTCTTTTGCCACCCATAGGGAGCTCAGACAATTCTTACACAGGACTGCCACTGCAGCCTGAGTGAAATAACGTCCATGTTATTTCACAGCCATTTTACACTGCACTTAATTAACTTATAAGTCACCTATATGTCTAACCCTCACTTGGTGAAGGTTAGGTGCAAAGTTACTTAGTGTGAGGGCACCCTGGCACTAGCCAAGGTGCCCCCACATTCTTCAGGGCATATTCCCCGGACTTTGTGAGTGTGGGGACACCATTAGACGCATGCACTACATATAGGTCAATACCTATATGTAGCGTCACAATGGTAACTCCGAACATGGCCATGTAACATGTCTAGGATCATGGAATTGTCACCCCAATACCATTCTGGTATTGGGGGGACAATTACATGCATCCCTGGGTCTCCAGCATAGACCCCGGGTACTGCCAGGCTAGCTTTCCGGGGCTTTCTCTGCAGCTATCGCTGCTGCCACCACTCATACAGGTTTCTGCCCCCCTGAGGCCTGAGCAGCCCAGTCCCAGGAGGGCAGAACACAGGATTTCCTCTGAGAGAGGGTGTTACACCCTCTCCCTTTGGAAATAGGTGTGAAGGCCTGGGAGGAGTAGCCTCTCCTGGCCTCTGGAAATGCTTTGAAGGGCACAGATGGTGCCCTCCTTGCATAAGCCAGTCTACACCGGTTCAGGGATCGCCCCAGCCCTGCTCTGGCGCGAAACTGGACAAAGGAAAGGGGAGTGACCACTCCCCTGACCAGCACCTCTCACGGGAGGTGCCCAGAGCTCCTCCAGTGTGTCCCAGACCTCTGCCATCTTGGATGCAGAGGTGTGAGGGCACAATGGGCAGCTCTGAGTGGCCAGTGCCAGCAGGTGACGTCAGAGACCCCTCCTGATAGGTGCTTACCTTTCTCTGTAGCCAGTCCTCCTGTGTGGGCTATTTAGGGTCTCTCCTGTGGGTATCTCACCAGATAACGAATGCAAGAGCTCACCAGAGTTCCTCTGCACTTCCCTCTTCGACTTCTGCCAAGGATCGACCGCTGACTGCTCCAGGACGCCTGCAAAACCGCAACAAAGTAGCAAGAAGATTACCAGCAACATTGTAGCGCCTCATCATGCCGGCTTTCTCGACTGTTTCCTGGTGGTGCATGCTCTGAGGGCTGTCTGCCTTCAACCTGCACTGAAAGCCAAAAGAAATCTCCCATGGGTCGACGGAATCTTCCCCCTGCCAACGCAGGCACCAAACGTCTGCATCACCAGTCCTCTGGGTCCCCTCTCATCCTGACGAGCATGGTCCCTGGAACTCAGGAGCTGGGTCCAAGTGTCTTTGACAGTCCAGTGGCCCTTCTGTTCAAATTTGGTGGAGCTAAGTCCTTGCCTCCCCACACCAGACAGTAATCCTGTGTACTGCCTGAACTGCAGCTGCTCGGGCTTCTGTGCACTTTTGCAAGACTTCCTTTGTGCACAGCCTAGCCCAGGTCCCCACCACTCTGTTGTGCATTGCCCAACTCGCTGAGTTGGACTCAGACGTCATGGGACCCTCTTTTGTTATTCTCAGTCGACCGTCATCCTCAGATCTTCTAAGTGCCTGTTCAGGTGCTTCTGTGGGTGCTGCCTGCGTCTGCGTGGGCTCTATGTGTTGCTGAGCGCCCCCTCTGTCTCCTCCTCCAAGGGGCGACCTCCTGGTCCTTCCTGGGCCCTGCCAGCACACAAAATCCTCAACCACAACTCTTGCAGTTAGCAAGGCTTGTTTGCGGACTTTCTGTGTGGAAACAACTCTGCACCCTCCAGCACGCTGTGGGACATCTTCTGAGCAAATGAGAAGTTCCTGGCTCCTTCCGTTGTTGCCGAATCTTTGGCTTCTTCCACCCAGAGGCAGCCCTTTTGCACCTTCATCCGGGGTTTAGTGGGCTCCTGCCCCCCCTGGACGCTTGAGTGACTCTTGGACTTGGTCCCCTTCCTTTACAGGTCCTCAGGTCCAGGAATCCATCTTCAGTGCTTTGCAGTCAGTTGTTGCCTTTGCAGAATCCCCTATCTCGACTTTTCTGTCTTTCTGGGGTAGTAGGGTAACTTTACTCATACTTTTCAGGATCTTGGAGTGGGGTATCTTGGACACCCTTAGGCCCATATTTATACTTTTTTAGCGCCGCATTTGCGCCACTTTGTGATGCAAAAACGGCGCAAACTTGCAAAATACAATTGTATTTTGCAAGTTTGCGCCGCTTTTGCGTAAACAAATGACGCAAGTGGGGCGCAAAAAAACTATAAATATGGCCCTTAGTGTTTTCTTACACTCCCAGCGACCCTCTACACACTACACTAGGCCTGAGGTCCATTTGTGGTTCGCATTCCACTTTTGGAGTATATGGTTTGTGTTGCCCCTAGGCCTATTCTTCCTTATTGCATTCTATTGTTTCTACAGAGTTTGCACTAGTTTTTTTAACTGTTTACTTAGCTGATTTGGTTTGTGTGTGTATATTTTGTGTATATTACTTACCTCCTAAGGGAGTATATCCTCTGAGATACTTTTGGTATATTGTCACTAAAATAAAGTACCTTTATTTTTAGTAACTGAGTACTGTGTTTTCTTATGATATAGTGCTAAGTGATATAAGTGGTATAGTAGGAGCTTTGCATGTCTCCTAGTTCAGCCTAAGCTGCTCTGCTATAGCTACCTCTATCAGCCTAAGCTGCTAGAACACTACTAATCTACTAATAAGGGATAACTGGACCTAGCACAAGGTGTAAGTACCATCAGGTACCCACTATAAGCCAGGCCAGCCTCCTACATTGATAAATGATAAATTTCTGCTACATTTTGCATTGTGCTGTGCCATGCGAGGTTCTGCAATTGTAGTTAATATAGCCCTCGACATCCGGGGCTGTTTAAATTCCAGAAGTCACTGCATGGAAGAAATCATAGGAGTATGCAATTACTCCAAGGGTGTAACCAATCTCTAAGGTGAGCTACAAGGTAGTGTGTGTCTTTAGAGATGTCTTATATGTGAGCATACAAATGAAGACTAGAGCATGCACATGCAAGAAACCTTGAATTGAGCAACAGAGAATCTTGGGCATTAGATAATCCTAGAGCTTCCATACAATACAATACAAGCTTAATTGTGAACTATGTATTGCAAAGCAACAAGCACAATAATAACAATTATATGGAACTTATCTGGATGTATTTTCTTTCTTTGTTTTTAGTTTTTGCCATGTTTTAGCCCTGAACATTTTCTTGGTGGTCCTTAGCTCTCTGATGGCTAAGTTCTACCCCAACATTGGAAGCATCATCAGGTGAGTGTAACCAATGGGGTGCGTGCTGTGTTCAAGTGTCCTCTCCCCATAGGAGAGAAGTACTTTGCTCTGATGGTGACCTAGTGCTAAGGGATGAGCATCTTGGCAATATGTGTGCCCCCTAGATTCACGCATCTCACAGATTTACAGATGCTATCGCCACCCTGCGCCAGACGAAATGCAGGGTCCACCATAAGCCAATGGATCTGGGCTTTGACTGCAGACTTCTGCTGGCCCCTGCCCTCTTTTTGACAGTCCTGAATGACGGAAACATTGTGTAGGAAGGTAGCCTCTTTCTAGCCTTGTTACCCCCACGTTTTGCCTGTTTGTGAGTATATGTCAGGTTTTTTTTACTGTCTCACTGGGATCCTGCTAGCCAGGGCCCAGTGCTCATAGTGAAAACCCTATGTTGTCAGCGACTCTTGGACTTGGTCCCCTTCCTTTACAGGTCCTCAGGTCCAGGAATCCGTCTTCAGTGTTTTGCTGGTGCTTGTGGTTCTTGCAGAATCCCCTACTCCGACTATTCTGTCTTTCTGTGGTAGTAGGGTAACTTTACTCCTACTTTTCAGGGTCTTGGGGTGGGGTATTTTGGACACCCTTACTGTTTTCTCACAGTCCCAGCGACCCTCTACGACCTACCATAGGCTTGGGGTCCATTTGTGATTCGCATTCCACTTTTGGAGTATATAGGTTGTGTTGCCCCTAGGCCTATTCCTACCTATTGCATTCTATTGTGATTCTACATTGTTTGCACTACTTCTCTTACTGTTACTTATCTGTTTTGGGTTTGTGTACATATAATTTGTGTATATTACTTACCTCCTAAGTGAGGGTATCCAGCCTCGTACACATTCTTATGTCTAATGAGGAGGAAGGTACGGGCAGTACATTAGCTCTTTTACAGAAAGACTCTTTCTTTCCTCCCCTGCCCTGATCTTCTTTCTTCCTTTGGGTACCTGTGTCCCAGGCTGAGACCTGCCATGCACTACTCTTATTACCATATCCCATGAATTAATAATATATACAGTGACTGTATGTCCAGGGCCTGATTTATGTCTTAACGGTGAAATATCCCGTCCGCCTTAATATTACCATTAGATATCCTATGGAGATCGTAAAAAGGCAGATGGGCTATCCTTCATGCTTGTGACAGAGTATTTCCTCTGCCAAGACCTAAATCAGGCCCTTAGGGGCATATTTATACTCTGTTTGCGCCGAATGTGCGTCAAAAAGTTTGACGCACATTCGGCGCAAACCATGCACCATCTTTAAACTTTAACACCGGAGCCCGCGGACGTCAAAATTCCTCTGTGCGAGTCATTTTTTGGATGCGGGAAACTGCCTTGCATTAATGACAGGTAGGCGTTTCCGCCCAAAAAATGACTTCAAGGCCTGTGCGCCTTATTTATACTCCCAAGTCATTTTGACGCACAGGAGAGGGCGGGCCTTAAAAAACGGCGCACAGCATGATGTGCACCGTTTTTTAATGCCTGGGTCAGTGCAGGTGTTAAGGGACCTGTGGGTTCACTACCATGGTCCCCAGGGACACCCCCCAGGGACACCCCCTGCCACCCTCGCCCACCCATGGCGGACACCCATGGATTGGGGGGACCCATCCCAGGTAAGTACAGGTAAATTGAGGTAAGTATTTTTTGTTATTTTTTTATATTGGCATGGGGGGGCCTAATTTGGGCACCCCCTACATGCCACTGTGCCCACTGACCCTGCCCAGGGGACAGACGTCCCCTGGGCATGGCCACTGGGCAAGGGGACATGACTCCTGTCTTTGCTAAGACAGGGGTAATTTCAATGGTGGTTGTGCATCAAAAAATGGCACAAGTCCGGTTTGAGGCATGATTTTTGCCTCAAACCTGACTTTCACCATTTTTTGATGCTCAACCCCCATTTTCCCCTATGCCGGCGCTGCCTGGTTTGAGTCTTTTTTTTTTACTCTGACCAGTCCGCAGCGCCGGCTAACGTCATTCCTTAAATAAGGTGCCCACATGGCATGTAGAAATGGCGTTCGCCGGCGGTAAAATTTTTGACGCAAACCAGCGCCGGTGCTGGTTTGCATCAAAAAGTATAAATATGGGCCTTAGTTTCTAAATCTGCATCGCCTTTCAATGTTAGCCTTAATTGTGTGGCTGCAACAGTTTCTGCATTTCAGGGAGCAGCTCACTAGTACCCAGTGCTAATAGTCCAGCAATGACAGGGAATAATTACTACAATAACTACCTACTACATCCTAGTTCCCTTTTCTAAGTTACCCTCTTGAGGGGTGTGCCATAAATCAGCACCATAACTGTCTGTTTGCATCACTGTATGCACATTTGATTAAATATAATAGCCATTTTACATAACCCTGGTTAATAGGTAGAATGTTTGCATTTTAGAACTGCCTGTCTTAAGGAATAGCTACTCCTCACACTCTGGAATCCTGGTCCTTCCAATAAAATAACATGTCATGATCCTCTCTTTATACTGGCATCCAACACACCAATGAATTGAGGGTGTATGAACACTTATTGAGCTAACCCCATTACTAATCTATATGAACACACCAAAATGCTACTGAGAATGAATACTGAGTGAATGACACTGAATGGCCTATTTATGAGGCTGCTTGTGTTGCTCATGCACCATGCAATGTGGTGCAAGAGTGACGCAAATCGTAAGACAGATTTGTGAAACCACGCAATGCCAATTGATTGTCTCTGAGTGGCTCCAAAAATATGAAGTAACGCAATGCAGCATAAATCCCAGCAGTGCATTACCCTGCCCTAGGAAGGTGTTCCATGTGTGTTGCGTGGGTGTTGCCACGCAAATCCATCGGATGTTGACACATTCTCAGATTTACATGAATGTGTAAATTTGGGAATGCAGCAAAATCTTACACCTTCCATTGCTTACTTACCGGGTTCTTCAGATCCTGGCAGAATTCAACTACTTGCCGTGCTCCACTGCTGGCTCGCCTTGCACAAACTGCTATAATTACAGGTGTCTGCTTTGTCTGCAGGGAAGACGTTTGGAAAAAGTGGTCCCACGGACTCTGCAGAAACACTTTTGACAAAGTTGTAAATGGAAGATGAGTGGGGGGGCGGGCTTGAGTTCTTGCAACTTGCATACATTCTTTCCCATTGCAAAAACAAACCTCCAAGCAAAGATTTCATATCTTTTTTTTAATGATTATTTATTTAATCATTATATAAAAGCAAACATACAACAATATACATACATTAAATTAAAAGGTCGTGAGTGAGAGTTTCTGAATTACTGGCATACATAACATTCTAACCCATAGCCTATAATGATAAACAATGTGACAAAAATAAATTAACTACATCTCCAGGTTAACGCTGTAATAGAATTGTCATTAACAATGAGATATTTATCTGTATAGCGCAGTCACAACATCGAGGCCATGGCGTGTATGTGCTCTGATATAATAGAAAAAATATACCAGCGACCAGCATATTTAAAGGGAAAAGTAAATAGGCAGTGAGGGGGTAAAGGAGAGCAACATATTCAAGCAGTTATATCCATCATCGTAGCATCAGGGAGACAGAATCTCAAACAGAGTAACATATGGAACGATCAGTTGTATTTTATTCATCGCCTCCCATAGTAGACTCCAGGTATGATCGCAGTGGAGCCCAGATATCTTTCGGCCGTGAGCCCTCATGGGCCAGTTCCCCAAAAATCATTAGTTGTTCTTGACAGTATGAGGCGTCTGTCAGCCAATCCCGCATTCGCGGGTGCGGCCTCGTCCCCAGCACATCACAACCCTATGCTTAGCCAGCAACAGCAGCAGGCCTACCAGTCTTCTGCAGCTCGACGGCACCCCCTCTACACATACAAGCAGCGCCAGTTGGAGGGAGGCAGGCAAGTCCAAGCCGGTCATCTCCTCAAGTACGTGTATAACCTCTAGCCAATAGGCGGAAACGCCCCAACAATGCCACACAAGATGTAAGAACCCAGCATCAGGAGCATGGCATCTCTCACAACTTGCATCTGCGCGCAGGCCTATGGTGTGTAACTTTCTAGGGGTATAATATAAACGATGCAGGAGTTTAAAATGTATCAGGCGCAGCCTGTAATTTGGTGATAACACTCTCATATGCGCACAGCACTTTTGCCATTCCTCCTCAGAAATACTCTCACCTATATCCGCCTCCCATCTAGCTCTGGCAGATAGGCCAGTGCTCCCGCGCTGGACCTGAGTATTCTTATATAATTTAGTAATCAGCCTGCAAGGGGACGGCGCGCTGCACATCGTCTCTAATGCCTGGCATGTCAAAGGCGTTCCAGGGAGGTCAGAAAAGCGGGAGCGGAGCATCGCACATATTCGCAGCACATACAGCCTATTTAAAACAGTATTGCGTCCATCTACAAGTGCCATTTCCGGGGAGATCAATCGCCCCTCGGCAAACCAGTCACCCAACTTAATCAGATTTGAGTCATGAAGGAAACCGCGCAGCCGAGCATCCCGATACATCCGCTCATCCGCAACATCGAGCACAGACATCAACGGGACGAAGGGCTCTCTCACGCCGCAGTGATGCAGCAGGGTGGACCAAGCTTGGGCCGTGCACGCAACCGCGTCCACCCCACGAGGCCGAGATCTGGTGGGGTTCTCCAAGATCCAAGATAGACAGTCTGGCCAGACCGAGTCACCTTTAGGGGCGAGGTGCGGCAAAAAGCGGATAGGGTGAATCCAGTAGTGTGCGAAGTGTGCCTGGGCACAGTAATAATAGAGTTCCAAGACGGGGGCAGCCAGGCCACCCAACTCAAAGGGTAACGTAAGTGTCTCCCAGGAGATCCTGGGCTGTCGACCCACCCAGATCAATCGTATCATAGCAGAGCGGAGTCGTCGCAGAAAATGCACAGTGAGATGTATAGGAATGTTTACAAACAAGTATAGAAATTCTGGCAATATCTCCATCTTTGCAATGGCAATACGTCCAGTTAACGAAAGGGGCAGCGATCTCCATATTTCCACCTTCTCTTCCAGCCAAGTGATAGCCCTGCCATAATTGGCCTGCCAGAGTGCCTCCACATCCTGACTCAACCAGATTCCTAAATATCTAACGGGTTCATCCGTCCAACTGAGCGGGTACCGGGAAGGAGATCTCATCGTTTTGTTAGAAAGGGGCATCACAACCGACTTGGACCAGTTAATGTCAATGCCAGAGAAAGTGCTGAAACGCACTATTTCATCCAGCAGGACGTTGGGGTTTAGACGTGGCTCTCGGACATAAAGCGCAATGTCATCCGCCTACATAGAGACAAGTATTGGGCGCTGGCAGTAAGCCAGCCCCTGGTCTCGATGGTGTTGCCTCAAGCGTGCAGCCAGGGGCTCCACTGCAAAAAGCAGCGGCGATAGAGGGCATCCCTGTCGAGTGCCCCGAACCCCCGGAAAGGGATCAGAGACACTTCCATTTAATCACAGTCTGGCAGTGGGATTCGTATACAATAAACAAATCAGTTTCACAATCGCGCACTGATGCCCCCTCTGGTGAGTAGCTCGAACATATATGTCCAAGCTAATTAGTCAAAAGGTTTAGTAGAGTCTAAGAATACCGCAGCCGCGCCGTCTTCAGCATCAGTTGTGCCTGGAACTGCAAAGTACGTCCGTAAGTTATGCGATGTAGATCAACCCGGTACAAATCCAGGCTGGTCTGGGAGGAGCAGTTTGGGGAGTAGAGGCTGTAGTCGCGCTGCTATCATTTTGGCCATGATTTTGTTGTCTATATTAATCATAGAGAGGGGGCGATACGAGTCGCAGCAGCACTGGTCTTTGCCAGGTTTCGAAACTGTAACTATCAAAGCGTCGCACAGGGAGTCAGGGAGCACACCAGTCTCCATCGCCTCTGCATATACTTCAAGAAGATGAGGGGCTAAAATCTCTGTGAATTCCTTATAGAAGGCCGGGGTTAGGCCATCGAGTCCGGGGGATTTATCTCCGGGCAGACTCTGGATGGCTGATTTTATCTCCTCTATTGTAAAGGGAACATCTAGATAGGATCTGTGTGCATCATCGAGCCAAAGAAGGCTAATCTCTGAGAAATAAGCCTGCGCCGCCTCAGAGTCTAGGCCAGAGGGCTCCTGGTATAACTTCACAAAAAAATCAGTGAACACCTGCATGACCCCTTCCATCCCCACCACGCACTTGCCCATTGCGTCTTCTATCTCAGTAACATAGGCGGTCATTCTGACCTTACCGCCGTCGGAACACTGCACCGCGGTCGAAAGACCGCGGCGGTGATTCTGACATTTGCCCTGGGCTGGCGGGCGGCTGCCAAAAGGCCACCCGCCAGCCCAGGGCAAATCAACCTTCCCACTAGGATGCCGGCTCAGAATTGAGCCGGCGGAGTGGGAAGGTGCGATGGGTGCAGTTGCACCCGTCGCGTATTTCAGTGTCTGCTGGGCAGACACTGAAATACTTTTTGGGGCCCTCTTACGGGGGCCCCTGCCGTGCCCATGCCATTGGCCGCGGCACCCCCTACCGCCATCCTGTTCATGGCGGGAGAGCCGCCATGGACAGGATGGCGGTAGGGGGTGTCTGAATCCCCAAAGCGGCGGAGCGCGCTCCGCCGCCATGGAGGATTCAGACGGGCAGCGGAAAGTCGGCGGTAGCCCGCCGGCTTTCCGCTTCTGGCCGCGGCTGTACCGCCGCGGTCAGAATGCCCGGCGGAGCACCGCCAGCCTGTTGGCGGTGCTACCGCCGACCTCCGCCCTGGCGGTAATTACCGCCAGGGTGAGAATGAGGCCCATAGTCACTAGCCCACGCCCTGCGCAGCATGTTCGCCAGAGTGCGTCCCGCCCGATCTCCCTCCCCATATCTCCTCACCTTTGCGTGTTTTCCCAGGAAGCAGATTTCCCGGAGAGATGCCTCTTCATACTGGGACATAGTGTTTCAAAGGCACGCAAGAGTATCACCAGACCAACCCAGCACCAGGCGCTGTTCCAGGTCTGAGATCTGGGCCTCCAATACAGTCAACTCACGCTGAAGCGTTTGGAGTACATGGTGCTGTTTCGAGATGCACACCCTACGAATGACCATCTTAAAGGCTCCCAAATTGTACCAGCCGAGCGCACCGAACCGACATTCTCCTTGAAATAGTGGTTAATAGCCTTGTGAATCTCCTCCCGAAATACACCATCTCGGAGAGTCCCCTGAGGTAGGTGCCACATATATGCCCTTCCAGGCCCCCCCGGCACAGCTAGAACAAGCCTGACAGACGAGTGGTCTGACAGGGTTCTCGCCAAGTGATCCACCGATTGTGTCCAGAGTTCCACGTCCCGAGGCCCCAGCCAGCAGTCTATACGACACCAGATGTTATGCATATAGTTGACACACGCCCCCTCTCTTTTATCCCCATGTTTCACCCTCCAGAGATCAACCAGGGAGCCCTCATCCATCACCGATCCCAGCGCCCTAGTGGCAGCAGAGTGCTGCACTTTGGCCCAGCTCTCGCGATCCATCACCGGATCAAGAATTACATTGAAATCTCGGCCCCAGATCACTGTACCGCTGCCCAGTGTGCTAATCAAATGCCATACCTCACAGAAGAAGTCGGGTCATCTGTATTAGGGCCATATACTGCGACAAGCCTGCAAGCTCTGTCCAGCAGCGTGCCACTTAACAAAACATATTTGCCATTTGGATCTACGATTTCTTTCTGTTTTCGCCAAGGCAAGCCCCTGCGCAGCAGAATTGCCACGCCTCTTGCATAGCTAGAATATACTGCACAGTGGCATTCTCCTATCCAACCACCCCTCAACCCGCCCTGCGTAGCTGCCGTCAAGTGAGTCTTCTGTAGCATGCATATATCAATTTCGTGGCATTTAACATATGCAGACACCAGCCAAATCTTGCGTCGGTCATTCAAGCCTCGCACGTTCCAAGATAAACATTTAATTGATGTCATGTCTCCCTATGCGTTGCATCACTCTGGATGTTTCATCACATCTCTGTAACACTCCCTCTCTGCCTCCAATCACACTCACGGAATGGAAAAAAGGAAAAAAGTACAGAAAGAAAAACAGAAACAAGAAAATATACATCCAAGCCTCCCTCCCACGCAGAACCCCCAATCTGGTCAGTGCTAAGTACCCATCCCTGAAACATCGCAAACTTCAACCCTAACAAGTGACACATCATTGGGACTCATCCAGAGGGCGTGTGCTAGACCATCCATCCCGCCGCCCATAGTTTGGGGTGGGGGAGGGTGGGGCATAGGGCCCAAATTCAAACCTAATATTGAAACGACTGTCATAACTTTGCTATTAATAGAACGCCCTTGTAGCCGCAGCGCAGCGGTCTTCACCACCAAGTCCCAGTTAATCATTGTCACTTAAAGATGGACGTTCAGCTCCCGAGGCGTCTGCGTCCACAGCTGCAGACCACTTGGGGACCGTTTTAGCAAACTTGGCGGCCAGCTTGGTATCAGTAAAGAAATGTGATTTTCCTCCATGTTGCACCCTAAGCTTCACGGGATAGATGAGGGAGAATCTGGCATCTGTTTGGCTTAGGGTGCGTTTAACCGGCATGAATGCCTTGCGTGCCGCCTGTACGCTTGGAGTATAATCCGGGAAGATACCCAAGTCTGAGTTTTTGTAAGTCAATGGTCGTCTGTCCCTGGAGAGTCTAAGGACCATGTCCCTATCGCAATAGTTTAATAGGTGAGCTATAATAGGGCGTGGCAGAGTGCCAGGCGGGGGACGAGGTCCCAGGGATCTACGTGCTCTCTCAACTACCAACAGTTGTGAAAATTCGCCGGGGAAGAGATCGGAGAGCATACCTTCCACAAAGTCCTCCATTCTACCCATGTCAGCAGATTCCGGAAGACCAATTATTCAAATGTTATTGCGTCGCGACCTGGCTTCCAAATCCTCAATCTTGTTTCGTATAACTTCAAGTACGCGCTCCATGCGCAGCAGCTGTTCCCGTTCGCTGTTATGTTGATCCTCCAACTCAGACGTGTGCACCTTGAGCTGATCAAACCAGGAGTCATGGTCATCTACTCTTGCCCTGATGCGATCCATCCGTTCAGTCAGGTGGTCGAGCTTGGAAACTATGCCAGAGAGGCTACTTTTTAGATCTAGAAACATGGTCTTGACTGACATGTCCGAGTCGCCCTCCACCATGGGCGTCCCCTCCGACTGTGAGGCAGAGGTGACGCCCCTCTTCCTACTGCCCTCGAAGGCAAGTTTCGCCTGGCGTTGATCCGTCTTGCCCATTTTCACCAATCTCTCTAGAATTCGATGTACAGAAGGTGTTCGGAGTGCAGGGCCAAAGAATGATGTAGGTTGTAAGTCTCAGCCGCAAGGAGCGTCACAGGCACGACCAGGAGCCACCACGACCAACCGGCCCGCAGTGGGCAACTGACCCAGCCCCCGCTCCACAGGGGCCTCCTCCAGCCCTCGCATCGGGGTTACAGCGCTGGAATCAACTGCTTCCCAAAGTCCACAATGGGGGAGAGAGGATCCAACAGGGGCAGTCCGACCATCCAGAGGCAGGGTCCGCACTCCCCACCCAGCCCGACAAGGCCGGCGACAGAGCCCCCTCAAGGCACAGTATAGGTGCGAGGCCAGGCGCAAGGGCTGTTCTCCGGGTTCCCCACACAGCCAGGGGACCCCACCAACCTCGCCAGGAGCAGGACTCAGCATAGTCACAGCACAGGGGGCCCCCCACAAGTGGCAGTTCAGCGGGCCTCTATCTGGCCCAGGGACCCAGATCCCCCACCTCCAGGCCCCTCAGCAACAGTGGGGGGAGGAGGCAGACAGATGACTCACCTCCCCGTCAGCACCAGGGCCGAGACGTCCCCAGCGCCAGTGGCGATCCCCTCAGGTGCGCGGGGAATCCCATCCAGTCATGCCGGGGATTCTCCGACGAAAGGCTGCAAAAGGAAAATCCCCCAGTCTCGTGAAGGGTGCAGACCAAGCCCCCGGGAAAGCAGCAAGACCCAAAGCGCAATCGGGGGTCGCGGCACACACCAGCCACCGGTCCAACCCCGGAAACAAAAGCCGCCGCCCCCCCTAGCAACCAGAAGGAGTCCGCGCCGCAGCGTCCCACCCGAAGTCCGCCGTCCACAAGAGGAGCTCCAGGCAGGGCCCTCCCTCAGCGTCTCAGGTCCAGTGGGAGCCGAGGCGCCCGCCCAACAGCGTCAGGAAAATCTGGGCTAAGGCTCCAATACGGGGTCCGCCATTGGAGCAGCAGCGGCACACATCCGCCTGGAGCAGCCCGTTGGTAAATTCGTCAGGAGGCAGCCACTTCGAGAGAAGAATTGCACGGATTATGCCCAGGCCCCGGCAGAGGTTCACGGTGTGACGGCCATCTTGCCGGCGGCTTAGCCACGCCCCAAAGATTTCATATCTTTTACAGAAAGAAGCAAATGTCCTCACATACATGATTTTTTGTTCCCATGCTGGAATGCTGTTGTTATTTTACATTCCTGGATCTTCCATGCCCGTCATTGTGTACCTGTGCAGGCAAAATGTATGTCGGAAGGGCTAGTCTCAGCAGAGTAGCCTTTAATGCACCCTGACCGTCACCTCTGTGGGAGACCAAGGCCCATATTTATACTTTTTTTTACGCCACATTTGCATCACTTTTTGACTCAATAGCGGCGCAAACTTACAAAATACAATCATATTTTGTAAGTTTGCGCCGCTTTTGTGCAAACAATGACGCACAAAGTATAAATATGGGCCCAAGTGATTTATGGCACCGCTCCTACTCTTTCAAACTCTAGAGGACACCTTTCTTGTCCAAGGACTACACTACAAGCCTGCTTTATGATCTTCTGCATCATATACATCTCTGTCTCTGATACAACCATTGTCTTTCTCTGCTTTTTATAGGACTAATGCACTGGTGTTGAAAGAATCATTATATATATCAGAGGGGGTGACCGTTAAAGGCATTTAAGAATTCTGGCATTGTGTTATATCATTCAATTAAATACCCCAAAAAAATTCTCAATTATTTAAACAGTGACAAGGAACTCACAGTTCACATTGGGGTGTAGCAGGTATTGAGGTTCTCTTGTCTGAAATCATTATTCATCTCTTAATTGTTTTAATTTTCTGGTATACCCCAGTGTGCCTATTTCCATTTATGATCAATTTTCTAGAAATTAATCCCCTGTTATAATGTGAATTATTTTTATTCTGAGCTGAGTGGGTTCCTTTGTTGAATTTTTGTTTCTGACTCTAGTCTTTATTATTTTTCTGTTCAAATTAGAATTGTGTTGACTTTAGATCATTCCTTTTGGATGCTAGAACATTTTGGGACTGCAACACATGAATGAACTAATGCTAGTTCTTACTACTTATGAATTCAGTGTTTAGGATTATGTTGATTATATGTGGATATGTCCCTTTGTGGATGTAATTAGTGCACTTGCCCAGTGATTATTTTATTGACAGATTTTTTTAATTCTGGATTTTCTTTTTGATAATTGCTCATTATGTTATTGTAGGAAGCTGGCTCTTTATATACTATATCAAAATGAGATATAGTGTGCACAGAGTCCAGGGGTACTCCAGAGGCTTAACAGAGGCTAAAGTAGATAATACTAATGCTCTCTTTTGTGGTAGTGTGGTCGAGCAATTAGGCTTATCAGAGGGTAGTGCAAAGCATTTGTTGTACACATACACACAGACAATAGAAGAAGCACACACTTAGTGACTGAACTCCAGAACAATGTTTTTTTATATAGCAAAAATATATTCTCTTACTTTATTTTAAAACCACAAGATTCAAGTAGCAGGTAAGTACCTCAAAAGAGTTGTATTTCACACAGGTATCATGAGTAATTTGTTAGAAAATGGTAAACCCCGGTTGGGGTTCAAGTTAACTCCAAACATCCACCACTAGCAATACGGGCCGGTCAGGTGCAGAGGTCAAAGTTGAGCAATTTTAATGTGGGCTCCTATGGAGACAGGGGATACTCAGATTCAGGCCTGCCTGCAGGCTCGGAGGGCAGGCCAGGGGGGATTGAAAGAGCACTGGAGTGCCCACAAGTAGGCACCAAACACAAACCCTCAGCGGCACAGGGGTGGCCAGTGCAACCAGGACGTAGGGCTTCCAATGCTGTTCCATGAGGAGATCCTGGGGGTCACTCAGAGGCTACAGGCAAGGTCCAGGGGGGTGTCTCAGGCACACCACCAGTTGGACAGGGAGGAGGACATCCTGCTGAACGAAGTTGCACTGGGTGTTGGTTTCTCCAAGGCCTGGGGGCTGCAGGTGCAGTGTGTCTTTAGGCGTCTGATATCTTCGTCCAGAGCTTCGCGGTCAGGGGGTTCTTCGGGGTTCCCTCTGCAGGCGTCGTCGTGGGGGGTGGAGAGGTCAACCCAGGGTGGGCACTTGCTTGCAATTGCCTGGGGACCCTCTCTTGCTGGGAGGACCACCTGGACACAGGCCGTGGGCGTCAGGTGCACAGGGGTCACGACTCACGCATCTGGAGTGAGGTGGGAGTCCTTGGTTGTTGGATTTTCTTGGACAGAGCCACTGTCCTCGGGAGTTCTTGGTCCTTTTGGGTGCAGGGCAGTCCTCTGTAGTTGCACAGAAGATGCTGGTCCCGCTGGATGCGTCACTGGACTTTTGCAGGTTCTTGGAAGCAGGAGACAGGCAGGTAGGGCTGGGTCCAAAGCAGTTGTCGCCTTCCTTCTTCTCTGCTGGGGATTTCAGCTAAGCAGACCTTCTTCTTCTTATACCTTGCCCGGAATCTGGTGAGCTGAGTTCAGGGAAGCCCTTAAATAAGATTTAGGGGCATTACAGGGGTCAGAGGGCAGTAGCCAATGGCTACTGTCCCTGAGAGTGGCTACACCCTTCCTGTACCTACTCCCTTTGGAGAGGGGAAACATTCCTAAACCTATTGGTCCTTGTCCTCCAAACCAAGATGAGGATTCTGCAGGGAGGGGTGGTCACTTCAGCTCTGGACACCTTAAGGTGGTCTCAGCTGAAGTGGTCACTCCTCCTTGTTTTTCCTAAGTTTCCCACCGAACTTGCCGCCAAAAGTGGGGCTTTGTCCGGAGGGCAGGCACATCCACTAGCTGGAGTGCCCTGGGGCACTGTAACATGAGTCCTGAGCCTTTATGGCTCACCGCCAGGTGTTACAGTTCCTACAGGGGGAAGTGTGAAGCACCTCCACCCACAGCAGGCTTTGTTTCTGGCCTGCAAGAGCACAAAGGCTCTCACCCCATGGGGTCAGAAATTCCTCTGCTAGTGGCAGGCTGGCACATACCAGTCAGTCCTACACTACAGGATTGGGTAAAGTACAGGGGGCATCTCTAAGATGCCCTCTGTGTGCATTTTTTTATAAATCACACACTGGCTTCTGTGGGGATGTATTGTGCTGAGAAGTTTGATACCAAATTTCCCAGTATTCAGTTAAGCCATTATGGAACAAGTGAGTTCGTAATGACAAACTCACAGACCATATACTTAATATGGCCACACAGTACTCAGAGGGGCATATTTATACTCCGTTTGCGCCGAATGTGCGTCAAAAATTTTGACGCACTTTCAGCGCAAACGTTGCCCCATATTTAAACCCTGACGCCCGATCCGGCGCACCAGGAAAATGGCGCTATGTGCGCCAGTTTTTGGAAGCGGCACCCCGCCCTGCGTTAATGACATGCAGGGTAAGCGTTCCCGTCCAAAAACAGACGCACATAGCGGTGCGTGGTATTTATGCTCCAGGGCAAAAATCACTCCCGCGCGGCAGGCGGCGCAAAAAAATGGCGCAAAGCACGAATAGCGTGAAATTTTAACGCCTGGGTCAGGGCAGGCGTTAAAATGGGGCAAACACACCTGTACTTAATCAGAACACACAGAACAAACAACAGAGCAGCAGAGCAGCAGAGCAGCAACAGGGAGACATGGAGGTGCTTTTTCTTCAACGTGCACGTAGACGCAGAGCCCTGCAGCAACAACAGCAGCCACAACAACAACAGCAGCAGGGACCCCAAAGACAGTGCAGAAGGCAGGAGAGGATATTCCGCCCACGAACAACCCTGCATGGCCGCAGGGAACGAGACATCATCCAGAGGTACCGGTTGAACTGGCAGGCCATTCAGCAGCTGCTGACAAATATTGAACAGCAATTGGCCCCCACTTTAGTGACTCCACGCACTATCCCAACCGAAACAAAGCTGCTTGCCGTACTTCACCTGCTGGCAAGTGGCTCGTTTCAGACAACTGGTGCCCTGGTTGGTGGAATCTCACAACCATCTTGCTCCGCATTCCTGCCTAAAGTACTGGATGCCATCATTGGACTGACACCCCGCCACATCTGCTTCCCTAACACAGTGCAGAAGCAGCAGGAAACAAAACAGGGGTTCTACGCCATCAGTGGCTTTCCGCACGTCCTTGGTGCAATCGACTGCACACACGTATGCCTTGTGCCACCTGCTGCGAGTGAACACCTCTACCGCAACAGGAAGCACACACATTCCATCAACGTGCAGGCCATAGTCGATCACCAAGGACTGATCAGCAACATTGTGGCTAAATATCCTGGGAGTGTACATGACGCATTCATCTTCCATCACTCCACCATCAACCAACACTTCCAGGATGGACGGTATGGCAATGGACTACTTGTTGGTAAGGACAAAAATCTACTTATATACTCACTGCACAGAAACCCTCAAGGATAAACAACACATACACCACAATAGCAACACCTAGACAGGAACACACTGAGGTACTCACATCACTAGCCATGTGTCACAAGTCACCATTGAACCTCTCACACATTTGAATTTACTCCACAGCTTAGTGTGAAGACATTCATGACTGTGGTTGCCTAAATGTCACCTTGCAAATTGGAAGTCTCACAATAACCTGTACACTAATACAATGCATAACTTTTAAGGGATGGGATGGCCTGGCTATGTTCATATGAACGTTTCTAATACCCTTTCATGTTTCAACTCTGCATGGAACTATCATCACACCCCCAGTGAGGACACACGGACACCTGTGTCACAAGTCACAATGCAAGGGAGGGCACACTGTACTTGAGAAACCAATACATCCTGCTGACAAACAGTTAGACAACAAACACTTGCTCAGCCAAGGAAAAAAAACAATGCCAAAGTTTCCACCAACAACCATAGGTTGTCACATTAGTACACAAAATAGTCACAGACAACACAACACAACTACTGCCATCAAAGATACGTACAACAGTGCCTCCTACATCTAATTGATACCATTCTGTGTTTCTCTTTCAGGTGATCAGGGGTATGGCATCCAGCCTTGGCTAATGACACCATATGGGAACCCAAATACTGCTGCTGAGCGGGCATACAATGACGCCCACAAGAGGACACGCAGCATTGTGGAGAGGACCTTTGGGATCCTAAAGTCAAGGTTCCGCTTCCTTGACATCACTGGCGGAAGCCTACTATACTCCCCAGAGATGGTCTGCAAAATCATACTCACTTGTGCCATATTACACAATATTTGTGTACAAAGGAACATTCCCCTCCTTGAACCGGACCCAGACATGCCTGAGGATGATGATGAGGAGGATGCTGGCCTGCAACAGGAGGGGGAACAACCTAACACCGCAGCAGGAGTGCGTAGGCGCCAACAGCTTGTGAACAATTTTTTTACTTAAGTTATTATAATCACTTGTATTCCACACTTGTAAATAAACACAGATAACAAACACCACATCATGCTTTGGCCTATTCATTTCTGACCACCTTTAGTTTGAAATAGCTGAAGATGAATGTCGTCTCATTGATCAAGAATGCCATTAAAATTAATCACACCAAAAATAAACATCACAACTGTATGCACAGAGGGTAGGATGTGACATGTTACATTACCATACACAGAGCCCAACAAGAGTACAAATGTGACAATTACACATGCCGGATCCAAACAACTGAAACAGTCTCTCATCCAGCCCAAAATTGGAGATCATTTGAAAGTCACATCACACGTGTTCAGAGACAGGGTGGGACCATCCATGTGTACGTGAACATGTCATCAATGGCTTCTCTCAAGTGTATGATGTGAGCAATACACAATTGCAACAACATCAGCTGCCACTAACTCAGGAGGAGACCTTGAAGTTACAGTGACAACATACACACAGACAGGTCATACTGGATCCACATTCCCACACACATGTACACATATGTCATACAACCAACCTAATATTTGAAAGTAGACCATCACAGTTGTGTCCCAGTTTGAACCTAGCAGGAAGATTGTAACATGACACTAAACCAGTTTATGCAGAAAGGGACACAGACAAGCAAAACAATCTTCGCATTATCACATCGTGAACGCTGAGAGTCTTGCAAACTTAGGGGGTCATTCTGACCCTGGCGGTAATTACCGCCATGGCGGAGGTCGGCGGTAGCACCGCCAACAGGCTGGCGGTGCACCGATGGGCATTCTGACCGCGGCGGTTCAGCCGCGGCCAGAAACGGGAAGTCGGCGGTGTACCGCCGACTTCCCGCTGCCCTTGAGAATCCGCCATGGCGGCGGAGCGCGCTCCGCCGCCATAGGGATTCTGACACCCCCTACCACCATCCTGTTCCTGGCGGGTCTCCCGCCAGGAACAGGATGGCGGTAGGGGGTGCCGCGGGGCCCCTGGGGGCCCCTGCAGTGCCCATGCCAATGGCATGGGCACTGCAGGGGCCCCCGTAAGAGGGCCCCACAAAGAATTTCAGTGTCTGCCTTGCAGACACTGAAATTCGCGACGCGGGTGCAACTGCACCCGTCGCACCTTCCCACTCTGCCGGCTCCATTCTGAGCCGGCGTCCTCGTGGGAAGGGTGTTTCCCGCTGGGCTGGCGGGCGGACTTTCGGCGGTCGCCCGCCAGCCCAGTGGGAAAGCCAGAATGACCGCTGCGGTCTTTCGGCGGGAACCGCTTGGCGGGCGGTGACCGCCGAGGTCAGAATGACCCACTTAGTCATATGAAAATGGTATGCAACTTAGCTCCAAATCATCATTACTGCAAACATCAAATGGGCTAATGAGATGAATGAATGGTCAACAGTCATTCATACCATATGGCCTTACATTCGCCCGCTGCTGCAGGTTTGCCAGGATATGATAAAAATACTCCATGGATACAGTAGCTATTCTAGATGGTCAAACCCTAGGGTGCTGGGGGCCTAACTCCACCTCTACCACCCCCAAAACATACAAGAATCATGTACTTGTGAACTAAACACATGCATAAGGCACATGTGTGGCCTCCATGTCACAAGTCCTACACAAATATGAAACACAAAATCATAATGGGACATGGTCAGCCCCATAAAAACTGAAAGTGACTCTCCCACTCCCTGTTAGGGCTACAGATAAAAGCATCCCCATCATAAAGGTGGGGACATTTTGGAGACGGAATACATAATGGTATCAAAAACATCATTTCAAAATAGCCATCAGCAATTACACCAAATATGTTGTCAAATATGGTCAATACATTAGTTAGCGTATCCCAAGCATCACAGTGTGAAGGCCGTCTATACATAAAAGTACGGACATTTGTCATATACAAACACAAATGTGTCTCACATCGCACCGTTTGACCATGACAAATCAACTTTCCAAAGCTAAACACCTGAAGACATTTGGATAAATTTGCTCCATATTCTACGCATACAGCATGGCCGTCATAATTTGTTCACGTACATGAGTGCACACAATGCAGAGTCAGATACAAATGTATCCAAAAGTGTCTTGATATTTCACCTTCAAATTATTATTTACATCCACAATATTTTTGACTCTGCATCATGTGCACTACTGTACGTGTAAAAAAAAACACGCCCATGATGTATGCGTGGTGAAATTGACGCTACATGGACAATATGTTGGTCATTTCATGTACAGTATTAATTATTAATATTCATATCATATTTTTTCACTCCGCATCATGTGCACCACTGTACGTGTAAAAAAAACGACGCCCATGATGTATGTGTGGTGAAATTGACGCTACATGGACAATATGTTGGTCATTTCATGTACAGTATTAATTATTAATATTCATATAATATTTTTTCACTCCGCATCATGTGCACCACTGTACGTGTAAAAAAAACTACGCCCATGATGTATGTGTGGTGAAATTGACGCTACATGCACAATATATTGGTCATTTCATGTACAGTATTAATTCTTAATATTCATATCATATTTTTTCACTCCGCATCATGTGCACCACTGTACGTGTAAAAAAAACGACGCCCATGATGTATGCGTGGTGAAATTGACGCTACATGGACAATATGTTGGTCATTTCATGTACAGTATTAATTCTTAATATTCATATCATATTTTTTCACTCCGCATCATGTGCACCAATGTACATGTAAAAAAAACGACGCCCATGATGTATGCGTGGTGAAATTGACGCTACCTGGACAATATGTTGGTCATTTCATGTACAGTATTAATTATTAATATTCATATCATATTTTTTCACTCCGCATCATGTGCACCACTGTATGTGTAAAAAAAATAGACGCCCATGATGTATGCGTGGTGAAATTGACGCTACATGCACAATATATTGGTCATTTCATGTACAGTATTAATTATTAATATATTTTTTCACTCCGCATCATGTGCACTGTAATGCGTCATAAAAAATTGACGCACAACTGTGTATGCGTGAAAATATGACGCATAACGGGAAAATAAAAACGGCGGCCATTTTATGCAGGAAGTGATGTAATAGGATATCCTGTTTACAAAATCTGTACTGGGAGGTAACTTTCACTTTCACTTTGCAGTCTCAGATTTCTCTAGACTGTGTGGTTGTGTGAAAGGTGTTGTCCTGTGTTTTACTGCTCTAGTGTCCTGTGTGCCTTGTATTTTGTCTTAGTGTCAATCTATTATTGTTGTATCACATTGTCTCAGTCTGTTTAGTGTTATTTTGTCTATACCTGTGATAGTTTGTATTGTCTGTGGGAGTCTGTTGTGGGTAGCATAGTTTGGGGGGTTAGTTGGGCTATTTTTCTACTTCTCCTTTTTCTTTCACACCTCTACCTTTCCCCATTTCCCCCTTTATATTTTATATTTTGTTGGTACATTCTTATCCCTCTCAATATGTCAGGTAGGCCTCGCCTGTCCAGGATGGGGGAAGACGAATTGGGGGGGTTCATATGGCTCGTAAGCCATTTCCTCCCACTAATGCTGGAAGCTGGGGGCCGTGTGATACAGGGGTATCACACGGGGGCCAGGAAAATCCGGTGGGAGAAGGTGCGCCATCACCTGGTCCGGGTCTATGGGAGTCTCAGGAATGTACACCAACTCAAGCACCGCTGGGCAGATCTGATCACCAGGGAACAGGACCTGCTGGACCACCTGGGACTCCAGATTGGTGGCCATGTTGGTGAGTAAAAAACAATTACATGGGAATGACAGAAATCGGTGTGTGAACATGTGATGATTGTTAGCGAATCTGCAAAATAAGTAGCTGAGTGTGTGTAATGCCAGGGAAACCTAGGCCCATGGTTATACACATTAATCCCCATTCTTGCAACACATGTACACGCAATGACAGCTTTATAAATTCAACATCTATTTGTATTATGCTAAGTCGCCCCCTCTCTGCGTCCCAAAATGTTTCAAATGCTGCGCTACAAAGGTATACATATGTGTCCTAATGTGTATTTGTTGCAGAATGTGTATGAAGACCTATGCTACCAGTCCGATGGATCATTTTTGCAACACATACCAGATGCCTGTAGCTGCATGTAATGTAGTGTTGCCTTTGTGTCAGAAAAGCAACACGTGAACGGCTCCATTTGTACTCCACTGGTCATAATGGCCAGTGAGTACGTCATGTAGAAACAACATACCTACAGATGCAGACGCCATAGCTAGACAGAAAATTGGAAACACATGATGATGCTATACATGTGTGTTGCCGTCACGTCACATGAAGTTAGTCATGTTGTTCACACATATGTCACATGTGTGTCTGGTTGCTGTCTGTTGACCCTGTCCAAATAGCCTGTTTAATTGTGAGTGGTCATGCAGTCCTCATGGAACCAGTTTTGGAATGTCTCTCGGGGATGCACATGCTGAGATGTATGGATAACATTATTGTTGGGGCATACTAATGGAGGATTAACTTGGACGACACCTGACTGTCCTGACCACTGCATGAGTGTAGTAGGGTGTGACACTGGAGCAGGAGACTCATCCAATGTTAATGTTGAATACAAAGTGATCCATGCAGGATGAGCATGTGTGAAAGTCTATCATTACCATGTCATTTTCACACAGTGTCATTGTAACAGAAATCTTTTGTCCGTTCACCCAGTCTGAGTATAATCTTTGTTTCATGCTTTACAGGTGGACCAGCCCCGTACACCGTGGGAGAGGTGGCCCATTTTGACGACCCCGATACCTACAGTGAGTGTCGCCTGAGTGCTATTTACATTGTTTGGTAATGACGCATGATGGATTACTGTGTGTTCAAGAGAATTCATGATTTGATGTGCTGGCCGTTCATTGGCTTTATTCTTTTAGTGTGATATCAAATTAGAATTATGTTTCTGCAAAGCAATACGTAGTCATCTCTCAGATTGAGGGGCTGTAGCCCATTCAATTATGGCGGCAATTGGGAATGGTATGACTCATTTCGAATAGACTGGTCAATGTTAGATTTGGTCAGGGACTTGCCATGAACTGAGTCTGCATATCAGACTGACAGTCTCCCAGATAGCTTAGGCACATGGCACTGATGACAAGTGCTTCTTCCTAGTTGAGGATGGACTGTGTACACTGTAGGTTGGATCTTCCATGGGCATGTACTTCCACAAGGTGAACTCGAAGTGTGTGTGACTTGAGTGCAATGCCCTAGGTGTTCAGTTGAATCATGTGAATGGATGTACTACCTCCCCTGTGTGTGTTGTTAAACATGCCTCACTAATAGTATGTTATGTTGGGCTAAGTCATAACATTTTGACATGTGTGGACCTGGGATGTGACAAGGTTGGGCTGACTACAACGTGTTGCTAGCCCTTCATAGGTGTTGTGTGTGAAGGCACATAATTGTTGCACTTTCTGTACACTCCTGGGTGTGCATTGAACATGGGATTGTTGGTTGTTCTTCCCACACCACCCACAAAGACTGGGATGTTACTGTGAAACAGGGTACCTAGGACTGTAGCAACCAGTATGTTACACGTACTTAACACCTTTTGTGACTTGAGTTAGTACCTTGGGCCAGAGTGAGAAAAATGTCTACACGTTGCAAATGGCATGAATATCTGTGTGGGATTTGCAAACGTCTGTTTCCTAATCCAAAATGTCTTTGGTGGTCATGTACATATGAGTAAAATGCTTTTCAAAATTGATATAATGAAGGGTTTTACCAGACCTACTTGCAAATCACAGTGGTAGGCAATCCCATTTGCAACCGAGTACGTGGTTGCAAAGTGAGTAGCTGTTATCATCCACTTGAAGTGGATGGTAACCACCTTGCTGACTGGAAGGGGTCCTCATTGTAAAGCTTCAGCCTTTGTGAGTGGACTAAAAGAATCCTGCGCAAAAAAGCCAGTGGTCTAAGGGACCAATAATTACCGTGAAAATTTCCAAGTACAATTGTTGTGATTTAAAAATAATTGCAGCTCATTTTTCTTTCCGGTAAACGGCCTACACTTGGGGAGAAATAACTTGCTTAATTTAAAAACAGTCACGTCTATGGAGTTCTGCTGGTCCCAGCAGGCCACCATCCCCGTGAGTGCCCATGTTGCTAAGGTGGGGCAACTTGGAACCCACATCATTGATGTTCATGAGGTGGGTTTTATGGACCCCATAGCGACTCGCAGACGGTGTCAGAGACACCGTTCTGCTTTGCAATTTGCTAGTTGATTTTCCTAAATTCCTACATCTGACACCTAGTGTGGACACATGATTCTGGGCCAGGGGTTCAATCTTAGCACACAACTAATTAAAAATGCTATTGAGTGAGGAGTGTGAGTGTAATCACATAGAATGACATATGTACTGAAGTCAGTATGCGGAAGAGCTGGTGCCATAATGTCAAATGCCTTAGGTATGATTTGGATGAGTAGTTTAGGGTGATGTCATCCATCATGTAGAGACATGGATATGCTAGGTGTGATATGACCTTAGGGATGCATGATTCACATGTACTTCCTCTGAGCATTTCCGTGAACTATGTTGTAACAATTGCTGCATACAATATATTTCTAGTAATGGACAAATGAGCCATTGTGGGATTCAACCCACTGTAAATTCAATGCTCAATATTTCCCTTTTCTCTTCACAGCTGCAAACCTGAGTGCCGCAGAGCGCAACCATTTTGAGCACAGGGCAATGAGGTACAGGCACATCCTGCAGGTGCAGTGTGGGTATCGGAGGATGGCCCGCAGATACAATTCCGATCGGGCCTCCGGGGCGTGGTATGCCACACCACAGGCTCCACCAACGGTGCCACCTACAACCACCAGGTCTGCCCAAGGGGACCCAGCGACGGACCAGCCATCTTCCTCAAGACCTGGACCCAGCCGTGTGTTGGGTATAGGGCTGTCCCGTGGCCACTCCACTCCAGCGACAATCCCCACCTCCACCGGCACGCAGACCAGCAGTGACCCTCCAATTGACCCTGCAGCCTTCCAGGCATTGTCTAGGAAACTGGACAGGTTAATTCAAAAGGTGGACAACCTGACGGAGGACATGGCGGAGGTTAAAAAGAAGGTGCGCTCCATCCGGCGCACACTTCAGAGGGCAAATCTTTAGTTATTTTGCCCTCCTGAACTTTTACCCCTCCCCTCTCCCCTCTTTCCTCTTTTCATACTGTTAGTTGGGTTTGGGGGGTTACTTATAGGATAAGTATAGGTAATTAGCTTAGTTAGTGTTAGGTAAGAGGGTGGGGGGTCCTTATACTTTCTATCTAATATTTTTGTGTGGGTGGGTGGGTGGGGGGCAATGTTGGGATTCCTGTTTAATAAAAAAAATAAAAATAAAAAATATATAAATATAAAAAAAAAAAAAATACAAAAAAATATATGTTTGTTTAGGATAGTATAGTATGTGTGTAGGTTAGTAAGTGTTGTCCTGCATGTGTCTTGTCTCTTAATGGTGGGTGGGGGGTTGATGTTTAGATCGTTTTGTTACATGTGTAGAGTAAGTTTAGCTTAGGTTAGTTAGGGACAGTTGTGGGTTAGTAGTAGTCAGGTTAGATTAGTGTAGGTTTACCTTTCCCTTAGTTGCCTCTTTTATTACTACTTTTAAATAAAAAATGTGTTAACCCTTTACCTGATGCGTTAGGTGCTACCTTTTCATGGCCTTGACATCAGTGTAGCCGAAATGTTAAGTATGACATTTGTGTTCCATGCTCCCTATCCCCAGGCTTATGAGGTTTAACATGCCAGCTACCCGTGTGCTAACTTGGTAAGTATCCACCATGTTGGAGAGCCACCATTGGTAGTGTGCATTGATCATCAAGGTTTGGGGTTGGTATGTATCCTACTTCACAAAGAGTGCTTCCAGACTTGTTATTGTAGGTAAATAGATAGGTCGGACAGCATTGTGAAGTTCAGGGAGAGCTTTATAGATGATGATTTGTTCACACTCTTGTCTTGTTGCTATCATTGCTGACCTACATCATGTGTGTACTGATTCAGCATGACTTTCCTTCATGGAAGTATACGCCGTAAGGGTGATTGATGCAGTGTAATTTGTTTATCATTCCTTTCATTCTACAGCATAATTTCAAATTTTAGTATTGCATGGTGCCTACATTTCTCAGCCACCATTAGTTGTGTAGAATAGCTATAGATGGTGCATCATTCTGTCCAACACAGCATGATTGTGTGTGCTTAGTCCCTTCATCAGTTATTTTCCTCAGTATAGTAAAGCTATGATGCAATCCTGGCCACTGCACAGATGATTCAGTATACATGAAATCAGGACAGTAGTATAGAGAATGGACATGGTTTCCACACAGCCACTTTGGAGTTATCTACTGCACAGTTGAATTTTGAAATGACACAGAGACACAATAGGTGTGCAAGTGATATTTATTTATAAGTGGTGTTGTGCAAAATGTCCATTCACCATGTTTGCTGACTCCTTTCTGGTGCATTATTACATGGTGATCCTACAGAAGGGGTGTGGATGATGCTCCTGACATGCTGGGGTGATGTCACAGACAGTGCAGAGGAACATGAAATGCCAAATGGTAGGAGAGAAACATTCACTGGCAAGGTGGACAAGTCATACAGTGGATTGCCGAACAGTCATTGAGGTTAGTTGTAGTGAGACTGGCATGTGTCAAAACGTAGGACCTTGGTCAGAGTAGGGCATGGTGCAGGGACTAGGGCTTCCGGGTACTCTTGCGTGTGAATGTTATCTGTTCCATGTCTTCTTCTTCTGATGTGTGTGTTGCCTGGTGTGTCCTTGTTGTTGTTGGTTGTGAAGGGGCCACACACACCTCAGTGTTAGAAGACATGGAGGCAGACATCCCGGGGGCTGATCCCTGTTGAGTAAGGAAGGGCAGTACTGCAGCAAGGAGGGCCTGCTGGTTTTTCAGAATGGCAGCCACATCCCGATGGTAGGCAGCCAGGTCGGCCCTGAGGGGTTCTATGTTGCATTCGTGCACACGTTGAGTGGCTTGCAGTTTGAGTTGTTGTGTCAAGTGGATGACAGCTGTGCCAATTTCCTTCAGTGTTTTTGAAATGTCCTCCAAGAGAAAATTTCTGGCTTGCATTGCAGCTGCCTGATCAGCAGTTGACAACATGCACGAACGCACCCCCTCAAGGCTGGCTGCCATATTTTGCATCCCCACCCGCACCTCCTTGGCCAGCTCCCGCTGGACCCCAACAACAGTTCTTTCGAAGCTGGTGCCAGTGTCGTCAGAGTCCTCAGCTGTGTTGGAGCTGGCAGGTCTTACAATTGGGGTGGCGGGTGGTTCTCCTGTGGTGGCTGCTTCTTCTGTGCTCCTCCTTGTGACTGAAGGTGGGGTTTGGAGGCTTTCAAGGACCATGTCAATGGTCTCTTGTGGGAGGTTGATGGTGTCGTCATCCATGTCATCAGGGAACTCATGGACAGGCAGATCAGCAGGAGATCCGTGTTCCTCTGCAATGAAACAGGGTACAATTAGTGTGTCTGTGTTGTGACAATTTTGCAGTAAGATACAAGCCTTTGGATGCCTTAACATTGTACTCTGTGTTTGTCTAGGTATCTGCTGTCCGTCATAGGGCATTGTTGTAGGCCTATGGCCCACCTGTGTGTCACATGTTTGATATGGATCTTTCAGACATGTCTGCCAGGTCGCCTCTAGGTGTTGCTTTGTAATTATTTAGGAATAGGTGTTTTTTTCTCCTACTCCTCACTCTGTGTTTCACTATTGTTATGGAGGGACATTTTGTAGGGTGGGCTCTCATTATCCAACATGTGATTCTTGGCTTTCTAGGCAGCAGGATAGCTAATGGTGTGGGGGACTAAGTTTGACCCACTTGAAAATAACTCTGTCACCCAGATATTCAATTTAGCTAAGACTAACTAGCAGTGCCTCTGGTCTCCCACATCAAAGGAATGTTTAGACATCCGAGCGCATGACATCTTTGGAACTTCTCAGGGAAGTGGTGGTCACTCAGGTCCTACACATTTGTATCTTTTCCGGTAGGTTCCCATACACAAATGACATAGACAGTATTAGTTTGATATGAAGTTTCATTGTACAACTGACTTGTAGGAATTTAGGTGTGAGCCCCATTTACACAAACAATACACACTGTTAGAATTGAAACAGTCCGCAGGAGAGTAATACATTAGTACACAGCTTTCATGGTGCCTAACTGTTTCTACTCTCCCCCTGCATGTTCTATGTATAGCACAGCTTGTTAAGTTTGGAGGTTGCCTGTCAGAATCACAGGGGAGACGTCATCCCTCATATCAGAGGAATGGGCTAGGATCTGGTTGTGCATCAGCAGCAAGGCAGGCAGCATCTAGTTGTTATTTTCTGTTTGGAAACTCCCCCATGCGTGTCTTGGGACAAGGGAGTGAATGTAAAAGACATATGTCATGGTGATGACAAAGTTTCCCTAAGCAGGAATGCCAAACCTTGACCCCTACCACATCTATCAGCAACGTACCAGACGGTATCCTTGACTGGGGCACAGAGTGAATATGTTCTGCCAAACTCCAGTGCAGAAGTAGGCAAAACAGTGTGATTTGACTAATTGACAACACCTTAGGACTGACTATTTGCTACATTAACTGATAGGAAGGGCAATGAGAATCATTTAGTGCAAATTGCTCTGAGGCACTTAGATGTGAGCAAATGAGTATAAGTACATTCAGGGTAAGATGCACAAAGGCCTCCAGCCTGAGGCTAATGCGCAAAGTATACGTTTCACTTGCCACACTACACTTTGACTGACTGTGGGTGTTGTGACTGCCCTGCCAGCACACTTGCCTCTCAGGCCCTGCCCCATACACTTTTTATTCACATTGCATGATCTGTACATGTAACGTGGCATTACCTATGCATGTCAATGTTAGGATGTGGTATGGATGTAAACATTCTTGATGTTTTGAGATGATGTTGGGTGATGTGTTTTGAATTGGATTGGCCTGTTTATCGTATGAAGGTCCTATTTGTTTGTCCGACTTTGCAGGTGTGTTTCAGTGACCAGTTGCCTGTGTCCCCTCCTCAATGTTGTTGTCTGAGCAGTATGACATTAGTGATGTAGCCTTGTTAGCCAGGCACGTGAGGGACCCTGACGTATGCAGCATGTGTGTATCGTTAGTGCTGTGTGGCTCCTATTGCTGTTTACTTAGGCTTATGTATGTGTCAGTTATGGACATTCGGCATTTGAGTGTACTGGTACCTTTGTCTTATTTCTAGGAGTAATTGCAGATGTCACCCTCACCCCCTAATTTAGGTATGTATGTTCCAGGGTGGGGTTTCTGCCATTTGGTACTATAGCTGCACAGAGATGAGAGGTGTTATTGTCAACTGTGTTTGCAGTTAAGTTACAGTTGTTGTATTTGCTACTGCATTACAGATAGGGACCTAGTTGATGTAGAATAGATTTTGCAATACAAGTGCCTGGATGTGGATTTGAGGTAGTGTCCTTCCCACCTGTCACTGCTTTCCCTTGGCTCTCTTGTTGTAATTACAGGATGTCCCCGTGGGACTGTTGTGGTTGCTGTATTTTGTCGTGCCCCAGCTTCGGTCAGTACTGGGCATGCCCCCCTGCCGTGCCCCTTTCCCCATGCCACTTCATATATGTGCTGACTTACATGCATTGTGTAGTAGGTATCCCCCCCTGCTTACAGTCCCCATTATTGTATTATGATTCCCCATGCGACTTACCCTGCATGTGCGTAGTGTCGTGGTAGTCTGCGCTGTCCAGTCCTTGAATCCCTGTGACGATCTCCTCCGGGATGACGGCTGCGACCATCTCCTCCATGTGGTCCAGGGCCTCCTGTTGTGCTGGACTCCCCCCTCCAGTCTGCATTGCTGCCTTCCTGTTCCTGGCCATTTTCTCTTTGGTCCTACGTTTGCAGTCATGCCAGCGTTTCTTACACTCGGTGACTGTCCGGCGTTCTTCAGCCACACTGTTAATCTTGTCCACAATTTGTTTCCAGATGGCCTCTCTCCTACTGAGTGGCAATTTGGAGGTGATGAAAAGTTGGTGCTGGTGTTCCGTCACCTCTTTCACCAGGATTTCCTGTTCCTCTGCACTGAAGCGACACTTTCTTTTTTTTTTTTAAATGTCCTGGGTCCTGTATGCTTCCTCCTGGCTGGTTCCTGGTCTGCTCTCATCCTCCTGGGGTCTGTTGGGGCATCTAGGATCCATTTTGGGTCTCCTCTCCTGAAAGGGCAGTTTTCGTGCAAAAATGTGACGCAATTGCGTGAAAAAAAACGGCGTTTTCACGATTGCGCTGTCATAAATCGACCCACAGTGATGTGCGTCGCATTTACGTTGGTTTCCTTTACGACAGACCGACGCTGTGTGCGTCACGAAATAATGACTCCCACCTGTTGGTTGCGCCGCCGTACGTCAAAGTATAAATTTGACGCCCGCATGGCGCATCCAAATGGCGTTAGACGGCGCAAATTTTTTTGACGCAAAATTGCGTTAGCGCAATTTTGCGTCAAAAAGTATAAATATGGCCCACAATGTCTAAGAATGGACTTAGACACTGTAGGGACATATGTGTTATAGTGCATCCTGCCTTAGGGCTGTAAGGCCTGCTAGAGGGATGACACTTATGCCACAGGCAGTGTTTTGTGGGCATGGCACCCTGATGGGGATACCATGTCGACTTTGCCTTTTTCTCCCCACCAACACACACAATCTGCAATGGCAGTGGGGATGTGTTAGGTGAGGGGTCCCAACACATGCTGCAGCCCTTAGGCACTCTTCCTGGTCACAGGACCCTTGGTACCACTGCTAACTTTTACAAGGGACCTATCTGTGTGCCAGAGGTGTGCCAATTGTGGAAACAATGGTACATTTTTAGGGAAAGAACCCTGGTGCTGGGGCCTGGTTAGCAGGGTCCCAGCACACTCTCAGTCAAGTCAGCATCAATATCAGGCAAAAAGTGGGGGGATAACTACAACAAGTGCCAGTTTCTTACAATTGTATATAGGGATTGGTTGATTAGCAATCTCATTTGTAATAACAACATAGATATTTATTTTAAGATTGTTGTCATTTCCTACATTTTGGGATACCTTTGTTTGGTTCACACTCAGGCCCAGATTTAAGAGGGCCTAGCGCCATCTAACAACACATTAGCATCATTTATTTACGCTAATGTGAGTTTAGATGGCCAAAAACACTGCACCATATATTTATTATAGTTTTTTCTTTTTGATTGTAATACCAGATGAAATCTTGATTTGATTAAGACATTTTAAAAGATGCCGGTGCTGGTAACAAAGGAGACCACCCTCGAAAAGTATTATATATCCAAAAAGTAATTTACCGCACTCCAAAGTTCCTTTAGGCAGATTTATTGATAAAATAGCAACCCCTTTCAACTCCACTTGACCCCCACTCCCCCCCCCCCCCAAACACATAAAACCTACTGGTGGTCGCCAGTAGGTAGTTATACTTATGATCATGTTACCATAGAAGAAGTGTTTACCTATATCTTTGGCACCGTTTGACGAATCTTCACAAACTTTTCCAAACAAAGGGCCTGATTACAAGTCTGGCAGTCAAAAACCAGACCACCAGACCCATGTTGAGGAGACTGCCATGGAGCTGGCGGTCTCCCCACCAATCCTATTACGAGATTTCCACTGGGCTGACTAGCGGAAACCATGGTTTCCACTGGTTGGCCCAGTGGAAACTGTGTGGTGGCATTGGTCTCGGCTTTGAGGCCAATGGCATTGCACAGGGAAGCCACCCCCCAGCATTATCGTAATGCACACTTTCTGCTAAGCAGACAGTGCGGATTCCGATGGTGATGGGCAGATGGGGTCGTTTCACTGCCCATGTCATGGCGGTCAGACCGACATGAAAAGGCTGTAGGAGAAAAAGGTTGTAAGGAGTTCAATGCTGCCACGGCTGATTACAATCAAGATCCCTGTCAGCCTGTCAGAATTTGAGACCCTGGCTGAGACAGCGGTCTTTTGGCAGTTCAACTGCCAAATTTGTAATGGTCGGATCACCACAGCAGTGGCAGTCTGACCGCCATCGTGATTCTGGTGGTATTGAGACTACCAGACTCACAATCTGGCCCAAAGTGTGCTGGTGATTCTTGTTACGCAATGTTTCGAAGTGATCCACCATGCAGGGGCTGAGAAAATAGGGGGACGGGGGGGCAGTAAAAGAAACATGCATTTCCCATGTTAAATCTGATAGGAGTTTTTAACACGACTACAGCCCGTACCGCTAGACAGAATTACACAAAATTTAGCAGAAAGCTTGATTTTGCTCTGCAGCTTGTGCATTTAGTTATTTGGTGTAATTCCGTTCAGTACTTTACGAGAAATTAAAGACAATTCAAATTTGTATATCTAAGGTCACAAATAATTTGCGAATATTCATGAACTTTCCCAAATGAGCGTGTGCGAATAGAAGTGCTGTATTTGGCTGGCCACAGCCTGAACAGAAAGTTGCAGCCAACATTTTAAGGCCCTAGGACACGGTCCCCATGGCTGAAAAAGAAAATGAAAAGTAGCATTAGAGGTCAGGATTGAGGTACCCTGACCCCAGGGATGTGATATAGGAATGTTTGAGGGTCAAATTATAGGTTTAAAATGATTATACTTCACCATGGGCAATACTGGCGAATATTCTAGAAAAATTTGAACAAAAATGTTTTAAAAAACATTCATACACTAATTCATTAATTCATATACTAATTAATTCACTCATACATTCACTCATACATGCACTCAGAGACCATAGGTTACAGGGACGTTATGGTTAGGTTCTGAATTTACTTGTACAAAACCATAGAAATTCAGTAGTTATAGAGTTCTTTCAAGTAACTATAACTCGTGCCCTAAGGTAACTAATGGGTCCCTCTGGGAACCCAGCACCAGAGCTAAGGAGTTAGGGTGACTCTAGCTTGGCCTTTTGTCTTTTTTTTACACTTTATTTGTGTGACTCGGCTCAAGCCGAGTCCCAAGAAGGTTGCCAACACTTCCTGGATTGAAGTTTTGGCAGCCAATCAGAGCTGTGCATTTTGCTACACGAGCTCATCATTGTTTGCGAAGTCTTCGCAGTCAGAGATATACAAACTTGGATTTTCTTTAATATCTATACTGCGTACCAAAAGCTAGCTTTCTGACAAATTTGGTGTAATTCCGTCTAGTGGTTCGGGCTGTAGTCGTGTCTAAATGTCCTATGGGAATTAACACGGGAACTGCAAATTTTGTGATCCCCCTCTTTTTCTCAGCCCCTGCTTGACGGATCACCCCAAAACTTTCCAGCACAACAACAATCCACAGGCCACTTTTTTGGGAACATTTTGTGAAGATTTGTGAAACAGTGCCAAAGATATATGCAAGTCAAAAATAACATTTTCAATGGAAACATAGGCCCTCATTACAACCCTGGCGGTCTGTGTTAAAGTGGTGGTAATACCGCCAACAGGCTGGTGGTAAAAAAAAATTGGATCACAACCACGGCAGAAACCGCCAACATAGACAGCCACTTTAACACTCCGACCGCCACAGCAGTAGCAACAAACACCACGGCGGTAACCGCCAACAGACAGGTGGAAGACAATGTATCGCCCACCCTATCACAACCCGCCAATCCGCCAGCTTTTCTGGGGCGGTACTAACGCCATCAAAAGCTCAGCGGTAACAGGACTTGGAAGGGAAACCACTCACCTCTCGACACTCAAAGAAGACCAGGACGCCATGGAGCCTGAGCTGCAGGTGTTCCCCATGCTGGTGTATCTTCTCATACACAACGGATGTCAAAGGCGGCGGCGACGACCATGGTGAGTACTGCACCTAGCTCACAGGGGAGTGGGGGAGGAAAAAGAGAGTGACACACACATGCAACACACAACACCCCCAACCCCACCCTCACCCACAACATACACACAAAAACATGCAGCAACATTACATTCACACCCTGTTACCCCCTGGAAGAACGCAAGGACAAAAGGAATAGAGTGCAAATAGTGATATTTTTAAATATGCAGATATAGTTAACGATTAGAAAAAACAGTATATGCAAATATTTACAATATATACAGAAGGCCGTACACTGTCCTTTGCAAATATCCATGGCCAACTGGGCCAAAAAATCATGGGCGAAGCCCACACTTGACTCCTGCCTCAAAACGGAGAGAACACTGCAAGGATATCAGGTTGAAAACACACAGGCACTTCAGGGGGAAGGGGGGCGCCTCAGCCGGAAGATGGCACTACGCCACTGGTACTGGAGGGGGCACATTCCGACAGCGATGTCCTGGGGAGTGCAAAGCCACAGTCTCTCAAGTGGGTAGGTTGCCCACTGCTTGGTCCTGGGGAGTGCAAAGCCACAGTCTCTCAAGTGGGTGTGTTGCCCACTGCTTGGTCCTGGGGATTGCCGAACCACAGCCTCTCTAGTGGCTGGGTTGCCTACTGCTTGGTCCTTGGGAGGGCCAAGCCACAGTCTCTCAAGTGGGTGGGTTGCCCATTGGTTCTGGAGGGGGCATTGTGCCCAGTGTGCTTCATCCTGGGAAGGATGGGGTGAGTGGATGGCTTCTTCCACTGGTTCTGGTGGGGGCCCTGTGCCCAGTCTGCTTCATCCTGCCAAGGATAGTGATAGTGGATGTATTTCTCCATTGGTTCTGGAAGGGGCGGTGCCTGCAGCAGTGTCTGTGGCGGGGATGCTGCCCGTGCTGGCCGTGGTGCAGGTGCTGGTAGTGGTGGAGGGAGACAACAGGCTGCCACCTGCAGCCTCGGACGGCTACCCACTGGGGATGCTGCTGCTGACAGTTGTTGTGACAGCGGCGGTGCAGGTGGCGGTGCAGATGGCGGTGCCTGCAGCTGTGCTTGCTGCGGTACAGGTTGCGGGGATGTCGGTACTGATGGTGGGCACCAGTCCCTCATCTGGAGCCTCCAAGGCCTGAAGTGCCTTGCCTTGGGTCTTCCCCACCTGCTGCTCGGACCTTGGCACTGTCCTCTTGAGTTTTGGATGAGGCCTTGCTGGGTGGGTCCTGCTCCTTTGCGGTGCTGCATGCTGGCCCCTTCTTCACCTCACCTTCTTCATGGGTAGGTCCTTTGCAGGTGTCGGTGGCACACTGGCTGCCCTGACGGGTGCCCCCTTTGGTCCTCTGGAACTTGCAGGTACCACAGCGTCTGATGACTTGGTGGCTGAAGTGCTGGCCTGGGATCTGGACACCCTGGCCCAAGGGGAAGGATGGGGGGAGGGCGTAGGGAAGAGGTCAATGTTTGGCAGGAAAAGCTTTTTAGACACACTGGGACGGGAAGATGGAGAGGGTTTGGGAGTGGAGGAAGAGGTAGTGGTTGTAGGAGGTGTAAGTCTGCTGAGTTTGGCTGAAGGTGCATGGGCTGCATGCTGTTGTGAGGTGGATGGATGTTGGGTGGGTCGGTGGGTGCTTGCGTGTATGTACTTTGGGAGGAGGGCTCACAGACACACTGGGAGATGACACAGGGGATGTGTGTAGGAAAGTATCATCTTGCCTGGAATGTTACCCCCATTTTTACTTATGTGTCAGTTTGTTTTTGCCTGTGTCACTGGGATCCTGCTAGTCAGGACCCCAGTGCTCATAGTTTGTGGCCTATATGTGTTCCCTGTGTGGTGCCTAACTGTATCACTGAGGCTCTGCTAACCAGAACCTCAGTGTTTATGCTCTCCTTGCTTTTAAAATTGTCACTGCAGGCTAGTGACCATTTTTACCAATTCTGATTGGCACTGGAACATCCTTATAATTCCCTAGTATATGGTACCTAGGTACCCATGGTATTGGGGTTTCAGGAGATCCCTATGGGCTGCAGCATTTCTTTTGCCACCCATAGGGAGCTCAGACAATTCTTACACAGGACTGCCACTGCAGCCTGAGTGAAATAACGCCCACGTTATTTCACAGCCATTTTACACTGCACTTAAGTAACTTATAAGTCACCTATTTGTCCAACCTTCACTTAGTGAAGGTTAGGTGCAAAGTTACTAAGGGGCATATTTATACTCTGTTTGCACCTAATTAGGGTCATTTTTTTTTAACTCTAATTCGGTGCAAAACTAACTCCATATTTATACTTTGGTGCTAGACCCCTCTAGCGCCAAATTTATGGAGTTAAAGTCATTTTTTGAAAGTGGAGACCGACCTTGCCTTAATGAGATGCAAGGTAGGCGTTCCCATGCAAAAAATGACTCTATGGCCTTAACGCCATATTTAGGGGCATATTTATACTCTGCGGCATATTTATACTCTGTTTGCACCGAATTAGCGTCATTTTTTTTACTCTCATTCAGTGCAAATCTATCTCCATATTTATACTTTGGTGCTAGACCCGTCTAGAACCAAGGCCCTGATTTCTACTTTTTTTGCGCCACATTAACTTCATTTTTGGACGCAAAAGTGGTGCAAACTTACAAAATATTGGCCCTTATTTATACTTTTTGCTGCAAAACTGCACTAACTCAGTTTTGCACCAAAAAGTTTAGCACCGGCTTGCACCATTTCTGGGCACCAGCCGGGCACTATATTTATGGAATGGTGCAAGCCGGTGCAAAGGGTAGGCTAGAGTAAAAAAAATGACTTTAGTCGGGTGGGGCTGACAGTATAGAAGAAGAGGGTTTAGCACCAAAAAATGACTTTAGGCAGGTTAGAGTAAAGAAAAAATGACTCTAACCAGAGTAGCGTCATTTTATGGTGCTAAACCTACCATGCCACATGACTCCTGCCTTAGAAAAGGCAGGAGTTATGCCCTCCACCCCAATGGCCAGCACAGAGGACAGGGGTCCCCTGGGCATGGCCATTGCATCCTGTGCCATGTATGAGGGCCCATTTCAGGGCCCCCATGGCACTTTAAAAAAAATAAAAATTAAATGCAATCTTACCTGTACTTACCTTAAATGGGGTCCCCCATCCTCCACAGTCCCTCTGGTGTGGGTGGAGGTGCCCCTGGGGCCTGGGGAGGGCACCTGTGGGCTTATTCCATGGTGTTCCACCGTGGAAATAGGCCCACAGGTCCCTTAACGCCTGCCCTGACCCAGGCTTTAAAAAATGGGGCAAAGCAAGCTCCCTCCCTTGCACCATTTTTGCATGCGAGTATAAATATGGCGTTGAGGCCATAGAGTTATTTTTTGCACGGGAACTCCTACCTTGCATCTCATTAAGGCAAGGTAGGTTTCCACTTCCAAAAAATGACTTCAAAACCATAAATTTGGCGCTAGACGGGTCTAGCACCAAAGTATAAATATGGAGTTCGTTTTGCACTGAATTAGAGTTTTTTTAAAATGACGGTAATTCAGTGCACACAGAGGGGCATATTTATACTCTGTTTGCGCCGAAAGTGCGCCAAAAATTTTGACGCACAATCAGCGCAAACCCTGCCCCATATTTATACTTTGACGTCCGACCCCGCGGGTGTAAAAATTCCACCATGTGCGTAATTTTTTGAAAGGGGGAACCAGCCTTGCGTTAATTATATGCAAGGTAGGCGTTCCCTTCCAAAAAATGACTTTAAGACCTGTGCCCCATATTTATACTCTGACGTCATTTTGACGCACAGGAGGGGGTGGGCCTTAAAAAACGGCGCACAGCCTGATGGGCGCCGTTTTTTAACGCCTGGGTCAGGGCAGGCGTTAAGGGACCTGTGGGCTCGGAAGGAGCCCAGAGGTGCCCTCCCCTGCCCCCAGGGACACCCCCTGCCACCCTTGCCCACCCCAGGAGGACACCCAAGGATGGAGGGACCCATCCCAGGGAAGTTGAGGTAAGTTGGGGTAAGTATTTTTTCCCGTTTTTTTTAAGTGTCATAGGGGGGCCAGATTTGGGCCCTCCTACATGCCACTATGCCCAATGACCATGCCCAGGGGACATAAGTCCCCTGGGCATGGCCATTGGGCAAGGGGGCATGACTCCTGTCTTTGCTAAGACAGGAGTCATGTCAATGGTGGTTGAGCGTCAAAATAAATGGCGCAAATCCGGTTTGAGGCCTGAATTTTGCCTCAGACCTGACTTGCCCCATTTTTTGACGCACAACCCCCATTTTCCCATACGCCGGTGCAGCCTGGTGTGAGTCATTTTTTTTTACGCACACCAGTCCGCAGCGGCGGCTAACGTCATTCCATAAATAAGGCGCCCGCATGGTGCGTTGGAATGGCGTTAGCCGGCGGTAAAATTTTTGACGCACAACTGCGTTGGCGCAGTTGTGCGTCAAAAAGTATAAATATGGGCCAGAGTATAAATATGCCCCTTAGCATCAAAAAATGATGCTAATCTGGTCAGAATCATTTATTTTGACTCCAACCTGCCTAATGTCGTTTTTTTTAAAGCTAGTCTAACCTTTGCACTGGCTTGCACCATTCCATAAATATGGTGCCCAGCTGGTGCTACAAAATGGTGCAAGCCGGTGCAAAACTTTTTGGGTCAAAATTGCCTTAGTGCAGTTTTGCACCAAAAAGTATAAATAAGGCCCTAAGTGTGAGGGCCCCCTGGCACTAGCCAAAGTGCCCCCACATTGTTCAGGGCAATTTCCCTGGACTTTGTGAGTGCGGGGACACCATTACACGTGTGCACTACATATAGGTCAATACCTATATGTAGCTTCACAATGGTAACTCTGAATATGGACATGTAACATGTCTAAGATCATGGAATTGTCCCCCCATGCCAAATCTGGTATTGGGATACCAATCCCATGCATCCCGGGGCTCCATCATGGACCCCGGGTACTGCCAAACTAGCTCTCTGGGGTTTTCTCTGCAGCTACCGCTGCTGCCAACCCTCAGACAGGTTCTACCCTCCTGGGGTCTGGGCAGCCCAGTCCCAGGAAGGCAGAACAAAGGATTTCCTCTGAGAGAGGGTGTTACACCCTCTCCCTTTGGAAATAGGTGTTAAGGGCTGGGGAGGAGTAGCCTCCCCCAGCCTCTGGAAATGCTTTAAAGGGCACAGATGGTGCCCTCCTTGCATAAGCCAGTCTACACCAGTTCAGGGATCCCCCAGCCCCTGCTCTGATGCGAAACTGGACAAAGGAAAGGGGAGTGACCACTACCCCTGTCCATCCCCACCCCAGGGGTGTTGCCCTGAGCTCCTCCAGTGTGTCCCAGACCCCTGCCATCTTGAATGCAGAGGTGTGGGGGCGCAGTGGAGGCCTCTGAGTGGCCAGTGCCAGCAGGTGTAGTCAGAGACCCCTCCTGATAGGTGCTTACCTGGTTAGGCAACCAATCCTCCTCTGAGGGCTATTTAGGGTCTCTCCTGTGCGTTACTCATCAGATAACGAATGCAAGAGCTCAGCAGAGTTCCTCGGCATCTCTCTCTTCAACTTCTGCCAAGGATCGACTGCTGACTTCTCCAGAAAGCCTGCAAAACCGCAACAAAGTGGTAAGACGACTACCAGCAACATTGTAGCGCCTAATCCTGCTGGCTTTCTCGACTGTTTCCTGGTAGTGCATGCTCTGAGGGCTGTCTGCCTTCACCCTGCACTGGAAGCCAAGAAGAAATCTCCTGTGGGTCGCCGGAATCTTCCCCCTGCTAACGCAGGCACCAAACTTCTGCATCACTGGTCCTCTGGGTCCCCTCTTGTCTTGAGGAGCGCGGTCCCTCGAATACAGGAGCTGGATCCAAGTGACCCCGATAGTCCAGTGGTTGTTCTGTCTATATTTGGTGGAGCTAAGTCATTGCCTCCCCACGCCAGACAGTAATCCTGTGTACTGGTTGATCTGCAGCTGCTAGGGCTTCTGTGCACTTTTGCAAGGAATCCTTTGTGCACAGCACAGCCCAGGTCCCCAGCACTCCGCCCTGCATTGCTCAACTCGCTGAGTTGACCACCGGCTTCGTGGGACCCTCTTTTGTTGTGTTGAGACGACCGCCGTGCTCAGATTTCTTGAACGCCTGTTCAAGTGCTTCTGTGGGTGCTGCCTGCTTCTGCGTGGGCTCTCTCTTTTGCTGAGCACCCCCTCTGTCGCCTCCTCCAAGGGGCGATTTCCTGGTCCTTCCTGGACGCAGGCACCACCCATTATCTTCAATCGTGACTCTTGCAGCTAGCAAGGCTTGTTTGGCATCTTTCTGCGTGGAAACAACTCTGCATCCTCCAGCACGCCGCGGGACATCTTTTGACCAAAGGAGAAGTTCCTGGCACCTTCTGTTGTTGCAAAATCTTCGACTTCTTCCACCCTGAGGCAGCCGTTTTGCACCTTCTTCTGGGGTTTAGTGGGCTCCTGCCCCCCCAGACACTTGCGTGACTCTTGGACTTGGTCCCCTTCCTTTGCAGATCCTCAGGTCCAGGAATCTGTCTTCAGTGCTTTGCAGTCAGTTGTTGCCTTTGCAGAATCCCCTATCTCGACTTTACTGTCTTTCTGGGGTAGTAGGGTAACTTTACTCCTACTTTTCAGGGTCTTGGGGTGGGGTATCTTGGACACACTTAGTGCTTTCTTACACTCCCAGCGACCCTCTGCACACTACACTAGGCCTGGGGTCCATTTGTGGTTTGCATTCCACTTCTGGAGTATATGGTTTGTGTGACCCTAGGCCTATTGTGTCCTATTGCATCCTATTGTATTTTACAGTGTTTGCACTACTTTTCTAACTGTTTACTTACCTGATTTTGGTTTGTGTGTATATTTTGTGTATTTTACTTACCTTCTAACGGAGTATATCCTCTGAGATACTTTTGGCATATTGTCACTAAAATAAAGTACCTTTATTTTTAGTAACTCTGAGTATTGTGTTTCTTATGATATAGCGCTATATGATATAAATGGTATAGTAGGAACTCTGCATGTCTCCTAGTTCAGCCTAAGCTGCTCTGCTATAGCTACCTCTATTAGCCTAAGCTGCTAGGACACTACTAATCTACTAATAAGGGATAACTGGACCTGGCACAAGGTGTAGGTACCATCAGGTACCCACAATAAGCCAGGCCAGCCTTCTACAATGTGTGCATGGTTGTGGGGGTGGTGACTGCTCGTGAGGTATGTGTTATGATGGGCGTGCTGGTGATGGAGGTAGTGGATGAGGATGTAGTGCATGCAGGTGTGAGTGGAGACGCTACTGGGAGGGTGGTGGATAAAGAGGAGGAGGGGGACCCAGTGGAGGCAGCAGATGTTGGTGTGTCTGCATGGGGATGGTGCTTGTGTGAGTGCCTGTGAGATGAATGGTGGTGCTTGTGTTTGTCTGAGCCACTTTTGTGGGTTGATTTGAGTGAATGCTGGTCTGAAGGTGTGCTTGGGATAGGCTGAGGTTGAGGGGATTGGGTCTGGGTAGTGGAAGTTGGACGGTGGAGGCTGGACACAGGGACAATGGCTGCCATTAGTGCTAAGGCCAGAGCCTGAAATGCTCTCTGTTGGGCCGCCACGCGATAGAGAATACCCTCCAGTTATGCATTTGTTTGTTGCAAATGCCTCTCGACACCCTAGATGGCATTCAGTATGGTTGTCTGCCCAACAGTGAGGGATCTCAGGAGGTCAATAGCCTCCTCACTGAGGGCAGCAGGGCTGACTGGGGCAGGGCCTGAGGTGCCTGGGGCGAAGGAGATGCCCACCCTCCTGGGTGAGCGGGCACGGGAAACACGCTGAGGGGATGCTGGGAAGTTGGTGCTGGTGGGGGGCGCAGCTGTACCTGTTGTTGGGGTGGGCACAGAGGTATCCGCTACCGCCAGGGAGATTTCATCGGTGGAGGAGTCGCTGTATGTGGTCTCCCCTCCTGTCCCCGTTGTGGTGCTCCCCTCGTCCTCCATCCCACTGGTGCCTTCACCCTCTGTGGATTGGGCCTCCAGTGCCATGTGGGATGCAGGTGCCTCTGCTCCTCCGCCAGATGATGCTAATGCACACAAGGACAGGATGACAAAACAAAAAGGGGGGAGAGACAGAGGATACACTTGGTCAATGCCAGCAACACCACTACTGTTGGCGGACACAACACACAGGCAGCCGCCCTACGCACTAGGCCATGCCCAACCATTTACTGAGACAGTCTCCAGCCCATGGGGTACAATGCATAACACCAGCATCTGCACACCTGAAACCCACAGGACCCTGCCCAGTAGTAGATGGCCACTTACACCATTGAGGTAGGAGTGCTCCAGAGCCTGCACAACAAGGGACCTACCCTGCCATGATCGCCCTGACCTAGGGGCACCCACAGCCCACATCCCCAAACCATCTAACTCCTAAAGCGCGTAAAGTCAGCTTTCAGAATCTGTACTCACCCCCTTGTGGCTGCTGTGATGCCCTCAAGTGCCCTTCTAACTCCGGATAGGCTTACCAGGATGCGGAGAATCAGGTGGGTCGTGGTGCAACGGGCACCCCTTCCACATTGGGAGGCCAGCCCCTGCTGGGCCTCCGCCATTTTCTTGGTCCAGTGGCGCAGGTCCTCCCATTTCTTGCAGCAGTGGGTGCTCCGCCTGTGATAGGCCCCCAGAGTCCTCACCTCCTTGGCGATGGCATGCCAAATACCCTTTTTCTGGTTGGCGCTGACCTGGAGGGAAAAGACAGCAGAAAAGGGAATCATTCACATGTCCCATTGCCCACCAGTTCCCACCCATGCCCTGACGCACATACACTGACCACCTCTCATGCAGCACTAAGGCCAGGATGCCTCAGCACCCCCCCCAACATGTGGCTTACATCAACACCACTCTAAACATGCATTGCCCACACATCATGCTCACAGTGTACTCACCTGTTTGTCTGGAGGACCGTAGAGTAATGTGTACTGGGGTAGGACCCCATCCACCAGTTTCTCCAACTCCTCCGCAGTGAAGACAGGGGCCCTTTCCCCAGACACATGAGCCACTGTCACTTCCAGACTCAGGTCACAGCAGCACTTGCAGTGTAGGTCCTCTCCTGTTGACGGCCAAGCAGCAAGTGAGTGAATAGTTAGAAAATGGAGGTGACATCCCCGGCGGTGCGTACTGTTTTTACCACCGGCGTACATCGCCATTGGCTCCTGGAACCCACAGGGCCCAATGATAACCAATGAGAAGTTGTGCGGTGGTCTTCGACCGCCTACCGCGCCGGCGCACAACCCCAGCGCACCTACCTCATTTCCACTTGTCCCTCCTCACAGGTCAGACAGCCGCCATTTCAGGGGGGCACATGGCATGGCACCTAACTGCGTCACAGCAGACATTGGCACATCAACTGACTCTCGACTTCACATACTGCTTCTGTGATGTAAATTCAGCAACAGCAGTGCAATCTATGTGGAAATATGACCTTCTGCTCACCGTTCTCTTCCACAGGCTACAACCGCTGAGGCAGATTATGAGATGGCGGCATCCTCCGGTGTACAGACCCCTGGTGGCCCTTTCGACAATGGAGGACAGACACATTATCATCACATACAGACTTGATCATGCCACAATCCAAGAACTGTGTGCCCAATTGGAGCCAGACCTGATGTCAGCTATCTGCCTGCCCACGGGAATCCCCCCTCTAGTGCAGGTCCTGTCTGTGCTCCATTTCCTGCCAAGCGGTTCCTTTCAAACTACAGTAGCCATGGCATCAGGGATGTCTCAGCCAATGTTCTCCAATGTGTTGACCAGTGTCGTCTGCCATTCTGAAACACATGAGCACCTACATCGTGTTCCCCCAGGTGGATGAATTGGCCACAGTGAAAGCTGACTTTTATGCTCTGAGACATATCCCCAACATCATTGGTGCCATTGTTGGTAAACACGTGGCATTTGTCCCCCCCCCCGGTGAAATGAATAGGTTTACAGGAATAGAAAAAGCTATCACTCGATGAATGTGCAGATGGTGTATCTGGCGGACCAGTACATCTCCCATGTGAATGCCAAATATCCTGGCTCTGTGCATGACGCCTATATCTTGAGGAATAGCAGCATCCCATATGTGATGGCCCAACTCCAGAGGCACCAGGTGTGGCTAATAGGTGAGCCCAAGGTCCCAGTATCTGGGTATGGGGTTGTCCCTAAGGGTTAGTGTGTGTCTAACAGTTGTCCCTCGATATGTACAGGTGACTATGGTTACCCCAACCTCTCATGGCTACTGACCCGAGTGAGGAATGCCAGGACAAGGGCAGAGGAATGTTACAATGAGGCACATGGGCGTACAAGGAGGATAATTAAGAGAACCTTAGGCCTCCTGAAGGCCAGGTTCAGGTGCCTCCATCTGACTGGTGGATCCCTGTACTACTCACCCAAGAAGGTGTGCCAGATCATCGTGGCATGCTGCATGTTGCATAACCTTACCTTAAGACGCCAGGTGCCTTTTGTGGTAGCGGTGGAGCCTGTGGACAGTGACGAAGAGGAGGTAGAGGAAGAAGATGTAGACAACAGAACATAATACAGCAGTACTTCCAGTGGCACACAGGTAAGAGACTGTAACTCCACTTAACATTTCAGTAATCTTTTGGACATTTTACATTGCAGCCTCTTACCCTCTGTCTATGGACACTGACTGTTCCCTTTGGATTCTCTATTTTCAGATCTGTGTACCCCATTCTGGCTCCTGCTATATGTACTGCTGCCCACCAAAGGTCATCCTGTAGTATATTTCACTGAACATATACGTTGCAATGCTTTGATAATGTTGTACTAATACATTTGAGATTCATTACACTGACTCCAGTATGGTATTTGTTTCAAGGGTGTTTATTTTTGTGCCAAGAAGTATAGGCGTATGTACAGGTGGCTGGGGTGATGGTGGAGGAATGTCCAGTTAAAGTCTAGTCTCTTGGTATCACAGGTGCATTGTCCAATGGGGCATAGGAAGGGGAGCAATGGCAGTTCAAGGTGGACTGGGTAACAGAGTGAGACAGAAGGGTGACAATCAGGAGAGCCCTATTTCCTGGCGGGGGTCTTTGCAATGTTCTTTGTCTTCTGCCTGGATCGCAGGGACCATTTGTGGGGTGGTTCTCCTTCTGCAGGGGGTGGGGTGCTGGAGGCCTGTTGGTCCTGTGGCGGGGCCTCCTGTCCACTAGCGCTGGCGGAGGTGGAAAGCTGTTCTTTGGTTTGGCTAGTGTCAGGTCCTCTTTGTTGTGACACTGCCTCCCTCATGGTCTTGCCCAGGTCAGCCAGCACCCCTGCAATGGTGTCCAGGATGGTGTACTTTTTTGTTAGGTCCTCCCTGATCCCCAGGTACTGTCCCTCATGCAGCCGCTGGGTCTCCTGCAACTTGGCCACTACCCGGCCCATGGTCTCCTGGGAATGGTGGTATGTTCCCATGATGTTGGAGAGTGCCTCGTGGAGAGTGGGTTCCCTGGGCCTGTCCTCCCCCTCTCGCACAGCAGTCCTCCCAGCTTCCCTGTTGTCCTGTGGCTCTGTCCCCTGAACCGTGTGCCCACTGCCACTGACCACAGGTCCCTGATCGTCCTGGGTTTGTGGGGTTGCCTGGGGTCCCTGTAGTGGTAGACACACTGCTGATTGACGTGTCCTGGGGACAGTGGCATGGGCCGCTGGGTGGGTGTTGTGCTGGTGTTTCCTGAGGGGGGAGGCTCTGTGGTGGGTTGGGACTGTGGCATGGGAACCGACTGTCCAGAGGTCCCTGATGGGCCAGGTGAGTCATCCTGATCCAGGCGTGCAGAGCTGCTGTCATCACTGTGGACCTCTTCTGGGGGGGTGGACTGGATGTACCTGGCACCTCCTCTCCGGTGACATTGGGTAGGGGTCCTGTTGGGATGCAAATGCATTATTAATGTATCTGCGTGTGCCATATTGTGCATGGGTGTGTCTCCCTCTATGATTGTGATTTCCCTGTCGGTTTGGCCTTGTGTGGGTGGTGATTTTGTGGGATGGGTGCGTCTCTCTATTGGGCATGCTGGGGTGATGGCTGTCCATGCAGGTCTGTGAGTGATGTCCATGCATTGGTGGTGCATGCAGGGCTTGGTATTGGGATGGGTGGGTTGTGCTAGCGGGGCATATGTGAGTTGGTGAAGTGATCGGGTGAGTGTAGGGGTAGGAGTTTGTGATGGCATGCAGGTAGGGTGGGGAGGATGAAGTAGTTAAGATTTGACTTACCAGAATCCAGTCCTCCTGCTACTCCTGTGAGTCCCTCAGGAAGCATGATCGCCAAGACTTGCTCCTCCCATGTTGTAAGTTGTGGGGGAGGAGGTGGGGTTATACCGCCAGTCCTCTGTACAGCAATCTGGTGTCTTGATACAACATAATGCACCTTCCCCCATAGGTCGTTCCACCTCTTCCTGATGTCATCCCTGGTTCTTGGGTGGTGTCCCACGACGTTGACCCTGTCCACGATCCTCCGCCGTAGCTCCATCTTCCTTGCAATGGACGTCTGCTGCACCTGTGATCCGAATAGCTCTTGCTCTACCCGGATGATTTCCTCAACCATTACCCTTAGCTCGTCCTCAGAAAACCTGGGGTGTCTTTGGGGTGCCATGGGTGTGGTGTGAGTGATATGTGTGAGGATGTGTGTGGTGATGTGTTGTTGTGTATGCTGTGATGTGCGTGAATGGTGTATGGGGGATGGTGTTCGGTGCCTCTGAGTGGGTGCTCCTGGCTTGTCTCTCTCAGTTAGCTATATTTATTTTCATTGTAAGGGGTTGTGGGTATTGTGGGTGTGTATTTTATAGTGGAGCGAGTGTGTGGTGTGTGTGTATGTATGTCAGGTCTTTGTATTTTGAATTGTCCAATGTGGTGTAGTTTTGTAAGTGTGTGTGTATTTTGAGCGCAGTGGTGTGTACCGCCAATGGTTTACTGCGGTTGAAAGACCGCTGCGTTGATTTGTGGGTCGTGATACTGTGGGCGTATTCTTGTTGGCGTAACGGTGTGGGTTTTGCTATCGCCAGTTTATCACTGACCTTTGGTCTGGCGGACTTGTGTGGGTATCTGTATTGTGACGGTATTCTATGTGTGGGTCATAATACCCGTGGTGGATTACTGCCGTGGTCATGGTATATTGGCGGCCGTCAGCACAGCGGTAGGCAGCATTTACCACCAGGGTTGTAATGAGGGACATAGTATTAACTATAACTACCTAGTGGCGACCACCACTAGGTTTTACATGTATATATGTATATATATATATATATATATATATATATATATATATATATATATATATATATATATATATTTAAACTAGAAGTTGAAGAATCAAGAGAAAACAACAGCCAGCCCGGGCAAAAATTCATATCCCAAAGGATACAATGAGTCACAAGAAAATGAAATATCCAAGAAAGAAGTGACTCAAACAGATGGACTCACCAAAGGACAATAATATATTTCCACTACAATGTTTCGGCTTCTGCCTTCCTCAGGTAGTTCAAGATGGTTTACTCAGTGGCTGCACAGTTGACACTGCTGGATTTTCAAAAAGCATCATGAGTAAAGATTTCAGTTAGAATGCAAAATCAATGCAGTCCTGAGAAGTCTTCAGATATGCAGTAATCAAGTAGTATTGTCAGTGATGTTCAGTCTATCTGGATGCAGTGATTTTAAACGCTACATCCAGAAGTTTTCTCTGATGTCCAGTAGTTCTTCCTTTTGAGACAAGTTCCATGGGGAAAATCTTCAAATCTCATACTAAATTGTCCACAAGGATGAAGTGATTGGCTACAGGCTGATCAGGTTTCTTGTTAATTATTGCTGATGTGTGGTTGCTGAATCATGTACAGAGGTCATTCACTGTTTGGACTACATACTGTTTTTTTACTGGTTTGGCGTTGGCACTGAATCACATAAATAATACATGTTGAGCGACATGTAAGATGTTATCTTATTCCATAGGTCCTTCTCGTAACAGAGCTAGTTATTGATGATGTGTGTAAAAGGTATTCACATGTGATGCACCTTTTAGAATCACAGCAGTGAACCTCTGCTTTTGTTCAGCTTGCTTAAGTTTAGCTCTCGCGATAAGGGATCGTAAATTGGGAGCTCTGCGGTAAGCACTGACTGGTGGTTCTGGAAAAACCTTTTGCAATTTTTCACAAGTGGATAGTAAGGAAAAAGTTGTTTGCATTATATTTCTGTAGTTGAGAGCTGATGCATGACAGTCAGCCACAAACAGGATTCTGTTGCTTTTGTTACTTCTGTTGGTGTTCCAAATAGGTGCTTCCCTAGATAACTGCAAAGCCTTGTCAGTTTGTTACAGTATGATATGCAGAGGATAGCCTTGCTTTTTAAATAATGTAACAAGCTCCTGTAGATGGTCTTTACAGGTGTCTAAATTGCTGCAGATGTGTGTTATTCTGACTTGTTTTATATATATATATATATATATATATATATATATATATATATATATATATATATGTGCAAAAAAGAATAGAGAACTCTGGGTAGTTCCCAAGTTTAGGTGGAGAGCAGCTCTAGTAAGGAACACTTTGCAACACCAGCGACACTCTAGATTTGCTCACCTCAAATGTCTGTTTATCTAGAAAAGTTTTTATATATAAAACAATATATATATATGACTATGTATATATATGACTATATATACATATATATGCTAGAGGAGCACAACTGCCCCAAACAATACAATTACACATTTAAATTCCGCACACTTACTCAAAAAGGAGAGGTGTGCTAGAGATTCCTTATTACAGTGCAAAGGTACAGATAAATCTATAAATACAAATATTATAATATTAACAACATTGTACAAATTCTTTGTAGGAAATGTTCTAGACAGACATACTAGAAAAACTAAAATAAGACTTAGAAAGTGATAATTTTACCAACCAAGAGGGAAAGTCTGGAAGCGATTGTAGGAAGCTGGTCTGGTGTGTGGTGAGTACCTAAGGTACTTACACCTTATACCAGGTCCAGGTATCCCCTATTAGTGTAGTGTAGGCAGTGTCTAGAAGCCAGGCTCTCTAGAGGCAGCTGTGGATGAGCAGCCAAGGCTTATCTAGAAGACATACAAACCTCATGCAATACCACTGTAATCACACAGCACTCACACACATGAAAGAAAACATTCAGGCCCATATTTATAATTGCTTTGTGCCGAATTGGTGTCATTTATTTTATGCTAATATAGTGGAAACTTAACTCCACATTTACATTTTGATGCTAGACTAGTCTAACATCAAAATGTTGGAGTTAAAGTCATTTTTTGGATGCGTGAACCCACCTTTCGTCAATCAGATGCAGGATGGGCGTACCCCTCCAAATGAATGACTCTAAGGCTCTGACGCCTTATTTATCCTCCAGTGCAAAAATGGTGCACGGGAGGGAGGCGGGCCTAAATAATGGCTCTAAGCCTGCTTAGCGCCATTTATTTAATGCCTGGGTTAGGGCAGGCGTTAGGGGACCTGTGAGCCCATTTCCATGGTAGGACACCATCGACTAAGTCCACAGGTGCCCTTCTCCAGGCCCCAGGGACACTCCCACCTACACCAGAGGGACACCGGAGGATGGGGGACCCCATCCCAGGTAAGTAGGGTAAGTAGAGATAAGTATTTTACACTTATTTTAAAAGTGCCATTTAGGGACCTAAAATGGGCCACCCTACATGGCACTGGGTGCAATGGCCATGCCCAGGGGACCCTTGTCCTCTGTGCTGGCCACTGGGGTGGTGGGCATGACTCTTGTCCTTTATAAGACAGGATTCGTGTGGTATAGTAGGATTTGCATTAAGTAATGACGCTAAGCTGGTTAGAGTCATCTTTTTTACTCTATCCAGCTTAACGTAATTTTTCAGTGCAAACCCCCCTTCTCCCATACCGCCACCCCCACCCACCTAATGTCATTTACCTTGACGTTAGCCCACCCTTTGCGTCGGATTGCACCGGCATCTAGGAATGGCACTAGCTGGCGGTAAACTTTTTCAAGCAAAACTGCGTTAGCGCAGGTTTGCGTGAAAAAGTATGAATCTGGGCCTCAGTGTTACAAAAATAAAATTATTTTAGTGACACAATCACCAAAAACTACTAGAGAGGTAAACATCCAATAGGAGGCAAGCAGCACACTAGATATGTACACTATTAATCAGAAATAGGCATAAACAGCAATAGAAAACAGTGCAAATAACAATAGACAATAGTGACCCTAGAGGGAGCCCAAACCATATACAAAAAAAATGGAATGCGAATGCAGGACCCCCACCTAGGTAAGTGGAATGTGTAGAGGGGAGATGGAGGAACTAAGAAACCCTAAAGGTAAGTACCACAGTGCCCCCCAGCGACCAGGAAGAAAGGGGTTAGTTACTGAATTTTCCCAAAAGTACCCAAAAGGACAAAAAAGGAGAAAATGCAACACCCAGACAGGACTGCAAGACACCAGTGGTGGACTACTGAAGAAGAAGATCCGTGGAGGAAGGGGACGAAGTCCATAAGTCACAGAAGTGTCCGTGGTGAAAGGAGCCATTACCCACACGTCTGTGGTTGCAGGAGTTGGTTGACGGTAGGACGAAGATGGTCAGCAATGCAGCCCTGGAGCCGGAGAGGGGTTCCTGGAGGATGCAGTCAACTTCCCCCGCCGGATGGATGATTGCTGTCAGTCATGGAAACGCCACCAACAAGCCTTGGTAAAGGCAGAAGTTGAGGTGAAGCAAAAGTGAAGCTTCCAGGGACCAGCAAGGTCCAGGAGGACTCTACCCATGGGGGGAATCCTAGGGGAGACCCTCAGCAAGGCAGGGAGTCCACATAAGAAAAGGAAGCCCCCATAGAGACCCACTGGAAGAGGAAGTAGGATTCGCAGAGGAGTCTACGCAGCACATCTGGAGAAGGGTCCCATGCCGCAGCGGAAGCATGTAGAGGGATGTGCTTCTCAGGAAGGAGTGCTGTGGGCTGGGGCTACAAGGAGCCTGAAGATCCCTTGGAGGAGATGCCAACAAGCCTCGGTAGCTGCAAGAGACGCGGTGCACAGGGGTACTGACCTGCATGGGAAGGCGAGGACTTACCTCCACCAAAGTTGGACAGCTGGCAGAGAGGACCAAGAGGACTACTCCAGACCACGACCCATGATGCAGTATCCACGCAGCTCAGTATGAGCACAGATCCACTCAGCTGGTCCTCATTGCAGTTGGTGCTTGCAGATGCAGGGGAGTGACTCCTTCACTCCAAGGGAGATTCTTTCTTCCTTCTCATGCAGGCTGAAGACTTGCCACCCTCAGAGGATGCACAGCTGGGGGAAATGTTGCAGAAGCTGGAAGGAGCCGTGGAAACAATATTGCAATCAGAGTCTTCGTCGTGGATGCAGATTGTTGGTTCCTGTAGGGTCCAGTTACAGTTACAGTGGCTAGAAGTTGAAGTAGAGGTTGCAGAGGAGTCCTGCTGGAATCTTACAAGATGAATCTAAGGCAGCACCCCAGGGGAAGCCCCTAAATAGCCCTGAAAGGGGGATTGGTTACCTAGCCAGGTGACCACCTATCAGGAGGGGCGCTGATGTCACCTGCCTGACCTGGCCACTCAGATGCTCCCAGAGGTCTTTGTCTACCTTGGATTCAAGATGACAGAATCAAGGAACCCTCTAGAGGATCTCTAGGCACCACCCCTGGGAGGGTGATGTACAGGGGAGTGGTCACTCCCCTTTCCATTGTCCAGTTTCATGCCAGAGCAGGGACTGGGGGTCCCTCAACCGGTGTAAACTGATTTATGCATGGAGGCCGCCAAATGTGCCTTTCAAAGCATACCAGTGGCTTGGGGAGGCTACCCTCCCAAGCCACGTAACAACTATCTCCAAAGGATGAGGGTGTTACTCCCCTCTCTCAAGGATAATACTTTGTTCCACCTTCCTGGGCTTGAGCTGATCAAGCAGCAGGAGGGCAGAAACCTGTCTGAGGGGTGGCAGCAGCTTGGGCAGCCTGGAAAACCCCAGAAGGCTGGTAGGAGTAATGCTGGGGTGTCCTCTGAGGAACTCCCAGAGTGCATGGAATCATACTTCCAATACTGGCAACAGTATTGGGGTATGATTCTGACATTTTTGAAACCAAACATGCCTAGGTTGGGAGTTACCATTATGTAGCTGGACATAGGTAGTGACCTATGTCCAGTAAACGCATAGAATGGCGTCCCTGCACTCACAAAGTCCATGAAAATGGAACTGGAGTTTGTGGGGGCACCTCTGTTAGTGCAGGGGTGCCCTCACACACAGGTACTTGCACCCTGCCCTCTGGGCTAGGAGGGCCTGCCATAGGGGTGACTTACAGTGACCTGGTGCAGTGACATGTAGTGAAAAGGTGCATGCACCCTTTCATGCAGGTTGCAATGGCAGGCCTGCAGAGGGGTTTTGCCCGGGCTCCCATGGGTGGCATAATACATGCTGCAGCCCATGGTTCCCCAATGCCCTGGGTACCTGGGCACCATATACTAAGGACTTACATGGGAGCACCAGTATGCCAAATGTGGGGTGTATGTGGTTTCCTACAGCGATGATTTATTATACAGTGCATGACGATGTAGAAAAGGAATCATGTGCACTTCCATGATACTTTGCAACTATATTAGGGAAAATCTACAATAGCCTGCACATTTATAGAATAATTGTGCTTCCTATTGCCTATACATGTGTGCTGTTACAGCTGGTGGTACCAACTAGCTACAAATGCAGTCTATTGCCCCCAACATATTTGGCAACTCGGCTTTTGCTCAAATCCTTACTTGATCTTAATTTGCTTTTCCATTTTCCAAAGTATTAGGAAAATGGAGGTACTGAGGCCCTGGGTACCATATACTTAGGTCTTACATGGGGGCACCAGTATGCCAAATGTGCGGTGATTGTGGTTCAAGTAACCAAATTAAGTATTTTCCAAATTCATTTGCTTTTTCTAAGTATTAGGAAAATGGAGGTACTGAAGAGTAATTATGATGATGGCAACTAGTACATCAGGTAAAAATGAAGATGAAGCACTCTGTATCATTCCAGCCATCCTGGCACAATGTTTTGGATGGATTCAGGTGCCAACAAACACAGTAATGACATTCGCTTCACATATGGTGGAATGCTGCATGTGAGCGACCTGTCTTGAATTGCAAAGTTGGTCCAATTTTGTCAAAAGATGTTTTCTTTCCTCAGTCTGTAGAATGTGATGCCATCCTCCTTCCTTAAGTCAATGGGGCTCATTCCCTGTCAATAACTCCTCTCCTCCCTCCCTCTTTCTAGACTGCATTATCGATCACTCATAAAAAAAAAAAATTAAATAGCTCAAAATGATTTTGTGAGAAAGCGTGTGACACTTCTATATATACTGAGAGAATTGCAAGTCTGTGCAAGGTCTGAGAAGTAAGACAAAATGAACACTGCACCACACTGAAAATATGATTTAAGGATCTTGTGCTGACTTGCCTGACTTACAGGAATGATGCAAGAGCTTAAATCTGTATCGACATGTAATAAAATCCCAAATATCACTCCTTGATGATCAATTCGTCTGTGTATTTCAGTGGAGATCTTTTCCAAAGATTGTAATGGTTTCTCCCGCTCACTCTTTTTTAAAACGAAGGATACCCCAACTTTGAACCCACCATTAAGCTTGATCTTTCTCTAACGTTGATGACTGTTTTTATAGTGTTTATGCTGAAAAGCAAAGTCAAAGAGGCAAAGCAAGCCTAACCCTGTATTTTCCTCTTGTAGGTACTCTGGTGCGATAAGTGGCTTGGTCTTCATCTTCATCTTTCCGTTCCTGATTCACCTGATTGATCTGCAGGGTAAAGGCAAGAGGACGGTCCTCACCACCATCTTTCATGTCTTCCTCATGCTCCTTGGACTTGCCAACCTCATCGGGCAGTTTTTAGTTTAACACAATTGGCATCAACCATTCAGCATTAAAGACATGTTATGTTATGTTATGTTATGTTATTTTTATTTGTACCGCACACAGCTGCCCCAGCAAAGGGGCGTCCCGGCGCGGTACCACCCGTTCTGAAAAAGGTCTGGCTGGTGATCCTATTGATTCCTGTTTGTACTCATCGAAGGCCGGACATCTATAAAAAGTTACCTTTCACCTTGGGATTGCCCATTGAGCCTGTGCAGTCAGCATGCTATTGAGTATCATTTTTTAGGGTGACAATGGACCAATGAATAAAAATGGCATCTGGAAGCACTTCTTTCCTCATGTACTACAGTTACCCGTGACATCCTGCTTTGGACCAAACATGCTGTCTTCCCCACTGCGATACAGGATTGGTTGCACATCTGTAAAAGAGACAAGAATGGCAGTGATGGTTGAAAAAAGGTGTGAGAACAGGAGGACTGGAGACTGTTTGCAGCTCCCTCACAGGGCAAAACATCACTGAAGCAACCTGAGTGTGACATTCTTAGCCTCAAAGGTTCAGAATCCGCACAGCTCTCCTTCTGGTAGAGTCCAACGTTTGCTAAATACTGGAGTGATAAACAGCTACTTTTTATTCAACTGTGGTCACTGCTAGACCTCTCTAACACTCCCTCTGTATGAGGTAGAGTGGCCTGACCTTGCCTGGTATAGATTTTTTTTTTTTTAAGAAAATGAAGAAAAGGTTTCGCAATACTGTGGGGCATATTTATACTCTGTTTGCACCGAATTAGTGTCATTTTTTTTTACTCTAATTCGGTGCAAAACTAACTCCATATTTATACTTTGGTGCTAGACCCCTCTAGCACCAAACTTATGGAGTTAAAGTCATTTTTTGAAAGTGGAGACCTACTTTGCCTTAATGAGATGCATGGTAGGCGTTCCCGTGCAAAAAATGACTCTAAGGCCTTAACGCCATATTTAGGGGCATATTTATACTCTGCGGCATATTTATACTCTGTTTGCACCGAATTAGTGTCATTTTTTTTTACTCTAATTCGGTGCAAAACTAACTCCATATTTATACTTTGGTGCTAGACCCATCTAGCACCAAGGCCCTGATTTAAACTTTTTTTGCACCGCATTAATGTCATTTTATGACACAAAAGTGGCGCAAACTTACAAAATATTGGCCCTTATTTATACTTTTTGCTGCAAAACTGCACTAACTCAGTTTTGCACCAAAACGTTTAGCACCGGCTTGCACCATTTCTGTGCACCAGCCGGGCACCATATTTATGGAATGGTGCAAGCCGGTGCAAAGGGTAGGCTAGAGTTTTAAAAAATGACTTTAGTCGGGTGGGGCTGGCAGCATGGAAGAAGAGGGTTTAGCACCAAACAATGGCTTTAGGCAGGTTAGAGTTAAAAAAAATGACTCTAACCAGATTAGCGTCATTTTATGGTGCTAAATCTACCATGCCACATGACTCCTGTATTAGAAAAGGCAGGAGTCATGCCCACCACCCCAGTGGCCAGCACAGAGGACAGGGTTCCCCTGGGCATGGCCATTGCACCCGGTGCCATGTATGGGGGCCCATTTCAGGGCCCCCTATTGCACTTTCAAAAATAAAATACACTTACCTGTACTTACCTGGGATGGGGTCCCCCATCCTCGCAGTCCCTCTAGTGTGGGTGGGGGTGCCCCTAGGGCCTAGGGAGGGCACCTCTGGGCTTATTCCATGGTGTTCCACCATGAAAATAGGGCCACAGGTCCCCTAACACCTGCCCTGACCCAGGTCTTAAAAAATGGGGCAAAGCAAGCTTTGCCCCATTTTTTGACCCCTCTTTCCTCCCTTGCACCATTTTTACATGGGAGTATAAATATGGTGTTAAGGCCATAGAGTCATTTTTTTTGCACGGGAACGCCTACATTGCATCTCATTAAGGCAAGGTAGGTTTCCACTTCCAAAAAATGACTTTAACTCCATAAATTTGGTGCTAGACGGGTCTAGCACCAAAGTATAAATATGGAGTTAGTTTTGCACTGAATTAGAGTAAAACAAAAATGACGCTAATTCAGTGCAAACAGAGTATAAATATGCCCCTTAGCGTCAAAAAATTATGTTAATCTGGTCAGAATCATTTATTTTGACTCAAAACTGCCTAACGTCATTTTTTTTTAAGCTAGCCTACCCTTTGCACCGGCTTGCACCATTCCATAAATATGGTGCCCAGCTGGTGCTAACAAATGGTGCAAGCCGGTGCAAAACTTTTTGGGGCAAAACTGCCTTAGTGCAGTTTTGCACCAAAAAGTATAAATAAGGCCCTGTGTTCTCCCAGTTTCATTCCTAATACCCAGCTGTTACTCTTACCTTTCTGTACGTCTAGTGATTCTAGCATTAATACATCCTTTAATTAAGTCATCAGTAACGGGATAGTGGCCATATTCCTTTTTGGAGCCCAAAAGTTCAATGCTAATTCTTAGAAAACTCCTTGATAAACTGAGACATTGTGAAGCAGAGAAAAGATGTCTCGTAAAAGATGGAGGCCTAACTCAGCACTCCTGGTATGTGCAAGAGGGGCAGGCTTACAAACACTTTATTTATGGAAACACTCCAGGATAACTGAAAGAATAAAAGTGTGTGTTTCTAGTACAATCTGCTTCTTATATTACCTCATCCTTTCCTTCATTTTACAGCTTCTGGAAAGGATCCAATTTCTTTCCAAAAATTAGCTCTATATATATCCTTGCTTTCTTGTGTTTATAAATGAGAAGTCCCCAGGATTTCTGTCAAACCGAGGGAAGCAAAAATGTTGTGAACAGAGGTATATTTTTAATGTAGGACTGTGCTCTAGTCAGTGTTCTGTAAAATGCAAATTAAAAAGCATGCCCAACATGGATTGAAAAATACGAACTAGCTTCAAGTATATATACATATACTCAAAGTTGAAACAATCATTTGCAAACCCATAGATCTCACCCTTAAGAAATATTGCCTTTGCTAATGTTTTTTTCCAAATAGCCACTGTGCATGCAGACTCATCGCAGTGACCATCAGATAATCGTTTTCCTTCAGGCATTAAAAATATTCCAAGATGGCCACCGCAATTGCATGTGCACTTGTGGGGACAACTTGCATTATTTTCATATTTGATGGACCTCCTCTGTTATGTTATGATGTACAGCAGATTTGTAGAGCACACTAGCACTCGGGCCGGTATCCTGGTGCTGAGCAGGTGCAAGTCTAGGCATACCTAGGGCTTAGTGTGACTACTCGAAAAGCCGGATTTTAAGCTGATTACGAAACCCCCCGCAACCTACCCTTGAGCCTTATCTTCCCTAACTATGACATGGGTTTTACATTTCAGAAAAAAGTCACATTTTCAGTGCCTTTTTACAACTTTTTGTTTATCCAAACCAAGGGCCGAATTGAAAAAAAGTGGCACTGCATTCAAAGCAGCGCCACTTTTCTTGTCCCCCCCCCCCGCACTCACCCTAACGCCACCATGAGTGCACGGTATTTATGATACAGCGCACCATGGCAGTATTAGGAACAATAGTGTCAACATTTTTGACGCTATTGTGGCGCTTTGCTCCACTAGTGTCGAACATTTGGACGCTAGTTGAGCAGTACAAGGAGGCCCTTTGATTACAATGGGTGTGTCCTTTTAATGCCTGTTTTCGTCATTTTTAATGGCTGCTGAAAGCAGGCGTTAAAAATGACGCCAAAAATGGCACTATGAAATCTAGTAGATTTAATTGCGCCATTTTTGCAGGCCTCCTTGCACCGGAGCGCTCCCTTTGCATACATCATGCATGGCGCATGCATAATGTGGCGCAAAGGGTTACAGAGTGGTGCTGTGATTTTGCAAGCCTAACGCCACAATAGCATAAAAAAATGATGCTAATGTGGCGCTAGGCCTTCCTAAATTTGGGCCTAATTCTTTCTGAGATAGTTTGTTTAGAGCTGAATTATCCAACTTAACGGTACTTCTCACTCCATGATTCTAACTGATAGCCTATTATACCACAGGACACAATTATATATTGTTAGGTGTTGGGTCTTTGTGTGGTTAACATTATTTCCCGCCTCATTTCATTTTTGATGTAATTCCCTTTCACTTTGAAGGGTCATGTCATGTAAAGTGTGGGACTTTCCCTAAGACTTAGCTGGAGTACATTTGAGTCTGTTTGGGCATTAGTGTAATTAAAGTAGATGAGGGTGTAACGTCGGGTAACTGCCATAGTAATTGCCACCTGGGGCCATATTTGTGGTCAAGTGAAGCAGCGTAGCAAGTCACCTTGCTGCACTGCATCCCATGGAAAGGGCAGAAATGCACTGTATTTAAAAGAATACAACACATTCCTGCCTTTGTCTCTGCACTGGTGCGGTTTTGGCAGCCTAGCCTCAACGCAGGCACCCTTGCATCGTGGTGCAAGGGTGCTTGCATTGTAGGGAGGATTGTTTTGTGCAGGAAGGGACATGTTCTTTCACAGAAACAATCCTCTGAGACATTTTCCTCTTTCTATGTGTGCTGCAGAATGCAATAATGAGATTTCTCTTCGTTACGCCTCACCTGCGAAGGCATACCATTTTTGGTGCATTAGCAGGTCTACCACTTATAGTAAATCTGGGAATGCGTCAAAATTCATGGATGTTGTGTGTTAACACCCACGCAACACCCATAGATCACCTACCTGAGGCAGAGTAATGCAACTGAACGATTTGCGCTGCAGTGTTTTACTCAAAATTTATGAAGCTACTCAGAGCCATGAAAGGTGGCCTTGCGTGGCTACATAAATCTAATTTTGGGCTTGCATCGCTCTTGCACCACGTTACGTGGTGCAAATGAGACACAAGGGTGCATATTTTTAACAGAAGGGGGCAAAAAAGCAGTCCACTCTAATAGTAACTAACTTACCCTTTAGTAGGGGTGGTTTTGTAGTTGCATGTTCGTTCCTATATGCTGCCTTCATTTTCCCTTCCCTGCTCCCTCTCTGGAGATGTGCCTCATTTTTTTTTAGCCATTCCCACATTTACTTTAAAAAATGCATATCTACATTTGCAGAGTTCTCTGCACTTGTGGCAGAGAACTCCACAAATAAGAGCTACGACAGGCATATGTGGAGATCTTCACCTGTACCTTAGTGTAGTGCATTCATGAGTATGTGAAGTTGTACAGGAGCACTACCTCATTTACTCAAAAATGCATTGGTGTTGCATGTTGCACTCTTCTGTTTTGTATTACCCAAGCATTTATCTTAAAATTATGCACTTTACAACTTATTTTTTCGAGGATAAAGTATTGTATAATTGTTATTAAGTCTACAATAAAACTGTGAATCATAAAAAAGAACCATTATGACTAGACCCTCAGTATTCTGAAGTAATTTCTCCTAATTTCTGACTGACAGATAGGCACCCACTATTAGGCTTTGTTAGTCTGATTTTGTTCAGGCTGAGGATAGATGGATGTTTTCGCACACTCTGTGGTAATGGAGACAGGGAAACCAGTGTAAATGCCAGAATTACCTGGTAGTGAGAGGAATCCAGTCACGATTTTCTGGATTGTCCTAAAATTGGACCAACACATGTACTCACGTTTGTCTCAGTGAAGCATCTGTGTCAGATATGTTTTGCCAAAAGATCATTTTGATTTTCTCCCTGTTAGAAATGGGGTCTTTGGTTGGCAGTCAGTTTACCCCCTGACCAAGCAAGGACCCTCACTCTAGTCAGGGTAAGTCACACACAATCCAAATGATCTTGTGCCCACCCTCTGGTAGCTTGGCACTGAGCAGTCAACCTTAACTTAGAAGGCAATGTGTAAAGTATTTGTGCAATAAATCATGCAATAACACAGTATAACACCACAAAAATACATCACACAGTGTTTAGAAAAATATATAATATTTATCTGGTTAAATGCAAGTCAAAACGATCAAGATTTGATAAGTATGCAATAAAATATCACTTTAGAGAATTATAAAAGGAGTCTTTAGTCTTTAAAAAGCAACAAGTGTCTCTTGCAGCACAAAGTACCTGGTTTGCGTTCAAATTCTATGCAAGGGACCACAGAGGAGGAGATGTGTGGAAAACGGGGAGGTGTGCGTCAGTTTCTCCAGGTGCACACAGACGATGCGTCGATAATTTTCCACACAGGGAAGGCTTTGCTTTGATTTCTGGCGCCCTGACTTGGATCTTCTTCAGGTTGCAGGGTTTTCAGACGCCCCGGGGACGATGCAGAGAAATCCTGGGTGTGCAGGACGAAGACACAGGAGCTGCGTCGATCCGGTGGGGAATGCGGGGAAGTTTCTATTGCACGGCAGGCGCTGCGTTGATCTCCTCTCCGGGAGCCAGGCTGCGTCTTCCGGGTTAAGCTGTCAGTGATTTTCTCACCGCGATGCAGGCTGTGCGTCGTTTCTGGCAGGCTGTGCGTCGAATCTTCGCCGCACAAGGAGTTCTTTGCAGGAGGAAGTCTTTTTGGTCCTGAGACTTCAAGGAACAGGAGGCAAGCTCTATCTTGTCCAGAAGTGTCTGAGTTGGTAGGGTAAGAAGCCCTGTTTAAATACCTAAATGTGCCTTTGAAGTGGGGGAGACTTCAAAGAGCGGCTTAGAAGTGCACCAGGTCCCCTTTCAGTTCCATCATGTCTGCCAGGGTCCCAGTAGGGGGTTTGGCAGTCCATTGTTTGAGGGCAGGCCACTTTCCTTTGAAATGTAAGTGTCAGGCCCTTCACCCTCCCAGCCCAGGAAGACCCATTCAGTATGCAGATGTGTGCAGGTGTGATTGTTCATCCTGTGCTAGAGGTTGTTTAGTGAAATGCACAGGGAGCTGTCAAGTAACCTAGCCAGACGTGGATTGTAAGGCACATAACGAGTTAAGTGCAGAGAAATGCTCACTTTCTAGAAGTGGCATTTCTAAAATAGTAATATTAAATCCAACTTCACCAGTCAGAAGGATTTTGTATTACCATTCTCGACATAATAAATATGACCTTGTTACTCCTTTCAGATCAAAATCTACCACTCAAACAGTATATGAGGGTAGCCCTAATGTTAGCCTATGAAAGGAGCAGGCCTCACAGCAGTGTAAAACGAATTTAGGAGTTCTACACTACCATGACATATAAACTACACAGGTATATGTCCTGCCTTTTACCCACATAGCACCCTGCCCTATGGGTTACCTAGGGCCTACCTTAGGGGTGACTTTTATGTAGAAAAAGGGGAGTTTAAGGCTTGGCAAGTACTTTTAAATGCCAAGTCGAAGTGGCAGTGAAACTGCCCACACAAGCCTTGCAATGGCAGGCCTGAGGCATGGCATGCGGGTGGCACAATCAGTGCTGCAGGCCCACTAGTAGCATTTAATCTACAGGCCCTGGGCACATGTAGTGCACTTTACTGGGGACTTACAAGTAGATTAAATAAGCCAATTGGGTATGAACCAATGTCACTATGTTTTAAGGGAGACAGCATATGCACTTTAGCACTGGTTAGCAGTGGTAAAGTGCGCAGAGTCCTAAAACAAGCAAAAACAGTGTCCAAAAAGTGGAAGGAGGCAGGCAAAAAGTTAGGGGTGACCACCCTAGGGCTGTCAGGTCTAACACTCCCATTCAAGCCAAGCCAATGTGCTTTAGTCAAACCTGAACAAGGGATTCTTCCAATCGGGGATCATTTATGTCTGAAAACTAAGCTTCAAAAACACTGATCTGTGTTTTGTTTTAGTTTGAAAGTAGTTTCAGAAATTGACTACTGTTAACAGTGGGAGTAAATGTTTTTTCAGAGTGGGAGCAAGGAGTAAACAATCTTAACATGGCAATAGGTGACGTTGATGAGGTTTCTTCAAGTGGAAAAATATGTCTTCTGTGTAACACAAACAATGAAACACCTCACAAGCAAATGGGCTTGAAATGGTCAGTGTGGAGCTACACCTGTGGGCGTGGATATCCAACATTTTCAAGAGAGTACTGTGAATCGAGACATAAACGAAGGAAAGGAAGAGGAAATATCACCTCCTCCATGTTTTTGCCATGTGTTTGTCCTTCCTTGTGTCTGCAACCACCTGAGCCCTTATTACAGACAGGGTGCAAAGTCCCCGATTGCCCCATCGCACACCATTAAACAGGTTCTCTGGGTGCAAACAGGGACAGTGCACCCTATTATGATGAATGCGCTGCTCTACTGCAGCCACAAACTGGTGCTGCCCTGAGGGCACTACATTCAGTGAAATACGGAGCTGATGTTTCAGAGCCACTGCAGTGTTTGTACAGGCAGCAACCTGTCTGTGCTTTAAAGAAGGGTCAGAGATTCTCCTGCTGGTGGGTGCAGTAAGGAGCTGCATCGGCATGCAGGGTCATGTTGTGGGGTTCAAGGTATCTTGTTCCCCCTTCAGAGGTCGTTAGTCAACAGGGACACTGACAGCGTATCACCTTTTTGTGGCAGACTGTCAATGTGCCTCCTACGGGCCTAGTTGCCTCTGTGCTCGTGTCCATCATACGTTGAGGACACGGAGGCAACATGATTTCCTCATTTACATGTGACCACACCCCAATACAAATAAGGGTGCACCCTCTGAAGATAGTCCTGGTGCTATAGGTGCACCAGCACTAGTGGGCACACATGCCCACTGTACTTCGCAAGGCACTATGGGGCAGATTGAAGAACCCCTAGCGCCTCCTTGTGCCACATTAGCGTCATTTTTAACAACGCTAATGTGGCCCAATGACGCCAAAATCGCTGCACCAACTTTACAAAGTGGCGCATTGCATGCATTGCGCCACTTTGTAACCCTTTACACTACTTTATATCTGCGCCAGGCATAATGTATGCAAAGGGGGCATTCCCCTGTTACGTGGGCCGAAAACATTGCAAAAAGAAATCCAAAAGATTTCTTTGCGTCATTTTCTTCGACACTTTTAACGCCTGCTCAGAGCAGGCTTAAAAGGAGGGAAGCCATTGTTTACAATGGGCCTCAATGTCTTTTTCCAGGATTGGCATCAACATTTTTGATGCTAATCCTGCAAAGCTCCGAACTAGCGTATAAAATGTTGACACTAGTTCCCCTAACTATCGCCATGGTGTGCCATATCTTAGATATGGCGCATACGTGGTGGTGTTAGGGAGAACTAAGGGGTGCAAGGAAAGGGGCGCTACAATGGGTGCAGCGCCACGTTTCTTAAATCAGGCTGTATGTGTAATACAGCACCTGGAGTCTTTGCTACTAGGGCCACTCACATGAAATAAATAAATCAAACTTCAAATTCATCAAAACGAGTGATGCCCATAAATGTGTCTTATCCCAGGTTGGTTTTCTTGTGGATATTACACTCAGGAGTCTTGGTGCCACAATAACTATTTGTGTATCCTCAAGCTATGCGGAGGGAGAGAATATTTTCTTATCTCCCCTAAATGAATTCACTGCTCTTTTAAGGTAATCTAACGAGGCATAACATGTTTATGTGCAAAGCGCATGTTCTCCCTTGCTCTCCAGTTGCTAAAATAACAGATTTTTATTGTCATTCAACTTAATTAATTAAGCTCTGAAGAATGAACCATTCAGTGGACCAGCGTGTGACCATGACCAAACACCCATTGCTGCAGTGGAAGCTTTAGTCCTCTGAGCCACGAGACCAGGCTTGAAGGATGGTTGTGATATAATTGACAGTATTTGTTGGCTTGTTTGAAAATGTAAATATATATGGTAGGATCTTGTGAAGGGTATAGGCCCAGCTCTGCTGACTATGTTTGTAAATACTGAATTCATATGAGCCCCAGCATATTTGTAGACATATTGTAGAAGTATCCTCTGGTAAGTGATCTCCAGCATCATCTGCAGACACATTGTAGAAGTACCATCAGGCAGGTGATCTCCAGCATCATCTGGACACATATTGCAGTAGTACCCTCGGGCAGGTGATCTCCAGTATCCTCTACAGACACATTGTAAAAGTACCCTTGGGCAGATGATCTCCAGCATCATCTGCAGACATATTGTCAAAGTACCCTCAGGCAGGTGATCTCCAGCATCACCCACAGACACATTATAAAAATACTCTCAGGGAGGTGATCTCCAGCATCATCTGCAGATATATTGTAGAGGTACCCTCAGGCAGGTGATCTACTGCATCATCTGCAGACACGTTGTAAAAGTACCTTGAGGAAGATAATCTCTAGCATCACTGAATATATACTGTAGAACTATCTTGAGGGAGATGTAAGAGTTGCACAATTAGTTGGTGGATCTTACTGTAGGCTAAAATGTCTGTTTAACAGTACCAGCACTTCTAAACAGTGCCATTTTGCTAGCATTCACTTTGAACTGCAAATCCAAAAGATGAAAATAAATAATATTGTGGGCCAGCTACCTGTGTTCTAAGTAAGACAATGGGGCTGACTCGGACCACCCCAATTAGTCAATGGAGAAGTTCTACCAGTCAATGGAGAAGTTTGAATGATTTGTGCTACATCAGGAGCAGGTGTTGAAAGAAGGCAACCCACTTTTAAAATGGGCCTCTATGTACTTTGCAGGACTAGCGCCAACATTTTTGGAGCTATTCCTGCAAAGTACCTCAATAATGTGAAACATTTTGACACTATTGCCCCTATCCAGCGCCATGGTGCCCTGTATCTTAAATACGGCGCACACATGGTAGCCGTGGGGCGCTAAGGGGTGCTCCATTGGATGCGGCACCCCTTTTCTTAAATTTGGGACTCAATATCTGTCAGGGTGTACTTTGCCCTTATCTTATAGAACTCAAGATGTTGAAGTAATGTTCAAGACGCACAATCCTTTTATGGGTACTAATACACACCCCCTGCGCGCCGCTTGTTCTGAAACCTTTTACATTGCCCTCCCTAAGAGACTTTACAGAGCACTGACCTTACAGGACTGGGCCAGGGGCGGCTCCTCTGTTAGGGCGGAGAAGCGTCGCCCCCTGGCCAGCAGCAGCAGCTGCAAAACCTTTTTAAGAAAACGATAATAAACTTTATTATCATTGTCTTGTAAAAGGGTCAGGGCAACACGGGTGAACAGCAGTGAGGGGGTGTGCACAGTACTCCCCCTCAGAGCGCATGTGTGTTTGGCTGGCCATCTCGGGCCAGCCAAACAAACATACGCAGTGTGCTCTCTCCAGCCCGGCACTGCGTTGTCAGGCTGGAGAGAGCAGGCACAGGCTCCCAGTCTGCCTGGGAGCGCCCTCGCTGGGCGCTCCCAGTCAATCCTGATGCTGCTCTGAGCATGGTCAGGGTTAGCCTCAAGGCAGACTGAGAGCCTGTCTGCAGCCTGCGAGCCTGTCTGCAGCCTGCGACGGAGGAATGGAGCGGCGCGGTGGGAAGTGAAGGTAAGTGTTTTTTTATTTTATTAAATTAATGTTTATTACTCCACTTTCCCCCTCTGCATGCCACCCAGCCCATTCTGCGTCCCACGAGCAGCAACTGGACTGGGTTAAATCTGCAACTGTGGTTTGAAGCTGTGCATCTTGTCCGACCCTAGGACATAAGGGTTTAGAACAAACTGCAGATGTTCTTCCATCTTCACACAGCCCTCAGGACTACTATTAGGGTAAGAGGAATTTAGGCAGGAATACAGTAAGACTCCATTCCCGTTTCAACCACACAACAAGCTCAATGCACTTAGGGGCATATTTATACTCCGTTTGCGCCGAAATTGCGTCGTTTTTTTTTACGCAATTTCGACGCAAAACTAACTCCATATTTATACTTTGGCGTTAGACGCGTCTAGTGCCAAAGTCCATGGAGTTAGCATCATTTTTTAGCGTGGACACCTACTTTGCGTTAATTATATGCAAGGTAGGCGTTCCCGTCTAAAAAATCGACTCCGAGGCATGTGCGTGGGATTTATACTCCCGGGCAAAAATCACGCCCGGGAGTGGGCGGGTAAAAAAAAATGACGTACGGCTGCTTTTGCGCTGTTTTTTAGCGCCTGCAAAAGGCAGGCGTTAAGGGACCTGTGGGCTCTGAAGGAGCCCACAGGTGCCCCCCCATGCCCCCAGGGACACCCCCTGTCACCCATGCCCACCCCAGGAGGACACCCAAGGCTGGAGGGACCCATCCCAGGGACATTAAGGTAAGTTCAGGTAAGAGTTTTTTTTAATATTTTTTTTGTGGCATAGGGGGACCTGATTTGTGCCCCCCTACATGCCACTATGCCCAATGACCATGCCCAGGGGACATAAGTCCCCTGGGCATGACCACTGGGCAAGGGGGCATGACTCCTGTCTTTGCTAAGACAGGAGTCATTTCTATGGGGTTTGGGAGTGAAAAAAAATGGCGCAAATCGGGTTGAGGTGAAAAAATGGTGGCGGATATACCACCTACCGTATTACGAGTTCCATAGGATATAATGGACTCGTAATACGGTAGGTGGTATATCCGCCACTTTTGGGACGGTTTAACACCGTCCTCCAAAGTTAGAATCAGGCCCATTGACACTAAAATAAAGTACCTTTATTTTTAGTAACTCTGAGTATTGTGTTTCTTATGATATAGCGCTATATGATATAAATGGTATAGTAGGAACTCTGCATGTCTCCTAGTTCAGCCTAAGCTGCTCTGCTATAGCTACCTCTATTAGCCTAAGCTGCTAGGACACTACTAATCTACTAATAAGGGATAACTGGACCTGGCACAAGGTGTAGGTACCATCAGGTACCCAGAATAAGCCAGGCCAGCCTTCTACAATGTGTGCATGGTTGTGGGGGTGGTGACTGCTCGTGAGGTATGTGTTATGATGGGCGTGCTGGTGATGGAGGTAGTGGATGAGGATGTAGTGCATGCAGGTGTGAGTGGAGACGCTACTGGGAGGGTGGTGGATAAAGAGGAGGAGGGGGACCCAGTGGAGGCAGCAGATGTTGGTGTGTCTGCATGGGATGGTGCTTGTGTGAGTGCCTGTGAGATGAATGGCGGTGCTTGTGTTTGTCTGAGCCACTTTTGTGGGTTGATTTGAGTGAATGCTGGTCTGAAGGTGTGCTTGGGATAGGCTGAGGTTGAGGGGATTGGGTCTGGGTAGTGGAAGTTGGACGGTGGAGGCTGGACACAGGGACAATGGCTGCCATTAGTGCTAAGGCCAGAGCCTGAAATGCTCTCTGTTGGGCCGCCACGCGATAGAGAATACCCTCCAGTTATGCATTTGTTTGTTGCAAATGCCTCTCGACACCCTAGATGGCATTCAGTATGGTTGTCTGCCCAACAGGGAGGGATCTCAGGAGGTCAATAGCCTCCTCACTGAGGGCAGCAGGGCTGACTGGGGCAGGGCCTGAGGTGCCTGGGGCGAAGGAGATGCCCACCCTCCTGGGTGAGCGGGCACGGGAAACACGCTGAGGGGATGCTGGGAAGTTGGTGCTGGTGGGGGGCGCAGCTGTACCTGTTGTTGGGGTGGGCACAGAGGTATCCGCTACCGCCAGGGAGATTTCATCGGTGGAGGAGTCGCTGTATGTGGTCTCCCCTCCTGTCCCCGTTGTGGTGCTCCCCTCGTCCTCCATCCCACTGGTGCCTTCACCCTCTGTGGATTGGGCCTCCAGTGCCATGTGGGATGCAGGTGCCTCTGCTCCTCCGCCAGATGATGCTAATGCACACAAGGACAGGATGACAAAACAAAAAGGGGGGAGAGACAGAGGATACACTTGGTCAATGCCAGCAACACCACTACTGTTGGCGGACACAACACACAGGCAGCCGCCCTATGCAGTAGGCCATGCCCAACCATTTACTGAGACAGTCTCCAGCCCATGGGGTACAATGCATAACACCAGCATCTGCACACCTGAAACCCACAGGACCCTGCCCAGTAGTAGATGGCCACTTACACCATTGAGGTAGGAGTGCTCCAGAGCCTGCACAACAAGGGACCTACCCTGCCATGATCGCCCTGACCTAGGGGCACCCACAGCCCACATCCCCAAACCATCTAACTCCTAAAGCGCGTAAAGTCAGCTTTCAGAATCTGTACTCACCCCCTTGTGGCTGCTGTGATGCCCTCAAGTGCCCTTCTAACTCCGGATAGGCTTACCAGGATGCGGAGAATCAGGTGGGTCGTGGTGCAACGGGCACCCCTTACACATTGGGAGGCCAGCCCCAGCTGGGCCTCCGCCGTTTTCTTGGTCCAGTGGCGCAGGACCTCCCATTTCTTGCAGCAGTGGGTGCTCCGCCTGTGATAGGCCCCCAGAGTCCTCACCTCCTTGGCGATGGCATGCCAAATACCCTTTTTCTGGTTGGCGCTGACCTGGAGGGAAAAGTCAGCAGAAAAGGGAATCACTCACATGTCCCATTGCCCACCAGTTCCCACCCATGCCCTGACGCACATACACTGACCACCTCTCATGCAGCACTCAGGCCAGGATGCCTCAGCACCCCCCCCAACATGTGGCTTACATCAACACCACTCTAAACATGCATTGCCCACACATCATGCTCACAGTGTACTCACCTGTTTGTCTGGAGGACCGTAGAGTAATGTGTACTGGGGTAGGACCCCATCCACCAGTTTCTCCAACTCCTCCGCAGTGAAGACAGGGGCCCTTTCACCAGACACATGAGCCACTGTCACTTCCAGACTCAGGTCACAGCAGCACTTGCAGTGTAGGTCCTCTCCTGTTGACGGCCAAGCAGCAAGTGAGTGAATAGTTAGAAAATGGAGGTGACATCCCCGGCGGTGCGTACTGTTTTTACCACCGGCGTACATCGCCATTGGCTCCTGGAACCCACAGGGCCCAATGATAACCAATGAGAAGTTGTGCGGTGGTCTTCGACCGCCTACCGCGCCGGCGCACAACCCCAGCGCACCTACCTCATTTCCACTTGTCCCTCCTCACAGGTCAGACAGCCGCCATTTCAGGGGGGCACATGGCATGGCACCTAACTGTGTCACAGCAGACATTGGCACATCAACTGACTCTCGACTTCACATACTGCTTCTGTGATGTAAATTCAGCAACAGCAGTGCAATCTATGTGGAAATATGACCTTCTGCTCACCGTTCTCTTCCACAGGCTACAACCGCTGAGGCAGATTATGAGATGGCGGCATCCTCCGGTGTACAGACCCCTGGTGGCCCTTTCGACAATGGAGGACAGACACATTATCATCACATACAGACTTGATCATGCCACAATCCAAGAACTGTGTGCCCAATTGGAGCCAGACCTGATGTCAGCTATCTGCCTGCCCACGGGAATCCCCCCTCTAGTGCAGGTCCTGTCTGTGCTCCATTTCCTGCCAAGCGGTTCCTTTCAAACTACAGTAGCCATGGCATCAGGGATGTCTCAGCCAATGTTCTCCAATGTGTTGACCAGTGTCGTCTGCCATTCTGAAACACATGAGCACCTACATCGTGTTCCCCCAGGTGGATGAATTGGCCACAGTGAAAGCTGACTTTTATGCTCTGGGACATATCCCCAACATCATTGGTGCCATTGTTGGTAAACACGTGGCATTTGTCCCCCCCCCCCGGTGAAATGAATAGGTTTACAGGAATAGAAAAAGCTATCACTCGATGAATGTGCAGATGGTGTATCTGGCGGACCAGTACATCTCCCATGTGAATGCCAAATATCCTGGCTCTGTGCATGACGCCTATATCTTGAGGAATAGCAGCATCCCATATGTGATGGCCCAACTCCAGAGGCACCAGGTGTGGCTAATAGGTGAGCCCAAGGTCCCAGTATCTGGGTATGGGGTTGTCCCTAAGGGTTAGTGTGTGTCTAACAGTTGTCCCTCGATATGTACAGGTGACTATGGTTACCCCAACCTCTCATGGCTACTGACCCGAGTGAGGAATGCCAGGGCAACGGCAGAGGAATGTTACAATGAGGCACATGGGCGTACAAGGAGGATAATTAAGAGAACCTTAGGCCTCCTGAAGGCCAGGTTCAGGTGCCTCCATCTGACTGGTGGATCCCTGTACTACTCACCCAAGAAGGTGTGCCAGATCATCGTGGCATGCTGCATGTTGCATAACCTTACCTTAAGACGCCAGGTGCCTTTTGTGGTAGCGGTGGAGCCTGTGGACAGTGACGAAGAGGAGGTAGAGGAAGAAGATGTAGACAACAGAACATAATACAGCAGTACTTCCAGTGGCACACAGGTAAGAGACTGTAACTCCACTTAACATTTCAGTAATCTTTTGGACATTTTACATTGCAGCCTCTTACCCTCTGTCTATGGACACTGACTGTTCCCTTTGGATTCTCTATTTTCAGATCTGTGTACCCCATTCTGGCTCCTGCTATATGTACTGCTGCCCACCAAAGGTCATCCTGTAGTATATTTCACTGAACATATACGTTGCAATGCTTTGATAATGTTGTACTAATACATTTGAGATTCATTACACTGACTCCAGTATGGTATTTGTTTCAAGGGTGTTTATTTTTGTGCCAAGAAGTATAGGCGTATGTACAGGTGGCTGGGGTGATGGTGGAGGAATGTCCAGTTAAAGTCTAGTCTCTTGGTATCACAGGTGCATTGTCCAATGGGGCATAGGAAGGGGAGCAATGGCAGTTCAAGGTGGACTGGGTAACAGAGTGAGACAGAAGGGTGACAATCAGGAGAGCCCTATTTCCTGGCGGGGGTCTTTGCAATGTTCTTTGTCTTCTGCCTGGATCGCAGGGACCATTTGTGGGGTGGTGCTCCTTTTGCAGGGGGTGAGGTGCTGGAGGCCTGTTGGTCCTGTGGCGGGGCCTCCTGTCCACTAGCGCTGGCGGAGGTGGAAAGCTGTTCCTTGGTTTGGCTAGTGTCAGGTGCTCTTTGTTGTGATACTGCCTCCCTCATGGTCTTGCCCAGGTCAGCCAGCACCCCTGCAATGGTGTCCAGGATGGTGTACTTTTTTGTTAGGTCCTCCCTGATCCCCAGGTACTGTCCCTCATGCAGCCGCTGGGTCTCCTGCAACTTGGCCAGTACCCGGCCCATGGTCTCCTGGGAATGGTGGTATGTTCCCATGATGTTGGAGAGTGCCTCGTGGAGAGTGGGTTCCCTGGGCCTGTCCTCCCCCTCTCGCACAGCAGTCCTCCCAGCTTCCCTGTTGTCCTGTGCCTCTGTCCCCTGAACCGTGTGCCCACTGCCAATGACCACAGGTCCCTGAACGTCCTGGGTTTGTGGGGTTGCCTGGGGTCCCTGTAGTGGTAGACACACTGCTGATTGACGTGTCCTGGGGACAGTGGCATGGGCCGCTGGGTGGGTGTTGTGCTGGTGTTTCCTGAGGGGGGAGGCTCTGTGGTGGGTTGGGACTGTGGCATGGGAACCGACTGTCCAGAGGTCCCTGATGGGCCAGGTGAGTCATCCTGATCCAGGCGTGCAGAGCTGCTGTCATCACTGTGGACCTCTTCTAGGGGGGTGGACTGGATGTACCTGGCACCTCCTCTCCGGTGACATTGGGTAGGGGTCCTGTTGGGATGCAAATGCATTGTTAATGTATCTGCGTGTGCCATCTTGTGCATGGGTGTGTCTCCCTCTATGATTGTGATTTCCCTGTCGGTTTGGCCTTGTGTGGGTGGTGATTTTGTGGGATGGGTGCGTCTCTCTATTGGGCATGCTGGGGTGATGGCTGTCCATGCAGGTCTGTGAGTGATGTCCATGCATTGGTGGTGCATGCAGGGCTTGGTATTGGGATGGGTGGGTTGTGCTAGCGGGGCATATGTGAGTTGGTGAAGTGATCGGGTGAGTGTAGGGGTAGGAGTTTGTAATGGCATGCAGGTAGGGTGGGGAGGATGAAGTAGTTAAGATTTGACTTACCAGAATCCAGTCCTCCTGCTACTCCTGTGAGGCCCTCAGGAAGCATGATCGCCAAGACTTGCTCCTCCCATGTTGTAAGTTGTGGGGGAGGAGGTGGGGGTATACCGCCAGTCCTCTGTACAGCAATCTGGTGTCTTGATACAACAGAATGCACCTTCCCCCATAGGTCGTTCCACCTCTTCCTGATGTCATCCCTGGTTCTTGGGTGGTGTCCCACGACGTTGACCCTGTCCACGATCCTCCGCCATAGCTCCATCTTCCTTGCAATGGACGTCTGCTGCACCTGTGATCCGAATAGCTCTTGCTCTACCCGGATGATTTCCTCAACCATTACCCTTAGCTCGTCCTCAGAAAACCTGGGGTGTCTTTGGGGTGCCATGGGTGTGGTGTGAGTGATATGTGTGAGGATGTGTGTGGTGATGTGTTGTTGTGTATGCTGTGATGTGCGTGAATGGTGTATGGGGGATGGTGTTCTGTGCCTCTGAGTGGGTGCTCCTGGCTTGTCTCTCTCAGTTAGCTATATTTATTTTCATTGTAAGGGGTTGTGGGTATTGTGGGTGTGTATTTTATAGTGGAGCGAGTGTGTGGTGTGTGTGTATGTATGTCAGGTCTTTGTATTTTGAATTGTCCAATGTGGTGTAGTTTTGTAAGTGTGTGTGTATTTTGAGCGCAGTGGTGTGTACCGCCAATGGTTTACTGCGGTTGAAAGACCGCTGCGTTGATTTGTGGGTCGTGATACTGTGGGCGTATTCTTGTTGGCGTAACGGTGTGGGTTTTGCTATCGCCAGTTTATCACTGACCTTTGGTCTGGCGGACTTGTGTGGGTATCTGTATTGTGACGGTATTCTATGTGTGGGTCATAATACCCGTGGTGGATTACTGCCGTGGTCATGGTATATTGGCGGCCGTCAGCACAGCGGTAGGCAGCATTTACCACCAGGGTTGTAATGAGGGACATAGTATTAACTATAACTACCTAGTGGCGACCACCACTAGGTTTTACATGTATATATGTATATATATATTTAAACTAGAAGTTGAAGAATCAAGAGAAAACAACAGCCAGCCCGGGCAAAAATTCATATCCCAAAGGATACAATGAGTCACAAGAAAATGAAATACCCAAGAAAGAAGTGACTCAAACAGATGGACTCACCAAAGGACAATAATATATTTCCACTACAATGTTTCGGCTTCTGCCTTCCTCAGGTAGTTCAAGATGGTTTGCTCAGTGGCTGCACAGTTGACACTGCTGGATTTTCAAAAAGCATCATGAGTAAAGATTTCAGTTAGAATGCAAAATCAATGCAGTCCTGAGAAGTCTTCAGATATACAGTAATCAAGTAGTATTGTCAGTGATGTTCAGTCTATCTGGATGCAGTGATTTTAAACGCTACATCCAGAAGTTTTCTCTGATGTCCAGTAGTTCTTCCTTTTGAGACAAGTTCCATGGGGAAAATCTTCAAATCTCATACTAAATTGTCCACAAGGATGAAGTGATTGGCTACAGGCTGATCAGGTTTCTTGTTAATTATTGATGATGTGTGGTTGCTGAATCATGTACAGAGGTCATTCACTGTTTGGACTACATACTGTTTTTTTACTGGTTTGGCGTTGGCACTGAATCACATAAATAATACATGTTGAGAGACATGTAAGATGTTATCTTATTCCATAGGTCCTTCTCGTAACAGAGCTAGTTATTGATGATGTGTGTAAAAGGTATTCACATGTGATGCACCTTTTAGAATCACAGCAGTGAACCTCTGCTTTTGTTCAGCTTGCTTAAGTTTAGCTCTCGCGATAAGGGATCGTAAATTGGGAGCTCTGCGGTAAGCACTGACTGGTGGTTCTGGAAAAACCTTTAGCAATTTTTCACAAGTGGATAGTAAGGAAAAAGTTGTTTGCATTATATTTCTGTAGTTGAGAGCTGATGCATGACAGTCAGCCACAAACAGGATTCTGTTGCTTTTGTTACTTCTGTTGGTGTTCCAAATAGGTGCTTCCCTAGATAACTGCAAAGCCTTGTCAGTTTGTTACAGTATGATATGCAGAGGATAGCCTTGCTTTTTAAATAATGTAACAAGCTCCTGTAGATGGTCTTTACAGGTGTCTAAATTGCTGCAGATGTGTGTTATTCTGACTTGTTTTATATATATATATATATATATATATATGTGCAAAAAAGAATAGAGAACTCTGGGTAGTTCCCAAGTTTAGGTGGAGAGCAGCTCTAGTAAGGAACACTTTGCAACACCAGCGACACTCTAGATTTGCTCACCTCAAATGTCTGTTTATCTAGAAAAGTTTTTATATATAAAACAATATATATATATGACTATGTATATATATGACTATATATACATATATATGCTAGAGGAGCACAACTGCCCCAAACAATACAATTACACATTTAAATTCCGCACACTTGCTCAAAAAGGAGAGGTGTGCTAGAGATTCCTTATTACAGTGCAAAGGTACAGATAAATCTATAAATACAAATATTATAATATTAACAACATTGTACAAATTCTTTGTAGGAAATGTTCTAGACAGACATACTAGAAAAACTAAAATAAGACTTAGAAAGTGATAATTTTACCAACCAAGAGGGAAAGTCTGGAAGCGATTGTAGGAAGCTGGTCTGGTGTGTGGTGAGTACCTAAGGTACTTACACCTTATACCAGGTCCAGGTATCCCCTATTAGTGTAGTGTAGGCAGTGTCTAGAAGCCAGGCTCTCTAGAGGCAGCTGTGGATGAGCAGCCAAGGCTTATCTAGAATACATACAAACCTCATGCAATACCACTGTAATCACACAGCACTCACACACATGAAAGAAAACATTCAGGCCCATATTTATAATTGCTTTGTGCCGAATTGGTGTCATTTATTTTACGCTAATATAGTGGAAACTTAACTCCACATTTACATTTTGATGCTAGACTAGTCTAACATCAAAATGTTGGAGTTAAAGTAATTTTTTGGATGCGTGAACCCACCTTGGGTCAATCAGATGCAGGATGGGCGTACCCCTCCAAATGAATGACTCTAAGGCTCTGACGCCTTATTTATCCTCCAGTGCAAAAATGGTGCACAGGAGGGAGGCGGGCCTAAATAATGGCTCTAAGCCTGCTTAGCGCCATTTATTTAATGCCTGGGTTAGGGCAGGCGTTAGGGGACCTGTGAGCCCATTTCCATGGTAGGACACCATCGACTAAGTCCACAGGTGCCCTTCTCCAGGCCCCAGGGACACTCCCACCTACACCAGAGGGACACCAGAGGATGGGGGACCCCATCCCAGGTAAGTAGGGTAAGTAGAGATAAGTATTTTACACTTATTTTAAAAGTGCCATTTAGGGACCTAAAATGGGCCACCCTACATGGCACTGGGTGCAATGGCCATGCCCAGGGGACCCTTGTCCTCTGTGCTGGCCACTGGGGTGGTGGGCATGACTCTTGTCCTTTATAAGACAGGATTCGTGTGGTATAGTAGGATTTGCATTAAGTAATGACGCTAAGCTGGTTAGAGTCATCTTTTTTACTCTATCCAGCTTAACGTCATTTTTCAGTGCAAACCCCCCTTCTCCCATACCACCACCCCCACCCACCTAATGTCATTTACCTTGACGTTAGCCCACCCTTTGCGTCGGATTGCACCGGCATCTAGGAATGGCACTAGCTGGCGGTAAACTTTTTCAAGCAAAACTGCGTTAGCGCAGGTTTGCGTGAAAAAGTATGAATCTGGGCCTCAGTGTAACAAAAATAAAATTATTTTAGTGACACAATCACCAAAAACTACTAGAGAGGTAAACATCCAATAGGAGGCAAGCAGCACACTAGGGCCCATATTTATACTTTTTGACGCTAAACTGCGCTAACGCAGTTTAGCGTCAAAAAGTTTTGCGCCGGCTAACGCCATTCTGAAGCGTCATGCGGGCGCCGTATTTATTGAATGGCGTTAGCCGGCGCAAGCAGACCGGCGCTGCCTGGTGTGCGCGAGAAAAACCACGTACACCAGGCAGCGCCGGCGTAGGGGGAAAATGGCGCATGGGCGTCTTAAAATGGGGCAAGTCAGGTTACGTCGAAAAAATCGTCGTAACCCGACTTGCGCCATTTATTTTCGACGCCCATCCCCCATCAACATGACTCCTATCATTGTAAAGATAGGAGTCATGCCCCCTTGCCCAATGGCCATGCCCAGGGGACTTCTGTCCCCTGGGCATGGTCATTGGGCATAGTGGCATGTAGGGGGGCACAAATCAGGCCCCCCTATGCCAAAAAAAATTATTAAAAAAAAATAAAAAAATACTTACCTGATGTCCCTGGGGTGGGTCCCTCCAGCCTTGGGTGTCCTCCTGGGGTGGGCAAGGGTGGCAGGGGGGGGTCCCTGGGGGCAGGGGAGGGCACTCTGGGCTCATTTTGAGCCCACTTGTCCCTTAACGCCATGCCTGACCCAGGCGTTAAAAAGCGGCGCAAATGCGCCGTTTTTAGCCACGCCCACTCCCGGGCGTCTCTTTTGCCCGGGAGTATAAATACCACGTAAAGGCCTGGGAGTCATTTTTTAGACGGGAACGCCTCCCTTGCATATCATTAACGCAAGGAAGGGGTTCACGCTAAAAAATGACGCACATTCCGGGAACTTTGGCGCTATACGCCTCTAACGCCATAGTATAAATATGGCGTTAGTTGGCGTTAGTTTAGCGTCGAATTTGCGTCGAAAAAAACGACGCAAATTCGGCGCAAACGGAGTATAAATACGGCCCTAGATATGTACACTATTAATCAGAAATAGGCATAAACAGCAATAGAAAACAGTGCAAATAACAATAGACAATAGTGACCCTAGAGGGAGCCCAAACCATATACTAAAAAAATGGAATGCGAATGCAGGACCCCCACCTAGGTAAGTGGAATGTGTAGAGGGGAGATGGAGGAACTAAGAAACCCTAAAGGTAAGGACCACAGTGCCCCCCAGCGACCAGGAAGAAAGGGGTTAGTTACTGAATTTTCCCAAAAGTACCCAAAAGGACAAAAAAGAAGAAAATGCAACACCCAGACAGGACTGCAAGACACCAGTGGTGGACTACTGAAGAAGAAGATCCGTGGAGGAAGGGGACGAAGTCCATAAGTCACAGAAGTGTCCGTGGTGAAAGGAGCCATTACCCACACGTCTGTGGTTGCAGGAGTTGGTTGACGGTAGGACGAAGATGGTCAGCAATGCAGCCCTGGAGCCGGAGAGGGGTTCCTGGAGGATGCAGTCAACTTCCCCCGCCGGATGGATGATTGCTGTCAGTCATGGAAACGCCACCAACAAGCCTTGGTAAAGGCAGAAGTTGAGGTGAAGCAAAAGTGAAGCTTCCAGGGACCAGCAAGGTCCAGGAGGACTCTACCCATGGGGGGAATCCTAGGGGAGACCCTCAGCAAGGCAGAGAGTCCACATAAGAAAAGGAAGCCCCCATAGAGACCCACTGGAAGAGGAAGTAGGATTCGCAGAGGAGTCTACGCAGCACATCTGGAGAAGGGTTCCATGCCGCAGCGGAAGCATGTAGAGGGATGTGCTTCTCAGGAAGGAGTGCTGTGGGCTGGGGCTACAAGGAGCCTGAAGATCCCTTGGAGGAGATGCCAACAAGCCTCGGTAGCTGCAAGAGACGCGGTGCACAGGGGTACTGACCTGCATGGGAAGGCGAGGACTTACCTCCACCAAAGTTGGACAGCTGGCAGAGAGGACCAAGAGGACTACTCCAGACCACGACCCATGATGCAGTATCCACGCAGCTCAGTATGAGCACAGATCCACTCAGCTGGTCCTCATTGCAGTTGGTGCTTGCAGATGCAGGGGAGTGACTCCTTCACTCCAAGGGAGATTCTTTCTTCCTTCTCATGCAGGCTGAAGCCTTGCCACCCTCAGAGGATGCACAGCTGGGGGAAATGTTGCAGAAGCTGGAAGGAGCCGTGGAAACAATATTGCAATCAGAGTCTTCGTCGTGGATGCAGATTGTTGGTTCCTGTAGGGTCCAGTTACAGTTACAGTGGCTAGAAGTTGAAGTAGAGGTTGCAGAGGAGTCCTGCTGGAATCTTACAAGATGAATCTAAGGCAGCACCCCAGGGGAAGCCCCTAAATAGCCCTGAAAGGGGGATTGGTTACCTAGCCAGGTGACCACCTATCAGGAGGGGCGCTGATGTCACCTGCCTGACCTGGCCACTCAGATGCTCCCAGAGGTCTTTGTCTACCTTGGATTCAAGATGGCAGAATCAAGGAACCCTCTAGAGGATCTCTAGGCACCATCCCTGGGAGGGTGATGGACAGGGGAGTGGTCACTCCCCTTTCCATTGTCCAGTTTCATGCCAGAGCAGGGACTGGGGGTCCCTCAACCGGTGTAAACTGATTTATGCATTGAGGCCGCCAAATGTGCCTTTCAAAGCATACCAGTGGCTTGGGGAGGCTACCCTCCCAAGCCACGTAACAACTATCTCCAAAGGATGAGGGTGTTACTCCCCTCTCTCAAGGATAATACTTTGTTCCACCTTCCTGGGCTTGAGCTGATCAAGCAGCAGGAGGGTAGAAACCTGTCTGAGGGGTGGCAGCAGCTTGGGCAGCCCGGAAAACCCCAGAAGGCTGGTAGGAGTAATGCTGGGGTGTCCTCTGAGGAACTCCCAGAGTGCATGGAATCATACTTCCAATACTGGCAACAGTATTGGGGTATGATTCTGACATTTTTGAAACCAAACATGCCTAGGTTGGGAGTTACCATTATGTAGCTGGACATAGGTAGTGACCTATGTCCAGTAAACGCATAGAATGGCGTCCCTGCACTCACAAAGTCCATGAAAATGGAACTGGAGTTTGTGGGGGCACCTCTGTTAGTGCAGGGGTGCCCTCACACACAGGTACTTGCACCCTGCCCTCTGGGCTAGGAGGGCCTGCCATAGGGGTGACTTACAGTGACCTGGTGCAGTGACATGTAGTGAAAAGGTGCATGCACCCTTTCATGCAGGTTGCAATGGCAGGCCTGCAGAGAGGTTTTGCCCGGGCACCCATGGGTGGCATAATACATGCTGCAGCCCATGGTTCCCCAATGCCCTGGGTACCTGGGCACCATATACTAAGGACTTACATGGGAGCACCAGTATGCCAAATGTGGGGTGTATGTGGTTTCCTACAGCGATGATTTATTATACAGTGCATGACGATGTAGAAAAGGAATCATGTGCACTTCCATGATACTTTGCAACTATATTAGGGAAAATCTACAATAGCCTGCACATTTATAGAATAATTGTGCTTCCTATTGCCTATACATGTGTGCTGTTACAGCTGGTGGTACCAACTAGCTACAAATGCAGTCTATTGCCCCCAACATATTTCGCAACTCGGCTTTTGCTCAAATCCTTACTTGATCTTAATTTGCTTTTCCATTTTCCAAAGTATTAGGAAAATGGAGGTACTGAGGCCCTGGGTACCATATACTTAGGACTTACATGGGGGCACCAGTATGCCAAATGTGCGGTGATTGTGGTTCAAGTAACCAAATTAAGTATTTTCCAAATTCATTTGCTTTTTCTAAGTATTAGGAAAATGGAGGTACTGAAGAGTAATTATGATGATGGCAACTAGTACATCAGGTAAAAATGAAGATGAAGCACTCTGTATCATTCCAGCCATCCTGGCACAATGTTTTGGATGGATTCAGATGCCAACAAACACAGTAATGACATTTGCTTCACATATGGTGGAATGCTGCATGTGAGCGACCTGTCTTGAATTGCAAAGTTGGTCCAATTTTGTCAAAAGATGTTTTCTTTCCTCAGTCTGTAGAATGTGATGCCATCCTTCTTCCTTAAGTCAATGGGGCTCATTCCCTGTCAATAACTCCTCTCCTCCCTCCCTCTTTCTAGACTGCATTATCGATCACTCATAAAAAAAAAAAAATAAATAGCTCAAAATGATTTTGTGAGAAAGCGTGTGACACTTCTATATATACTGAGAGAATTGCAAGTCTGTGCAAGGTCTGAGAAGTAAGACAAAATGAACACTGCACCACACTGAAAATATGATTTAAGGATCTTGTGCTGACTTGCCTGACTTACAGGAATGATGCAAGAGCTTAAATCTGTATCGACATGTAATAAAATCCCAAATATCACTCCTTGATGATCAATTCGTCTGTGTATTTCAGTGGAGATCTTTTCCAAAGATTGTAATGGTTTCTCCCGCTCACTCTTTTTTAAAACGAAGGATACCCCAACTTTGAACCCACCATTAAGCTTGATCTTTCTCTAACGTTGATGACTGTTTTTATAGTGTTTATGCTGAAAAGCAAAGTCAAAGAGGCAAAGCAAGCCTAACCCTGTATTTTCCTCTTGTAGGTACTCTGGTGCGATAAGTGGCTTGGTCTTCATCTTCATCTTTCCGTTCCTGATTCACCTGATTGATCTGCAGGGTAAAGGCAAGAGGACGGTCCTCACCACCATCTTTCATGTCTTCCTCATGCTCCTTGGACTTGCCAACCTCATCGGGCAGTTTTTAGTTTAACACAATTGCCATCAACCATTCAGCATTAAAGACATGGCATCCACCCGTTCTGAAAAAGGTCTGGCTGGTGATCCTATTGATTCCTGTTTGTACTCATCGAAGGCCGGACATCTATAAAAAGTTACCTTTCACCTTGGGATTGCCCATTGAGCCTGTGCAGTCAGCATGCTATTGAGTATCATTTTTTAGGGTGACAATGGACCAATGAATAAAAATGGCATCTGGAAGCCCTTCTTTCCTCATGTGATAGAGCGTTCCGACCTAATAATTTACCTGTATTTGGACGCTCTTAGGTCGATGAATCTTTTGACCAAGTGGGCCTCTCTTCACCCGAGAGTAATCAATTTAATCAAATCAATAATCAATAACGAACATAAGCAATACCTTGATCAACATAACACTTCACAATTAATCCAGAAAACATTTCGGTGAACCATGACCTTTCGGTCATGAATAACCACACCAGTTTATTTAAAGTTAGTGAATTTATTTCCCTATATTAACAAAGCTAGCACGATATAAATGTGTCTCAACACCAAATGATATATGTAAATGAACATTAATAGCTGTCCATAACGACGAAACAGATGCAATCTATGCAGCATTTGAATAACAATACCTTCTATGATAGCAACGCAAACCACTAAAACTATAATCTGTAATGGGCTAATTGCATACATTGGTCAGCATAACAAGGTCTCAAATTGCATCGTGCAACAAATGAATCCTCATCTAACCTCAAATTAGCATCAGCATGTGGGACTTCATGCAAAAACAATTTAGCAACATTAATTTGGAAAACTCCTAACTAGGGCTCTTATTAAAAATCAGCAGTTGGTTACCTAAAAAGAAAACACAATGCAATTGTACATTTTCCTTTCATATTTACCAAATTCAATCAGCATTCAAGGAAGTCTTCGTCTCACAGGTACCGGTTTCGATCAGCATGGGACGGGGGCATAGGGGCAGGGTGGACGGGGCAATTGCCTCACAGCGGCAAGAAAGGACAAAACTACTACTTCATGCAAAGGGGCAAATCAAAGTTAAAGTCTCTAGGGCGAGAATTACTTAAAGTTTCTTTCTCTCGATTAGAGAAAGCATCAAAGTTCCTCTTAAAATGGCGTCGCAGCAAGATGGGCCATAATAGCTGCAATGTCCTGCAAAATGGCGGGTAATGTCTGGTAGCGAATAATGGCTGGTAATGTCCTCAAAAATGGGCTCGTAATGGCTGCTTTCTCCTTGTGCACCTGGTTTAAATAGACAACAGTTCAAATCCAGTAGGGTCTTCCATTGGAGGGTTCATAGGTTGGCTTCAAATTGTCCAATCAAAAACTACAGTTCACAAGCTTCTACCTAAGCATACATTATCCTTGGAGTCGGGAACGTAAGTTGCAACATATTTTACCAATTAACTCACTTTCAGAGCTTCCATTGTCCGCACCTGCAGATTGACCTTGGAGCAAAGAAGAAGATGCCAGGCTGGCACGAAACCTTAAAGATAAGCATGTGAACCGATCTCACTGGAAAAGTACAGCTTCAAGCGAGAATACACGTTTATTAGCACATTGGAAAAATACGAGCATCTAAACCGTGAGACAAAGCAACTAGGCCGAAGCCTCCACTAAAGTTATGCTAAGCTAAACATTTCAAACAAGCAAATCATGGCACACGTTTACGATTATGTCAAACTAGTACAATTCTAATACATCACGTTATATAAAGCACGCTTATAAATGTTGGCAAACTACTCTGAGGGCACATTTGTCCCCGTACAATCTTTATTACTTCGGTTAAAGTCACACTTGATTATTGCAGTACTACGTTTATGCGCTAATAAATGTAAAACCTTCATTTCTGCGTCATCAATCCCTCCTCTGATGACTACTTGTCATCACACAAAACCATGCCCACAAATTTTATTTCATTAAAATTCTGTCAGTTCTCTTTGCCTTTTAGTTCCCCTTGTTCTTGCTTTGTATTCCTCTGCCATTCTTTTCATCATTTTCTCTTCCTTCCTTCTTTTAATTCTTGCCATGATCATTAATATTCCCCTTTTTATTCCCCAAATTCCAAAGATGCAAATCAGTACTATCAATATTCCCTGTATTATTTTTAATAATATTCCATTCCAAATGCCACCAAGCCAATTTCCCACTGACGCAATTCCCTTTCCAACCTTCTCCCAAACTCCTGGTTCTTTCAATTCCTTCAAGTCTGCACTCTCTTTCGTTAAATTTGCAAGCATTGTTTTAATCTTCACACTGTTGTCGGGTATATACGTACAACAGTGACGCGCACCAAGCATTTTGCAAACGCCGCCATCCTTTGCTAAAAGAATGTCTAAGGCAAGCCTGTTTTGAAGAGTCATAGCTCTTTCCGCTGCAAGTTCAGCATCCATCAGGATTATAGCACCTGAAAACTTTGTCAACATGTTATCCACTATTGTAGACAACTTTCTTATTTTGATGGAATTCAACACAACTCCCAATGAAGGAATCATGGCTCCAAATACATCTCCTACCACAGCAGCTGCGGTCTCTCTTTTCTGGATACGATGAGATCCAGATGTCTTTGGAATCACCGATAGGTCATCCAGTTGATAAACCTTTGGGAACACTATACCCAAATAACATCTCCCCCACCATCCTTTTGGAAGACGATAATAGGCATTATGCCCACAAATGTAATATACACCTGGTATGACAGGGTCAAGTCCGTTCAGCATGAATGTCCATTTGGCCTTAAAGATAAACGTATGCTTGCATTCACTCGCTCCTACAAAAATATTATCATAATAAGATTCAACACGATATATACAAAATTTCCCTACATGCCAAGCGTCTAAAGCTATTCTCCCTTGTGTTTTTATTGCGGCAAAAGCATAATTATCTACTGAAGTCCTCTTATGTAGCTCTTTTTCTAATTTCGCATTCATTTGTGCCCTTCTATCATCTGTGCGATCTAAAAAGCTTATTTCTACTGCAGAGAGGGAGCAGGTAAGGTTCTCCCTATGAGCGTGAGCTGTTTCAAAAGGTTGCATTGGCTCGAAAAATTCCCTCATTATTTTTGCATCCCAATCTTTAGCAATCTGGCTTAGCTGCGTGATTATAGGAACATATGCAAAGGTAACATCATAATTTGAGTAAAAATACTGTATGTTGGTTTGACCATAAAATCTAGAAGTTACTATACTACATGTAATCCCATATGTAAGAGGCATGTGGTGATAAGTCACCCCTTCCGTTACCGATGTCGGTATCTGTGTACACACATAACAATCTTTCGCATCCATAGTCTCAACATATTCTGTCAGTAAGCGATAGAAAACATTATACGAGAGTTCCTTCTTATCATGCAAGTGTCTCTCATCTAATTCTAGTCTTTTCAGTGCGGTTAGTTCAGTGACAGTAACAGGAGCAGAAGTAGAAGCATAAATTTTCTCATTCTCACTCTTACCACGCGTTGCTAGCACTATTGCCATTATTATTAGTACACATGCAGCTATCAAGCCTATACACGCATATTTACAATATTTCACTCTACTGTTTTGTGTCATGATCTGTATAGAATCAGAGAGCTAGAAGCACCTATAAAAGAAACGATTTAGCAATTTGTTACAAGCTGAACGAGCGCAATGTTCACACAGTTTTCTTCAGAAGCCCAGTCACTTATCGGTTAGCAGCATTTGTCTCAATTCGGCAATTGTCTCAATTCGGCAATAACTCAGTTCGGCAATAACTCAGTCTTTCTTTCTTTTTTTTTTTTTTTTCGTGACATCCTGCTTGGGACCAAACATGCTGTCTTCCCCACTGCGATACAGGATTGGTTGCACATCTGTAAAAGAGACAAGAATGGCAGTGATGGTTGAAAAAAGGTGTGAGGACAGGAGGACTGGAGACTGTTTGCAGCTCCCTCACAGGGCAAAACATCACTGAAGCAACCTGAGTGTGACATTCTTAGCCTCAAAGGTTCAGAATCCGCACAGCTCTCCTTCTGGTAGAGTCCAACGTTTGCTAAATACTGGAGTGATAAACAGCTACTTTTTATTCAACTGTGGTCACTGCTAGACCTCTCTAACACTCCCTCTGTATGAGGTAGAGTGGCCTGACCTTGCCTGGTATAGATTTTTTTTTTTTAAAGAAAATGAAGAAAAGGTTTTGCAATACTGTGTTCTCCCAGTTTCATTCCTAATACCCAGCTGTTACTCTTACGTTTCTGTACGTCTAGTGATTCTAGCATTAATACATCCTTTAATTAAGTCATCAGTAACGGGATAGTGGCCATATTCCTTTTTGGAGCCCAAAAGTTCAATGCTAATTCTTAGAAAACTCCTTGATAAACTGAGACATTGTGAAGCAGAGAAAAGATGTCTCGTAAAAGATGGATCATTAGGTTATTTACCCTGGAGGCCTAACTCAGCACTCCTGGTATGTGCAAGAGGGGCAGGCTTACAAACACTTTATTTATGGAAACACTCCAGGATAACTGAAAGAATAAAAGTGTGTGTTTCTAGTACAATCTGCTTCTTATATTACCTCATCCTTTCCTTCATTTTACAGCTTCTGGAAAGGATCCAATTTCTTTCCAAAAATTAGCTCTATATATATCCTTGCTTTCTTGTGTTTATAAATGAGAAGTCCCCAGGATTTCTGTCAAACCGAGGGAAGCAAAAATGTTGTGAACAGAGGTATATTTTTAATGTAGGACTGTGCTCTAGTCAGTGTTCTGTAAAATGCAAATTAAAAAGCATGCCCAACATGGATTGAAAAATACGAACTAGCTTCAAGTATATATACATATACTCAAAGTTGAAACAATCATTTGCAAACCCATAGATCTCACCCTTAAGAAATATTGCCTTTGCTAATGTTTTTTTCCAAATAGCCACTGTGCATGCAGACTCATCGCAGTGACCATCAGATAATCGTTTTCCTTCAGGCATTAAAAATATTCCAAGATGGCCACCGCAATTGCATGTGCACTTGTGGGGACAACTTGCATTATTTTCATATTTGATGGACCTCCTCTGTTATGTTATGATGTACAGCAGATTTGTAGAGCACACTAGCACTCAGGCCGGTATCCTGGTGCTGAGCAGGTGCAAGTCTAGGCATACCTAGGGCTTAGTGTGACTACTCGAAAAGCCGGATTTTAAGCTGATTACGAAACCCCCCGCAACCTACCCTTGAGCCTTACCTTCCCTAACTATGACATGGGTTTTACATTTCAGAAAAAAGTCACATTTTCAGTGCCTTTTTACAACTTTTTGTTTATCCAAACCAAGGGCCGAATTGAAAAAAAGTGGCACTGCATTCAAAGCAGCGCCACTTTTCTTGTCCCCCCCCCGCACTCACCCTAACGCCACCATGAGTGCACGGTATTTATGATACAGCGCATCATGGCAGTATTAGGAACAATAGTGTCAACATTTTTGACGCTATTGTGGCGCTTTGCTCCACTAGTGTCGAACATTTGGACGCTAGTTGAGCAGTACAAGGAGGCCCTTTGATTACAATGGGTGTGTCCTTTTAATGCCTGTTTTCGTCATTTTTAATGGCTGCTGAAAGCAGGCGTTAAAAATGACGCCAAAAATGGCACTATGAAATCTAGTAGATTTAATTGCGCCATTTTTGCAGGCCTCCTTGCACCGGAGCGCTCCCTTTGCATACATCATGCATGGCGCATGCATAATGTGGCGCAAAGGGTTACAAAGTGGTGCTGTGATTTTGCAAGCCTAACGCCACAATAGCATAAAAAAATGATGCTAATGTGGCGCTAGGCCTTCCTAAATTTGGGCCTAATTCTTTCTGAGATAGTTTGTTTAGAGCTAAATTATCCAACTTAACGGTACTTCTCACTCCATGATTCTAGCTGATAGCCTATTATACCACAGGACACAATTATATATTGTTAGGTGTTGGGTCTTTGTGTGGTTAACATTATTTCCCGCCTCATTTCATTTTTGATGTAATTCCCTTTCACTTTGAAGGGTCATGTCATGTAAAGTGTGTGACTTTCCCTAAGACTTAGCTGGAGTACATTTGAGTCTGTTTGGGCATTAGTGTTATTAAAGTAGATGAGGGTGTAACGTCGGGTAACTGCCATAGTAATTGCCACCTGGGGCCATATTTGTGGTCAAGTGAAGCAGCGTAGCAAGTCACCTTGCTGCACTGCATCACATGGAAAGGGCAAAAATGCACTGTATTTAAAAGAATACAACACATTCCTGCCTTTGTCTCTGCACTGGTGCGGTTTTGGCAGCCTAGCCTCAACGCAGGCACCCTTGCATCGTGGTGCAAGGGTGCTTGCATTGTAGGGAGGATTGTTTTGTGCAGGAAGGGACATGTTCTTTCACAGAAACAATCCTCTGAGACATTTTCCTCTTTCTATGTGTGCTGCAGAATGCAATAATGAGATTTCTCTTTGTTACGCCTCACCTGCGAAGGCATACCATTTTTGGTGCATTAGCAGGTCTACCACTTATAGTAAATCTGGGAATGCGTCAAAATTCATGGATGTTGTGTGTTAACACCCACGCAACACCCATAGATCACCTACCTGAGGCAGAGTAATGCAACTGAACGATTTGCGCTGCAGTGTTTTACTCAAAATTTATGAAGCTATTCAGAGCCATGAAAGGTGGCCTTGCGTGGCTACATAAATCTAATTTTGGGCTTGCATCGCTCTTGCACCACGTTACGTGGTGCAAATGAGAAACAAGGGTGCATATTTTTAACAGAAGCGGGCAAAAAAGCAGTCCACTCTAATAGTAACTAACTTACCCTTTAGTAGGGGTGGTTTTGTAGTTGCATGTTCGTTCCTATATGCTGCCTTCATTTTCCCTTCCCTGCTCCCTCTCTGGAGATGTGCCTCATTTTTTTTAGCCATTCCCACATTTACTTTAAAAAATGCATATCTACATTTGCAGAGTTCTCTGCACTTGTGGCAGAGAACTCCACAAATAAGAGCTACGACAGGCATATGTGGAGATCTTCACCTGTACCTTAGTGTAGTGCATTCATGAGTATGTGAAGTTGTACAGGAGCACTACCTCATTTACTCAAAAATGCATTGGTGTTGCATGTTGCACTCTTCTGTTTTGTATTACCCAAGCATTTATCTTAAAATTATGCACTTTACAACTTATTTTTTCGAGGATAAAGTATTGTATAATTGTTATTAAGTCTACAATAAAACTGTGAATCATAAAAAAGAACCATTATGACTAGACCCCCAGTATTCTGAAGTAATTTCTCCTAATTTCTGACTGACAGATAGGCACCCACTATTAGGCTTTGTTAGTCTGATTTTGTTCAGGCTGAGGATAGATGGATGTTTTCGCACACTCTGTGGTAATGGAGACAGGGAAACCAGTGTAAATGCCAGAATTACCTGGTAGTGAGAGGAATCCAGTCACGATTTTCTGGATTGTCCTAAAATTGGACCAACACATGTACTCACGTTTGTCACAGTGAAGCATCTGTGTCAGATATGTTTTGCCAAAAGATCATTTTGATTTTCTCCCTGTTAGAAATGGGGTCTTTGGTTGGCAGTCAGTTTACCCCCTGACCAAGCAAGGACCCTCACTCTAGTCAGGGTAAGTCACACACAATCCAAATGATCTTGTGCCCACCCTCTGGTAGCTTGGCACTGAGCAGTCAGCCTTAACTTAGAAGGCAATGTGTAAAGTATTTGTGCAATAAATCATGCAAAAACACAGTATAACACCACAAAAATACATCACACAGTGTTTAGAAAAATATATAATATTTATCTGGTTAAATGCAAGTCAAAACGATCAAGATTTGATAAGTATGCAATAAAATATCACTTTAGAGAATTATAAAAGGAGTCTTTAGTCTTTAAAAAGCAACAAGTGTCTCTTGCAGCACAAAGTACCTGGTTTGCGTTCAAATTCTATGCAAGGGACCACAGAGGAGGAGATGTGTGGAAAACGGGGAGGTGTGCTTCAGTTTCTCCAGGTGCACACAGACGATGCGTCGATAATTTTCCACACAGGGAAGGCTTTGCTTTGATTTCTGGCGCCCTGACTTAGATCTTCTTCAGGTTGCAGGGTTTTCAGACGCCCCGGGGACGATGCAGAGAAATCCTGGGTGTGCAGGACGAAGACACAGGAGCTGCGTCGATCCGGTGGGGAATGCGGGGAAGTTTCTATTGCACAGCAGGCGCTGCGTTGATCTCCTCTCCGGGAGCCAGGCTGCGTCTTCCGGGTTAAGCTGTCAGTGATTTTCTCACCGCGATGCAGGCTGTGCGTCGTTTCTGGCAGGCTGTGCGTCGAATCTTCGCCGCACAAGGAGTTCTTTGCAGGAGGAAGTCTTTTTGGTCCTGAGACTTCAAGGAACAGGAGGCAAGCTCTATCCAAGCCCTTGGAGAGCACTTCTCAGCAGAGCCATAGCACAGCAAGGCAGCAGGGCAACAGCAGGGCAGCAGTCCTTTGCATAAAAGCTGTCAGGTGAGTCCTTTGGGCAGCCAGGCAGTTCCTCTTGGCAGGTTGCAGGGTCTGGTTCAGAGTTTCTTCACCAGTGGTATCTTGTCCAGAAGTGTCTGAGTTGGTAGGGTAAGAAGCCCTGTTTAAATACCTAAATGTGCCTTTGAAGTGGGGGAGACTTCAAAGAGCGGCTTAGAAGTGCACCAGGTCCCCTTTCAGTTCCATCATGTCTGCCAGGGTCCCAGTAGGGGGTTTGGCAGTCCATTGTTTGAGGGCAGGCCACTTTCCTTTGAAATGTAAGTGTCAGGCCCTTCACCCTCCCAGCCCAGGAAGACCCATTCAGTATGCAGATGTGTGCAGGTGTGATTGTTCATCCTGTGCTAGAGGTTGTTTAGTGAAATGCACAAGGGAGCTGTCAAGTAACCTAGCCAGACGTGGATTGTAAGGCACATAACGAGTTAAGTGCAGAGAAATGCTCACTTTCTAGAAGTGGCATTTCTAAAATAGTAATATTAAATCCAACTTCACCAGTCAGAAGGATTTTGTATTACCATTCTCGACATAATAAATATGACCTTGTTACTCCTTTCAGATCAAAATCTACCACTCAAACAGTATATGAGGGTAGCCCTAATGTTAGCCTATGAAAGGAGCAGGCCTCACAGCAGTGTAAAACGAATTTAGGAGTTCTACACTACCATGACATATAAACTACACAGGTATATGTCCTGCCTTTTACCCACATAGCACCCTGCCCTATGGGTTACCTAGGGCCTACCTTAGGGGTGACTTTTATGTAGAAAAAGGGGAGTTTAAGGCTTGGCAAGTACTTTTAAATGCCAAGTCGAAGTGGCAGTGAAACTGCCCACACAAGCCTTGCAATGGCAGGCCTGAGGCATGGCATGCGGGTGGCACAATCAGTGCTGCAGGCCCACTAGTAGCATTTAATCTACAGGCCCTGGGCACATGTAGTGCACTTTACTGGGGACTTACAAGTAGATTAAATAAGCCAATTGGGTATGAACCAATGTCACTATGTTTTAAGGGAGACAGCATATGCACTTTAGCACTGGTTAGCAGTGGTAAAGTGCGCAGAGTCCTAAAACAAGCAAAAACAGTGTCCAAAAAGTGGAAGGAGGCAGGCAAAAAGTTAGGGGTGACCACCCTAGGGCTGTCAGGTCTAACACTCCCATTCAAGCCAAGCCAATGTGCTTTAGTCAAACCTGAACAAGGGATTCTTCCAATCGGGGATCATTTATGTCTGAAAACTAAGCTTCAAAAACACTGATCTGTGTTTTGTTTTAGTTTGAAAGCAGTTTCAGAAATTGACTACTGTTAACAGTGGGAGTAAATGTTTTTTCAGAGTGGGAGCAAGGAGTAAACAATCTTAACATGGCAATAGGTGACGTTGATGAGGTTTCTTCAAGTGGAAAAATATGTCTTCTGTGTAACACAAACAATGAAACACCTCACAAGCAAATGGGCTTGAAATGGTCAGTGTGGAGCTACACCTGTGGGCGGGGATATCCAACATTTTCAAGAGAGTACTGTGAATCGAGACATAAACGAAGGAAAGGAAGAGGAAATATCACCTCCTCCATGTTTTTGCCATGTGTTTGTCCTTCCTTGTGTCTGCAACCACCTGAGCCCTTATTACAGACAGGGTGCAAAGTCCCCGATTGCCCCACCGCACACCATTAAACAGGTTCTCTGGGTGCAAATAGGGACAGTGCACCCTATTATGATGAATGCGCTGCTCTACTGCAGCCACAAACTGGTGCTGCCCTGAGGGCACTACATTCAGTGAAATACGGAGCTGATGTTTCAGAGCCACTGCAGTGTTTGTACAGGCAGCAACCTGTCTGTGCTTTAAAGAAGGGTCAGAGATTCTCCTGCTGGTGGGTGCAGTAAGGAGCTGCATCGGCATGCAGGGTCATGTTGTGGGGTTCAAGGTATCTCGTTCCCCCTTCAGAGGTCGTTAGTCAACAGGGACACTGACAGCGTATCACCTTTTTGTGGCAGACTGTCAATGTGCCTCCTACGGGCCTAGTTGCCTCTGTGCTCGTGTCCATCATACGTTGAGGACACGGAGGCAACATGATTTCCTCATTTACATGTGACCACACCCCAATACAAATAAGGGTACACCCTCTGAAGATAGTCCTGGTGCTATAGGTGCACCAGCACTAGTGGGCACACATGCCCACTGTACTTCGCAAGGCACTATGGGGCAGATTGAAGAACCCCTAGCGCCTCCTTGTGCCACATTAGCGTCATTCAACTTAATTAATTAAGCTCTGAAGAATGAACCATTCAGTGGACCAGCGTGTGACCATGACCAAACACCCATTGCTGCAGTGGAAGCTTTAGTCCTCTGAGCCACGAGACCAGGCTTGAAGGATGGTTGTGATATAATTGACAGTATTTGTTGGCTTGTTTGAAAATGTAAATATATATGGTAGGATCTTGTGAAGGGTATAGGCCCAGCTCTGCTGACTATGGCCCTCATTCTGACCTTGGCGGGCGGCGGAGGCCGCCCGCCAAAGTCCCGCCGTCAGGTTACCGTTCCGCGGTCGAAAGACCGCGGCGGTAATTCTGACTTTCCCGCTGGGCTGGCGGGCGGTCGCCTTCAGACCGCCAGCCAGCCCAGCGGGAAAGAGGCTTCCACGATGAAGCCGGCTCGGAATCGAGCCGGCGGAGTGGAAGCTGTGCGACGGGTGCAGTTGCACCCGTCGCGTATTTCACTGTCTGCGCAGCAGACAGTGAAATACATGTAGGGGCCCTCTTACGGGGGCCCCTGCAATGCCCATGCCAGTGGCATGGGCACTGCAGGGGCCCCCAGGGGCCCCGCGACCCCCCCTACCGCCATCCGGATCCCGGCGGTCCGACCGCCGGGATCTGGATGGCGGTAGGGGGGGTCGGAATCCCCGCGGCGGTGCAGCAAGCTGCGCCGCTGCGGAGGATTCAATGGGGCGGCGGTACACTGGCGGGACCCCGCCAGTGGTGCCGGTCCGACCGCGGCTTTACCGCCGCGGTCGGAATCCCCATTGGAGCACCGCCGGCCTGTCGGCGGTGCTCCCGCGGTCCTCCGCCCTGGCGGTCAAAGACCACCAGGGTCAGAATGACCACCTATGTTTGTAAATACTGGATTCATATGAGCCCCAGCATATTTGTAGACATATTGTAGAAGTATCCTCTGGTAAGTGATCTCCAGCATCATCTGCAGACACATTGTAGAAGTACCATCAGGCAGGTGATCTCCAGCATCATCTGGACACATATTGCAGAAGTACCCTCGGGCAGGTGATCTCCAGTATCCTCTACAGACACATTGTAAAAGTACCCTTGGGCAGATGATCTCCAGCATCATCTGCAGACATATTGTCAAAGTACCCTCAGGCAGGTGATCTCCAGCATCACCCACAGACACATTATAAAAATACTCTCAGGGAGGTGATCTCCAGCATCATCTGCAGATATATTGTAGAGGTACCCTCAGGCAGGTGATCTACTGCATCATCTGCAGACACGTTGTAAAAGTACCTTGAGGAAGATAATCTCTAGCATCACTGAATATATACTGTAGAACTATCTTGAGGGAGATGTAAGAGTTGCACAATTAGTTGGTGGATCTTACTGTAGGCTAAAATGTCTGTTTAACAGTACCAGCACTTCTAAACAGTGCCATTTTGCTAGCATTCACTTTGAACTGCAAATCCAAAAGATGAAAATAAATAATATTGTGGGCCAGCTACCTGTGTTCTAAGTAAGACAATGGGGCTGACTCGGACCACCCCAATTAGTCAATGGAGAAGTTCTACCAGTCAATGGAGAAGTTTGAATGATTTGTGCTACATCAGGAGCAGGTGTTGAAAGAAGGCAACCCACTTTTAAAATGGGCCTCTATGTACTTTGCAGGACTAGCGCCAACATTTTTGGAGCTATTCCTGCAAAGTACCTCAATAATGTGAAACATTTTGACACTATTGCCCCTATCCAGCGCCATGGTGCCCTGTATCTTAAATACGGCGCACACATGGTAGCCGTGGGGCGCTAAGGGGTGCTCCATTGGATGCGGCACCCCTTTTCTTAAATTTGGGACTCAATATCTGTCAGGGTGTACTTTGCCCTTATCTTATAGAACTCAAGATGTTGAAGTAATGTTCAAGACGCACAATCCTTTTATGGGTACTAATACACACCCCCTGCGCGCCGCTTGTTCTGAAACCTTTTACATTGCCCTCCCTAAGAGACTTTACAGAGCACTGACCTTACAGGACTGGGCCAGGGGCGGCTCCTCTGTTAGGGCGGAGAAGCGTCGCCCCCTGGCCAGCAGCAGCAGCTGCAAAACCTTTTTAAGAAAACAATAATAAACTTTATTATCATTGTCTTGTAAAAGGGTCAGGGCAACACGGGTGAACAGCAGTGAGGGGGTGTGCACAGTACTCCCCCTCAGAGCGCATGTGTGTTTGGCTGGCCATCTCGGGCCAGCCAAACAAACATACGCAGTGTGCTCTCTCCAGCCCGGCACTGCGTTGTCAGGCTGGAGAGAGCAGGCACAGGCTCCCAGTCTGCCTGGGAGCGCCCTCGCTGGGCGCTCCCAGTCAATCCTGATGCTGCTCTGAGCATGGTCAGGTTTAGCCTCAAGGCAGACTGAGAGCCTGTCTGCAGCCTGCGACGGAGGAATGGAGCGGCGCGGTGGGAAGTGAAGGTAAGTGTTTTTTTATTTTATTAAATTAATGTTTATTACTCCACTTTCCCCCTCTGCATGCCGCCCAGCCCATTCTGCGCCCCACGAGCAGCAACTGGACTGGGTTAAATCTGCAACTGTGGTTTGAAGCTGTGCATCTTGTCCGACCCTAGGACATAAGGGTTTAGAACAAACTGCAGATGTTCTTCCATCTTCACACAGCCCTCAGGACTACTATTAGGGTAAGAGGAATTTAGGCAGGAATACAGTAAAACTCCATTCCCGTTTCAACCACACAACAAGCTCAATGCACTTAGGGGCATATTTATACTCTGTTTGTGCCAAAATTGCGTCGTTTTTTTTTACGCAATTTCGACGCAAAACTAACTCCATATTTATACTTTGGCGTTAGACGCGTCTAGCGCCAAAGTCCATGGAGTTAGCGTCATTTTTTAGTGTGGACACCTACTTTGCGTTAATTATATGCAAGGTAGGCGTTCCCGTCTAAAAAATCGACTCCGAGGCATGTGCGTGGGATTTATACTCCCAGGCAAAAATCACGCCCGGGAGTGGGCGGGTAAAAAAAAATTACGTACGGCTGCTTTTGCGCTGTTTTTTAGCGCCTGCAAAAGGCAGGCGTTAAGGGACCTGTGGGCTCTGAAGGAGCCCACAGGTGCCCCCCCATGCCCCCAGGGACACCCCCTGTCACCCATGCCCACCCCAGGAGGACACCCAAGGCTGGAGGGACCCATCCCAGGGACATTAAGGTAAGTTCAGGTAAGTGTTTTTTTTTATTTATTTTTTGTGGCATAGGGGGACCTGATTTGTGCCCCCCTACATGCCACTATGCCCAATGACCATGGCCAGGGGACACAAGTCCCCTGGGCATGACCATTGGGCAAGGGGGCATGACTCCTGTCTTTGCTAAGACAGGAGTCATTTCTATGGGGTTTGGGAGTGAAAAAAACATGGCGCAAATCGGGTTGAGGTGAAAAAATTGCCTCAACCTGACTTGCCCCATTTCTTGACGCCCAAGCTCCATATCCCCCTACGCCGGTGCTGCCTGGTGTACGTCGTTTTTTTTAACGCACACCAGACGGCGCCGGCGGCTAACGCCGGCTAACGTCATTCAATAAATACGGCGCCCGCATGGCGCTTCAGAATGGCGTTAGCCGGCGCTAATTTTTTTGACGCAAAACTGCATTGGCGCAGTTTTGCGTCAAAAAGTATAAATATGGGCCTTAGAGTTTAAGCCACGTTTTGCCATCAATCTAGATCGTAGTAGAATGGGTGCCACTTAAAAACAACATGCGAGAACAAAATATTATAATACAAGAAGCGTCTGTTTCTCAGTTACAGAAAGTTTCAGAATGTTTATATAAAGTATGTTCTGTTCTTGGTATTCAGGTTCTGAAGATACATTTTATCCATAAGAGTCCATGATGTGCTTTTTGCCAGTCAACACGTGCTTCGCCCTTTCGATAGAATGTCCTAAGCACTGAAAATCAGAAACTCATGCAATATTTCTGCTAGCAATCAAGATTATCCACTCTGTTACAGGGTCAAACCTTTTATTTGGCTGCACCTTGTGATCATGCTGGTGACATTGCTACTGTGGGCATCTGACGTGTGGCACTCTGTAGTATCTTCAGGTTAGGCTCCTACTGATGGTTTTTATCAGGTCGCAGTCTACCATACAGCGCAGCTCTCTGGCATGCGAAAGTCATCATGTGGAATTTCAGTAAGTTGACCTGGGAATGCATTCTTCCCATTGCTTGCCATTGGCTTTGTGGTTTGTAACTCACATTTTCTTGCTTCCGATTTGCTGGCTGTGGGGTCTCCAGGTTAATTTTTCCCTCCCATGCCAAAACCTTGACAGTATCCTTCTGAGCGCCCTTTCTGTAAACAGGATTGTAAAACAGGTTCTTAACTCCTCACATTTGCTGTGCATTCAAAGACAGAGCTCAGATGTCAAGTTGTGTCTTCCAGAGCTCGTGACTTCAAAGTGAGAGCGTTTACAGGAAAGGGGAATGCAGAGCCCACTGTTTCTTTCAGCTGCCATTTGCAGCATTAGGTTGTGTGCAGCCCACCTCAGGATACACGGGCCCTTTTTGTGGTGACTGTTGTTCTGCCATGTACCTTTTAATTTGCTTTATGCTAGTGAGAAATACATGTGCCGGTGATTAGATCTCAGTGATGGAACTGGGCTCTAACCTCTGCTCACCCAATTCTGCAACCTGTTTGGCCCTTCTAGTTTAAGTCCCTTGTCTGCTCAATCCAAGAGGGCTCAGAAGCAGGTTATTCATCTTATTGAGTGCTGTGTAAAACTTAGCCCATCACTTTTTTCATCGGTTGAGTTTATCATCACATGAATTTAGAGGTTTGGAAGTGGTGCTGTATTCCAAGTCTGTTTGCTATTTTATGTTTTGTTCTAAGTTAGGTATTAGGTGATACAATACCTTTTGAGACAGTCACGTGATTTTGCGAAAAATATCCTCACCCAGGTTGAAATTGTAAACATTATAACGTAAAGTAAATATGTGTAATGTGGAAGGAATTAACAGCACGAGCGTTGTGTGTTGCCTAGCAGTTTTTTAATACACAGTACTGCATCCTACTTACAATACACACACTGACACAAATAAACATGCACAACATACTGTTCTAATGTAAGCGCATTAAGTTTGAGATGCATCAATTGACATTAAATTGTCCCCTGTAAAGAGCCTCCTGCTCCTTGTAGCTTATCCATGCTATACAAAATACATGAAATAAATCATGTTAATATGCTTTGGGATATATATATATATATATATATATATATATATATATATATATATATATATATATATATATATATATATATATATATATATATATATATATATATATATATATATATATATATATATATATATATATATATATATATATATATATATATATATATATATATATATATATATATATATATATATATAGTGCGGCTGATTCCAGATTGTGTTCTGTGCTGTATTTGATGTCAGGCTGCGTTTTAAGTGGTGGTATCTTCTTTGATGCAATCAGGGATGAACGTTCCACCTACTCTAAAAGGGTCCACTCGGATAAGGTCCAGAAGCAAAGTCTGGAGTGATTAAAGGGGTTCAGGGAAACTCCCCTGAACCATCTGTCCTACACCTAATATTTCAGTCAAAGATCCCGTTCACATACACTGGTGCAGTGAGCGGGCCATTTAGAACCTCGTCAAGGTATCTGAGCTGTGTGGGGTTTTAGACTTCCTTGTGTGCTCTGGGCAGTCCATTGACTGGTGTAGATCGTTGTATGTTTCAGCTCTCCAATCCTCTGATCTGTCCTGGTCTAGTATGGCAATCCTTTCAGAACCAGGCAGTGTAACGCTGAATATCTGAACTCTATAACCCATTGCTATGTATTGGCCCGGCAAGTCAGCTCGTCTGAAATAGTGCACTGTAATGCAACATCTGTGAGTTCCAGAGCCCACTGCTGTGTATGGGCCCAGTAAGTCATCATTTCCAGAACTGTGCTGTGTAATGCAGAATATGCGAGTTCTAGAACCCTGTGCTGTGCATTGCCCTAGTAAGTCAATCCATCTAGAACAAGGCACCTGAATATTTGAGCTCTAGATCCCAGTGTGGGGTCATACAGTAAAAGCAGTGGTCCAAAAGAGTGTAGTTGAGTCCAGAATGTTTCAGTTCTAGTAGAGGCTCGGTTCTACTACTCTGCCTGGAAACAAACTGCACCTGTGGCTGCATATTTCACTGCAACACATTGAGGGTCACACAAAGGATATCATTGTGGTCACTAAATTGATAAGCTCACATTCAGTGGATTCGCCCCATAGTACTTCATAACTGTCGTGCTACTGCTTTGCGGCACTCATGTTTTCATCCAATGATTCGACCTTTGATGTATAGTTTGCCCAGGCATCCCAGCAGAGGATACACTAACCTCCGGAACTATCCCATCAGCTTCAGATAAGTACAGAAGCCACCTGAAAAAGGAAGTGTCTTGTGAATGCGGAGCACGGACATCGAGTGCCTTTGTTAAACATTCATTCATTCTGCTTGTGAACCTCTGGTTCCCCTCAGCTGTAGACCTACGGACAACCACTTTTTAGGTCGTAACTACCAGACAGCATAAGCTGGCTGGTTCCAAATGATCTATTGCAAGTTAACAGTGGGCTTACCCACTGCCCACTGCTTACCGTTGGTTGGCTTTATTGTCACTCTAATTTGCTTGATTCCTATTTAATGGCTTTCCTTGCTCTTCTTGTCTTTCCATCCCATGAAACATATTATCTTTATGGTCCTTTTGATTGGCCGACTTGTATTTTTCCACGGCTCATGTTAAAGGAATTACTTCTCCTTTTTTATTCAGCACTCCATGAGACCTCCCTATGCTGTGTTGTTTCCCACATGGCCAGCATGTCCAAAAAACTTAACAACACCCCAGGGGACCCCAACTTCCTCACCCAACACCACAGCTCTGAGATCTTGGTGGTCCAAGTCTCCACTTCCTGGTACATTGCCTACTACTCCAAAAGACAGGGAATCCAAGAGACTGGATACCTTGGGAAAAAAGATGCTTTCTTTCGCCAGTCTGGCACTGCAGTTGGTGAACACTGCGTGCCTTTTTGAGCTGATACTTCCATTTGCTCGAGGGCTCGGTTGAGCAGGTGCTGCCTATGGTCTCAGAGGAGGCCCAAGCCATGCTCTACCAAGCTACTGCAGACAGGAGGGACTCCGCGAAGTTTGCTATTTGCTGTGGGGTGGATACAACTGACTTACTAGCAGAGCGGTTTGAACATTGGTGGCCTTTAGGTGCCACACCTGGGTGAGAACCACTGGCCCTTTGATGGCTCCAGTTTCTTCAGAGACAAGGCAGACTCAGCGCTAGAGCACTTCAAGGACAGCAGAGCTACAGTAGGTCCTTGGTCCCTTCCATGGCCCCTTGCCAACCCCAGTCTGCTTTTTACTCCTTTCATGGCCACGGAAGGGGCTTACAGTCACCACAGCACACAAGCGTCCCAGCGCCTGCTTGGCTGACAATGCAGTGCCCACAGGCTTCGTGGGTCAGGTAGCCAGAGGTAGGGTCAGACCACCACCAACCCCCGGCAGCCACAGCCTCCTTAGTTTGCCCTCCGACTATCATGTGCACCCAGTGGGAGGCAGGATACGCCATCATCTGCACCACTGGAGGTCGATAACATATGGCCACTGGGTTCTCCAGATTGTCCAAAAGGGCTACTTACTCCCCTTCACCACTATGTCTCCACCAATGCCACCCACTTGCGAAAGGCTGTCCTTATGTCCTTACTCCACCAGGAAGTGCTGGCTCTGTTGGCCAAGGGAGGCATACAGAGGGTGCTGGCATCTGAAGTAGGTCATGGTTGCTATTCCCGCTACTTATTGGTACCCTAGAAGGTCAGAGGTGGTCATTACAACCCTGACAGACGGTGTTAAAGCGGCGGTAAGACCGCCAACAGGCCGGCGGTAAACATTTTGCAATTACGACCGTGGCGGAAACCGCCAACAAAGACAGCCACTTTAACACTCAGACCGCCACGGCGGTACAAACAAACAGCACGGCGGTCACCGCCAACAGACAGGCGGGAGACAATGTACCACCCACACTATTATGACAGGCCAATCCGCCACCTTTTCCGGGGCGGATTCACCACAGATAAAAACACGGCGGACACAGGAATTTCGAAGGGAAAACGCTCACCTCTACACACTCCACGAGGAACGACAACATCATGGAGCCGGAACTCCATATACTTCCTGCACTAGTCTTCCTGCTCCTGTACCAGTAGCACCAACGCCGGCGGCGAAGACCACGGTGAGTACTGCACCTACGACACAGGGGAGGGAAAAAACAGGGACACACACACACAACACCCCCACCCCCACCCTCACCCACTACAACACACACACCAATGCATATCCAAACATTACAGTAACACCACCCAACCCCCCCGGAAGAATGCAAAGACAAAAAGAAATGAGTGGAACCATTGTAATATATCAAAATAGAGTAAGCAAATATCTACATATATACACTAATAACAAAATATACACCACAAATAGTAGTCCAGGTATTGCAATATTCATAGTCCGTGGACCACTGGGCCCAAAATGCATGGGCGAGGCCCACACAAGATACCCGAACATGACCGAGAGAACACTGCAGGGGCATCAGATAGAAATACAACAGGCACCTCAGGGGGAAGGGAAGGGGGGGCACCTCAGCCGGATGAGTGCACAACGCCAGATCCACGAGGGGGCTCCATGCCCATTGATGTATCCTGGGGAGTGCAAAGCCACAGTCTCTCAAGTCTCTCCAGTGGGTGGTTTGCCCACTGTACCATCCTGGGGAGTGCAAAGCCACAGTCTCTCAAGTCTATACAGTGGGTGGTTTGCCCACTGCTGCATCCTGGGGAGTGCAAAGCCACAGTCTCTCAAGTCTATACAGTGGGTGGTCTGCCCACTGCTGCATCCTGGGGAGTGCAAAGCCACAGTCTCTCAAGTGGATAACAGTCTCTTCTGGTTCTGGAGGGGGACTGGTGCCCAGAGTGCTTCATCCTGCCAAGGACTGAGGTAGTTGATGCATGTCTCCACTGGTTCGGGAGGGGGAATGGTGCCCAGAGTGCTTCATCCTGTGCAGGACAGACGGAGTGGATGCAGGTCTCCACTGGTTCTGGAGGGGGACTGGTGCCCAGAGTGCTTCATCCTGCGAAGGACTGAGGTGGTGGATGCATGTCTCCACTGGTTCTGGAGGGGGACTGGTGCCCAGAGTGCTTCATCCTGTGCAGGAAAGACAGAGTGGATGCAGGTCTTCACTGGTTCTGGAGGGGGACTGGTGCCCAGAGTGCTTCATCCTGCCAAGGACTGAGGTAGTGGATGCATGTCTCCACTGGTTCTGGAGGGGGACTGGTGCCCAGAGTGCTTCATCCTGTGCAGGACAGACGGAGTGGCTGGAGGTCTCCACTGGTTCTGGAGGGGGACTGGTGCCCAGAGTGCTTCACTCACCCCGTGACGTTCCCTGTTGCGTCACTGCCCCTGCCGCTAATGGGCTCGCGGTGCTTGAGTTGGCGGTGCTTGCCCGGTTCAGCGGTCCTTGCCCTGTTCAGCGGTGCTTGCATTGGCGGTCCTTGCCCTGTTCAGCGGTCCTTGCCCTGTTCAGCGGTGCTTGCCCTGTTCAGCGGTGCTTGAGTTGGCGGTGCTTGCCCTGTTCAGCGGTGCTTGCCCTGTTCAGCAGTGCTTGCATTGGCGGTCCTTGCCCTGTTCAGCGGTCCTTGCATTGGCGGTCCTTGCCCTGTTCAGCGGTGCTTGCCTTGGCGGTCCTTGCCCTGTTCAGCGGTCCTTGCCCTGTTCAGCGGTCCTTGCCCTGTTCAGCGGTGCTTGCCCTGTTCAGCGGTGCTTGCCCTGTTCAGCGGTGCTTGCCTTGGCGGTCCTTGCCCTGTTCAGCAGTGCTTGCCCTGTTCAGCTGTGCTTGCATTGGCGGTCCTTCATTGCCCAGCGGGGCTGGGGCTGGTGGTCCTTCATTGCCCAGCGGGGCTGGGGCTGGCAGTCCTTCATTGCCCAGCTGGGCTGTGGCTGGCGGGGCCCTCCTGGGCAGCTGGGCAGCTGGGCTGTGGTTGGCGGGCCCTCCTGGGCAGCTGGGCTGTGGTGGGCGGGGCCCTCCTGGGCAGCTGGGCTGTGGCTGGCGGGGCCCTCCTGGACAGCGACGATGGAAAAGTTGTTTGGAGACACTGGGACGGATAGCTGGAGGGGGTTTGGGAGTGGAGGAAGAGGAGGTGGTTGTAGGAGGTGTAACTTTTGTGGCTTTGGCTGCAGGTGCATGCGCAGGAGGCTGTCGTGAGGTGGGTGTATGTTGGGTGGGTGTGTGCCTGCGTTTGTGTATCTTGGGAGGGGGCATCACAGACACACTGGGAGTGGACACAGGGGACGTGCGTATGGTAGTGGGGGTGGTGACTGCACGTGAGCGGGTGTGCTGCTGGGTGTTCTGGTGCAGGACGTAGTGGCTGTAGAGGTAGTGCATGCAGATGTGAGTGTAGACGAGACTGGGAGGGAGGAGGGAGACGAGGAGGAGGGGGACACAGTGGAGGCAGTGGATGTTGGTGTCTCTGTATGTGTGTGATGCTTGCATGAGTGCCTGAGGGGTGTGTGGTGCTTATGTTTGCCAGAGCTTCCCTTGTGTGTTGAGGTGTGTGCAGGCTGGTCTGATGGTGTGCTTGGGATAGGCCGAGGTACAGGGGATTGGGTCTGGGTGGAGGAAGTTGGAGGGGGAGGCTTGACACAGGGACAATGGCTGCCATCAGTGCTGAGGCCAGAGTCTGAACGGTTCGATGGAGGGCAGCCTGACCAGAATGAAGGCCCTCCAGGAATGCATTTGTGTGTTGCAACTCCCTTTCTACACCCTGGAAGGCATTCAAAATGGTAGACTGCCTAACAGTGAGTGACCTGAGGAGGACAATGGACTCCTCACTGAGGGCAGCAGTGGTGGCAGGGGCTGAGGTGCCTGGGGTGAAGGTGATGCCCACCCTCCTGGGTGAGCGGGCACGGGGCGAAGGCTGAGGGGCTGCTGGGAGGGCGGTGCTGGTAGGGGGGGTGGCGGCTGTACCTGTTGAAGTGGGGGGCACAGAGGTTGCCGCCACCACAAGGGAGCTCCCATCGGAGAACAAGTCTGTGTCGCTGGTTGCAGATCCTGTGACAGCCGTGGTGCTCCCCTCGCCCTCCGTCCCACTGGTGTATTCTGAGTCCGTAGTGTGGGCCTCCATGCCCATGTGGGATGCAGCTTCCTCGTGCTCCGGTGCCACTGCACCTCCGCCTGATGATGCTAATGCACACAAGAACAGGGAGACCGCAAAAAAAAAGTGGGGGGAACAGAAGAAAGACATGTTGAGTGCATGGATTACCGCTACCGTTGGCGGACAAGACAGACACAGCAGCACCCTGCACTATGTCGCGCTGTTGGGCTCTACACTGCAATTCCTGGGAAATGGCCTACAAGGCTATGTACGTCATCTGCACACATAGATGACACAGGGGCATGAATACCTGTACTTGGCACTCTACAGAGGTGGGGGGCCACGGGGCCATGCCTTACGACGGGGCCTAGCCTACGGAACTCGCCCTGGCCTAGGGAAACCCACAGCCCTCCTCCCCCACCCAGACCCCTCCCCTGCGCGCAATGTCAGCAGAATGAGAGTGTACTCACCCCCTTGTGTCTGCTGTGATGCCCTCAAGCTCCCATCCAACTCAGGGTAGGCCACCGCCAGGATCCGGAGCATCAGGGGGGTCATGTTTCGACGGGCACCCCTCCCACGTTAGGAAGCCATCCCCCGCTGACCCTCCGCCATCTTCTTGCTCCAGCGGCGAATGTCCTCCCATCTCTTCCGGCAGTGGGTGCTCCGTCTGTGGTGGACCCCCAGGGTCCGGACGTCCTTGGAGATGGCACACCAAATATCCTTCTTCTGGTGGGCGCTGACCTACATGAAATGTACAGGGGAAGAAGAGAAGTCATTACCAACTGCGCTGTCAAAGTGAGTGGCCCCCATCCCTACCCTTGCCATGTGGCACATGCACCCACTGTCTTTCATGCACGCAGATCTCTGGCCCCTTCCTTCTTACAACGAGCCCTCTCCACACACGCATAGCCCATACAGCATGCTCCCTGTGTACTTACCTGTTGGTCTGGAGGACCGTAAAGTAGCGTGTACTGGGGAGGACCCCATCCACGAGCTTCTCCAACTCCTCTGCAGTGAAGGCAGGGGCCCTTTCCCCAGACGCACGAGCCATTGTCTCTTCCAGACCAAGGTCACAGCAGCACTTGCAGTGTAGGTCCTCTCCTGTCGAAGATCAGGTATTGAGTGATTGAAGTGATAGAAAATGGCGGTCACGTCCGCGGCGGTGCGTACCATCACCGCCGGCATACATCGTCATTGACTTCTGGGACCCATAGGGTCCAATGGTAACCAATGCAGCATTGCGCCGCGGTCTTCGACCGCCTACCGCGATGGTGTACAACACCAGCGCTGTTACCTCACATCCCATTGTCCCACTTTAGAGGTCAGGCAGCCGCCATTTCAGGGGCCCACATGGCCTATTTACCAACTGCGTCACACATACCTAGGCCTACTCTCAACACACATACAGGCCTGAATTTGTGTATGAATCGTGTACTGTCTAGACTGTGGGTACATACCTCTGAGTTGTTTGACTCTGCAGTCGCTGTTGTCCTTCATAGGCACCGTCCGCTGGGCCATGTGAGGATATGGCGGAATCCTCCGGTGTACCGACACGTGGCTTTGCCCCCCCCCCCCCACAGGCGTGAACAGGTGTACAAGAACCGGAAGAGTTATCATTCCATGAATGTACAGATGGTGTGTTTGGCAGACCAGTACATCTCCCATGTGAATGCCATGTTCCCTGGCTCAGTGCATGATGCCTACATCATGCGGAATAGCAGCATCCCTTATGTGATGGGTCAACTACAGAGGCACCGGGTGTGGCTATTAGGTGACTCTGGTTACCCCAACCTGTCATGGCTACTGACCCCAGTGAGGAATCCCAGGACCAGGGCAGAGGAACGCTACAATGAGGCACATGGGCAAACTAGGAGGGTGATCGAACGCACCTTCGGCCTCATGAAGTCCAGGTTTAGGTGGAAGACAATGACAACAGGGACTCAGTCATCCAGCAATATTTCCAGTGAGACACAGGTGAGAATACATTCCTGTCTACTACAAGTACTTTTACACTTCTACCTCTCTCCTGTCTGTCGATTTCACCCAGTGTATGGTCACTGAGTTGTCACTTTCCCTTACGGTTTCACAGGTGTGGGTCCCACTGTGTGTCATCTGCTTAGATTCCTCATGGACTAGAGCTGTGTGACAACGGTATGTTGACATTACTATTTCCTGGAATTTTGGCACTGTAATTGCAAATACACTATTTCGAAATCACAGACAGACTCCAGATCTTTTGGTGTTTTAGGTGTTTATTTACATAACGATTATTGGAGGGGGAAGTTTAAATGGTGAGGAGTGATGGCGGAGGAGTGTCCATGGCAGAGTCCAGTCTATTTGTCTCATAGGTGCATTGCCCATATGGGCATAGGAAGTGGAGCTGGGGCAGTTCAAATATGGACAGGGTGACAAAGTGGGACAGTGGGTTGACAATCAGGGTGGTCTCATTTCTTGGCGGGGGTCTTGGCATCGTGCTCTGTCTTGTTCCTGGATCTCAGGGACCGCTTGCGGGGTGGTTCTCCATGTGCAGGGGGTGGGGTGCTGATGTGGTGGTCCTGTGGCGGAGCCTCCTGTCCACTAGCGCCGGCGGAGGTGGTGGGCAGTTCATCGTCCATGCTAGTGTCAGGGGCCCCTTGGACTGCCACAGTGTCCCTCCTGGTGTTGAGTATTTCCTTCAGCACCCCTACGATGGTGCCCAGGGCGGAGCTGATGGTTCTGAGTTCCTCCCTGAACCCCAAATACTGTTCCTCCTGCATGCGCTGGGTCTCCTGAAACTTGGCCAGGACCGTTGATATCGTCTCCTGGGAGTGGTGGTATGCTCCCATGATGGAGGAGAGGGCCTCATGGAGAGTGGGTTCCCTTGGCCTGTCTGCCTCCTGTCGTGCAGCAGCCCTCCCAGTTCCCCTGTGTTCCTGTGCCTCCGTCCCCTGGACCGTGTGCCCACTACCACTGCCCCCTGTTGTTGTTGGGGTGGTGGGTTATTCTGGGTTCCCTGTAGTGGTGGACACACAGCTGATTGACGTGTCCTGGGGACGGAGGTATGGGCCCGCTGGGTGGGTGCTGTGCTGGTGTTACCAGAGGGTGGAAGGTCTGTGGTGGCCTGTGCCTGTGTGAGGGGAACCGACTGTCCCGAGGCCCACGATGGTCCGGGCTGGTCATCTAGATCCAGGTGGACAGAGCTGCTGTCATCACTGTGGGCCTCTTCTGTGGGTGGGGTGGAGATGTCTGGACCCTCCTGTCTGGTGACGTTGGGTAGTGGTCCTGCAGGGGTGGAAAAGCATGATTATTGCATCTGTGTGTGTCATGGTGTGCAATGGGTGGGTGGGTGTACCTCTGTGCTGGCATTCCTGTGTTGGGGCTTGTGTGATGATGGTTTAGGGGGTTGTATGGGTATGTGCAGTGGGCATGCTTTAGTGATGGGTGTCAATGCTTTGTTTTTGCATGCAGGGCTTGGTGTTGGGATGGGTGGTTTGTGATATTGGTATATTTGTGAGGAGTTGGAGTACTGGGGGTGGGGGTGCGGGTGAGGGGGTGGGTATGTGCTGGCATGCAGGTAGGGTGGGGGATGTAATAGTTAGGATTTTTCTTACCAGAGTCCATTCCTCCACCGACTCCTGCAAGGCCCTCAGGATGCAGAATCTCCAAGACCTGCTCCTCCCATGTTGTTAGTTGTGGGGGAGGAGGTGGGGGTCCACCGCCAGTCCGCTGGACCGCCTGGTGGTGTCTTGAGACCACGGAACGCACCTTCCCTTGTAGGTCGTTCCACCTCTTCCTGATGTTGTCCTGATTTCTTGGGTGTTGTCCCACTGCGTTCACCCTGTCAACTATTCTTCGCCATAGCTCAATCTTCCTTGCAATTGAGGTGTGCTGCACCTGTGCTCCAAATAGCTGTGGCTCTACCCGGACGATTTCCTCCACCATGACCCTGAGCTCCTCCTCCGAGAACCTGGGGTGTCTTTGCCGTGCCATGGGGTGGTGTGGGTGATGTGTGGGGTGGAATGTGTGGTGATAAGTGTGGTGATATGCAGTGGTGTGTGTTTTTTTGTGCGTGGAAGTTGTGTGGGTGATGGTGTTGTGTGCCTGAGGATGCTGTTGTTCTTGCTGGTGCTCTCTCTCTGGCCTTCTTTCGGAATTTTTGGTCGTAGGGGTTTGTGGGTGATGTGGGTGTGTGTTTTATATTGTATTGGGTGTGTGGGAGTGTTGTGTGTATGTGTATCAGGTGTGTGTATTTCGAATTGTCCAATGTGGCGGTGTTTTGTAGAAGTGTGTGTATTTTGAGCGCAGCGGTATGTACCGCCAATGGAATAACGCGGTTGAAAGACCACCGCGTGGATTCGTGTGTTGTGATAGTGTGGGCGTATTTCTGTTGGATTGACGGTGGAGGTTTTGTTTTCACCAGTTTATCACTGACCTTTGGTGTGGCGGAGTTGTGTGGGTGTCTAAATTTTGTCGGTTTCCGAGCTGTGGGTCATAATAGCTGTGGCGGAAATCCGCGGGCGCAGAGGTGTGTTGGCGGTCTTCTGCACGGCGGTAAGCGGCTTTTACCGCCAATGTTGTAATGAGCCCCAAAGGCCTTTGTCATACCCTAGAACTACACCCTCTCAATTTCTTCCTGAAAAAGGAGAAGTTAAAAATTCTCACGCTCGCTCAAGTCCTGTCTGCCCAGCAGACTGGATGGTAGTGTTGGACTTCCAGGATGCATGCTTCCACATCCCTGTCCTGCCTACCCTCAGATGTTACTTGTGGTTTACGGTAGGCCGCAAGCATTTTCAGTTCATTGTGCTCCCTTTTGGCCAACTTAATAGTGCATCTTGGGTGTTCACCAAGGTGATGGTGGTGGTGGCAGCTCATCTGCAGAAATCAGGGGTGGCAGTCTTCCCTTTCTCAATAACTGACTGTTGAAGGCAGGCTTGTCCCAGGTGGCTGTCTCCCACCTCCAGACTACAGTGGACCTCCCGCACTTGCTGGGGTTCACTATAAACGTGCTGAAGTCACACCTGACTCCTTTTCAGATGCTCCCTTTCATCAGAGCGGTCCTTGACAGTGCAGTTTTATACTTACACTCCTGAACTGCCAGTCCACAATATTCAGGCTATACCAATGATTCATCCTCTGTCCTGGATTTTGATGAGAATGACTCTGAGGCTGCTAGGCCTTGTGCATCTTGCCTGTGACACATGTCCACTGGCATATGCGGGCTCTGCATTATCATGTGATATGCTGCAGCCAAAAAAGGGAAGGCTGTGCGGAATCAAACTATCTCCTGATGGATCATGCTCTACATTAAGATCTGTTATGCACTAGCCAAGAAGCAACACCCAAAGGTTTGCGTGCTCATTCCACCAGAGCAAAGGTGGTGACCAGTGCATTAGCACAGAGAATTCCGGACCTGGACATCTGCCAGGCAGCAACATGGGCCTCTTGGCATACGTTCATCAAGCACTACTACCTGGACGCTCAGACCAACAGGAAGGTCGCTTTGGCTATTCATTACTTCAGGACTTCTTCGTCTAAATCATATGTGCAGGCCTACCTCTGGAGACGTAATACTTCGGTATCTATTCAAAGGAAAGGAATCTGCAGATAGGAGTCTCTATCAGAGTAGCAAGTAACTTACCTTCGGTAAAGCCTTATCAGGTAAAAACTCTATCTAGCCGCAGATTCCTTACTGACATACACATCCTCCACTCTCTGCAAGTAGATTTATAGGTACAGGACTGCTCCCTTATCAGAGCACTAGTTCCACACACCAGCGGTCAGTGTTATTTGTGGAGTGTGATGCCTGTATATTTTACAGAATAACTAAAGAGAGGAACAAAGGATTACCTTATTGGAAGCTTACTTGCATTTTTCATTTTTTTATTCCAATTTCTCAGGTTTTATGTTTTCCATAGAGGGACTATCATTTTCAGAAAAGGTTTTTTTGTTATAAAAGGTGACTGTAGGAAGTTGGCTCTGTATGTACTATTTCAAAGTAAGAAATAGCATGCACAGAGATATGATAGTGGCAAAAAGAGATAATTCTAATGCTCTATTTTGTGGTAGTGTGGGCGAGCAGTAGGCTTATTAGAGGGTAGTGTTAAGCATTTGTTATACACACACAGGCAATAAATGTGGAGCACACACTCAAAGACAATTCCAGGCCAATAGGTTTTTATATAGAAAAATATTTTTTCTTAGTTTATTTTAAGAACCACAGGTTCAAGATTTACAATCAATACTTTAAATGAAAGGTACTTCACTCCGGTATCATAGGAACTTTGAATCAGCAGAATAGCATGTACAGTTTTGGCAAAAAATGGTAATAAGCTATTTTAAAACTAGACAGTGCAAATTTCAACAGTTCCTGGGGGAGGTAAGTATTTGTTAGTTTTGCAGGTAAGTAAACCACCTACAGGGTTCAAAGTTGGGTCCAAGGTAGCCCACCGTTGGGGGTTCAGGACAACCCCAAAGTTACCACACCAGCAGCTCAGGGCTGGTCAGGTGCAGAGGTCAAAGTGGTGCCCAAAACGCATAGGCTTCAATGGAGAAGGGGGTGCCCCGGTTCCAGTCTGTCAGCAGGTAAGTACCCGCGACTTCGGAGGGCAGACCAGGGGGGTTTTGTAGGGCACCGGGGGGGGACACAAATCAGCACAAAAAGTACACCCTCAGCGGGCACGGGGGCAACCGGGTGCAGAGTGCAAACAGGCGTCGGGTTTGTAATAGGTTTCAATGGGAGACCCAGGGGTCTCTTCAGCGAAGCAGGCAGGCAAGGGGGAGCTCCTCGGGGTAGCCACCACCTGGGCAAGGGAGAGGGCCACCTGGGGGTCGCTCCTGCACTGGAGGTCGGATCCTTCAGGTCCTGCAGGTGCAGTGTCTTTACCAGGCATCGGGTTCTTGGAAGCAGGCAGTCGCGGTCAGGGGGAGCCTCTGGATTCCCTCTGCAGGCGTCACTGGGGGGGCCCAGGGGGGTCAACTCTGGCTGCTCACAGGGTCACAGTCGCCAGGGAGTCCTCCCTGTAGTGTTGGTTCTCCGCAGGTCGAGCCGGGGGCGTCGGGTGCACAGTGGAAAGTCTCACGCTTCCGGCGGGAAACGTGTGGTCTTTAAAAGTTGCCCTGGGGGACGCGTCGCTGTTGCAGTTTTTCTTGAAGTGGTGAGACAGGCCGGTAGGGCTGGGGCCAATGTAGTTGGTGTCTCCGTCTTCTCTGCAGGGCTTTCAGGTCAGCAGTCCTTCTTCGTCTTCAGGTTGCAAGAATCTATCTTGCTAGGTTCTGGGGGCCCCTAAATACTCAATTTAGGGGTGTGTTTAGGTCTGGGGGTTTAGTAGCCAATGGCTACTAGCCCTGAGGGTGGCTACACCCTCTTTGTGCCTCCTCCCTGAGGGGAGGGGGGCACATCCCTAATCCTATTGGGGGAATCCTCCCCATCTGCAAGATGGAGGATTTCTAAAAGTCAGAGTCACCTCAGCTCAGGACACCTTAGGGGTTGTCCTGACTGGCCAGTGACTCCTCCTTGTTTTTCTCATTTTCTCCTCCGGCCTTGCCGCCAAAAGTGGGGCCTTGGCCGGAGGGGGCGGGCATCTCCACTAGATGGAATGCCCTGTGGCGCTGTAACAAAGGGGGTGACCCTTTGAGGCTCACCGCCAGGTGTTACAGTTCCTGCAGGGGGAGGTGAGAAGCACCTCCACCCAATACAGGCTTTGTTACTAGCCACAGAGTGACATAGGCACTCTCCCCATGTGGCCAGCAACATGTCTGGTGTGTGGCAGGCTGGCAAAACTAGTCAGCCCACACTGGTAGCCGGGTATGTTTTCAGGGGGCATCTCTAAGATGCCCTCTGGGGTGTATTTCACAATAAAATGTACACTGGCATCAGTGTGCATTTATTGTGCCCAGAAGTTTGATACCAAACTTCCCAGTTTTCAGTGTAGCCATTATGGTCCTGTGGAGTTCGTGTATGACAGACTCCCAGACCATATACTCTTATGGTTACCCTGCACTTACAATGTCTAAGGTTTTGCTTAGACACTGTAGGGGCATAGTGCTCATGCACCTATGCCCTCACCTATGGTATAGTGCACCCTGCCTTAGGGCTGTAAGGCCTACTAGAGGAGTGACTTATCTATACCGTGGGCAGTGTGAGGTTGGCATGGCACCCTGAGGGGAGTGCCATGTCGACTTAGTCATTTTTTCCCCACCAGCACACACAAGTTGGCAAGCAGTGTGTCTGTGCTGAGTGAGGGGTCCCCAGGGTGGCATAAGACATGCTGCAGCCCTTAGAGACCTTCCCTGGCATCAGGGCCCTTGGTACCAGGGGTACCAGTTACAAGGGACTTACCTGGATGCCAGGGTGTGGCAATTGTGCAAACAAAGGTACAGTTTTAGGGAAAGAACACTGGTGCTAGGGCATGGTTAGCAGGCCTCAGCACACTTTCAAATCATAACTTGGCATCAGCAAAGGCAAAAAGTCAGGGGGTAACCATGCCAAGGAGGCATTTCCTTACAGTGACAGTTCTTTTTTCATTTTGAAAATAAACCCTCCAGATGATAGCATTCCGAGGATTGCATCAAGGACAACAGAGTTCGATTTTTTGATCTTTTTTAAAATGGTCCCTCAATATTATTTTTATTTTTGCTTTGAAATTCGTTTAGGACATTGTTTCAGTCATGTATTTAAAGGAAGGGATGAGGGGTAGGGTGGGGTCTCCTTCCTCCTCCCACCCTATATCACATATACTGGGTCATTATTTAATTTACAGGTTTAAAATGACAATGGACCCTGATCTCAGTCTGCAATTTGGATGGACAGCTTTATGACCAAGCATGATGGACCAGGTTAAGGGTTCAGCATTATCAATACCTTTTTTTTCATATTCTAAATTTAATGTTTTGGAATTTCTTTGGTGGCGGACCTACATTTTTGACTTTGTGTCTTTATTTTCATAGGAGTTTCTTTTTTTATTGGCATTTAAAATTATCTGGAATCTAATTCTTTATGAATGTAGTAACTGCTCTGAATTTATCATGCTTTTAAGTGGACCCTTTTTGTATTTGGTTTTGCAGATTGTATTGAGGGTGTTCACTTAAATTAATATCACTATGAGTAGGCAAGCGTATTTAAGTAATCCAAACCCCTAAAATGCTCCAAAAAGTAAACTTTTGTTGTAAACAAGCAGACATTTCTTACGCTTTTTGTGAAACCTTAGAGTCTATGGTAATAGCTACTGCCCATGCTTGGTGCATTTCTTGGAAACTTTGCTTCTTTTGTTAGACTTTCAAGGAACGTATATAAGCGTGGGTTATTATTTCCAATGGTGGTCTGACAAACTGTACAATCCATCTACTGCACTGTTTGTTCTTCCCCTTGGACTATGCTGTGGTAACAGTTCAACCAATGTATTAGAAACATTGGTTTATGCCTGTCATCACAGCGGGGCAAGTGTCCTTTCCAAATATTTTCAAATAGTCCAAGATAGGTGTCAGTATCTTCTAATTATTTTGTATCATAATCAATTTGTGTAAACATTTCAAACGGTTCTGTTTGTGCTTCAGGCGGTACAAAAGCACGGAGGTTAGGTTATTTTTTATTTCATGCTGACATTTTCTATTTGAAGTGCACTGCTTAACTAATTAATTTTTAGGGCATTTTCTCTAAATGGCTTGGCTGAAATTTAAAAAAAAACAAAAAAACTTGAATCTGTTTTCCAGGAAATCTTGTTACTGATCTGTAGCTTGAGTAACCAGGAAGTCAATTATATTTTTTTCTGGGTAGGGGGGCTGTAATGTAGTGGCGGTTGTATGTCAAGGTTAACTTGTTTGAAAGTATGGCATAGATCAAAACGGATATTATTCGGATGTTTCCCATGTAGTGTCTACAATTTTTCAGAAGGCTTAATATAGCCTTAGAACCCGCCGTAGCGGGCTCTACCGGCTATTAAAGGCCCGCTCCCCGCGTTAACAAGGGAGAGGGACTTTAATAGCCGGTAGAGCCCGCTACGGCGGGTTCTAAGGCTATTAGAACATTCTGCCACACAGGGCAGAATGTTCTATTAAAAAAAAAAATGTTCACGGAGCCCGAGGGGATTAAGATCCCCTCGGGCTCCGTGAGGCTTTGTTCACAGCTGCTGCTGTGAACAAAGTGAACATTGGAATGTTGGCGGTAAAAGCCCACAGCACTCCATTGTTTTCAATGGAGCCCCCAGCATTCCAATGTTCTAATACATGTTTTAAATATCCTGCTCTTCAGCCACATTTCCTAGCTCTGAAGAATTGATATAAGCTAGATGGTCAAAAATATCAAAACTGACTCTTTTTCTTATTTTTGTATTAGCTTACAGTAAAATAGCTCTTTGTTATCAGTCAAATTCAGCCTGTGTGGGATATTTGTTGATTTTGGCTCATTACTATTTTTAAGTTTTGAACTGGTGGCACTGGGGCTTCTAGATGCTGTAGTACAATAATACTAAGGGCCTGTTTTAATTCTTGGTGGAGAGGGAACTCTGTTACGACAGAGTTTCCTCCCCAGCAACACTATGGATCGTGTGGACCATAGTTTGATGACAGTGGAAACTATTCCATCTCGGTCCGGGACAAACTTCTCCGACAGAGCAATCAGAGAATTGGCTATATGTTAGTCCATCTAATTTAGATAGGCGGACATACAGACACTTTTTAAAGCCAGTCACTGCTAGGAAACATCTGGCAGTAAGGGGCACTGCAAAGTGCTCAATGCACCCCTTGCCATTATCTTTTTGAAAGAAGAAAAATGGCACTGGCCTTGATGCTGGTTCCTGTCAATTCTTGAAATATCTTAAGATTCGACTGGCTTCTCAAAATTCGCCAGTCGAAACATCCGTCAGGGCGACAGAGTAATCTACTCCATCACCCAGGGTCAACTGCCTAAATATAAATTGCCTCCTAAATGATTAGTTTGAAAATTCACTCATGGATTGCATTGAATTATGTTTTTTAATTCCTCCACTGCATTTCTCAGTTGTTGCTGGTAAGCTGGGCCCAAGAGTTCAGAGGAGAGCTGGTTTCTCTATCCCAGCACAGTGGTATAAATAATTGCAATTTTTCTTGGACCTAAGAGAAGAGAGAGAGAGGAGGCGGCGTGGCAGGAGCCGTTGTAGTCAGCAACTCCTAAGGGAGGCGAGGCCAATGCCACCGCACTGTTTCCCCTGGTCAGCCTGGCAGAAACATCGTAATGCGACGGTGGTGAGGCTGCTGGCTTGACGGCCGCCTCCCCATCGCTGTATTCGTGTTCGGGTTGTTCAACTGCCGAACATATAATCAGACCCTTAGACTCTAATCAGTGGGGATTTCGACCAAAATATGAGACAGCATGCTCTCTGTCATTTGTTAGACGTGCTAAAAACCACTGAAGCAGGGAGATGAATGCAACTGGAACAGGGATTGAGACAACAGGGGGAGCAATTAATTTCAATATATCCTTGAGCCAACTCTTTGATTTGATGACACCATGTTAGTTCCCAGTATATGCCAACTACATCGAGCTGCTGATAACACTGTGTAGAAAGTCAGACTAAATTTGACAATTTTCTGAGATGACTGGCAGGTGTTGAATCTTAAATGATGGTGTGCTGGTGATCACTAAATGACGAGTAAACTCAAGTGATAATATGTGTGACCAACATCACTATTCACCTCGGAAAACTTGATTTCCTTGTAGAACCTTTTGGTGATGGTGGGGAGGGGGGGTTGCCTGGGGGCTCCAGTCTCCTTTAGTGCCTAGGCCAAAAGAGGAGGTAAGATGATTCTGTTCTACCAAAATTGTAGGAGGCTGGCTTGGCTTATAGTGGGTACCTGATGGTACTTACACCCTTTGCTATGTCCAGTTATCCCTTATTAGTAGATTAGAGGTGTTCTAGCAGCTTAGGCTGATAGAGGTAGCTACAGCAGAGCAGCTTAGGCTGAACTAGGAGACATACAAAGCTCCTACTATACTACTTTTATCATATAGGTACTATATCTTAAGAAAGACATTACTCAGAGTTACTAAAAATAAAGGTACTTTATTTTAGTGATAATGTGCCAAAAAAAATCTCAGAGGATATACTCCCTTAGGAGGTAAGTAAAATACACAAAATATACACACAAACCGAAATCAGGTACGTAAAACAGTCAGAAAGTAGTGCAAACACTGTAGAATACACATGTTGCAGTAGTACCCGCGGGCAACTCAAACCATATACTAAGAAAGTGGAATGCGAACCATGAATGGACCCCTAGGCTAGTGTAGTGTGTAGAGGGTCGCTGGGAGTGTAAGAAAACACTAAGGGTGTCCAAGATACCCCACCCCAAGACCCTGAAAAGTAGGAGTAAAATACTACTATTTTCCCAGAAACACACTAAACTCGTGATAGAGGATTATGCAAAGACCACAACAGACTGCAAAGCACTGAAAACTGATTCCTGGACCTGAGGACCTGCAAAGGAAGGGGACCAAGTCCAAGAGTCGTGAAAGTGTCCAGGAGGGGCAGGAGCCCACTAAACCCCGGATGAAGGTGCAAAATGGCTGCCTCCAGATGGAAGAAGCTGAAGATTCTGCAACAACGAAAGGTGCTAGGAACTTCTCCTTCGTGCAGATGTCCCACGGAGTGCTGGATGATGCAGAGTTCTTTGGAGAAAGACCGCAAACAAGCCTTGCTAGCTGCACGAGTCATGGTAGAGGAAAAAGGGTGCTGCCCGGGCCCAGGAAGGACCAGAATGTTGCCACTTGGGAGAGGAGACAGAGGGGGCCCTCAGCAATGTAGATAGCTCACGCACAAGCGGGTAGCACCCGCAGAAGTCCTTGAACACGGATTCAAGAAGACTGAACACAGCGGTCGTCTCAGCACTTCAAAAGAGGTTCCCACGAAGCCGAAGGGCAACTCAGGGAGTTGAGCAATGCAGGACGGAGTGCTGGGGACCTGGGCTTGGCTGTGCACAAAGGATTCCTTGGAAATGTGCACAGAAGCCCTAGCAGCTGCAGCAGGAGCATGGGGAAGATTCCGTCAACCCACAGATTTCTTCATGGCTTCCAGTGCAGGATGAAGGCAGGCAGCCCCCAAAGCATGCGCCACCAGGAAACAGTTAAGAAAGCCGGCAAAATTAGGCGCTACAATGTCGCTGGTAGTCTTCTTGCTACTTTGTTGCAGTTTTGCAGGTGTCCTGGAGCAGTCAGCGGTCGATCCTTGGCAGTAGTCAAAGAGAGAGGTGCAGAGGAACTCTGATGAATTCTTGCAAGTCGTTATCTGAGGAAAAGCCCACTGGAGAGACCCTAAATAGCCCGCAGAGGAGGATTGGCCACCTAGTCAGGTAAGCACCTATCAGGAGGGGTCTCTGACATTGCCTGCTGGCACTGGCCACTGAGAGGCCTCCAGTGTGCCCTCACACCTCTGGATTAAAGATGGCAGTGGTCTGAGACACACTGGAGGAGCTCTGGACACTACCCCTGGGGTGGTGATGGACAGGGGAGTGGTCACTCACCTTTCCTTTGTCCAGTTTCGCACCAGAGCAGGGACTGGGGGTTCCCTGAACTAGTGTAGACTGGCTTATGCAAGGAGGGCACCATCTGTGCCCTTCAAAGCATTTCCAGAGGCTGGGAGAGGCTACCCCTCCCCAGCCTTTAAACCTATTTCCAAAGGGAGAGGGTGTAACACCCTCTCTCAGAAGAAATCCTTTGTTCTGCCTTCCTGGGACTGGGCTGCCCAGACCCCAGGAGGGCAGAACTCTGTCTGTGGGGTGGCAGCAGCAGTAGCTGCAGAGAAAACCACAGAGAGCTGGTTTGGCAGTACCCAGGGTCCATAGTGGAGCACCGGGGATGCATGGGATTGGCACCCCAATACCAGTTTTGGCATGGGGGGGGGGGGACAATTTCATGATCTTAGACATGTTACATGGTCATATTCTAAGTTACCATTGTGAAGCTACATAAAGGTATTGACCTATATGTAGTGCACGCGTGTAATGGTGTCCCCGCACTCACAAAGTCCAGGGAAATTGCCCTGAACGATGTGGGGGCACCTTTGCTAGTGCAAGGGTGCCCTCACACCTAGTAACTTTGCACCTAACTGTCATCAAGTGAAGGCTAGACATATAGGTGACTTATATGTTACTTAAGTGCAGTGAAAAATGGTTGTGAAATAACGTGTGCGTTATTTCACTCAGGCTGCAGTGGCAGTCCTGTGTAAGATTTGTCTGAGCTCCCTATGGGTGGCAACAGAAATGCTGAAGCCCATAGGGATGTCCTGGAACCCCAATACCCTGGGTACCTAGGTACCATATACTAGGGAATTATAAGGGTGTTGCAGTGTGCCAATTAGAATTGGTAAAATGGTCACTAGCCTATAGTGACAATTTTAAAGGCAGAGAGAGCATAAGCACTGAGGTTCTGGTTAGCAGAGCCTCGGTGACACAGTTAGTCACTACACAGGTACACACATTCAGGCCACATACTATGAGCACTGGGGTCCTGGCTAGCAGGATCCCAGTGAGACAGGCAAAAACAAACTTACATACATGTAAAAATGGGGGTAACATGCCAGGCAAGATGGTACTTTCCTACAAAATCAACCAAGGATGGTGACAGACATCTTCCTGCCTAATAGCCGTGTTGGAGCACTGGGTAAAACCTGCAAAGAAACAGCTGACAAAACTAAACAAATGCAGACATAGGATTGACACTCAGAGTCATCCTCCTCCTTCTTCATCCTGTGCATGTCTCACAAGATTTTCAGGTGGCTTCCCCAAAATCTAAGGCGCATCATCACAAAAGCCCTCATCACCAGTCAACTGGAATACAGAAACACCCTCTACAAGGGAATCGAGACCCACCTAGTTCAAAGACTACAGACCATCCAGAACCCTGCAGGAAGACTCATCACCCACATCCTCCCGTCCCCCAACCAACCTCAAAAATACTCCACTAGCACCTGGTTCAGAAGAGATGCCAGTTCAAGCTCCTCACCCACACATTCAAGCCCTGCATGACTCCTGACCCCTACATCAACCACCATGTGAAATTACACAAAGCCTCCAGGCACCTCTGCCTGCCTTGCATACAATGCAGCTGAGCAGGAGGACCCACCTGCAAGCCAAAGCCTGGAACGGCCTTCCCCTGCACCTCAGGACCTCCCCTAGTCTACCAGGGTTGTGTGGGACACTGAAAACCTAGCTCTTCGACTGAGACCCTGGACACTGCCAGCTCCTGGATACACTCACGGGTGACAAGTCACGCTCTGTAAGTCAACTGATTGATTGACTGGTCACGGAGTTGTGGCCAGTGGTGGTCTTTATCTAATTCAAATGTATACCTCTTCAATACAAAAAGGTCTCAACAGATTTAATCCACATCACGTGCACAAAACTAATATGGGATTACTCTCCCTGCAATTCAGTTTTAAAACAATCGGTGCATTCAAGCACAAAGTCAGCTTTTCCATTTTGAGGTACGCAAATGGCTTCAGTGGGTTGTAATTTGTGGAGTAAGCTCATATGGTCATAAGCATAATCACCTTCCAGACTACATTTAGACCTCTTCTGAAAAGATTTCTTTAAAAAAAAAAATCTATACTTTCTGGTGAAAGTTTCTAAACCATATGTTCTATAAAGTGCACAAATAGACGTGTTTGCATTTTATGTACACAGATATGGTGATAAGATTCTTCAATGAATCAGTTAAATCCGCATATTTTACTTCCCAACATTTATCGGAGAAGTCTTTATGGAGAGCATGGCCTGCCCCATAAAGTAAAAAAAAAAAAGATCATTACATATTTTATGTATTACCCTGGATGACCTGTACTTATTACTCTAAAAGGCAGTGATGATTTCACACATACAAAACTAATCAACTATCTGTAAACAGAAAAGAACAGCAACATTCTATATATCCCAAAACATGGTGATAAAATATATGATAAAATGAAAATAAGCCATATGACTTAGGCTGGCACTGCTAGATACATCATGGGTCTCAAACCGATACTGCTGAACAAACTGTAGGCTAAAGCATGACACTGTTGCTTATACCAAGAGGCATAAGGTGACCTTCGGAATGTACCACCAGGCACTGGCTGGAACAGCTGTATTTTCCTTGGTGCACCGGCTATCACTGCTGCATATGCCATCTACAACAGGGCCTAGTGAATGTACCAGAGCATACTTGGTGGCACTGCTGCATGTGCCTTGAGGTACAGTCTGGCTCTACTGATGGGAGCTATACCAACACACAGTAAACCAACTAGAGTACCAGCATTGCAATTCCATCAAGTGCATCACAGGCATGATTAAACATCATTATGGATTATTTTATCACTTATCTACAACAATTACAGCGCATCAGCCTTGGATGTAAATGCTTCTCATACAGCAAAGGAGCTTCTGGAAATTTGTGAAGCTGGGTAGAATCTCAGCAGGGTTCCCCAGAGTTTGCGAACCTTACAGAGTGAAAATGGCCACTGTCAGTTGGACAGAATGGAAGAAAGGCCAAAGATTGAACTTGTGATGTGTCATGTGTTGAGGATTCGGAAGAGGACGGGACTTGTAGTGATTTGATGATGATAACTTCCAGTGAATTGACAGGTGCTGCAGAGAGGGATGTTGTGCTCTGTGAAGTTGGAGCTGGTGATGGACTTTGTGATGGGCATGGTCTGTCCGCTGTCAGTTTACCTACTGGAATCAATGGCAGTGGGCCTGGGGTTAGCTTGATTCCCGTTTTACCTGGTGGGACATTTTGGACGTTACCACGGAGATTTCCCATCTGGCTGAAAGATTTGTTTGCTGGTGTCAATAGGCTGGTTTGTGTCGTCACTTGGAGCCGAGGTGCCTTCCTGTTTTGGGTTTTGTAGCTTGTAGTCCCATTGTTCATCATTTATTGATATCCTCATCAATTTTTAAAGCACGTTTCCCCTTACATTTTCTCTTGGTTTGCTGAGGAAAGAAGTGCTGTGGATTTAAGCGAGCCAGGATGGTCCAGGCTTGGATTGTTTTGTTTCATATCATCCTGTGGTTTTCTACTCTAGGCAGCAGAGCTCTAGCTGGCTTCCAGGAGATATCACAGAGCCCTTTTCAGAGTAATTATGAATTGCACCCCAGATAATTTTTCAATTATAAGGACATGCAACTTCATGCATTTGTAGATTAAATATTTGCTTTTGTGGGCATGAGTGGTGAGATTTTCCTCCCAATATGTCACTGAGCTCCAAAGTTCCCAGCAATTAATCTACAAGGCCCTTCTACTCGCCTCCTCTTTCCCTTTACACAAGCATGATACCAAAGCACTGTTCACTCTTCTAATCAAGTGGTCCACCTACAGAGTAGTGTCCTTTTTGTCCGCTAATGCACTATGGTGCCTCGTAAAAGAAATTAACTGTTATGTAAATGCAATTAAAATACTGAGTCTAACACAAATGTAACTAGTTATATAATGGCCAAGTTACCATTCAACTAACTTTTCCAGTACTAGGTTTTTTCTCATTTAGCATTTAATGGAGTATGGTACTAACTTCTGAATAATCAAAACGTATTTCTCAAACCTGTCAGAATATCCAACATTCATAGCCACTTGCGTCCAAGGAAAAACTGGTCACATCTCCATTTTTCGTTTTTAACAATCACTGGCCATGCCAGTAGATCTGCTTTAAACGAATGCTGGATGGTAATGTGAAGCATTACACGTAGATACCATAGGAATGTATATGAATTTGTGTGGAAGCAAAGAACTACAGAATTATATTAGTGTAGGTTAAAAGGTCAGGTGACAGTTGCACTGTAGATCCAGACCTAAAAATTCATGTAGGTTAATGACTATCCTCCTTCCACCTGTACTGTTTGAGAAAAACACCATAACCACACTGTTTGCGATTCACAAATGGTTCACAAGGGACCTGCCTCGCCAATATTCATGAGGCTAGTTACAAATTGCGATCAGTTTGTGAATTGCAACAATCACAGGGATGGTGGCTTGCTGGGGTCAGCAGACCATCATGTCTGTGATTGCTTTGTCAATAAAGCATTTTTTTAAAATGCATCCCATTCTCTCTAAAGTAAAACAGGATGCATTTAAAAACAAAAATGAAAAGTTACTTTTTCATTTTTTCAGAGTAGGCAGTGGTCCGTGGGACCACTGCCTGTTCTGAAAAAAATGTTGGCACCCACATTTCCGTTTGTGAGTCTTGCAGACGCATGTTTCCATCTGCCAAACTCATAATCAGCCCCTCTGTTTTACTACTCAACTCTAGCATCATGGGGTCTATTTCCAATACCATTGATTATTATCATGCAAGTCAAACTTTAACAGAAAAAACAATGAAGTGGATCAGAGATATATTTTTAAATCTTAATTTGTTTAATCAATAATGTACACCACAGAACACCAGAACCTATAAAACAAAACATACAAGTGACCCCCAAGACCAGATACAGAAACCAAAATCCTGCAATCCTAACTGACAGTTCAAACAGAAACAATGGCAACACATGTACTGTAAATATTTTGCCCAGACAAATTTCAACTGCTCTTCACATAGTAATTGAATACTATTGGTGTGTGTAACTGCAAAATAAAATATATATGGGTTGCTATTGTTATCAATTCCCAACACCTAAACCACCTGCCTTCCCTATATAAGCACTCACCTAATCAGTACTAACAAAAGTACTATTACATTCTTGCTTTGTACAGCATATCTTCAATAAATACACACTCATTTCCTAACTTGTATCAGACAGAATAAAACCCAATGGCGCAGTAATTAAAGCCACAGTAAAATGCACTTGACCTACAGTGAGAACCTCTCTTCCCCAAACAGCTCTCAAATATAGTTAAACTGGGTCAAAAGGCACTCGCCACTAAGTTTTAAACAGCGGCTGAGCCAGGACAACCATTGCATTCTTAATATGTGCATGTCAAATGTGACACAAGAATAAGCAAAACTATGACAAGCAAGTGAGTAGAAGATAAATGGGTTTCCCTGACCTAATTACAGTAACAACCAGGAAAATAAGAACTGAAAAGTAAACCAAAGTAGCGAGCTACTTTTAGATACTACTAGAAGGATGTTCATCAACAACAATAAAGTATATATATCAATACAACTGATTATGTATGTCTTCAACAATATATATACATTGAAACAAAAAAGTTCAATATCTAAATGTTCTGTCTTAGGCTACATCAATATCCTGATATAAATCTCTGAAAAATATAACATTTTAGAATCTTGGAATTATGTCAACAATATATAATTTTATTTAACTGATTTACAAATTACAAAATACAAAAAGACCTAATATAGTACAAAAAAAGCTACAAAACTGACTCAATCACTTCACATTCATACTGTAATAGGATATACATAGTAATCAATACAAAGAACCTAATATTACTAATAACAAAAAAAATCCTAATAGACACAAATAAAAAATGATTACATGTCCTAATACATAGAAAAGTTTATAAAATCCAATATCTAATATTACTGCAATCTCAAACAATGATACAGTAGGAACCTAAAGCCTACGCGTGTTTCGGTAATCCTCTTTTATCGAGGCCACCTTCATCAGGGCAGTTCCCAACCATCTAGTCCAATATCGATGTGGACCCAACGACCGGACAATCTGACAACATTGTATAACAAATTCTGGATGTACGCCACATTAATGGATGATATCTAATATAGGCAGACATATAAATAACAAATTTGAGATAAGGGAGTCCAACATTCCAGGGCTGGAAACTTGTTAAGTTGTGTGTACATGCAGAGATGCACAAGTCTAATGCGTATAAAAACCCGAATGGAGTTAATATAGTGAAGTGTACCAATGTATATGTGAATGGAACACCCGTAGGTGGTTCAAGCAAACTTAGAGAGCTCAAGGGTGACAAAACGAAATAGAAGTGAAAATAAATTTAAAAATAATAGGTGAAAGGAAGAATATAACAATAACAATAACCTGACATGTGTGCCTCTCAGCAAACTTGTGTATTAGAGCTTAATTGGTAACCTATGGTGTCTAATTAGTATTTTATCATGCACCATAAAGTGATAGACCAATCTCGTTTGTAAAGAAATTTGTGACATCGAACCTTATGTTCAGTTAAGACAATGATGGTAAACTACCAGTCAAAATACCTGTAGAGTGACGATGTTATAATCTCTCAGATGGAAGACCACCGCTCATAGGAAATTCTTGGAAGTAAACCTTTTACTGCCATTTAAGGTTATACCTCAATGGATATATCGTAATATTGTCTATGGAAAGAAGGCCAAGATACCAATTAGACAACACTACAGTGGGAATAATTAAGAACATTTATAAGGGACAGAGCAGCCTTTTCATTTGTTTTACCTGTAAAATATCGACAAACTCCTGTGCCCAGGTCTCTTTTCAGATAGATAGTATTAGCCACGCTCCTTGTATGTTATATGGATCGTAAAAAACAGAAAAATACATGGAACAGGATTTCTCTATTAACTTCAAATAATAATTTCTTCACTTTGAAGGTTTTATAATGACATAGGACCAACACAGGTAAAGAACCGTGCCCAACTCATACTTCTTACCTGGATGCTAGATATACGAGCGCATAGTTCCTAGTGAAAACTCTGGTTTAGCGCGCTTCGTTTTATTGTTGCAGTCATGTGAAATCAAGTCATTAGACACTAGCGTACACGCAACGACGGGGCTTACGGACTGCGAGAATGGGCGCCATCTTGGAAGGGAGTTGCTAGAATGGTCCAAAATGGAATATAAAAGTTTTGGCTACACACATACCCGAAGCGTATCGTCAGAATTGGTTGAATAATGAGTCTGAACCTATGCAACACAATACAGAGGGGCAAAAAAACAACTATGCCAACAGTGGCAAAGAAGGATTCAGAGTGCAAGGGAGAATATTAGAGTGTTCTCGACCACAGATATTCAAGATCACAAAAGAAATTCTAAAGGGCCGGTTGGAGGTGTAAACCGAGAATAAAGGATTGGCCATCTACTCCACTAATATACACTGGCAATCATGGAAAAATTATTTTTTTAAATAGACCTAAACCAAAAATAGATGGTTCTTTCTAGGCTATAATACTCTTCCCTGGCAGTTATTAAAGGGAGCTAGGGAGAAAAAATTGAAATAGGATGTACTCCAAGTATAAAAAGGTCACTGCATTTAACCAATTGTATTCTCCCAAGGAATGTGTTCATTCAGACCTCTATTGCATGTGTCCAAAGTAAAAATCCAGTATACCTCTTGTTTTTTCCTAACCTTGTTCTCCTCTGTTCTTCCCGATTTTCTGATCTTTTCTAAAATTGTCCATGTCAAGTCTTCTATTTTGTGTCCCAAATGTTTCCAATGTTGTACTAAGGGAGCTCCCTCCCTGTTGCTGCGTATGTTGGACATGTGTTCAAGCATTCTTAATCTAACTTCTCGCCCTGTTTCTCCAACATATCCCAAGGAACAGGGACACCGGATCAAATAGACACAATTCTCTGTCCTACAGTTTGTCATGTCTACAAGTTTGTAGTCCTTTTGGTTCCATTGCAATGTGTCCCCTACAATGGCTCCAGGACACGCCTTACAGGTACCACACTTGTGGTTACCTTTTATTGGTTGTTCTCCGCTGATTGATTTCTGGCAAAAGTCTCCATCTTTTGGCAAACGTGCTCTAACCAATTTGTTATAAATATTTGTATTTTTCCTGAAAGCAAATAAAGGACGTTCCAAGGTTGATAGGTCTTGGTTGCTGTTAAGTATATGCCAGTTAGTCAAGATTATTTTTCTAATTCTTTCATTCAAATTAGAATGTTGTATAACACACACCATCTGTGGTTTAGGATTTTTATTCTGTCTTTCAAACATACTCTCCCTGTTGTAATATTTTGCTCTTTTATAGGAATCCCTTATTATTCTTTTACGGTATCCTCATAGTAGGAGTTTCTGCTGTGGAATATCAGCATGATATTCAAAATCTCGTAAGTTCGTACAGTTCCTGCGAATACGTAGGAACTGACTGAAAGGTATTCCCTGTTTTTGACTTCTCGGATGGAAACTGTCAAAATGATATATACTTTATTGTTGTTGTTGATGAACATCCTTCTAGTAGTATCTAAAAGTAGCTCGCAACTTTGGTTTACTTTTCAGTTCTTATGACAAGCAAATGTCACAAAAATAACCCAGTGCTCTGTCTCTGATAGAATATAAAAATAAAAACATAATTTTCTTAAATAAGAAAACATGAATTTGCCAATACCAGCTTCTTCAGTCCATAAAGATTTGCCAACCAGCAATATGTCTTTAGCAACAATGAGCTGATTTTGGATTCTGCAGGATGAACCCAAAACCATTACTAATAAGTCAGTCTAATCTCACTTCACTGCTTGCAGCATGATCATGATGGAAAGGGCTAATTTGGCAACAAAAATGTTACAATAAAAATCTTTGGTGGTAAACATTCTGCATCATTAGGCATGGACACATTAGAACCACTTGCAACGGTGAGGTTTAGGGCAGTGATGCCAAGGACTCTTGCCTCTTCCACTAATAGGCAAGTGGCATCTGCCTCGAGGTGCATTCTGGGATACCAGGGCAGTTTTGCCACTCACTGCAAGAGATGGCGGTGGAAGGGCTGACTGAAGAGAGGTGGATTTTCAGTAATGGGAACCGTGTTCCAGCTCCCCCTGCAGCCCGAGCAGCTTCAACCTCTCGGAGGGAGGAGTGGCAAAGTAGGTTTTCTGCTCCTCCGAGTAGCGCTCCTGCACGTCCAAGATGTCTCGATACTCCCAGTCCTTCCAGCGGAAGTTGAAACTTTCTAGCAGGGCAATCCTCTTCTCATTGGAGTGGACACAGTCAGCGGGTGGCTCCTGCTTCAGGGAAGGGGCCTGAACATCTTGGAAAACCAGTACGCTGCGAATTGCAAACCAGCCTCCAAACTGCGGGTGGATGCACACTCCATACATTTTCTGAAAAACACAAGAATCATTTTTTTTAAATAAACCCTTTATTTGTCCGAGTTATTTGTGAACTACACCTTTTCACACTATTTTAAATTAAGTATTAATTATTAACATATTAGTAACAACTATATCAGCCTCTCTACAGTGGCAAGATAAGGTATTCAGGAAGACAACAACTACAAAGTATATACAGTTTGCCCATTTCAGTTCTTCCTATAAGGCAAGATTCTGCTTTGCTTCACACATTATCCTAACTAAGTGCCGCAGGTTTGATGGTCTGACTGCCACATTACAAGGTTGGCGGCCTGACCCAGCCAACCTACTGCCATCTCTGCCGGGATCCAATATCTCGACAGGCTGATGGCAGTCCTGGTTATAATCAGCCAGGGCGGCACTGAACTCAGAGCTGCCTTGCTGACAGCGTTGCGCTGCTGATTAAAACCTTGACCTCCACTAGCCTTTTCATGGCAGTCCAACCGCAGACAGTGCGCATTTCAAGGGTGCTGGTGCACCTTACATGCGCCAGCATTGCCGCCGGCTTTATTATGAGTCAGGAACAATGCTGCTGCTCCTTTCTCACTGTGCTGTCTGACAGAAACCTTGGTTCCTGGCAGTAGGCCGAGTGGGAAATTTGAAACGGGACAGTGATCGGGCTCCCAGCAAGGCAGCAGTCTCCTCATCAGGAGTTTGGCTGACGGATGTTGTCGTCTGCCAAACTCCTAATGACCCCCTTAGTGTGCCTTATTGTTATTTTGTGTTTGTCATGGACATTTTTAAAGTTATTTAGTGTTTGCGTCCTAACTGCCTTGCATTGAACGCCTGGGAACTGAAGAGTTGCAGATTGTGTACCAGTATCTGTGACACCAGAAACTATCCTTTTCCTCAGTGTTCGGACAAAATATCGAGTTATAGAAATATCAAGTTTTTAATATTGTGAGGCAGAAATATTGTGTGCAAAAATATAGTTGACAGAAATATCAATGTTTTATGGTAAGAAATATAGTTTTTTAGGTTTAAGTGTTTAAATTGTATTTTAATTGTCTGTTTTATACTGTTTGTGCAATTGTTGTTAATGTTTTGAAATATAGTTTGTAATTTTAAGTTATTTATATTTTTAATTTAACTATAACATAGCAATTTATAGTTATGAAATGGGTTGTGAGGTTTGTAGGGGTGCACAGTGCGAAGTTATTTAAGTATAATTAATGTATATATATTTTAACATTAATTGTTTGATTATTAAGTATGTAATTGTGTAAATAATATTTTATTAAGTTGTATTTTTTAGGTGCTGGTTTGTAAGGGTATAAGGTGGGAAGTTAAATGATTATTAATTATGTAAACTGTTTATTATAATTTTTTCATTTATATTTTAGGTGCGGGTGGTGTTTGTTGGGGTAGAGGGTGGGAAGTTAATCAAATAATTGTTAAGTATTTATAAATTATCAATTAGTTTAATGTTAATTATGTAATTTGTGTAATTTCTATAACTTTTTAATTTACATTTTGGTGGGTTTTTGGATTTGACGTGGTATAGGGTGGGAAGCTAATTACATTATAATTACATTTTGTATAATTAATTGTTCATTTATTATGTAAATTGTGTCAATATAATGTTTTAATTTAGATATATGTTTAATGTGTGGCTATAGTGTGGGAATTTAATGAAATAATTATTAAATTAAAAAAACTTATTTTAAAAAAATTACAATTATTTGAATTGTTTTTCTAATGCATATATTTTAATAGTTTCATAGTATTATGAAATTAATACTTGTTATAAAATAAGGTATGTGTTTGAAGTGAAGTAGTTTACCTACTGCTGCAATGTCAGATTTTTTAAAGCAATATACCGTTACATCAGCTGGACTCTTCTGGTTGCGGGGATATATAGGGCTTGTAGGTTCGTCAAGAACCCTAGGTACCCAGAGCCAATGAAGGAGCTGCACCTTGCAATGGGTTTTCGTTCTATACCGGGTATACAGCAATTAATTTGTTGAAATATAAAAAGTGAAAAATAGGTATCAAGAAAACCTTTGCATTTCCAAAATGGGCACAAGATAAGGTGATGAGAAGAAATGGTTATTTGCACATCTCTGAATTCCGGGGTGCCCATACTAGCATGTGAATTACAGGGCATTTCTCAAATAGACTTCTTTTTTACACACTGTCTTACATTTGGAAGAAAAAAATGTAGAGAAAGACAAGGGGCAATAACACTTGTTTTGCTATTCTGTGTTCCCCCAAGTCTACCGATAAAAATGGTACTCACTTGCATGTGTAGGCCTAATGCTCGGGACAGGAAACACAACATGGACACATCACATTTTTACATTGAAATCTGACATGTTTTGGGAAAGTGCCTAGCTGTAAATTTTGGCCTCTAGCTCAGCCGGCACCTAGGGAAACATAGCAAAACAGCGCAGTTTTGAAAACTAGACACCTAGGGGAATCCAAGATGGGGTGACTTGTGCAGCTCTGACAAGGTTCTGTTACCCAGAATCCTTTGCAAACCTCAAATGTTGGCCAATAAAACACTTTTTCCTCTCATTTCTGGGACAGAAAGTTCTGGAATCTGAGAGAAGCCACAAATTTCCTTCCACCCAGCATTCCCCGAAGTCTCCCGATTAAAATGGTACCTCACTTGTGTGGGTAGGCCTAGCGCCCATGACAGGTAATGCCCCAAAACACAACGTGGACACATCAAATTTTCCCAAAGAAAACAGGGCTGTTTTTTGCAAAGTGCCTAGCTATGGATTTTGGCCAATAGCTCAGCCGACAGCTAGGGAAACCTAGTAAACCTGCGCATTTTTTAAAACTAGACACCTAGGGGAATCCAAGATGGGGTGACTTGTGGGGCTCTGACCAGGTTCTGTTACCCAGAATCCTTTGCAAACCTCACAATTTGGCCAAAAAAAAACACTTTTTCCTCTCATTTCGGTGACAGAAAGTTCAGGACTCTGAGAGGAGCCACATATTTCCTTCCACCCAGCACTCCCCTAAGTCTCCCGATAAAAATGGTACTACACTTGTGTGGGTAGGCCTAGTGCTCACGAAAGGAAATGCCCCAAAACACTATCTGGATACATCAAAATTATCAAATACAAAACAACCTGTTTTTGCGGGGGTGGAGGGGGCATCTGCGTTTTTGGTCCTGGGCTCAGCAGCCATCTAGGGAAACCTACCAAACCCATACATTTCTGAAAACTAGACACCCGAGGGAGTCCAGGGAGGTGTTACTTGTGTGGATCCCCCAAAGTTTTCTTACCCTGAATCCTCAAATTTAGCTTTAAAAACAAATATCATTTTTCCCACATTTCTGAGTGGGATCATGCACAGGGACAAATTACCTACCACCCAAGTTCCCCTCAGTCTCCCGGTAAAAATGATACCTCACTTGTGTAGGTGGGCCAAGTGCCTGTGACAGGGAAGGGCCAAAAACATGTCGAAATTGAGGGGGAACCAAAGCGGGTCCAAAAGGGCAGTTTGAAAAAAAAATTTTTTAGGTGCAGCAGAATATTTATCGGTATAGATGAGACAATGTTGGGTGGTATGAATTTTGTGATTTCCAGCAACGTTGGGAGGTTTGCAGGGCATTGTGGGTAAGAAAATGGTTCGTGGTGCATGTGAAGTACACCACCCTGGAATCAACCAGATGTTTAGTTTTCAGATGTGTCTAGATGTTGTAGACTTTCTGCCCCACCCAGGGTCTGGGATAATTTCCCCATCTACCCATTGGTGGGCAGAACAACTTTGGCCCTATTTATTTGGGGTGGGACTATGGCCATACCCCCACACTCTTATTTTGAAAAAAAAATCTTCCCTGGTCTCTGGTGGGCTTTCTGCCCCCTATGTGTTTATGGCACACATAAAAAAAAATTAAAAAAATTATCCCTGGTGTCTAAGGGTTTTCTGCCCCTCCCCCCCCCCCGGGAGCAGAAATGGCCTAAAAATACTTTCCCCCCCCCCCACAGAAGCAGCCCTTGGCCAGGGGGCTGCTCCCCTAATGCGTAAGTATTAAAAAAAAAAAAACCCTGGTGTCTAGTAGTTTCTGCCCCCCCCCCCAGCAGAAATGTCCTAAAATTGACCCTTGCCCAAGGGGTCGCTCCCCACATATAAAAAGAAAAATAAATAAACAAAAAATTTTTTATCCCTGGTGTCTAGGGGTCGGCCTAATTAAATTAGGCCGATCTGTCCCCAGGGCCCCAGGAGGGGCAGAAATGGTCTAAATAGATTTTGCCCTCCCCCCGGGAGAGGCACTTGCCCAAGTGGCCGCTCCCTTATATGTAAGTATATTTTAAAAAAAATCCCTGGAGTCTAATGGTTTCTGCCCCCCCCGGGGTCAGATCGGCGTAATTATAAGCTAGCGCTTCCCACAAGGGCCGGTAAATGGACGTAATGGTTACGTCTATGGCGCCTGAGAGGCACAGCCATGGGCGTAACCATTACGTCCATGGCCCTCAAGGGGTTAAATAAGTATATATTTATATATATTTTTATATTGTTTAAATATAGTTTACTTTACATATGTTCCACATTAATATTTTTAATGTTTACTATTTTTAACTCTACACATTATAAAAACAATTTTTGTCTATTTTTTAACAGTGCAAAAACATTTAAATATATTTTTGAATTTTCAAATACAAGTATAGGAAAAGACTATGGTGGTCATTCCAACCCTGGCGGTCCATGACCGCCGGGTTGGAGGACCGCGGGAGCACCGCCGACAGGCCGGCGGTGCTCCAATGGGCATTCCGACCGCGGCGGTAAAGCCGCGGTCGGACCGGCAACACTGGCGGGCTCCCGTCAGTGTACCGCCGCCCATTGGAATCCTCCAAGGCGGCGCAGCTAGCTGCGCCGCCGAGGGGATTCCGACCCCCCCTACCGCCATCCAGTTCCCGGCGGTTCTCCCGCCGGGAACCGGATGGCAGTAGGGGGGGTCGCGGGGCCCCTGGGGGCCCCTGCAGTGCCCATGCCACTGGCATGGGCACTGCAGGGGCCCCCGTAAGAGGCCCCCTAAATGTATTTCACTGTCTGCTGCGCAGACAGTGAAATACACGACGGGTGCAACTGCACCCGTCGCACAGCTTCCACTCCGCCGGCTCGATTCCGAGCCGGCTTCATCGTGGAAGCCTCTTTCCCGCTGGGCTGCGGGAAAGTCAGAATTACCGCCGCGTTCTTTCGACGGCGGGACTTTGGCGGGCGGCCTCCGCCGCCCGCCAAGGTCCGAATGAGGGCCTATATCTGTGCCCAATATTTTTGGCACAACATCTTTGTATCACAATATTTTGTTTTTTGAAATTTTGACAGTGAGCCCTTTTCCCCTGCAGGCATGCCAATTACATTAAACTTTTGATGTTCACCAGTCATTCTTCTGTCCTGTTGACTCATGCCACAATTCCATTCTCATCAAAATTAAAAATATTCCAATAATTGCCCCGCCCCCAATATATCACTGTGTTTTTGAGGACATGGGGCCAGATTATGAAATTGGCGGTCGGGAGGCCACCGTCGAGCTGGGATTAGTGTCTGCGGCGGTGTCACTGAAGTGGCATGCCCCGACTCAGAAACTGAGCCTGCAGCACATACCACCACAGTGGAGCACATCATGCACCTCGGCCATATTGTGTGCACACTGTGTGCCATGCACAACATTGTGCATGGCACAGACAGTGCAGGCATAGGGGGGCCCTGCCTTTCCGCTGAGCTTTTTACGGTGGTGTGCCGCCGCCATTAATCACGGCTACCGCCACTACTGCAGGATTCATTATCCTGGCAGTTGCAGCAGTCTTGTGGTCGTATGACGTCAGCTTCCCAATCTGGTGGTCAGACCGCCAAGGAAGTGGCAGTTGGACCGCCACCGCAGGTATGGCGGTCCCAGGACCACTGTACTTGTAATATGCACCATAGTCTGGCGGGGTCAATGGAGTGTTCCAGCACCCTACACCTAGCTGCGCCTTTCCTACTGGAGGGGCGTGGGGTTTAGCTGTCAGACACAGAAGAGATGTAGCCAATGGTTAGCTACACAGCTTTTGACAACTCCTAGAATGAGGGCAGCACCAATATGTCTGATTCTTTCAAGCTTTTCCCACATATTCAGCAAGGCAGGTATTGAGGAGAATCTCCATTTCCTACCAAACTACTTTGGATGTTGCTTTGTTCACATGCTTCCAAAAGAACTGTATCAAGAAAAACCCTAACTGCACTTTAGTCTGTCACTTATATGGGTACTTATCTAGGCCACATTAAAGCCTCTGCCCATGTGTGATCTTCCATATCTCCCACACAATAGTCTTACATCTGTTTAATCTAATCAGGCTGCCTGGAAATTAAAGCAGGAATCACATTTAAACTTGAGGGATTTAATAATGTACATGTTTTTTTTTAAAAGTATTTTCCATTCTGCCCTTGAAAAGCATTCACATTGCCAACTATTCACCTATGCACAAAAGAGTTACTCTAATAATTCTTCCTCCTATTCATTAAATTACTGTTAGCTCCCACATCTGGGAAATCTCTTTGGTGACTGGTGGTAAGGTTCCAGAAAATGTTCCTCCAGCCCCCCCCCACCACCAAGTCCCCACAACTCATAAGAACCTGTGTCACTTATCGCATTGTCTTTATCCAGCCTGTTTGTATGCTCTTCTACTGCTTGGTGAAGCTAATCATGTATCACTAACTGGATCTACCAATACCAATTCTGGATATGTGTGACCCTTTACCGACCCCACTAACATCATCTACAGTTTTTTGTAACCTGTCAAGGTATATTCTTTCTCTGTTTCTTCCTGGCAGCCAGCAACATAATTTACTTTCTATCCTTTTCACAATCTATGGCTTGCTTTGCAGGACACACAGAAATTTGGAAAGCTTTATGATCTTCAAGATAGACCTTCCTCTTTGTGCTGTACAGCGAAGATCCCTCCAATTCTATGACCTTCCAAAAAATTACAATAAGGATTTCAGACTTTATAAACACTATACTAGTTTTAAGACTTTTCAAAAGGAATCCCAAATTAAATGTTTACTGTTTCACTATTGGTTGGTACAGCTCTTATAAGCAGACATCATGACAGCTATATTAACTTCTTACATAAGAAACATTATGGACTTTCTGAAGGTACTACTGAATATTGATAATATGAATATCATAATACAAGAATATCGTAGACACATTATTGAAGACCAAAATATAGACAGGTAAGTGCATATAGAAGAAGTATAGAGTTACTATTCTACTAGATTGATTTTTAAATGGCAAAAGACTGTCATTTTCTAGCTCAAATTGGATAGTACTGTGCAATCCTATGCTTAAAAACTTTGCTAGAAAAACAGACATTTGAGGTGAGCACATCTAGAGAGTTACTGGTGTTGCAGGGTGTTCTATAGAGGAGCTGCTCTCCACCTAAACTTGAGAACTACCCAGAGTTCTCTTTTCTTTTTTGTATAATATATGTGGACGTATTTTCTCCCTCCATCTATTCTATCCAGCAAGAACATGCAAAATTATCCAAATAACTTCCGGAGAAAAAAAGGCAGCACAGCCAGGTAAGTAACGACCCAGAAACCAGGTTCGTATTTAATCAATTTCAAAGATGCAGAGCGAATGCTCAGAAAATGTGGTGACTCGTTTCAGCAATGAGCCTTCCACTGACCATAAAGTGCATATATATATATATATATACACACACACACACACACACACACGTATGCATATATCTATATCGTATATGTGAAGTTAAGTATAGAAAATCTTTACTTACCTTCCAATATTTTAGTTTCAATATTTCTATGCCATGAAATTCAATATGCATGCAGACTTTTTCCTGATGATACCTCATCTTGAGACTTTCTTAACACTCCAAGAACTTTCATCACCTGTGATGACAGGGGGTAGAGGGCTCCAAGATACAGCAATATACATCATCATAGTCTGTTTGCTAATATTGTGGTCACAATATTTTTTTCAGCATTTTCCAGAGATACAGACCAGTATGACGCATAATACTCCAGGATGTTTTTTTCTTTTGGGATTATTAATATAAAAACCTCTTGTAAGTCCCTGGAAAATGTACCATATTCTTATCTTGTTACTAACATCTGCAGACTTAGTGAGCATATTTCCTTACATATTTTGGGAAAGAATAACAAAGGTACTCTGTTTAGACTTGGAGGAGTGAGTGGGTGACTTTGCTGATATAAAATGGCTTTTTTTGTATCTCTTCTGTGGTCACCTACCTGTCCAATGCGTTGGCCACTTTATCTGCCCCTTTAGGAGAATGTCTCTCATAAATACATCTAATTACGCATCTCTACAAGTTTAATACTGATGAATGAGGATACATAATTGTCTGTAAACTCTATTTCTTTTGTGTTGCTCTGTTACCTGATGTATTATTCACTGGGCATATCTATTTTGTTCCTCTTCTATGCTGAGCCAGTGCTGTGGTGTATATTTTCGTTTTCATATGCTTCCCAAATATTTCCTCCTTGAGTACACTAACAACTCTTTATGCATTTCCTAAGAATGCATTCTTATCTAGGAATTTGTTTTCCAGGTCTAAGTTACTACTTTTTTCCATCTGTACTTCTTATTCTTACTGTGCCATTTAATGTACATTGGTGCAAATTATGCCCAAGTAATTGACTGATTGATTGATTGATTGATTGACTGGTGGGCCCACTGAATTATAATTTAACATACATTATTCCTCTGTCTCCTTTGCCAGTTGTTTGGCCCTCTGTTTAGAATGTTGATGTCTCACGCTTAACTTCCACATTCCTTGCCTTGACAGTTAGTCTCAAGTTTGCGTTTGCCAGCTCTCACATTGATTCTATTCTTTTTTCCGCAATCTGTTTATTTGGTTTTTACATTATCTCTTAATACAACATACTCATACCAACAGATACGCATTTCAGCACCCTGACAACTGGTGTGCTCATAGTCAAACTATTGAGTATTGTAACATCAGTGATCATACAGTTCTAACACTATTCTGTTTTTTTATATCCTTTATTTTGCTATTTTTATAATTCTGAATGGTGTGAATGCGAGGACCCTGTGAATATTGCTTATCAGGCCTCTGATGCTATTTGTGTTTTAACAACATAGTTTTCGATTGTATGACTGTTTCCTTGGTAAACCATTTCCAATACCTCTCTTAATACTTCATGCTACACCCCGTGTGCTCTTTTCTGTAGAGATTAGCTCCGATTATTCTTTCAGTGCTAGGGTTCACCAGAATTCCTTCTGGTATTCACGGCAGTCCAGTGTCTGGAGGGGTCCATGAGTTTCCGGAGCATTTTTGCCCAGTATACCAGTAGGCTTTTCATCATATCTAACTTTCTTCATTTGTACTTCTTCTGCGGCTGACCATTCCAATAGGTCTTATAGCCATCCATCTGCCATCTTAAGGCGGGTTGGACTCAGTCAGCGAATGGCAATGCATCTTTTGGCCAGTACCACCTCCATAGTTGCAAACATTTTGCCTATCTTGCTTTTTTTTTTTTTAAACATCAGGAGTGGATTTCATCCCAAAAGGAATGGTTGTATTGGTAGTTGGGGTATCTCCCTCCACACATTATTGTAATCCTTTACTTCTGTCCAGAATTTCTGTATCACTGGACATTGTCAAGTCATATGTATATTAATCTGCAGCATCAGTTTGACAACTGAGACTTTTAAGTGAGCACCTGGGTAAATAATATTCAATTAACATTTTGTCAAATAGGTCTTCTGCAGAAAGTAATACGGATAGAGTTTGACTCGAGCATTACTTGATACTTATTTAACCCTTTGGCATGCCTTTTCTCATTACTTCTTGTTAAGTGATTTGTCCATGTCTGACACCCATTTTAGGTGCAACACTTCACCTTTTCTGCATCAATCTTGCCTCAATGCCATGTAAATATTGGCCACCAGCTTCTTACAGCTCATTGATGCCTCAGGAAAGGCATTCCAGACTTCTCTAGCAGTCTGTGCAATCCTTGTATATTGCATGAATTAACCTTGTCCTTTCCTGAACAGTTCTTGTGTCTGCATAATTGAGACAATTCTACCCTGTTGTTATAACTCTGTACCACCAGTTTGTGCACTTTGTTTAAAGGGTTTGACACCCCACAGAGCCATGTCTGGGGAACTGAAAACAAGGTATCTTACCTTTTCGCCCCATGGGTCTCCCTGGACGTCGCTCCTCTGATAGTAATATGCAGCTCCGGCCACATGTGCTGCTGTCTGAACAAGGACCTTCGGACGTCGGTTTGGAAGCATCTCATAATCATACATCACATCCACCCTCTGTTCTGGGAGGCTCTAGAAGCAAACATCATCTATACATTGAGATTTCACTGCCATGAACATGTGGTCTCTTCTCCAAAGAGCAGTCTTGTGCTTCATGGAAAAACCATGATTGTGCTCCTTTTACTGAGAAACCCTGCACCAGCATCAATATACTAAATGGAAGGAGCAAACGCCTTACGCACAGAACGTAGGAATAATTTCTGATAAGCACAGATACGCTAAAACACAAATAGTGATGGTATTGAACCTCAGCAAAGAAAGAAACACAATAGATCTCACACATGCAAAGACCAGATCACCGTGAAGCACATGGTACTGCTTGCTATATTCCTCCAATGAGGGCACCCCATATGACGAAGCTGGAAATGGGCAAGACGCCTCCTGCACTTACTGAGCCAGATCACAAAGGCTGGAGGAGAAAGGAACAGTAACTGCTCAGTCCAAAATGTCAGACAGGCCCTCTCAGGAGTGACTGAACTAGCATGTCTCTTGTTTTTAATCACACTCCTAGAAACAGGGTGGCTTGGCAGCCCTGGGTCCTGAAAACAAGCTAGAATAGAAACACAACTACTTTTGTGATCCCCATAGGGAAGCTCCCCATAGTGGGAACACAGCCAGGCTCAGGAATGGCAAACTTTGCCAACTCTGTGGTCCGGAACTTTAGTGCTCACTTAAAAATATCTCTCACTTCTAATTGATGGTGTTTAGCAAACCAGTTCTTCCTGAACTTCAAGGAATCTCCAGAATTAGCCAAAAAATATTCAGATTTTGAGTATATCAAATCTACTGGCAATCAACACAAATATACTGGCAATCGACACAAATATACCATAAAATGTTTAAAGTACCCTAATGCGTCTGACGAGGGAGGGTTAATGATAATATAACATTTTTCACCTCCTCTCTGCACTCACTGTACAACACCAACACATCAAACACAACTGTGTGCATACAGAGGAATTACAGAAATAACAGAGGACAGCAAACAACATAGGACATAACGAGAACAGACAGTGCACACAAAGAAACAAAAACAACAGAGCATGCACTAGGGACAGATGCGCACGACAGCACAATACACAGATATGGAAGGCAGAGCATTCAGAGGTGACAGACAAAGACGAATATGAAGGGGATAAATATAAATGGACTACATACAGGGCACAAATGTACACAACAAAAGCACATACAAGTGAAAGACACAGAAAACAAAGCATGCACAAAGGCACAGACACAGAGAGCGGCATACACAGTGGCAGACATTTATAACAGAGCAAATATCAGTGTCCTAGATCATGGCATATATTCGGGACAAACAGACAAAAAGAGCGTATACAGTGGAAGATAAACATAACTGTGCACATATGGGGACACGCACAACAAACAGAACACATACAGAGGCAGAGGCAGATGCAGACACAGGAAGATGCAGGGAATAGACCACATACAAGACACATGCACAGTGCACTCAGCACAGACAGGGGGCGGATACAGGTAGCAGACCCTACTCAGTGGACTGGTAGAGAGCATAGAGGGGTCAAACAGAGATGATACAACATATGCAACCTAATAATAGAATACAGTATGTGTAGGAGACAGAAGGTGGGGGCTCAGTATCAGGGGCGTTAAGGCTATGCACCAAAGCAGAGAGAGGGTTGACTGAACCATGAGTGAAAAACCTAAGAAATTAAGTCAAGCAGTAAGCATTAAAGTTTCCGGAGACATTCACTTTGACAAGAGCCTTATACATTTTATAGACTGATACGTAAGGTGTGGGTGATGGTTTCTTAGCTGCATTCCATAGAAAACATTACAGTACAGCAAAATATCTCCAGTCCCTATTTATGACTAATAGAATTGTACAAAACGTGTCACAATCTGCAAAGTGCATGGCAAAGCGTACAGGGCATTTCACACTGCTCGGTTTATCAGTGTAGTTCTTTATGTCATGCTGTCATATACTGAGTTTTGGTGGATAAATTAGATAATGTCATGCTGTAGATGTATATGCAGTCCCCCTTGGTCGTGGCATCATGTTCTAGCACCGCACTTGTGGCACCTGAAGGTGCGTATGTAAGGCTGTACACAATACAAGAGTCACCCACAGTCTTAGTTTCATGATATAGCCCTGCACATGTGGTCCCTGCCTGGTATGTTCTATCACAGGGTGCGTGGTGCCTGCAAGGCCTTAAGTCATGTTCTGTCACTATCCTTGCAGTCTCTGCATGCCATGGTGTGATGCTGCATCACTGCACGTGGTCTCTATAGGGCCCAATATTATGCTAAGGAACACACCATGCACATGAAGTACAAGTTTAAGGACAGTGGCAAGCAGGAATGCCCTCACTTTAAGGATGTGAATGTTGTTGGCCACTTGGAAAAAGTTAATCAAAAGATAATGTATCTATTCTATTGCCCCAGACCATGCACGCCACTGGTGACCCTTAGGTTTGACAGAGAGATATCACATATTGATGGATTTAAAGATACAGGGAGAATATCTGGGATAAAAGGCGACAGTAAAGGGTGTAAATATCAGAGACGACTCTATTACTGACCGTGCTACACGTACTCAAGAGGAACTATCTGTGTGCGTGTTATACAGCCTTCAGCTAGGGAAGTAAGATCACTATGCTCACATGGCACTTTATTTCTAGTTTTGGGTTTTCAATTGACAACCTAATACATCTAAGCAGCAGTAGTACTTCTTGGGTCATTTCAAATAAACCAACTGGACAAATGAATTGGGACATATTTACTATGATTTTGCAGCAGGGTTGAATCTTTTTTTTGGCACAGCCCAAATGTAAAATCATTTTTGGCATTTACTAAGTCATGCAAAGCCACTTTGTATGGCTTTGCTTGGTCTTGTAAATACTAAGAAACGCAACGTAGCGCATAGTGCTGACTTACGATATTTTGCATTGGGTAGGTGTTACATGAGTGGAGCATGGGAACTAACATGTATCTACCCATGCATGTTCAAGCAAACCTAGATTTACAATGACTTGTAAACCTTGGTCTGCTCCAAAAGAGTCGTATTAGTGAAATATCTTTACTTCTCCTGATTACTTCCACCTCCTTCCATGTGTGCTGCATTCTGCAACACATATATATGGAAGAATATGTCCCTAAGGGCCGTTTTTGTGCAGGAAGGTGTCCATTCCTGCAAACAAAAAACAATCAAGCCTGTATCATAGGCATCCTTGCACTAAGATGCACTATGTTACAAAGGTGCAAGGGTGTCTGCATTGGTGCTGGGCAGTGCGCAACTGCAAGGTGAGGGCAGAAATGCTCCATAGGAGTATATCTGTTTTCTCCCTTTCACGCAGCTCAGCGCAGCATTCCCTTGCTGCGCTGCGTTGCATGAAATAATAGTAAATCTTCCTGCAATTGTTTAAAAGCTTTGACTGGCTTTAAGGAGTTGCACGAGGCTTGGAGTCATTTCGGTAGCTATGTGGAGTCTCTCTTTCCTTCCAGTTATAAAAGTAAATTGCACTCAAACCTTGCACCCCATGATCTATCTGCATTTGGCACAAATACCTACAGCCTACTTTAAAAGGATGCCGCGGACATCAGCACCCTAATAAATGAGGGTTGCACATTACCATTGTAAACACGGAGCATGCTTTGGAATTCAGAGACTATCTCTGCACAGGTTAAGTCTGTTTGTGATGTTATACTGATGTAATGCATTAGCCCATGGAAAGAAAAAAAAACAATGCCCAATAGCCATCTTCACCACCAAGAACTAATGAAGGGCCAGGGCATAAATATAATTTGTCCCCTTTCCAATTCTTGCTTTCTTTTTCTTTACTCATTTTGCTCTCCATTCTTTCCTTAACATCGCTTTGATTATTTAATAACTTTCTTTCTCCTTCCTTTTTTTCATTCTACTTTGTTTTCTTACCCTTCCTTTCTCTTCCTCTGTACCTTTTGCTTCATTCTCCCTTTATTCCTGTCTCTATTTTGTCTGGTTTATTTCTCAATATCTTTCTTCTGACCTTTATTTTTTTTCTTTCATTTCCTTTAATATTTCTTCTGTAACTGTTAGAACTCAAATCAAATCAAATCAGGGTTTATTAACCGCAACTACTCACCCTTAAGGGTCTCAAGGCGCTAAGGGGGTTTGTCCTTTGACCTTCGGTTGACGAGCCAGGGTTTAAGGTCTTTCCTGAATGCAGTTAGCCATGATGACTGCCTGAGGTTCAGGGGCAGGGTGTTCCATTTCATTCCCGCGAGGTAGGCGAAGGATCTTCCACCAGGCCTTCCGAATTCGGGTACGGTGACTAGTGCTTGTTGAGCGAAGAGATCTGGTGGGGGATTAGAAGGTGATGCGGTGATTGAAGTAGATGGGTCCTAGGTTGTAAAGGGCCTTCTAAGCATGGACCAGGAGCTTGAAGTTAATTCTTTTCTCGATGGGAAGCCAGTGGAGGTCTCTTAGGTAATTGGAGATTTGTTCTCAGTGGGCAATGTCCAGGATGAGTCTGGCAGAGGCATTTTGGATGTGCTATTATTTCTCCAGGTTCTTCTGGGTGGTACCGGCATAAGGGCGTTGCCATAATCAAGTCTGCTGGTAGCCAAGGCATGGGTTACGGTACTGCGGCAGTCCTTTGGGATACATTTGCAGATCTTCTAGAGAAGTCGGAGTGGGTGAAAGCAGGAGGATGCGACTGAGTTGACTTGGCGGGTCATGGTGAGCGATGAGGCCAGGATGAAGCCAAGGTTGTGTGTGGTGTGGTTTGTAGGAGGAGGGGGGTTTAGAGGTGTGCCAAGGGTCAATGGCCTCCAGGCGTCGCCCCAGGCTGATGTGGATGTTCCCAGGATGAGGATCTCTGTCTTGTTAGAGTTGAGCTTAAGGCAGCTGTGCTTCATCTAGGCGGCGACGGCAGTAGTGGGGTTTTCAGTCAATGAGATGATCAGGTGGGTATCGTTGGCGTAAGAGACTATGTTCAGCCTGTGGTCCCTGACGATGGATGCGAGCGGGGCCAAGTAGGTGCTGAAAAGTATGGGGCTAAGGGAGAAGCCTTTTGGAATTGTGCAACTGATCTCCGTGGGTTCTGACAGGTAAGGTGGGAGTCTGGCTCTCTGTGTTCTGCCAGACAGGAAGGAGCATATCCATTGTAGAGCCTTTCCGCTACAACAGCTACACGCTTTAGTGCTTTGAATATTTATTTAGAAGAAAGGTATGTTACCAAACATTTTTCTTTCTTAACTTTGCAAGTTTTCTTTTTTTTTTATTATAAGCTTTACTTAGAACTTTAAAACAAATACAATTTACATTCCAAAATGGAAGGTCTACTATGTACAGTTTTGGACCTTAATTGGATATGTTTGTATATCATGCTTTTAAGCATATTATTTTATTTTCTGCGAAGACTATGACTGATGGCAAGAGTGTGGACGAACAAAAGCATTCAATGAAAGAAAAAAAAGAAGAGGATAAATGTGTAAAAAGCTTAAGGTAAACTTCAGGTAAACACAAAACAAGCTTATGGTGAAGTGCATAATATTGCACTTGGGATAGTTTTTACTAGTCCCAAAAAAGAAGAAAGTAGGGACAACATTACTGAGTATTGGAATATTTTCACTAGACTGTGCAATTACAGACATGTTGTGATGCAACGCTGATTTTAAATTTCACCAGACATCTCTGGGAGTGGATAAAGACAATAGGGCGTATGCATTTGACAGATACAGACACAAGGGCAAGATATGGACAGATTTTGTATAATGAAAAGATGAAGTTGAATAATCTTGATAACATGGCTTAGCTACCTATGAAAAGGTAGACTAAGGAAAGCCAGAGCGGACACAAAGACAAATGTAGATATGTGAAAGACTCAACTCAGCATCATTGTCTCTAACTGCAGGATAAAGAGGCCAGCATAGGGTGTGCTTCTTAACCTTGCTGAAAAACATGAAAACCACAATGAAGCTTGGATGGGCAACAAAGGACAACAGGGAAAAAACTACAATGGGCTCTTCACATTTGTTTAGCTTAGAAAAGGTTGCAAGTGTGTTTAAAGATTTTACTAAATAATTAAAGTGTGACAAAGTGTATAAGATCAGAAGTTAATTTATGACTCACCTGCACAGGGATGGCCCTCTTCCAAGGAGAGTGGAGGAAAATGAACACATGTTCTGCTTGGGAGACGTTGGAGTGCCTGTACACTACTTGTGATTCGTGCCAGTGACTAAACAATAGAACCTACAGTCCTAAAGAGCAGAGTGCAGCTCTCACGCTGCCCATCACAGCGCATAATGGGCCAGATGTATGAAATGTTTTTGCACTTGCAAACGGTGCGAATCGCAAAATTCGTCCGTTTGCGAGTGCAAAAAAGTGGTCTGCGATGCATGAAAAGCATTCGCAGACCACAAATAAGAAATCGCTAAAATTGCGATTTCTTGCGTTGCGACCTGGTTTTGCGAGTCGCAATTTGCGATTCGTAAAATCCACATCGCAAGACAATGTCGCAAAAAATCACAAATTGCGATTTTTCGCAGAATGGCATTTTGCACATGCAAAATACCATGAAATGAAACCAGGTGGTAACCTGGTGCAAAATTTAAAAATGCATTTTTAAATTGAACATGTAAAGCACACATGCCCTTTTGGAATGTGTGCACCTTACATGTCCCCCAAAACATTTTTGGGGTGCAGCAGAGAGGGCCTTAGGCCCCCAGCACCCTGGGCTTTTGCATTTAAAAAATTGCGATTTCTGGTTCAGAAATCACAATTTTGGAAATGCAAAAAATTCGCAGTTATGGGCCAACAGGCCATACCTGCGAATGGGGCCGGTATCGCAATTTGCGATTCGGTAATAGCATTTGCGATTTTTAAGAAATCGCTATTACCGAATCGCAAAGGGCCGTGATGATCAGACCAGACCTGGCTTACACTTCAGCACCCAAACATACAAAAAAGGGGAGAGAGAGGTACCTCTCCTTTTCTGTCCTCCCTTGGGGCCTAATTATGAGATCTGCGGTTTAACCGCCTGAACTGCATTTCAGCAGTGGGGAGGTGGCCATAAAGCCGTCGTGGCAGACTGACTGGCAGAAACAGTGCAGTGGGATTGGCGTTGGCTCCCTCAGGGAGATGAGGCCAATGCCGTCGCACAGACAGTGGCCCCAGCACCTACGGAATGCGCACAGCCATAGCAGACAGTGCGCATTCTGAGTGTGCTGAACAGGGGGCGGTGGCCCCAACTCTGCCTTTCCGCCAGCCTTTTCATGTTCCAGGGACCCCGCCATGGGAAGGCTGACGGAAAGAAAAGTTGTGATCCGCATGGCGGTGCTGAACTTGGCACTGCCGTGGCTGACCACAACTTTCACCGCCATGTACCTGTCGGGATCGCTGATCCTGGTGGTGGTCTCCTGGCAGTCCGACTGCCAGGATCGTAATCTGGCAGTTGGACCACCAGGGATGCAGCTGTCGGATTGCCACAGCGGGTATGGACCGTCATACTTGGCCCTTATTTTTTATAACCATAGACACACACACACACAAAAGAGGAAAATAAGGAAATGTAATACTCTTATCAAATCAAGAATACCACATCGGAAAAATGCAAGGTTCTTTAGAAATGCGCACACTCACCAATAGTGGCAGCTTCATCACTGGTCATGCTACAACATCCCTGTGCGGACCAAAGTCAGGGATTGAGCAAAAGGAATTGAGGAAGACAATACACACACTTGTATAGGGAGCTACTCTGCAGAACAAAAAAATAATAAAACTACCTCATGGAAGTCCTAAACTCTCTTTACTATTGGACTTCATGGATAGGATTAAAAAGTCAATCACAGTGTTGAAACGGGGGTATTAGTGCCCTTTCATCCCTTCTATCTGCTCTCTTGTAAACATGTTTTGGCCGCTCTCAATCGCCCAACAGGGTCATTCGGCCGTCCTCACGACTAAAGATCCCACTTATTGTTCCACCCCTTACATTTAGTCTTTGTTTAAGGGATGCAATACATTTATCCAACATATAATGACCTTATTTGACGCTCTTAAGTAACCACACACAGGTGATCCTGAGAATATAAATGAAATAAATGGGGAAAAAAATAAAAACAATGCATTTTTCCAAAAGCAAGTGTGAAATAGCCCCCTGTCACCTCAGAACCCATATATTCATGGTTCAATACTTCATAATTGTAACCGTACTCTTTCAAACTAATTCCTAGTGCACAATCTTTTGCAGCCTACAATTTGCTATATTTTCAGCTGGCATACCATCACCACACTCACACACCACCCAAAGGAACGTGAGGGTCAAGGGAATAGTTCATGAAATACAACAAAAATTGCTTTCCAAGTTTCACTCTGAATTTCTCTGGAACTGAAGTACGATTGGGAGTGTCTCCCTGTAGTCGCACACTGTTATGCAAAGTAAAAATATGTAGTTCACCAAAAACGGGGACCCACCTGACATTGGAGTATGCTTTATTGTGCGGGGTGGCCAATCATGAAGCATGACACCAGGTAGTGTGTGAGGCCATCTCAAATGTTTTGGGAAAATGCCCTGTGTCCGTTAAAGGTGGGTGACTAGGAATTTAAAATCTGCCCATAATAGAAGAAGATTTCTATTAGTAGGGTGGTGGAGCTGCAAAATAAGAGGGTTACTGGATTGTAAGATTGTTTGCTAGCATCAATTTGGTCGTGTGTAAATTGTTTCCCTATATGCCTCTCTCCTTCCCACCCCAGCCCCGCAATAATAAAAGAGCTTTCTGTGTTTGATATGTATTGTTTTCCCCAATTCCTTTTGCTCCATGCCAGACTTTGTTTGGGCTGCGTAGGGATGTTGTAGCACACCAAGTGATGAGGCATGCCACTATTAGTGGGTGAGGGCATTTCTAAAGAATCTTGTGTTTTCTGATGTGGTATTCTTGATCTGATAAGAGTATTACATTTCCTCGTTTTCCTCTTTTGTGCATACATTGCACTTTGGCACACCATGTACTCATCTCCAACCTATATTTACCAACCATGAAACTAGACTTTTACCACTATGAATGAGGCCTTCACAAACTTACCTTCTGCATGACTGAGATATAATAAGAGACACACTCATCAATTGGGTCCCTCACGCGCTGCAGGAGCTGCTGACTTATGAAAGGCTTGAAGGCTTTTTCAAACATGGATGGAGTACTAAGCACAACGAAGGCCAATGTGTCCTCATGGTACTGCAGATGGAAGCCAGGCTGTAGGATTGCATTGTACCACCCCACCTGTACAAAGGCACAAAACATGCACATTAAAGGGGATTCTTCCCATGTGCTTTGCAACCAATGTCTGTTACAGTGCCTACAAGCATAAAAACCAATGTTGCTTACAGTGCTAACAAATGCATAACCAGTGTTCCTTAAAGCCAGCTGTAGAGGCAACACCAATTACCATAAATCAAGAGACAATACATATCCTGAATCTAGCAAGCATTACTCACAGCACATAGAAACCACCGACAGAAACATACCGAACACAATAAAACAGAGTGTGTGTCTGTTAGTCCAGTCAATTGTATTTGTTTACTCAAGAGCATATTGCTGTTGGATGAAAACCAGGCATGGGTGACATATGGCATCGGCCCACAAGCCAGCATTGATGGCAAAGGAGTGGCAGGCTTTCTACAAGTCCACGTTAGCATCAAGTCCAGCTTGTGAGCGTTGTGTCTTTGGTGGTTGAAAAGCCAAGACTGGCTCAGATTCACCTCTTAATGAGGAGCCACTTGCCCTGAACCGTGCAAAGTGCACCACATGTTGGAGTGTGTCCAAATAAAAACTTGCTGGAGTGAACTATGAGCAGCCTTTGGTAAAGTGCTATCATGTATGGTAGTGGGACACTGCATCTGAGATCAAAATTCAAGTACAAAATGTGTCCAAGGGGAAAGCAGGTATTGCAAATGAGAATGTCCACTGAAAACAGTAATCACGTAACATATATCCCTTGCCATAATTTCTGATTAGCTAATTATGAACTGGTATAATAAATATAAAAAACTGTCAAGCTGTTCCATATTAGGCATGAGTAGTTCATCCATTATGATTTTTAGTAAGCATACTAGTCATTCAAACCCAGCATTAATCATGCAAAAACCCTAGAAGATGCAGAGTAAAACCCAGGACAGAGTGTCTATTTTTGATCAGGATAGAGCAACTTGAGAGACAGCCAAGGAACAAATTAAAATAGAGGAACACTTAACAGCACTAGTTTTGAAACTGAAATGGATTATGAAGCAGTATGGCAGCATACCAAAATAATTTAGCTGCTATGAGGATTTCTAGAGACTATGAAATACATGTGAGAAGTTTACTTGTACACTGTTTACATGGAATGATGAAAATGAAAATGTGAAGACTAGTACACATACCAGATGGTGATGGGGGACACATTAACCCCGATACTGGGGAACTCGGAGTGACATCATGTGAGAGTGCAATCTACCACTCAAACGTACCAACATTTTGTGGCCAAAAAAAGACTGCCCCACTAGAATTTTTGTGATATTTATATATCTATTTTCAAACAGTTCCTAAATACTTAATTGCAGAAGTGTTTTTTTAAGTCAATGTCCCTAAATTTGAATGGGTCATGACCGCAGGCAGCAACACCATTCTGACTGCGTCTGTGTATTAAAATCTCTGTGTCAACATTCATAACTGAAGAGGTTAGATCAAAGAAAAGTGCTGTGCTGGTTCACCGAAGACAACTGTAATCGCATCGCAGGCTGCAGCAGACCTAAAAGATGTTAGTGATTGTGAGGCAAAATTGATGGGAATCCACTAGCCTACTGCCTAAACCTGTGGGGTTAACAATTTTGTACCATTTTAAAGTGTGACCATCGGTAACTTGAGAACAAAGAAATGTGGGCAACATTACATCCATTCCCTTGCGTCTCTTTCTTATACCATTAGCATATTGTTTCATTGAACTGTAATTGCATATATACAGTGTTTACTACCTTTGGCGAAGTATTGAAGCTCTTTACCTCATGCAGTATGCTCCTCCGGAACCCAACGTTAGTGGTTAGTCCAGTATAGGTTACTGTTAGTTATTGAGATTCTTCCTATGCGTTCAAGAAACCATTCCATACAGTCATTCCAGTTTCTTTATGGTGAACTAAATCAATAGGGGTTGGTTATAATCGTTAGTACTATGTGTGAGCTCAAGCACGTTTGGTGAGATTAATAGATGAGTTAGAAAAGATTAGGTATTGTTAGGTTGCACAGGTATGACTTTCAGAGGAAGGATCTTGTAAATAAGTTTTGGGCAATTTTCAGAAACACTATACTAGAGAATAAGGCAAGAATACATGTGTCAGAGTAGATTCTGCTCAGAGAGAAGAGGCATGCATGGGATTGAATGGAAAGGAGAGGGGCACTTGAAAGAGAAGAAAAAAAAAGAAAAGAAGACAACCAGAAGTTTTAATTAAAAGGTCAGTTTCTCATGTCAGCTTTATGGAACATGGAGAATATTTTTGAGAGAGCATGCGGTTTGAGGATGCAAGAATGAAGAAAACAAAACAACATGTACTTGTGAAGATTGTCCTACATTAGGTACCTCTGAAAGATAGTAGAATCAGCTAAGACAATGTGGTTGCTGCAAGGCTACTGCTAAACCACCCACTCGCTAGGTCAGTTAAGCAGTTCAAGGGATAAAAGTGAAAAATAATGGCAGGACACATACGTCGATAAATATCCAAAGGTTTAGCCTGCACTCAGAGGAAGCAGTAATTTCAAGATCATATAAGTGCGATGCTATACATGAGAAACTGGGCACACGTTGAAAGGAGATTAAGCAGATGATGGAGTGGATGTCGTCTGGTGTTCATCTTCAAGTTAGGCTAATAGCATTAACTACAAAGCAGAGTGGCAGCCATCTAAATGCCTCTGGTCTGCACTGGCACCAGGTGAAGGGAGAGGACATAATTAGTATTATCTGCATTCCAGTGGGTAGAGAAAGGCGATGCAAACACCAGTGTGAATATTCAATTAGACTTTGTTAGCAAATTATTTCCCCAGAACACTGCCTTTTTGTACATGCTAGAGATGAGAAGGAGGTGGAGTTGCACATTGAAGGGAGAACTTTAGATGAGACGAAGCTTTTTTGTCTACCTTGGTTACACTTCAGTGCAGAGCCCTCACACCTTTGTGTCTCTGCTATGGGTGCACCAGTTTGGAGACTACTCTATTGTGAGGGGCATCACTACAAAGGATATGTCTGGCGAGCAGTCTGAAAATGACATTTCAAAGGAGAACCAACCCAAAACAGTTCTGTAGCGTGAGGAACTGGATGCACTTGCAGATTGAGTCATTTGGAAATCCTTTTTTTATACTGAGTGGATCTCTTTATGCTGAAATACGAGTACAGTGAAGAACAACGCAACCGGTTTAATTGAAGTATTTGTGATTGGACATGTGCAGGTTTTTAAGATGCTGGGGACAAGCCATGTGTGTTAAGGGTTTATCAGAAAGGTAATATCTTGAGTGCGAAAAAAAACCAAAAAAAAAAAACACTTCATAGAGCTGGCCTTGTCGCTTTTTAATGATGCATTGTTGTGCACTGGCGGACACTCTTAAATCAGACTGTATTCTTACAAAATATTTAACAAAGAAAGGTAGGCAATACATTTTTTGATAGACGTGCACAGTAAAAGTTCAGACATGCCAAACAACATATCTTTAAAGTACGTGAAATAAGCTTAAAAAAGAAATGACCAATTTAGTAGAAATATATGCCCTGTGATATAACCAGATCTATTGCAAAGGCCACATGATATAAATCGAAGTTTGCATTTATCTTATTGTATTCATACTCTCTTTAAAATAACAGTATAAGTATAATTTGTGGTTGTAAATTAGTCCTTGAATTCCTCTGTGCTGTAGATTAAGATAGACATGCTGTATGTGTGTGAGAGAATAGGAAAGAGATATGGGGCCATATGTACGAACACTTTTCCCCATAGACACAGAATGGGTAAAAACCTTTGCTACATCTGGCCCTTAGTATTTTCTGCATGCAACGCAAGATAAAGAGTTATTGCTCTGTGAACCCCGGATGCAAACTACATCGCGTTTTGTATTTTCTCTCACCCTGTACTCATTCTGTCTCCCCAGTCCTTCATGCCTGGCAGTGTTGTTTCAAACAAACTCTTACAGTGAATGAAAAGATAAACAAAGGCACCACCTCTTGTCACCTCCAAAGCAAGTGTTGGGGCCGACCACTGCAAGTCTCGAGGAGGTGTTATATTTCACAATAACAGTGCTGGCAAAATGACAAATTTGGCCTTCTGGCCTCATGCCTGTGGAAAGAGGCCCCAATTATTGCAGCCCGGGGCAGACATCCGCGTGCTGAATGGAGAGAGCAGCTGAGCACTTGGACTACGTTGCGCATTGTGAACACAGGTCGAGGGCCCATGGAGGTCAGGCAAGAATGCCTGATGGACTGCAGGTCTGAAGAAGACGGGGAAAGAAGAGGAGCCGGAGCCGGGACTCGTACAAAAGAAATAATGTCTAAGCAATAAATAAATGTCTGAATAAAGTATCGGAAATAAAATAAAATATCGGAAATAGACCTACATTAGGAAGTGCAACACGCACCTAAACACGCAGCTCTAACAGACGGAAAGGTCAAAGAAGCACAGCGCACAGCAATAGCACTCTCGACAGCACAATATAAGGATATGAAAAGCGTTGCACAATATAAGCGTATGAAAAAGCGAGGCACTTCTCTCGACTGCGGAGCAGCAAAGAAAGAGGAAGTTTTATGTTACCTCTCTATTTTGTAGACTGAATTGGACTGCTATTGGTGGTTTATACGAGAGGGGTGGTTCAAAGCCTCAGTTTATAGTGTGTTTTCTGTTTTTACTGTTTTTTTTAAATCGCTGCTGTTTTGTCGTAGTAAAGATTAAGAAGCATAATCCTCGCCTCAATGTCCTTAATAGAATGAAAACTTTGCTAGCATATTCACCAAGAATTTTCAGTTCCATTAAGGACACAGAGGCGAGGATTATGCTTCTCTCTTCTTTACTACTCACAAAACAGAAGCCTTCAACTACATTTCTCAGTATGCTTAGCCCAATATGTCCACAAAACACATCAAATTAGACCCTATTAGAGTCCTTAACACCATCTTGAATTCCTATTTCTTTGCTCTGTGGAACTGTATATTGACTGATGAACTGACTACAACAAACTTGCAGGACGTCAACATGATGAATCTCTCTGTAATTTCTAATCCACCCAAGCATCGAACTCAGACCTCTTGCTGAAAAGGTCATTTTTCATTCCACTTTTTGGTCCAATCCTAAGAAATCAAGACAAAACATTAAGGTAACTTCTGATTCGTCACTGTTGAGTTATCTGGGTGGGTTTAAGTGGATACCAAAACCTTTACTGCTCATTACACACTGTCCTAATCATACATTATCAGATCATCGACTGGGTGGGATAATCCTAACCTCAGTGTCCTTAATCTAACTGAAAATTCTGGTGGGAATGCTAGCAAATTTTTCATTCTATGTCAAGATGGAGGCTCCGATTATGCGAATTCAAAGCTGATTAAAACTCTTTTTGCAATATCACCCACCGGTTTATAATAAAACTGTTGAAACGTAGAATCTGAAGACCAACCAGCTGATTTCATATTATCCTGCACTGTCACTCCCATCTCTACAGAGTTGAAGCTATTGCTCCCCTAATTGAATGAGCTCCAAACTGCTTAACATCAATCCCTGCCTCAACCATTACCCCTCTTAGCCATCTGGCAGTGGTTGCGGCAGACAACGGTTTGAAAGGTTTCTGTAATGAAATCAGTAATTGACCTGCCACGTCTGACCTCAATGCTCTAGTACATTCTTCATATTGTTTCAAGCCATTTACAACACACAATTTTGTATTAAAAGGATATGCAAAGTACTCGATACATGTTGGCAGCGTTTTCGTCCTTCTAGTAATATTGAAGGAGACACCTTCCGGTGTAAACACTCTACCTGTAAGGTCCAGAGCTTTCACATCCGATGACTGCCGACATGCTGCAAGGCATAAAAGCATTGCTAATATGGCAGATAGTTGTTTCCTAGTCAAGTAAATGTTATCGGGCCATCTCTTAAACAACTTGAGTACTAGATTCACATCCCACAGAAATGTATATTTTGGCTTCGGAGGATTAGACACTCTAATATCCTTAAGGAGCTTAGAAAGCTTAGAAATGATGGGATGCATTCCTACCAGATTATTATTGACTTTAACATGTCCTGCTGAAAAATCTGAACACAAATTATTTACTGACCTGTAAGAGAGGCCTTCCACCGCTTTCTGTGACAGGAAGTTTACTATTTCAAATATCTCTGTTGCCACAGGATCAACATGCCTTTCCAAGCACCAACCCTGCCAAGCACTCCATGCTGAAGAGTATCTTTTCCTAGTAGATGGTGCCCTTGCTTTACTGATAAAGTTTGCAGCTGTGTCTGAAATGCCTGGCAAGCACCACTGTTGCCTGAAAGCCTCCAGGCCATCAGCTGTAACTGCCTCTTTACTACCAGAGGGTGCATCTCCCCTTAGGTTCCCATTAGCATCTCCTGTAAAAAAGGAAGGAACAGGGGAGAGTCGCAAGCTAGTTCTAGAAGCAGTGGAAACCAAGGTCGCGCTTTCCATACCAGAGTGATCAACACCACCTCCGCTGCTTGCCTCTTGATTTGAGTCGCTACTCTTGGTATCATTACAAAGGGGGGAAAGGCATAATTGAGATCCCCAGACCAATCTTGAGAGAAAGCATCTGTGGCCCTTGCGAGGGGGTCCTTTCTCTTGCTGAATAACTCTTCCAGTTTCTGATTCAAGCGGGAAGCAAAGAGATCTATCCTGCACTGACCCCATACCTCTTGGGTCAACATCTAATAGCTGGGGAAGAAGCTTCCGTTCGCTCTGATCCCTGAGGTACCTGGAGTTCCAGTCCACTATTACATTGGTCTGCCTGGGATGTATTCTGCTACTACTAACAGCCTGTGGGTCAGGCAATAATGCCAAAAATCTTTGGCTATCTCGGCTAGAAGAGGCGATCTGGTACCCTCCCCCCCAACTTGTTGATGTAGCGGACTGCCGTGATATTGTCCATCCTTAGCAGAATGGAGTACAAAACTTTCTTGGGAGACAAAGTCCTGACTGCAAATGATCCTGCTAGTAACTACAGACAGTTGATATGTAACCGGAGCTCCTGTTGAGACCATCTACCCCTGTCAAGATGTCCCCGCATCGAGCTCCCCAGCCCCACTGACTGGCATCTGACTCTATTATTGTCTCCGATTGGGAACTGGAAATAGCTCTGCCGTTCTAGGCATCAACCTGCGTCAGCCACCACCTGAGTTCTGCTCTTACCGCCTATGTCAGAGGGACTTGATCCGAGTATGCCAGACCTGTGTAGATGCTGAATCATGAGCCTCTCCAAGGCTCAATAATGTAGAGGTCCCAGGAATATTGCCTGAATCGAGGAAGCTAAAAGGCCTACAATGCGTGCTATTCTTCTCAGGGACAGTGAAGGTTGTACTAAGGCTACTCTCAAGTCTCTCTTTATGTCCCGAAGCTTGGACCTGAGGAGGATCAATTGAGATGTCTCTGAGTTGATCACAAACCCCAGGAATTCCACTGTTCTGGTGTACCAGGCTTGACTTTTTCTCATTTATAACAAACAACAGATCCTGCAAGACAGATATTGTCATGAGACCGTGCTGTGTCACCAACTACTGGGATTGAGCCATGATCAAAATATCATCTAGATATATTATCATGCGAATCCCTTTCTCTCGCAAGAGAACTACTACAGGTTTGAGGATTTTGGTGAAGCACCAGGGTGCTGACGAAAGCCCAAAGGGCAGGACCAAATATTCCAGCCATTTGTCCCTCCATCTGAACTGGAGGAATCTCCTGTGTGGATGTCAAATGGGGATAGTGAGATAGGCATCCTTCATATCTAAACACATCAACCAGTCCCGTCTGAAGTAAATCTGGCAGTAGATGAAGACCCTCCATCTTGAAGTGCCAGAAAACAATTAAATAATTGAAGTCTCTGAGGTTTAGGACTAAACGGTGTCCTCCTCCTCGTTTTTGGACAAGAAAAATGTTGCCGCAAAACCCGGTAGGGTGGGGTTCGCAAAAGGCTACCACTAATTTCTGCAGCAAATCCTGGATTTCTAAATCTTTAAAACTGGCCTCTTGTAGGGAAAAACACAGAGGAGGAGGAGGAGTCCGTTGCCGTGAGGTTTGATAAAATTCTAAGTGAATACCTTGCTGTCTGTAATTCGAGCATCCTGAGTCACACAATGCCAATTGTGTAGAAAGAATTGCACTCAACCCCCCAACTGAATGAGAGATGAACCTAGAACTCTTACCTGCATAAAAACTTGATTCGGCGTTGTTCCTTGCGCCTCCTCGCTGACCTCTGTGCCGTGAGAAACAGGAGCGGAAGAACGTGCCTCTTTGGGGGCCTTGAATGTATGGACGGCCTAACGAGCAGCCCATGACTCGTCCGGCACGGCCAAAAAGGCCAGAGTGAAAGACTTTTTTTAAAATTAGCTTGTCCAGCGTCATGAACGTGGTGACATATTTTGTAATGTCTTTCACAAATTTGTCGCCAAAGAGGTACCCCTCGGCCAGGGGGCTTGCATCTGCAAGTTCCGTTAAGTTAGAATCTATCCTCATGAGGAGGGGGCGCAGTTGGTGTTGCTTAGCAAGCAAATCTCGCTCTGTGTCCATTCGGCTAGGGTGTTGGGGTCGATAGGGGTGCTGGTTTCCTTTGCCCTCAAAGCCATTTCAAGGATCTTTGCCAGAGGACCCGATAAATCCAGTAATTTATCCTGGCAGGAACGCCAGGCTCAGTCAATCCCTTTCTTCTGATCCTTGGCAAATTTTTTGAGGAATGTTAGCATGCTTGCATCAATCTCGGGCATCTTTGCTACCTTGTTTGGTATCTCGGGCCTAGGGCATTCTGCCTACAATCTATTGCGGACCACTTTGTCGAAATTTTTGCACAATTTATCATGCAAGTACACCGCTACAGCCTGTGCATGGGCCCAGTCGGCAGATCGTGGCACACTAGGTCTTCCGGGTTCAAATGGAACGGGTTGGGAGGGGAACCGGTAAATTCTTGCGCTTTGGAGGAAGTAGCCTTCTTTGCTCTTTTATGCTTGCGCAGGGATTTGCTCGAATGGGACGAGTCGGAGTCACTGGATTCTGAATCTGATGAAGCATTAGCTCCTATGGGAAGTTCCTTGGAGGTTAAAGGGATAGAGCAATATTGGTGGTCATTTGCGGAGGATTGGTTTAGCACGGACATGGACCCGTCGTGAGGCCAAGAGCTAGAGGAGTCCTTAGACTTGCCAGGGAGGGAAGGGACCCCCTTCAGCCGAGCTGCCCTCCGATAATGGGACCAGACCCTGCTTTTTTGCAAAATGCTCTAACTGCTGGGTAATGGGTTTTAGAGCAGCCATCAGGGTTTGATTGATCTTCTGTGGAACAAAAGCCGTGAGTGCCCTTGCTGACTGACTGATGAACTGACGCAATGATTGCCTCAGACAGACCTGACCGTGTGAATCCTTGTAGTACTGCCCATACTCCTCCTCCTTGATGGGCACCCAATCAGTCATATTGTACGTATATGGTGCTGTTCAAGCAGGCAATCAAGATCCAGATGGGTTACTGGATGTTAAACGCGGGGGAGCCACCCCTAGTGCAGTCTTCAAATAATAAGGCTCCTCGGCATGAGCTTTCGTTTAATTGTAACAGCCCCCATCTATTTGGAGGGCGTCAGGGAGAGCCACAATAATTTTAGAAGTTTATATTTTACGAGCGTGCACTCCACTCTACTTGCAGGGCCTGCTCTACTCTTGCAGCAGGAGCACGGCGTCTATTGCGCTGACAGGAATGCGAGATATGCGCTCGATTCCTGGCGTCCTGTCAGCGCGTAGGAGGAGGAGAAATAGACGAAGGACTGCACGTAGCCCAATCCTGCTACGCGCACGTCCTCAGCTCTCCGCCCAGGCCCGATGAGGGAAGGCTCGTGGCAGGCGATGGCGCAGCAGTGTCCACCAAGGGAAAACAAATCTTGTGAGGGAAACAACCAGCGTGCAACACGCTGCAAAAGGACCTACCTGCAACGGAGACGCACCACCAGGAAAGAAGGTCTTAAGTGGTTCAGGCACCCGGGCGAGGAAGACAGCCAGCTGGGCACAAGAGAAAACAAACAATGAGGCAGCCGCTCCGCAGAAGTGGACTGTGCGCATGCACGCAAGAGTCGCCCAGTCAAGATACAAGGACCGAGGCACTGTACAGTAACAAAGAAAACAGTAACAAAGAAAACAGTATAGGTCTGAAAAGTATTCAATACAATGTCAAAGGGAAATCGCAAGTGAACTGTGAAAGCCACTTTGAAGTAGGCGAGGAGCGCGGTAAGTTTGAAACGCTTTTATTCCAAGTAAAGTAAATCAGTATACAGGTCTTTGAGCACCCCAGGGCATGGCTCTCTCCATCATGCAACCGTCCTCGCCCAGTTTGAATCACACCGCCGTCGAGCGCCTAGCAACCCCTTCACTATCGGGGTTCTAGTCACGAGGCTACGCGCAAGTACTACTTTGAGTTTTTTTTTTTTATATATATCATCTCAACCCCCCCCAAAAAAATAATAAAACTAAAACACTTTGCAAAAACCTACAGATAAACATTATTGTTGACACAGTTTCCATAGTAATAACACAGTTTCCAAGGTAATTTTCGTTCTCTATTACTCCTGCGCAACACAAGACCATCGTCTCCACTCTTATTCAGGTCCGATTGTATCACCAAATCTCGCCTGCTCACAACCTGAGGATCCCAGTTCCCCTTCAGTTAAACCACCTGGGATTTGTTCCACCACTTATTGCCCTGAACCATCACTGCATTGCCCGAAACACGTTCGACCCGAACAGGTTCGGAAAATTTGGCATTACCTTTCTTAACAAACGTTGGCAGTTTTATAACAACCCAATCACCTTCCGCAATAAGCAACTCTTTAGCCCCTTTCTTATTGTCAAAGTATTTCTATTGTATAAACTGCTTGTTTTCCACATTGGCCTTGATAAAGTCAGCACGATCTCCCACCAGCATTTGTTCAAAAAACTTAAGACATCCACCCAGGTTTGATTTGGGTATTAGGCTTTCTCCCTTTCAAAGCTTCAAAAGGAGATACCCCCGTGGTAGAATGAGGAGTTGTTCTGTAAAACCAAAGCATAGCCTGAACCGACGCCAACACATCACACCCACTCTTCAATGCCCACCTGATACAGTCTCCCACCACACGGTTGAATCTCTCCACCAAACCGTTTGTTTGAGGTTGATAAAGTGAACACCTCAGGTGTTTGACTGAACCTTGCTTCAGAAATGCTTTAAACTCCTCAGACACAAACTGAACACCATTGTCCGAAATGATTTCTTCCGGAAACCCCTCATTTATGAACACTTCTCTTAAGAAAGTCACTAGAGATCTAGCATTAGGCTCCTGTACAAATTTGACATATGGCCATTTCGGAAAATAGTTCACCACTACGTATGCATACCGTAGACTGAAATTAAGCGAGTGAAAAGGTCCCACGATATCCATCCCCAATTTTCGCCACAGACCTCCAGGACACACAATAGGCATAAGGAGTGGTGTCGCAGTTTTCAAACTCTTGTCGGAAATGGAACATACAGCACAATTCCTTACCAATTGCTCAATTTCACTGTTGATGCGTGGCCACCAAAAGCTGTCTCTTATTCGTCTTTTGGTCAATGTGGCCCCCAAATGGCCTTCATGCGCCTTCTTCACTACTGAACTCCTCAATTCCTCCGGAGGAATGAGTTCATCAGTCCTCAAGAGAATGCAATCCTCGACTGTTAGCTCATCTGAAATTTTCCAAAATGGCTGCACCACCATCGTCAAGTTTCTCTCATATGGCCACCCTTCAACAATAAACCTCATTACCGCACACAAGTCGCTGTCGCCAGCAAACTTCTCCTTCCACTCTGTCTCAGAGCAAACACACACATGGTCAACCTCAACCGTTGCAATCATACAACATTCATTGTCCTCAATTTCATTAGTCGTCGGGCTAATCTGACTCGGAAATCTTGACAGATAGTCTGCTCTTATATTCCTTCCACCGGGAATATGCATGACTTCAAAATCATATTGGATCAACCTTGCTACTAACCTAGTAATCCTAGGTGTACCAGTCTTATCATTTGTCCCCTTTAAGATTGAAACCAAAGGCTTATGATCTGTTTTTAATACAAAATGCCTCCCCCACACATAGCTTCTGAATTTCTCAATGGCCCAAACACAGGCCAGCCACTCTTTTTCGATGACAGAGTAATGCACTTCTGGTGCCCTTAATAGTCTAGACGCAAAACCAATGGTGCTTTCAGCACTCTCAATAGTTTGAGTCAACATAGCCCCCAATCCAATATTGCTAGCATCAACCGTTAGGCAGCATTGGAACCGTTGAGCATACGGTTTCAGCACTTTGGCTTGGGTTAACTGGATTTTGATCTCCTCAAACGCTTGTTCACACTCTGAACTCCTCTCAAAACTGGTCTTATCCTTCAATAAATTTGACAAAACTCTAACCCGACTAGCATACTCCGGTATAAACGGAGAGTAAAACTCACACATGCCTAAAAACGCTTTCACACCGGCTTTGTCAGTGGGCGGGGGTGCTGCCTTGATGGCATCAATCAAACCAGGTTTCGGGCTAACCCCCTCCTGACTAATCACATGACCCAAATATTCCACTGACGACTTCATAAACTGGCACTTTTCCCTTCTGAGAACAATGCCATGAGCCATGAATTTCTGCAACACCTGTCTGAGAATCTTGTTGTGCACCTGCTGATCAGGCCCATGAATTAGTACATCGTCCTGAAAAACCACCACATTGGAAATACCTTTTAACAGTGCACACATAATCCTTTGAAACACTGAGGCTGCAGACGCCAGCCCAAATGGCATACGGCAAAATTGGAAAACGCCAAAAGGCGACACAAATGCTGTCAAATACCTGGAGTCTGGATCCAGTTCCATCTGATGATACGCAGTAGCCAAGTCTAACTTCGTAAACATCTTTGCGCCTTTAATGGTAGACAACATTTCCGTAATATTGGGCAAGGGATGTGAGTCCACCCATATCTCTCTGTTGAGCGCTATCAGGTCCACACAAATTCTCAACTGTCCATTCTTTTTCCTAGCCACTACCAATGGAGAAAGACACAAAGAGGATTCAACGGGTTCTATAACCCCCTTGTTCTGTAAACTTACTAATTTCCTTTCCAAATCTTCTCTCACACTGAAAGGCACAGACCTAATTTTATGTTTGACTGGGGCGGCATTCATTTTAACTTTTATCTTATGTTTAAAACCATTCAGCTTTCCCAATTCTCCTGAAAAGACTTTAGGGAACTTGTTGAGAAGACCTTCAATCTCCTCTGTTTCTCTAATCACTGCAACCTGTTCTGATGTACCTGGTCACAACACCATTCCAAACAGATCCTGATGGAACCAACCTGAAATGTTCAACCCTCTTGCAGCTACATAGATCTTCCCATGTATTTGTCTCCCCCTAAACTCAAGAATGTCCTCAAAAAACCCTTGAAGCTCAATCTTCTTCCCTTCAAAGGACATTGGGGCCCTGCCCGGTGGCTCAAGAGCTTGCTCTTCCTAATTCTGCTTGAACAAGTCTAGGGTAATCATGGTGATCCTAGCCCCTGAGTCCACCAGCAGGCGCAAAGATTTGTCTCCTACTCTTATGCACACATACGGATCCACACAATTATACGGATCACCAGACTTAACCACTCCACCATCAACGACTAAAACCATATCCTGAACCTCTCCCATGAGGTGCTCAACCGCTTCTTCATTGTCTTCCATCACCGTCATGACAGACTTGCGCTTTCCCCTTGACAACTTTAGCAAAATGCCCAAATTTGACGCAACTCCTGCATTGGATGTTCCATGCAGGGCAACTCTTAAACCCTTTTTGATGAGGTGCATTTCCACATCTAAAACAAACATTCCTTTGTTTGAAAAAAGCGTTCGAATTGGCAAACAATGTTCTTCTGTCCGCTTGATTTGACCGTTGCTCTTTTTTCTTCTTTGTTAATGACGGCGTTAACTCTGCTAGCCGTTGCCAATTCTATTTCTCCAGAGGACTTTATAGAAGATTCAATGCTCTTTGCAATTCTTATCGTTTATAGCAATGTTGGATTATCCAACGATAACGACTTCTGTCTGATAGACTTGTCTGTCCATTGACAAATAAATTGGTCTCTGATGAGTTGATCACCCAGCACTCCAAACTGACATTCCGCAGACAGAAGACGCAACACCGAAATATGTGTCTACATCTTCACCAGAACGTTGTTCACTTTTAAAAAACGTGTGCCTAGCCACCACTAAGCTGGGAGGTGCATCAAACCTGTTTCTCATTTTCTTCACAGCTATTTCGTACTCATCCATTTCACCATCATCCAATTGTAAGTCCGGTAGATGCTTGAAAATAGCCCTCCCTTCAAAGCCAATGGAATGCAGAAGAAGACACTTTTTGCGTTCTGGTCTGTACCGTGGTGCCCCTATTGCCCCTAGATACGTCTCAAAGGCATCATACCATTGCTTCCAGACTATATGTGGTTCACCAAGGCTCTCTAGAAATGTTGGTGGAGGGAGAACCGATTGCATGGTGCACCCCAAAAAAAAAATATTAATAATTACTTGAAAAAATGATACTAATTCAGCTTAAAACACACACAAAAAAATCTGTAACACAACGTTCTTTGTTGTAAATATTTTTGTTTGTTCACTAAGAACAAATAGTTCAACCAGTCCTTATTGCTTCCTAGATAGTTGCACAATTGAATAAATAAATCCTCCAATCTGCTACAAGTGTCCTTTTCACGTCCACTGGGGGTAGAGGTGTTTTTTTTCTTAAGCGGAAGCGCTACAGAACTATACCCTACAGCAATGCCATACCTTTGTTTGTGTGACGGGTGTAGCCTTTCCACATCCAATGCGCGCAAAGAGGTGACATTTTACAGCCAGTTGAAGTAACACCGGTGAAGGAAACCCCTCCCCAGAAGTGCAGTGAACCGTTTGTCAGTGCGTATAGCCCTGAGAGGAAACACCTGTCGTCCTTGTGCAGGATGAAATCCACCATCGTCTGCTGGCACGGAGAAAGATGCTGGTGGTGACGTCATTTATAGCCGCTTGTCTGCTGATGCATGGGCCCGCTGAGCTCAAAGACATCCCATCCTCGTCGCCACAATGAAGTAGGCGAGGAGCGCAGTAAGTTTGAAACGCTTTTATTCCAAGTAAAGTTAATCAGGATACAGGTCTTCGAGCACCCCAGGGCATGGCTCTCTCCGCCATGCAACCATCCTCGCCCCGTTTGAATCACGCCGCCGTCGAGCGCCTAGCAACCCCTTCACCATTGGGGTTCTAGTCACGAGGCTGCGCGCAAGTACTGCACACCTATCTCGTCTGCTCTGGCAGCAAAGAAAGAGGAATTCAAGATGGTGTTAATTACTCTAATAGGGTCTAATGTGATGTGATTGGTAGACATATTGAGCTAAGCACATTGGGAAATGTAGTTGAAGTTTTCTGGTTTGTGATTGACTGCTGTTTTTTGAGTAGTAAGTGACAGCGAAGCATAATCTGAGCCTCAGGTCCTGACACAGAATCTAAAATTCTTGTCTCAAAGCAAGAAAATGTTGTATCCACTGTCCACGTCTTTACTCATAGACATAAAAGACGCACTCCCGGCTCGACTGCCCACAAATAAACTGCAAGCCCCTCATCTCGCCGCCTCACACACACTTCCTGTTAGAAGCGCGTGCCAGTTCGAAAGAAAACCTCCCATTAATAACCACACCGCTTGCTGTACCTTGAACGGATACACTTCGAATCCTAAAGGTGCCAGAAATTCTCGCACAGCCTGCTCCAAGGGCGCCGCCATCATGCACACTGGAGTCAGGACGTTGTTCCGGGTCAGCGCAAGACCAGACGGGACTTGTAGTTGTTTTTGCGAGCCAGCCCCTGCAATAATCACGTCCTATGTTCCTTTCAGGACTACAAGAACCATCATAGTTTGTGCAGGAGGCGGGTTCACTGTTGCCTGGAGCCGAGAAGCGTCTGAATTGCGTCCAGCGAGCCGAGTGACGCCCGCAGCAGCAGGTGAGTGCTAGTGATGGCTGTTGTTGCTTCTCTTACGGCATACTCCGCTGCTGCAGCCGAAAAGAGGGAATGGTGGTGATTGAGAGGATGGCTACCCTTGTCTGGAGCGGCCGAGGGCTCTGACAGTAAATCCAGACGTAGAGAGTTAGGGTGCTGTACCTGAAGAGCATCTGCGTCTCTAATAGAGAGAGTCTGAGGTGTCCATTTGGAGGCCCCGATCCTGTTTCCGTATGTTAAGTTTTGTCAGGTTGTATAGCGAGCTAAACACCCCGGAGGTATCTAGGTGCTTTCACAGGTGAATCGGTGGCTGTCTGGATCGGTAGGTAACTGAAGACTAGGACGTGGTGAGCAAGCCATGCCTGACTATGAAGACGTGTATAAATACATGTTTGTCAGGCCAGGGAGTGTGTTCAGTGAAGTGGGAGATGGAGCTTGATTGAGGGACATGTCTGTACATTTTTGGTGGAGCTCAGGAATAGATGTAGTTTACAGCCCTGCTAACTGACACGCATCAGGATTTCCGTTCGACTAACGCATTTTAGTGTTGGTGTCCACATCACCGCATTAAAATGCATTAGTCATGCATGAGTACACGTCCTCAGACTCTCTATGTGCAATGAGGCACTGCAATCATTGCTCCCTTCTCTCTTTGCCGTCCTGCTGCCTTAGCTTTCTGCTGCAAGCAATTTTATTTAGCTTGGTGGCATGGAGTCTTGTTGCTATGGTCGCAATGTTAAGAATTGCTTGATACTTTGTAACTCTAGTTTCCTCGCAGCTGGAAGCGCAGCGTCCTTTTAAAAAAAAGAAACCTTATGAGTTGATCAGGCCCCATGTCTTTGGGCCAAATGTTATGGACTTCACTAAAATATATATACTTACGTATGGATCTGACACGTTCTGTTGGTTTCCAGGTGCATGCCTGTGTAATGGTGTTTCATTAAAGTAGCAGACGGAGACAGGAAGTAGCTAAAGGTGGAGAGAGTATTTTTTCTTAACAAGTAAAAGACCACAACCATCCTCCTGCACTGCCCAGCTCACCAGCAGAAGTTACCAGTATCCTGATGGTTGTCAAGCGCCAGGCAGGAACATAGAGCGTAGGAGCTGTTTTGAAAACTTACAAACTACCATTCATAAAATGGCTTGTGCATTTTGTGCGCTTGCAGAAGAGAGCTGAGACTTCACCACTCTTATCACACCTTTTGTGCATACATGTTTCTTGGGATGCCCTTTGGCTTGGCTTCTGCAGCGCTTTTCAAAAGTTCATGGACACCATTTTGATGGGGATCCCTGGAGTTCAAGCCTTCCAGGACGATGTCCTTGCGATTTTTGTGAAGACAATCAGGGAGCACAATCTTGTACTTCAGAAGGTGTTACGTTCTTTTCAAGAAATTGTATTACATTGAAGAGAGACCAGTGTAAATTCCTAGTCAGTCAGTGGATTATTTAGATCATTGTATATTTAATCAAGGTATCAAATCTAAAATGTCACTACTCAAGGCTATTGAAGACACTAACCCTTCCGAAAACTAGACACACTTCACTCCTTTCTAGGCCTCTGTGAATACTATTCACTCTTTATTCACTGATAGTACAAACATTAGGACTTCTTAAGAAAGGGCAGACGTTTGTTTGGTGCAGTGAAGTTGATGAGGGTTTTTTTGAAGATCAAAGCCCTCATCACTTCTGCACCCCTTCTTTCAGCCTTTACTCCTGGTAAACCTTGCATATTAATGGTGGATACCCGCCACATGAGTTTGGGAGCTGTTTTGTATCAATGGGTAGATAATCAAAAACAGACTACTGCCTTTGCTTCTTGGACGCTCACAACGACTGAGTCTAATTACAGCGCCATTGAACAGAAAGCATTGGCTTGTTCATAGGCCATTGAGAAACTTATTACATTTTTGCGGGATATGAAATTTGATGGTGGCCTTACCATTCCAATGCCACATAAGTGACATTATTTTTAATGCTGATGTGGCGTTGGAAGGGGAAAAACCCTGTCCCATATTTAGATAGTGGCGCAATGCTTCCATTGCCCCACTTTGTAACCCCTTGCGGAAGATTATGCCTGCACCAGGCATACTGTATGCAGGGGGCGTTCCGGTGCTAGGGGGGCCGTAAAAATGGCGCAGAGAAATCTATATGAGATTCCTTTGCACCATTTGTTATCGGCATTTTTAACCCCTGCAAAGTGCAGGCGTTAAAAAGAGGCTCCTATTGATTACAATGGGCCTCTGAGTGCTTTGCTGGAGTAGCGTCATAATTTTTTACGCTAATCCTGCAAAGCGCCGGGACTAGTGAAAAAAATGATGACGCTAGTCACCCTAACTGCTGCGATGGTGCGCCATATTTTAAATACAGCGCTACCATGGTGACGTTAAGGGGGCTCTAAGGTGTGCAAGAAAAGTGGCGCTGCACTAGTTGCAGCGCCACTTTTCATAAATCTGCCCCTAAAAGAGTCATGGGTCGTGTGTCCCCTATATGTGGGCTAGGTTCTTGTGATGCATGCATAAAACTTTAGTCTACTTAATCAAACAGAAGAGTTTTTTTGTACTGATGAAATGATGAGCTCACATATTTGAAGGTGCAATCATGTGAGAATGAAGAAAAAGGTGACTCTGTAAACTATTTGCCTAGGATCACACAATTTGAGACCCGTTTACAGGTCAAGTACATAACAGTTAGGTCAAATAGATTATTCAAGTTACTGGACCTGCATGTCTAGTAACATTTTTATGATTTTTCGAGGCCTGAAAAATAAAGCAAACAAAGTTGGGAAAGGAGAGTCAAAATTTTCTTTACCTTTCAGAATTTCTAAGGTTTTCAAAAGATGCTGAAATGGTTATGGTAAAGGATGGTGGAGTAGGAGGAGTTTGGTAAAAACATCACCTGGACAAGCTAAGAAGATTCAAGAAGTTAAACGTAATGATGTCACAACATTCAATAAGAGTAATACCGATGCATTTTGGTTTCATGAGAAAACTGATTCTTCTTGTACAGTCTGTTCAAAAGATACTACTCGCTGTTCTAGACCTGATTCAAGGGAGTCCTGTGGTAGTGATAATAAATCTGCTGAATCTAGTTCAGCCCATTCCACCTTCTGTTTTTGAGTCGATCAATGTGGAAGAAGCTGTAAATTCTGAATTATGTCCTTCACATAATGTCAGTAGTGGAGTATCCCAAAATGTTTCTGTTCATGCAATATTTAAAGGCTATTACTTGCAATAATCATTCAAGAGTATAGTTATATTCTTTAATGTATTGATATGTGTTTTTTTTTTATGGAAGAGAAGGTGATTATGTATATTTTGACGGTTATTACATTATGAAGCTCGTGCTGTTTCACAAGATTTACAGGCCATGTTATGTTTGGTAGTTTGTATGTTTTCAGTATAGCTCATGCGTTCTGAATTCCTGCCTCCCACTTGCCAGCCATCAGAATACTGGTGTTGTGTTGATTCTTCATTTTAATGAACTACAGCGGACACCTTTACTGGTTTCTCCTCTTTATTAGCGTGCCTCTCCCATCCTTCACGGTCAACCGCCTCCTTTCTTCCTCCCAGCACAAAGAACCCTTCTCCTTCATCATTCTAGTGTCAAGGCGAATGCCCCAACGCAGTACATTCCAGCACAACACATCCCCCCTCCTTAATAATAATAATAAATAAATTAAAAAAAGGAAGGAAATAAAATTAATAATAATAATTCCTAAAAAGAATTATAAAAATTGAGAGAACAACATGGAATCAAAACAGAACACTTATACACGTAATCTAATACAAAACCCTTTAACCACACTGGTAACTCTCTTCTTCTCTTATTAGTGTCCAAAATCTGGTTATGTTCCAACACTTGCGAATCTCATTGTGACTCATGTTCCCCCTTCACCACCAAGACCTTCCTTTTCGTCACCCCCACCTGCTCCTCCAGTTAATTTGTTACAAGAACCTTCAGACATGCCACTATCACCATCCCTTAGTGGCGTGCCTGACACATTTGTCAAATTATCATGTATACCAAAAGGATCAATCACCTTGTCATCCCGATCCTTCGGATTCTCACCCCCATGCTCTTCTGAACACAAAGCAATTCATTTCAAGTTCCACACTTTCCCACTTTGCAACTTAACAGCATTGTGTAACACGTCTTTTACTTGTTCCGGCTCGAAATTTTGTCTCTCACCTTTCACCACCATGAAGGGTTTTTTAACCCTTACCCAGTCCCCAGCCTTAATCTGAGTTTCTTTCACACTATGGGCCAGATGTAGCAAAGGTTTTTACCCATTCTGTCTCTATGGGAAAAAGTGTTCGTACATATGGCCCTATGTGCCTTATCAAAATATGACTTGCTTCTATCCTTTGTTCTTTCCATCCTCTTACGTACACCACTCAAAGACCAAAAATCCATCCCACATTCATATAACCATGCAGTATTAAATTTGCATCTAGGTTTCCTCCCTCTCATAGCAACAAATGGACCAATACCAGTAGACTCATTCTCTTTTACCCTATACGCCCAAACAGCCTTCCACACTGCAGTATGCCAATCACACTGCTTTCTCATAGCTGCTTGAATAACTCCCTTTAACACTCTGTTAAATCTCTCAACACAACCGTTCCCACTCGGATTGTACAATGAAGTGGTCTTGTGCAATAAACCAACTCTTTCAAAATATAATCTAGCACTGTTCGATACAATTTGTACTCCATTCTCACTCAAGAGCAAAGCTGGAATTCCTTCTGAACAAAATTTCTGATCCAAACATTCTAAAACAGATGCAGTATCAGCCTTCTTTACTACGCTAACCACTGGCCATTTGTTAAAAAAGATCCATGATGACAACCAAGTACTCCTGCTGTTCTCCGATAGGTCCCATTAGATCTATGGCCACACATTCCCATGGTACTCCTGGAACCAACTTCGGATCCATAGGCAGCCTCAAAGTGTGCAAGGGCTTATCAGCAGACAAACTCATATGACAATTACGCACAAACCTCTACACCACCCTATTAATTCCTGGCCACCAAAAATACTCCTTGACAATAGTTTTAGTTTGCACTATCCCAAAATGACCCTCATGGCACAATTCCAGGATGCTTTCACATAGATTCTTGGGAGGAACAAACTTATGGCCCCTCAAAATCAAATCATTCTCTATGGATAACTCTGATCTAACCTCCCAAAAATGCCTACGCCCTTCTGACAATAAATCCTTCTTAGGCCACCCTTCCCTCATATATTTTAGAACGCACTGCAATTCCACATCCTCCTTTTGTTCCACTTCCCACCTGTTCTTACTTAAAGCTGGTTCGCCTGAATCAAAAACAAATGCTACCTTAAATTCATCCCATGGATCCTCCACACACTCTTCTAGAGGACACAGCATTCTAGAAAAAAAAATCAGCTAACACATTCTTCCTTCCTGGTACATACATCATCTTGTAAATATACTACCTCATCCTCATAGAAATTCTTGCAATTCTAGCTGACGCCACAACACTGCCCTCAGAAGATAAGAGCTTCATCAATGGTTTATGATCACATTGGATGATAACACTCCTTCCCCACACAAATAAGCGAAAATGTTTGAAACCCCATGCACACGCAAGTGCCTCCCTTTCAATAATAGGGAATTTTTCCTCCGCTGACCTCAAGGATCTGGACACAAACAGAATAATGTTCTCCTTGCTGGATGAACGCCTCCTCTGCTCCAGACATCGCCACCGCCATCCCCGAAGGCTACAAGATCTCCAGGAAAGACCGCACCAACCAAGCAGGAGGAGGTATCGCCATCGTCTTCAAAGACTCCATCAGCGTCACCACCTCCACCGAGGACACCCCTCTCGCCGCGGAACACCTGCATTTTCAGATTCGCACCGACCCGAGGACCACCCTCAGAGGATCCCTCGTCTACCGTCCTCCCGGGCCACGCGCCCCTTTCAGCGACGCCATCGCCGACTTCATCTCCCCGCACGCCCTCGCCTCTCCGGACTACATCCTCCTAGGCGACCTCAACTTCCATCTGGAACAAAACAACGACCCCAACACCACCACCCTGCTCGACAACCTCGCCAACCTCGGCCTCAAACAACTGGTGAACACCGCCACGCACATCGCCGGACACACGCTCGACCCCATCTTCTCCGCCAGCAAACACGTCTTCTTCAGCCACGCCTCCGCCCTACACTGGACCGACCATAGCTGCGTCCACTTCACATTCCGACGCAAGACCCTCCGCACCCAACCCATCCCTCGTCGACAGTGGAACAAGATCCCCGAAGAGCAACTCTTCTCCGCACTCGCCACCAACCAACCCACCCTCACCACCGACCCCAACAACGCAGCCCTCAACCTCACAAACTGGATCTCCAACTGCGCAGACATCCTTGCTCCCCTCAAACGCACGCATCGACAGACCAACACCAAAAAACCTCTCTGGTTCTCTGACACCCTCAAAGAATCAAAGAAAACTTGTCGCGCCCTTGAGAAAGCCTGGCGCAAGGACCACACCGCTGACAACATGACCGCCCTCAAGAACGCTACCCGCGAACACCACCACCTGATCCGCGCTGCCAAAAGGAACTTTTTCACCGACAGACTGGACAAAAACAGACACAACAGCAGAGAACTCTTCAGCATCGTCAAGGAGTTCTCCAACCCCAGCGCCAACGCCGTCACACCCTCACAGGATTTGTGCGAATCCCTCGCCACTTTCTTCCATCGCAAGATTAGCGACCTCCACGACAGCTTCGGACACCAGACCCAACCAAACACCACCGAACCGGCATCCACGGCCATCACCCTCAACAACTGGACCCACATCAACACGGAAGAAACCAAATCCATCATGAACTCTATCCACTCCGGCGCCCCTTCGGACCCCTGCCCGCACTTCATCTTTAACAAAGCCGACGACATCATCGCCCCGCACCTCCAGACCGTCATCAACTCTTCTTTTTCTTCTGCTACCTTCCCCGAATGCTGGAAACACGCCGAAGTCAACGCCCTACTAAAGAAACCTACGGCTGACCCGAGCGACCTGAAAAACTTCCGCCCCATCTCTCTTCTGCCTTTCCCAGCCAAAGTAATAGAGAAGACCGTCAACAAACAGCTGACCACCTTCCTGGAAGACAACAACCTGCTCGACCCCTCACAAACCGGATTCCAAACCAACCACAGCACTGAAACCGCCCTCATCTCAGTCACTGACGACATCAGAACCCTGATGGACAACGGTGAAACAGTCGCCCTCATTCTGCTCGACCTCTCGGCTGCCTTTGACACCGTCTGCCACTGCACCCTAATCACCCGCCTCCGCTCCACCGGGATCCAAGGCCAGGCCCTGGACTGGATCGCCTCCTTCCTCGCAAACCGTTCCCAAAGAGTTTACCTCCCTCCGTTTCGCTCAGAACCCACCGAGATCATCTGCGGCGTACCCCAAGGCTCATCACTCAGCCCGACACTCTTCAATGTCTACATGAGCCCCCTCGCCAACATCGTACGCAAGCACGACATCATCATCACCTCCTACGCCGACGACACCCAACTTATACTCTCCCTCACCAAGGACCCCGCCAGCGCCAAGACCAACCTACAAGAGGGTATGAAGGACGTCGCAGATTGGATGAGGCTCAGCCGCCTAAAGCTGAACTCTGAAAAAACGGAAGTCCTCATCCTCGGCAACACCCCGTCCGCCTGGGACGACTCCTGGTGGCCCACGGCCCTCGGCACCGCACCGACCCCCACAGACCACGCCTGCAACCTCGGCTTCATCTTGGACCCTCGTCTCACCATGACCAAGCAAGTCAACGCCGTGTCCTCCGCCTGCTTCCTCACCCTCCGTATGCTCCGCAAGATCTTCCGCTGGATCCCCGCCGACACCAGAAAAACCGTGACCCACGCCCTCGTCACGAGCCGCCTGGACTACGGCAACACCCTCTACGCCAGGACCACAGCCAAACTCCAAAATCGCCTGCAACGCATTCAAAACGCCTCGGCCCGCCTCATCCTCGACATACCCCGCAGCAGCCACATCTCCGCACACCTGAGACACCTGCATTGGCTCCCAGTCAGCAAAAGGATCACCTTCCGACTTCTCACCCACGCACACAAAGCCCTCCACGACAAGGGACCGGAATACCTCAACAGACGCCTCAGCATCTACGTCCCCACCCGCCTCCTCCGCTCCTCTGGCCTCGCACTCGCTGCTGTCCCTCGCATCCGCCGCTCCACGGCAGGTGGGAGATCTTTCTCCTTCCTGGCGGCCAAGACCTGGAACTCCCTCCCCACCAGCCTCAGGACCACCCAGGACCACTCCGCTTTCCGGAGACTCCTAAAGACCTGGCTGTTCGAGCAGCGATAACCCCCCCTTTTTCCCCTAGCGCCTTGAGACCCGCTTTATAAATGTTAATGATTTGATTTGATTTGATTTGCCACTGCCATCCCTTTGTGATAACACAGCACCCAGGCCTTTATCACTTGCATCTGTAGTTAAGTTGCGGATTGAAACTACTCAAATTAGGGACCCTACACAAACTTTCTTTGATACTTCTAAATTCTATATCACACTCTGAGTTCCATTCAAAATTTGCATTGTTTTTAAGAAGTTGTCTTATGTTGAATACTTTTTCTGCACAATTCGGAATTAACTTTGCAGAAAACTCTGCCATGTCTAAGAATGACCTCACATCATCTTTACAAGATGATGGTGACGTTTCCCTGATTGTTCTCACTAAGGATGGTTTAGGCTTAACCCCCTCACCACTAATAACATGTCCCAAATATATCACATTCCTTTCTGCAAACTTGCATTTGCTCATTTCAACAGTCAAACCATTGTCTTCCAAAACACTCAACACACGTTGCACTCTTCCATCATGACATTCCAAATACAAGAATGTCATCTTGGAAAAACACCACACCTTTTTCCTTCCCAAACAGTTTGTGCATCAACCACTGGAAAACAGCTGCAGCCGATGCCAAACCAAAAGGTATTCTCTTCAACTGAAAACAACCCACATGGATGATAAAAGCTGTTCATTTTTGTGATTGTGGTGACAAAGGAATTTGGTGGTACGCTGCAGATAACTCAGCACTATAAAACCAAGTGGCACCATTCAAAGTAGAAACCATTTCCGTTATTTTCGGCAAGGGAAATTGGTCTATGACAATGTTGTTGTTGAGATGGCGCAAGTCCACACAAAGACGGATTTTTCCATTACTGTGTCGTGCTACAACTACTGGTGAAATCCATTCCGAGCTCTCAATGGGCTCAGTCACATCCATTTGCACCAGTTTCTCCAGTTCATTTGACACTTCTTCCCTCACCATTATAGGTATAGGTCTCAATTTATGCACTTTAGGCTGAGCATTCTGTTTCAGAACAATTTCATGCTCAAACCCACTCAATCGCCCAAGTTGTTTGCCAAAAACCTCCATTGAACTTCCAAGATCCGCCAAGAGCACTTTATCCTTGCTGTTAGGCTCTAATATCATATGCAACTTCCCTTGGTCTCGCCGACCCAAAACTGAAGGTCCTTTGTCCGCCACGTACAGTTTGCTTCAAGTACTCCTGCCTTTGAATTGGAAAACCAGCTATCTGTAACCAAAGATGTTGATTCTTTCGCCCGTATAACTCTCTGGTTCAATATCACCAGATATTTCAGGAGGTAACAAATATTTTCCTATCTTAGGTACAAACTTATCTTGCCATACATCTTTGTTAATTATGGTAAACGGCGACCCTGAATCCGCATGAATCTTGATGTCTACACCACCAATCTTCATCTCGCACACTGGTGTTTTTTTAGTAAAGCACCCTCATTAATATTTAATACGAATTTGTCTTGAAAGTTCTTAATAACGTTCGTATCTTCACTATCCTCTTCTGAATCACCCTTATTCTCGTACACACATTTAACCTTACTCCTCTTCTTTTGGCACACCTTGCCAAAATGACCAAACATGCCGCAGTTAATGCACCTTTCTTTCGCAGCAGTTCAGGATTTTGAAAACGCCCAATGATCTTTACTGCCACAGCGACAACACCTTTTATCTTTGAAATCTACTTTCTCTTTGTGATTAAATGCTGGAGTTTTCTCCGACTTCCGGTTATTAACTTTGTAAACACCACCCTACTCTTTATCTGGTGGTTTCAGTTCTGTCGCACATCTTCCTGAAATCTCAGCTTTACGTATAATAGCTAGAACATCCTCCAGTGGAGCGTTACCATTTATCCATAAATGTTCCTGTATAGACTGATAATGAGGATGCATGGCCAGTTGATCTCTGATGAGATTGTCGTGTAGCACACCAAATGTACAATCAATAGTTAATTCCTTCAACTCTGCCTCATAATCATCCACTTCTTCCAGTCTATGCTGTTTACGTTGAAAAAATTTGAATCTTGTAATGCCAATACATACTTTAGGTGCAAAATACTTGTCAAGATCCAGTAAAGCTGCTGCAAACATGTTTCCATCTCCATTTGGCAAAGTTTTCTGCATCCCACTATAGGTCTTCAACCCAACTGGACCCCAAAAAAATGCAATAGGATTCTTTTTTTGTTTTGTTCCGCAGACATCTTTCCTTCTTCATCAATAGCCTCAATGTAATTAATAAAATAATCCTTCCATCCAGCCCACTTCATAGAGGGTTCTGTTCCTGAGGCCCAAAAGGCTTGTGGAGGGCTTATACTGAAGTTCTGTTGTGCCATTATATAGAGAACAGTGCAGTGCAAAAGTACAATAGGAGTCCGACCTGTTCCAACACAATTCAACAATTTCTTTTCATTTTTATTTTTTTATTTTTAATACTCCTCTTCTTCCAAATGCCACTAGTCTTTGTGTTTCCTTTTTTTTTGGTCCTCATAGAAGCCCTTATTTCCAGGCGAGGGTCATCAACCTGTGCCCCTCGCAAAGGGAGGCGTGTATATTCTCACCTCCCCGGTCTCGACCAGTTCTCCGAGCCTGTTGGTCGGCGCATTATATAGGCCAGCCAGACTTATGGAGTTAGCCACCTGGACAGGAGGGCCAATAATCATTGGACTATAGAGAAAGAGCATCGCCACTTTGCTGAAAATCTTCCCATATGGCCCATTAATCATCTTTTACCGAGCAGGCCGAGACCCTCCAAGCGACAATAATAATTTACCAATGCCAGCCAGATACAGGGGGGGGGGGAGAGGGCACCTGAAGCATATTTGTCTTCTAGCCAATAGTATCAATAAAAACATCAGATCCTTATAATCTTTAGGGAGTTTTAGCACCCCAGGTGTTACCCCAAAAATCACTAATGAGAGAGTTACCTCTATATCAGAATTTATGATATGTTTAAGTAATTTTCCTATAGTGGCCCAAAAACCACAGAGGCTAACGCAGCTCCAAAACATGTGAATATCATTCGCGTTAACTTCCCCACAGCGTGGACAACTTCTATCTGACTTTCCCAAGGCTGTCAGCTTCTGAGGGGACCAATAGGCCCTGTACAAGGTAAACAAGTGATTTGTATTTAGCGGGGCTGGTCTAATAACAGACCAAAGCGTAGAACAAGAGGTCTCCCATATTTTTGCCACATCCAAAGTTGGTAGCACTGCACCCCATTTCTTCTCAGGTAAAAGGAAGTTTGAGTCAGAGGCTTGTAGTAGCGCCTGATACCAGACAGTAATTTCTTTATGAACTGAAACTTGAGCTAATTTCTCCTCCCAAGCATTCTTCGTAAGCCCCTCATCTCGGAGAGTTACAGCCCAATTAACTAACTGATAATATTTAAACTTTGAAATCCTGCATTCAGTTAGTTCCTCGATCCTATACCACGACACCAACTTTGAATCTTCCAGGATTTGTCCCCAACATGCCACCCCTTTTAATGGAAGTGCTAATTTATCAGTAAGACATTCGGGGGTGCCAGGGGAATCCCAGACCGGGGCCAGGGAACCATAGTACTTAATTTCTAATACTTGTCGAACCAACCACCATACTCTGGCGGCATCCTTAAGGATCTTCAAATGGATCTTTTTGAAATCTTTAGGATGACCAAACTTGTGCAAAAAATGCCTGCCGGCCTCTAACACTTCCTGAATCATTGCGAGCCAAAAAAACATATATTCCGATCTATCACGTAGCAAAATCCGCACATTCTTCAAATGATAAACAAAATAATATTTATAAAAGTCTGGAGCCGCAATCCCACCTTTTCCTTTTGTCCTACATAATTGCCAGGCAATCCTAACCCCCTGGATGACCACACAAACAAAGTTAGATCTGCCTGTATTTTTGTAAACCAACATTTCTTAAATTGCAAAGGGATTGCATTAAACAAAAAGGTGAACTTTGGGAGGATGATCATTTTAAGAATATTAACTCTTCCAAGAAAAGACAATGGAAGGCCCACCCAAGTTCTAAGCACTCTGCGAGTCTATATACGCCTTGTCAAAATTTATCTTAGCTATTTCTTGAAGACAAGCAGTAACTTGAATCCCTAGATATCTAATCTGTTGTTTAACTAAGGGACTATTCTAAGTAGTGTTCCAGCACATTATCTCAGTTTTCTCTGAATTTACAGAGTAACCCGACACCTTATCAAAATCATTTAAGTGTTGTATAATTCTAGGAAAGACATGCCTCAGGACACCAGTGTAAATATCAGATCGTCAGCATATAAGGCAACCTCCTTTGTCCAGCCTTGATATTGAAAAGAAGGGATCTGACTGTCAGCCCTGATTATTGCAGCCAAGGGCTCAATATACAAATCAAAAAGGAGGGGGTACAGTGGACAACCCTGACGCGTCCCTCTTTCGATCTTAAATTTCAAGGATGTTTTATCATTGTCCAAAATACTAGCAACCGGAGCTTTATAAATAGCCTGACCTGCTCTAATAAATTTTGTACCCAAGTCGTAGCCTTCCATAACACTCTGTAAGAAATACCAATTCCCCCGATCTAATGCTTTGGCAGCATTGAAGGTGGGAACCATTAAAGGGACCCTTCCTAGACTTGCCAAATCCACTGTACCTAATAAATCATGAGTTAACTCATGAAATTGCCGACCCCTAATAAACCGTTTTTGGTCTTCATGGATCAGCCTGCTAATCGGGTCCTGGAGTCTCTTAGACAAAACATGAGTATAAAGCTTATAATCTGAGTTCAACAAGGATATTGGTATGTATGAACTGCATAATACCAGGTCTTTCCCGGGCTTTAAGAGAAGGCATACCACCGCTTCATTCCAAGAGATAGGCATGTCTACACCTTCCTGTAAAAGAGAGTTAAACAACTCCACTAAAATTGGCACAAACTCGTCATAAAGTGCACAGTATAGCTTGTTGGGGAGACCATCCGGGCCCGACGCCTTTCCCCTTTTTTAAAACTTAAATTGCTGCCTTTACCTCCCCTGGATCTCTCCTCCTCACCAATTGTAACTGATCAGCTTCCGTTAGCTGGGGGAGATGAACTCCTTCCAAATAGCCCCTAACAGCTGTTTCCGAACAATGCAGATCATCAGTATAGAGATCCTGGAAAAGGGCTACATATGACTCCTCTATCTCAGATGCAACTGTGCATAATGTTCCGGTGGTCTCCAATTTAATAGATGTAATATGGCTCTTGGAGCGATCTGTTTTAGTTTTCCAAACCAAAAGTTTACCACAACCTTCTCCGTACTCATAATGGGCATACCGGCTATTGTCCCAGCTCCTACTGATTTTTTCTCCTCCAAGAATAAAGAAAGATCTGTTTTAGCAGAATCTAGTTGGGCATCCAAAGTGCCCAGCTGATTTCCCTCACCTGCATGAGCGTTAAAAATTTCTTCCTGTAGAAAGGCCACCTGAGATTCAAGTCGTTTTAGCTGATTCTTTTCTTCCCTATACTTAAAAGTAGCCAAACCCACAAGCCTCCCTCCAATGAATGCTTTATACGCATCCCACAGAGTCTGCAAGGTAATAGTGCCATAATTAATTTTAAAAAAAACCTCTTTGTTGTCCCGCCTCAAACCCTCGACAACCATCTGGTCCAAAAAAAGAGCTTGATTAACTGTCCATCTGTGAAAGGATGGTTGGGTTTTAAGGGAGATATGCAATTTTACAGCTGCATGATCCGATAGGTGAGCTGAGGCATGACCAACATATCTCACCGTATCCCTCAAGTTGCTCTTTATTAAGAAGAAGTCTATCCTAGAACAATGGCCTTACTTTTTATTATTAAATGTAAACCTTGGGCCCTCCCCACCTTTCTGATACCAAATATCAATCAGACTCAAATCCACCATTGCTTGTTTTATCCATGAGCGAGTTTTAGGGAGATTCACCGTCAGCCTTGGTGTGGACTTATCTAACATAGGATCAAGCAAAGTATCAAAATCCCCGCCTATTATAATCGGGTATTTTGCTTCCAGTAAGTGATTGTACCACTCCTGGAAAGGAGCTGGGTCATCCACGTCATCCACGTTAGGCCCATAATATCCCACTATCATGAACCAAACACCATGCAAACCTGCCTCAACGATCAGCCACCTACCCTTGGAATCCCTTATAACATTTGCCACCTTTGCCATTACAGATTTCTTTATGAGGATTGCCACACCTTTCCTAAACAAAGTTATTACGTAGCCCCTGATGTCTTCGCCCTCCATGCCTTCAGGAACATTCAACAGTCTGATATTATTTCTCTGCAGATTATTCTCCAAGGATTCCAGCTTTTCTTGAAACATTTTTTCATTACGTACCAATTGAGAGATGCCCTGAGAGTTGGCCAGTACCCGTGTTTCTTGCTCCGCAACCACAGTCTCTATCCTGCTGATCCTCTTGGTTAACATATTCAATTTGGTTTCCAAGGCTACACAGGATTCTCTAATTTTCTCTTGATTATGCTCAGAAACCTCAAACTTTCCTCTAATCCCATTTGTTAATGAGACCAAGAGATTCTGAACCGTGAAGTCCTGTGATTGTGAAGCAACCTGTGGCACCACTACTAATGGGGGAACAAGCGCGTCTACTGACTTATCAGATTGACCTTGTGCAGCCACTTTGTCACTGCCTTGCCCCCGATGGTACCAATCTCAGGGGGGAGACAAAAACGAGGGGGGGTTCCCCTGAATCTGTGAAGGCAGCATTTCCAGACCTTCAGAAAGACTCCTCAAAAAAGGTGCTAGTAGGGAGACCGACCTACCGCCCTCTAACAGCTGGACCTGCGCAAGGATAGTGTAGGAAGTTGGCTCTGTATATACTATTTCAAAGTAAAAAATAATGTGCACAGAGTCCAAGGGTTCCCCTTAGAGATAAGATAGTGGCAAAAGTAGATAATTCTAATGCACTATTTTGTGGTAGTGTGGTCGAGCAATAGGCTTATCAGAGGGTAGTGTTAAGCATTTGTTGTACACACACAGGCAATAAATGAGGAACACACACTCAAAGACTTACTCCAGGCCAATAGGTTTTTATATTGAAAAATATATTTTCTTAGTTTATTTTAAGAACCACAGGTTCAAGATTGATATCAAACACTTTAAATGTAAGATACTTCACTTAGATACTTTATGAACTTTGAATGAAAACAATATCATGTACAGTCTTTGTAAAAATGGCAATAAGCTATTTTCAAAGTGGACACAGTGCAAAACTCAACAGTTCCTGGGGGAGGTAAGTAAAGGTTAGATTAGGAGGTAAGTAAAACACTTACAAGTCTCAGTCCTGGGGCATAGACAGCCCACTGTTGGGGGTTCAAGGCAACCCCAAAGTTACCACACCAGCAGCTCAGGGCCGGTCAGGTGCAGAGGTCAAAGAGGTGCCCAAAACACATAGGCGCCTATGGAGAACAGGGGTGCTCCAGTTCCAGTCTGCCAGCAGGTAAGTACTTGCGTCCTCGGGGGCAGACCAGGGGGGTTTTGTAGAGCACTGGGGGGGACACAGTTAGGCTCACAAAACACACCCTCAGCGGCACAGGTGCGGCCGGGTGCAGTTTGCAAAGCAGGCGTCTGGTTTCAGATAGAAAACAGTGGAAGGACCCAGGGGTCACTCTAGCGGTGCAGGCAAGCACAGGGGGGCTTCTCGGGACAACCACCACCTGGGCTAGGCAGAGGGTTGCTTGGGAGTCACTCCTGCGTCGAAGTTCGGTTCCTTCAGGTCCTGGGGGCTGCGGGTGCAGTGTTGGTTCCAGGCATCGGGTCCCTTGTTACAGGCAGTCGCTGTCAGGGGGAGCCTCTGGATTCTCTCTGCATGCGTCGCTGTGGGGGCCCAGGGGGGTCGTCTCTGGTTACTCACAGGCTCGCAGTCGGCGGGGAGTCCTCCCTGAGGTGTTGGTTTTCTGCAGGTCGAGCTGGGGGTGTTGGGTGCAGAGTGTAGAGTCTCATGTTTCCGGCAGGAAACTTGAAGTCTTTAGAAGTTGCTTCTTTGTTGCAAAGAAGTAGCTGGTTTTGAACAGGGCCGCTGTTCATGGGAGCTTCTTGGCCCTGTAGTCCAGGGCAGTCTTCTGAGGCTTCAGAGGTCGGTGGTCCCTGTCGGATGCGTCGCTGGAGCAGGTTTTTGAAATTGGAGACAGGCTGGTAGGGCTGGGGCCAAAGCAGTTGTTGTCTTCCTCCTTCTCTGCAGGCTTGTAGGTCAGCAGTCCTTCTTCTTTCTTTAGGTTGCAGGAATCTCATTTCCTGGGTTCTGGGGAGCCCCTAGTACTGAATTTAGGGGTGTGTTTAGGTCTGGGAGGGCAGTAGCCATTGGCTACTGTCCTTGAGGGTGGCTACAGCCTCTTTGTGCCTCCTCCCTGTGGGGAGGGGGGCACATCCCTAATCCTATTGGGGGAATCCTCCAAACTCAAGGAGAAGAATTTCTCAAGGCAGGGGTCACCTCAGCTCAGGGCACCTTAGGGGCTGTCCTGACTGGTGGGTGACTCCTCTTTGTTTTTCTCATTATCTCCTCCAGCCTTGCTGCCAAAAGTGGGGGCAGTGGCTGGAGGGGCGGGCATCTCCACTAGCTTTGAGGCTCACTGCCAGGTGTTACAGTTCCTGCAGGGGAAGGTTGAGAAGCACCTAAGTACAGGCTTTGTTCCTGGCCACAGAGTGACAAAGGCACTCTCCCCATGTGGCCAGCAACATGTCTGGTGTGTGGCAGGCTGGCAGAAACTGGTCAGCCTACACTAGAAGTCGGGTAGGTATTCAGGGGGCATCCGTGAAGGGTCCAGGGACTGACCCCGGGGGGGGGGGGCCTCCTCACCCTTCCTTATGCTGTACTGCCCCTGTGTGAATGCCGGCGGGGGGCTTCTAAAATTTGCCTGAACCGTCAACTTATCCGGCGTCATGCAAACACAGTCCCTTACCCTAATGTCAGAGGGCGGGTTACTGTAGTCTGGGAATACCTTCTCCTTCCCCTTCCAAGTGCCAGAAAGGTTTCCAATTCGCAGCCCGCGAGGGCTGCAGAAAAACAGGCAATGTCTCCCACGGCAAACGCTGTGAGCCGCTTCCGTCCACAGCGCCGGGCCCGAGACTCCGAGCCTCCGCTCGCAATCCGCCACGTTCTCCCCGCTCTGCCACTCGCCGGGAATCGAGACCAAGAAAGGCAAAAGGAAAATGTCCAACCACTCGATCCACCACTCGCCGCACAATCACCTCCGTCACCGCTCGCCGAACGGAACCAGGTGAGCTCCCAACCGCGGACCTCACGCAGCCGCCATGTTCCCTGCTGATCTGTGTTCCAGTCTTTGTGTTTCAACAAAAAAAAAAAAACACTTCGCCGTGGCAATTTCCCTGGAAACAAAGTGTTGCCTAGACAATAGCCGACAACAAATCAATACGTTATTCCGCCAGTCCGTCCGTTCACAGCAACACAAACAGGAGGTGCTCGAGAGGCTAAGCACCGTGTGAACGCTGACTCATGTGCCTAACTGAACGACTGTTCAGAAGAGGTCGCGCGCGTCTGCTCGTGCCAAAATCGTGAGTACTGTACACAGTCCGAATATTTTATTCCATAACAAAGCTCCCGCTCCACATACTGTTCGCGCTGTTTGAAGTAAGCAGGATAGCAATAAATCCTCCTGAGACTTGTTGAAAAGAAACACCGGGTTCTTCCGTCCCTCGTGGGCACGTAGTGTTGTGTTGATTTTTCCTTTTAATGAATTACAGCGGACACCTTTACTGGTTTCTCCTCTTTATTAGCGTGCCACATACAAACTCCCATCCTTCAAGGTCAACCACCTCCGTTCCTCCTCCTAGCACAAAGACCTCTTCTCTCTAATCATTCTAGTGTCAAGGCGAATGCCCCAACACAGTTCATTCCAGCACAACAACTGGTCATTTCTGCTGGTGAGTTTGGGGTGCAGAAGGTCGGTCTTGGGCTCTTTCTTATTGAGACAAAATAAAGTCCCCATCTTCATCTACTTTTTGTCTCCTTCTGATACTTTGGAAACATCATTACAACAATGCTGGAGTGATTAGCAAGGCAGCACTTGAAGGTGTCTGATTTCCTGCTCTGTGCCCTCCGAGACAGGGTGCCTCCGGGCATAACGGACCCTGCGTGTGCCTTTGGAAGTGGTGCTGCAGTGCAGGAGTTTACGCAGCTCCATCAATGGCTGGGTGAGAGCAGAATACTTGGCACTCACCTCATGCCTGCCCAGAACCACTGGGCAGCCTCCCCAGACCCTCAGACATTTCACTTTTGCTACCCAGTAAATAACAAGATAAGCTGTTGCAAGGTATAGAACAGCATGCAGTGTTCCAAGTTTTATTTGAAATGTAGAGATTCAAATTAAAAGTTGTTTTTTCCCTTCCATAGCTGGTTATTCAGTGGAGCTTGAACTGTTATGTACTAGGTATCCAAATGTCACACACAACAATTCAGTTAGCGAAATGTCACGCATTTGCATTTTGAAAACTTGGCTGTTATGAATTTAGAGGTTGCACCTTAGACCTCTGTATCCCCCTACGCCACCCCTGGCCTCAGAGGTGGCAAACCCAGCCCGAGAAAAGAAGGTAAACAGTCTTATGTGTTTACTTTCTGCAGCTCAAACTGAGAACCAGTTCTGTAAAATAAGTACACTCAAAGAGCAATGTGCACTCTTCAAAATAAACGGAAACTGAAATAAATACTCACGTTATTAAACAGTGTATCATGTTTCATTATTGTGAATGCATGAAACATCTTTTTTTAACAAAATCTTCACCTTTGTACTTAGCAAGAGTGACACTTCCTCTCAAGTCATCATGAATCAAACCTTTCAACAAAGATAAGGAATACTGTAAACCAGTGGTTCCCAACCTTTTTACTTCTGTGGACCCCCACTTTATCATTACTGGAACCAGAGGACCCCCACTGCATCATAATTCGAATCTGAGGACCCCCACTGAGTCATTACGTCATTACTGAAAGCTTGGCACTTAATCTGTTAATATTATTTAATTTTCTAAGCAGTTGCAGACCCCCTGAGGAGGCTTTGCTAACCCCCAGCAGGGCTTGAAAAATCTACTTGACCACTCGCTATGGTGAGTTTTATTTTATGAGGTCGAGCTATTCCACTCGACCCTTCTGGCAAGTGAACAAAGAAGAGGTGTTCTGTTCAGTCAGAAACTGAATTAGCAATTAAGATGCCTTTTAGTCTTGATCTTGTCAAATTGTCTCTGTTCAGAGACAGAGGTCAAAAGTCAGTTTGTCTTCTTGCAATGCAAATACTTTTCCTTGTGACTGCAGAGTTCCAGGATTTTGTAAGGTAAATTGTCTGACCTATGTGAAATGATAGGCTTTTGGTACCAAGTTTTTCCTAACACATAACATTTTTATAACTAAGTCAACTTTACAAACATTTCAAAATATATTTCAGTAGCTGTGAAAGGCTATTTTTGTAGTTGTGTGATGAAAAAAATATTTTAATAGGATGAAAAAAATAACACTTTACTTGGTGATGTGCAGATGATAAATGTTTTCTGAAACCCAATTTTCACAGATGATTGTTAATAAATTATATAGTTTTATCAGTAAAGCTGCAAGTTAGTGAGAAGGTTTTTGGACATTTCTTGGGAATTTACTGTCTGTAAATGACCGTGCGCTACCATATCATGCTTTAGTAATTCATTTATTAAAAGTGAGTGTTTAAACATAAACTGAGAAACACTCCTGCTCTGATGGCAAAGCTGTTAGTAAACTAAGAGGCAAGTCATGCATGGATCATGTGTATCCTATATGTGATTTTTGATATATATGGAGCAAACGTTTAGTGTATTTAATCAAACAAAAGAGGATTTTTTTTTTTACAGGAGAAATGCTAAACTCACATGTTCCAAGTTGAACCCAGGGGAAGATCCGCCTATATTAATTAGTGGGGGCAGAAGCCATTAATCACCAGGGATTTTTTTTCTTCTTTTTATATATTTATAAGGGGAGCGACCCCTTAGGCAAGGGTCGCTCCCAGGGGGGCAGTTTTTTTTAATGGGCCTTTTCTGCCCCCAGGGGCAGATCCGCCTATATTAATTAGGCAGGGGGGGCAGAAGCCATTAGGCACCAGGGCTGTGTTTATTTAACATTTATTTATACTGACAAAGGGTCCCTCCCCGGGGGGCATTTTTTTTTACTAGGCCTTTTCTGCCCCCTCGGGGGCAGATTGGCCTATATTAATTAGGCCAGTTTGCCCCCAGGTCGCTCCCCATGGGGGAACACTACCGTTGGCCATATCTGCCCCCCTTGTAGGCAGATCGGCCTATTTTTGGAAGGCCCATCTGCCCCCAAGGAGGGGGGCAGAAAGCCCACCAGAGACCAGGGAAGATTTTTTTTTCTTCAAAATAAGAGGGTTGGGGTATGGTCATACCCTCACCCCAAATAAATAGGGCCAAAGTTGTTCTGCCCACCAGTGGGCAGATCGGGCAGTTACCCCCGATCCACACCCGGGGGGGCAGAACGTCTACTAGATACCAGGGAATAAAAATAAAAAAATAGTGTGGTGGCTATCAACCAGTATAAGCATGATTATGCCACCACCCCAACTGAAGGGGGTAACAGTCTTTCAGCTCTCCCCCCGCACACTAAAACATCTTATCACACAGCAAGCAAGAGGACATTTGATTATTTTGGGTTTTGGTTTTACATTTAGGCCACGAGAGCTTGGCTAACTTTCAAAATCGTCCCACTTGGAATGATGAGGGCTACACTTTCTGGACTTTGGGACGCTGCCATGTAGAAAAATCCAAAAGACCTAAACACATCTGAAAACTAAACATCTGCGTGAGTCTAGGGTGGTGTGCTTCACATGCACCCCGCACCATTTTCTTACCCACAATGCCCTGCAAGCCTCCAACTTTGCTGGAAATCACATGTTTTTTTCCCCCCATTTTTGTGATGGAACCTTCTAGAATCTGCAGGAATCCATAAAATTCCTACCACCCAGCATTGCCTCATCTATACCGATATAAATTCTGCCCCACTTGTCAGCCGAAAAATGTTTTTTTTTCAAACTGCACTTTTGGATCTGCTTTGGTTCCCCCTTAATTTCGTCATGTCTTTGGCTCTTCCCTGTCACAGGCACTTCGCCCACCTACACAAGTGAGGTATCATTTAGCTAAATTTGAGGTTTGCTGAGGATTATGGGTAAGAAAACATTGGGGGAGCCATGCAAGTCGCACCTCCCTGGATACCCTTTGGTGTCTAGTTTTCCGAAATGTTTGGGTTTGGTAGGTTTCCCTATATGGCTGCTGAGCCCAGGACCAAAAACGCAGTCCCCCCACAATAATAGGTAGTTTAGTATTTGATAATTTTGATGTGTCCACATAGTGTTTTGAGGCATATCCTTTCGCGGGCAGAAGGCCCACCCACGCAAGTGAGGTACAGTTTTTATCTGGAGACTTGGGGGAACGCTGGGTGGAAGGAAATTTGTGGCTTCTTTCAGATTCCAGAACTTTCTGTCACTGAAATGTGAGGAAAAAGTGTATTTTTTTTTATTGGGAGTTTGTAAAGGATTCTGGGTAACAGAACCTGGTGAGAGCCCCACAAGTCACCCCATCCTGGATTCCCCTAAGTGTCGAGTTCTCAAAAATGCGCAAGTTTGATAGGTTTCGCTAGTTGCCGGCTGAGCTAGAGGCCAAAATCTACAGCTAGGCACTTTGCAAAAAACATGTCAGATTTCAATGTAAAAATGTGATGTGTCCATGTTGCGTTTCCTGTCGCGAGCATTAGGCCTACTCACGGAAGTGAGGTACCATTTTTATCAGGAGACTTAGGGGAACACAGAATAGCAAAACAATTGTTATTGCCCCTTTTCTTTCTCTACATTTTTTCCTTCCAAATGAAAGACTGTGTGTAAAAAAGACATCTATTTGAGAAATGCCCTGTAATTCACATGCTAGTATGGGCACCCCAGTATTCAGAGATGTGCAAATAACCACTGCTTCTCAATACCTTATCTTGTGCCCATTTTGGAAATACAAAGGTTTTCTTGATACCTATTTTTCACTCTTTATATTTCAGCAAATGAATTGCTGTATACGCGGTATAGAATGAAAACCCATTGCAAGGTGGAGCTTATTTGTTGGCTATGGGTACCTTGGGTTCTTGATAAACCTACAAACTCTATATATCCCCGCAACCAGAAGAGTCCAGCAGACGTAATGGTATATTGCTTTCAAAAATCTGACATTGCAGGAAAAAGTTACAGAGGAAAACGTGGAGAAAAATGGTTGTTTTTTTTTTCACCTCAATTTCAATTTCTTTTTATTTCAGCTGTTATTTGCTGTAGGAAAACCTTGCAGGCTGTACACAAATTACCCCTTGCAGAATTCAGAAAATGGTCTACTTTTCAGAAATGTATAGCTTTAGTAAAAATGGGGTATGTCCCAGTAAAATGCCAAAATTGTGTTGAAAGATGGGGTTTTCTGATTCAAGTCTGCCTGTTCCTGAAAGCTGGGAAGCTGGTGATTGTAGCACTGCAAACCCTTTGTTGATGCCATTTTCAGGGGAAAAAACACAAGCCTTCTTCTGCAGCCCTTTTTTCCAATTTTTTTTGTTTTGTTTCTAAAAACATTTTTGCTGTATTTTGGCAAATTTCTAGGTCTCACAAAGTCTAGGTACCTTTAGAATCCATAGGATTTTGGGAAAAAAGTACGCAAATTTGGCGTGGGTAGCTTATGTGGACAAAAAGTTATGAGAGCCTAAGTGCGAACTGCCAAAAAAAAGGCTTGGCACCAGGGGGGGGGGGGGGGCAGCGAAGGGGTTAAGACCCGCTTCCGGGTCAAGTACATTACAGTTAGGTCGAGTAGTTTATTCAAGCTACTGGACCTGCAGGTCTAGTAACATTTTTATGATTTTACGAGGCCTGCCCAGGGGTCCCTGGACCACAGGTTGGGAACCACTGCTGTCAACCAATAGCATGGATCATAGTCAATATATGGTCCACAGGAATAAGTAAAGGTTGACATAAAGTATTGTATTGTTTAAAATCCTATAAAACAATTCTCCTGCAATGTATCAAAATATTTTTCATTTTTGGTGTACACTAGGGGAACTATTGCATCATCACACTTTGTAATAGAGATAATTTTAGTTCCTAATATTACTCTGTTTTTTAAGCACTAAATCCTCCACTTTGAATGAAAATAAATGCATGATGTTTTGCTTACTTAGCATGTAAGCATCTTAATTAAAATACAGGTGGTATCTAAAAATGGGCATTTATTTGTGCTAGTAGATTCTGAAATATCTTAATCATGCAGTTTTAATGGGGTTTTTAAAACCAAGCCTATGATGTCATTGAGGTCGGTCAAAGGATGTGTGAGATCACTCCTGCTAGCACTGGCATTTAGGTACATCAGCACCAAAGGCTTCAAGCCATCTGAGTAGTGCCACTGAGATTCCATGCTGTGCACAATCCGTTGGGATAATATTAACAGGCCCACATAGCCCCTGTCAACAATGTATTCTATGTGGCCTTTTCAATTAAAACTTATAGTTTTCGTACATGCCAACATGTGTGAGCAGATTGTACTGTTTTGTATTACAACTGGATTTATTTAGGGCTTACTACTTCTGATGAGTGGTTGAAACAGTTTATGACAGCTAGCATGCTACTCCTGGAGAATGGAGAAATTCTGTGTCCACTTGAGGTTTTAAGCAGCGAAAGTTATTATGAAGTCAGGATTGTCTTTAAAGAAATCAGGAATCTCCCACCTAAATCGGAAGTGGTAATATGTCCGTTGTTATCAGGTGGTTCGGCCAGCAAGTTCCATGTAAGCAACATAATACTAAAACTCCCAGATCACATTAGGCTGCCAAATGAAAGCACTAGCTTGTAAATAAATTACCCTGATGTAATAAGGTTAGTGATTGTGACCTGTTAACATGACGCTGAAGGAAATCCAGAGTTCTCAGGGGTTTTAGGTTCATGCATGAATAGGTAATCTAATTGAGGATTATTATTTTTTTTTAATTTAAATTCTGGTGCTTGTAGTCCTAATTTCATAATGGGATCAACAGGACTGTAATCCTAGATTAAAAGGGGAAAAGGATGGCTGGGACCTTGTTCCAGAGCACTGTGTATGACCAAACACACAGACGTATTAATAAGGGGCAATCCATCAGTGGCTTTATTCTGTTACAGTGTATATTGGTAGCTACATATATATTCATGATTTGTTGGGGAATGCATAACACATACTCATTGGGGCAAAAGACAAAACCATTACAGGTGCAGATCAAATTACAACATAGTTTTATTATGGCACATTAGGTTGAAGTCTGCACTTAACTTACCAGATGACTCACTTCCAAGCAAAACTCAGTGGCCTGGTTCACCCTCAACTCCCAACCCTGTACTTGCATCACCATACACCTCAGAGAGCTCCATTTGTCTCCTAGTCACAAACAAGCATTCTTCAAACTCCTCACGCACACTTGTAAAACCATAAACAACGTAGACCCCACGTACCTCAACAACCACAAACTTCTGCAAACCTACCAGACACCTCCACTAAGTCAATCTTCTACATCCCCCGCATATGCAGAATCAAGTCTGGCGGTCTTGCAGTTTCCTACCTTGCTCCTAAAGGCTGGACAACCTGCCCTTGCACATCAGAGCCTCCTCCTCTGTTCTTGAATCCTGCAAGAAACTTAAGACCTGAATCTTCACCTAGTCCTGATCCTGGTTCTGCTCCTACAGCTTCTGCTTCAGCCCCATGATATCCTCCCAGGGGAGTGGTGTGCTATACATATAACATAACATTATATATAATTAAGAACAGTTTGTTAAATACATCACAAAATATTATATCACAAAACATCATCAACGATATATATATGGTACATAAACCTTACATTTTATTATCCTTCATCAGTGTAAAACAATTTGAAAAAAGATCCACCTGTCATATACAAGAATGTGTTAAAGTATTAGGTTTAACTTATTTAAGCTGCATAGGTTCCAAAGTGACAGTCTTCTTGGCTCTTGATCCTAAATCCACAATATCATATTGTGGTGAGAAGAAAGGTGATTATTAGAACTAATATTGGTACAGCCAGCCAACATGTATTTTGCAGGGCAACTGTCCTGCTTCCTAAGGGCTGTAGTATGAAGAGAGGATAGAAATATTAATACAGAATACAATATGTTTATTATATTCGATATCAGTCCGTCAGAAATACTTTATTGCGACTGATAGCCATGAAATCACATTATAAAAACAATAAATATATGCTTAAAATATTCATATAAACCATTGTTTAGATTAGGAATGTGTTACAATACATGTCTGTAGGAAGCTGGCTCTGTATATACTATATCAAAATCAGATCTATTGTGCACAGAGTCCAGGGGTTCCCCAGAGGCTTAACAGAGGTTAAAGTAGATAATACTAATGCTCTCTTTTGTGGTAGTGTGGTCGAGCAGTTAGGCTTATCAGAGGGTAGTGCAAAGCATTTGTTGTACACACAGACAATACAAGAAGCACACGCTCAATGACTTAACTCCAGACCAATGGTTTTTATATAGCAAAAATATATTTTCTTAATTTATTTTTAGAACCACAAGATTCAAATTGCAGGTAAGTACTTCAATAGATTTGTATTTCACCCATATATCAATAGTAGTGTTTGAAATGGATAAGTTATACAGTTTTTACAATACTGGCAATTATCTGTTCTAAAAATGGACACAGTGCAATTTTCAGAAACAGTTCCTGGGGGAAGAAAAGTTAGAACGTTTTACAGGTAAGTACTTGACTTACAGTTCCAGTCTTTCGGGTTAGGAAAACCACCGCTGGGGGTTCAGGTTAACCCCAAACACCAGCAACATGGGGTCGGCCGGATGCAGAGGTCAAAAGTGAAGCAAATTTAACGTGGGGTCCTATGGAGATATGGGGCACTCAGAATCAGATCTGCAGGCAGGTAAGCACCCACATCTTTGGAGGGTAGACCTGGGGGGGGGGGGCAGAAATGGACACCAAACAAGCAACCTCAGTGGCACCGGGGCGGCCGGGTGCAGGGTACAAACATGGTGTCAGGTTTCCATTGGTACTCTGAGGGGACACTGGGGGTCACTCAGATGCTGCAGGCTAGGTCCGGGAGGTCGTTTCAGGCAAACCCCAAGCTGGGCAGGGAGGAGGGCCGCCTGCCTGAACGTAGCTGCACCAGAGGTCGTGTTCTCTGAGGAGTGGGGGCTGCTGGTGCAGTGTGTCTTCAGGGGTCGGCTATCTTCGTCCGAAGCGTTCGCGATCTGGGGGGTCCTCTGGATTCCCTCTACAGGTGTCGTCGTGGAGAGGTCAACCCAGGGTGGGCACTTACTCACAATCACCTGGCGATCCTCTCTGGTCAGTTTGGCCACCTGGACACGGGCTGTGTGCGTCAGAACGGTTAGACTCATGCATTTGGAATGGGGTTGGAGTCCTTGGTTGTTGTTTCTTCTTTGGACAGGGCCTCTGTCCACGGGAGTTCTTGGTCCTTTTTGGTGCAGGGCGGTCCTCTGGAGCTTGCCAGAGGTCGCTGGTCCCACTGGGTGTGTCGCAGGTTCTTTGAAGGAGGAGACAGGCCGGTAGGGCTGGGGCCAAGAAAGTTGACATCGGTCTTCTTCTCTACTTGGGGTTTCAGCTATACAGTCCTCCTTCTTCGTGTCAGATTGCCAGGAATCTGGTGAGCTGGGTTCAGGGAAGCCCTTAAATACAATATTTAGGGGCATTACAGGGGTCAGAGGAGGGCAGTAGCCAATGGCTACTGTCCGAGAGTGGCTACACCCTTCCTGTGCCCCCTCCCTTCAGGAGGGGACACATTCCTAACCCACTTGGTCCCTATCCTCCAAACCAAGATGGAGGATTCTGCAGGGAGGGGGTCACCTCAGCTCTGGACACCCTAGGGGTGGCCCTAGCTGGGGTGGTCACTCCTCCCTGTTTTCCCTAACTTTCCCGCTGGACTTGCTGCCAAAATTGGGGCTTTGTCCAGGGGGGTGGGCAACTCTACTAGCTGGGGTGCCCTGGGACATTGTAACCCGAGGTTGAGCCTTTGAGGCTCACCTTCAAGGAGTTACAGTTCCTGCAGGGGGGAGGTGTGAAGCACCTCCACCCAGGACAGGCTTTGTTTCTGGCCACCGAGAGCACAAAGGCTCTCACCACATGCGGTCAGAAACTCATCTGGAAGTGGCAGGCTGGCACAGACAGGTCAGTCCTGCACTAGCAGTTTGGTTAACATACAGGGGGCATCTCTAAGATGCCCTCTGGTTGCATTTTCCAAAAAATCCCACACTGCCATCAGTGTGGGTTTATTTTGCTGAGAAGTTTGATACCAGACTTCCCAGTATTCAGTGAAGCCATCATGGAGCTGTGGAGTTCATAATGACAAACTCCCAGACCATATACTCAATATAGCTACATTGCACTTAACATTTCTAAGAATGTACTTGAACACTATAGGGGCATATTACTCATGCAGCTATGCCCTCACCTGTGGTATAGTGCACCCTGCCTTACGGCTGTAAGGCCTGCTAGAGGGGTGACTTACCTATGCCACAGGCAGTGTTTTGTGGGCATGGCACCCTGAGGGGGGGATGCCTTGTCGACTTTGCCTTTTTCTCCCCTCCAACACCCACAATCTGTGATGGCAGTGTGCATGTATTTCTTGAGCGGTCCCTTAGGGTGGCACAACATATGCTGCAGCCCTTAGGGACCCTCCCTGGCCACAGGGCCCTTGGTACCACTGGTACCTTTTACAAGGGACATGTCTGTGTGCCAATTGTGGGAACAATGCAACAGTTATAGGGAAAGAACACTGCTGCTGGGGCCTTGTTAGCAGGATCCCAGCACACTGTCAAGTCAGCATCAATAGCAGGCAAAACATGTGGGGGTGTTAACTGCAACAAGGGACATTTTCCTACAATCTCCATTTAAAAAAGAAAAAAAAATACAATGCTATGCACGTATAAATAAAACAAGATTAGGGTAAAACTAATCGACAAAACACTCCTTTGATTCTTTGGGTAAAAACTACCCCACTGCTCAAAATATAGGGTATTAGTCAGAGTTGGTCAATAGCAACAGCTTTTTGAGAGTACACCTTGAAATTAATAAAAATCTTGTAACTGAGAAAAACACTGGTTGCCAGGAATTGGTTTTTAAGATTCTGAGTGCCTCTACGTGTTGCCTAGTACCCAGAAGCCTACAAATCGGGAGCAACCACTTCTTTCTCGGGTGAGCATAGGTTTTACAAAAGAAGAAGGGATGGGCCTCAGAATCCTCACCTGTCCCACAGACTGGGCAGGTCGAATCCTGAGAATTATTGCCCCTCCTCTACTTACTAGTCAACACGTGTAAGGGCAGTACATTGTGCCTAAACTGGACAAATATTAGATATCAGAAATTATGTAATTAAAAACAAATTTAGTTTAGCAGGAGAACAAATTACAAGATTCAGGTTTTAGACATGAAAACTATAGAAACCATATACACATTACGTGTCAATGAATGATCATCGTAGTATTAAAGATTATTGTTATAAAAATGTCACCCATGTATATTGGTACGAGTATATTGACGTAAGATCACATTCTTTAATGACATAAAGTACATTTGCACAATTTTCTCTATTGTATCCTACTTAATTTCTTTGAGTTCTTTTTTTAATTTTCTCTTATAATTATATGACTTAAACACAACTGCACCTGGAATTTCGATAATGGCTCCCTAAGACTTTCTTTTCTATATTGCACTCATTCCATTTAAAGGTGATAATCACCTTCAGTAGAAAATCGCAACACGAATTACATGCCACTTTTTCCACTACTTCTTCACTTGCAGAAATCAGAGAAAACTAAAGAAGAAAGGGTGGATCACCAGAAATTAGCATTATACAAAACCTAGTGATGGTGTAATATTGAATCACTGAAGCCTATGGTGTATATCCTTTCTTTTAGTTTTGGTGTCAAACCCTGAATCATGTTATTTGATGTTTTGGTAGAATAAAAAGATATAAATATATTTTTGTAACAATTTCTGGTGTTGAAATGAGGAGCAGGTTGGCACAAAGCAGTTGTGCCAGAGACTTTCAACCTTACGTGTGGCTTGAATAAAAATGTGTGAATGTAGGACCCTCTAACCCCAGGAAGACTTGATACAATGGTCATGGCTTAGAGGGGAGGAAGGTTTCTGACCTGGCCAGTGCTCCCCCCCGACACTCCATATAGCCAGATATACCCACACTCAGTCTGAGTAGGTTGAAAATGCCACACAACAGCAGTCGGTGTGGAATGTTAGCCTTCCGATACAGACTCTGAATTCCTAGTGTTCATGCTGGTCAGATGTGGTATTACCCTACCTTTTCTCGAACTTGACAGACAGAGAAAGTTCTTGGAAAATAGAAACCAGGGGCAGGATAGACTAGGTCATTTGTGTATGACCGCATCTCGGTACGTTGAGGCCGAAGGGGAGAGTTCATCATCACTCTTCAAATCCTCCTTTATTTGTTTTCGTCTCTGGATCATTAAGGGAAAGCTCACTGGATATCACTGAGCCAGATTATTGAAGTATCTCTTCGTGGCAACTGCTATTCCTCCCAAAAGTTGCCCTGAAGTTTGTAACAGGCTGGCAGGAGGACAGGGACTTTGAAAGGATCAGCAGACTATTACTGCCTTCGTCAGCCTCTCCCTCCTTTATACTTTTCACCCTCCCCTCAGAGTCTCTGCAGTCTTAGCTAGTTGGCTGGACATCTTTATAATCTAGATTCCTGGCTCCATGCCTTTTTTTACCACCCCATACCTTGCACTGTGAGCCCACTGTGACCAACAACCAGAAGTCTGTGAGATGGGCTCACGCCACAAAGGCCTGCGTGAAGCGGCAGCTGCTTCGATCTATTCCCCCATTTTATGGACTACTTTTTAGGGTTGTGCTCAACCGACATAGGTTAGAGATGAGGCAGTAACTGCAGTCGTTCAGGGCTTAGATGAAGTTTATTTAGGATGGGCTTGTAAACAAAGTCTGAGCCAAGTGTGATGATTAACTTTATTGATGTGCCTGAGCAAGGGTCTGCAGGCAGTTTTGAGGTTTGAAACCTGGTAGAGGCGTTCTTACCTTCCGCGTGATCAGTTGTTGGCATGGTGAAAGTAGGGGTGACGTTTGTGGGAGTGATTAGGGTTGTGTGTAAACCAATAATTGTGGAGTGGCCTCACAAATTGCAATTAATTTCCTTACAACATAAAGTGATATGCAGATGTACCATGTGTGTTTTTAGGAATCTATAGTCAATACTGTAAAGCAAAATGAACACTAATAAATGTAAACAGTGAAACTAAAGATCACACCAAAATATCTCCCAGAAGAAATATTGACGTGCCTTTAGTTACAGTCAGTCGCATGCTCTCAAACATCCTAGAAATGGCATTAGGATTGTCACTTAAACCAGTCCTTAAATAGGTGGAAAATGCATTTTGAAGGATTTGGGAATTTTTTTAGTGTTCTGTCAAGTCTTTGTAATCCCTTAAATTGTGCAGTCTAAATGTTAGAGTCTTCATAGTCTGTTCTTTAAGTCTGTATTTTCACTTGGAACAATTAATGTGTCAGGCTCTTACAGAATCGGCCTTTTCAGAGTTATTTTTCTAGCAGGGAAGCGCCATTTGGGTTTGACCGGTGTAGATGTACTGCTTACAAGCCCATCTAAATCATCCAAGCAAAATGCATCAGAGCATATTATGGCAATGCCGGGATCGGCATGTCTGTCTCCATCATTGTTATAAAGCTCTAAAGACCAAAATAGGCCACTAAGCACTTGTGTAGGGCACAGACTGAGTTTTTTTTTTTTTTAAAGTAGTGTCTTTAACGTCTTTCTACAAGGAATATGCTGATGGGTGACTGGTAATTCCATGGAGAGAGAGATGAATGTATGCCTGCAGTGCCCAGGAAGGCTCTGCCCCTGTCTTTTTCCTGTTTTGGTGTGGGATCAGTAGGCGTTTCTCAGCTGTCCTCATCAGCTGTTAAAACATAAAATATAAACTATGTGTACTTAAAAAAGGAAAACGTGAAACTGAAAAAAATCAAATGTCCTATAAATGTGAGGGAATTTGAATAATCACTGAAACAGGAAATGCGGAGGGCTATATTTACAAGTGTTGAATTGATGTCGACATTTTGTTTCTTGTTCGGGTCTCTCTCACAGCGTTCTCACCAGGCACATCTGATCACCGTGGAAGCCATGAACTGGGCCACGCAGATCAACTCCATCCTCACTGCAACAGACAGCAATGTGGCCACCATTAAGGTCAGTCGGAAGTGCGTCACCTGTAGATCATGTAGCTTTAACCTTCCCATCATCTGTGGTCCCATTAGTCATGCTGCAGTTATCAGTTTCCATCACATCCTAACTGCAGTGCTGGTGAAGGACACGGTAATGGCAGACCACGCAACCCACAGTTTTCAAATAACACCACCTAACGGGCCAAAATCCTTCACACCACACACATATATTAAGAAACAGTCCAACGTGTCAATGTTTAAAAAGTTATTTTCTTTCTGGTTTTAAAATTAAAAAAAGCATTATGAAAATGCAAACGGTCTCTTAGCTCTATACTAGCACATCATGTTTTTGTAGAAACAATCTCCTTTCCTCAGGGTTTCACTGATGCCAAATGAAATCTGAGCCAGTTTTTAGGTCAAGCCTACCAGACAGCACTTACTGTCTGGTTGCAAAATACCTAATATGGGCTTACCAAGAACCTACAGTGTCTTACAGCACACCCATTGCTTATCATTGGTTGAGTTTTTTGTCACTCTTATTTCCTAGCTTCTTATTCAGTAGCGTTTGTTGTTTCTTTTGTGTTTGACACTCCACTAGAGCATAGCCTCCTTACCATCTCCCTGACTGGCTGACTTCCATCCTTTCTTTGCTCAGTTCTAGGGAACTATTTTTTTCCTTTTACTTAAGCACTTCATGAAAGTGCATGTGTTTTCCAGCTACCTTCTGTGCTTCTCCCCTGCCATACTTCCTCCCTCCCCCGTACTCCATGAAACTTTCTAGTTCAAGTGCTTCCCCTGCCTCTCCCACCAATGCTGCTTTTTCCTCCCCTGCCTGTTCCCCTTGACATTTCCTCATTGCTCACCAAGTCCACCATCCTTTTTGAGAAAAAAAAAATATATATATTCTTGGTGAGGACAAAATAGTGCTTTCATGTTACTTCTGTTTAGTTTGTTTCAATTTATAGATCCTTTTTGGCGCGCATTCGTAAAAAAACATGCCTACAAAATGACGTAGCTGCTGCGGCTGTCTCATCACGCCTTTTAAAAAAAAAAAATTGGGCCATGTGTTAAATTGTCGTATAACTGTATTGCAATCTTTGCCTTTTTGCCTTCATTTTCTTTGTTCCTTTTACCCCTCCTTACTTTTTCCATTGGATATGTTCCCTTAGAACCTTCCCCGGTATGTTCTAACAACCAAAGGTGGCATTTGTGAGTTGTCAGTGGTGTGATTGGTGTTTCCTACACGTGTAATATAGGTATTTAATAATTACCTGCACTTGTACGTGCAACAAGATCAGTCTCATTCAGCGCACTCTGAGCACACCTGCAGCATCAGGCCACTGCACACCTAGCAGAATTAATGGAAACTTTTAGGTTGTTACAGAGCAAAGGAAGACAATTCATGTGGGGGTGAGCCTCAAGGAAAGGAATTTGACTCAGGTAAAGTTGTCATTGCAAAGGCGCCCACCCTCGTGCCTCATGTGCAGTCACTGTAGCTGCTACTGCATACGGGCGAGGAGCTGTGCTACTCCTGTCTTCCGCTCATTAGTTTTCCGTAAAGCCCCTCAGTGCAACTGACAGAAAGCACAGTGTAACCGGGAAGGAACTATCAGCCTCTGTGTGGGAGGGTAAACATTCCCGACATCGCTTTTGGGGAAGAGAGTCCGTTGTGTGGCCAGACCATAAACTGTTAGTCGATATCTTGTTTCCTTGTAAGGGCCGTAAAAATACGATTTTAAAAAAACTGAAAAAAATGTCACTTCAGACTGTTTATTGCGCCTTCCATTGAGTCAAATGCTTCCTGAGGATGAAAATGATGAGATTAATAACATTTCTTTGGTACAAGAGAGAGCGGGCCATGAAAAATGTTGCATTGCCCTTCTGCCACACAAGGTAACACACAATGACACAAAACCTGGATGACATTTTCCAGCCACACAAGGTCACGTGGTGCGTGGTAAATCTGGAGTAACGCTCGGTAGTACAAGTAGCTGCCTTTGCTTACTCTACTCCAGGGATTCAGTCGTTCTATGGGTGTTCCCACACATCCACTCATGGAATTTGGCGCATTCCCAGGTTTACTATGAGTGGTAGACCTAGGAATATGTCAAACTGGTACATAACTAGGAGGCATTTCTTTATTTCTCCTCGTTTTTCCTCTTTCTACATGTGCTGCATTCTGCAGCACTCGTAAAAAGAGGTAGACGTCCCCAAGGATTGTTTTTGTGGAGGAAGGTGTTCTTTCTTGCACAAAAACAATCCTGCCTGCAGTGCAGGCACACTTTCACCCTGGTGCAAGGATGCCCGTGTTCGCGCTTAGGGAGCCAAAAGTGCGCCAGTGCAAGGAGAGAACAGGAATGCTCCATATTTTAATAGAAATGGCTCATTTCTGCCCTCTCACTTTTATGCAGCGCAGGAAGGTGTGTTGCTGTATTGTAAAAAAATGATACATTGGACCCTCGGTGTCCTGGAATTTCTTATGGCTGTATTGTGCAAGGACGATTTCTCAGAAACACTTGTTACTATCAGTGGTGCACAGTTGTGGTTAGGGGAGGAGGAAGGCTTTTTAGCATAGTGCAATATTTCATATATCAACGCTGGCTTTTATGAGTCACCATGCAATGGACAGGTTGATTGTATTAATCGGTATTAGGAAAGCAGTCCATTGGTTTTCAGGTGTGGACTTTCCTGGGTCACTACTGTAAGGGAGAGACTGTGGCCTACAGAATTTGTTCTGTTCGAGTTACTGGGGAAAATACATTTTTGCTGCTGTAAGGTAGAATGCTAGCATCCCAGGTGTGTTGTTGGTGGCTCAAGAAGTCCATGACAGAATTTGACAAACGTATTAACCTCATGTGAAGTATTGCACAATCATTGGCCCAAACCCACTTATGACATCAGTCATAGAAGCTGAAGTCTACTTGTGAAAATCGGTGACTGAGTGAAATTCAGGCTACCAGGGTTTCTGTGTAAAGTTGAGTCTAAATTGTTGTCAATTGAAAATCATGAAAATGAATAAAGGCAGTGTGTGGACACATGATGGTAAATGTTGGAATATTAGAATGTGAATAGTAAAATAGAGTTGAACCAGGAGGAAACTTCTCACTTTACAAGTGTACAGTTTCTTATAGGTTGCAGGTCTGCAGCTCAATGTCCAGAGAGCGTTGATGGGGGTTTTCCCCCAGGTGGAGGAGTTGGAAATGCATGGAAATGGTATTTCAGGATCCAGGACCCAGAACTACCCCTGCCTGGCACTTCACCAGCTTAAGAAATAAGCAGCTGGGATTCTGTGGCTTTCAAAGTAGAAGGTGATGCTAGAGAGAGACATACCTAACGGAGGGCAGCACAGGAATCGTTTTGCTGGATTGTTCTATTCAGTTCCCTTAGGGTTCCCTTCCATACCACGTCTTCATGTACCATGCTTATCCTGACTTTTTTGCATTCTTTGAGGCATATTTATGAAAAGTGGTGCTGCACCTAGTGCTGCGCCACTTTTCTTGTACCCCTTAGCTCCCCCCTAACGCCACCATGTGTGTGCTGTATTTAATATACACCGCACCATGGTGGTAGTTAAGGAGCTAGCCGGCGCTTTGCAGGATTAGCGCCAAGACTGTTGACGCTAATCCTGCAAAGCACCCAGAGGCCCATTGTAACCAATGGGAGCCTCCCTTTAAAGCCTCTCAGAGGAGGCGTTAGAAGGGCCAAAAAAATGACACGAAGAAATCTCTTGGATTTCTTTGTACTACAACCCCACCCCCCCCACCCCCCCCCCCCCCAAAAGGAGGGGAACAACCCCTTTGCATACGTTATGCCTGGCACAGGCATAATGTACGCAAATCGTTACATCGTGGCGCAAATTGTAAATATGGCACAGCGGTTTGGCCATTTAATGCTACATTAGCATTAAAAAAATGACGCTAATCTGTCGTTAGAATGGCGCTAGGCCCGCTTAAATCTGGGCCTTTGTATGCTTCTTTCTTTGCGGATCCTCGATGTCTTGCGATGTTGTTGACGTTGTATAATCTTGTTGAGGGACAGATGTGTCATATTGCCGCATAGCTGTACTGCGGTCTTCCCCTTTGTCCATTTGTTCAATTCATTCTCTTTACTTCCTTTCTTCCTTTGGTGTGTTCCCGGGAGCCCGGGCGTGCGCTTTAACTGCAAGGTTTGCAATTCTGAGACGTCAGTGCCTGTTGTTGCCGCCTGCACTTGTCTTAAAGATGTTTATTTCTTGTCTGTTCGCAGCATCTCCAAAAGGCACTGGCAAATCCACTGGGCCCCAAAGGCAAGACTAATGGGTTATATCTGTAAGTTAACAAGGGCGTTAATTGGACTCGCACCATTAGCTCAGTGAGTTTTACTGACTGATTTACAAATTTGTCAATCAACCTCATGACACTGTAAGTTATTTGAACCCCCCCCCCCCCTGCCAGTCCTGCCTCATAGTTTGATATTTTAAAAGTCGGTGTTCAGTTGTTCTGTTTTTGCAGCAGTGGAGGTCTCAAACTACAGGGGAACAGACCTTATCCACTAGCACCATCTACCGGATGTTTTTCAAACTGTTCCGTATTTAGTGATGATCATAGTTCTTTAACAGATCAGTCGCAATTTTTGCTGCGGCAATTTCCCGATGTTGCATAACTTTAAAGCAGCAGCGCCTCTGGCAGAACACGGCTGTTACTGTCGTTGCAGATGGAAAGGTGTTGCCGCTGTGCTGGCGCGTGTACACACCCCTCCCTGGAGCACGGGCTCAACCCGCGGACCTTCCGCGCTTTTTACAGGGGACGGTGCTCTTCTTAAACCCCAGTGACGAGTGAGTGATGTGTTTTTGGTTCTATTGCGTGAATCCTACACCTAGCACAAGAGATGGTACATTCCAAACCACCTTACTGGAGAGAGTACATATGTGCCAGTTACAGTGCTGCTTTGTCAAGTAGCTGTCAAGTCAACTCTAAAGTTAGTCTTACCTCTCGAAAAATTATAAAGTAGCCTCATAATCAGGATTCCTCCGTGCCAGTGGTAAAAGCAAGAGTTTGTATATAATAATTGAAGCTAGATTTCACTTTGCGAACCTCGATTCCTTGTTCATCTCCCTCTGAAACAACCACTGGAGGGCGCCAAAGCCGAACTCTTGCATTCACAGTTTCCGTGAAGGCACCACCAGTGGCGACTCCTCCGTATGGGTGGAGGAACGTCGACCACCCCAGTAGCAACCGTTGCGAACCCAAGGAAAGGATAATAAACCACGTTATTATCCTTTCCTTGTGAAAAGAGCGGGCCCTTGTGGGTTGACCTGGACTCCCCTCAGAGTGCATGTGTGTTTGCCCGGCCGTCTCGGGCCGGCCAAACACACATGCGCAATAGGCTGTCTCCCCGAAGCTCCTAGTCTGCTTGGAGTGCACCAGCCAATCGAGAGGCTGCACTGAGCAGTGTCAGGTTTGGTGCAGGGCAGGCTGGGAGACTGTCACTGGAACCTGCAGGAGAAGAGCAGCGTGATGGCCACAGCACGGGAAGGTAAGTGTATTTATTTATTTTTTAATTTTATTAATTCCCCCAAGCCCCGCTCCCCCCCCGCGCCGCCCCCTTTATAACCTGCGAGCTTCGACTGATAGCGTCCCCCAAACGCATGTACCTTTGCTCCGAGCAGTGTAATATTACACTTTTTGTTGAATTTGCTGCATTTTATATAGAGCCAACTCAACCCAAAGGTATTGCAGCGCTTTACATGCGCACCAGTTACAATACACAAGGAGTCATTCATTTTTTTTAAATAGAGACATGTTATTTATTGCTTTGCCCAGGATCACAGGATGTTGAGCCGATACCGTGACTCGAGCCCTGGTTCCCCAGCTGTAAAGTCGGCAGCTCTGCTCTTTACTCCACATCCTCTCCCTTGCTGCTATGATAGTTTCATAGCGTTGTCTTTGTAACATGTACATTTGCTGCAGCAAACAAGCTTCTCTTCGCTAAGGAGCGGACTGCAGGCCTCGAAAAATCATAAAAATGTTTCTAGACCTGCAGGTCGAGTAGTTTGAATAATCTACTCGACCTAACTGTAATGTACTTGACCCTGAAACGGGTCTCAAATTGTGTCATCCCAGGCAAATATTGTATTTTACAGTTACCTTTTTCTTCATTCTCACATATGAGTGCACCTTCAAATATGTGAGTTCAGCATTTCTGCTGTAAAAAAAATCCTCTTTTGTTTGATTAAATACACGAAACGTTTGATCCATGTATAATCTAACCCACATACGGGGTACACATGATCCATGCATGACTTGCCTCTTAGTTTACTAATAGCTTAGACATCAGGGCTGGAGTGTTTCTCAGTTTGTGTTTAAACACTCACTTTTAATAAATAAATTACTAAATCATGATGTTGTAGCGCACTGTCTTTTACAGACAGTAAATTTCCAAGAAATGTCCAAAAACCTTCCCACTTACTTGCAGCTTTACTGATGAAACTTTATAATTTATTAACAATAATCTGTGAAAATTGGGTTTCAGAAAACATTTATCATTTGCACATCACCAAGTAAAGTGTTCTGACTTTTTTTTCATCCTATTAAAATATTTTTTTCATCACACAGAAGTACAAAAATGGTCTTGCACAACTACTGATATATATTTTTTTATGTTTTTAAAGTTGACTTAGTTATATAAATGTTGTGTGCTAGGAAAAAGCTGGTACCAAAAGCCTTTCATTTCACATAGGTCAGACAGTTTACCTTACAAAATCCTGGAACTCTGCAGTCACAAGGAAAAGTATTTGCATTGCAAGAAGACAAACTGACTTTTGACCTCTGTCTCTGAACACTGAAGAAATGTGCCAAGAATAAGATTTAAATGCATCTTAATTGCTAATTCAGGTTCTGACTGAACAGAACACCTGTTCTTTGTCCACTCGCCAGAAGGTTTAAGTGGAATCTAAAAATAGCTCGACCTCATAAAATAAAACTCGCCAGTGCGAGTGGGCAAGTAGATTTTTCGAGCCCTGCACTGGAAGAGTTTACAGTCCTCTGTGGAGCACATGAGCACAGTGTGCCTGTAGAGCCAGCGGTGCTTCAAGACCAGAGCACCAGCGCAGGGAGAGTGCGGGGCTGGTTGATGCACCCAGAGTCGGCCTCTGCTAAGATAGCGCCCTAGGTGTGGGCGGAGAGAAACGTGGCACCCTAGGTGATGATGGTTAATTAAATGAGGGCCGCAGGGGGTTCCTTTTGTGTTTGTGTTTTGTGTTTAGTAGCTGGCTGAGCAGTGACTGGCCCCTAAACGCAAACATCCCGGACCACTCCCAGCTCACCCAAAGCTGATGGTGGTTTTGTTGATGTGTCAGCAGGGGTCAGAGGGTGAAGGGAGGGCAAAGAAGCCGGCTAAAGGAGTTAAAACATTGCAGTATCACAATGAAGAGCTAAAACCTCTTTAAACTGGCAAATCAGACAGAAACGAGCAGGCAGGTACCAGTCTGGAGCAGGATGAGAAGGGCGTTGCTGTTGGCACAACCTTAATGCACACAGCTCCATGTGCCCCTCTGAATATTGGCGCCCTGGGCCTGTGCTCAGGTCGCCCATGCTAAAGGCCAGTCCTGGATGCACCAAGGTAACGGACTTTGAATCCAGTGGGCGTGGAGCACCCCCAGGCAGAAATCCAGCCCTGCTAGCACCATGCACCTCGCATGAGGAGTCTTGGCTACCAGCCTTGATTTGTTGTGGCCAGCATCCGAAGGCGAGGGTCCTAAGACGTGATAAGAAAACACTTTTATAAAAATGAACTTTTACGACTAATGTTCTTAATGCAACTGTAGTAATCGTCAAATAAAACACCAGGACAGCCGCTGATTAAAGGTATGTGCAATTTTATACCTCTACTCCTAGAGCAGCCTTCCAAACCGAGGAAGCTGCCAGCTGACATCATCACAGTCAAATCCCAGCAGCTCTCCCAAGGCTCAGCGTCCCATGTTCCACCCCATGTACCAGCTACATAAGAGCCCCGTAGTCCAGTTGTAAGACTCTAACACTGACTTCTCTCCTCCACCAGTCTCGGCACTTACCGAGGCCTTCCCAGGAGTTCGGGTCTCACCCGGACTGCTATGTGGCCCCGTATATAGCAGCGGCAGGAGGGCAGAGGCTGGCAGTGCTTCCACGAAGGTGCTGTACTGAGCCCCTCACCTCCCGGTGTAAGCTGTAGTACATTGTAGGGACCCCTCTCCTCGAGGCTGCTGCAGGTCTGGGGCACAGGCCCATCCCTTCCAGTCCGGTGCTTGAGAGGAGCTCCAGGCCTGCGGCTGCGCTTACGTCATCACCGCTGCAGTGGACTCGGCTTGGGCCGCAGTGCAGGTATAAGCTGCAGTGTTACGCCGAACCCCCTTCTGCCAGGCTGCAGCACGGCTTGTGGCTTAGTTGCACTTTATGGGTGAAGTGCTAGTGAGATGATCCTAGGTGAGGTGAACCTTACCCCGGCATTCTTGACTTGTGCGCCTCAGGGTAAGGATAACCCCCTCACAACCTCGGTTCTGCGCTCCTCCACTGTGTGCTCTTGCCTTGGGCCTCAGTGAGCATACGTTTCCTCAGGAGGGATTGTGGCTTCTGAGGGCAGCTCAGAAGGCATAGTGAGGCACGCTTGTACCGAGGGGTTGGTATGGAGGAGGGGAGGCACACCTCTCTGTGTCTTCAACAAAGCCACCATCACAGCAGCTCCGCAGAAGATACTAATGAAATGCAAAAACAAAATGGTGGTGATGTGGGGAGTATTGTCTGCCGGACCACTAGTGTTTCCTAGTCAGTGCAAAAGTGAGTTTATGACTCAGAAAGAGCAGGTGAAACCGACCACCAGATCTTAACACGTATACCTGCTTAAGATTTGTGCAAAATCCATGATTACACTCTGGTTACTGGCAGAGGTGAAGGGTAGGACACGAGTTCAGAGAAAGAGACAGGAAGAAAGAGAGCGATTAGGTGGGGAGACAGCATGAATTTAGGTAAAATAGAGCGAATTCCCAGTCCCTAGGTGACCCATTGCCCTGTAAGGTGCATTTCTGCTGGAGCACCGAGGTGGGGTCTGATGTCAGAGACTGATTGGAGTTAGGCAGAAGTCCTAGGAACAGCCAGTAGCCGAGGTAAAGATTAAAGGAAGGCTTCAGAGGGAGATTTAATGTTAATGAGAGTAGATTAGTGCTGCTGGAAGTGGCTCAGTGGGACCTGTGCCAGGTGGACCTCAGAAACAAGTGCCCAGGTTGAGAGCTAAGATCCAAGGGAAGCATCAGTATCGAGCACAGAAAAGGGGGAGGAGGTAGAGAAAAGGGAGTGAGTCCCAGCATTTCTTGAGAGGTGGTAGGACAGGCTAAGGAGCGAGAAAGGCTTGGTGTAGTGCAGAGATGAGCCTCTGCAGAATGCATACAAAAGGCTGATACATTGCTGATTATTGCGGTAGGATATCTGTATTCGAATCCCTGCAGGGTCATCCCCAAACATTTTTTCCTTCCTCCTCTTCTTTTTCGGACATCATTTCTGCTGGCTTTAGGACTCTGCGCACTTTACCACTGCTAATCAGTGCTAAAGTGCGCATGCTCTCTCCCTTAAACATGGTAACATTGGATCATACCCAATTGGCATATCTGATCTGCACGTAAGTACCTAGTAAAGTGCACTACATGTGCCCACGGCCTTTCGGTTGAATGCTATTAGTGGGCCTGCAGCACTGGTTGTGCCACCCACATAAGAAGACCCTTAACCATGTCTCAGGCCTGCCATTGCAAGGCCTGTGGGTGCAGTTTCACTGCCACTTTGACTTGGCATTTAAAAGTACTTGCCAAACCAAACTCCCCTTTTTCTACATATAAGTGACCCCTAAGTTAGGCCCTAGGTAGGCCCTTAGGCAGGGTGCTATGTAGATAAAAGACAGGACATATACCTGTGTGTGTTATATGTCCTGAATTCATTTTCCACTATTGTAAGGCCTGCTCCTTTCATATGCTAGCAGTAGGGCTAACCTCATATACTGTGTGAGTGGTAGATTCTGACCAAAAAGGGGTAAACGGGTCATATTTAGTATGGCCAGAATGGTAATAGAAAATCCTGCTTATTAGTGAGGTTGGATTTTATATTACTATTTTAGAAATGCCACTTCTAGACAGTGAACATTTCTCTGCACTTAAAATCCATTAGTGCCTTACAGCTTGTCTCCAATCCACGTCTGGGCTGGGCTGGTTGACAGTTTCTGTGTGCATTTCACCCAGACAATCACAAACACAGGATACTCAGTCACACCTGCACTCATCTGCATGCTGAATGGCGCTTCCGGGGCTGGAAGGGAGGAGGGGCCTGACACTTATATTTCAAAAGCTAGTGGCTTGCCCTCACACAATGGACTGCCAAACCCCCTACTGGGACCCTGGCGACAGACCTGTACCGAAAGGGGACCTCGTGCTCTTCAAAATCACTATTTGAAGTATCCACCAATAGCATTTTTTGGTATATAAAATGTGTCCCTGACCCCACCAGATCAGATGCTTCTGGACCTGTACCTGCAACCTGTCAAGAGGAGCTGCCTGGCTGCCCAAAGGACTCACCTGGACTGCTTCGATGTGAAGGACTGCTGCCTTGCTGTTGCCCTGCTTGTAGGAGGCCGGCCTGGTTTGTAGTGGGTACCCTGGGTACTTACACCTTATACCAGGTCCAGTTATCCCTTATTAGTGAAATGTAGTAGTTTTCTAGCAGCTTAGGCTGATAGAGGTAGCTATAGCAGAGCAGCTTAGGCTGAACTAGGAGACATGCAAAGCTCCTGCAATACCACTTATAGTTACACAGTAGTCATACACAAGTAAAGACAATACTCAGTGTTACCAAACATAAAGGTAGTTTATTTGGGTGACACAAGTCCAAAAATATCTTACAGGCAATACTCCTTCTGGAGGTAAGTATTATACACAATATATACACTAGACACAAAAATAAGGTAAGTAATTAGACATAGAATAGTGCAAACAATAGGAAACGCTATAGAAATCAATGAGAGAAAATAGCTCTAGGGGCAACGCAAACCATATACTAAGAAAGTGGAATGCAAATCACAAATTCCCCCCTAGACAGGTGTAGTTTGTAGAGAATCGCTGGGAGAGTACGAAAACCACAAAGGTGAGTAAAGTACCCCACCCCAGAGCCCAGGAAAGTAGGAGTAAAGTACTGCAAGTTTCCTTAGCACACACACCAAGTCATGATTAGAGTTATTGCAAGAGCCAAGCAAGACTGCAAACAACAAATGGTGGATTCCTGGACCTGAAGATCTGCAAAGAGAGGAGACCAAGTCCAGAAGTCGGAAGAAGTTCCAGGAAGGAGAGGAGCCCCTGCCAACCTAGAAGAGGTTGCAAAAGAAGAGTCCCCGGTTGGACGAAAACTGCAGAAATGCACCAAAGGAAGATGGCTGCGGGTTCCTGCATGATGCAATGGATGTCCCATGAAGAGATGTTGGATGCAGGCGAGTTTCGGCACTGGATTCGCCTTGGTTCAAGCAAAGTCGCGTTTTGCGTCAAAGTGGTGCTGCCTGGACCCAGCAGGGACCTGGGGGCCTCAACTCGGGCTGAGGAGGCAGAGGGGGCTCTTAACACTGGAGGGAACACACAGATGACCAGGCAGCACCCATGGAGGTCCCAGGACACTGGGAAAAAGAAGGTGCAAATTGGGGTTGGTGCAGCACTACAAAATAAGGACCCACGCCACCAGAGGTCAACTCAGCGAGTTGAGCTTCCCAGGATAGAGTGCTGGGGCACAGAGGCCCCAAGAGGTGAAGACGACAGACACTGTCATTGTGTAACTGGATGGGTAGCTGGTTTATATGTGCTCAGCTGAAGGTTGTATGGGTTCCAGGGCACAGACACTGTCATCGTGTAACTGGAGGGGTAGCTGGTTTATAGGTGCTCAGCTGAAAGTTTTACAGGGCACAAGGCACAGAAACAGTCAATGTGTAACTGGAGGGATAGCTAGTTTATAAGTCAGCAGAAGAGTGTACAGGATCCAAGGCACAGACACAGTCAACGAGTAACTGAAGGGGTAGCTGGTTTATAAGTCATTAGAGGTTGTACAGGGTCCAAGGCACATACTTTTCAACGTATAACTGGATGGGTAGCTGGTTTATAAGTGCTCAGCTAAAGGTTGTACAGGGTCCAAATAGTGCACAGAGGCCCTAGGAGGTGAAGATGACATGGTGCACAGGGGTACTGTCGCTAACGGGGAAGGCAAGCTCTTACCTTCTCCAAATTTGGACAGCAGGACCTTAGGACAGTCTGTGTCGAAGCAGTTCACCATCTGTGTTCCAAGGAAGATGCTCATCGGGAGTCCAAGAGACCCGGTCATTGACTTAGAAGGTGCCTGCAAGAGCAAGGAAGTGACTCTGTCACTCCATGGGAGATTTCTTCTGTCCACCTGGTGCAGGGTGAAGACAGGGAGCCCCAAGAGCGTGTACACCATGGAAACTGTTGCAGTTGCTGGCTGGAGCTGAAGTTGCAGAGGAAAAGTAGCCCTTCTGGGTACTTTTGTTGCTGTTACAGCGGTTCCTGGAGCAGTCTGCGGTCGATCCGAGGTCAGAGGATGAAGTAGTAGTTGCAGTGGATTCCTGCTCGAAACTTGCAAGTAGAATCTGAAGAGAAACCCAAAGAGAGACCCTAAATAGCCCTGAGAGGGGGATTGGCTGCCTTATCAGGTATGGACCTATCAGGAGGGGTCTCTGATGTCACCTGCTGGCACTGGCCATTCGGAGGCCTCCAGAGTGTCCCCACACCTTGGAAAACAAGATGGCCGAAGTCTAGGACACACTGGAGGAGCTCTGGGCACCACCCCCGGGGTGGTGATGGACAGGGGAGTGGTTCCTCCTCTTTTCTTTGTCGAGTTTCAGGCCAGAGCAGGGACTAGGGATTGGCTTATGCAAGGAGGGCACCATCTGTGCCCTTCACAGCATTTCCAGAGGCTGGAGGAGGCTACCCCTCCCCAGCCTGTAACACCTATTTCCAAAGGGGGAGGGTGTAACACTCTGCTCCCAAAGGAAATGCTTTGTTCTGCCTTCCTGGGACTGAGCTGCTCAGACCCCAGGAGGGCAGAACCCTGCCTGTGAGGTGGCAGCAGCTGTAGCTGCAGTGCAAGCCTCAGAGAGCTGGTTTGGCAGTACTGGGGGTCCATGGTGGAGCCCCCAGGATGCATGGAATTGGCTCCCCAATACCAAATTCGGAATGGCGGGACAATTACATGATCCTAGACACCTTACATGGCCATATTCGGGGTTACCATTGTGATGCTACATATAGGTATTGACCTATATGTAGTGCACACGTGTAATGGCGTCCCAGCACTCACAAAGTCTGGGGAATCAGCCCAGGACTGAGTAGGGGCACCTTTGCTAGTGCAAGTGTGCCCTCACACTTAGTAACTTTGCACCTAGCCTTCAGTAAATGAAGGTTAGACATATAGGTGACTTATAAGTTACTTAAGTGCAGTGAAAATGGCTGTGAAATAACTATTTAACGCAGGCTGCAGTGGCAGTCCTGTGAAAGGGTTTGTCTGAGCTCCTTATGGGTATCAAAAGAAATGCTGCAGCCCATAAGGATCTCCTGGAACCCCAATGCCCTGGGTTCCTAGGTAACATATACTAGGGACTTTTAAGGGGGGCCCGGTGTGCCAGTTGAAATTGGTAAATGAAGTCACTAGCCTATAGTGACAAATTTAAGAGGAGAGAGAGCATAAGCGCACTGAGGTTCTGATTAGCAGAGCCTCAGTGGTACAGTTAAGCACTATTCACAACACACACATTAGGCCACAAACTATGAGCACTGGGGTCCTGACCAGCAGGATCCCAGTGAGACAGGCAAAAACATAGTGACATACATGTAAAAATGGGGGTAACATGCCAAGAAAGATGGTACTTTCCTACACTGCTGCCCTCTGACCTTGCTGAGAAGTGCTCTCCAAAGGCTTGAATTGAGCGTGCCTCCTGTTTCTGAAGTCTCAGGGCCAAAAACACTTCATCTCTTCAAGGAAACTCCTTTTGTGCTGAAAATCGATGCACAGCCTGCCGGAAACTACGCACAGCGTGCTCTGCGACAAGAAAATTGCTGCACAGCTGAACCGGAACGACGCACCCAGACTTCCTGAGGGAAGATCAACGCAGCACCTGCATTGCAACTTGAAATTCGATGCATGGCCGTACCCGATCAATGCACATCTAAGCCAGAACGACGCAGCCAGACTTCCTGAGTGAAGAACTGATGCAGCGCTTGCTGTGCGACAGAAAATTCAACATATTGCCTACCGGAAAGACGCAACGCCTGTGACTTCTTTCTGCATGTCCTGTTTTTTTTTCCCTGCATCGTCCCTTGGTGCCAAAAGATCCTTGCATCGCACTGAGGACCCAAGACTGCGCACCAGAAATCGACGGAAAGCCTCTTGCAGTGTGGAAAGATACGACTCATCATCTGTGCTACACCAGAAATCCCGATGTACACCTTATTTTTTCCACACCTCTCCTCTGCGGCCTCCGTGCATGTAATTTTGACGTAACCCAGGTACTTTGTGCAAACAAGAGACAGCTGTTGATTTCTAAGATTATGACTCTTTTTAAACTTGCAAATGTGATATCTCAATTTTTGCTTATTTAATCTTGATCGTTTTGACCTTTTAATTAAACCAGATAAATATTTTATAGTTTTCTAAACCTGTGTTGTGTATTTTGAGGTGATTTCACGGTGTTATTGCATGATTTATTGCACAAATACTTTACACATTGCCTTCTAAGTGAAGCCTGGCTGCTCAGTGCCGAGCTACCAGAGGATGGGCACAGGATAATTTGGACTGTGTCACTTACCCTGACTAGGATTGTGGTCCCTATTTGGACAAAGGTGAATACCTCCTCCAACTAGATACCCCATTTCTAACAGTTTATAAGTGTTCAGCTGGAGGTTGTACAGGGTCCAAGGCACAGACACTGTTAACGTATAACTGGAAGGGTACCTGGTTTATAAGTGCTCAGCTGAAGAGTGTACAGGGTCCAAGGCACAGAAACAGTCAACATGTAACTGGAGGGGTGCCTGGTTTAAAACGGCTCAGCTGAAGGTTGTACCGGGTCCAAGGCACAGACACAGCGTGTAACTGGAGGGGTAGCTCGTTCATAGGTGCTCAACTGAAGGTCGTACCTAATTCAAGGCGCACACATTGTCAATGTGTAACTGGTGGGGTATCTGGTTTATAAGTCAGCAGAAGGTTGTACAGGGTCTAAGGCACAGGCACAGTCAACATGTAACTGGAGGGGTAGCTGGTTTATAAGTGCTCAGCGGAAGAGTGTGCAGGGTCCAAGGCACAGACACTGTCGTCGTGTAACTGGATGGGTAGATGGTTTATATGTGCTCAGCTGTAGGTTGTACGTAGTCCAAGGCACAGACACAGTCAACGTGTAACTGGAGGGGTAGCTGGTTTATAAGTCATTAGAGGTTGTACAGGGTCCAAGGCAAAGACTTTTCAATGTGTAACTGGATGGGTAGCTGGTTTATAAGTACTCAGCTGAAGGTTGTACAGGGTCCAAGGCACAGACACAGTCAAAATGTAACTGGAGGGGTAGCTGGTTTATAAGTGCTGAGCTGAAGGTTGTACAGGGTCCAAGGCACAGTCAACGTGTAACCGGAGCGGTAGCTAATGTAAGAGAGCAAAAGTGGACTGTTCACCACATCATAAGTAGTGTTCTTTAAAGGGGTGTGTCAACAGCTCTTTCCTAAACTGGAGCAGGGTAGAGGCATTCCTAATGGATATGAGGATGTGTGTATCCTCAAACAATTATGTCTCCACGAAGTAAAATCTGCCATAAAGCATTATAATTCATAAGTATTGAGTAAGAAACACCCCAGTGTTGTGTACTTATGGGAAAAAAGTGTTAAGTAGAAAATATATATATATATATATAGTGTTTTTAATGGATGCTTAACATAGCTTATTGCATTTCTTCTCTAGCAGAGACTGAACCCAGACCGGAGCTTTCCTAAAGGTAAGCCCTCTCTTCTGTCCCTTTGTGCTGCTATTTTCTCCTGTTTACATTTTCCAGACTGTGATTTTTCTCTGTTGCTCCTAGTTGTCCATTGCAGGTCACAGTGACTGCGACCTGAGTCAGGCTTTTCAGCAGTCTCAGGCCAAAGCCACCTGTATTAACCCCTTCGCTGCCAGGCCTTTTCCCCCTCCTGTGCCGGGCCTTTTTTTGCCTATTTGGGGCAGTTCGCGCTTAGGCCCTCATAACTTTTTGTCCACATAAGCTAACCAAGCCAAATTTGCGTCCTTTTTTTCCAACATCCTAGGGATTCTAGAGGTACCCAGACTTTGTGGGTTCCCTTGAAGGAGGCCAAGAAATTGGCCAAAATACAGTGAAAATTTCGTTTTTTTCAAAAAAATTGGAAAAAGTGGCTGCAGAAGAAGGCTTGTGGTTTTTCCCCTGAAAATGGCATCAACAAAGGGTTTGCGGTGCTAAACTCAGCAGCTTCCCAGCTTTCAGGAACAGGCAGACTTGAATCAGAAAACCCAATTTTTCAACACAATTTTGGCATTTTACTGGGGCATACCCCATTTGTGCAATTTTTTGTGCTTTCAGCCTCCTTCCAGTCAGTGACAGGAATGGTCATGAAACCAATGCTGGATCCCAGAAACCTAAACATTTCTGAAAAGTAGACAAAATTCTGAATTCAGCAAGGGGTCATTTGTGTAGATCCTACAAGGGTTTCCTACAGAAAATAACAGCTGAAAAAGAAAAATATTGAAATTGAGGTGAAAAAAACATCAATTTTTCTCTACGTTTTACTCTGTAACTTTTCCCTGCAATGTCAGATTATCGAAAGCAATATACCGTTACGTCTGCTGGACTCCTCTGGTTGCGGGGATATATAGGGCTTGTAGGTTCATCAAGAACCCGAGGAACCCAGAGCCAATAAATGAGCTGCACCCTGCAGTGCGTTTTCATTCTATACCGGGTATACAGCAATTCATTTGCTGAAATATAAGGAGTAAAAAATTGCTATCAAGAAAACCTTTGCATTTCCAAAAAGGGCACAAGATAAGGTGTTGAGGAGCAGTGGTTATTTGCACATCTCTGAATTCCGGGGTGACCATAGTAGCACGTGAATTACAGGGAATTTCTCAAATAGATGTCTTTTTTACACACACTCCTATATTTGGAAGGAAAAAATTTAGAGAAAGACAAGGGGCAATAGTACTTGTTTTGCTAATCTATGTTCCCCCAAGTCTCCCGATAAAAATGGTACCTCACTTGTGTGGGTAGGCCTAGCACCCGCGACAGGATATGCCCCAAAACACAACATGGACACATCACAGAAAACAGAGCTGTTTTTAGCAAAGTGACTACCTGTAGATTTTGGCCTCTAGCTCAGCCGCCACCTAGGGAAACCTACCAAACCTGTGCATTTCTGAAAACTAGAGACCTAGGGGAATCCAAGGAGGGGTGACTTGTGTGGCTCGGACCAGGTTCTGTTACCCAGAATCCTTTGCAAACCTCAAAATTTGGCTAAAAAAACACATGTTCCTCACATTTCTGTGGCAGAAAGTTATGGAATCTGAGAGGAGCCACAAATTTCCTTCCACCCAGCGTTCCCCCACGTCTCCCGATAAAAATGATACCTCACTTGTGTGGGTAGGCCTAGCACCCGCGACAGGATATGCCCCAAAACACAACGTGGACACATCACAGAAAACAGAGCTGTTTTTAGCAAAGTGACTACCTGTAGATTTTGGCCTCTAGCTCAGCCGCCACCTAGGGAAACCTACCAAACCTGTGCATTTCTGAAAACTAGAGACCTAGGGGAATCCAAGGAGGGGTGACTTGTGTGGCTCGGACCAGGTTCTGTTACCCAGAATCCTTTGCAAACCTCAAAATTTGGCTAAAAAAACACATGTTCCTCACATTTCTGTGGCAGAAAGTTCTGGAATCTGAGAGGAGCCACAAATTTCCTTCCACCCAGCGTTCCCCCACGTCTCCCGATAAAAATGATACCTCACTTGTGTGGGTAGGCCTAGCGCCCGCGACAGGATATACCCCAAAACACAACGTGGACATATCACAGAAAACAGAGCTGTTTTTAGCAAAGTGACTACCTGTAGATTTTGGCCTCTAGCTCAGCCGCCACCTAGGGAAACCTACCAAACCTGGGCATTTCTGAAAACTAGAGACCTAGGGGAATCCAAGGAGGGGTGACTTGCGGGGCTCGGACCAGGTTCTGTTACCCAGAATCCTTTGCAAACCTCAAAATTTCGCTAAAAAAACACATGTTCCTCACATTTCTGTGGCAGAAAGTTCTGGAATCTGAGAGGAGCCACAAATTTCCTTCCACCCAGCGTTCCCCCACGTCTCCCGATAAAAATGATACCTCACTTGTGTGGGTAGGCCTAGCGCCCGCGACAGGATATGCCCCAAAACACAACGTGGACATATCACAGAAAACAGAGCTGTTTTTAGCAAAGTGACTACCTGTAGATTTTGGCCTCTAGCTCAGCCGCCACCTAGGGAAACCTACCAAACCTGTGCATTTCTGAAAACTAGAGACCTAGGGGAATCCAAGGAGGGGTGACTTGCGGGGCTCGGACCAGGTTCTGTTACCCAGAATCCTTTGCAAACCTCAAAATTTGGCTAAAAAAACACATGTTCCTCACATTTCTGTGGCAGAAAGTTCTGGAATCTGAGAGGAGCCACAAATTTCCTTCCACCCAGCGTTCCCCCATGTCTCCCGATAAAAATGATACCTCACTTGTGTGGGTAGGCCTAGCGCCCGCGACAGGATATGCCCCAAAACACAACGTGGACATATCACAGAAAACAGAGCTGTTTTTAGCAAAGTGACTACCTGTAGATTTTGGCCTCTAGCTCAGCCGCCACCTAGGGAAACCTACCAAACCTGTGCATTTCTGAAAACTAGAGACCTAGGGGAATCCAAGGAGGGGTGACTTGCGGGGCTCGGACCAGGTTCTGTTACCCAGAATCCTTTGCAAACCTCAAAATTTGGCTAAAAAAACACATGTTCCTCACATTTCTGTGGCAGAAAGTTCTGGAATCTGAGAGGAGCCACAAATTTCCTTCCACCCAGCGTTCCCCCACGTCTCCCGATAAAAATGATACCTCACTTGTGTGGGTAGGCCTAGCGCCCGCGACAGGATATGCCCCAAAACACAACGTGGACATATCACAGAAAACAGAGCTGTTTTTAGCAAAGTGACTACCTGTAGATTTTGGCCTCTAGCTCAGCCGGCACCTAGGGAAACCTACCAAACCTGTACATTTCTGAAAACTAGAGACCTAGGGGAATCCAAGGAGGGGTGACTTGTGTGGCTCGGACCAGGTTCTGTTACCCAGAATCCTTTGCAAACCTCAAAATTTGGCTAAAAAAACACATGTCCCTCACATTTCTGTGTCACTTGCGTGGGTAGGCCTAGCGCCGGCGACAGGAAACACCCCAAAGCGCAACGTGGACACATCCTAAATTTTGGAAAAAAACAGAGGTGTTTTTTGCGAAGTGCCTACCTGTAGATTTTGGCCTCTAGCTCAGCCGGCACCTAGGGAAACCTACCAAACCTGTGCATTTCTGAAAACTAGAGACCTAGGGGAATCCAAGGAGGGGTGACTTGCGGGGCTCGGACCAGGTTCTGTTACCCAGAATCCTTTGCAAACCTCAAAATTTGGCTAAAAAAACACATGTCCCTCACATTTCTGTGGCAGAAAGTTCTGGAATCTGAGAGGAGCTACAAATTTCCTTCCACCCAGCGTTCCCCCAAGTCTCCCGATAAAAATGATACCTCACTTGCGTGGGTAGGCCTAGCGCCGGCGACAGGAAACACCCCAAAGCGCAACGTGGACACATCCTAAATTTTGGAAAAAAACAGAGGTGTTTTTTGCGAAGTGCCTACCTGTAGATTTTGGCCTCTAGCTCAGCCGGCACCTAAGGAAACCTACCAAACCTGTGCATTTCTGAAAACTAGAGACCTAGGGGAATCCAAGGAGGGGTGACTTGCGGGGCTCGGACCAGGTTCTGTTACCCAGAATCCTTTGCAAACCTCAAAATTTGGCTAAAAATACACATGTTACTCACATTTCTGTGGCAGAAAGTTCTGGAATCTGAGAGGAGCCACAAATTTCCTTCTACCCAGCGTTCCCCCAAGTCTCCCGATAAAAATGATACCTCACTTGTGTGGGTAGGCCTAGCACCCGCGACAGGATATGCCCCAAAACACAACGTGGACACATCACAGAAAACAGAGCTGTTTTTAGCAAAGTGACTACGAAAGGAAAGGGCCCAAAACACAACGTGGACACATCACATTTTTTTATAAAAAGCAGTGCCTACCTGTGGATTTTGGCCTGTAGCTCAGCCGACACCTGAGGAAACCTAGCAAACCAGTGCATTTTTGAAAACTAGAAACCCAGGGGAATCCAAGATGGGGTGACTTGCGGGGCTCTGACCAGGTTATGTTACCCAAAATCCTTTGCAAACATCAAAATTTGGCCCAAAAAACACTTTTTCCTCTCATTTCGGTGACAGAAAGTTCTGGAATCTGAGAGGAGCCACAAATTTCCTTCTACCCAGCGTTCCCCTAAGTCTCTCGATAAAAATGGTACATCACTTCTGTGGGTAGGCCTAGCGCCCACAAAAGGAAATGGCCCAAAACACAACGTGGACACAACATATTTTTTCACAGAAAACAGAGGTGTTTTTTGCAAGGTGCCTACCTATGGTGTTTGGCCTGTAGCTCAGCCGGCCCCAGGGGGGGGGGGCAGAAATGCCCTAAAATAAATTTGCCCCCCCAACCCCCACCCTCCCCCGCCGGAAGCGACCCTTGCCTACGGGGTCGCTCCCCCTGCGTGACATTGGCACCAAAAAACAAATCCCCGGTGCCTAGTGGTTTCTGCCCCCTTGGGGGCAGGTTGACCTAAACTCAGCCAATCTGCCCCCAAGGGGGGCAGAAATGGCCTAAATACAATTTGTCCCCCAGGGGAGCGACTTTTGCCTGATGGGTCGCTCCCCATCTCTAAAAAAAAAAAACAAAGGAAAAAAAAAAGAAAAAAAAGAAAAATTCCCCTGGCGCCTAGAGGTTTCTGCCCCCCCCCCCCCCCCCCGGAGGCAGTTCGGCCTAATAATAGGCCGATCTGTCCCCCGGGGGGCAGAAATGGCCTAAAATAAATTTGCCCCCCCAACCCCCACCACCCCCCCGGGAGCGACCCTTGCCTACGGGGTCGCTCCCCCTGCGTGACATTGGCGCCAAAAAACAAATCCCCGGTGCCTAGTGGTTTCTGCCCCCTTGGGGGCAGATTGACCTAAAATTTGCCAATCTGCCCCCAGGGGGGCAGAAATGGTCTAAATACAATTTGCCCCCCCAGGGGAGCGACCCTTGCCTGATGGGTCGCTCCCCATCTCTAAAAAAAGAAACAACAAAAAAAAAAAAACACAAAAAAAAAATTGCCCTGGTGCCTAGAGTGTTCTGCCCCCCCCCCCCCCCCCAGGGGCAGTTCGGCCTAATAATAGGCCGATCTGTCCCCCGGGGGGGCAGAAATGGCCTAAAATAAATTTGCCCCCCCAACCCCCATCCCCCCCCCCCGGGAGCGACCCTTGCCTACTGGGTCGCTCCCCCTGCGTGACATTGGCGCCAAAAAACAAATCCCCGGTGCCTAGTGGTTTCTGCCCCCTTGGGGGCAGATTGACCTAAAATTGGCCAATCTGCCCCCAGGGGGGCAGAAATGGTCTAAATACAATTTGCCCCCCCAGGGGAGCGACCCTTGCCTGATGGGTCGCTCCCCATCTCTAAAAAAAGAAACAACAACAAAAAAAACACACAAAAAAAAAATTGCCCTGGTGCCTAGAGTGTTCTGCCCCCCCCCCCCCGGGGGCAGTTCGGCCTAATAATAGGCCGATCTGTCCCCCGGGGGGGGCAGAAATGGCCTAAAATAAATTTGCCCCCCCAACCCCCATCCCCCCCCCGGGAGCGACCCTTGCCTACGGGGTCGCTCCCCCTGCGTGACATTGGCGCCAAAAAACAAATCCCCGGTGCCTAGTGGTTTCTGCCCCCTTGGGGGCAGATTGACCTAAAATTGGCCAATCTGCCCCCAGGGGGGCAGAAATGGTCTAAATACAATTTGCCCCCCCAGGGGAGCGACCCTTGCCTGATGGGTCGCTCCCCATCTCTAAAAAAAGAAACAACAAAAAAAAAAACACACAACAAAAAAAATTGCCCTGGTGCCTAGAGTGTTCTGCCCCCCCCGGGGGGCAGTTCGGCCTAATAATAGGCCGATCTGTCCCCCGGGGGGGCAGAAATGGCCTAAAATAAATTTGCCCCCCCAACCCCCACCCCCCCCCCCCCGGGAGCGACCCTTGCCTACGGGGTCGCTCCCCCTGCGTGACATTGGCGCTAAAAAACAAATCCCCAGTGCCTAGTGGTTTCTGCCCCCTTGGGGGCAGATTGACCTAAAATTGGCCAATCTGCCCCCAGGGGGGCAGAAATGGTCTAAATACAATTTGCCCCCCCCAGGGGAGCGACCCTTGCCTGATGGGTCGCTCCCCATCTCTAAAAAAAGAAACAACAAAAAAAAAAAACACAAAAAAAAAATTGCCCTGGCGCCTAGAGTGTTCTGCCCCCCCCCCGGGGGCAGTTCGGCCTAATAATAGGCCGATCTGTCCCCCGGGGGGGCAGAAATGGCCTAAAATAAATTTGCCCCCCCAACCTCCACCCCCCCCCGGGAGCGACCCTTGCCTACGTGGTCGCTCCCCCTGCGTGACATTGGTGCCAAAAAACAAATCCCCGGTGCCTAGTGGTTTCTGCCCCCTAGGGGGCAGATTGACCTAAAATTGGCCAATCTGCCCCCAGGGGGGCAGAAATGGTCTAAATACAATTTGCCCCCCCCAGGGGAGCGACCCTTGCCTGATGGGTCGCTCCCCATCTCTAAAAAAAGAAACAACAAAAAAAAAACACAAAAAAAAATTGCCCTGGCGCCTAGAGTGTTCTGCCCCCCCCGGGGGCAGTTCGGCCTAAAAATAGGCCGATCTGTCCCCCGGGGGGGCAGAAATGGCCTAAAATAAATTTGCCCCCCCAACCCCCACACCCCCCCCCCCGGGAGCGACCCTTGCCTACGGGGTCGCTCCCCCTGCGTGACATTGGCGCCAAAAAACAAATCCCCGGTGCCTTGTGGTTTCTGCCCCCTTGGGGGCAGATTGACCTAAAATTGGCCAATCTGCCCCCAGGGGGGCAGAAATGGTCTAAATACAATTTGCCCCCCCAGGGGAGCGACCCTTGCCTGATGGGTCGCTCCCCATCTCTAAAAAAAGAAACAACAAAAAAAAAAACACACAAAAAAAAAATTGCCCTGGTGCCTAGAGTGTTCAGCCCCCCCGGGGGGCAGTTCGGCCTAATAATAGGCCGATCTGTCCCCCGGGGGGGCAGAAATGGCCTAAAATAAATTTGCCCCCCCAACCCCCACCCCCCCCCCCCCCCCCGGGAGCGACCCTTGCCTACGGGGTCGCTCCCCCTGCGTGACATTGGCGCTAAAAAACAAATTCCCGGTGCCTAGTGGTTTCTGCCCCCTTGGGGGCAGATTGACCTAAAATTGGCCAATCTGCCCCCAGGGGGGCAGAAATGGTCTAAATACAATTTGCCCCCCCAGGGGAGCGACCCTTGCCTGATGGGTCGCTCCCCATCTCTAAAAAAAGAAACAACAAAAAAAAAAACACAAAAAAAAAATTGCCCTGGCGCCTAGAGTGTTCTGCCCCCCCCCGGGGGCAGTTCGGCCTAAAAATAGGCCGATCTGTCCCCCGGGGGGGCAGAAATGGCCTAAAATAAATTTGCCCCCCCAACCCCCACACCCCCCCCCCCCGGGAGCGACCCTTGCCTACGGGGTCGCTCCCCCTGCGTGACATTAGCGCCAAAAAACAAATCCCCGGTGCCTTGTGGTTTCTGCCCCCTTGGGGGCAGATTGACCCAAAATTGGCCAATCTGCCCCCAGGGGGGCAGAAATGGTCTAAATACAATTTGCCCCCCCAGGGGAGCGACCCTTGCCTGATGGGTCGCTCCCCATCTCTAAAAAAAAGAAACAACAAAAAAAAAAAAAATTTGCCCTGGCGCCTACAGTGTTCTGCCCCCCCCCCCGGGGGCAGTTCGGCCTAAAAATAGGCCGATCTGTCCCCCGGGGGGGCAGAAATGGCCTAAAATAAATTTGCCCCCCCAACCCCCACACCCCCCCCCCCGGGAGCGACCCTTGCCTACGGGGTCGCTCCCCCTGCGTGACATTGGCGCCAAAAAACAAATCCCCGGTGCCTTGTGGTTTCTGCCCCCTTGGGGGCAGATTGACCTAAAATTGGCCAATCTGCCCCCAGGGGGGCAGAAATGGTCTAAATACAATTTGCCCCCCCAGGGGAGCGACCCTTGCCTGATGGGTCGCTCCCCATCTCTAAAAAAAGAAACAACAAAAAAAAAAAACACAAAAAAAAAATTGCCCTGGCGCCTAGAGTGTTCTGCCCCCCCCCCCCGGGGGCAGTTCGGCCTAATAATAGGCCGATCTGTCCCCCGGGGGGGCAGAAATGGCCTAAAATAAATTTGCCCCACCCACCCCCCCCCCCCCGGGAGCGACCCTTGCCTACGGGGTCGCTCCCCCTGCGTGACATTGGCGCCAAAAAACAAATCCCCGGTGCCTAGTGGTTTCTGCCCCCTTGGGGGCAGATTTAGCTAAAATCGGCCAATCTGCCCCCAGGGGGGCAGAAATGGTCTAAATACAATTTGCCCCCCAGGGGAGCGACCCTTGCCTGATGGGTCGCTCCCCATCTCTAAAAAAAAAAAAAAAAAGAACAAAAAAAAATAACACAAAAAAAAAATTTGCCCTGGCGCCTAGAGGTTTCTTCCCCCCCTGGGGGAAGATCGGCCTAATAATAGGCCGATCTGCCCCCAGGGGGGGCAGAAAAGGCCTTCCCAAAAAATTGCCCCCCCTGGGAGCGACCCTTGCCAAAGGGGTCGCTTTGTTGCGTGACATTCGCGCGCAAAAACAAACTCCCTGGTGTCTAATGGTTTCTGCCCCCCTTGGGGGCAGATTGGCCTTATCAAAATAGGCCAATCTGCCCCCAAGGGGGGCAGAAATGGCCTAAATATATATTGCCCCGTAGGGGAGCGACCCTTGCCTAAGGGATCGCTCCCCACCTAAAAAAAAAGAATTCATCACAAAAAAAAAAAAAAAAAAAAAAAATTGTCCCTGGTGCCTAGAGGTTTCTGCCCCCCCTGGGGGCAGATCGGCCTAATAATAGGCCAATCTGCCCCCAGGGGGGGCAGAAAAGGCCTTCCTAAAAAAATGCCCCCCTGGGAGCGACCCTTGCCCAAGGGGTCGCTCCCTTTTGCCAATTTCAAGAAAAAAAAAAAAATCCCTGGTGTCTAGTGGGGTTTCAAAAGCCGGATTGCAAGCAATCCGGCTTTTGAAACCTGTGAGAGACTTCAAAGGGAAGGAAATACATTTCCTTCCCTTTGAAGCCTCTCGGGGCCTCCCCCATGGGATTGAAAAAGAAATGCAAAAGCATTTCTTTTTCAATCGCGCTGGAAGCTCTGCTTCCAGCGCGATGGGGGAGACCCTGTGACTAATCAGCGCGCGCTCGCGCGCTGACGTCACAGGGGGGGTTGGGGGGGGTCGGGGGTGGGAGGGGAAGGGCTTCCCCTTCCATCCCTGACTTGGGGGGGGGGTGGGGGGGAACCCCACAGAGGGAGCGAGAGCGCTCCCTCTGGGCTGTGTGCCGAGGACGTAGTGGTTACGTCCTCGGCACAGCAGCACTGTGCCGCAGGACGTAACCACTACGTCCGCGGCACAGAAGGGGTTAAAGTGATTCTTCGCTGCGGACGGGCAGACAGCGGGCCCCTATGGCATCTGCCTGAGGGTCCTAGTGCCGCCACTTAGTAGGTGCTGTTACATCCAGGTCACCTCCCATATCTTCAAGGTTACTATGTAAGGTAATTGTAGGTGAACAAGGAGAACATGAGGCTTGTTCAACTGAATATAAACATGGAGCCTGCGGGGCATGAGTGTGACATGGCCAAGGAATAGTGAGTTGAGAAGTAAATGCCCTGTCCCCTTGCAGTCTGACACCAAAAGCACAAGTGGGTTACCCAGAAATCTGCCAAATCCTGGACTTCTCTACCCCACCCAGATATGTTAACCACCTTTCAGCACCACACTCCTCTCTCCTCTGCTCAGTGCTTATGATGGAAGCCAAATATATTGAGTGTAACAACAGAATGTGCTATTGTATAAACTTGGTAACTACTGCTGAATAGCTGAAGCTCAGGAACAAGACTGCAAAAAACCTTTCCACCTGATGTGCTTTGTGAAACAGTAGATTACTTGGCTTTCCAGTGCTCTCTGTTTGGCACATTCCATGTTTACTAAATTTAGACACGAAAAAGGAAGTAAGGTCCATCATGAGCACAAACGTTTTCCGGCTGATACTGGACTTATCTTTATAAAATGAATACATTTGTGTAAACAACCGAGAATAATTAACTTTGTTCCTTTTTCTCTTTTGTCTTCTGGTAGAGCCACTGTTTGAGAAACTGAGTGTCAACAAGGGTTACTTTAATGACTCATTGGACAGACCGTGGGAATTCTGCACCACCTGTGCTGATAGTGCACACAGCAGTATGTCGCTGAAAGACTTGGCAGCTATCAACAACCAGCTCGCTTCTCAAGCCAAGGTACATACACAAGGTCAAAAGATAAAGGTGCAGAAGCTGTGAAATTAATGCAGTTCAAAGTGGTAGCCTTCCTTTCTTTTGTTCTGAAAGTTTAACATAGCTGTCCTTTCCGGAGACATTGGGGGTCGTTATGAGTGTGGCGGTATATAAACCGCCACACTCATGGTAGGTGGTAGTGGTCTGGACCACTGCAAATGCGGCAGTCCAACTGCCACATTACAACCCTGACCGCCAGCTCCACCAGGATCTCGGATCCTGATGGTCTAGAGGTGATGGCGGTCCTAATCCGCCAGGGCAGTGCTGCAAGCAGCACTGTCCTGGGAATTACAATCCTGTTCTCCTCCAGTGGTACCCCGCCATGAAAAGGCTTGCAGAGAACAGGTGCAGGGGCTGCCAGACTAGCACCTTCGCAATGTTCACTGTCTGCTTTGCAGACAGTAAACATTGCAAGGATGCTGGTGTACTCTGTCGGTGACAGCATTGCCGCCGGCTCGATTCCGAAAGTTATTTTTCTGCCCGCTGACTTAGCGGGAAATCCATAATAGTTCAGGCGGGGAAATCGCCACGTAGGCAGTGGCCACCCTGTCGCAAGTTTGGCAGACTGAGTTTTCCATCTGCCAAACTCAAAATGACCCCCATTGTTTGTATGTTTATTTGAGTTGCCTTGTGCTTTTTTTGTTACTGCAAAAGGGCTGTGACTAAGACCTATCTGAATCCCTGCATTTTATTGTCCCAACCCCCACAATGTGTATTACTTTTGTATTACCACTCACATATTTTTCTTTTGTAGGTAATTTTTTATTAGGCTCAGATATTTTATGTTTATAGTGAGTGTGGCTGTGGAAACACGTGCTCTGCATACTCCTGCCATCTATTGTTGGGCTTGGACGTTTGCAATTTGCTTTTCTTCAAAGAAGTCTTTCGATTCACAAGATATAGTGACTTCTCTTCTAGTTGATATGTGCATGGGCACTGGCTCCATTGTTGGATTGTTTTTTTCAGCCATTAGGTTCAGATGTGTACATGCCGGGCTCTGTATTCGGCACCTAACAGCATTTACTGCTGAGCCCTCTTAACTGATTGACTCCAGTACTTTGGAGTACTTCGTTGATGCCGCTTATTTTTTGATTAACAAACAAAGACCACAAGGCTCATTTCAGAGCCGTGGCCCAGGTCCCCTTATGAGGCCTTTCGCCCATCATCTCTACAAATTCACCAACAAGAGTGGTAGGTCAGTGATGGAAAGGACACTTTCCCAATACTACTCCATGTGCTCCTTGAAGTTCTCATGGGCCAACCACCCGCAAGTCTGCAGTCTCTTCTTCTCCACAGAGCACGACGACGACACATGTCAGGCCTGCCTTACCTTCTGGTCAAAGAAGACTGTTTGGTACCACAGCAAGCAAAGGTGGGCCCGCAAAGAACCCCTGATATCCTCGGGCAACGCAACATCAATGTGAAGAAAGAGGTTTGTTTAATAGGGCGCCAGCTGGTTCAGTCTAGCTTAGAGGCGAGTTAACCCTCCAAATCCAAGGGGGAACAACAGGAGCAATATCTCGAAGCTACACAGCTGTAGAAGACTTCACCCATGAGTATGGTCTGCACCCATACACAACTCATGGCTGCACAACAACCATTTGGGCGGGCAAAGCACTGTTGCAGTGGGAGACAGTCATCAAATCCAGAGTCTCAAGAACAGCCTGCTGGGCCACCACTGATTTTTGGCCATGGTCAACAGCAACAGAAGCCTTCCAAGCCATTGACACTTCCCACCTCCAGCCACAACCCTGTGATGCATCCTATGTTCCTGAACCAGATACCTCTAACCAATGGGCTCTCTCCATCATTTAGCAAGGCTAGTGCCTGGCTGAACCTCACCTCAACCCCACCAAACATTTGATCCCGCCGACCTACCCACTCAGAACACTAGCTCTTTCTTTAAGAAGAGGTTCAGCTACTTATTGTCAAAGGGAGCAATGGAACCAGTGCTACCACAGCACTTCAGCAATTGGGGTAAGGAGGGTACTCTCTATACTTTATAATTCCCAAAAAGGAATTATCTCTAAGGTCCAAACTTGACCTCAGGCTCCTCTAGTAGTGTATCCTCTCTGAAGATTTCTACATGGTCACGCTGCAGGATGCCATCCTTCTGCTGCAGCAAGGCGATGTCATGATTGCTCTCGATCTGAAGGACACTTACTTCCACATACTCGTCCATCTCGTTCATTGCCACTACCTACAATTCTTGGTATGTGGTTAACATTTACAGTTCAAAGTATTGTCATTGACTGTCACTACTGCCCCCAGGGTATTCGTAAAATGCCTCGTTGAGATAGCTGCCCATCTAAAAAAAGAGCATGTATTCTCCTACGATTGGGTGATCAAGAGTGCAAGCATGCAACTGTGTCATTCACACCCACTATATCCCTCCTCCACAATTTAGACTTTACCATGAATACAATCAAGGCCCGCCGTCGGCTCCTGTCCTTTCTTGGGGGTTGTACTCAAAACCGTCACCCAGCCAAGCAAGGGTGCAAGTGTTCCAGCAGGTAGTGCCTCTTTTTCAGCCAAATGGCCAACTAACAGAACAGTTTAGTGCTGCTGCGGAATGAAGGCCTCCTACATAGCCAAACTCCACACCTCCACCCCTAATTTGCCAGGCTGGAGATGCGTTCACTCCAACAATGCCTGTCAGCATAGTGGTCACAGGCAGAGTATAACTGGGAGTACCTAGTGTTGATACAGGCCAGTACCCATCACTCTGCAATTGTGGAAAAGCAGTAATATTTTCCAAGGCTGGCCCTTCCTGGACATTTGGACTGCAGGTGAGCATCATGAGAGGTTGGGAGCACATCTTCAAAAACGGACTGTGCAGGACATGTGGTCGCCACACCAAAGGACATGCACATCAATGACTTCGAGCTCCTGGCTATCCAGGTAGCTTTCAAGGCCATATTTCCAGAGAGTCACCATAAGATAGTCCTGATGAAGACAGACAACATGACCGCCAGGTCTTATTCGCAAAGCAATGCAGCTCACATCCATAATAATTATCAGACCTAGGGCAAACAGGCCCCGAAAACGAATAAAAACATTAGTAGACCTGCAGGCCGAGTAACTTCAGTAATGTACTCTACCTAACTGTAATGTACTTGACCGGTAAACAGGTCTCAAATTGTGTGATCCTTGGAAAATATTTTATTTTACAGTGTCACCTTTTTTTTCATTCTCATATGAGTGCAGCTTCAAATATGTGACTTCAGCATTTCTGCTGAAGAAAAACAAACAACTATTGTTTGATTAAACAGACTAAACATTTGATAAATGTATGATGTGGGGCCTATTTATGAGGCTGTTTGCATCCCTCGTGCACCATGTGACGCAAACCTTAAGACAGATTTCTAAAGCCACGCAAAGCCACTTGGCGTGGCTCAGAGTGGCTTCAAAAATCTGTAGTAACACAATGCAGTGCAAATTGCTGCTTTGTGTTACTTTGCCCTGGGGAGGCATACCATGGTTGTTCCCACGCATCTCTCATGGATTTTGACACATCCCCAGATGTACAAGAACTTTAAAATCTGGGGATGCCCCAAAATCATTCCCCTTGCCAGAGGAAGCATAATAAGGGGAACTATCTCTATGTCTCCTTGTTTCTTCCTCTTTTTACGTGTGCTACATTCTGCAGCACATGTAGAAAGAGGACTGTGACTCCAAGAATTGTTTTGTTCACAAAAACAATCCTGCATGCAATGCAGGTACCACTGCACCGTGGTGCGAGGCTGCCCATTGTGCTGCAGCACATAGGAAAGAACAGGAATGCTCTGTATTGCCTGGAACCCTGGGGTAAAAGCTCCTGCTTTCTTGGTCCCAGAACAAAGCCCCTCCTGGGTGGAGTTGTCGCACGTTCCTCCTCAGGAATGTGCACCGCCCTGCTAGTGAGCTTCAAAGGGCTTACCGCCTTTGAAACTCGACCCTCCCAGGTCTTCTGCTAGCAGCAGATGGCTGCCTCAGTGCAAACCCCCACTTTTGGTGGGAGCAACAGCGGGAAAACACACAAAGGAGAGGAGGAGTGGCCACCACCAGCTTGCACCACCTCTAAGGAATTGCATGTGAGGTGACCCCTCCATTTCATTTATCTCCATCTTGCACAGTAGGAAAATAGCCTATCAGGGCTAGGGAAGTGACCTCTGCCCACAGGAAGTGGTCACATAGTGGGTGTAACCACCGTAAGATAGATGACCCATTGGTCACTGCTAGGTACTCCCCTAAGCACCCACTAAATGCAGTATCAGGTGGGCACCCATAGGCCAGAGATTCAGATTCCAAGGACACAAGAAGACCAGCAACAAATAAAACCCAAGACTCAAGAACTGAAGTCCTGCTGCATCAAGAAAAAGGTGCCAAACCCTGCCTGCAGCACCCAGGACTCGACAATCGCTGCTGAGGGGTTGCTTGGACATCAGGCAGACTCTACAAACACCCAGACGACCTCCACTCTTCCGAAAATCGCTGAAGATCTTTCTGAGTGAAAGCATCATTCTTTTGCATCAAAGACCCAAAAGCCAATGAAGTCCAGTTCACTGACCGGCTGCTGACCAAGGAACCGGATTCCGCAGCTGGACCAAAGTTTGGTGGCACTGCGACCTCCAGTGGCTGAACCGTGCAATATCCAAAGGTACTGGACCCCTAATATCTGACACCCAGAAGGACAGTCCAGTCCGGACTGCCAAAGGACCAGGACCTCCCACCAGAGTGACAGTAGTGACCTGCAAGCAACCCTCAAAGTGACCTACCTCCTACTTCCAAGGGCACCTTTGGCACAGCTCTTGGCTCACCGATTTGCTCTGCATCTGGCTGCCCCATGCCCTGTGCTGAAGATCCAGCTGTGTTTGAAGGTTCCCCCACCCCTTGCAACCTCAACACTCCAAAGAAACTCAGCTGTACAGTGGTTTTCCAAGTGGTCCCCCACAGTGGCCTTGCACCAGCTCCAAAGACCTTCCACAGCTGCTCCCATCAAAACTGGGAGCTGTCCGAACTTCTCCAGCAGGTCCACAGGCCTCACCGACGACCTCGACCTACAACCGAGAGGAGACATTAGTAAGCTCATTGCCTGATTTTATATGCATTTCAAAGTATTTCTCCATTGATTCCTATGGTGCGTAATTACACACAGAACTGAGACATTTTCTAAACTTTGAAAATTCATAACTTAAAAAGTACTTATCTGAGTTTGATGATTTTGCTCTTAAATAGTTTATAAAAATCTGAGGTGTTTCTGTATATTGGTCTCAAGTTATTCTTTGGAGTGTGTGTTTTCATTTATCAATACTGTGAGCACAACAAATGCTCTGCACGTCTTCTTTAGCCTTTAGCCTGACTGTTCAACCACGTTACCATAAAAATAAGAGCATTAGGTGGTCTCGTTTTTACATCTGTAAACCAGCGTGTGGTTGGCTGGACCATCTGCACAGTGTACAACGTTTTACACACTACATTAACAGCCAGCCTCCTACATAGGATACACATTATCCCTGATTTGCCTCTCAGTTTACTAATAGCATTGCCACCAGGGCAGTGACAGGAGTGTTTCTCAGTTTGTTTAAACACTCACTTTTAATAAATGTATTACCAAGGCATGATGTGGTAGACTATTTTCATTTACAGACAGTATGTTTCCAAGAAATGACCAAAACCTTCCCACTAACTTGCAGCTTTAATGATACAACTATATAGTGTATTAACACATATCTGTGATAATTGGGTTTCAGAAAACATATTTATCATTTGAACATCACCAAGTAAAGTGTTCTGCCTTGTTTTCATCCTATTACAATATTTTATCACTCAGAATTACAAAAAAGGCCTTTCACAACTACTGAAATATATTTTGAAATGTTTGTACAATAGACTTATTAGCTATTTAAGTGTGTTAGGAAAAATCTAACACACAATGGCCTTTCATTTCACACTTCATACAGCAGGCCAGATAGTTCACTTTACAAAATCCTGGAACTCTGCAGTCAGAGAAGGAAAGGTAATTGTAAGAAGACTAACTGACTTTTGACCTCTGTCTCTGAACACAGAGCAAACGTTTGACGATAGAGACAAGATTTAAAGGTGTCTTTATTGGTTCTTCACTTTCTGACTGAACAGAACACCTGTTCTTAGTCAACTTGCCAGAATGGGCGAGTAGGTACTTGAAATAGCTCGACCTGATAAAATATGATGCATCATAGCGAGTGGGCGAGTACATTTTTTTCAAGGCCTGGGCAAAGCATTCGGTATTGGGGACTTCAGCATCACATACAGTTTGTGGCGGAGTACATTCTGGGAGTGGGCAACAGTGTTGGACACCTGCTCAGAAGAATGTAATAACAAGTCGATGAGTGGGAGCCCCACCCACAAGTCCTACTTCCGTACTTCCACCATTGTCTGGAACCTTAACAATGCCCTTACCAGACTCCTATGTCCTCCCTTTGAACCTCTATATTCATGTCCTTTACAATTCCTCTCCTGGAAAGTTTCTTTCCTTGTTGCTATTACATCCTTAAGGATGGCTTGTCAAATGTATCCAGACCTGCTACATTAGAGTTAAGAGAGGCTATCGCAGTGCAAATCCTCTTTCCTCAGGCTTTGTCAGATGGGCTAACTCCAACATCCTTGCTTAATACGCTCATCTGTGGGGTTCCATAAAACAAAATATCTGTCTACAGGCTTTAACACTGTGCCAAAACAATCTGTAATTATACCTCCTATTCCCTAACCATGTTCGACACGTAAAAAAGGAGTCACTGTGGGTCTCCTTGGAAATATCCCCATGGCTAACGTTTATAAGGCAGCTACGTGGTCCATTCCACACGTGTTTACCAAGCACTGCTGTGTGGATGTCTTAGTACACCAAGCTAGAGCTGGGCAGGTTATTCTGTGAGCTTTGTTTTAGTCTCCCACAACATCTGCCAGCTATCCACCAGTTAACCACTGCTTTACGGTCTGCGCAGACCGTGTGTATCTACAGCCACACACACTACGAATGGACTATGTTACTTTTCCTGTAAGTATCTCTTAGTAGAATGTAGGTCTATAGATTCACAGGTACCCACACACCTCACGGGATGCCTTTGGTTGTTGCAGATGTACATTCCTTCACTTATGTACCTTAACTCTTGGCATATAACTTCTTGCATAGTCACCCAGAGTTCTCATCTAATGCTCCACCTTTATGCTGACTGATGTGCAGACAACGTTCCTCGTGACTCAAAAGACATCTGAGATGAAAAACATGTTGCAAATGACACCAACACTAGATGGCAGAAGTATGACAGCAGGACAACTGAATAGATCATGAATGAGGCCCTGCACTAGTCACAGACATTAAAAACTTCAGTTGCTTTTAAACCCAATTGAGAGCTTCCTCCTTACATTGCCTACTATGTGAAAGTTTAAAAAACAAAAAAGCTTTAGCAATGTCTGCAGGTCTGGCTTATAACTGAAAGTGTCTCTTCACTCAGTGGTCAGTTTACATCCTTAGGGCCTGATTTAGATTTTGGCGAACGGGTTACTCCGCCACAATGGTGATGGAAAGCCCCTCCGCAGAAATATAAATCCTATTGTATCCTATGGGACTTATATTTCAGCGGACGGGCTATCAGGTCCCGAGTAACTCATTATACAAGTGCTATGTCACTCATCTGCCTGCTGATTCATTCTTGCAGTCACCTGCTCATCAACAATAAACATACATATACAAACCCAATAAGCAAATGAAAAATAAATTAAAAGAAGAATATCTGCTGTATAAACGTGGCTGGCATGTGTAAGTGAAAATTAAACCTAGCAATAGTTGGCCATCTTGGAGTGGGATTCTGCATAGGGTATCATTGTTTTATAGTTGTAACATGGCTGTCATGTATAGAAGCAATATATTAGACATTTTGAAATGGTAAAACAATTATATACTATGCACAATACCATTCCACAAAGAAACATAGTACAGGGTGGCCATTTTGGAATGGTCTTGAGCAGTGTATGATTGTAGTGTCAATCCATGGCAACCAACATTTTGCATCTAAACATGACAGCAATATAGAATGGTTAAAAAATGATATTGTATGAACAATAATGTTCTGAAACGGCTGCCTAGATTTAAAGATGTGACTGCGCTGGTAGTGGTTTCCTGGAAATTAAATTAAAGGCATCCCCAAAGCATTTTTGGAGGAGTTTGATCCATTTACTTTATAACAATGTGAGTGACAGATTTTCCCATTTTGTCCTTTTAGTACTAAAAAGAAGGAAACAAATGAAAGGGAACCTACAAAAGGACAAAATGGAAAACTAAAGGACTAGTTCACAGGTGCACATGGCTTGTGATCAGATTAAATCAAATAATGCTGTCACTCACATTGGTATAAAGTGAATGGTTTAATTGTGCTAACCGATTGCTGCATTGCTCTATACTTTAAAGGGCAGAAACAGAATTTGAACAAGATTTGAACAACCAATGACTTAAGAGGGGTGACCCAAAGCCCCTTTATGCATTTATTTACTTATTGTTTGTTAATCTTGAATGTTTTGACCAAACCTCTTATAAAGTGGGGGTCACAGTTTGTCATACCTTTGGACATATAGAGGAGAGCTTTAAACCTCATTTGCTTATCAGTGGGGAGCCAATGAAGCACCCAAAGATGGTACGAGATCAATTCAAATTTCAGAATGTGGCAAAGCAAGCGAGCTGCCGCTTTCTGTACAGTCTGAAGTCTTTTCACAGCAGACTTAGTAACTCCTAAATATAGGACATTGCCATAAACAAGCGATTAAATAATTAAAGCCTAAAAAATAGTTCTGAGGAGCAATTAGCAGAATCCAGTGAATCTTACATCAGCATCTTAGCGAGACTAAGCAGCCAGTGGCTACTTTGTTACTTTGAAAATCCATATTCAAATTGTTGTCAAGCCAGAAGCCTAAATCTTTGACTTTGCGTTGAAGGAGAGAAAGCACCAAAATCTGTAGTCCATTATTGTGGGCCCCAAAGACTGGGCTGATTACATACGACTGACATTTCTTTCTTGTTACCCCTTAGCTTAAGACTGTGTTTTCCAGTCGAATGTGCAAACTCTGTCAAACACATGCTCACATTAGATAGTATACCGTCCAATGAGTGCAGAGACACAATGATTTGTGTATCATCAGCATAAGAAAACAGATTAAGGCCATTAGCCACTTCTGATAGCCATAGCTGCCACTGTAACTCGTAGAAGGACTTTAAAACACATTAAGCTAAATACAGCTCATAAAAGTACACAATTACAATTTGCAAAATAATGTTCCTCACCTTTTAAGAGGGTTTGCGAGCATCATCACTGTGCAAATCCTCTTCCTTTGGGGTTTGTCAGATGAGCTAACCAACCCCAAACCCATGCTTAATACGCCAATCTGTGAGATTTCATGTAACAAAATACCCCTCTACAGGCTTTTACATTGTGTTACAACAATGTACCCTTAAAGGCCTAGTGACTGTAATATATCATTTTCACAATAAATAAGTATGGCCCAGTACCTTTATTGTAAAGTTCTGCAATGAACAAAACTGCCCTAAAGCATCTACCATATTGTTTTACAATATAACAATCAGGCCTATCACCTTTTTCCTTTGATTTTTACCATAACAAACTCAGGCCTATGGTATTGAGCATAAGGATGTACATGTGCATTAATAATCTGTTAAAAACTTTTTGACTTTCTCCAAATCTGTTTCACAATAAATTAATCAGACTTACTGCCTTTGGTGTACCTTTTCATACTAGACTGTTCAAAGCTATGCATACATCATCCTCCTCCTCACTGGGAAAAGAAAAGTCAACCATATCACTCCTATTCTTTTCTCACTATACTGATTCCTTTTAGAGGCCAGAAGCTCTTTCAAAACCACAATCATCTCTTACAAAGCCATCCATTCGAACATTCCCTCATACCTAGCCTTAGCATTTACTTTGTCTGGTGAAACAAAACGCCTAAAAGGTAAAGCATCTATATCTCTGAATTTACAAAGTTCAGGAAATCCTCCACACTTAAATGTGTTTTTTAGGAAAATTTCCTAAAATCTTGAACACACTTTCCACCAGCCCAAGGAAAGCTCCATCTTCCGCTCATTATAAAATTCGGTTTAAAACCATTTTTGCTATAAATGGAAGCCACCTTTAAAACGTGATTGATCATACCCTAACCATGAAATGAACATTTGATTTGTATCTGTATTTTTTACTCCACCAACTACATGATTTGAAATCTATACTTTTGCCTACATGACATAGGTTTCTGTTCTTAAATCTTTTACAGTATTCTGTAGTCGATTAGGGACTCTAAAGTGCTCTGATACCCTATTTTTGATTGAGAAGTGCTATATGAGAAAACATAATAAAAATAAATAAAATAAATGGCATCTGACAGAACGTTTCTCAATGAGCCAGTCAGGCCTATACCCTCTATCACTGGCATATAGCTATAACAAATGCAGGCCTATTATACTGAACATGTCTTTCCACAAGCCAGTTATCATCATGCAGTCATAAAACTCCAAATATGTGCAAAATTATGAACAAATGAATGATTAACTTTTAAATCACGCACAGCTACTCAGTGGATGTGCGGGTGCTTGGCAAAGAAGAACATGCAGGAGGGCGGACGGTCAGTCGAATACGAGCACAAGCCGCCCGGTTAAAGCTTAAGTAAGTTATTGTAGGAAAGTGCCCCTTTTGGTGTGGTTGCCCCCCACCTTTTGCCTGATATTGATGCTGACTTGACTGAGAGTGTGCTGGGATCCTGTTAACCAGGCCCAAGCACCAGTGTTCTTTCCCAAAACTGTAGCATTGTTCCCATAATTGGCACACCACTGGCACACAGCTAAGTCCCTTGTAAAGGGTACCCATGGTACCAAGGGCTCTGTGGCCAGGGAGGGTCCCCAAGGGCTGCAGCATGGATTGTGCCACCCTAAGGAACCCCTCACCAAACACATGCACACTGCCACTTGTATGTGTTGGTGGGGAGAAAAAGGCCAAGTCGACATGGCATCCCTCTCAGGGTGCCATGCCCACAAACCACTGCCTATGGCATAGGTAAGTCACCCCTCTAGCAGACCTTTCAGCCCTAAGGCAGGGTACACTATACCACAGGTGAGGGCATAGCTGCATGAGCAATATGCCCCTACAGTGTCTAAATCCATTCTTAGACTTTGTAAGTGCAGTGTGGCCATATTGAGTACATGGGCTGTGAGTTTGTCATTATGAAAGCCGCAGCTCCATGATGGCTTCACTGAAGTCTGGAAAGTTTGGTATCAAACTTCTCAGCATAATAAACTCATCTTATGCCAGTGTTGAATTTATTGTAAAGTGCTCCCAGAGGGCATCTTAGAGATGCCCCCTGCATTTTAACCAACCCTTTAGTGCAGAACTGACCAGTCTGTGCCAGCCTGCCACTACCAAACAGGTTTCTGACCTCATGGGGTGAGAGCCTTTGTGCTCTCTGAGGCGAGAAACAAAGCCTGCTCTGGATGGAGGTGCTTCACACTTCCCCACTGCAGGAACTGTAACACTTGGCGGTGAACCGCAAAGGCTCAGAAAATTGGGTAAAACAGGGAGTGACCACTTCAGCTAGGAACAGTCCTATGATGTCCAGAGCTGAAGTGACTCCTCTCCCTCCCACCCCACCCCGCAGAATCCTCCATCTTGGTTTGGAGGACGGGGACCAATAGGGTTAGGTCTGTGTCCCCCTCCACAAAGGGATAGGACACCGGAAGGGGTATTCACCATCAGGGACAGTAGCCATTGGCTACTGACCTCTGACCCCTGTAACACCCCTAAATCCAGGATTTAAGGGCTCCACTGAACCTAGCTCGTCAGATTCCTGACAACCTCAAGAAGATGCCAAGAACAAATAAGGACTGCTAACCCGACCCCAAAAACAGAGAAGACTACAGACATCAACTGACCTGGCCCCAGCGCCCTACCAGTATGTCTGTAGCTTCAGAAGCCCTGCTACTAAAAAGGTGATGCTTCCTGCAGGACCAGCGACCTCTCTAAACCCTAAGAGGAGTGCCTGCCCACCAGAGGACCAAGAACTCCCGAGGCCAACGGCCCTGTCCACAAGAAACTCCAACAAGGACTGCCCGGATCCGTGAGTCCTGCCCACTCTGCACCCAATGCCCACACCCTGTGTCCAGGTGTCCCACCAGTCCAAACCAGGTTCCCAGGTGAATCCGACCTTGTGTCCACCCTGGATTGATTACTCCTGGCCAACACAACGACACCTGCAGCCTAAATCCGAAGGACCCCCTGACCGCGAGAGAGTCGGACAAAGATTCCCCACGCCTCAAGGTACCCCTGCACCCGCAGCCCCCGGGCCTTGGGAAATCCGACTACCAGTCCAGCAACGTTCAGCCGGCAGCCCTCCACCTTGTCTAGCTTCTGGTTTTCTGAAACCGACCCCCTGGACCCTTGCTGCAGCCTCCTTGTGGCCCCCGGGGTCCCCTATTGAAAAGCATTGGGAGCCAGATGCTGCGTTTGCACCCTGTGCCACTGAGGGTGTGTGTTTGATGCTGACCTGTGGCCCCCCTGCTGCACACCTAAACCCCCCAGGTCTGCACTGCAAAGTCGTTGGTACTCTCCTGCTGACAGATCGATTTCCAAGTGCCCCCAGTCTTTATAGTATCCCATTTTAAACATGACAACAACTTTGACCTCTGCACCCAGCCAGCCCCATGTTGCTGGTGGCGTGTGCTTGGGGTTAACTTGAACCCTGACCAGTGGACATCCTAACCCCGGGAGACTTGAACTGTAATTCTAGTACTTATCTCAAAACTTCAACTAACATTTCTTTACCCCTAGGACTATATTGAAAATTGCACGGTGAACTTTTGAAACAGAAAATTGCTACTTATTTATAGATCGTTTTCTTTGCCAAATCGAAACAAAGTGGTGTTGATACATATGCTTGATACTTGCTAATTTACTTGCCTGCAACAAGATCCTTTTGGTTCTAGAAATAAAGTAACAATTTGTTTTTGCTATATAAAAACTATTGGTCTTTAGTTAGTCATTGAGTGTGTGCTTCATTTATTGCCTGTGTGTGTACAACAAATGCTTTGCACTACCTTCTGATAAGCCTAACTGCTCGACCACACTACCACAAAATAAAGCGTTAGTATTATCAAATTCGGCCTCTGTTAAGCCTCTGGGGAACCCCTAGACTCTGCACGCTATATCTCATTTTGATATAGAATACACAGAGCCATCTTCCTACAGTTATTTTTCAGGGATCTTTTAAAGGCTGCTGCATCTGTAATGAATCTCAGATGGACGGGCATCTGGTTCCAGATCTTTGCGTCAAGGACCATAAAGGAGGATCCCACCCTACTTTTTCTTCTAAAACGTTGGAGTGATAACAGGCATGCATTAGTAGATTCAAGGGGGGGAGGGAGCACACTGCCTCTCATCCCACCCCTATTCACCCCATTGAATCCTGGTAAATGCAGTTCGCCTACTTCAGAGTTGCTGTAGTTTTTCCCCAAAGTTAGTGCAGGTAGTGCTGTTATCTCTAGACTTGTGTATCTTGGTTTAGCCCTTCATCAGTAGAGAGCAGAAGTAGTCGAGAGCAGAGAAAAATAATCTGGGGTTGCTGGTACGTTGCCCAAGTCTTCACATTATCACTCCACAGGCACACAGGTGCATCCCAGGTGAGCTCATCAGCTCATTAGCTGAAGGGAGCCTTTTGAACACAAGGGGGAGGGAGCCTTTCATCCCAGCACAGTTCACCCTATTACTAGATTGCAGCTCTCTACCAAGGTCTTGAGAATCCTCTCATTCAAGTAACTGTATCCAGGAATTGTGAAGGGCTTGATGAGCTGTTGTAAGCTCTTTAAACATGATGTGCTTACAGACCATGTAGCTGCTCTTGAAAGTGATAAACACTGGAATGTTTAGGCAGCTTCAAGAGGAGGCGGACAACCATGTTCTGTATTACCTGGAGACGTTGTAGTAGATAGTCTGGGATTCCCAGGTACAAAACATTGCCATAGTCCAGCCTCATCAGAATCAGATGCCTGACCACTGTAACCTGTGGTTCATGCAGAAGGAAGTTCAGGAATTTCCTGAGCATTCTTAGAATCCAAATGCAGGACTTCACTACCGCCACAATCTGGGCTTTAAAGGAAAGTTGTGTGTCAGACAGAATACCCAGATTTCTTGCCACCTTCATTGTTTGGGGTGGGGGTGCGGAGGGGTGTTGCTATTGATCCAGGCTCCTGTCCAGCCTGGCAGGGGGTCGTACCCAAACAGCAGAATCTCTGTTTTGTCTGGGTTGCATTGTAGCTGCTTCATTCTAAGCCAGCCCAGTGGAGCCTTCATGCAGAGTGAGAACATTTCTTTAGTCCTGTCTGAGCTCCTTTCGTATGTTCCGCAATAGCTGTGTATCATCAGCATATGATATAACCTTGATGCCGAAGGACTCAACCAGAAATGACAGTGGGATCATCTAACCATTAAAAAGAGGGGGGTTCAGGGAGGAGCCAACTCAGTTCAAAAGTTTTACCCTGAAAGAGAAGGGCTTCATCCACACTACCTGATCTCTGTTTTCCAAAAAGGAGCCCATTCAGCTCGAAGCTGATCCAGTTACCCCCACAAACTCCAACTTGTGTAACAGCATTTCATGATCCACAGTGTCAAACACTGCTGACAAGGCTACATTGAGTCCTTAATCCATACCTGCTTAAATGGATTTGGAGCTCTTCAGTAGTTCTGTCTCAGTGGTATGACGTTCCCTAAACTCAAATTGAGAAGAGTGCAAGAGGTTGCACTCCGCTAGAAAAGCACTGAGCTGATGGCTTGTTTTATGACTGGCAAAACAATGTGCAACTCCTGTGAAGGCCTTACAAGAATTTTCACAGTGCAGGTTTTATACCTCCATGGTTTGTCAGGCGTATAACAAAAACCCTTGCCTAGTATGGTAATTTGGGAGATTGCATGTAACAAAATACCTGTCTACAGACTTTAACACTGCCTAGTACAAATCTTTCTTCTCTATAAACTTGTTGTGACAAACAACAACAGGAATACAATCTATACTTCTGAGATTAAGACACTGAGGGCCTCATTATGTGTGTGGCGGTCCATGGACCTCCAGACTCGCAGTGGCACTCGGACCGCTGCTGACAAGGGAGGTCCAACCGCCATTATGACTGTGGCGGAGCCACCACAGTCGGACCGCCGGCACCACCAGGTTGCTGCCAGCTGATGGCCTGGTGGTGCTGACGATCTCAATCCACCAGGGCAGCACCTCCGGATTACGACCCGTGTTTCTGCCATCCTTTGCATGGCGGTCAAACTGCCATGCAAAGGCTGGCAGTGTGGGGATGCTGGGGACCTCATGGGGCCCATGCACTTGGCATGGGCAATGCAGGGGCCCCTCTGGACGGCTCCATCGTGCTTTTCACTGCCTGAATTATAAGCAGCAATAAAAGCGCAACGGGTGCTGTCGCACTCGACGCATCGCAACAATGCCGCTGGCTCTGTTACAAGCCGGCCTTAATGTTGTGGTGTGTTTCCCACTGGGCGGGCAGGCGGAAACACTGTTTTCACCTGCCGGCCCAGCAGGAAACTTGTAATAGGTACTGCGGAGGGACGGACGCATATGCGGTCATCTCGATGCGGGACTTTGGCGGGTGGCCTCCGCCGCCCACCAAAGTCATAATGAGGGGCTCAGTTCTAATTATTTATGGAAAATTATTTTGGATGCAAGTTGTCTCACATTGTGCAGCTGTTTATGTAAACTATCTGTTACCTCACAAAACACACTATTTTGAATGTAATGCTATTTAAGTTTCTGAAACTTTTTTCACGATCTGTAGGGATCTGTTTTTTTTGTTATTTGCTATCAGAGCGGGCATCTATTATGTTTCCCCACTCATGTATGACAGATAATTTCTCAGATGATGGAGGACATTTATGGGTCTGGCATACTCAAATGCATTTTTACCCCTAATCATTATACAAGATGACAATCTTTAATGACAACAGGGACAAACTACTGGATGAGATGTTCAGAGACTGCATTGATATTACCAGAAAGATAGGTACATCAGCTAGTGATACATAAATGAGACGTGAGAGCCCAAAAACAAATATATTAAATTAGAAAAATTGAAGAAACAAGAATCGGTTGAAAAGAAGAGAATCCCCAGGGGACTGTTTATCCTCCTCTTCCTCACCATTGATGAAGTAGGCAAAGACTCACAGAACAAATGGGAAATACACCTATATAACACATCATATGTTATGATAAGTATACTTTACACATATGCAGACAGGAAAAGAAACAAACTCTTAGCTGAAATCGCATACCTAGAAAAATAAATCGAAGATCTCCATTTAGTGGAAGCCACTCGCAAAAAGTAATGACATGCAAGTTGTTTGCACAGATTATCAGCTGTATCTCAAAGACAAAAATTAAAAAGATATGCAGACTACGAAAATGGTAGAATGTACACCGTTGTTTAAAAAATGACAGTATAAGATCTTAAAAAAAGACCTAAAAAGAGACAAATTCCTCCTCTTATATAATGCCTGCTTCTAGCAGCAGTTTAGACATATCAAGCCTGGGAGAGGACTCTGAAGAGCAGGAAACCCCAAGAATATCTTTTTTAGAGGAAGTTCAACAATTCTGAATAGAGAACAAAAGCCATGCACAGACCACCTAACACAGTGCTAAAAAACAAGAAGAGGTGCACAAACACAAATTAGGGAAAGAACAGTGAAATTACTGAGACACGTTAAATAACCAGGAACTGGCCTTAACCAATCACGTGACCCATTTGAACCCTGATAGCGATATTCAGGGCCATGGTCCAGACATCAAAGATGCTATAATTGTAGCTAACCTGTCTGATAAGATCCTTGAGCAGTGATGAAATAAATTTAAGTTTGAAAGGCCTTGACCTCTGTCCTGCATGTAATTGTAACTTTTGGAAGTTCAAATACATTAATACAAATTCAGTAGAAAATTAAAAATCAATAATTTCTTTAGTGAAAGAGAAACACATAAAAATAGTATGCCTTCGTTGGGACGGAAAAGTCTTCTGCATGGTAAAGATGTGTACCTCTGCCCGAGTGCCCAACTGTACTGTCCCTGATTAGTATGTGTCATAAGCGAACATAGATCATGCGTGTGCATCGTGACATAGGCCTGTCTCACCGATTGTGGTTTTATTGGACTGAGAAGAGCGCCTAAGGTGCTACCCTAATAATGGTGGAAGGCTACTGCCTTCACCAGGAGTTAACACAACTTAAGCAGCAGAAGCTAGGTGGTGGTAGCTTAAAGGGTAGTGATCAGGGATAGTGAACAGGACCTTTCTACCTTGTGTCACTGCAGTGAGCCCAGAGGCTCACTCACTTTTTAAACAATTCTGCTGCTGTGTGCTTAACTCACCCTTGGCCTACATTAGGTACATATGGAGTGCTCCATAGCACAGGAGTGGTGTCTCTGCATTAGTTGTTGTGTACCTGGGAAGGGTACAGCACAAGGATGGTGCAGAACTATGCAGTAAATGTTTGATTAATACATGTGCGAGATGTATGTATGCCTGAGAGGCGTACAGTACATGAGAAATGTAGTGCTGGGCAGAGCATTCACAGGGACTGCTTGTGCTCTGTATGCGTGTTTGCTTGTGTGAAGTACAATACATGAAGGGTAAAGAGTTGTGCAGCAAATTTGTTTGCTGGCAGTGCATGTGTTTTAATATCAGCACACTCTTGCTGAATATAGGAAAGCTTATGTACTGAATAGTGTAGGCAGATTGAATGTATATACTGGTTGCACATTACAGTTAAAGCTACAAGGCTTCTTGCTGGGCTTCCCTGCATCAAAAGAAAAGGGCAGGAATGCACCATATTTATGAGATACAGCACATTCCTGTCCTCTTCCACTGCACTGGCATACAGTGGGCTGCCCTGCACTATTGCAGGCACCCTTGAACCATGGTCCAAGGTTGTCTGCGATGTAGGATTTTTGTGCAAGAAGGGATACCTTCCTGCACATAAGTAATCGATGCAGGTGTTTTCCTCCTTGTATTTGTGCCATAGAATGCAGCACACACAGAAAGAGGAAAAACCAGAAGAAATAAAGTTATTTCTCCTTGTTATGTCTACCCTGGGGAGGGGTAAGCTTTTTTTGCATTCCCAGGTTTACAAACCCTTGTAAATCTGGGAATGCTTTAAGGTCTATGGGTGTTGCGTGAGCAAACCCACTGTAATGCCCATGCAACGCCTCTTTCATGCCGAGTAAGCCAACGCAGCGACTTGTGCTGCTGTTGCCGCGTTGCCTTACTCCGTATCTACAAAGCCATGCAGTGTGTCAAATATCAAATAATGAACTTGTTAAATAAGGGCCCAGATTTCATCCAAATCAATCTGGCCATTGATAGCTGTTCCAAATTAATCAGTCGTTCTAGCGTCTAAGCGATTTATGGAATGTTGAGGAGAAACCCCTCTTATTTCTTTCAGCTACACATAATATAGACCACAGTATATCATTCTCTGTGTGCCTGGCATTCATGTTGTGTTCAACTGGGGGGGGGGGCCCTACCACACCACATCTAATCCTTGATTGGTGTTGAAGTATTCACGCTCTTACCATTTGGGTGGTTTGCCCTACATAGGCTAAACCGCATGGGCATCGAATACAATATACTGTGTTTCTTGTACTACAATTGGAAAAACCCTTCTGTTCATGTATTTTCCATTATTCGTAATGGACTGTGAATTGTTGGTGAATTGGCAGTCTGCATTGTTGCTGTATTTATAATGTCCAGCCACTGGAGGCAGGTGTAGCATATCTCTGAAAGTCTTTCTTCTTCTGTCTGGGTCTGACTGCCTTGACTAGGTGCACTTGTAGATTCCGAGCTTTACAGAATGATAAGGTTGGATGGGGAATTTGCAAAGGTGCTAGTATTTTCCATTTAAAAAAAAAAATAATGTTCTTTACTTTATTTTGTTTTGGATTGTAAGCACACGTTAATGGGAATTTCTCGTGTTGTGTTTTTTTTTTTTTTTTTTTTTTTAAAGTAAGCAAGGTTTCGCTAGGTGTATACCATGCGCGCTTGGAAGCTATGTTTACTAATTTCTTGTGGTACCCTCTACCTGTCCGCATTCTCACTAGAGTATCAGTGTTCTTAAAATAGTCATCCTTCTTGCAACAGTCCCTCCTAATGCGGAGGAACAGTCCATATGGAAGATTTTCTTTTAAACTGTGGGGATGTGCACTAGAAAAAGGTAATAGCATCTTTCTATCTGTAGGTTTGATATGCAAGCTTAACTTGAAGCTGTCTTTCTTTACCTTTATCCAAAGGCCTAAAAAGTTAATATTTTTGTTGTTGCTACACATTGTGAATTTAAGCTCAGCAGTCTCGTGGTTAAGCTTTTCTACAAATCCTGTTAGGGTCTCGATGTCCAACTTCCATAAAGATGTCATCAGTATATCTAAACCATTCTTTAATGTTGTTTTTATGTGGGTTTGTGTTATAGACACATCGTTCCTCAAAACAGTTCATGACTAAATTGCATATGGGTTGGGCGGTCTCCTCATGCAAAGCAAGGACAGAGGGGAAAGGTTAGTAGCTTTTGGTTCACCAGCATAAAAGGGAACAGAGAGCATGTATTCAGCCGTCAAAAAGGAAGCATTGGCGTGTTGGTGAGGATTACAGTAAATTAGGACATATATGTGGGAGCTCATTTTGAATTGCGCACTAACCATAAACCATTTGTAGATTTGTTTTCTACAAAAGGTGCAGATAGAGCAACTCCCACAGTGGCAAAGCGGTTGTACAGGTTACAAGAACACACCTTTGATGTCAAGTACATGCCAGGAATCAAGAACGTTAAAACGTGTCTCGCTTGGCTTTAAATTACAATACTGTGGAGGATGACGATGGAAGGTTGGTTGCCAGCATGCAAGAAGTGTGTGTTGGGGATATTGGTGAAGATGTGTGGAAACAAGCGATTGATAGTGATGGGGTTTTGTAACTTGTGATGACAAAATTACCAAGTGCAAATGTGTTGCATTTGGGAAACAAGAGAATTGAGTGCATTTTTGCCAGTCTGGAAGGAATTGTCTTTGGAGAATGATATTCTCTGAAGAAGGGACCAGATTGGTGACGCCCATGAACTTGAGAGACAGGTTGTTGGAATTATTGCATGTTGGTGATTGGTGGTATGTCTGCCATGAAGAGAAAAGCCTGGGTTGATTTTTGGTTGTCTGGCATGGATAGGTCAGTAGAAAAGTTTATTCGGAATTGTGTACCTTGCACATGCAGTGATAAAATCCATACAATTATGGAGACTCCTTTTGTGCTATAGCGTTTCCAAAGAGATAATGGGAAAAGGTTGCTATTGACATCGGCGGTCCATTTGATTCTTTGGGAGTTAAAAGCAGATTTGCTGTTGTTACAGCAGATAACTTCACTCGAAGTTTTGCCATTTTGAGTAGTAAAGTCATCCGAGGTTATTGCTTTTTTTTAAAGAGTGAAGAGGTGTTCAGGAGAGAGGGTTGTTCAGCAGAAATTGTCTCGGAGGATGGTCCACAATTAGTTTCCGACGAGCTTGAATAATTTCTTAAAGAATTAAACATCTGAGAAAAACAGTTTATCATCCATGCAGGAATTGGTTAGTTGAACGTTTCAACCGGCTATTGGATGAGTGTATTCAGTTGGCATTATGTGGGAAATTGAATTGGTGACAAGAGATGAAAAACATGCTGTGGAGTTACTAAACAACACCATATACAGTTACTGGTGAAACACTGTTCTTTTACTGAAAGGAAGAGTTGCTTGCACGTTGGTGGTTCTGCGTGGATGGAAAAGGTGAGTCGTAGAATTCTGAACAAACAGATGGTGCATAAAAAAGTGCAAAAAGTACAAGAGTCAGCATGCTAATAGACCTAATAGTAAATTGAGAAGGATGCTAAAGATGTTCAAGGAAGGGGATTTGGTAAGAGCATGTGTGGGGAACATCTCAGAAAAAAGAAAGTTCTAAATAGTCTGATCCAAAAAAGGGCAAAGAGAGTGAAGGGAATTAAGATTTTGTGGAGTGATGGAAGGATGGTGGAATGCAATGAAAATTGCTTGTTGTGGTGAATTGGAGTGCCAGCTCTGGAAAGAAAATCCTGAAGAATTGGTGGTGATTCCAGCCAATAAGAAAGGGCCTACAGGTAACAGTCCCGATGAATGTGTACCATTGCTGGTGAGAGAGGAAAGGATTAGTGGTCGAATTACGTACAAACCGAAAAATTGGGTGATTATGTTCTTCGTGTGAAGGGGGAGTTGTAGGAGGCTGGCCTGGCTTATAGTGGGTACCTTGTGGTTCTTACGCCTTGTGCCAGCTCCAGTTATCCCTTATTAGTAGAATAGAGGTGTTCTAGCAGCTTAGGCTGATAGAGGTAGCTATAGCAGAGCAGCTTACTCTGAACTAGGAGACATACAAAGCTCCTACTATACCACTTACATCATATAGCACTATATCACAAGAAAACACAATACTCAGAGTTACTAAAAATAAAGGTACTCTATTTTAGTGACAATATGCCAAAAGTATCTCAGAGGATATACTCCCTTAGGAGGTAAGTAATATACACAAAATATATAGACACAAACCAAAATCAGGGTTGTAACAGTTAGAAAAGTAGTGCAAACAATGTAGAATCACAATAGAATGCAATAGGGAGAAATAGGCCTAGGGGCAACAGAAACCATATACTCCAAAAGTGGAATGCGAACCACGAATGGACCCCAGGCCTAGTGTAGTGTGTAGAGGGTCGCTGGGAGTGTACGAAAACACTAAGGGTGTCCAAAATACCCCACCCCAAGACCCTGAAAAGTAGGAGTAAAGTTACCCTACTACCCCAGAAAGACAGTAAAGTCGTGATAGGGGATTCTGCCAGGACAACAACTGACTGCAAAACACTGAAGACTGGACCTGAGGACCTGTAAATGAAGGGGACCAAGTCCAAGAGTCACGCAAGTATCTCGGGGGGTGGAGGGGAGGGGGGGGGGAGGAGCCCACTAAACCCCGGAAGAAGGTGCAGAAGGGCTGCCTTTGGGTGAAAGAAGCCGAAGATTCTGCAACAACGGAAGGTGCCAGGAACTTCTCCTTTGGTCAGGAGATGTCCCACGGTGTGCTGGAAGATGCAGAGTTGTTTCCACGCAGAAAGACCGCAAACAAGCCTTGCTAGCTGCAAGAGTTGCAGTTGAGGATTTTGGGTGCTGCCAGGGCCCATGAAGGACCACGAGGTTGCCCCTTGGAGGAGGAGACAGAGGGGGCGCTCAGCAACAGGCAGCACCCGCAGAAGCACCTGAACAGGCACTTAGAAGATCTGAGGACAGCGGTCGCTCAGAGTCACAAAGGAGGGTCCCACGATGTCTGAGTCCAACTCAGCGAGTTGGGCAATGCAGGACGGAGTGCTGGGGACCTGGGCTAGGCTGTGCACGAAGGAAGTCTTGCAAAAGTGCACAGAAGCCTGAGCTGCTGCAGTTCACACAGTACACAGGATTACTGTCTGGCATGGGGAGGCAAGTAATTACCTCCACCAAATTTGAACAGAAGGGCCACTGGAGTGTCGAAGACACTTGGACCCAGCTCCTGTGTTCGAGGGACCATGCTAGTCAGGATGAGAGGGGACCCAAAGGACCGGTGATGCAGAAGTTTGGTGCCTGCGTTAGCAGGGGAAAGATTCCGTCGACCCTCTGGAGATTTCTTCTTGGCTTCCAGTGCAGGGTGAAGGCAGACAGCCCTCAGAGCATGCACCACCAGGAAACAGTCGAGAAAGCCGGCAGGATGAGGCGCTACAATGTTGCTAGTAGTCTTCTTGCTACTTTGTTGCTGTTATGCAGGTGTCCTGGAGAAGTCAGCGGTCGATCCTTGGCAGAAGTTGGAGAGGGAAGTGCAGAGGAACTCTAGTGAGCTCTTGCATTCATTATCTGGTGAGATGCCCACAGGAGAGACCCTAAATAGCTCTCAGTGGAGGATTGGCTACTGAGAAAGGTAAGCATCTATCAGGAGGGGTCTCTGACGTCACCTGCTGGCCCTGGCCACTCAGAGCTGTCCATTGTGCCCTCACACCTCTGCATACAAGATGGCAGAGGTCTGGGACACACTGGAGGAGCTCTGGGCACCACCCCTGGGATGGACAGGGGAGTGGTCACACCCCTTTCCTTTGTCCAGTTTCTTGCCAGAGCAGGGGCTGGGGGTTCCCTGAACCGGTGTAGACTGGCTTGTGCAAGGAGGGCAGCACCTGTGCCCTTCAAAGCATTTCCAGACGCAGGGGGAGGCTACTCCTCCCCAGCCCTTAACACCTATTTCCAAAGGGAGGGCAGAACCCTGTCTGTGGGTTGGCAGCAGCAGTAGCTGCAGAGAAAACCCCAGAGAGCTGGTTTGGCAGTTCCCGGGGTCATAGTGGAGCCCCGGGGATGCATGGGATTGGCACTCCAATACCAGATTTGGCATGGGGGGGGGACAATTCCATGATCTTAGACATGTTACATGGCCATATTCAGAGTTACCATTGTGAAGCTACATATAGGTATTGACCTATATGTAGTGCACGCGTGTAATGGTGCCTCCGCACTCACAAGGTGTGGGGAAATTGCCCTGAACTATGTGGGGGCACCTTTGCTAGTGCAAGGGTGCCCTCACACTTAGTAACTTTGCACCTAACCTTCAGCAAGTGAAGGCTAGACATATAGGTGACTTATAAGTTACTTAAGTGCAGTGAATAATGGCTGTGAAATTACATGTGCGTTTTTTCACTCAGGCTGCAGTGGCAGTCCTGTGTAAGATTTGTCTGAGCTCCCTATGGGTGGCAAAAGAAATGCTGCAGCCCATAGGGATCTCCTGGAACCCCAATACCCTGGGTACCTAGGTACCATATACTAGGGAATTATAAGGGTGTTCCAGTGTTCCAATTAGAATTGGTGAATATGGTCACTAGCCTATAGTGACAATTTTAAAGGCAGAGAGAGCATAAGCACTTAGGTTCTCGTTAGCAGAGCCTCAGTGACACAGTTAGTCACTATACAGGTACACACATTCAGGCCACAAACTATGAGCACTGGGGTCCTGGATAGCAGGATCCCAGTGAGACAAGCAAAAACAAACTTGCATACATGTAAAAATGGGGGTTACATGCCAGGCAAGATGGTACTTTCCTACACATATGCACTCTTCTCCCACTGGCTTTCAGAAACAGCACTAATGAAGTGCATAATGGGAGATTGTACTGATCAAGTGTCTGATAGAAGTGTGAGGACTTCATTCATTCATTCATGGATACGAGTCGATGTCTCTAGGATAAAGTCATGAAAGACAAATCTACCTTTATTGAATTGTAAACTCCTGATTTCTATTGTAAGAACAGCAAATGGTGGGATATTTTGGAGGCTTTGCAGTAGATTGTTGTTTCCGTGGAGGAAATGGTGGCGCATGGTACTTTACTGCCCCCCCCCCCACACTACATCTCAGTGACCTGTAAGGGAGAAAGGATACAAATGGAGATGTAGTCCATTGAGTTCGGTAGGAGATAAAAGTTGGCAAGTATATTTTGACAGCTCAATATGGATTGTAATAATAGATTTTCCTATCCATTATTCCAATCCTAGTTACTGGGTCAGGAAACAATATAAAAGGCAAGATTTATTTGCCAAGTGGTTGGAATTACCAAGGTATCAATCCACAAACATGCCTTATTGTAATATTGATATGTCTTAATCTTTTATCTTTCAACACTATTTTTATGCCTATATTTCTCACTGCAGATTATTGCATCTCTTAACCAGACAGTAATGCGTTTGGAGAAGGATCGAGAACACCAGCGCCAGAGGATCCACAGCCTGGAAGGTGGGTAATGTTTGATGTGTGTAGCCACACCATGTTGGTGAGATTAAACTAGACCTACAAGCACTGTACCAACACATTTGGCAGAATTAGGGGTTCTTCCGTACCTTGAATGAAAATGGTATTTTCTACACATAATTTCTATACTATTTAGCATGCATTGTGCAATTTTAGTAATGTTTGTGGGATGGGTTACGTGTGTTCAGTTCTCTATGGAAACTATTTTTTTATTATCATTTCAATGCTGTTTACACTCCCTCCAAAAAATGTAATTGTTGCTTTGGATAATGTTGATGTTTGTGATCATACATTCAGTTTGGGTTTCAGACGAGTGCCACCACTCCCCCACATGCCTCTCTTTCCTCTTTCTTTGCCTCCCTTCATTTTCTTCTTTTTATTTACTGACCTGTGTCATTCTTATTTTCCCCTTGTCCCCTTCATCTACTGATTCCTTCACCCGGGATCCACTCCTTCACAGTCCAGGCTCCCTCTGCTGTTCATAAGTTTAAAAAGGCTGGAGTAGCTCCTCCACGCAGATAATTGTACTCTTGTGAGTATGTGGGGTAATGTTGAACTCTCTACACTTATACTTAGTGTGGGTGTTGAGTTAGCCCATAGCTCATGGTTTGGATGGCTTGGTTTTGTCTAAGTAGAATGCTTTGGATTTGATAGCTTTCATATCTATTCTTGTTTTTTACCCACTCCAGAGTATTTCAGTGTCACATTGTTCTGATTGGAGGAATTGTATCCTTCCACTTCTCAACTCAGAGGACTCTTTTATTATGTTTTTTTTGTTTTAAGAACTCTGTGGGGAACGTATGTGTTTTACTTTCTATTTCTCCCTTTTTTCTCTTCCTCTTCACCATTTTCATTCCCCGCCCTCCTCGATGCCCCTCTGCTTCTGATCCCACTCTCTGTGCTTTAATTTTTTTTTTTTTTTTTTTTTACAAGGTGCCAGCAGCTGCAGTGTTCTGCTGGGCTACTAACTTCCTTTCATACTTTTTCATTTTTTATATAATTTTAATTTATCATTCTTACATGCCCAGCCACCATGTTAGAAAGCTAAATTAAAAATGGTGATCATGCATCACAATGCGTGTTCCATGACAAACTTGTAGGCATCTATCTTAGAATGGGTTTTATTTAACAGAAGACCCATTTCAAGATTGCAGCCATTCGTCCTGACATAGTCAATAGTTTAGCCTTTTTTTCGAATCGAGACCTCCTGGCTTTTGTCCGTGCTTGTTTTGTCTGCAATCAAAGCCTGTGCTAGGAACTTGAGTGTGTCTGTCATGTCCCGCCCCAGTAACATGTTTATACTCATGACTCCCACCAGGCTGCTTTCTACACAGAGACCATCTCCGTCTGAGGAAACTCAGTGTTCAGTCCTTGATGTATTTCTATAGTATTTTAGTCAAATAAAATATACCACGAGTTGGAAAATTAGAATTTGTAACCTGGACTGACATGTTTTGGACCTTATACTGAACATACCTGTTTTCTGAGCAGTCCCCTTGCGTGTTAGTAGGTGGATTCGTTTGGCTTCACATGGCTTTGTTGGTGCCATTCGCACTGGAATTTAAAGGCACCACACCAGTACACTAACCCCAGTTCTTCCTTTTACATGCCATCAATCTCCTCAGTCATTTGTTTTTAGTGGATTTTTGTAATTTATATTTTTTTGTTTGTTTACACTCCTGTGTGTGCGACCAGTGTGCCTTTTGCTGTCTTTTTTTGGACTAAGCCAATCCAAAACAAGTTGGTTTTAAGCCTCGTGGTGCCTGTCACAGGCAAATGACTGTAACAGACCAACCCAATCCTCACCCTTATCCTGCCCCATCTCCCCCCCTCTTGATGTGTCTTTAGTGTCTTGAGCCAGACAAAAGCATGCCCGGATTTCTAAACCATGTATCCGAAGGCAATTAGCATGCGAGCCATGAAGTTCCTGGCCATTCAACACATCATTCACCGATCCAGGTCATGGTCACTGGGAGGTCCTTGGACCATTCTCAGAGCCATTTGTGCCGATCATCATGATCCAGAACTACTTCAGGAAAATCCTGCAAGCAGTCCAGGAAGTTGAAATGTTCTTTGACTTCTGTGCCCCTGTCCAAATCATCAGGTGAGGCGCAGGAATGATGTCACAAATCTAGGCCTCACTCCCATGTCGCCCTGTGGAGTCTAAGCCCAGGTCTTCTTTGCACCTCCCCAAGTTCCCTTGAGCCATGCACCTCATTTTGGGCAGCGGGACCATTCTAGGGTGCCCTCAGCCTCATGAGTTCAAGAGGAACTCTGACTGGATTTCCACTGGAGGGTTACCCTCTGCGCTGGACGGCCCTCCAGGATTTGTTGGTGGATCTAGATTGATGCTGGTTATGACTAAGTACAGATCCCATTGTGATTCCTGACTCTGATACAGAGTCAGACCAATGTCGCTTGACACTGGCACAATTGCTGATGGAATCCAGACGATCTGAATTAGAGACAAACCCTATTTCACGGAAAGGCCCTGTGAGGAGCACAAATTGGGGAGGGGGGGGAAGGGTAGGAGGGGTCTCAGGATCCCTATTGTTATCCTGCCCACCCCAGAAGAATCCATAGCTGAGGATAAATGATATGTGGAACAGGTTGATGTCAGTGATCTGGATTCCTCTTGTCTCCAACGGAATCTCAGCTCTACAACAACCTGCTGGTTTTGAGAGTAATACGCTTGGCATTGAAAGCCTTCCTTCCTTCCATCCATCGAACGGAGGCCTGTTCAGGTGTTCACTGACAACACCACCGCCATGTGGTACTGCAACAAACAGGGCAACGTAGGGTCCTGGAGTCTGTCCCGGATAAGTTCTTTCCGCCTTTCGACATGGTCTAAACGTCAGGATATCTTCCTGATGTGCAGCACCTGGCAGGATCCCTTAGTACCAGGGCGAGCTAACTCGGCTAGGAATGCCTCGTGCATCACGAATGGCATCTTCACCCGAAGGTGGTCCATGGCTTCTTCAGAGATTGGGATGACCTTGTTTATATCTCTTCGCCACCGTCGATAATGCACAATGTGAAGGCACTTCTGCACGCTGAGGTTTCCAAGGTGGCTCTCGTTCAGGGACACATTTAGTTGTAAGTAGAGTTCAAGTCTCCTGAATGCCTTCTCTCCAATACCACTCGCACCTCGAGTTCTGAAGATGAAGATCAGAACCAACTGAGCCCAAGTCATCCTGTTGGCTCCAGGTTAAGCAAGGAAAGTATGCTATCCCGAACTACTGGGCATGAATCCTCTGATCAGGATGCATCTTCAGGATGCTCTCCTGTCCCAGTAACAGGGCAGAGTTCAGCAATTACTCCTGCACACTCTCAACCTGCATGTATGGAAATTGAGCAGCGACAACTGGAAATATATGATTTACCTCCTGAATTATGTGATGTCATCTTAGCAGCCAGGCATCCCTCAACAAGGACTATATAAATCTGCTGACGGGACACATTTGTGACTTGGTATGCTAACAAATCCATTGGCCCTCTATTTGCACCCTTCTTTTGTTTGCATTGCCCCTTGCCCTGGCAAGGCCTTGCTTTGGGCACAGTTAAAGATTAACTTTCAGCCATTTTGGCTTTCTTGCGATTGAAGGATCAACCCTCCCTGTTCAAGTCATCTGTTGTTACCCAATTCCTGAAAGGTTTCCATCACTTTTCCCCCTACACTTTTCATTATGCCCTAAAGGGATCTTAATTTAGTCCTTACATTTGTGATGGGTTCCCTTTTGAACCCAAGCATAGCTGCCCTTTTCAACTGTTCATCATCCAAACAGCCTTTTTTGTGACTAACATCTGCCAGGAGGATTAGTTAGTTGCAGGTGTTCTAGGTTATCACCTGCCCCCATATTCTTTAGAAAATAAAAAAAACACATTTGCACAGATAGAAAATAGAGATTGACAACAATACACCCAGCCACATAATGAAATAAAATAGCAAACATGCATACGTCAGCTTGAACAAGATAAACGTACTGATAAACATAGAGATGCTGAGAAAACCACATTATGGAAGAGGCTGATAATCCAACACTTAGAGCCACAAAAAAGATGTAAAGTGGCACAAAGAGATAGTTACGTAGAGTGATGGTATTTGAATTACAGTCTGAGCAAGAAATAATCGTGAAGCCCAAAAGGCGCAAAAGAGAGTTTGCCAATCGGCCTGTGTCTCTCTGTCAGTCATCCAAACATTTAGACAGACAGAAAGGGAAACATTATAAGAGAGAGACTGAGAGATAGCTGTGGAAACACAGAAAAAGTAATAAAGAGAAACAAAGAAGTCTCAAGAGTTTAGGAAAGTCACATGCTGAAAGAGTCACTGATACACATGCAAATGCTGAGAGAGGCAATACCACTTAGAACCAGCATAGACCGGTTGAAAAAGAGGCAGAGGAAAGACTGAGGAGCTAGCAAAGCAGTGATAGCATGGTCGGGTTTATATTTAAGAACAATGAGAATAACTTTGTTGCGTCCTAATTTTAAAAGTAGAGAATATAAAATAAAAGTAGAAATAATAAGTAGATAAGTAAACAGTAAATGTAATAACAAGTAAATAAGTAAATTAAGTATAATAAATAAGTGCCCCTGTGCAACATTAGTACAAATAAGCAATAAGTTAATAAATAAGTAAAATAAATAGGTAAATAAGTAGAAATATTCATCCTGTGAATCCTTTCTACAAAGTGGTAATGTACTATAAACAATGTAGAGCAAACCTATTTCACTGCAGCCCAGAACATCCGGGCGTAATAGATGTCTGTGATCCCCAGAGGGCTCTAACCAAGCGTCAGTCAACAACAGTTCAACTGTGCAGTGAGAATCCAGCGCCACTGTTTAAGAGAGTTAAGCTTCATACCAGACATTGTTGCCACTTGCACATAGTTAGCTATGCTCCCTGCTTATTGTGACACTGTTCAGTTGATCTTTTCTCTCTTTGCTGTGGGGTCACAGAGGAGGTGCAGCGGTTGCAGAACACCGCCCGTAGTTCCTCGGATGCTGTGCTCGAGAGGAGGATGGAAGACTTGAGGAGGGAGCTCTCTAGTGAGTTGCGCCACCTACGGGAGCAGGTCCTAGAGATTCCAGATCGAGGGCAGTCATCTGTACTCAATCTGATAGAAGAGATTAACGAGAGGTAAGTGCAGAGTATATAAATACACATTTCTTTAGCTTTGAGCTGTGCACAAAGGGGAGCAATGCTGTAAAACGTTGGGAGTGTTTTACTCACACTCTTAACACATTTCACAATAGGAAACCAGCTGTGTGTCAAATGTTTTGGATTGCAGGGTTCCTGATTAAAGATAAAAGATTTTCTTTGCAGGAAAAATCCAGGAAAGTCAGCTGAATACCTCCAGAAAAATAGACAGAGTACAGGAAACCACATACAACACTTAAAATTACTTAACAGATGGAAATGCCTTCCATCGCATTATCTGTAGGCCTTGTTGGTTATGCAGATGTACTGTCCTAAAATATATTAGGCTGAAGCTTTCCCCCCATTTTGATGACTATTTTGTTGTTCTTTGCATTTTTTCATTGTCCTTCAACATTACAGAAACCGCCCACAGGCTAACTGAGCAGCCGTTTTTTCACTATAAATTGTGATAATCGGTATCTACGTTTTGTGGTTTTTCTTATGACACCTTTTCAAAAAATCCCAAAATGTTGGCATCCGTTTTTGGAAAATGTCTCTATTAAAAGCTCAAGACCGTACCAGTATTAAAATGTAGCACTCTCCCAGGGGTGTGGAATTTATAAAAATATCTACTTGTCCATGGGGCTGGTTAATTCTTAAATCTACTTGTCCTGTAAAACAATCTACTTGTCCCTTTGGTGTCATGTAGTGCAGCGACAAATTATGGCAGCAATCTCATTATGTAAGACCTATGATAATAGCCTCTCTGATTATGTTACGGCTACTGCTATAGTAGGGCTTGAATACTTGCAATTGTAATCCCTGCTATAGCAATTTCCTTATTTTGCCACCTTTCCCCAGGCCTACATACTGGGGCTGGAGGAAGCAGTAAGCAATAGTTCCAGGGCTGGAATGCCTTTGAGTCTGCAAACCTACTAATTTGCATGTTTAAGGATTTCACCAGCTCTTCTCTAATCTTTTCCCATAATGAGAAAGGTTGGAAATTTACTCCTGACAAGCGCAGAAGTAGAGGTTCTTCCAGGTTGGAGGGAAAATGAACTTGTAAACACTCTATAGATTTTCACATGAACAAATTAACACATGCATATTTGCTTGTACTAATATACAGTTCACAAATATTTTCTAGGAGTACGATTTCCTGCTCTACTTTTGTAAGTTCCTGTGATTTCATGAAAGCCACTAATTCAGACATAGACCATGGGTGTACTTTAGTGACATTCTTTAAGAATTGGGTCCCTAATTAGGTCTGGCGTTAACAAAGACATTTTGTCCCAGATTCAAAAAAAGTGGTGGTTCACATTGTAAAGCAACACTTTTCTTGCCCCCCCTGGAATTAGGTACAATAGCGTCAAAACTTCTGACGCTAGTGGAGCAAATTGCAGAGGCCTACTGATTCCAAAGGGTGCGTCCTTTTCATTTCTGCTTCAAGCAGGTGTTAAAAAGGACACCAAGAATGGCACAATTAAATCTTGTAGACTTCATTGCGCCATTTTTGCGGGCCTTCTTGTGCCAGAACACCCCTTTGCATACATTATGACCGGTGCATGCATAATGTGGCACAAATGGTCATAAAGTGGCGCAGTGCAGTGATATGGTGAAGCGTTTTTGGCAAACTATTGCTACATTAACGTCAGGAAAATGATGCTAATGTGGCATTAGATGGCGCAAGGCCATCCTTAAATTTGGGCCTTTGTTTTTAATAAACATCTATTTCTCTATCTATTGGATGGCTTTACTGTGAGTGATTGCATTCTGCTCTTCCACAAGGGGCATATTGGCACACAAAGTAGTTTTCTGCAGTGCCAGGAACCTCTGTGGCAATCAGTGTAGTAATGAAACTGGAGGGGGCCCCCCCTGCAAAGAATATGGAGGGCCCCTCCCTCAAGACTAACTCAGGGCAGGTGCTGTGCTGAGGGGGCCCGTGGAAGGGGGCTGTGGGGCCTTTGCTATGCCACTAGTGGCAATGTGTGCTTTTTGTGACCCCAAACTTTTTTTTTCTTTTTGCCAGTGCTTGTTACAATTGTATGGGCCTGGATGCTCCCACAACAATAAAATGTTACAAAAACCATGTCAAAACAAGGCACGCATTAACAAAACCAAAAGACTAAAAAAAAAAAAAAAATGTTGGATCGGTTGGCTTTGCCAGTGCTTGTTTATTTTTATCCTTCTTATAATCTTGTTGAAAATGGTTACACTGACTTTCCATTAGGAATATTTTTTGGAAATACTAGCATGCATCAACACATTTTACTACATGACGCTTCAAAGAAATAGCATCTTTCATAGAAGCAAAACATTATTTTTCCTAACATTGAATTTTGAAAGCAAAAAATCACTCTTGCTTACAAGCTGCTGCAACTATTTGCATCTAACCAGAAAACATTCTGGGAGCATTATACTTAGTCTCATACTGTTAAACTTTTCAAACAAGTATGTACACTTTTTACTTTATTTTTTTTTTATTATTTTTTTTTACTGTAGTCACTGCCAGTAGTGCAGTGTGACCTTAAAACGTTTACTTACAGCGCTCAACCTAATAATGAATGCTTTTAATTAATGAACCATAAATACAGGTTTGAACAGCATTAACTTTTGGACACACATTACCTCAACTGCAGACAATTCCCTTCTCTGTAAAGTGGCAGCAAATGGGTTTGTGCTGCAGGGGGGTGGGCCTATTTGTCCCAAGGACAAAATAAACATGAAAACTTGTTGCCCTTGACCCTAAACAATATGTCCCGGGGGTCGGGCGATAGGAATTCCACATCCCTGTCTCCTAATTTGGTAATAACCTCGTGTTCAGGTCTGTTTGTGGCCCAACCCAGGGGTGGATTCTGAGCATGCTTGACATATTATACATTTATGGAATTATTTCAGGTTTTTATGCTACATACGGCTCCAAAAGATATCTGAGCTCTAGAGAAAGGGGAGGATATTCACAAAGAGTGCTCTTGGGGACACCTGGAATGCCCATAGGTACCAGAGCTTTTTCCTTCAGAGACTGTTTTTTTCTTTTTGTGCCTCTCTATCACAAATTGGATGTGGTTGTTAGACAGAAGAATGGATAGGCAAGAACAGTGCCAGGGTTGTTCCTCAAGACCACTTGTAACATGACAACTTGATGGTGAAGCCTTAGTGAACAGATTCATGGTCTATATTGCATCATTCAGTTGGTTAATGGCGAAGTAGGACAGACATAGGCATCTTGCGGGCAGGCTATGCACAGTGATAGACTTCTATGTGGCTGGGAGGTGGAACGTCTTGAGTCCTAGAGTGGCTCTTAGCCATATGCCAAGTTGACGAGGTGGGTGCTCAGTCAGTTGCAAATATTGTAGAAGTCTTCAAGACATAAACAAGTTTGAAGTGCACCCCAAATTGGAATTTGCCGAAATGAGTTGCCAATTGAAAGCAAACTGCTCAGTGTGAATACTGCATTTCAACACCTGGCACCATCTTCTCATCAAGTCATTCATTTATGACCTACACATTGTCCCATGTACATCTCTGTGAGATATACAATTATCTTACCATTCTTGAGACTGTCTTGAAGGTCATGACGTGTGATATACGCCGGCATGCCACTGCATACAAGCATGGTGGTGGAGCACCTCAAGCACACCTGTGTACGCAGCAGGAGAGTCTTTCCATGCAGTATAGTTCATAGATGCTTGGGGAGTCATTTGTATACAAGGTAGAAGCTACTATGTGCATCCAGGACAAGGCATATCCTCTGTACACCAGATTTGTCTTGCAACAAGTGCATGTACAAGATGCTTTTCAGTGTGCACAAATAAAAAGAGATACACAGTAGTAGTTGTCAAGCAGCATGCATGAACATCTGAGATTGTGCATCAGTATGTGGTGTCATAGACACAAATCTATAATGACAGTCACCTGTGAGTTTTAGAGATACACTATGATGCAGTCTGAATTTTCCATAGCCTTACCGAGTTGGATACCAGTCGTATTGACATGCTTGAATTTTTCCTGCCTGCAAAATCGCTACTAGGGCAATTCTAGTGAAATGTATTTTTGGCTATTTCCTTTACCAGTACATTTTTTATTATTTATTTATTTTTAACCATGCAGACCATTTAACTACTAAGTTTTCTAAAAATGCAGGCGAAACAGTACTCATTTTTAACCAGCGGAAGTACTTGTTGGATATATATATTGTTAAAAGTCATGAAGAAATTTTCACCATACAGAAAAGAATCACTGTTAAAGAGCTTGCAGAAAAAGGTACTGGGTGTTTAGGCTGCTTCCACACCTGGAGGAGCATGAGGAAAGAGAAGTGCACCCATGCACTTGCTGTAAAGCCATGAAAAACTTTAACGTTTTGTAAAAGGGAAATTATACAGAATATCCATAAGGGAAACAGTAGATAATTACATTGGTGCTCTTTGTGTCACAATGACAACTTGCACGTCTTCTTGCACTGAGTGCTTTATTATTATTGCATTAGTGACAAAGATGTCCAGTCATAAGATTCAGGAAATGTTGTGGTTTAATTAAAAATCCTAGCTTCTTACAGGCCAGTATTGTTACCAGGGGAACAGTAATGTCACTGTGTGCCAACACTGGAAATAAGAGTAAATAAGAATTATGTGTGTGCTAAATGAGAATGTGCAGTCTGTTTTGATAAAAAGCTTTTAAATTAGAGAAAGTTGTAAAACTCCCTTTTGGGAATTAATAATTCTCATACCTCCCTGATCTAATTTTAGACTTAGTTTATTCAGTGCAATCAGTGGCTTTATATTAAGCCATATACATTAATTCCACAAGTTATCAATGGTTTTTACAAATTTTGCTGGTAAGTGTTGCAGTATTATTATAACCAAATAGTTTAAGACTGGTGTTGGAATAAATTTTGTACCCTGTTGTGGGGGCAGTTTTAGTAGATATGATAGCCGTAGATATGATAGTTTGGATCTTTTTGAGTGTATTCTCTGAGGTTATAGATAGTTGTTCATAAAGCAGATGCCTAGGTTTGGTGTAGTTTTTTTTTGTTTTTTTGTTATTTAAGACTTGAGTAATCAGTCATGCCTTTTGTTAAAGCATACAATCGGTCTTGTTTTTAGTTAGTTTGTAACCTGAGATTTGAGAGTATTGTTAAATGACGTGTGAGATATTAGGAAAGATATTTCTAATTGTGATAGAAACAAGCGAATATCATCCATGTCGGCAGCTACTTTGTGAACGTCGTTTCCAAACTTGATCCCTAAAAATATTACATTTTTTGTGCTTCAATGGAACACTCTATTGTCAACAAACGTAGAAGGAGAGAAGGGGCAACCTTACTATGTTCCTTGTTTTAGAGAGAAATTGATCCCTTTAGCTTTGATAGAAGTCCTTGGATTGTGATACAGACATTGTTGGTAGGTGGCACTCTTGATGGAAAAGTCTTCCTTTCTGAGTGTCAAATAAGAAGGGCCTTAAGACTCTATCAAAAGCCTTGTGGCGTCGAGCTATGGCAACAGACATGGTTTGTAGTCTTTCTTCAAACTTCATATTATGAATGAATAGTCTAGTATAGTCTTTCAGTCAGTCTGTCTGTGTTGACCGATTCAAAAAGGGCGAAATGACCTTCAGCCTATTTTCAAATATTTTGTGTATAGTTTGCCCTCAGTGTTTAGTAAGGAGATCAGTCAGCAATTTCCCAGGTTCTGAGGGTCTTTGTAATATTTATGGATTGGTACATCTAATGCTCTGAGTCCCTACCTCAAAGCTTCTTTGAACAAAAAGTGAGTGAAAACCTATTTAGAGTTAATATCATCTTCTGACTTTTTAGGGGTTTAGAGGTCTTGGAAGAAGTCTTTAAGTGTTCAGACAGTCTTATTTGCAGAAGTGATGCTTCCTTTTGTTGATGGAATTAATATGAGACCTAGCGTTTTTAATTTTAGCTAATTGACTTTCATTTCACCTGCTCTGTTATCCTCACAAAAAAAGTTTGCTTAATTGAGTTGTAAGGTATAGTCTGCCTCTTTATTTTTTTATTCTTTTCTGTATTATGTTTGTGTTAATTTTGTATTATATAGTTTAAGTTATTATATTTTGTTAAAGCTAGTTATAAGCATGTTGACTTTTAAGCTCAAAAATGTTTTGTTTCTAATTTTGTTTGTTTTAGCAGCAATACTGACTACAGGGCTTCTTATATATGGCTTCAAGATGCCCTGTGAGGTACCTTGTTTAATTCCTGGTATGCTGCTTTGTAAACATGGGAAAATATCAACTTTTATTTTGTTTTTGTTTGAGTGATCTTTTAATACCTCAGTATGTAGACACCAGAACCTTTCTTTTAGGACAAAACAAATTAGATTGAGTCAATTTATGTATATAGGCTCGACATTCATGTTCTCAACTTGGTTTCCATGTCCATTACTTAAAAGATAATCAATCCCAGAATAGGATTGATGGAAGAAGGAAAAAAGGTAAATTGTAACGGACTTTTTGAATATCCCCTGGCTGGAATTGGATTTTTTTCATGCTTTTGCTCCCTCTTGCTGGTAGGATACACCATGGACCTCTGCGGTGCCTTGTACCTCCTCCAGAAGTGATAACACTGAGTTCCATACTAGGTGCCATTCCTGTGCACAGGTGTCTGTTTCTCACTTTCCATCAACTTTCAGATGGATCCAGAACTCCACTCCCACATTTGTCACTTTTATCAACCTCAGTTGTGTACAACAGTGTACCAGGTTAATATATCGCCACCCAAGACCATGGGCTTTAGGCAGTGCTAAGACTGCAGGAAGCCGATATCTGCGGAATGTTTTTCTGTGGTGTCTCCTGGCCCTAATACAGGTCTCACATTAAGTCCTCAGTTAAGTCAAAGTTCAGGTCCTGCCAGAAGTTCAAGGAGACTGAGTGGCACTTTTTTCTATCTCGACAAACTTCTGCAGAAAAGAAGTGACACAACTGACACTCCAAAGGTCCAATACACAGGTGTCATCTGAACTGAGACTATTCTGGCACGCCTAGAGTACCCAGAGCTTTCGTAGAGCCTTCAACAGATCGAGGCTGTCAGTGAGTCAGTACTGAAACTTTTTAAGACAATGCTGGTTCTCTGTGGCGTGTGTTCAGTCCTCATGTAACACCTACACCGGCAAGCCCTCCTTCTGGTTCGACTGACCCTGTTGGGTCTGTTCCTGGCACTCTGCTGGCTCCAGGCAATGCTTCGATCCTGGCCCCGAATACCCTGCGGGTTCTGATTGCTCTGGCGCTGATCTAGACAATAGTGGTGCCCACTCTGGATCCAGTTTCGATGCCAATTTTAGGTCACGTCTAGATGGCGCTTATGCTGTTGCTTAGCGACCTGTTGTATATGCTTTGTGGGTTTCAGCCCTGCTTATTGATTTTCATGGTGCCCACTCTGATCCCTTGTCAATGCCCATTTTTAGGTCTAGCTTAGACAGAGCTTGTGCTGTTGTTTAGTGACATGGTATATATTCTTTGCAGGTTTCAACTCCGCCTGTTGCTTTTCATTAGTCTATGTGGGTGTCCTTCAAAAATCCTTGCTTGCTAATGGGCAATCCTTCCTCTTTGTCCCTTCTTTTTGGTTTTGTCCCACAGAGCACTGACCAAGTACTGGATCCTTATGCTTTGCTTGGTTATCTGGTGATTTGGGGTACTATGTTCTTTTTTTTTTTTTTTCCTTTCCTGCCACATGCCTAACTTGTATCTACACGGGCGCGGTGTTTCATTTGCTGAGCATTCAAAGACCAGATCACATCTCACATGCTGCTTTCAGAGGGTGTCCATATCCCCGCCCTCATTGTTTTCTTCATTTTACTTCAATAACCAGCAGCGTATTCACCACTATCTCAAAGGTTGTGTGTAGTAGCCAAAGCCCTCACATCCTGCTGCTTCCCTATTTTCAAGGATGACATGCCTGCCCCATGAACCACCTTGTGGAACACTGAGAGCCAGCATGGGTACCATCTGCTCCGTCCGCTCCCACACCTCACAGAATGAGGCATCATGCCCACCTTGCAAAGGAACAAAGCTAGGCTAATACGAGGCACGGCATGGTCTAGGTCGCCTCACTTTTCTGCCTCATGTGTGTGCTCCCACCCAGAGCCTTGATGCAGCCAGCAGGGCACGGGAGATGCGGGAGCACAGCCGCAGGAGAGGTGTGTGTCTGTGTGAACATGTGGTAATGTGTGTATGTATGTCACGGAGACTTTATGTGTATAACTATGCGTGAGGTTGTCACTTTGCATGTGTGACTGAGTGCATGCGCCTTCCAGATTGCATTAGTTGCCTGCTATCTGTGGTGCTTATCTTTGTAATTCAAACATGCGTAGCCTGCAGCTGTGTTGTCAGTATGTGTGTATAAGTGAGTGCAAGTTTCCCAGTGTGTATGTATGCCTGTGTTTGCATGTCTTTTCTGAGTGCCTAAATTGTTTGTGTCCATTCGTTCAACTCTGTATATTTGTGTTTATGGATGTTGACTTTTCTGTTATGTGTGTATGTATTTGGGTGTGCATGCAGTTCTGTGCGTGCAATGTTAATTATGTATTTCTGCATTCCCTTTCACTTTCTGTATATTTTGCATGCATTTCCGCTTGCCTGTGCATGTGATTGTGTTGCTTGTGCCGTTTTTCTTTGTGTACGTTTTGCTGCTCATCAGGGAATGCCTTCAGAGTGAGAACAGCCTTTTCTTCCCAAACTATGCCATACATCACTGCGTTTGTTCCAGCATTAAATGTATGATGGGCGGCCTGGGCAGGAGTGGGGCACACATGGTGTCTCAGAGGTGGTTAGAATGCATGCATCTCTCTGTACTAACTCTTGCTCCATAACTGGATTTCCCTACCCACGCCATGGCTTAAGGCGGTGGGGGTGAAATGGGAGGGGTGATTCTGGTCTAGTGGCAACATATGTGACAGTAGTCAGAACATCTTGTTCTGTGACTTCACTATGGCTGGATGTGAACCTCACCCAGCCTTCTGCCTCCAGAGATGCATGCCTAATGGTCTGTTTGCTGGCTGTTACCTGCCAACTAGCAACAAGTATTGCAAGTCCACAGAAACGTATATTGATTTCTAGTAGGCATGAGCTGTTCAGCTTTATCCCCGACTTCCCTAAGCCCAACAAAGTGAAAATAAATATTCAATCAAGCTCCTAAAAAAATATATATATCTTTGCCGACTGGCTAAGTAATTGCTGAGCCATAAATTCTTGACCCACGTAGCGCTACACCTGTTAGTGTCAAGGTGGAGCAGAGGAGACAGCAAAAAAAGAGAAATAGAGGGGGCGCTGGCCCTGGTGCTGACTTATCGATCGAACAAACACTCACCGGCTGCTAAAAATCTGCTCGCCCCAGCTTTAACTTGCTCGTTCTCCGTTCCCTTTGCTTCTGTGTGCCTCGTCATTCATCTGCTTTAACCATCTCTTCTTTCTCCCACCTGCTTTCTTTTTGCAGTTCCCACACTCCACTTCCCACGCTCCTCTTGCTTCTATCTCCTCTTCTTCTAACAGTTGCTTTCTTATCGCTCATCCACCTCTCGTCTGTTCTGTTTCTTTCTCTTGCTTTGCCTATCTCTCTTTCCTTCCTTGTCTTTTCTGTTTTCCTCTACTCTCCCTCTCGAATTCCTGTTCCTCTTTCTCTTGCTCGTTTACTCTTCCCTCTTTCTGTTTTCTACCAATCTTTCTCCTTCGTCTTGCTTCTCTCTCATCTTCCTCAATCCCTCTCTCCTTGTTATCAGTTTCTCTCCATCTTATCCTCTCACGCACTCTTCTTTTGTATTTTTCCTGTCTTCCTCCTCTACCCTTATTCCTTCATTTCTTTCTCTTTCTGATTTTCTCTCTAATGCTTTTGTTTATTTTCCTCCTCTTTTACTTGCCCTCAGTCTTCTCACTTTCTATAGATTTCTCTCATTTTGCTAATATCTATGTGTCACCCCTGTTAATGTTCACTCTTTCATATCTTCCATATTTCTTCTCTTCTCTTTCTATTTTTTATTTCTAACATTACCTAACCTTTTAGTTCGCAAGCGTTGTCTTTTTTTCACATTTTGTTTCTCAGTCACTTATCACTCTCTCCCCATCACTCTTTTGCTTTTTCTTCCTGGTTTCCATCTAGTTTTCTCTAATTTCTCCCTTCCTTTATATTCATTTCTCTCCCTCTCGCACTTCCTTTTTCTTTTTCTCTCCTCTCCTTCCTTTTCTCTCTTTATCTCTTTCTATCTTCCTCTCACCACTTCCCTTTCCTCTTTTTCTTGTCCTATTTTCTGCTCTTTTTTTCTCTCCAGCTCTCTTCTTCTGCCTCCTTTCTTTCTGACCATCACCCAGATACTCATCCTCTATTTCTTATAATCTGTCCTGTGGTCACTCTCATTGTGACACGCACTATCTGTTCCCCCTCTCTGTTTCACTCATTCTCTCTCTCTCTTGCTACCTCTAGCTCTTTCTCAAGCATGTGCACACACTTTCTTGCTCTTTCTCTCTCCCTTGCTTCTCTTTCTCTGTCACCCTTTGTCATTCCTGTGGGTATCATTCTTCCTATTCTATAGCTCACCTCTCATACTAACTCAGTCTGCCTTTCTTGCATGTTTATTTCTTCCCCCTACATACACCCTCTTACCTCAGTGTTTCATTCTCTATCTCTGGCCTCATTGCTTCTGTATATATTATTTTACACTGAGTTCAGACTCTGTCCACACAGTTTCTAATGTGTCTCATTTCCATAAGTGCAGTCTGCCTTCAGAATCTGGCACCTTTTGATTCTTCCATAGTGTCTCTCCGCTGCTTGTATTGTAATTGAGGTACTATTTACCCCTCCTGTTGTTTACGTGCCCCCATAACACAAAAAAAACTAGAGCAAACAAACAATCGAACAGGCAAGAAGAAATTGCCAGCATTGCAAGGACAAAAAACTAGAAGACATTTTATGTTAATTCTTTAATAGGGTTGCTCAGTTGTACATAATGTCTTCTTGGTTATATGCAAGGTAACAAAAATGCCTGTAACACTTTTTATTATAACTTTTCAACATGCTGCACAGCAGCCACGCTCCTCTACAACATACCTTAAAGACATTGGCTAAAGGTGCGCTCTGTTGGCCATGCCAATGCTTGTTGATCCTTCGCCAGTAGTGGCCAGTGTTAGACCCAGGCTGTGCTGGACATAGTCATAAGGTTTGTGCCTGTCATCCCTAACAAATTCCGGAACACGTTTGCACAAACATTTAGGACTGGGTCGGACACAACAGACTGATTGGGTCGCGCTATGGGCACCAGTCGTGATTAGGCTTCCTGCTCCGAAGTGTACCACAGGTTTTTTTATAGTAACATACAAGCACTCCTTGTGGACATGCCTTTTGATAGTTGCAGATTGTTTGGAGAAAAGGGTGACTCCGCACTGGAGAATTTTCAAGTCAACCACATTACAGTCCCCACTTTAGGCTTTCTTTTACTGGCCTGTCAGTTTCACCAATGGTGCACACAATTCAGAGGCATGGCATAATCTCAAAGATGGCCTTCACAGCCGTACAGCTGTTAATCCGGACCTTGATGACTTCAAGGGGCTTGGTGATAACAAAGGTCATGAATTCCACTATAGACAATACTCATTATAAGGGTACATGAAAGATCCCGGTCCGGCATAGACAGGGCTGCAGAGATTATTAAATTCCAGCTGCCCAGCCCTACTGCAAAACTGGGGAAAGGAGTGGGAGGCTCAGTCTAGGCTTTTCAAAAGTCTGGTGGGGGTGACCTTTACAAATGACCAGCTTGTCCAACAATTGTTTGTGAGAAAGATATTTGTTGGTAGGCTATGAGATAAAAACGTTCAAGACCTTATCAACATTCCAAAGGACCGTGTACCTCAGCTCTGGAGGAAGAGACAAACGGATGCCCCTGAGCAATTTCTGGACCAGGGGGTGTTCCCCGACAGGGAGACCCCACCCCCTCCCCCCCACCAGAGCATGCCCCACAGAAATCACAGATCGGAAAACATTGACCAAGAGCCAGAGAGGCCAAAAAATTCCGGATATGGACAACGTCTGTCCCCAAGGGATCCAGGTTTTATTGCTGGCACCAGCCCAATTATTGAAACCAAGCCGATCTGTTTCGTTTGACCACACCTTCCACCCAGGCACGAGAGAGGAGGTCAGCCATGCTTCTCAGAAGTCCTGAGACTTTCCATTGAGACCTGTAATCTTCCATGTCACAGATTCCTGGAGGAATTGCTGAGGAGAGCAGACCGAGGGCAAGACAGGTTGGAGAATCCCAGGAAAAATCCATCAGAAATGGAAATCATACTTGCAACTTCCACATCATGGTCATTACCACCAGATCTGCCACCTATCTATGAGTTTGCGCTGCCAGCCTCATTATGGTGAAAGGAGGAAAAGCATAACTCTTCTCCATCCACCAGTCCAGAAGGAAGGCCAACTGAAGTACCGGGGAAGTTAGTGGTCGAGCCGGGATGGAAAAAGTCAATTCTGAATGGGCCTCATCTGTTCGAGAGAGCTCAGAATATGGCCAGAAGCAACTTCCATGGGCTCATGTCTTGGAGATGTCGTGATTGCCAGTCCACAGCTTGATAGACAGTCCCTGAGAGGTGTTCCGTCATTACGGAGACTTGATGTTCAAGGCAATGCTCCCAGAAATTCTTTGTCAGATCTGACAGGGCCATGGACCAAGTACCCCAGCTGATTGATCTAGTGGATTGCCGCTAAATTTTCCATCTTTAGGAGGATGCAACATTCTGCCTAGTTCTTGGTTCAGCATTTCATCATGAAGGAACCCTCCATCAGTTCTAGGCAATTGATGTGGAGGGACTTTGCTGTGGCTGACCATCCGCCGCCTTTGGGAAAGTACCCACATCGTGCACCCCAGCTAGTACCACTGGCATGGAATTGGAACTAGTGATCCGTTTGGGAAGTGAAAATGGCTTGCCAGTTCCAGACTTCCATGTGTGTGAGCCTATTTCGTAGTTCGTCCTTTGCCTCCTCTGAGAGAGGAACGTATTGGGAGTAACTGAAGTTCGGCATGGGCGAGACTCCTTCAACTGTAAGAGGGCCCAGAAATGCAGGGGACCTGGGAAGATAACCTGGATGGACAATGAAAGGAGGCTGACCACTCTGCCGATTTGTCGAAGGGAGGTCACAGACTTGGACATAGTCCTGCACACCTCAGGTCATATTTTGGCCATATTCCAGACGGTACACTCAGAGTAGTCTCCACTGAATTGATTTAAAAAGGCTAAGAAGGTAAGATTTTGAGAACTAGGCAGGGTGGATTTCTCGCAGTTGATGATTAATTCAAAGGATTGGGGTAGATCCACGGTCTTCTTCAGAAATGCAGATAGTGCGTGAGGGCAGCGGTCCATGAGGAGCATATCATTGTGGTATAGTATCGTTCATATCCCAGATGCCCTCAGCTGTTGAACCCTGGGTTTGGGAACCTTAGTTTCTCAGGAGAGGATGCCAGGGAAGGGAGCTGAACTTGAAGGTTTGGCCTTGCCACTGGAATTGGAGAATCCTCGAATGTGGTGGGAAGATTGGGATCATCAGGTAAGCATCCTTGAAATCCAGTCACGGCAGCCAGTCGTTGGGCCTCAGGAAATCGCGAATGCCCTCCATCTTGAAATTATGGAAAACCAGCCATTCGTTGAATTACTGGAGATTAATCACCAGGCGGTGGCCCTGTCCCGTTTCTCAACCAGAAAAAAAAATGCTTAAAATACTTTGAAGAGTGAGGGGTGGACTGGAGAATGGCCCAGTTGGAACGGAGCACCTGGATTTCCACCTGGATAAGGGAGGCTTCTTGCTCTGAGAAGCAGACGTTGCAAGGGAGTACAGGTTGGAAGGGCAACCCATAGAATTCTATGTGGAAACCTCAAATGATTTTGAGCACCCCTTTGTCAGTCTTTGTAGAGGTGGTGCAGGATGGCATTGCCCTAGAAAATAATGGCACGCTGGGCCCAGTTGGAGAGAACTCTGGAAAGATGAGAGCTCCTGATGCTTGCGTTTTCTGCCATGTCCAAGATTTTGGTCCATAGCTCTTTCATATCCCGGAGTTTATCCGGGCATGACTGCCAGGAACGGTTGATACATTAAGGACCCGAAAAAGGGTATTTGCCCAGAAAAGTGGCCATTCTAGAATCAATCTCTGGTGAGACAACGAAATTGCTGCCCAAAGAGGGGCAGGGGCACTCTGCTTGAAGGTGGTTCTGAATCTCTTTATCAACACGTATGGCCACCTTGTCCCCAGAGGACCACTTGGAGGAGCAAATGTGCATGAGCTCCTCTGGGTCCAGAATATCGGATTGAGAGCAGCAGATCACGTCATTGGCGAGGCCCATCCTCTCTGGGGAGGTTGGTCAGCAGTCACAAGACCACTTGTGGCCAAAGTCGTAGGACTCTGTGTGGGATCCATCTAAGGTAAGAGGAGGCGAAAGGGGCATAGCACCCCCTGGAGGTGAAAGACCCTGAGGGACTTCTGTTGTGGGAGGAGGGGGTATGTGGCCCAGAAATGCTTTCTTTAGCCTTGCAAATGCATCCAGGTCCACCCTAGAGGGCTGTGGCTGTTTGCGCATATTCTCAGAGGGCGTGGCAGTGGGTAATCCTGGATGTATGAGGACCCCGGAAGGTCTTCCCTCGGTGGGAGGGGTTGCAGGCACTTCTGCGCCGTTTCAAGTAATTACTTCTCCAAGGGCACCACTGCGTCCAAGATCGCCTTATGGACAGAGGCATCTACTGTGTCACAGAAGTCATCTGTGACCGGGAAATAGGAGCTCTTCTCTTCTGTATAGCAGTTGTCATATTACTCCATGAGACGTCAGGTAAGTAAAAAAAAAAAAAAAAAAGACTCAGAAAGCTGCAGTACCATAGTCTAACTACCATATATGCATTGCTACTGAGTGGAATTCTAACAGCCTTTATTTTCTCTGTTCACTGATGGCATCAAACTCTACATCGGTAGTGATATTACAGGTGACATCAAGGACCAGATTTACTAAATTCTCACGCAACACAGTGCAGCAGCAGAAATGCTGCAGTGGGCTGCATGAGAAGGAGAGAGCACAGGAGCGCCATATTTACAAAGATATGGCACTCTTGTCCCCGCTCCCTTGCGCCGGCACTGACGTTTGCTGCTCCGCATCATGTACACAACTAGGCACGCAAAAGCCTGTCAAAAACCTTGTGTAATTGTATGGGAATGCCCATACGCCACCCATGGAAAGCCCACTTGGTGCTAAGTAATGCAAACAAAGTGCTATGCGCTGCTTTGTGTTACTTTTAAGTGATTTTCCAGTGCACTGGAAAGTAAATAGGTAAAAAAAATATTTTTGCATTGATTTGCGTCACTTTTAGGACCTAAACATGGTGCAAAAGCTTAGTAAATCTATCCCCAAATATCATATCACTATATATATATATTATTGATGACATCACTGAGACTGCAAAAACTTGACTGTGTATACCGCTCTATGATGACTGGCTATCTAGACTCACATCCATGCCTAAATTTAAAGCCTGCTGGGCACAGGCAAAAGTTTTGCTGTGCTGAATCTTCATCTTTTTTATTTTCTTTATAGGGGTGTCTACTTGCTGACAGTAGTTAGCTTTTCATCCTTCAAACTACATTTAAACAAGAGAGGTTATCAATTATATCAAAGGTGGTGTGACGTGTGAAGTCAGGGATGTCATCTATGGTACATTTAGGGCCATATTTATACTTTTCGACGCACAACTGCGCCTACGCAGTTGTGCGTCAAAAAATCTAACGCCATTCTGAAGCGCCATGCGGGCGCCGTATTTATTCAATGACGTTAGCCGGCGGAGCAGCCTGGTGTGCGTAAAAAAAAATGACTTACACCAGGCAGCGCCGGCGTAGGGGAATATGGAGCTTGGGCGTCAAAAAATGGGGCAAGTCAGGCTGAGGCAAAATTTTCGCCTCAACCCGATTTGCGCCATTGTTTTGGACTCCCAACCCCCATTGAAATGACTACTGTCTTAGCAAAGACAGGAGTCATGCCCCCTTGCCCAATGGCCATGCCCAGGGGACTTATGTCCCCTGGGCATGGTCATTGGGCATAGTGGCATGTAGGGGGGCACAAATCAGCCCCCCCCTATGCCACAAAAAAATAAAAAATAAAATACTTACCTGAACTTACCTTAAGTTCCCTGGGATGGGTCCCTCCATCCTTGGGCGTCCTCCTGGGGTGGGCAAGGGTGGCAGGGGGTGTCCCTGGGGGCATGGTAGGGCACCTCTGGGCTCCTTCCGAGCCCACAGGTTCCTTAACGCCTGCCCTGAGCAGGCGTTAAAAAATGACGCAAAAGCGGCTGGCCGTAATTTTTTTTTACCCGCCCACTCCCGGCCGTTATTTTTGCCCGGGAGTGTAAATACGGCGCACATGCCTCGGAGTCATTTTTTAGAAGGGAACGCCTACCTTGCATATCATTAACGCAAAGTAGGTGTCCACGCTAAAAAATTATGCAAACTCCATGAACTTTGGCGCTAGACGCGTCTAACGCCAGAGTATAAATATGGAGTTCGTTTTGCGTAAAAAAAAAACGACGCAAATCCGGCGCAAACAGAGTATAAATATGGCCCTAAGTGATTTCTTCAGTGACGTTTCTCCGGATATGACCAGTGCATGGTGATAATGTGACGTTGTTCATCATAACTCCCAAGGTTCAAGTTTTTTCCCAGTTTTCAATCACAACCATAACATCCAGTTTCATGAACTCACTAAAAAAAAGTTTGAAAGCTTTTATATTTGTGTTATTTCTGATATAATTTTTTTGTAATTTTGGAAACAGCCCTAACTTGAATTTAATAGATATTTTTTTATATACATTGACTCTTATCCAGCGTACTCACTGGGTACTGTCTCTCTAAAGATATTTGTAGTGTGAAAGGAAATATTTTTGAGGTAGCTGACAAAATGCAGGAACACCTATGAAAAGCAATGTTTACCAAACATTAAAAGTAAGATAATTGCAATGTATTTTGTAAGAAAATCCAACAGACGTGAAAACATTATTTGGTGATATACTTTAACTTTTTGTTAAAGTATATCACCTTTAATTTCACAAATCATAGGTGTGAAGCTGCCATTCTTAATGCTTTTGCATCATAGCCTTGCCTGACCCTTTGCTACACACCTTTAAGATGAGACACACGTTGAAAATGTTTTAGCCCAAGCTGGCTGCAGCTTCCTGACGGAGAACAAGTGATGTAGTGCCAAGAGTGTGCTTTAGATATTTCAAAGGCATGTGTGCTTCTTTTCTGAACCTAGGTGTCTGAAGTACAATGGTCTCAAGCTGCAGAAAGGTTACATGTGTTATATATTGTAAAGATGGTAAGAATTATTTTGGGTGCTTGTTCTTTGCTTATTTCATTGCTTGCATAAGGCTTCTCGCTTCCCAGTTCTTCCCGTTTTGAATTGTACTATCATATGTGTCCTTAAGAGATGGTTCCAGGCCTCAAAAGCCAGGGTTTTCATGCTTGGGGCTGCACCAGTGATCTTCTGGGCTGTCACTGGATGGGTATACTGTGGTGGAGATTTTACTTTCCATTCCCATAACTTGCTGATGTCTGTTAGTTTCTTTGTTAGTGCTGAGAGTCTAGACCTGTGGCTAGACCGTTTCATTCTGGTCCATGGACCTGCTAATCACTTTTTCCTATTATTGTTTTTTTAGCAAAAGGACCATCTGGAAGGAAAGCGAAAGTGTGCGCAGGGAAATAGACCAGCTAAAGCAAAAGATCCGTAAGTATCTCTTCTACCACAAGAGTTACCAGTGTCTAGTACATTGCTCGACTAGGTCTATAGTGAATATCTTGGAAAGTATATAGGTAGTTGTTTTGCTAATGATAGTACAAGACCCAAATCTGCCATGTTTCATTGAGACTCTCAAGGCAGTATGAGGCCGGTAAGGCCCGTATTTATACTTTTTTTGCGCCGCATTTGCGTCGTTTTTTGACGCAAAAACGGTGCAAACTTGCAAAATACCATTGTATTTTGTAGGTTTGCGCCGTTTTGCGTCAAAAAGCGGCGCAAATGCGGCGCTAAAAAAAGTATAAATACGGGCCTAAGGGCCATATTTATACTCCGTTTGCGCCGAAATTGCGTCGTTATTTTTGACGCAATTTCGACGCAAAACTAACGCCAACTAACGCCATATTTATACTATGGCGTTAGAGGCGAATAGCGCCAAAGTTCCCGGAATGTGCGTCATTTTTTAGCGTGAACCCCTTCCTTGCGTTAATGATATGCAAGGGAGGCGTTCCCGTCTAAAAAATGACTCCCAGGCCTTTACGTGGTATTTATACTCCCGGGCAAAAGAGACGCCCGGGAGTTGGCGTGGCAAAAAACGGCGCATTTGCGCCACTTTTTAACGCCTGCTCAGGGCAGGCGTTAAGGGGCCTGTGGGCTCAAAATGAGCCCACAGGTGCCCTCCCATGCCCCCAGGGACCCCCCCTGCCACCCTTGCCCACCCCAGGAGGACCCCCAAGGATGGAGGGACCCACCCCAGGGACATTCAGGTAAGTTCAGGTAAGTATAATTTTTTATATTTTTTTTTGGTGGCATAGGGGGGCCTTATTTGTGCCCCCCTACATGCCACTATGCCCAATGACCATGCCCAGGGGACAGAAGTCCCCTGGGCATGGCCATTGGGCAAGGGGGCATGACTCCTATCTTTACAATGATAGGAGTCATGTTGATGGGGGATGGGCGTCGTTAAAAAATGGCGCAAGTCGGGTTAAGACGATTTTTTCGACGTAACCTGACTTGCCCCATTTTAAGACGCCCATGTGCCATTTTCCCCCTACGCCGGCGCTGTCTGGTCTACGTGGTTTTTTTCCACGCACACCAGGCAGCGCCGGTCTGATTGCGCCGTCTAACGCCATTCCATAAATACGGCGCCCGCATGGCGCTTCAGAATGGCGTTAGACGGCGCAAAACTTTTTGACGCTAAACTGCGTTAGCGCAGTTTAGCGTCAAAAAGTATAAATATGGCCCTAAGTGTCTGGTGCACTCGCCTAACCATTGTGACCCAAAGGTGCCATGTTTTAAAGACACCCTCAGGGGGGCTTTGGTCCAGGTGTTTTGAGCACTTGCCTAACCCTTTGTGCCACTGTTATGTCACGTTTGTGACACCACAGCACAAACCTCTCCGTTTTATCTATGCTGCCACGCAAAGCTACTTTTTGTGGCTTTGAATGGCCTCCTAGATGTGGAGTAAGACAAGCCAGCACAAATCACTGCATTGCCTTATTCTGCCTTAGGAAGGTATCCATGGGCATTGCCGTGGGTGTTTCCATGCAACACCCGTGGATTTTGACGCATCCCCAGATTTACAATGCCATGCAAACTTGGGGATGCATCAAAACCTTACACCTCCATAGGGAAGGTGCGACAAGGAGAAATATCTGTATATCTTCTTGTTTTTCCCTCTTTCTCTGTGTGCTGCATTCTGCAGCACACATAGAAATAGGAAAACGCCTCCTATGATTGTTTTTGTGCAGGAAGGTGTCCGTGACTGCACAAAATCAATCCTGCCTGCAACGGGCAAGTGGGATTGTGTTGGGCCAAGGCTGGTAAAACCACACTTGTACAGGGGGAAAAGGACAGGAATGCAGCATATTCCATAGATACAGAGAATTCCTGCCCTTTCACTTTGATGCAGGGCAGCACAGCAAAGTGACTTGCTGCTCTGCCCTGTGCCAAGTCCCCATAAATCTGAGCCTTAATGTCTGGATAAACAGCGCTAGATAAAAGAATGAAGTGCCTCCCCCTGCCGGTCAGGAGCAGTGGGAGTGGGGTTATTATCTCTCGCACGCCGAAGCCCTTACAGTTCTTATTCTCCATCCATTAAGCATGAGAGACTAACAAGGGAGGAGAAGACTCCTTATCTGGACTCTATTTTTCAATGTTTTTTTAAGCTTAAAGAATTAGAACTTGGATGAGTTATGAGGGGACCCAGACTGTCCTTAAACTAGGCAGGGCTTGTCCGTTTCATGCACAGGAGTGCATTATTAGAACAGATAACAAGTCCGGAAAATTGACTTTTTTAATTACAATCCCTTTCCAGGGAGTATTGCTGTTTCCTTTGATTCTCTCACTGAGACTTGACAGTGTTTATTCTTCACAGGCCGGCAAGAAGAGGATCTGCTACAGCACATGTCTGCCAGCCATGAGACAAGACGAGGGCATGACCAAAACAGTAAGGTATGGACAGAGGCTTCATTGTGTATGTATGTCGTACTTCTGTAGTGTGACTGTATCCAAAGATGGCAAACTGCTCTACTGGGTCAAGGATAAGCGTAAAGTCAGCAAGTAATAGCAGTGGTAGCTATTTGTGGATGGGTAATGCATTGTGATGTAGTGTTTGTTAAAGAGGTGTGTCTTCAACTCTTTCCTAAATTGGAGTAATGTTAAGGCCATGGCAATGGTGGTTCACAGATCTTCTTCACCAGTCAGAGCGTCCACATCTCAAGCTGCCTTGCAGACCAGACCTGCTAATGAAATACAGAGGCCAGATAGTTCATCCTAATCTCTTCTCTTTGAATTTGGCTGTATAGCTGCTGAGCTAGTGCAGTACAGACTCTTGAACCTGCCTCAAGACTGCATGGAGATCCTCAAAGAGGCTAAGTAGCCTTCAACCCATTCCGCATATGCCTTGAAGTGGAAGAGATTTTGCATTTGGTGTTCTTCCAAGAACGTGGACCCTACAACTGGCCAGGAAGATGTGATTCTTCCATACTCACATAATTTGGCAAAATCTGTCTTGCAGTTCTCTTCAATAAGAGTTCACATGGCAGCTCTTACTGCCTACAGAAAGTGTCCTTCACAAACCTCTTTTTTCAAAATCCGCATAGTCAAGGATTTTCTAGAAGAGTTAAAGGTTTTCCCTCTCATTGGGCAACCTTCACTTCCCTGGGAGCTCAACATAGTCCTTTCACAGCTTATGCAGGACCCTTTCAAGCCCATTCACAAGACATCCCCACAACATCTATCATGGAAAGTCACTTTACTTTACTTATAGCAGTCGCATCAGCATCCAAGCAGTAGCTAGATCCAAGCATTATGCTTTCACAAACCATACACAGTGTTCCTTTCTAAGGAAGTCGTCATGAGGACTCACCCACAATTCCTCCCTAAGGTTATTTTGGATTTCCACGTCAATCAGGCAATCTCATTACCAACATTCTTCCACCATCCTTCAACTCTGGCGAAAATAAATCTTAATTCTCTAGATGCGAGGAGGGTCTTGAGGTTTTATCTAGATAAACAATTGGTCCGATATGTGGATGTTGCATGTTTTATCAACTATGGTCCAGTTCCTTCAGTGGAAATTTGCAAAGCATCTGTGTGGAGATCTGTTAACACATTCACCAAGCAATACTGCCTGGACTACGAAGCTAGAGCAGATGCTCAAGTAGGATAGACCTCCCTCAGAAATCTGTTTGCTTAATGGCTAGCTTAGTCATTTTTCTGACTTCTTCACCGCTCTTGGTGAGGATGGGATTGCTACTCTATTGAGTGCTTATGACTATCAATGGAGATCCCCCTGAGAGAAAAGGAATGTTTTCTTACCTGTAATCCCAGTTCTCTCTTTGGGGAATCACCATTGAAGCCATAAGCAACCCCTCCTGCCTTCCCAGTGGACTTACCAGAGGTAACCATGGGACTGAAACAGCTGTCACCTGCTGAGCATGATGGGATACTTATGGTCCCTAGGTTGTTAAAGGCACAGTCCCTATTTGTAGGAAAGCGCCCTCTTTCTTGGCATTGTTACCCCCCCCCCCCCCACACCCCCCCCCCCCCATATTCTGCCTGTTGTCAGTATGTTTGACTGTGTCTTCTGGGTTCCTGCTAACCCGAACCCGGGTAGTTTTGCTCTCTCCTCTAAATTGTACCTTTTTATTCCCACAATTGGCAAACTGGTCCCCTCATGTAAGTCCCTAGTATATGGTACCTAGATACCCAGGGCATTGAGGTTCCAGAGGATGCCTATGGGCTGCAGCAATTATTCTGCCACCCATAGGGAGCCCATAGAAAGTGTTCTGCAGGCCTGCCATTGCAGTCTGCAGGAACCGGGTGCACACACCCGGTTTCACTACAGGGCACTGCACCAGGTCACTGCAAGTCACCCCTGTGGTAGGCCGTTCCAGCCCAGAGGGCAGGGTGCAGGTACCTGTGTGTGAGGGCACCCCTGCACTATCAGAGGTGCCTCCACAAACTCCAGCCCCATTTTACTGGACTTCATGAGTGCGGGGACACCACTTTATATGTGTACTGGGCACATATCACCTATAGGTATTATCTACCTATGTCCAGCTACATAATGAGAACTCTGAATCTGGGCATGTTTGGTATCAAACATGTAGGATTCATACCCCAATACTGTTGCAAGTATTAGAAGTATGATTCCATGCAATCTGGGGGCTCCTTAGAGGACCCCCCAGCATTGCTACCACCCGTCTTACAGGGTTTTTCCAGGTAGCCCAGCAGTTGCTACCCCTCCGACAGGTTTCTGCCCTCCTCCTGCTGCTTGATCTGATCAAGCCCAGGAAGGCAGGACAAAGGATTTCCTTTGAGAGAGGGAGGTAACACATTTTCCTTTTGGAAATAGGTGTGGCTGGCTTGGGAGGTGTAGCCTCCCCAAGCCACTGGTTTGCTTTGAAGGGCACATTTGGTTTATGTCCTACATGCATAAACCAGTCCACACAGGTTCAGAGATCCCCAGTCCCTGCTCTAGTGCGAAACTGGACAATGGAAAGGGGAGTGACTACTCCCCTTTCTCTCACCACCCCAGGTATTGTGCCCAGAGCTCCTCCAAAGGGTCCCAGGGTTCTGCCATCTTGATTCTAAGTTTGGCAGGGAACTCTGGGAGCATTTGAGAGGCCAGGCCAGCCAAGCAGGTGACGTCTGAGCCCCCCCCCCCTCCTGATAGGTGCTTACCTGGTTAGGTGACCAATTCCCTCTTTCAGGGCTATTAAACGTCTCTCTCTTGGGTGGGTCCTCAGATGTCTTTGCTGTGCATCCTCAGAATACTACAACTCTTCATCCTGTACAAGAAGAAGGAATCTCCCTTGGAGTGAAGGAGTCACTTTCCTGCAACTGCAGGTACCTACAACAAGCGACGACCGGTTTCATGGATCTCCTCTCCTGCTGAGCTGCTTGGATCCTGCATCATGGGTGGTGGTCCGGAGTAGTCCTCTTGGTCCTCTCTCTCTCTCTCTGCCAGCTGTCCAACTTTGGTGGAGGTAAGCCTTTGCCTTCCCACGCAGGACAGTACCCCCGTGACCATGTCTCTTGCAGCTGCCAAGGGATCTTTAGGCGACGTGTAGCTCCAGCCCCCAGCACGCCATCCTGCAAAGCACAGCCTCCTGCATGGTTCTCCTGTGGCGTGGGATCCACTTTTGTAGTGCTGTTTGGGCTCCTTTTGTGATGTCTATGTCCCCGTCCTGTGGGACTCCTGTGGGCGCTTCCGCTGCTCTTTTGGGCTCTCTGCGACGCTGAGGGTCCTCTGTGACTCCCCCTCCTGGGTTCAGTCCTCCTGGGCCTTGCTAGTCCCCAGCAGCACCTTTTTCCACTAACCGCGAGATTGCCTTTGCCAAGGCTTGTTGGTGGAAATCCTGCACCGACAACGGTCTGCAATCTTCCTTCCGGCGTGGGACATCTTCTGCATCCAACTGGAACGCTTCTCCGGCTCCTTGCCTGCAGTGCTGACCTGTTCTTCAGAATCGTCGACCAACTCCTGCATCCACAGCTGGGTGTGTAGTACCTCCTACTCCTCCTGGATTCCACTGTGACTCTTGGACTTGGTCCCCTCTCTCCAGAGGTTTTCTTTCTTCAGGAATCCACCGATGGTTTTATTACAGTCTTCTCTGGGTGTCTTCTTATTCTTCTTTTCCTCCTTTTGGGTGGTTTGGGGGGAAAGCCAGTGTTTTATCCTGCATTCCTGATCGCTGGGGGGTACTGTGTTACTTACCTTTGCTGTTTTCTAATACTCCCAGCTCCACTTACCTAAGTGGGGGTCCTGCATTCGCATTCCATTTTTTTTAGTATATGGTTTGGGCTCCCCCTAGGGTCACTATTGTCTATTGCTATTTGCACTATTTTCTATTGCTTTTTATGCCTATTATTGTTTACTGGTGTACATATTAAGTGTGTTACTTACCTCCTATTGGAGGGTTGCCTCTCTTGTACTTTTTGGTAATTGTATCACTAAAATAAAGTACCTTTATTTTTATAACACTGAGGCCCATATTTACACTCTGTTTGCGCTGGATTTGCGTAATTTATTTTGGCACAAATTCGGCGCAAACCTAACTCCATACTTATACTTTGGCGCTAGACCCGTCTAACGCCACAGTTATGGAGTTTGAGACATTTTTTGTACGTGAAAACCTACCTTGCGCTAATGACTTGCAAGGTCGGCGTTCCCATGCAAAAAATGACTCTAAGGCATGTGCGCCTTATTTATCCTCTGGCGTCAAAATGACGCACAGGAGGAGGCGGGCCTTAAAACAAGGCGCACAGCCGGATTTGCGCCGTTTTTTAACATCTGGGTCAGAGCAGGCGTTAAAAGACCTGTGGGCTCATTTCCATGGTGGGAGACCATGGAAGCAGTCCACAGGTGCCCTTCCCTGCTCCCAGGGACACCCCCTGCCACCCTCGCCCACCCCGGGAGGACACCCATGGATGGGGGGACCCATCCATGTTGAGTGCAGGGAAGTATAAATATTTCTTTTTATTAAGTGGCATAGGGGGTCTAACTTGGGCCCCCCTAGATGCCACTGTGCCCAATGGCCATGCCCAGGGGACAGAAGTCCCCTGGGCATGGCCATTGGGAAGGGGGCATGACTCCTGTCTTTGCTAAGACAGGAGTCATTTCCATGGGGGTTGTGCGTCCAAAAATGGTGCTAGTCTGGTTAGAGCCAATATTTGACTCTAACCTGACTTGCACCATTCTTTGACACACAACCCACAGTATTCCCTTCGCCTCCCCAGCCCAGTTACCGTCATTTATTTTGACGCTAACCAGGCCGCAGCCCCGGCTAACGTCATTCCATAAATAAGGCGCCCGGCTGGCCCGTTGGAATGGTGTTAGCCAGCGTTAGCGCTGATTTGCGTCAAAAAGTATAAATATGGGCCTGAGTGTTTTTTTTTTTTCATGTGTGTAAGTGCTATGGGACTGTAGTGGTATTGCATGGGCTTTGCATGTCTCCTAGATAAGCCTAGGCTGCTCATCCACTGCTACCTCTAGAGAGCCTGGCTACTAGACACTGCCTACATTTCACTAAAAGGGGATACCTGATATAAAGTGAAAGTACCATAGGTACCCACCACACACCAGGCCAGCTTTCTACACTATTTTTAACTTGCATAATGACAACCTATGGGGATACACTGCCCTGCTTTCGTTCATTCCTATACTCTAACAAAAAAGGGTTTGTCAAAGAGATTTAAGCTGTTTTTTCAAAAACATTGTCAAATTATATACATACATGATTCTCTTGGCCTCCTTTTTCAAGTGCAATATGAGGAATTGGGCCACTGTAGCCTGTTCCTATAGGCTGCATGTTTTTCTCTTAAGTGATTTTGCAGGCCTTCCCGAAGAAAGCCAAACATCTACATTTATTGTGAAAAAGTGTTCCAGGAACCCCACATGTGGGTGGGACCATTCAGTGCTTAAGACATCAATGAAGATTCCCCTAAGAGAGAACTGGGATTACAGGTAAAAAAAAACATTCTTTATTCTGTAATGTCAGAGATGTGCACTACAGCACTCTGTAGATGTTGCAGTGTTGGAAATCAAAGGGCCATATTTACCATTGAGCTGTGTCACCCTTGCGCCACGCAAGGGTCTCAAGGGCGACGCAACTACTAAGTCAGATTAATCAGGTCACACATGGCCACCGTACATGGTCCTGAGTGGCTTTTGATAAATCTAGAGTAAGGCAATGCAGATTGCTGTGTTGCGTTACTCTACGTCAGGTAGACGTTCCATGGGTGGAGCATGGGTCTTCCCATGTGTCCACACATGGATTTTTGCGCATTCACAGATTGACAATTGCTGATAGACCTGGGAATGTTTCAAAATGCTACGCCTCCCCAGGCGAGGCATAACGTCTTCTTTTTTCTGTGTGCTGCGTACTGCAGCATACACAGAAAGAAGAACATGCTTCTGAGGATTGTTTTGTGCAGGACGGCATCCCTTCCTGCACAACACAATCCTGCCTGCAACATAGGCACCCTTGCACCACAGCGTAAGGGGGCCTGCATTGGCGCTAGGCAGCTAAAAGGGCATCAGCTCAAGGAAAGGACAGGAATGCGCTGTATAATGTTAAACGTGACACATTCCAGCCTTTACGTTTCACGCAGCGCAGCTAGGTGACTTATTGCGCTGCATGAAAGGTTGATAAATTTTCCCCAAAGTCTTGAAGGTTGGCCCTTCTCCTGTGTTAACCCATTACAGTGATGTAATATCTCATTACTAGATTGTGACTGTCTAATGCCTTTTCTGACCTTTCAGTTTCTTGTTCCCTCCCCAGATGTTGGAAGATTTGTTGGAGAACTATAAAAGGAACTCTATGGATCTAAATAGAGCTAAGTCAGAATCCCAACAGACTCAATTGGAACTTCAGCACATCAAGTACGTCTTAGGAAAACTTAGGAATAGAATGAAAGAAGGATATATGTGTGTTATTAAAGATGCATGCTTTCTTTTCCTCTTCCTTGACAGTATTAAGAGCAAATAATTCCTACAGAATAGTCTGCATTAAAATAAAATGTGGAAAACAGGATCTGGAAAGAAAGAAAAAGAAGTGAACAGAATGCGAGAGAGGGCAGCATCATGATTAGGTACTTTAGTGAATGGAACCGTAGAAAGCAGAGTGGTGGGGAAGATCAGACTAGATACTGATGAAAAATGGAGGGTTAAGGGCTAGGTGGGGAGCAAAATTAAAGAAAAGGGAAACAAGAACAGGACAAGTGCGGGATTACATACAATGAAGAAAGCGTATGTAGGGATCACGCTTGGGAGGTGGGAACACAAACCGCGGAGAAGCTTTAAAAGGGAGAATGTGGAACTGATGAGAATAAGGAGTAGGCATAACTTTTTTCTTCAGAGAGGGTGTGATGGACTAACACAAACCTGACTCATAGCATTAGTATATTTTGGCCCTAGAATATACTCAGTTGGAATTATTTTTTATAATTTTCAGCCAGTGCTGTACTCAGCTCATTGCAACACACAAAGCCCCTGCATTGAACGTTCATTAATTTAGATTCATTTTTGTCAATACTGAGCCTACCCATATTTGTCATTTCCCAGCCTTGGACAGAGTTAATGCTCATGGGTGCAATCACCTTCATCATCCCTCAGTCAGCAGCAACAGTCAGCTGTACTCTCCAGAAACAGTTTAGTAGTAAAAGCGTGCTGTTTATTTTAGGAGATTTAACTGATAAATCCCCTAATGTACAGACATTTGATTTGTATATCCATTTTTTACTTAGGGCAGGATTTATACTTATCAAGCCCTTGCATCATGCAAGGTAACGCAAGGGCTTAAGTCAGATTTACTAAGCCATGCAGAGCCACCTTGCGTGGCTTCGTAAACCTGGAGTAACGAAAGGCGGCACAGGTCACTGCCTTCCCTTACTCTGCATTGGGAAGGCACTGCATGGGTGGGGCCTGGGCATTCCCGCGCATCAACCCTTGAATTGTTTTGCGCATTCCCAGATTTAGTAAGAGTAGTAAACCTGGAAATGCGTCAAAATGCTAGGCCAGCACAGCAGAGGCGTAACGAGGACAAATATCTAGATTTCTCCTCGTTATTTCCTCTATCTACCCGCGCTGCATTTTGCAGCACACGCATGAAGAGGAAAAAGCTACAAAGGATTGTTTTTGTGCAGGAATGTGTCCCTTCCTGCTCAAAAACAACCTACCAAAGCACAAAGTGCATGCGTTGGTGCTAGGCAGCGCTCACTGCACCAGCGCAGGCGGAGTGTGATATCTTAGTATATATGCCGCATTCCTTCTCTCTCTCTCTCTCTCTCTGCCACACAGCACAGCAGTTGGTCTCACTTACTTTTTAATAACTCTGGCCCTTAGCCTCCTAACATCTGTGAGGCTATCTTTTGTCGTCATCTTTGTGAACGTCCTGCTGCATTTGTTGCAGTACAGCCCTACAGAAACAACAGAAGATTCCATGGACAGGTCTCTACTTGCTTTATGCTTATAGAGTGAGGGCTTGTGTATAATGGTGAGTCATATCACACTTTCCCTTTCTCACTTGTTCTTCCAACCCTTAGATTTACCGTTTTGAGTACAGCTAATGGCAGTACGTCTGGGACAGAGGATTCTGGCCTTAGTTTTACTTGACAATCTTTTTAAACGCTTTCATGTGGTGCCTGGTTTGGGCGCCTTTGGTTAACTATGCAGCTGATCTGAGATGCTCTCTAAACTCTGCTGGCTCTTCTTGTAGGAAAACTCAGCTTATTTCCTAATTATTTTGCATGGGAAAAAAGAAGTCAAACCACTATGCTACACCATTTTAGGTATTGGAGAACTAAGGACTATATTCATGATCCAGTTTGTGTCATGCTTGCCCCATGCAACGTGGTGCAAAAGCGACGCAAATCTTAAGCCAGATTTTTGAAGCCACACAAAGCTAATCTGTGTGGCTCTAAAAATCTAAAGTAAGGCAACGCAGCGCAAATCGCTGCATTGCCTTACTCTGCGCTACGGAGGCATTGCGTGGTGTTCCCACGCAACACCTATAGATTTTTACACATCCCCAGATTTACAAGAACTTGTAAACCCAGGGAGGCTCGACGGGGAGAAATCTCTATTTTTCCTCGTTTCTTCCTGTTTCTATATGTGCTCAATTCTTTAGCACACAGAGAAAGATGAATATGTCCCCCGGGATTGTTTTTGTGCAGGAAGGTGTCCCCTGCATGCATCGTATGCACCCTTGCACCATGATGCAAGGGTGCCTACATTGGTACTAGGCAGCCCTTTGTCCGCCAATGCAAGGGAAAAGTCAAGAATGAGCCGTATACCTTAAATACGGCGCATTCCTGCTCTTTCCCTGTCACGCAGTGCAGCGAGGTGACCTGCTGTGCTGCATGGCATGGTAGTCTGATAAAAATTCCCCCAATGTTTAAAACACGGATCTACTCCCCAAACGGCATTCATTCTTTGTCATTCTGTTCGATCTTCTAGGATGGCTAGCGGTTATACTTCTCAATATTGCCACTTAATTTACAGTTCTTCAGATTTATCATTTTATCTGTAGTAAGAGGTTCATCTCTCACTTCAGTGCCGCGTTGTTGTAAGGATTGGTTATCTAGTTCAGGTGATGATTCAGGACCTGGGATCTTCCCAGTGACTAGCACTGTAGTGTGGTCAGTTTTACGTATATTTTGCGCATTAGCTTCAGGCCTTAGGCCTCTGTGCACTTTGCCCTAAATATATTTTATTCATTTGCTAACAGCTTAGAGCCTCTGTGCACTTTGCTCTAAATGCTTTCTATTAGGCTTCGTACTGTTATTTTACAGAATAGCCAGTTCTACGGTGTTGTTTTTTATTCATATCACACTGTTTTGCCTACTTCAGCACTGGAGTTCTTCATAACATATTCACTCTGTGCTTTAGTCAAGGATACAGTCTGGTACATTGCCGATAGACGTGGTAGGAGTCTAGACTTGCCATTCCTGCGTAGGAACATTTTGTGATCACGATGACATGTTAGTTATAAAATCACTTCCTTGTCCCAATACATGGCAGAGGGAGATTCCGACCAGGGAACCACAACTAGACGCTGACTGCCTCGTTGCAGATGCTGAACCAGATCACAGGCCTTTGCTCAGGTATGAGTGTGTCCGTCTCCCTAGTGATACAGAAAGGCAAGCTGAAAGCTTAACATGCTGTGCTCTAAATAGAACAAGCAGAGGGAGAGTAGAAACGGTTAGGAATTATGATAGCTTTATTTCTATGTTTTACTCTCCTGGTTACTATATCAATCCTACTATGTTGTATTGTTCTGGTTATTGCGGCTCACGCCTTAATATCTAAAATACAGTCGTTTTATTAAAACATTATATAAAACTTATACTGTCTTTGTCATTTGTATATGAGACCATATAGTGAATGAGAGAGTTGGTTTGGATCTGAGTGACCACGACTTCCCTGAGAAGTTCCAAAGATGTCATGCGCTCGGCTGCCCAATCATTTCTTCCCCGTGGGAGAAATGAGGCACTGCTAGTTAGCCGGAGCAACAACCGGATTTAGGGTGACAGAGTTCCTTACACGTGGGTCAGACTCAGTCCCCCACACCGTTATCGATCCTGCTGCCTAGAAATCCAGTAGTCTCATTTAGGATAATGAGAGCCCACGCGACAGCACAATAAAGGTCCCTGGTAGGTTTACTTAGTTATAACTCTACCTTCAGGCTCCTGCCTGGAAGGTTCTTCCTGGGAGGAGCTGGTCCCGGAATCGTCCACAAGCTCAGTCCCTGTTTGCTGCTTTTCTCAGCTACCTCCAGCTCCAGCTTTTTTCAGTCAGACTTAAACAAATGTAACATCATCAGTTACTCAGTTCGTGATGTTCCTAAAACATTCTTTCTCTGAGCAGGCGTGTGCAAACACGCACTCCATCTCGCACACACACCGAGCCATTAGGACTACAGGCGAAAAATGTTTACACTAAGGCACACTATGTCAATGCAAAGAAAAATCCTCAGAATACACAACACAATCATGTTCAGTCCGGTTGTACTCATTGTCCTGTCTACTCTGCACCTCCTTTGCATATGCAATCCACAGCTAGTGCCTCTTAGGAGCTACACCTGCTCTGAGCAGAAATCCTGTAGTGCAACAGACAATGAAGAAACTAACACATTTCATTTAATCCGCAGGATCACAATATCTAACATCAAAGATGAAATAGAGAAACTTCACGCAAAAGGCAACCTGCGTCTCCCACCCACCAGGAAGGAGAGAAGCCGTGAGTACGAGCAGTGCACACTTAATCTGTTGTGAACGCCAGTCGTGCCAGCGATCACTCACTCCATTATTATACTTGCACATGGTTCTCATCTTTCTAGTACTGTGTTAACAAACATAGAATTGTTACTCACTTGGGTATCAATCACATGGTATGCTTGTTTGGTGGACCGAGGTTAAGTCACAAACATTTAAGGTAGTGACAGGCAGAAGTAGTAATACAAACCATCACACTTTGTCACATGGTTTAATCCAAACACATGCAATTGGTACTTGTGGTTGTGACACACCGGTAATAGGTCAAGTGAAAGGTGTGTATGTACACGTGTTTCAAATGATCATACAACAGCGAGAACCTAACTATTGAAAAGTCAAGATAAAGCAAATGCAGCGCTGTCAACAGCGTTTCAACACTTTGGGTGAATCAGCGGGTCATCATCAGGATATGAATAAATAAGATTACTGTAAGAATGATAACTGAGTGAACCACTGTTCTGTACTGTGTATTACCATTATCTGGCTACTATGTTACCAAAAACATTGTCTACCACAAATTGGCTTACATATGTAGATATCTCTTAAAATGCTTTACATAGATGCGCTCAGTTTGACTTAACACATTCACCTCACGTTGAACGCTCATTCACCTCTTTACTAGCACCTCTTCGCAAGCCGGATCAGGCACTGGTCTGTGATAGAAAGCCGGAACTGTGTGGGATGTCACTCTTGAGTATTGAAAGCACTGCACTACAAATCAAAGGGCAGATGCCAATAACATCAGGAAGGATCGCACTGAAATATTTTAGCAAGACAGCTTATGGCCCATTGTACTCAAGCAGACTTGTTGTCTTTTCATTGTTATTCTGCGGGCACTCGAAAAATGGTGGCGAATGTTTTTGGGTGAAAGATAGCAGTCCTGGTGTGTGCTAATACTGAACTGTTATTTAGAGTTTAATGCTTCACACTCAGTTTACTCGAATTGTGATCATATTAGTGACTAATTTTAAATTACTAACATTTGATTGGAAATCAGTAAGCATGGAGGAACAGAAAGTGAGTATGCAGGTTTCTTTAAATACCTATCTGTTCCACACTGACCCCCTATATTAGTGCACCGGGTGGACTCACACTTAATACTAGTCAGAGTCAGTATACCTATAATGGCACAGTCACAAAACACAAACTGGCTGTAAATTAATAAATGCAGTGACTGGTTATGTGTGAAATAAGGCGCGTTGGCTTAAGTGATTATTATTACACCTGGTATAGATATCCAATGTCCTGCTGGGTGTGAAGTAGCAGATGCCTTAACAGATGGTACAAACAATGGCTGTTAATGAACATATACTAAAGTGAGTGAAACTGAAACAGTGGCTACTATTGAGTAATGGAATATAACAGCTGCATGTCCTTAAGTGCATTTGAAAAGCTCAAAAGGGTCTCCGGAGGGACTGGAGACCCTCCTGCGTTAGAGACCCTCCAGCTTGGTCATTTGCAGCCCTTCGTTGAGTTCCTTCTTACTTTAAGTACAGGATTGTGGGACCAGTAGGCCACGCCGTCCACACATCAAGAGACTAGCTTATCTGGGCATCCGCCCTCTCCAGGGCACAGGGATTCATTGCGTCTCGTCCCATAGGACTGGTACCCTTCCTGAAGAGGAAGTAGAGAAGAGTATCACATTTGGTAATTACCACTGTGGTGCTTATCAAATGAGTACTTTAAATCGTATTAGTTATAAACTTCAATTCAGTCCTTCTTGTACATCAAACATTGCTTGCAGCACTAGTTTAATTATAGTGGGAGATAATGATTACATCTCATTTCTAGGGCTATTAAATTCATAGGGCCCGATTTAAGAAAGGTGGCGCTGCACACAGTGCAGCACCACTTTCCTTGAGCCCATTCACCTCTCTCTAATACCACGTGTGCGCTGTATCTGAGATGCAGCGCACCATGGCGGTAGTAAGGGGAACTAGCGTCAAAATTGTTGATGCTAGTTCATAGCTTTGCAAGATTAGTGTAAAAAAATTTACGCCAATCCTGCAAAGCCTATTGAGGCTCATTGAAAACAATGTCATGCTCCCTTTTAACGCCTGCAGAGTAGGCATTAAAAGTGCCAAAATAAATGATGCAAAGAAATCTTTTAGATTTCTATGCACCATTTTTTGGCCTCCTTTCGGGGGAACACTCCCTTTGCATCCCTGGCGCAGGCAAAATGTAGCGCAAAGGGTTACAAAATGGCTCAATGCATGCATTGCGTCACATTGTAAATTTGGCGTGGCAATTTTGGCCTTGTTGGGCCACATTAGCGTAAAAATAAATTATGCTAATATGGCGCAAGGAGGCACTAGGGGCTCTTAAATCAGCCCCATAGAGTGATACTGTAACTTATGACATGGTTTGTCATGTATATACATCGTACACCACTGAGAGCAGAGTTTAACTATAGGGAGTACCAGGCCAAAATCTACTTCTCACCCCTTTGAATTCCTTCAGGTCGAGTCAAGACAGCCCCAAGTAAGAAATCCACAGTGAGTTCCTCGGGGGAGGACGACTCGGACCCTGAACTCAGCTTTGGGGATATCAGCTCCGAAGAGGTCTCGTCGCCCCTGGACATAGGAACAGGCGGTAGAAAACACAGTAAGTGTTCCTCATTTTGTCAGAGGAGTGCCACCAACGACGACGAGTCTGTGTTCTGTGTGATAACAATTTCCTCTTCCTCTGGGTCCGAGGAGAGGGAGATTGTGGTTGCTGGAGGCAGACATTTAGCTGCCTCACCAGGTCTGTTTGTTGTTTTACAGATATCCCAATATATCCATGCCAAGGTTCCACAAATGAATGTAATATTTCTGACTCGCTCACTCATTTCTTGGCCGATGTTGGTCTTCGGATCACTCCTTATGGCGTGTTCCTCTGAAATGTCTGGCGCCATATTGTGATCCCATTTTCTGCGCTTCACTAGAGCCAGATCAGGATCCCTTTTACAGTGCTGTCGCGGAAGGGGTCTGTGCAGTGGGAGGCCTCTTGTTTTGCTCAGCAGGCATTCATTTCAGCTCAACGGGAACATATTACTCATCACTTAATTTTTAAAGCCAGAGACCCCAATACTTAGCCTACACATAATATAAATAAAAATGTACATATTTTTATTGGATATTTGCATGTAACATTTCCTCTTCAGTAAATACCATAACATTGACACATTCCTGCCAGGAGCTACCAAACATTTGAAAATGTGCCTCTGTCACTTCTGTGTTAATAATGTTGCATAAAAAACATCCACATACCAAACCTCTGACCCTCTACACACATGGAATTAGAAGCACAAACATACACACAATCAGAGGCGCACTTGGACCCAGATTTAATAAAAATGTATGCAATGCAGCGAGGTGTAACTTCCTGCGGTGTGTTGAATGAAAGGGAGAGAGCAGAAATGTGCCATATTTAGAAAGATATGGGCCACCTCTCCTCTCTACTTGAGCGCCAACACGTGTGGAAGCCTAGCGCCAACATGGGAACCTTTGCTACGTGCTGCAAGGGTGCCTGCATTGCAGTCAAGATAGTTTTTGTGCAGGAACGGATACCTTCCTGCACAAAAAACAATCCTTAGAAGCATATTCCTCTGTGTGTTGCAGCAGAAAGCAGCACGCACACAAAGAGGAAGTAACAAGGTGAAATATAGCAATTTCTCACGCCTACTCCGGTTAGGTGCACCATTTTGGAGCTAACCCAGGTTTACTGATGTAGGAAGTTGGCTCTGTATGTACTATTTCAAAGTAAGAAATAGCATGCACAAATTCCAAGGGTTCCCCTTAGAGGTAAGATAGTGGCAAAAAGAGATAATTCTAATGCTCTATTTTGTGGTAGTGTAGTCGAGCAGTAGGCTTATCAGAGGGTAGTGTTAAGCATTTGTTGTACACACACAGGCAATAAATGAGGAACACACACTCGGAGACAATTCCAGGCCAATAGGTTTTTGTATAGAAAAATATATTTTCTTAGTTTATTTTAAGAACCACAGGTTCAAGATTTACAAGTAATGCTATAAATGAAAGGTACTTCACTTAGGAACTTTAGGAACTTTGAATTAGCAAAATAGCATATACAGTGTTCACATAAATGACATATAGCTAGACAGTGCAATTTTCAACAGTTCCTGGGGGAGGTAAGTGTTTGCAGGTACGTAAACCACCTACGGGGTTCAAGTTTGGGTCCAAGGTAGCCCACCGTTGGGGGTTCAGAGCAACCCCAAAGTTACCACACCAGCAGCTCAGGGCCGGTCAGGTGCAGAGGTCAAAATGGTGCCCAAAACGCATAGGCTTCGATGGAGAAGGGGGTGCCCCGGTTCCAGTCTGCCAGCAGGTAAGTACCCGCGTCTTCGGAGGGCAGACCAGGGGGGTTTTGTAGGGCACCGGGGGGGACACAAGTCAGCACAAAAAGTACACCCTCAGCGGCACGGGGGCGGCCGGGTGCAGTGTGCAAACAGGCGTCGGGTTCGCAATAGGTTTCAATGGGAGAACAAGGGGTCTCTTCAGCGATGCAGGCAGGCAAGGGGGGGGCTCCTTGGGGTAGCCACCACCTGGGCAAGGGAGAGGGCCACCTGGGGGTCGCTCCTGCACTGGAGGTCGGATCCTTCAGGTCCTGGGGGCTGCGGGTACAGTGTCTTCACCAGGCATCGGGTCTTTGAAGCAGGCAGTCGCGGTCAGGGGGAGCCTCCGTATTCCCTCTGCAGGCGTTGCTGTGAGGCTCAGGGGGGTCAACTCTGGCTACTCACGGTTTCGTAGTCGCCGGGGAGTCCTCCCTGTGGTGTTTGTTCTCCACAAGTCGAGCCGGGGGCGTTGGCTGCAGATTGCAAAGTCTCACGCTTCCGGCGGGAAAAGTGTGTTGTTTCAAAGTTGCTTCTTTGTTGCAAAGTTGCAGTCTTTGGGGAACAGAGCCGCTGTCCTCAGGAGTTCTTGGTCCTTCTAGATGCAGGGTAGTCCTCTGAGGCTTCAGAGGTTGCTGGACCCTGGGAACGTGTCGCTGGAGCAGTGTCACAGAATGACACAACCATTGGTCTGATGTGATTTCCTTCCAGCAGCAAAGGCTATTGTGCAGTCTCCTAACAGATGTATGATCAGGGTGGAGTCCTCCTTGATGGAGCCACATTTGTCCCCTTCTCCTGTTGCCTCTTTAGGTATCCCTTGTGTACCCTCTTACACCAGAAGGTGCGGTCTTTTGTATCATGAGGTGGGATCCAAGGAGGTGGCCTAGAGCCACCTATAGATTGCTTCCTGTGAAAGGACCCTTGTGTTTGGAAATGTCTGTGTTCTTCTTTATCTTCTCGTCAACCTGTGGCCTTAACAGATGTTCCCATTGAATGGCAGGTTGAGGAGATGGTGTTGAACTTCTGGCTTAAAGCCTGAAATGGGTAACCAAGCATGGCGTCGAGTGACAGTGCTGGAATTGACTCCCAGGGAAGCCATGTCCGCAGGGACAAGGGTGCAGTGGATGGTGGCATTGGAGATAGTTTTGCCGTCAGAAAGTATTTCTTTACCCCTCTTTCTGAACTCCTTAGTGAGATAGTTGAGTAACTCCTGCATCTTGTTCTAGTGTGCCCTGTAATAGTGGGCGAGGAAGCCCACGAAGTTAGTGGCAGCATCAAGCTTTTTCTGTCCTTGACGGATGGGGGAGCGTCACCCATGGCTTGAGTAGACAGTTGCTTGTGTGCCATATGAACCACAAAAGGATTCTGGTGGGATGTGACTCCAGATGTAGGCTGAATTGTTGGAAGAGGGATTCTTTTTCTTTGCAGCCGTTGGGTGTTACCACCCTGGCTTTTACTGGGTCTTTTAAGGTGTCTGAGGCTGATTTTAGCATGCCCTTTAGTATAGGCAGAAACTGTGTCCTGTTAGACAAGGGTAGGTTTTGTATAAGAACATAGCATTCCTCGTGGAGGACATGCATATCTACCTCGTGGAAGGTGGCTGCCCATTAGATCACCTTGTGGTAGGCCATGTTGTCATCTAGGGAAGAGGCCCTAATAATGTTGTTGTCCAGATCTGGGTCTCCTGGGTTGTCAATATCAGTTCCAAGGGTTGTCTGTGGGTCCTGGGTCAAAAGGGGCTTCTTAAGGGTCGGCAGGGCTGAAGAGTCTACCTAGCCCACTAGAGGAATGGGGAGATCCCTCTGATGAATGTGGTGGTGAAGGATAACGAGGTAAAGACAGTGGTGGAGGAGGCGGTGGAGCATACAGGGGAGAGCTGGTACCACAGTCTGTCCTTTTTAGGTTGAGCATAGCAGCGCGCTGAGTCGAGGCTTATGAAGGCTCTTTGGGCTTGACAGCCATGGAGGGCCAGTACCACTGGAGGGAGTTCTGTCAGTTTCAAGGCCTTTGGTTGCTGCCAGCAGGAGCCCACAGGTGACGTCTGTGATGCCTTCGATATCGGACCGGACACCTGATCCACTTGAGGGTGGCGCCCTGCTTCTTTGTGAGACCCTTTAGGTGATTTATGGAAAGTGGCGCTGCACCGAGTGCAGTATTTAAAATACGGCGCACCATGGCACGGGTAGGGGGCAATAGCTATTGATGTACTCTGCAGGAGTGGCACCAAAATATTGGCGATACTCCTTAGAGTACATAGAGCCCATTCTAATGAATTTGCACCAAAACGTTTAGCACCGGCCTGCACCATTTCTGTGGAATGGTGCAAGCCGGTGCAAAGGGTAGGCAAGCGTTAAAAAAAATAATTAAAAAATGACGTTAGTTGGGTAGGGCTGGCGTATGGAATAAGGGGGTTTTGCACCAAAAAAAATGACGTTAGGCAGGATACAGTAAAAAAAAAAAAAATACAAAAAAAAAAAATACAAAAAAAAAAAATAATGACTAACTTGCCTAGAGTCATTTTCTGACCCAAAGCCATCCATACCACATGACTCCTGTCTTAGAAAAGACAGAAGTCATGCCCACCATCCCAATGGCCAGCACAGGGGACCTGAGTCCCCTGGGCATGGCCATTGCACCCATTTCAAGGCCACCAATGGCACTTTATTAATAAAAAATGTTTAAAAAACTTACCTGGGATGGGGTCCCCCATCCTCTGCTGTCTCAGGTGGGGGTGTCCCTGGGGATGGCACCTGTGGGCTTATTCAATGGTGTTCCACCACGGAAATAGGCCCACAGTTCACCTAACGCCTCCCCTGACCCAGGCTTTAAAAAATGGTGCAAAGTAGGCTTTGCAACCATTTTTTTTTAACCCTCCTACCTCCCATGCGTGATTTTAGCACAGGGGATAAATGTGGCGCTAAGGTTACAGAGTCATTTTTTGCACGGGAACACCTACTTTTCATCTCATTGACACAAAGTAGGTTTGCACATCCAAAAAATGACAAACTCCATAAATTTGGGTCTAGCGCCGAAGTATAAATATGGAGTTAGTTTTGCATCGATATGCGTAGAAAAAAATTATGCTAAAAACAAGTATAAATATGTCCCTTAGTGTTCATCAGCACACATTACTTACACCCCTGGCAGAGGCCTTGTTTTTAGGACCATGGTCATGGGAGCCTCTCATTCTTCCTTCTAGTCTAAGCTACAGGAAAAGACTGCCTCAGAACAGGGGGACGGTTGGTGGGGCATAATACCTGAATGGTGGCCTGTTATCCAAAAAGGTCAGGAACGTCATTGAAGGATTGCTGTAGCATCTTCTGATGTGCCCAGCACCTCTCCTGTCGGTATCTGGCAATCTTCTTTGACCAAAAGGCAAGGCATGGTTCACATGGGGTGTTGACAGGGGCTCATTGGACCATGGGTACTTTGAGTGCCATTGGGGACAGTAGAAGAAAGCCATTCGGTTCTGTCACCCTGTATGCATTCTATGCATTCTTTGCAAAGAAGTTGTCAAAGAATAGAGGGCCCGTGGCCCCAAAGAGGGCCTGGTGCCCTAGCAATTGAGAGCCAGTTGACGGCAATCGGTCTCTGAAAGGTTTCAGTGAGAAGAGCTCAGTTGACAATACCCTTTCTCTAAATTTAGGTTTTGAATTTAATGGTGTAGGCCTGAAGGGAATGAGGAGAACACGTTGAGTCTCACCAAAATACGGACAAACTCGATGCCAGAAAAAGGCAATCTAACATACAGTTGTGCATTGCCAACTAAGGGTGGAGTCATAGTGCATCCTAAGACTCGGAAAATGTTTGCAGAAGGAAAACAACTTGCAGCTGTCCAAGTCCAACACTAGATGCAAGATTAGGCAGGGCATGTGTATCTACAACAGCACATACTACGAACTTAGGGGCATATTTATACTTTTTGGTGCAAAATTGCACTAACGCAGTTTTGCACCAAAATGTTTCGCACCAGCTTGCGCCATTTATGAGCACCAGGCGAGCGCCATATTTCTGAAATGGTGCAAGCTGGTGCAAAGGGTAGGCTAGCATAAAAAATAAAAAAAAGTTAGCTGGGTGGGGCTGGCGGTATGGGAGAAAGGGGTTTTGCACCAAAAAAATGACGTTAGGTTGGTTAGAGTAAAAAAAAGAAGACTCTAACCACCCTAGCGTCATTTTCTGACGCAAAACCATCCATACCACATGACTCCCGTCTTAGAAAAGGCAGGAGTCATGCCCACCACCCCAGTGGCCAGCACAGGGGACAAGTGTCCCCTGGGCATGGCCATTACACCCTGTGCCATGAAGAGGGCCCCAAGTTGGGCCCCTGATGGCACTTTAATTTAAAAAAAAAAAAATATATATATATATATATATATATATATATACACACACACACACACATACACTTACCTATACTCACTCTACTTACCTGGGATGGGGTCCACAATCCTCTGGTGTAGGCGGGGTGTTCCTGGGGCTTGAGAAGGGCACCTGTGGACCCATTCTATGGTGTTCAACCATGGAAATGGGTCCACAGGTCCCTTAACACCTGGTCTGACCCAGGCGTTAAATAATGGTGCAAAGCAGCCTTTGCACCATTATTAGGCCCTCCTCCCACATGTGTGTCATTTTAGCACGGGGATGAATATGGGGCTGAGGGGTTAGCACCATTTTTTAGATGGGAAACGCCTACCTTGCATCTCATTGATGCAAGGTTGGTTCACGCATCTAAAAAATGGTGCAAATTCCAATATTTTGACGTTAGACGGTTCTAAAGTCAAAATATAAATATGGAGTTTGTTTTTTTGTTACGCAAATTCGGTGCAAAACTAACAAAAAAAAGACAAATTCGGCGCAAATAGGGTATAAATATGCCCATTGGTGTGAGGGTAACTCGCATAATTTGGTATTGCGTAATGACCTAAGAATTCAGCGAGACTATGTTTGAAGTACGTCAGAAGAGAATTTTAGCGCTTTTTTTTGTGCAAAAATGCCCCCTTGCGTCCAAAATGGATGCTGTAAGAAACATCGTTAAATGCAACAGAACACAAATGGCGAGTAGCCGCTTACTAAATATACTTTTACAGTGGTATTTCCCCCCCAAATTACTCTTAATGGTGAAAGCAGGAGTAATTGCATAATTATCAGTAATTTCACATCACACAGTAACATGGAATTGCCAAAATGACTCCGGTGTAATAAAAAATTCTGCTTCGGTCTACTGCAAACATCTATTCCAATGTGTGTTAGTTGGCCTGTAGCATACCCTGACTGGGGAACCAAATCTTTCATCCTTTTGCCATCGTGGGGCCTGGTTGTCAGGGATAAGGAGGATCTTGTGTGGCAAAAGTGAAGGAATTAAGCTAAGACATGAGGGAGGCAATGTTTGCAAGAATGAGGGGAAGATGCTTGGGTGAAGTCATCCATGCTCACTCTCCTGGAAGGGGTGGGGGGGGGGGGGTCCAGCATCAAACACTATTGCAGTGATTTAGGATGGGCAGTGCATATTTATTTTATATTAACAATGATCGAGATTCAGGGTGCGGAGAAGAAAGCTGCATCATGTGCCCCATTAAAAAGTAACACACGCTTTTCACACTGCGCTATCTGCATTTGTAGTCATTTACCTACTTTGCCTTTTTAGGTTTTCAACTGACATCAAGAACCAGTTCAGACCTGGAAACTGGAACCCGACGGGACCTCGACAGTGACCTGGATGATTACGACTTAGACGGGAGAGACCTCAGCAATGATCTGGAAAGACTTTCCCATGGTGCACCTGAACTCAGCTTCAGCGACCTTTAATACCAGAGATGGGGACCGAGAAGCAATGTTTTCAGAACAGGTGTTTGTGGTGTGCACTCTCTGCACTTTCTTTAACACTTTTTGCAGGATGTTGATGAGTTCTCTGGGCATACCAAATACCTGGTAATCCAGGAAGCTGTACTTTGGAGCTCTTGGGATGCTCTGTTCTGGAGTGAGGATTGATAGTCTTGTTTCCGGAAGGGATGGAATGCTCTCCAAAGTAATTACCAGTGGATACGATTGACTTGGGTATTTTCACCGATCACCGTTTGGCTGTCTGAAGAAATCCCATGTTTGTCAAATCAACAGACTTTGCTTGTATTTTGCAGGCCTGTGATTCTTACCTTGGAAAAACGCTGAACGTGACAAGCGGTGTTAGACAACCTTGAGACAGTGTTTTTTCTCGAATCCAACACACCCATCATGATGTATAAAAACACAATGTCAACTAAGCCACAGGAATTACCACACAAGCAATATTGAGGGGGAAAATAAAGCTTTATTTCCAACATGTAAGAAAAGTAGCCAAAGTCATTAAAATGTCAATACTATGAACCCTACTTGAACTTACATCTCTTTAGGATGAATGACAAACACCCTGTAGAAGGTAAAACACCTAGTGCAAAAGGCCTCTCTTAGGCACGAGGAAAATATCACAATAACATGGAGGCACTGTCTTCCACTCAAACTATACACAAAAGGTTAAAGCTTTTTTTATTTAAAAGAAATGCTATTGCATAAAAAAATTAAACTGGTTTTGAATGTAAGTGTTCTGTGCATGAACCTAAAGTATGAACCAAAATAATTAAAAAATATATATTTTAGTCTAACAAAACACTGGCTGTGGGGCTCCATATAAGGTGTGCATTGCTGGATTGGATACCGAAATGAGCTCTGGCAAACATTCCAATCAGCCACAAAGCTAGAGGTCATGATTAGAGTAGGACCATAGGGGTATGGCTCGGTCTTGGCAGCAGCTCTCGAGTCAGCAGCCTACTGGGGAGATGCCAGAGTGGCAGAAAGCTCCGTTCAGCTGTTCGTACAAGGTCATTTTACACAAAATTCCGCCCAAATGGTCTTTTCTTTACTTATCATTTATCCGATTATATTTGTCCTTGCTTTGTTTGTGCCTCAGTAACATATTGTGTCCTGTATTTGAATACCTTTGTCTTGTTTTTTTCTCCATTCAAAGTGCAAATTGAAGGTGCTGGGGCATGATGGTAGTAGTACTCTGCACTTGAACAGCAGAGACTCATTCATCAAATGGGGCCCCTTTTACCTCGAGGAATCCTACAAAGGTATTGTAACAGGCCTTGGTCCTTCCCCTAAATTGTGTGGCCTACCAGTCGCCTGTGGATCAAGAACCCCACTTCCACCTATACACCTGAAAACCAGGCATTATCCCTGCTCACACTTGCCAAAACAGGGCCAAAGCTTCCATGACCTGGGGTAAACACCAAAAGTGCCAGTCTGCAAATCCTGTCACTGTTGCACCAGTTTGGCCACCTCTGCCAGAAAAAAGTCCACTACACCTGTTGCCAGAATTCCAGGCCACACACACACACACACTAGCCTGCCTGCAATTCAGACAGGATGGACTTAGCCGCCATCCAGTAAAGAGTGTGCATTTAGACATCATTTATTACAACATTTGCCTATAAAGAAAACGGTCTAAATGTTCCCTGCGAAAAAGGTGCATTAGTACAAGCCCAACACACAAATCAAATACAAACGGCACACCTCAAGGGACACTGTAATGGAAGAGCACAATACCTAAAACAACACAACATCTCTTCATAGGTTAAAAAGGAAACAAGCAAAGTGAACTGTGTAGGGGTCAAAAATGCAAAATTGGCCTACTAAATAATAATTTTAAAAAACTTGTCTGTGCAGTTCAGACTTAAGAAGTGCTCACTATATACAGTACACATTGCTTTCTTTTTTTATAACAATGAAAAAGTTTTGATAGGCATTAAGAAATGGGTTGCCCTTTTTTGATTAATTAGGTCTATGAACGTTTTGACATCTTGCGTGCACTAAGTGCATATTTCAGAAAAATACGCCAAAAGAAGACAGATAACTTGTTACTGTTTTCCAATGAATTTCTCTTTTTCAAAACCTAATCTTAGGTCCTGCCTCTGAGTCCTGGTTTAGTTTTTTGAGTTTATTGCGCAACAGGTCAAGATTGGTGTTTACTTCCACCCTTCATATGATCTTTAACAGCAAGCCCTACCCTGTGGTCCACGGACTTCGGAGGGTCTGTGTTTATTTAGAAAACGAAATAATATTTGCAGAGTAATAAAGTATATACATAAAAATAAGCAAAATGTAAAACTTTAAACTGCTCAGTAAATGTAAGGGAGTCTGAAATCAGAGGCTAATAATTAAATTGGTATCCTTAGATTAATGGCAGCAGCACAGATACAGCAAACAGTAGTATAACTGGTTGGTGCCTCAAATGATGCACTAATTATGTTGCAAACAGAGAAGATGCATTAAAATAAAATAAAAAAGACTAAGCAATATGCTATGAACAAGCATATCAGTTTGGCTTTTAAAAATAAAACATTTTGAATAGCTCCAACCTTTCCATTGACATTTTCAGCTTTGTACATTGTTTTGCTTGTGAATTAAATTGAATATTGATCAAAAGGTTAAGAACAGCTGATCTCCATAAAAGGATGTGTAATATTTTTCTACTGATAGATACCTGAAGCATCTTAATGATTGCAAACACATTTTGTGGAAATTCTGTGACATGAAACAAAAAATAGAAGTGTGAACTTTTCATGTACTTAGATCAAGTTATCAGCAGATGGTAGTGAATCAGAAAGGAAAGTAGATATATTTCCCCCAAATGATTTTACATTATAAAACATGTTAAGAGAGTATTATAGTGAGAGTGCTAAGGCTGGAATCTGAAAGTACAGACCTGGTGCATGTGTGCTGTAAAGCTGATATGTCTAGAAAGCTTTAGGGTGGACTCTGAGCATGTTCTGATTTTGATTCTCACAAGAGTCTAAATGTACCGTTCCTCACACCAGGGACTGCTGCATAAAGAATTGCGGTGTTGCACTGCATAAAAATGGAGAAAATATTGCAGCATCAGACTTACTAAATTGACCGCCTGTGATCTCATCTGTGGCATCTGCGCTAAATTTGGCTATTCTGCTCACCCTGATGCTATTGGGCAAAGGTGAGCCAACAGTGTCTATCGAGAGATTTGTACTTGATGCCCAACTTCCTGTCCAAATTCCTCTATGTAGACAACAGCACAAGGATTAGACCTGTACCAAAATGCACCAGCCTGCTCCTAACACGATCCTTTGCATATATTAGCAGGGAGGTGGCACAAAAAGGATAGGCTTCTGCACAAGGATCAACTTTCAGCACAAAATGGGATATGCTTAGAAAAAGTTTAACCTTTCAACTGCTGTTATTTGTACCACTTTGCGTCACACAAGTACACATATTTAGTAAATCAGAATCTACATCTTCATGGCAGAACCTATATAGACCATTGTCTTGCTTCTACTATAACTACTGGAGCAAAACGTGCGTGGGCCGCACTCTTGTGAAATCACTGAAACAGGAATTAAGAAGTCCTAGTAACAAACAAGTGCACCCAGTGTGTGAGTCAGTGGAGGGAGGAACATTCCTACTCTGTTGGGTCAGAGCCTTGTATCTTGTGACTGATGGACTAAGGCACTTCTGGATTGCCGAGCCTCAGAAATTGGCCCTAAATCTGCAACATGCTCAAACAGGTATCAGATTCAAGACCTACCTTCTGCTGAAGTGCTACCCAAGGTCTAATTTTATGCGCAATGTGTTCTTCTGGGATAAACTTAAACTGTGGCCAAATACTAAGACAGTCAAAGACGTCTTCACTCATGGCAACTTCTGCCAAATTCTAGATCGCAACACAATCAACAAGCATTGCAAAGGCAATGGGTCTGGGTCTAGCAGGCGTGCCCAAATGTGCATTTAGTGCATTTGACAGATGCTAGCAATGAGGAGACAAAACGGAGCAATGGAGAGAGATGTAAAATAGTCCCTTATGAATAGCAGTGCATGCATTCCATTAGAGGCAGAAAGATACCCCTCAAACAGCCAATAACACGAGGTAAGCTGCTCTGACTGAAAGTGTAAAGCCAATGGTCTAAGAGGCTTTTTAAAAAGTCAATGATTGAAAGGGGTGGACCAAAACCCTATAGTATGTATATTAGCACCAACTTCTGTGCTGTGAAACAGACTAAATAAAAGGAGAGGAGTTGTGTCTAACCAGCGAAGTGACAGAACCCATTTCAAGTAAGATGAGATTTCACAGGCAGCATCAGACAAATGAAACTGTGCCTGAGTGGTATGCAAAAATGTTTGATATTAGATTTTTTGGCTTTTGAATGAGGCAGTGGCAAATGTTTGTTCTCTACAAATTTGTTGTAAACATTATCTAAAACATATATTTTGGTTGAGATGTGGGGGTGAGAGACTCATAGAACCTATGGATTAACATATCATTAGAAACTTGCCTGGAGAGAGGAAGGCAATGTTCAAAACGTACGTAAGTGATTGGAAGTTCCATGACACCTATGGAGAGGGCTCCGTATAATCACTGTTCCACTTCAAGGCAAGCTTTGGGCCGTCGGTGGCACAAACAGTAGGGCAAATAAGGCAACAAAGTATGCATCCAACCAACTCACTGATGCAGTCTGTCACACAGCCCGTATGAGATAGAGGAAGCGAAGGCCTGGACATCCACACCAGATGGCCAAATCAGCCATGAGGAGTGACGCCTGGTAGGTGGGTTCATGGAGCATACAGTACACAGTAGGTAACCACCTGTCCTAATCTAAAACAGTCGTAGGTTCTTTGGCTTGGCTGTGACCATTATATGTAGCCCTTTTCCGACTCTTCTTGTAATCGTGGCCACTGTATTTTCATAGGTGCTCAATGCACCTCTTAAAACCTACTTGTTAACAAATATCCCTGAATTTATTTTGAAAAGTTTATTTTTGTCAGCCTGCTGCTTCTGATGTGTAGTTTTCTGTGTGTTTGGGTGGGTAGAGGAGAAAGCTGTGATCGACCCTGTAAGTTATCGGATAGTTTTTGGTAAGAATTCTGAAATTCAGAGCAAAATGAAGTTTGTACTTTAAGTAAAATTACTATCAAGAAAAGCTCAGACAGGTGTGTGGCATTTACACAAAAAAGGAAAATTACATGAATCTTTGACCAAAGAGGTTAGGTAAGCTTTTGGATTCTAGTTGCTAACCCATCCTCTGCAGATGCTCCCTGCCTTTATTTCTTCTAATTTTCAAAGACAATTATTGATAAACTTAGTGAAGATGGCTGTTGTATGTCAGAAGTTTTGACCTGCTTCTCCCACAACACATTTCCCTCAATCAGTCCCCTTTGGGGGAGGGTGGGGTTGTGTGAATGGTATATACACCAAGGAATGTTGTCAGGTGTGCACAGTGTCAGTATGTTCAGAAACCCCCCAGCTCTTAAGTGCAGTTTGGCACCGACTTGGGCTTCCTTCATTCCCCACTACATTAATGGCCAGACTTGTAGTAATAAGTGATCACATTAAAGCTTTTTACATTGACTGGGGTGGGCAACATGGATGATGCTGGGGCTGCCAGCCAAACTACAGAAGATGGACAGGTTTGGGGACTGTTCCCTTTTCTCAGCAGAGGTTTGCCACAGAAAAGGATTAAAGCACAGTATTTATTCTGGCAGGGTTAAGAAATGGGCCCTACTGCAATTGAGCTGGTAAATTTACGAAGTGCTTCTGTTTGGGGCTTTTATTCTGCCACCTCTTCCTTGGTCTAAAATTCAAATGTTTGATGTCTTAGCTGACTTTGTGTTTGAAACTGAGTTTGCCACCTCTCGCTCACTCTTTAATTCAACTGTGTAATATCTTGGTTTAGAGCTGAATGTATCAAGCTTTGATTCCTCGACCTCCTGCTCGCTCTATAATTCAAAAGTGATGTCTTGGTTTTTTTAACTTGTGGTTCTGCAAACTCTTGCTCACTTTCTTAATGAAGTGTTTGATGTCTTAGGTTTGCAAGTGACCTGAAGCTCGTTTTGCGAGGCTCCAACTATAAGACGACTACCTCAACTCCCAGTGAGTTGTTAAACAAGCCAACTCAGTGCAGGCGGCTACAAAAGACAGAATCTAGATAAGATAATTGAATTAGTTCATTCACTTTAAATTAACCTTTCCAAAAACAAAACAAAAAATCCTCCTTGAGCAATAAGGTGCTCTGTGAACATTTTCAAACAGCAAACAAATAAACACAAACGATTTGACAAGTCATAAAACTTGCCTTACTTGATCGTTCAATGATTGTCACAAATTGCACTTTTTATTTTCCTTTAACCCATCCCCATTCCCTTTCACCCACTCGCGACCGAAACATATAAACAGACACCACTTGGATGTTTCGCACACACAGGGATATGAAGACAAGGCAAGAGTTAGGTCAGCTGTCTAAGAGATTTTGGCAGATCTCTCGCCGGTTCAAATGGTGCCAGGCCAGGAGGGTGAGTGCAGCGGTCAGCCTTGTGCAAAGGGGGCAGGGGTCCCCCACATGCGACATGATGTTCCAACCTCGTTCTCTAGTAACTGTAGAGGGAGAGTGGAGTGTCCTCCATCATATCGTCCTAATAAAAAGAAAACACAAAATTATGGCATTGAAGCCAGCACACTTATCAATGTAATCATAATCTCTGAGGTTTTCTGTAGTGGGCAGGGTTAGCAAAAATATTCACCAGTATGAACCGGAGCTGCCGGTTTCAGCCTTTTGCTGGTGGAATGGAATTCATCTGCTTTCTGCAAATTAATTTTGTACTGTCAGAACTGGTGTTCAATCTGCCTGTAATGATAGACTTCGTAAAGCCACGTGACTCCTTGGTCCCTTTTGAACTTAAAAGAAAGTCTAGGAAGTTGTGAAGGAGCCCCAACCAATCTGTTTCGTTTCCCAGCAGAAAATCCGAACACCCTCTACAAAAATGCCAGTGGATATGTCAATAGATATCGTCTTCGGGACCTACTGGCTCTTCCAGTGCTTTCTGCCGACAGTCCGTACGCTCTATAACAGTGTTAACGCCCATGTCATTTAGTACATGCACACATGTGTAATGATGTATGCAAGCGCATGAGTCACCATGCACGCACACACCTACTGACTGATGCAGGTGCTAGTTTATTTGATGATTATTCACTGATCCAAGCTGGTGGCCGTCACTCCGCACAGTCAATAAAATAATAAATTTTAAGTTGCACTGGTCTACAGTCAGACGCATGTCCTTTCCATTCACACTTCCCTCGCTGTGCCTAATTTTGGAGTCTAAGGGGCATATTTATACTCTGATTGTGCCATTTTAGCTTAGAAAATGTTGACCCTAAAACGGCGCATACCTAACTCCATATTTATATTTTGACTCTAGACCAGTCAAGCTTCAAAATATAGTTGTTAGAGTCATATTGTGGATGCGGCAAACTACCTTGCGCTAATTAGATGCAAGGTAGGCGTTCCCATCCACAACATGATGCTAACCCCCACTGCCTTATTTATACTCTGGTGCAAAAATGACATCCATGGAGTAGGCGGACCTAAATAATGGGGCTAAGCCTACTTAGCACCATTATTTAATACCTGGGTCTGACCAGGCGTTAGAGGACCTGTGAACCCATTTCCATGGCTAAACACCATGGAAATGGCCCACAGATGCCCACTCAGGCCCCAGAAACACCCCCACCCACACCAGAGGGACAACATAGGATGGGGGACCCCACCCTGGGCAAGTACCGATAAGTATACAGTTTTTTTTCTGTGCCATTGGGGGCCCCTTAGATGGGGTCCCCTGCCTGGCACTGGGTATTATGGCCGTGCCCATGGGACACTGGTCCCCTGTGCTGGCCATTGGGGTGGTGGGCATGGCTCCTGCCTTTACTAAGACAGGAGTAATTTTTGGGGTGATAGTGCGTCAGAAAATGACATAAGGCTGCTTAGCGGCATATTTCTTGCCACTAACCAGCCCAGCGTAATTTCTGGCCCACTAATGCCTTTTTTCCTACCGCCACCACATCCCAGCATCTTTTTCTTACACACTAAGCATCTTAGCGCCATTCCATGATTATGGCGCCCGCCTGATGCTATGGATTTTGACGCAAAACTTGTGCAGTTTTGTATCAAAATCCATAAATATGGGCCTCAGTCTACTTAATCAATCATTCCTCTTGGGTCTTGTGCCGGAGAATTGGAAGCTAGCCTTGGTAAATCCTTTGCTCAAGAAACCCAATGCTGACCCAAAAGTCCTGCCTAACTACAAGTCTATTTCTGTACTTCCAACACCAGTAAAAATATTCGAAAACCTAGAAGTAAACAAATCCCTTAAGCTGATGTTAGATAGTGGAAATAATTTTGTGCTGGTTTTTTTAGATAGGTCTGCGGTCTTTGATATGATTCATCATGATGTTCTCCTTCAACATCTGTCACAGATAGGAATTCGTTGTGCTTTTGCCTGGCTTCAATCTTTTATTTTGAAAACAAAAAGCAAGTTATCCCGTTGTGGCCTTTTAAATCAAAAGAGAAACTACTTGAATATGGTGGCCCCCAGGGTTTGTCACTTTGTACATCTTTATTCAATGTGTATATATTATCCCTTATTACTCCTATGAAATCATTTAGAATCTCCACCATGTCTGATGCAGATGATATGCAAACGGTTGTTGCCAAGAATTCCACCAGCTCTGAACAAACTTTTAAAAACTGGCTTTTAGAAGCTATTATGAGGATGAATAGAATTTTCCCAAAATGCAACACCAATAAAACAGACATTTTACGTTTTGGGAAGAACAACCAGTTCTCTGTTTTGTATTGGTGGCCACACAATTATGAAAGCCCTGCCTGCCTACTTACGGTGGTGAAGAACATGGCAGCAAGACTGATAATTATGTCTTTCTACTCCCATGTAAATATTGTGTCAGGCATGTTTTCCGTAATTAAGCCTCTAAAAAGTTCACTGACTTTCTACCTTTTTCAGCAAGGAAGTTGGTTGTTCATACCCTGATCACCTAAAGGCTTGACTATTGCACCAGTCTCTTCTTGGGTTTGCCAAACTCTCTCATCCAGAAGCAATAGGTGGTACAAAATGCAGCAGCCAGACTGGAACTTTTACCGCCCCCACAAAGCTCCATCACATAGGGTTTGTGGAAGCTCTAGTAGTTACCAATATAGTTTGTAAACAGATTATTTCTAAAGTTTTATCTATTGTGTAAAGGCCCTTTTATCAAACTGGTCCCAAATTCCTCTCTGATCCTTTTGTTACCTACCGGCCACTGAGAACATTGAAATCTGCTTGTAATAATCCTTTAGCTATTCCAAAGTTCAGGTTACAAACTTTAGGGGAGAGGCAGATCTATATCTATTCTCGTGGCAAAGGCATGGACAGAGATTTCTGCTCGCTCTAAAGCAAGCTGCCAACCTTGCTACTTTCATAAAGCTTCTGAAAACATTGCTGTTCACTCAATCTTAAGTGTTTATTTTCTGGAGGGATAGTTTTCTTTCTTTTGTTTCAGTGTTGTTAGGGCCAAGATTCCTCTCAAGGTGTTTGTTGCACTTTACAATTCCAAGTTCATTCACTGTTCTACTTGCTGGGTAGATAAAGAAGTTATGCAAGAATGACACAATCTGTACAAGTGGAAAAGTAAGGATCTGAATCTCATATTCCTGTATGCATTCCATTGCGATGTATGCTAAACCCTGTGTGCGGAAACACGCCTTTTGCAGGTTAACCTCCCCACACACTTTTTGCCCCCATTCTGACTTCTCATTACTGGTGTACTCTGAAATTCCCTGGGCCCTACTAAACAGGACTCGGTGCATATGCTCTGCCCCTTAAAATGGTGCATGTTTAATTGGCTTATTTCCAATTGGCATAGCCTAATTTACTTCTAATCCCTAGCATATGGTGCCCAGGGCCTCTAAGTTAGTGTGTTCCTCTCAGGGACTGCAGCAGTTGTTGTGCTACCATGAGGGGAGAAGTAAACCATGGTCCCAGCCTGCCACTGCAGACTGGAAGGGCAGTTCTAAACTGCTAACTCAACTTTGCCATTTAATTTGCCATATATTAAAATGGGAAATTTAGGCTTTGTCACTCGCCCAAATTTCCCTTTTTAATATATGTAAGTTGCCCCTAAGGTAGGGCTCACAAGACCTTAAGGCATGGTGATGCATACTGAAAAGTGGAACATGCACTTTACATTTTCCAACAGTAAAAAGCATAAATAAGTGTTTTTACTGTGGAAAGGATAGTAGCACCACTGGCAAGTACAGAGTTACAGGCTGACCTCAGGAGAGCTCCAGACACCAGGAGACGGGTTTCACCATATTGGAAGTGGGCAGAACAGTGCATCCTGAGATTTTCATTGTGTTTGAACTTGAAATTGTGTTGGTGTGCCTACCCTGAGCATCTCCAGAAATTTCTTGTTCCTTCTTACAGATGAATTCCCACTATCCCATATTTATGCTCCTGTTCATAAAAAGAAAAAAAATGTATTTACCGGTCATGGTGGTACCTCCGACCACTCCAGACAACATTGATCTAAATAAATGTAGAGGGGCTGTTTACTATTATTTCATACAGTGTGGCGCAAGAAGAGAACTGCGTGAAAGGGAGCAGAAGTGCTCCATATTTATAAAGATATGGAGCATTTGTGCTCCGCCCTTGCACTGATGTAGGCACCCTTGCATCATGGTGCAAGGGTGCCTGCATTACAGGCAGAATTGTTTTTGTACAGGAAGGGATATATTCCTGCACAAAAGCAGTCCAAAGAGAAAATATATAATAGGAGTGAGAAATGTATCTGCAGTACCATTGTGCCAGTATTGATGCCCTGATATTTGGACTCCAGTGGGTGCTAAGTGTGGACTCCCCTCTTAGGGGATCTGGCTCAAGAAAAAAGGAGTAGTTCTCCACCCATAGACTACCAGAAACAGCATTACCGAAGTTAAGTAACTTGTTCTTCTGACAGAGAATTCTAGCCGCAAACTCCTCACTTTTTGAACAGGTTATCAAAACAATGCCTATTTGGAGGTTGGATGTGAATGGACTCAAACCAGTAAATCCTGTAGGACAGAGCAGGTAAAAGGTCTGTCCCAGTGAGCCTGGCTGTACAGGGAAAAATGGTTTGTGAGCATATCAAGGGACACCCAAGAAGCCATTTGGCAAGTGTACAGTACTGGACTTCCATGCACCAATGCAGTGGTAGCAGCTTTGGCCCTGGTAGAATGAGCAGGCAGTTGTTCCAGAGGCTGTTTTTCAGCCAACTTGTATCGGATCTTAATGTAGAGCATGATCCAGCAGGAGATGATTCTTTTCTTCATTGCTTCACCTTTTTTTTTTTTTTTTTTTACCCAGGAGAGCCCTACAAAGAGTTGGCTGTCCACCCAGTGGTCTTTGGGGCAGGCTATGTAAAAGCTCTGTGCTTTCTTGGGGTCCAAGCGATGAAGTCTCTCCTGCCCCTTAAAAGGGTGAGGTGGACCACAGAAGGCCAGAAAATTGATGGTTTACCGAAATGAAACAGCATCACAATTTTCAGTTGGGCTCGGAGTGTTACAAGTTGTTTTTATTCGAAGAAGTCTTTTTGGAGTCACAGGATCGAGTGACTCCTCTCGGTTACAGTGCACATGGGCATTGACTCCATTGTAAGACTGTTTTCTTTCCGCTGTCGGGTTTGGATGTGTTTCCTCTCGCTCTGAGATTTCGACTCGGAAAGCCTTAGAAAACCTATTTAATCATTGGTATTGTTTCGATCGTGTTTTCCATCTAGCATCGAACCAGTAGTACTTTCGGAATCTTCGCTTCGAACTTCGGTGTGTGTGCGCCCAACTCGGGCCTGTTCATGCCTACTGCGTGGAAGCCTGATGGATCGGACTCCATTTCGATTTTGCCCTTGGTGCCACGCAAAGTTTCCATATACAGACCAACATCTGGTTTGTAATTTGTGCCTTTCTTCGGACCAATGGATCGAGAAGAAGATCGCGAAGCCTGTCGATCATTTCAATCAAAGACCTTGAGAGATCGCAGGGCCCAAAGACTAGAAATGGCGTTGAAAAGCACTGAACCTCTCAACGTCATGGAGGAAGAGCAGGTGCAGATAGCAGTCTCCATCCGAGACACCGACTCCGAGCAAGAATTGGAAGATGATAGACCCATCACTGCTGGGCAGCACGTCATTACGTCTGCCCCTACGCCCATAGATAAAAGACAACAATCAAAGGCCTTGGGTACACCACTGCCGGAAGGCCATGGTTCCGCCCGAAAATAGACAGTCAGCGACCGACCATTGGGATCGGCGCCGAAAAAGGCCACTCCTCCGTACACTTCGGAGTCGAGCAAGTCAATTAAAAAACTTCCACCTCGGACTCCAGTAAACGTCCTCACTCTTCGGAGTCAAAGATTCAACGTCCTGCTTCGGAGCCGAAACAGCCAACTTTTTTCAGGACCGAAAAAGATTCAAACATCGGAACTGAAAAAATCCTCATACACAGAGGAACAAGGTATTTCGACTAAACTTAAGCAAATCTCGAAACCAATCCAACAGCATCACAAACCTTCTAAGAAGAGACTGAGATTAAGCCAATATTGGAGGTTATGGATGAAAGACAATCAAGAATCCATATACATAAAGAGACTGGCATAATTCTGACAGCACCTCCTTTAAAGACTAAATGAAAGCTGGCCTTTCAAGAGGAATTAGACTCTGTTCAGCCACCAGCAAAGGTTCAGAAACTGAAGGAGAAACCAGCCCCTCTCCCTGTCTCTCCTCCTCACTCTCCACAGCTTTCTTTTTCACCTCCTCAAAATAGTCCACCACCACTGCCTACTCGAACACACTCGCTATACTCGCATGGAGATACAGTGGAGCCTTGGGATCTGATCCCGTTCCAGATAATGATTCTGATCTATACCCATCCAAGCCTTCTCCACCAGAAGACACTACTGCCTACACTCAAGTAGTTTCTAGAGCAGCTGCTTACCATGGGGTGCCTATGCACTCTGCACCCATGGAAGAAGATTTTTTATTCAACACTCTGTCTTCCACGTATTCTAGATACCAGTGTCTCCCAATGTTGCCTGGAATGGTCAAACATGCAGACCAAAGTTTTATTGAGCCTGTCAAAGCTAGAGTGATTACCCCCTAGAATTGACAAACAAATACAAGCCTTCCCCTACAGATCCAGACTACATCACACATCAGGTCCCTCCGGATTCAGTAGTAGTCAGCGCAGCTAGAAAAGAAGCTAACAGCCAGTCATCAGGAGATGCTCCTCCTCCTGATAAAGTAGAAAATTTGATGCTGCTGGCAAGAGAGTAGACACACAGGCGGTCAACCAATGGCGAATTGCTAATTCGCAAGCACTTCTTGCCAGGTATGATAGAACCCATTGGGATGAGATGCAAGAACTCATACAGCACCTCCCAAAAGAGCATCAAAAAAGGGCACAACAGGTTGTAGAAGAGGGACAGGCTATAAGTAATAATCAAATAAGGTCTGCCCTCGATGCTGCTGACAGCCGCAAAGTATGTCAATATTGCCATTACAATCAGAAGGCATGCATGGCTACACTCCTCTGGTTTTATACCAGAAATACAACAGGCAGTACTTAACATACCTTTTGATAAAAAGCATTTATTTGGGCCTGAAGTGGACACCACTACAGAAAAACTGAGAAAGGACTCTGATACTGCAAAGGCAATGGGGGCACTATACATCACACCATATAGAGGCTCCTTTCGCAAGCCACAGTTTAGAGGAGGCTTTAGGCCACAATCCTTTGAAGCTTCTACTTCCCAGGCAAAGCAGGGACAACAAACACAATATCAAAGAGGGGGATTTAGAGGGTCCCACAGAGGAAAATAGTTTAGAAATGGAGGCAAGTTCCAAGCCTCAAAGCTAGCCACTACACCATCCAAGCAGTGACTTCCTTCCCACCCCTCCACCTCATACATCTCCGGTGGGGGAAGGTCTACAGCAATTCCACTCTCTTTGGCAAAATATCACCACAGACAATTGGGTACTATCAATTATCCGCAATGGCTATTGCCTAGAATTGATCTCCACCACTCCAAACATTTCACCGCGTTATCACAAGTTGTCCCCAGAACACAACCTTCTGTTACAACAAGAGGTACAATCTCTACTATTAAACCAAGCAATAGAATTGGTTCCACATTCTCAACAAGGAACATGAGTATACTCACTATACTTCCTCCTTCCCAAAAAAGACGGCACCCTCAGGCCTATCTTGGATCCCAGACCTCTCAATCTATACATCCTATCAGAACACTTTCACATGGTAACTCTGCAGGATGTCATTCCACTACTACAAAAACAAGTTTACATGGCAGCTTCAGACCTCAAAGATGCGTATTTCCATATACCCATCCATCCAGCTCACAGAAAATACCTCTGATTCGTCATAGCAGGAAAGCATTACCAGTTCAAAGTTTTGCCACTCGGCATAACAACAGCTCCAAGGGTGTTCACAAAATGTCTATCAGTAGTAGCAGCCTACTTAAGAAAACAACACATTCACATCTTTCCGTATCTAGACGATTGGCTAATAAAATCAAGCAATTTTACAGAATGCCTAAAACACACTCAGTATGTGATACAAATCCTACATACACTAGGGTTCACTCTTAATTACCAAAAATCACACCTTCAACCAGCACAAGTACAACCTTACCTAGGTGCTATTTTAAATACTCCAAAAGCCCTAGCATATCCAAATACACAAAGGATACAAGCTTCCCAAAATCTCATTCCACACATACAGCCAAATCAACAATATACTGTAAGATTTATCATGAACATGTTAGAGATGATGGCATTTTGCATAGCCATAGTTCCACATGCAAGACTAAACATGAGGCCCTTACAACAGTGCCTCTCACAACAGTGGTCTCAGGCACACGGTCAACTTCAAGATCTAGTGTTGATTGACCACCAAGCACATGTCCCTTCAGTAGTGGAATCTCAGCAATCTAATGAAGGGGCGGTCATTTCAAAACCCTGTGCCTCACACCATAATCACAACAGACGCATCAATGATAGGTTGGGGAGCTCATGTCAACAATCATTCCATTCAAGGGAAATGGGATCCCAAAAAAAAGGTGAAACTACTTTTGGCAAAAAGTTTGGCTATGTCCTAAGTACAACTTTATGTTTGTGTACTTGGAAAAATGGTTTGCATAACATTGTCTAGTTGTTGGTTTGCATGCTTATTTTAGACCATCCATACATTCTAATGGAAGATGTAAATATCCAGTGTTGGAGTGCCCATGTGGGAACTATGAGTATCATGGTGAGAGAGGTGTGATGCAGTTTGTTGACGGAATTAACGGGAGAGGGGGAAAAGCGTAAGCAAATATACCTGACCAGTTGATCCATTGAGCATTGCTCTTGGACAGATGGTGTGGGTGTCTGGATGCAAAGTTTTGGCATTTTGCGTTTTCGGTGGTTACGAAAAGGTCTATGTCTGGTGTTCGCCACATGTGAAAGTACTGTTGAAGAATTTCCCATTTGTGTATTTGTTGCAGCGTCCTGCTTAATAGGTCTGCTAACTGGTTGTGTATCCCTAGGATATATTCCGCTAGCAAATAAATCTGATTATGAATTGCCCATCTCCATATTGTTTGGGCTAGAAGGGACAATGGGATGAATGTGTTCCCCCCTGTTTTTTCAGACAATAAAAACAGACAATATGCAACAATGTATTAAGACTGTTTTGTGCCTGATCTGAGGTTGAAAAGCTTTTAGTGCCGAGAACACAGCTAACAATTCTAAATGATTTATGTGATAAGTTAATTGCGTTGAGCTCCACTCCCCTTGTATGGTTAGGTTGTTGAGATGAACTCCCCAACCGGTTATTGACGCATCTGTTGTTATTATGGTCTGAGGCACTGGGTCCCAAAATGGCCGCCCTTTTATTAAGTTATTGTGATTCCACCATTGCAGAGATTTGTAAGTTTGGCGGTCTAACAACACTAGATCCTGTAATTGACCCTGTGCTTGAGACCACTGTTGTGAGAGACACTGTTGCAGTGGTCTCATGTTTAGTCTTGCATGCAGTACTATTGCTATGCATGATGCCATCATTCCCAATAGTTTCATGATAAATCTTACTGTGTAATTCTGATTGGGCTGTATTTGTGATATGAGGAATTGAAAAACCTGTATCCTTTGTGGATTTGGGTAGGCTAATGCTTCCTGAGTATTGAGAATTGCACCTAGATAAGGTTGGACCTGTCCTGGTTGAAGATGAGATTTTTGGTAATTGTGAACCCTAATGTGTGGAGGGTATCTATTGTGCATTGAGTGTGTCGTCGGCACTGTAGAATATTGCTTGATTTTATTAGCCAATCGTCTAGATAAGGGAAGACATGTATGTGTTGTCTTCTGAGGTGAACTGCTACTACAGTTAGACATTTTGTGAAACACCCTGGAGCTGTTGTTATGCTGAAGGGAAGTACTTTGAATTCGTAGTGTTTGCCTGCTATTACAAATCTTGGGTATTTGCTGTGGGCTGGATGTATGGGAATATGGAAGTAAGCGTCTTTGAGATCTAAAGCAGTCATGTAATGGTGTTTCTGTAGTAGGGGAATTACATCCTGTAGAGTGACCATGTGAAAATGTTCTGACAGGATGTATAGATTTAGAGGTCTGAGATCTAGGATGGGTCTGAGAGTACCATCCTTTTTTGGTATAAGGAAATATAGTGAATATACTCCTGTTCCTTGTTGTAATACTGGAACTATTTCTATTGCTCCTTTTAGTAATAGAGATTGTACCTCTTGTTTTAGCAGAACAGTGTGTTCTGGAGAGAGCCTGTGCGAGCAAGGGGGAATATTTGGTGGAGTAGAAATGAGTTCTAGGCCATAACCATTGAGTATAATTGAAAGTACCTACTGATCTGTGGTGATGTTTTGCCAATGAGAGTTGAATTGTTGCAGTCTTCCTCCCACAGGAGAGGTGTGGGATGTTGAGGACGTCATTGTTTGTAGGAGTGTGACACTCTTTGAGGTATTAAACTTTCCTCTGGCTTTAAAGTTTTGGCCTCTAAATGACCCTCTTGGATAATATTGCTACATTTGTTTGGGACGGGAGATGGACGCCTCTGTAGTTTAAGGTTGAAGCCTCCCCTTAACTGTAGTTTGCAAAAGGAAACCCAAAAAGGTGTAGTATATAGGGCTCCTATGGCTTTTGCAGTGTCAGAATCCTTTCAGAGCTTTTCAAAAGCTGTATCTACTTCAGGTCTGAATAGATGCTGTTTATCGAAAGGCATGTTAAGCACTGCCTTCTGTATTTCAGGTTTGAACCGGGAGGATCTTAGCCATGCATGTCTACAAATTGTTATGCTAGTGCTGATATTTCTAGCTGCAGTATCCGCTGCGTCAAGGGCAGATCTAATTTGGTTATTAGTGATTGCTTGTCCCTCTTCAACAATTTGTTGTGCTCTGTTCTGGTGCTCTTTGGGTAAATATTGCAAGAACTCTTGCATTTCATCCCAGTGTGCCCTGTCATACCTTGCTAACAGGGCTTGGGAATTGGCAATACGCCATTGGTTAGCTGCTTGTGTAGCTACCCTTTTACCCGCAGCATCAAACTTCCATCTTTCCTTGTCAGGGGGAGGAGTATTCCCTGAAGACTGGCTATTAGCCCTTTTCCTAGCAGCACTAACCACAATGGAGTCTGGTGGCACCTGTTGGGAAATGTAGACTGGGTCTGTTGGCACAGACTTATATTTTTCATCGGTTCTAGGGTTAAAACCCTAGCCTTGACTGGTTCCTTAAATATATCGTCAGCATGGCTAAGCATACCAGGCAGCACTGGTAGCGTGAGTGGGTAGAGGATAATGTATTAAAAAGAAAATCCTCCTCCAATGGTTCTGCATGCATCTGAACCACATGGTATGCAGCTGCCCTAGATATGGCCTGAGTGTAAACTGTACTATTCTCTGGTGGTGAAGGTTTAGTAGGATAGAGATCTGGGTCATTTGACGGTATAGGATCTGAGTCATACAAGTCCCAAGGGTCCACTGTATCTCCCTGTGAGTAGGTGTGAGAGTGTGATGGCAAGGGTAGTGGTGGTAGGGTAGTAGGTGGTGGAGAAAAAGAAAGCTGTGGCGAATGTGGTGGAGAGAGCTGTAGAGGTGATGGCTTCTCCTTTCTCTTAAATATTTTTGCTGGTGGTAGAGCAGTGTCAAGAGTCTCTTCAAACGCCAGCTTCCTCTCGGTCTGCGAAGGAGGTGAAGCAATAATTGTTCCTGTCTCCTTATGGATATGTATCCTTCTCTGTCTACTGTCCATAACCTCCAAGATTGGCTGGATATCAGAGTCCTCAGATTGATAGTCTGATGGTTTTATGCCTTTAGAGGATTGTTCAGTGGTGGTCTTTGATATGTGCTTTAGACGGCTCGAAAGTCCTGTCTCTTCTGTATAGAAGATTTTTTTCGGCTCCGAAATGTTTTTTTTTTTTTTTTCGGTCCTGAAGATAGCAGCCAAAGTTTCGGCTCTGAAGCCGGATGCTGTATTTTCGAATCCGAAGAGTGTAGCCGTCCGTTCGGCTCAGAGGTGGAGCTTTTTATCAGTTTGCTCGAATCCCGCACCTAAACAGACGTGGCCCGTTGATGGGGTGACTTGGCCTTTCTCGGCGCCGAACCCGAGGGTCGTCACCTGCAAATGTCTTTCGGGTGGGACCATGGCTTTCCGGCAGTGGTGCACCCAAGGCCTTAATAGATTTTCTTGGAAGTGGGCGTAGGGGCAGGTGTACTTACATGCTGAGCCGCTGTGATAGTTTGGCTGTCTTCATCTTATTCGGAGTCGGTGTCCTAAATCGAAACAGCCGTCTGTGCCTTCTCCTCATCTAAGATGTTGGTGGACTCTCTATATTTCGACGCCATTTCGAGTGTTCTTGCTCTCCGGTCACGCAATGTCTTTTTCGACTGAAAAGCACTTTTCCACATGCTGATCAGTGTAAGGGAATTTTGTGTGGCATCGAGGACAAAATCGGAATGGAGTCCGATCCATCAGGCTATGGCGTGGTAGGCCTGAACAGGCCCAAGAAGGATGCAAGCGCCCAAATGGGCATTTTCTTGATCCCGACTGTACTATCGGGTCGATTGCAGATGTAAACGCGGTCGAAACAATACCGATGGTAGAATAAAGTTAATATAAAGTTTCCGAATCGAAAGTCTCGGAGCGAGAGGAAACACGTCCGAACCATACAGCAGAAAGAAAACAATCTAACAAAGGAGTTGATGCCCATGCGCACTATCACCGAAAGGAGGAGTCACTTGATCCCATGACTCGAGAAAAGACTTCTTCGAAGAAAAACAACTTGTAACACTCTGAGCCCAACGCTAGATGGAGATCTGGACACGATCTTCATAAGAAGGTGCCGTAAAGGAGAGCTGTGAAGTGGCTGGCACAGATAGTACATCAGATAAGTTAGGTCTAGATCAAGGACCCATTATGGCTTGACAAAAGGAGAGGGGGTAAACATGTTGCAGACTGTTCAAAAACTGCATTACAACCAGTGACTTAAACAACAATCATCTGCCAACCTTAGTTGTGCTTAAAGCAAAGTCTTGCCATGCAAGAGGCACAACAAATAACAGAACGTCAGATATCTTGGCCCAGAGGGGATCAGTTTGGCGTGTGCCGCACCAAGCCATAAATTGGTCATAACAACAGGCATGTACAGTTTTTGTTGAGGGATGTCTGGCTGCCAAGGTGGCGTCAATCACTTTCAGAGGAGGGTCAAATATGTTCAGTTGTTGCTGTTCAATCTCAGCAAGAACGGGGGAGATTGTGAAAGCCGTGGTTCGGAACCTTGCCCTGTTGCTGAGACAGCAGGTGCACCTGGAGGGGCAAGCGGATAGGAAGACATATGCTCAAGACCAGGAGTTCTGGATACCATGCTCTTCACGTCCAATCCAGAGCCACTAGGAAGACTTGGGCCCATTCCATCCTGATCTTCTTAAGAACTCACGATCCAAATGGTATTGGCGGAAAGGCATACAGGAGTAGTGAGTTCCACTCAAGGCGGAAAGAGTCTATGAGCATAAGACGCCTTAGACACTACAACACACAGGAGTGATGACATCACACGTTCTCAGTAGTGGCGAACTGATCGAGCCACGGTTCTCCACATTTACAGAGGAGACGTCACACCACCTCAAGGTGTAACCACCATTCGTGATCTGCTAGGCATCGATAAGTGAGCTAGTCAGCCCTGGCATCCAAGGATCCTGCCAGATAGTTCACCACCATGAAAACTCCTTGATGGTCCAGCCATTTCCAGAAGCACAAGGCCTCCTGGTGCAGGGTCCATGACTTCACCCCGCCCTGTTTGTTGCAGCAATTGTTGCCTTTGTGCACCTGCATCAGCCTCCTCTTCATGGACAGCAGAAAGGATTTCAACACCAATAGGATAGCCCTCAGTTCCAGAAGATTGATGTGGAGCTGGGCCTCCACTGGGGAATAGAGGTCTCTGATCACCTCTTTTCCTTAGGGGCCCTCATTGGGAGCGGTGGGCTGGACGGCATGCTGATGTTGGCTACAGGGTAGTGGGTACCATGGCCTGTACCACAAACCTGCTGGGCTTCTTGTGGAAGATGAATGGGTTTGCTGTAAGGGACTCCTTGCCCAAAGCTGTGAAAGGAGTGGTGGAACTGTTGCAGTTTGTGAGGCTGGGCAGAAAGGCCCAAAGAGTACGCGATAGCCCTGCTCTCCATAAAGTGCTCAAGAGCAGAATTAACTTTCTCCTCGAACAGGTGAGTAATTTCAAGGGACATGTCCATCAAGTAGAACTGAACATCACCCGAGAACAAAGTCGATCACAGCCACACATGGTGGCAATGGCAGCAATGGTGCCTATGGCTTGCCCGATGGTGACCAAGCCACAACGAACTGTGAACTTGGCAGTATCACAAATAGATTGGATCGCCTAAAAAAGTACAGAGTGAAGGTCATCAGGAACACCAGGAGGGACTTGTGCCACCGAATCCTAAAGGGCGTGTGAATATTGTCCCAACAAACAGATGACTTTAACAGATCAGACAGCAAAGCTGGTAGAAGAACATTTGCTGAATGTTTCCACTCTCTTAGATTCAGTGGGGGTCGTAGTAAAAATGTGTTTAGATTAGAGTGGCTGGTGGAAACTTGCAGCACTAGGCTTTCCAATGAAGGGTATTACGAAAGAAATGCCAAGTCACCTAGAGCAGGGCAATGATGCCTAACAATTTATTTGTCTTTTTACTGGGGGCCAGAGCAAGGTTTGGCCCACACTCCCAATAAAGTATCTCTCAGTGCTTTGTTAAAGGGAATGAAGGACTCAGAAGACATCTGCTCCAGCTGAAGGACCTCAGTAAAGACATTTGTTCTATCCTCTATTGTGGAAAGCTGGAGGTCATGAACTCATCACCTGGGTCATAATCATTAACAAAGTTAGTCGCAAAAAAGGAATGGAAAGAATGTTGCCTAGGCTGCTGCAAGTCAAGTAGGGAAAGTGGCGCCTTAGGTGGACTCGGACAGTACGTTGGCGGAGGTCAGACCAGCATCAAGTCTGCATCTGCTGTACAATCATGGCTGCTTCTTCAGCCAGCCAAGCCTGCGCCGATGTGCCCAGGGCTGGCCTGGGTTGTGCTTCTAGCAGAGTCTGAACAAAAGCCAGAGGCAAGGTACGTGTGGAGGGTCCAGCTGGCCCCAAGGGTGAACCCACGAACAGTATCCCAGGTATTCGGGCTATCAGCTCGTACGGGACAGCAGGTGTGCCAGGGGGATCTGCAGGGTTCCATAAGATATTTACACTTTTTAAAAAATAATCTCCTACAAGAAAGATACATATATAGATAGATAGATAGATAGATAGATAGATAGATAGATAGATAGATAGATAGATAGATAGATAGATGGAAAATGTCACTTACCCAGTGTACATCTGTTCGTGGCATTAGTCGCTGCAGATTTACATGTTGTGCATAGTCCGCCATCTGGTGTTGGGTCGGAGTGTTACAAGTTGTTTTTCTTCGAAGAAGTCTTTCGAGTCCGAGACCGAGGGACTCCTCCTCCTTTGCTTCCATTGCGCATGGGCGTCGACTCCATCTTCGATTGTTTTCCCCGCAGAGGGTGAGGTAGGAGTTGTGTGTGTTAGTAATAGTGCCCATGCAATGGAGTGAATAAGTATGTACCAATTAAGGTTTAAGTAATATATTTACAAATGTACAAATGTTGAAGATAACTTCCAAACGGCTACAGGCTCCCGGGGAGGCGGGTGGGCACATGTGAATCTGCAGCGACTAATGCCACGAACAGATGTACACTGGGTAAGTGACATTTTCCGTTTGATGGCATGTGTAGCTGCAGATACACATGTTGTGCATAGACTAGTAAGCAGTTATCTCCCCAAAAGCAGTGGCTCAGCCTGTAGGAGTGGAAGTGGTCTGAAATAAAGTTCTTAGTACGGCTTGACCTACTGTGGCTTGTTGTGCGGATAGCACGTCTACACAGTAGTGCTTAGTAAATGTGTGAGGCGTAGACCATGTGGCTGCCTTACATATCTCGTGCATTGGAATATTCCCTAGGAAGGCCATGCTAGCGCCTTTCTTTCTGGTTGAGTGTGCCCTTGGTGTAATGGACAGCTCCCTCTTTGCTTTAAGGTAGCAGATTTGGATGCACTTAACTATCCATGTGGCTATACCCTGTTTTGATATTGGGTTTCCTGTATGAGGTTTTTGAAATGCAATAAACAGTTGTTTTGTTTTTCTGATTTCTTTTGTTCTGTCAATGTAGTACATTAGTGCTCTTCTGATGTCTAATGTATGTAGTGCCCTTTCAGCTACCGAGTCTGGCTGTGGGAAGAACACTGGTAGTTCTACCGTTTGATTTAAGTGGAACGGTGAAATAACCTTTGGTAGAAATTTAGGATTGGTTCTTAGGACTACCTTATTTTTGTGTATTTGGATAAAAGGTTCTTGTATTATAAACGCCTGAATTTCACTTACTCTTCTTAGAGATGTGATGGCAATGAGAAATGCAACTTTCCAGGTTAAGAATTGTATTTTGCAAGAATGCATGGGTTCAAAAGGTGGACCCATGAGTCTTGTTAAGACGATGTTGAGGTTCCATGAAGGAACAGGTGGTGTCCTTGGTGGTATAATTCTTTTCAGGCCTTCCATAAACGCTTTAATGACAGGTATCCTAAATAGTGAAGTTGAATGGGTAATCTGCAGGTATGCAGATATTGCTGCGAGGTGTATCTTAATGGAAGAGAAGGCCAGATTTGATTTTTGTAAGTGTAGTAAGTAACCCACTACATCCTTTGGAGATGCGTGTAATGGTTGAACTTGATTATTATGGCAGTAGCAAACAAACCTTTTCCATTTGCTTGCATAGCAGTGTCTAGTGGATGGTCTTCTAGCTTGCTTTATGACTTCCATACATTCTTGTGTGAGGTTTAAATGTCCGAATTCTAGGATTTCAGGAGCCAGATTGCTAGATTCAGCGATGCTGGGTTTGGATGCCTGATCTGTTGTTTGTGTTGTGTTAACAGATCTGGCCTGTTGGGTAACTTGACGTGGGGTACTACTGACAGGTCTAGTAGTGTTGTGTACCAAGGTTGTCTTGCCATAGGGCATTGCCTTGAGACTGCCTGTGTGGGTACCTGGATGCGAAGTTTTGGCATTTTGCGTTCTCCTTTGTTGCAAATAAGTCTATTTGAGGTGTTCCCCAAATTTTGAAGTAAGTGTTTAGAATTTGGGGGTGAATCTCCCATTCGTGGACCTGTTGGTGATCTCGAGAGAGATTGTCTGCTAGTTGATTCTGGATCCCTGGAATAAACTGTGCTATTAGGCGAATGTGGTTGTGAATTGCCCATTGCCATATTCTTTGTGCCAGGAGGCGCAGTTGTGTGGAGTGTGTTCCCCCCTGTTTGTTTAGATAATACATTGTTGTCATATTGTCTGTTTTGACAAGAATGTATTTGTGGGTTATGATGGGTTGGAATGCTTTCAACGCTAGGAATACTGCTAACAATTCGAGGTGATTTATATGCAGCTTTGTTTGATGTACGTCCCATTGTCCTTGGATGCTGTGTTGATTGAGGTGTGCTCCCCACCCTGTCATGGAAGCATCTGTTGTTATCACGTATTGTGGCGCTGGGTCTTGGAAAGGCCGCCCTTTGTTTAAATTTATACTGTTCCACCATAGAAGCGAGATGTATGTTTGGCGGTCTATCAACACCAGATCTAGAAGGTGACCCTGTGCCTGTGACCATTGTGATGCTAGGCACTGTTGTAAGGGCCTCATGTGCAGTCTTGCGTTTGGGACAATGGCTATGCATTAGGACATCATGCCTAGGAGTTGTAATACCATCTTTGCCTGTATTTTTTGTGTTGGATACATGGCTTGTATAACCTTGAGAAAATTTTGAACCCTTTGTGGACTTGGAGTGGCTATTCCCCTTGTTGTGTTGATTGTCGCTCCTAAGTCTATTCCCCTTGTTGTGTTGATTGTCGCTCCTAAGTATTGCTGTATTTTGCACAGCAGAATGTGTGATTTTGCGTAGTTGATGGAGAAACCGAGTTTGTAGAGGGTTTGTATGACATAATCTGTGTGGTGTGAACACTTTGTTAGTGAGTTGGTCTTGATTAGCCAATCGTCTAGATACGGGAATACGTGTATTTGCTGCCTTCTGATGTGTGCAGCTACTACTGCTAGGCATTTTGTAAATACTCTTGGTGCGGTCGTTATACCGAACGGCAATACTTTGAATTGGTAATGTATTCCCTTGAATACGAACCTTAGGTATTTCCTGTGCGAGGGATGTATCGGTATGTGGAAATACGCGTCTTTGAGATCTAAGGTTGTCATGTAGTCTTGTTGCTTTAGCAGTGGTAACACTTCTTGTAGCGTGACCATGTGAAAGTGTTCTGATTTGATGTAGGTGTTTAGTGTTCTGAGATCTAGGATTGGTCTCAGTGTTTTGTCCTTTTTTGGTATTAGAAAGTACAGTGAGTAAACTCCTGTGTTTTTTTGTGTACATGGTACCAATTCTATTGCGTTCTTTTGCAGTAATGCTTGAACTTCTATTTCTAGAAGGTCTAAATGCTGTTTTGATATATTCTGTGTTTTTGGGGGGATATTTGGAGGGATTTGGAGAAATTCTATGCAATAAACATGTTGGATAATTGCTAAGACCCAAGTGTCTGTTGTTATCTCCTCCCAAGATTGGTAAAACTGACTTATTCTTCCCCCCACTGGTGTTGTGTGGAGGGGTTGAGTGACCTGTGAGTCACTGTTTGGTTGTAGGTGTTTTTGGGCTTTGAAATTTTCCCCGGTTTCTAGGGAATTGTCCTCCTCTGTACTGGCCCCGAAAGCCTCCCCTTTGGTACTGTCCCTGGTAGGTAGACGGTGTTGAATGTGAGGTACTGGCTTGTGTGGCCTGACCCCGAAACCCCCCTCTGAAGGTTGTTTTACGGAAGGTGCCGAAAGTGCCTCTGCCCTGCGGGGAATAGAGTGCACCCATGGCCTTAGCTGTGTCAGTGTCCTTTTTCAGCTTCTCAATTGCCGTGTCCACTTCAGGTCCGAACAATTGTTGCTCATTGAACGGCATATTGAGCACTGCTTGCTGTATCTCCGGTTTAAAGCCAGATGTGCGCAACCATGCGTGCCTTCTTATGGTTACTGCAGTGTTTATTGTTCTCGCAGCTCTGTCCGCTGCATCCATAGAGGAGCGTATTTGGTTATTGGAGATGTTTTGTCCCTCCTCAACCACTTGTTTTGCCCTTTTTTTAAATTCTTTGGGTAGATGCTCGATGAGATGCTGCATCTCGTCCCAATGGGCTCTGTCATATCGCGCTAGGAGCGCCTGAGAGTTCGCGATGCGCCACTGGTTTGCAGCTTGTACTGCGACCCTTTTCCCAGCTGCGTCGAACTTGCGGCTTTCTTTATCCGGAGGTGGTGCATCGCCTGATGTGTGCGAGTCGGCTCTCTTGCGAGCTGCCCCTACTACAACTGAATCTGGTGGCAGTTGTGAGGGTCCGTGGGCGGTGCTTTATATTTTTTCTCCACCCTTGGAGTTATTGCTCTACTCTTGACAGGTTCTTTGAAGATCTGCTTTGCGTGCCTTAGCATTCCTGGAAGCATAGGCAGGCTCTGGTAGGTGCTATGGGTGGAGGAGAGGGTGTTGAAAAGGAAGTCATCCTCGACAGGTTCTGAGTGTAGCGACACGTTATGGAACTCTGCTGCCCTAGCTACCACCTGTGCATACGCTGTGCTGTCCTTGGGTGGTGAGGGCTTGGTAGGATACGCCTCAGGACTGTTGTCTGATACTGGGGCGTCGTATAGGTCCCAAGCGTCCTGGTCATCTTGGCTCATGGTGGTGTGAGCCGGTGAGTGTGACGGAGTCTGTGCCGGTGATATCCGAGTTACAGGTGGAGAAGAGGGTGGCGGAGTTACCTTCTTCACCACTTTTGTTTGTGGTGTTTGTTCCTGTGTTTGGAACTCAAGTCTCCTTTTTCTCCTAATTGGGGGAAGAGTGCTGATCTTCCCTGTCCCACTCTGTATGAAGATCCGCTTTTGAGTGTGGTCTAAGTCAGTGGTCTGTAACTCCTCCTCAAATCTGTGTTTGCGCATTTGAAAGGACAGTGATTGTTCCTCTGAATATGAGCTGGTAGTCGGTTCGGTTGCTGGTCGTTTTGGCACCAAAACTGTGTCTTTGCTTGTTTTCGGCTCCGAAGCGACTTTTCTCTTTTTCGGAGTCGAGATTTCTCGGCGTCGATCTTCCTTGGTGCCGCTGTCTCTGCGTCGAGCAGCTTCGGTTCCGCTGTCTCGGCGTCGATCTTTTTCGGCAGCGCTTTCTCAGTCCCGAGATTGCTGCGTGCCTGTGTCTCGACCCGAGGCGGACGATCTCAGCACCAATTCGGCCTTTTTCGGTGCCGCTGGACGGTCACCTACTTTATGGGTTGAGCCATGGCCTGTTGGCAGTGGCGTCCCCTGGGCCTTGTCTGTTTTCTTGTGTGGTGCTTGTTTCGACGTCTTACTCACTGTTTCCTCGACGTCGAATTCTTCCAAGTCCGATTCATGGATGGAGAAGGCTTCCTCTTCTTCTCCTTGTTCCCCGAACCCTCGTTGTCCTGTCGGCGTGGACGCCATCTGTAATCTTCTGGCTCGCGGGTCACGGAGCGTTTTTCGGGACCGAAACGCACGACAGGCCTCACACGTTTCTTCCTTGTGCTCGGGCGACAGGCACAGGTTACAGACCAAATGTTGGTCTGTATATGGGTATTTGTTGTGGCATTTAGGACAGAATCTGAACGGGGTCCGTTCCATCAGCCTCAATGTTACACGCGGTCGGGCCGACCAGGCCCCGACGGGGGATCGAAATTACCCCGAAGGGTTACCGGAGTTCTTCACGATTCGGTGTCGATCCTATCTAACCCGATCCCGAACGCAACAATACCGACGTAGTTTTGACTATCTTTCCGTCCTGAAACCCGGAGCGAAAAGGAACACGTCCGAACCCGATGGCGGAAAGAAAACAATCGAAGATGGATTCGACGCCCATGCGCAATGGAAGCAAAGGAGGAGGAGTCCCTCGGTCTCGTGACTCGAAAGACTTCTTCGAAGAAAAACAACTTGTAACACTCCGACCCAACACCAGATGGCGGACTATGCACAACATGTGTATCTGCAGCTACACATGCCATCGAACATATAGATATATATATATATATATATATATATATATATATATATAGATGGATATATATAAAAAAATCACATTGAAGATCATGCTCCAACAAATCACAATTCATAAATATAACTTGTTGCTGATCACCTGTGAAAATTAAATGGCTGTGCGGAACTCTGATCTGACAAAGCTTGGCTGAAGGCCCCAGGAACTCAGACTATGTCAGAACCAGCTGCGAAATTGCCTCAGAAGTTGGCCAACTTTAGAAGTGAAATCAAGAAGGTTGACGCTGCCCTAGTGACTGTTCAGGTGAATGTGAGTGGCATGGGAGAGCAGAATCCTGTTTCGACCTCTTGAGTTTTTCATAATTACCTGAGAATTTGGGTGCAATGAAGACAGGCCTCTGGAGCAACTGCAACGACTCCAGGAACGGGAACGAAAGCGAACTTTGGATGTGGAGCAGGACTTGGAACTGCCCCATTGCAGAGTCTTCTTACGCTTGGCAACAGAGGTTTGCTTTGATTTCCCTGATGGCCCTCAGGTTCATCAACATGCAGTCTCCGCAGGCCTAGGAGTCATAGATAGACCCCAGACAGCACAGGCACAACTGATGGGAATCAGGCCAAAGACATCTGTTTGGGACAGTTCCTACAGAGCTTAAAACTTGTGATTGTAGGGGTGATATGTATTTAAAACTGTAAAATCCAAGACAAAACAATCGAGGTAAAATGTCTCAGAAACAGAGGGAGCTGCAGACTCACGTCTGGAGGCAGAAAGAAATTAACTGAAGTCAGTGCATGGGAGTGGCTATACAGGTTTTGCACATAATTTCTGTAATGGAATGGCATCCGTGCGGAACCACAGGTTGGCACTTTCCGGCACACAGAGGTAGTGCTGAAAGGTTTCTAAATCCAGTCTGACGCCTGGGAAATAATCAATAGGTGAGAAATCTGCAGCTAGACGTCTATCCGAAATATAGATTTTCTAAAGGTTAAGGTTACCCACATGCAATAAAATGGGTGCAGTGTCTTTTGGAAAGCTGGAAAGCTCGACGGAGCACAGACATGGGCATGCATCTGCACTACAAAAAGATGCTGCGTTCTGTTTGTTTTCTGAGGCTAAGAAAAAAATCCAAACTGCATCCAAGCTCCTTTTTGCTGTGCAAATGTGTGTGAGCTACATAGTAAGAAGCTGGTGTTGCTTGGATTTTTTCTGAGTTCTACAAGAACTTTTGTTCCAAGTGAGTCCTCTGCATTGGATCTGCTCCGAAGAAGGCCATTATTTTCTTCCAGCTTGTGCCACAAAGCAACGCCTACCCCATCTCTACGTCTCTGACAGTGTTAAAAATAATCTGAGCATAGCACCATGGATCCTGTAGAAACCCATATCTCATGTTTACCAAGAGACTGCATCGCACTCCATTAGTGCTAATGAGTACTTGTGAAAAGCCCCATTACCCCTAGAAGTGTGTCACCAATATTGGAATCCCTCCCTTCAGTCATTACCCTGCCCGTCCTCTTGTAATCTGCTTGCAGAGATTAATTTGCTCACCATTGGCAAATCCTGGAGCCGCCTGAACTCTGTTCGGCTGTTCCTCTGCCTGTATCTGAGAAAGCCAACCAAGCCAAGGATTCCAATCATGACGATAAAGACAGATATCACCGCCACAATCAGAGGGTCTGTGTTGCTGAAGACACGATTGGTGACACCTGGAACGTCTGAGGAAAGAAAAAGACAAAGTCAGTCCAAAGTCTTAAACCACTGACATGATAGCAATACAACCGAGCATGAAAGTTGGCAATAAGACCTGCAGCCCAAACTAAGAATTAAGATTAGGGATTAGGATAGGGTCAATTCCAAAAGTCAATTGAGATAACTGGGTGACGATGACAAGACTTCGATAGTATTCTTTCTATAATGTCCTGCCATTTTGAACATACTCCACTGTTGGACACAATTGCTATAAATTAATGGAACACAGCCAACATCATTGGATTGCACCCTTTATGTCTCAGAGCATCCAACTCAGGGCACCTAATGTTTCGTCTCCCTACCAGAACTGGCTTGCAAGATTTTTATTTGCCCCTACGGTCAACACTGGGATCATCCTGGGTTATGTAGGCATAAAACAGATAACTAAATGTCGCACCTGTTTTATGTGACTGCAGAGAAAAACTAACCTGACTAAACAGGTTCTGACAACCCATTTTTCATAACTTTTTTCACCTAGAAGGGCATTCACGAGGTTGACAAAACCAGCTTGGTGAATGTCCTTGGTGAACAATCATTTTGTCTAGGCTGGTTTTTCCCAGACTTTTCCTCATCTTTATTTTTGAAAGAAAGAAAAGGGGGTGGGTGTCTCTCCTAAATCTCCCTTTTTACTTGTCCCTTTCCCAAGTGTCTCCTTAATCCCCTTTCTGTTCATTCCCATTACCTTCATCCTCCTAATTTTCCTGGCGGAATACTCTCGACCTTGCTCACAGTACCTTCTTTCTCCATCCTCGTTCCGCCTTTTCCGAGGGGAGCGAGGCTCTCTCTTCTCCTCATTGTTCCTGTTCCTTTGCTGGCCTCCTCCCCTTTTCCCTACTTATCTTTGCTGTTCTTATTGTGCGTTTTTGTACTAGCCTCTACAACTCTTTTGTTTCTATGTCACAATGAACCAAGAAGATTAAAAAAAAAAAAAAGACTACCAGGGCTCACTTTTCCATTTCCTGTTTTTCTATTTTTATTTATTTGTACAATCCATAATATTTAAGTAATTTTAATAAGTAGTTTTTTTTTTTTTTTTTTTTAACATAAGCATCAGAGCTATGATACCATCCCAGGACTGGTAGATTGTTTTTAATTTTTTTTTTTTAAATCATTTCATTTTCATGCAAAAATTGAGTTTTGTCATTTTTGTAGCTCTAAAAAATACACATTAACCAATCTAGGTTCAGTAGAGGGACGTTGACCATTCACATGAATATCGGGTAGTACTGTGACACCTTGGTTTGCACCACAACTAAACTGTTGATGCACATTTGGACATCATGGTGGTTTTGTGTTCTTTCCTGACGTTCTTGTCACTGTAAGCTCAACCTTCCCTCTGCAAAACATAGGAGCAAAGAAAGGGATACGACTGATCATCATTTTTAAGCATTGCCTTCCTAAGTAAGTTAACCAGAGTGGATCCACATTAAACGATATTAACTGTTCAGCAGGTTCTCAACTGTGTATGCGCAAGAAAATGTATCATACTTTTGTGAACCAAAGTCACACCTTTCAAATAACTGCCTTGGAACAAAACACAAATCAAATAAAGACCACGCCGTAGGAGTTATGTCATGCACCACTCTCTGGTAAAGCATGCTGCAAATGGTTTGAAATCTTTGTTTCTTGTCGTGGACTACAGCACCAACAACTTTGGCGCTTCAATCCGATTCTAGCCAGTCTCAAATGGTCTTTTGCATATAGCAAGTTATTTGTGGAGATCCTACCTGGGAGATTCTGAGCACTGTACTTGAAAGTGCTGGAGGGGGAATAAATGGAAGGAGAGGAGAGTCAAGATCGGATAGGCTCTTGGTCCATGCGAGGGACATGGCTGTGGAGCAGCATCCACAGCCTTGCTAACGAGGGATCTTTTTGGGCCCTGCTAAATCTTTCTTCTACACAGGAGTTCAGCCAATACTGCCTGAAAGTTTAAGACCAGTGGTTTCTGTCTCTAGCATTGCCATTACCTTTACAAGAAGTCACCGAATTACATGAGAAGACAATTTAAAAATATCAGTCCATGGATAAGCCACTAACTACCATGAGCAATTTTCTTTTTTTTAAGAATTCATTCTAGTGGGTCAATTAACAAATCGTTCAAGTATCTTCATTATGTAGAACTGAGGAAGCTTTGGTTTTTCTGTCGTTATTTGGTTCAGTACCATCGCTGAAACAAAATATCGTGAATCTGTGGTTACAGGAAATGATTGAACTAATGTAAGTTGAAATACACTGCGACATAATCAAAGCAGTTTGGAAAAAATCTACTTTTAATAACCCCTTGTCAGTATTTCAATTCACCTTTAATTTAAACCATTCCTTTATCCCACTTGATTTGCTGCTCTTCCACAGCATCACCCGTCCCCCCTCAAATCACACCTTGGCTCTAGCTTACCCCTCAGGACATACTCTGCCCTCCACCCTGCCTCAAAACAAACTTTGATCTCTACCCCCACCATTAGGACATATCCTCTGGACACACCCTATTACCTATATCCACCTTTTGATCTACTACGGGGCTTACTTACAAACCCTGTAGCGCAGCAAGTGACCGTACTGTGCTGCCCTGTACCACAGGGAAAGGGCAGAAATGCACCGTCTCTACAAGACACGGCACATTTCTGTCCTCTCCCCTCTGCGCCCGCACACAATGGGCTGCCGTGCGCTGAAACAGGCATCCTTGAACCACAGAGCAAGGACGCCTGAGTTGCAGACAGGATTGTTTCTGGGCAGAAAGGGACAACTTCCTGCACAAAAAGAATCCATGGAGGCTTTTTCCTCTTTCTATGTGTGCAGCCGAATGCAGCACACATAGAAAGAGGAAAAAAAACGAGGAGAAAAAGATATTTATCCTCGTTGCGCCTTCTTTGGTGAGGCGTCAGATTCTGACACATTCCCAGGTTTACAGAGCCTTTTACATCAGGGAATGCCTCAAAACCCCTGGGTTTTGCGTGGGAAACCCACTGCAACGCCCATGGAACACCTCCTGAGTGCAAGGCAATGCAGTGACTTGTGCTGATTTGTCTTACCCCATATCTACAAGGCCATGAAAAGCCTCGCAAAGTAGATATGGGCCTGCATTATGCACCACCAGTGTGTCACAAAAAGTGACCCACCAGCGGTGCACTAGGCTTGTAAATAAGCTCCCTATGTGTCCAATTTATCTGACATGACCCCTCAGAAAATACCATAGGCTCTACCCAGCTGAAATCATTCAGTGCACTTTATCATCCAGTCCCCCACATCCTACCTCTGGGCTCTACCACACCATTCTTTCAGAACCTCCCTGAGATATACTGTCCCATCTAGCACATCACCTGGTTTTACTCAGCCCACTCAATCTGTTTGAATCTTTTTATTCACATTTTAAGATGTTTACAATCAGTACACATTAACTGCAATGGAGGAGGAGCAGGGTACCCAGCTCACTCTGAAGGTAACTTGAGCTCCCACTCACAAAATATTTGATCTCTACCAACCCTCTGTCAGATTGAAAGCTACAGGGAGATATATTATAGTTCAAGGGAGCGCAGTAACCGCAGTTGATGGGTTCTGCGTGCCACCCAAGCACCGCCCCTTGACTTCATAGTAGCTCAAATCGCTTCTTATGTTACTATGAGGGCTACTTTCCAGCCCGAGAGTTTACTTGTAACTTCGCACCAACTCAAAGTCTTGATAAATCTGCCCCTTAGTTTACTGTTCCCGGACCATATCTTAAACTCCACCCCTTTCCACATATCTATTGTCTAGTCTAGTTCAATACAACTTACACTGCTTCCCTCACTAGAACAAATACCACTCACAGCATACTTATCCCACATACCCAAGCTCTACCCATTCTCATTGCAACATACAAGATGCTCTACCCTCCTTACCTTTGCCATCGTCACCTACATCTAGCACAGAGGGCTCCTGCTTCCCCTCAGCGGATGCCACCTTGTTGAGTGATGTCTGAGCACTGGTGGTGACAGAGGGAACAGTGGTAGCCTTCGATGTGATAGACTGGGTGGCAGTTGTTGCTCGAATGCTGGTGACCCCTTCCGTGATTGTATTTCTGGAAGGCATTGGGGGCTGCGTGGTCTCTCCTGAGTCAACTGCATCTTGCGTTGTCTCTTCAGTCAGGTTTGCTTGTGGACTGGCAGGTCCTGGAGTAGTGAGCAGGGACATCTCAGGTGTAGACTGACCAGTTGTTCCTGGAAACCGAGGTAGGATTGGTTAAAGTAAATGTTCACATTCTTGTAAGAAGCAGTGGATAGTGAAAATCTGGTGTGGAAAAAAAAATTACTACCCATCACTGTAGTTTCTTTACATACACTCAAACAACCCTGTGCATGTAGCACACTGATTTAATAAAAATGCAGCAATATTACTTTCGATAAAAAAGAAAAAGGCAGATGGCCCACTTCTCAAAGACATAGGGTCAGATTTACCATTGTTTCACGCAACGCAGTAAGGAAACTTGCTGCAGTGTGTGAGAGAACCCAAATGCACCATACATATATTTAGATAGGATGAACTTCTGCACTTTGCTAATGGCTGGTGAACTTTTGTGTGCTTATCAAAATGGACATATTTTAGCAACTACTGTTAAAGTTTCTCTACTAATGTTTGTTCCAGAATACGTTTCTAGATTTCACCGACTTCAAAGGAACACCTTCCTGTACAAAACCAGTCCTTTGAACTGTATTCTTCTTTGCATGCGTGATGCATTCTGCAGCAAACATGCAAAGAGAAAGCAACTAAGACAAAGATATTTTCCCTTGTTACGCCTCTCTCAGGGAGGCGCACCATTTTGGCGCAAACTTAGGTTCCCCTTAAAATACACGGTGGAATGCATGGGAACACTAATGTAACACCTACTCGATGCAGGGTAACACAAGGCAGATCAAGGTGTTGCGTTACTTGAAGGCCAAAAAATTATGCAAAGATAGGCAAATCTCAATCTGCATGGTTTTGTAAATGTCACTTCAGCACTTGAATTGCCTTGTGTCTACTTGCCTGACGCAATGACAAAGCAGGTGCATAGTAAATCTGGCCCATAGTTTGTTATTACGAGACTTACTTGAAACATTGGGGGGAAAAAATGATTATGAAAACTCAGGCCTACAAAGAGCAGCACGATCCCTCAGGTCAAGAAGTTTCAGATGCTCGGTCAGCAGACTAGTTACTCAATTGACACATACCTTTGGTACAGGCAGCAAACTTATGAATTTAGATTTTACAACTCGAAAGTCAATTTGCAGATTATATTCCTACATTATCCAATCATATCCACCGCAGCTAGTCAGTGCACATCCATAAGAGATATGGGTGAAGGAAAGTGGTGAGCAAAAGACTGGACACATGATAACTGGCGGGGGCGGGGGGGACTGGAGGGGTGGCAAGCACTGGCAACGTCAATAGGTCTGGAGAGGCAGAAGAGAGATACTTGAAAGGGTGGTTGCCTAAGCGTAACAGGAAAAAAAACAGGGCAATGAGAGAGGGGTAGGAAGAAACAAGGAGAAACACGGAACATGGGGAAAAAAGAACGGGTGGGAGGACTGACAGGGCTATGGGCAGGGAGACAGGAAGCAGGATGAGAAACAGTGGGAGACAAAGGAGGGAGCAGAGAACAAAGTAGTGTTTCATGCAGCTGAAAGCGAGTACTATATTTGAGATGTTAAGATACACTCTAACAGCCAATAGCATCAGGTGAGAGATACATATTGTGATTGACAAAGTCTCCTGCTAATGACAAAGAGGCAGATCAACAAAAATACAGTGCCCGAAAAGGTGGAATCAAGCCCACTCTAGGTAGGCAATGGGTCTGTTAGACAAAACCCACACCTAAAAATGAGTCTGTCCTTCCCAGCAAGGTGATATATCAACAGATTGATACTAAAGGCGCTTCAATATTCTACTAAGAAGGGACATATTTTGGCAAACACTGTAAAAAGTCTTTCCTCTAATGCTTGTTGCAGGATTTTCCAGGACATCATACCATTAATTTTCTACACTTTGAGGCATGGGACCTTTTTACCCAGATGTAATTCTACCAATTAATGTCAAGCTGAAGGCGAGCTGCAACTCCCACTGGTAAACTAGATTTGTATTTGTTTTACTATTTATGTAGCACTCAGCGATACAAGGGCATCGTGGTGCTGGAATTCTCTACAAGTCATAGCACGTGATAGAAGAAGAAGAACCTGGGGCATGAATGCAAAGAACGAAGTTAGACAGTGAGGTGATTCTTCAGCTTATTTCTTAAATGCTTGATTGAAAGTTGACCATCAAGTGGTAGGGCATTCCAAAGCTAGGGACCCAAAATCCTGAAGGACCTGCTTTTGTTTTTTACCTTCTTGTTTCGAGGGATCTTCAGGAAAGTGGCAGAACCAAAGTAAAAAGATTGTGCTGGCAGGTAGGGTGAAACCAAGATGGGAGGTTTGTTTAGGAAGGGTTCCCAACAAAAATCATGCAGTTTAGGGTGACCGACCTGCAGAGAGTGGGAGCCCTGCTAGGGTTTTTAGCATGGGGCACAATACAAATCAGTAAGTTAGGAGACTGTGGGAAAATGATGGATCTAAACGGCTAAACCTTACTGAAGCACTTTGAATTAGCAAAGTTTGAAACATATAAATACCTACTATTAAGACACACTCTCTCAGCCCCTATTCAGAGGAACGGGATATGGATAGATGCTACCCCATTTGATGGATCGGCTATTATCGAACCCCTTACACATAGCACAATATCCCTAATATACAGGAAAGTAATCTAAAATGCAGCAAACCCATTAGAGTCCCTGTGATAAAGGACCTAGGGATGTTCTGGAGGGGCATTGGGAGGACGCCCTAAGTGCTCCGATAGAGATGTCTATATGATCCAGTTTCTGGCTGGTACAACTTAAAATATTACACAAAGCATCCCTCATTAGAACTTTCCTATTGAAAATAGGACCAAAGACGAATAATTGTTTACATGGATGTAAGCAAAGGGACAACTTTCTACACATGCTATAGTAATGCCCCAGGCTAAGGGATTTCTGGAAGGGTGTGGGGAATTGTCTTACTGATCTCACAGGTGCTTCCCCCACCAAATTAGTTAAATTAGACTTCTGGGGAGAATCTACTCTACATAGGAATCAGAAGATTTTTGACATGTTAGATCTTATGGGGGCGAGATGTAACATTGTCAGACTATAGGGGACGGCCCTTATCCCTGATCTCTATTTATGGAAAACTGACATTGACTAGTGCATGCTGGCCGAGAAGAAGATACATGAAAAGCGAGGCTTCCCCAAAAAAGTAGGAAAAATATGAACGCCATGGAAGACCTACTGGAGGCTTGGACTGAACTCGATGGGACCAAGGGGTGTTGCAGTGTCACACTATGGGACACCGAGTGTGGAAATATGCAAAGGGAAAACTGTGTTGCTGATGGCTCTTCTAATAATATTCATGAAGCATACTGTTGAATTAATGTGTTTGCTGCTGATGCTTCTGCATTCCTCAATACATAGATTAAAAAATAAAAATAAAAAAAAAGATGGGAGGTTTGTTGGGGCCGCTGAATGCCTCGCTTTACCCATCAGTCAGAGTACCTTAAAGTGAATCTGTGCTTGAACTGGGAGCCAGTGCTGTACATGGAAGATCTTTGAGACGTGTTCAATGTACAAGGGCCCCCCCGAACCAATTGTACAGCCATATTTTGTATCCACTGAACCTTAGAGATACAAGAGGTCAGAGGATCCAGGTAGACTACATTACAGTAGACCAGCCGAGACAGAACTAACATACCCACCACCTGGCATGACATCCAGAGAGAATGAAAGGAAGACCTGTTCTGAGCACACATACCAGGATCCATGCAGACCATACTTAAAGAATTTGTCAAAGGACAAGTGGACATCAAAACAGATCGCGTGTCCTGCGAACCACTAGGGAGGCAGGCCTGTCAATAAGGGGCAAATTTGGTTTTGGTAGAATTTGCACAGAGGCAGACCATTCCATAAGGGACAGATGTGTTTTTTTGTATGACCTGTGTGGTGGCAGTACAGTCCGTAAGGGGCTAATTTAGGTTTTGGGTCATCCTGCATTGAAGCAGGCCAATGCATAACGGGCCAATTTGGGTTTTGATATAACCTGCATGGAGGCTGGCCAGTCCTCAAGGGCCCAACTGTTGTAACTTGCATGGGTAAGCCCCACCTTGTGATTTCAAAGTTCACTTTCATATTGCTTGCAAATAGCTTTGGGCACCCAGCTATATTACGGAACAGGGGGCATTCCCTGAAACATCTTAAGCAATAAACCCCACATTTGGAGTAAAATATAAACTGCAATCAACAAACAAATGCACACTTTTCAGGACTAAGAGTTATAGAACCCTGCGGATCAGAACTTTGCAGTCCTTTTCTCTTCAGAAAAACCTGTCAATAACTCATCTCGCCATTCATTTGGAAGAGGCTTGTGAGACGGACAATTCAAATTTTGGAATATATTATAAGAGTAGAACACAAACGATTTGTTCAGTGGGGTCCAACTTCTATAGATGATTAGACAAACATGTTTTTTGCAGCCTAAAGGAGGAAGTTAATTCTGGGGTCGTTTAAAGCCCAGCCCACCAACCCCCAGGTTCCATTATTGTAACTGCATTTACTTAGCACTTACTACCCCCTGATGAGGCGTCAAAATGCTTTTCAGCAAGTTGCACACTACAGTCTCCCATCGCTACTCCAATCGCCCAGTGGCTCCAGCCGTCAAGATCTGACTTCTGCTGGCTCTGGGTCTCCCTATCTCACCAGAGGTAGAATCCCTCTCAATCACAGATAGTCTTTCTAATCTGGGTTCATCGTAGATATAAAATCATCAAGACACTGTGAAACGCCAGTCAGGTGACTTTCAATGTGACTTAACAAGGATTTAACAAAAAAACAAAAAAAATGGAGGTAAACAGAAGTATATGCACCATAATATACTCTGTGAAGATTAGTGCAACATTGGAAAGTGTGAACCACACTCCGTGAGATGATGAAATTAGTTAAAAGTAAAATCTGCCAAGATTTCAGTCGTTATCCTTATTTAGCCCAGGACTATGGGATCACCATTATCTTCCCCTTTCTTACTTTGAATACGGCTGTAAACAATTGATCCTCAACACCGGCAGTCAAGTTGATGACCTCCTCGTGGCATCTATTAGCTGCATCAGACTTTGAGTTCATGCCTTATTTTCGGGACTAGAAATAATTGGTTTAATGTCTAAAAAGTAAACGTTCTTGTTCTTCCTCAAATGGGTCTCTTGTAACATCTTCAGAAACAACCTGGAGGCTTTGCAAAGCGAAGTTCAAACACATCAAGAAATGTGTCCACTTTGTGGAGCCCGTTCCCATTCTATTATTTGAAAACTGCACAATTATTATGAAACTCCCTTATAAATATCACCAAACCCAAGGCTTTAACTTGATGTTCATGTCAGGACTCTTTGCCCAATTCACCTTATCCACTAAGGAGCTGGCTTACTACTTACTGCAATCCCATTGGAGAAAATAATGTGTTTGGCGCCCTCACCCAACCTCTTCTTTCATGACCTTACCCTTCGCTGACCATCCTCATGGTCCAGGAGCCCTGAGTAGCTACACCCCACCACTGGGCTATTCCCTCCATCACTCCCTCCTTCCCTTGTGTACCTATTCCCCTCTTCCTAATGACGAAGTACAATGAATATCTGCGATGAACGCTGTGCATTCAGTTCCAGAGGCAAAGGAAACAATGTTTTGGTGGGACAGTTCAATGGCTCAAGTTAGAGAGACAGGCCCTCATTACAAGATCAGGGCTAAATCCCCTCGGTAAACAAGAGTTTGCACGAGGATCGGACTTACGAGTGTGATAATTATCTTACCCTCATCATTTTCCTTTTATCAAAATCGGCAGATTAATTTATCAGGAGAAAGGCCCTCCCAAAAAATGCGAAACATACAAAATTTGTTGTGTTAAATATTGACGCTGCATGTTGCACATCATATGCATGTTGAAATCTCACACAACAGGCAGTGCTTACCACGCATGGAAAATACCCCCAGTTTGAGGGTAATGGTACTTGCCACATGGGGCATATATACCCCATCCTACTCCAACCAATGAGTCGAAGGTAGCTGTCTGAGTTGAGTCCTTCTGAGGATCGGTTGGTGGATATGATACAAGTAGGCGCTGGGCCCTGGGTAATGAGGTTTAGATTTCATCCATGTTCATTAAAGCTTGTAGGAGAAGCGTGTGGTGTAGATATTGATCTTGCTGAAGAATGTAACAGCCACTCTCCTGACAAGCGTTTGTAGTGTCCATTACTAGCAGGAGGGCCCCGAGGAGAAGCACTGGTACTAGATTGTTAGCAGAAAGCCAGGCATGTTGATGTCATTGTCCTTGCCCCGTCGTACTACCACTTGCGCTTCCTGCTTCTGGACCTCTGTTTTGTTCCATTCTCACTTGGCGATTCCTCTTAGTCTGCCCAGTTCCCCATCCTCAACTACATGTAAGCAGATACATATTAATTATTCTTAACTCCTCATCTACGTACCTTGAAGACATATTATAGGTAAACAAAGTAGCCAATGTCTACTTGTGCACATTTACCTTCACAATTCTTTGGTAACTGATATTCAGGCTACAATATTTTTGTACTATGACGTTTAAAACTCCATATTCTGGGAGTGTACCCTTTACAGACTAGGAGTTGCTTTACCTATTCTCATCTCTCTCTGCCAGGACAGATCGGATGATCCTGACTGAGGCTGGGTGTCAGCGTCTACAGTTCAAGGCGGCTCAACGGTGTCTTTCTTCTTTGAGAAGACGATTAGCGCACACAGAGTCAAGCAAAAGTAATCCCCAAGCGTGGAAATAATCTGGACACCATACACGCCTTTACGCTCAAGTCATGAGGCAGAGCTTTGGTGACCAAGAAGGAAATGAACTCTGCTCAATGATGCCAAAAAATGCTCCCTTTCAAACTCCACCAGCGCTTGCAATGATGATTGTATCCAAAGACCTTACATATGCTGGGTCCTCTCCACGTTCCCTGCTGTGGAACACAAGAGATCAGTGTGGGCCCTGCACAGAACGTAGTCCAAGATATTAGGAGCCAAGACATGTAGAAGGAAAATATTGAAAAAAAACATGGCAGTACTTTGAGTACCAGGTCACATCATATGTCTCTGGGAAAAAGGCCCAACTCACCCAGAGATGGGCTAGAAGGGGTACTGTCCAAGTGAAGGAAAAGAGTCCTTCAAAAGAAATCCCAAAAGTCTTGGCCCTAAAACACAGAGTAACAGGGATCTTGAATACAAATCCAATCATACCTAGAAGAAAAGAAAAAAAGAATGCGGGGCTAATGGAGGAAAATGACAAATGGGGTGGTATACGGAGATACAACGTGCCATGAGCCTACAATGTCGATCTTCACTGCTACGATATGGTTTGCAACCCCATCACTAGGTGCCACTTTGACTGCACCCTTGGAAATTCAAGCAAATTAATGCAATACCCATACGTGTATGTGCTTTCTCGAATACCAAGTGCCTGGATTCAGACATAAATCACTAAAGCTTTGACCTCAAGCTAAAGAAAGCTACATTCCATCCTACTAATAAATCTGTGACACCAAATACAGGCATGGGCTACAGACATACAGAAGACAACTGCAACATTTCAATATTATCTCTGGAAGGCAAAGGAGAGCTGTCAAATGTTGTCTTGAAAGACATGCACACATGGAAATTTCTCTCGTCCTCTACCCCAGAACAATACAATGAAATATATCTTGCCTGTGGCCCAATGAAAAGCCACCGTGGGTTTCATCTGGGCCAATTCCCAAACAGGAATGTAAACTTTTGGTCACTCCAAAGAGGCTTCCTGCTTACTACAGGAAATCAATGTAGGCTTTCTGTGAAACATAACTCAATAGGAACCCACTACAGGATTCCTAATATTTGTACCATCAGAGAACATCAATGCAGGTTTCCCCTTATCTTTAACACACCACAAAAACAAGAAAGGCTTCCTCGTGCTTGTACCATAACAGAAAATCAATACAGTCTTCCATGTATCTGTCCCACACCAGAAAACCTGCACAGGCTTCCTCGTATCTGTGCCACATGAGAATAACAATGCAGACGTCCTTATATTTCAATCACAAGAGAAAAACAACGCAGGCTTCCTTGTATTTCTATCACAACAAAAAACAAATGCAGGTTCCCTTGCAGTTCTGTCACAACAGAAAACCAATGCAAGCTTCCTTGTATTTCTATCACAACAGAAAACAAATGCAGGTTCCTTTGTAGTTCTATCACAGCAGAAAACCAGTGCAAGCTTCCTTGTATTTCTATCAAAGCAGAAAACCAATGAAAGCTTCCTTGTAGTTCTATCACAACACAAAATCAATTCAGGCTTCCTTGTATTTGTATCACAACAGAAAACCAATGCAGGCTTTCTCTGACGCGTACCCCGGTGGGAACCCACTGAGGGATTCCTCAGAAAAACTGATGCAGGCTTCTGCTAACAAATACCCAATGCAGGTGTCCTTATATCTGTTCTCTAAAGGGAAACTAACAGAGGCTTCCTCTTGACATATAAACCCCCAGAAAACCAAGGCAAGATTCCTTTGAACAAACCTCTACAGGATTATAATACAGGCTTTCTTTGTACATATCCAATAGGAAACCAATACAGGCATTTCTGCTGCACATCTGAAAAGAAAACCTACACGGCTTCCTCTGGCCCATATTACCAACAGAGGATCAATGCAGTATCCTCCGCTCTATGTCGCAATGACAGCCACAGCAGGCTTTATCTGACCCAAATCATAAAGAAAAATGGAGGGAGGTTTCATTTGACTCATACCGCCATGGAAAGACAACAATGTCTTCTTTTAACCTGTTCTCTACAATCAAATACAATATGATGCATCAATGGAGGATTTATGTGACCATAGTGCATATCAACAGAGGTTTCCTCAGACCTATGCTGGCAACCGAAATAAGGGGAACGTTAAATGGGCTTCTTCACCCACTTGAAAACAAATACAATTTTAATCTGCCTTTCGTGGAAGTATGAAAAGTGCTTTCAAAGCCATGTTTAAATCATACCTAATGGGAAGTCAAAAGGAAGCCGAGACAAGCAGACTTTTTTCTTACCGGTTACCCCACAAGAAGTCACAGAGAGGCCTCTTTGATCCACAGTCCACAAGAAGTCAGTGGATCCTTGGCTTCACTTGTGCCCCAAAGGTTGTTAAGGTTTTGTATACCTACTGGATCATATCCTGAGACTTTGAGTATGCCATGACTTTTGAAGGGCAGTGCTTCTCAGGATGGCTACAAAAGGAATAAGTATAATCTAACTGCTGAGTCAACTGCAAGCCAAATTGCTACTATTTCATTTAGAGAAAAAACATGTATGAGGCCACTTGTTGTAATTGAGCCCACCACATAGTCACAGGTTCCTAAGGCTCACCATTTGAGATTTCATTGAAATGGTTCCCTCCAGGGAAACCAATGGAGGCATAATCACAGATCAGTAAACTCTGGGATGCAATCAAGACTTTGGGCCTGATTTACAACTCAGAGGACGGATCACTCTGCCACAACGGAGGCGGACATCCAGTCCGCTGAAATCTAAATCCCACTAAATATAATAGGACTTAGATTTCCGTGGACAGGATATCTGTCACAGCTGTGATGGAGTAACCCATCCGCCAAGTTCTAAATCAGGCCCTTTGCCTAGTCCCATGAGAAGCCAAATAAAGCCCCATCCACACACAGCCCTCATGGGACAACAAGTGATACTCTGTTTTACCCAATGCTAATGATCGCTCTAGCGGAGTTGAGTCTTCACACAACATCAACTCTGATGCCTCCTGCACAAGCCATCTTAGCATTTATCCTAAACATGTCAAGATATTAAGTGAACCAATGCTTTACCTGGCCCTGCCTCACAAACAGGAAGCTACAGGAGGCTATAGGTGACTTGTTCCCTAATAGGAAACCAAATGAAGTTTCATCTCCTCTTGTTTGTGTGACTCCAACTAAGGCTTTGCTCACCTATCCCACATCCCACACGTAGAGTTATTTAAGCAGGCCTAACCTGAACATAAAGGAGTTTTTTTTTTAAATAAATAAATAAAAAACAGAAGTGAGTCTATATATCAAGTTTAACCTTAGACTCATCCCAGTCTTCATTTGGCATTTCCTTGCAGAGCGACAAATGGCTTTGCCCTCATGGCATCCTGATGAAATGATGATTCCAACACACTATCATCAAACTGAAAATTTCATATTAAGTGAACCAGAACAACCCCCCATGAAATCATGCCTGCTGCAGAATTACGCAGATGCCAGTCCAGAAAATAAGGTCCTCCTTGTAGAACACTGGAGGCTCTTCAAGAAACTATAGAGCACTGGAAGTCAAACCACGGCTAGAGCCTGCGTAAACCGCATATGGACTATGAGATACTGACCATCATTGAATATGTACCCTATTAAAGACAGCAGATATTTCTTTAGCCATATGTGTGTTGCATCTTGTGCTCAAGCATACCCTGTTCCACTACACACCAGGTTTATAGGGTCAATGTAACCATTCTAATTTTCAGAGTGAAAGTGAGCCCAGGGCCCATCAAGATAGAGAATTCTAAATCTAGGTGCTGGTTTAGAAACTGGTAATCCATGAATCATGGATTTAGACAGCCATTAGGTCATTTCCATTACGAGTCTAATCCTGTACCACATGTCTCAAGGGTATGGCAACCAGCTTTCATGAAATGTAATAAAGATGCCAGTCTTTTGATTACAGTGCCAGTATGTATTGCTTCTAGCAACTATCTCTACCCTGAATAAACAAGTCCCAACGCAACATGTTACTGGCACAAGTGCTGATGCCAGCTTGGTAACTGGGATAGGTTTGGGACAGACAAAATCTTTTCCTCAAAGTTTAAGACACACCCCACCCTGCTGGTTTTAAGGTCAGCATGCTTTTTAAATACCATATTATTTTCATTTTTTTTTTTTGCATGTTTATACAGTGCAAACTTGGCCAAAGGGCATTGGGGAGCTTCAGATGAAAAACAGAAAATGTTGCACATTTTTAGGCATGGGAAGATTAAGAGATTTGCCCAGAATCACAAGATGTTGAGCAACCATCAGAGTTAGCTAGAAAATTATACACTTATATACAAAATTACAGCTGCCAAAACAATATTCAACCTCTCCTAAGAGGATCAAGAAGGTTTATCAAAAGTGCAAGTCCTCTACCTGCACGTGTTTTCAGAGAGGGAATCCAGAAAGGGAAACCAACACCAGAACCCTTGCCTACTATAGTTATATGTGATCATATGACACAATCACGGTCTACAGACTGTATGAAGCAGTGTAATAACAGTGCACACCTAAAGGCCTATTGGCTTTAACAAATTGTCATAGTAAAAAAAGTCAGGTCTACTGCATCTATCATACAGTTTCATAATAAAGAGATTGGACACAGCCTCTGATATAACTTTGTTTATTGAACCTTTATCAAAATGTTGTCAAAATATCCAACTCAGGCATGCTGTATTTTGCATACGTTTTTTTACATAAGCCAGGTGTTAGTACGTAGTCATAAATATGTATAAAATAATAGTAGGGAAAACTAGATACATGCCTTCCTAAAATGACATAAGAATTATCATAGCGCAAATCTCCTACCCCTAGAATATGTCACAGGGCAACCACACCTAAACCATTACCTACTACTTTAATCTGTGAGAGTCCCTGTCACAAAATATCCGTCTACAAGCTTTAACAGAGTGCAAAGATAATCTATTCTTGAAGGATCACTGAGCTTTTACATATGATTTAAAGCATTTAGAAAGTAACTCAGGCCTACTGCCTCTGCAATAACTTTCAACAATATAGAGATCAAGGCCATAGCCTTGATCAGTGGCTTGTCACTTAACAACTCGTCCCTGTTTTGCTAAACATAAGCTTTCCAAAAAGACAAAAGTGCAATAAAAGCACTCTTTCAGAAGCACAAAACTTCTGTCCAACCATAATCAGACCTCAGGGCAACCAACAAACAGGTGGAGCCGCAGTCCCTCTCTGTAGATCTGCTGAAAGTTCTTTTAGGATCACATAAGGTCTGTGACGTTTGCGCTGACAAGCAAGACCTAACAACAGGAGTCTGGAATAAGTTGAATTATTCTTTGGGGAGGGCAGCTGCCCACTTCCAATAATATTCACAACCCGTCTGGGTGAACCCTCAAAGTCACTAAATTAACCTGAGCTCAACCTACTGGTAGTGATTGCACAGAGCACACAGGATTAATGTAGGGCAATATATAAAGAATTTGTACAGTACCCAAAACGTAATAAAGTAAAATGCAAAACAATAACAATCCCAACCAGAAAAATAGAGTAAAAGTTACAAAACAAAATTACACCAACCTGAAAAATATCCAATAAGGGGAACAAGAGATATGGATTCTTAAAATTGTAAGTAGATTTAGTGACAAAATAAAAATGCCAAGGATGATAGTCAATTGCTGCAGGGGAACGGGAACTTGGTGCAATTTTAGACCTAGAGCAATAAAGGATGAATTGCATATACCAACCACATTCCTCCTGATCAACGATTTTACCTTCTGACTTTGTCTTTTAAGTTCCAACTAACTAAAGGAGTACATTTCTAAGGCTACGCAGAACCTCAGAGAAGGCACTTCGAGAATCACCAAGGGGTCAGGCAGAGGCAAACAGAAGGGTCCAGTTCAGGTCCAGTTGCTACTGGTCAGCTGGGTACTTCCAGCAACTTGTTGCCTCACTTTAGGCACATAGGAGGTCAGCCAAATTAGAGTCAATTTCTTTTTCCTGGTCCCACAAGGGAGCAGGTCCAGTCCTTCAGGGCTCCTCACAGATCGAACAGTAGGGCCAGTCCTCTTTTGATTTTCTCTATATGTCCAGAATGTGTTCTTAAGTAGGTGCCTGGGAGTGCCATATTTATGTCTAGCACTAGCTAGAGGCTGGGAGTTACTCCTCACCCCTCCCTAACCAGGGGTGTAAAAGGCCCCATGCTCGCAACCTACCTACTTTTTAAGTCGTTTATGTTTGCCTTACTGCAAACTGTCTCAAAATGCAATGTGTTAGGGCAAATCCTAGATGCAGAAGATCTTGGGCCACAATAAACTTGGGTTCACACGCTGGGGTGTGACTAAGGAGTATACTATGGAAGTCCTAGGGGCTTACCACATCAAATTTTTATACCTAGTTTGAGGAACTTACTGTACCCAGAGCAACCCCAGGGATAGATGTCTGCTAAGATCAAAGGAGGGTCCTTCAGCAATCAAATGGCATTGCACTGAACTGTCATGGCATCCTTCCCTCTCCTGTTCAAGTGTACCTCAGGTGTACAGGTGACTCAACAGACCTGTCAAGCAAGATTTAGCACTAGAGTAGACCCTCAAAAAGGAGGGCCATAGCAGCCACCCTGCATAGCCTGTGGAATTCAGAGGATTCATGCCGGTCTGTTCAGATCAACCTATTGTTTGCTACTGGGAGGCATTTTACACCTATTCAAGGCTAATCACTCGCAGAGAACTGGCAGGGGCTTACGCTAACTAGCCGTCTGACAAATCTAGGAGATAAATAGCAACTTTCCTTAATATGTATTAAAGATCCAACTTCACCACTGAATAGTTTTTTTAGTAACTACTAAAATTAGTTATATTATTTCTCTAGCTGGATCCATTCCCATATATACATTATTAGTTTTCAATATTGTTTCCCAGTGTTTATGGGCCAGCCATCCTTCCTACAGTAAAAATAACGTCTTGGTGCTAGCAGCTGTGAGGACATGTTAACTCAAAATATATCATGCACCCTTTCGTGTTGGCTACAATGCCTACATAGGAGTGACATATCAAGAAGGGTAATTCTGACAGGTGATGAAGGGTCATTTACCCCTGAAGCCATGTTTGTTTTTCTGATAGGCTATAAACATAAGAATGAAACCTACCACAGCTGAGGGAACATCTAAAACAAGACTTTCTGGTATGCCATAAACAAGGCCCAAACCTACTATAATTGAGTGATCTCTTAAAAACTGAATGCTGGAAGAATATAGTGCCCAACCAGAAACAAGAACCAAACTTACTACAGCCAAGAAAACTCTTAAAATCAGGACTTTCTGAAAGCCCACAGACAAGACCCAAACTTACTGCAGCTGAGCAAGCTCTTAAAAACAGGACTCCGGAAGAAGTGACAGATCAACCAGAAGTAAGAACCAAATCTAAGGAACCCGCGATAGCTCTTAAAAACAGAGCTCTGGAAAAAGTCAATGACTGACCTCAGTCAAGAATCAAACTTTCTGAGCAGCAAGAACAAAACAAACCTACTGCAGGAGAGGGAACTCTTAACAGGAGTCTTTTGCTGCTTTCTAAAGACAGATCTTACCAACGTTTCCAATCTCTTTATTAGCTCACCTTGGCGCCAGAATAAAATACAATTTGGCATGCATGGCCTACAAAAAAAATTAAGCTCAATAATCCTATGTATCTAGTCTCTAATATGAAACATCCTGGTGGCACCAAGAATCTAAAGGTCTCACAAATATCACCCTTGAAATCAAGAGATTCAATAGGCAGAAAACAACCTCAATTATTGTGTGTGCTGCAGCTCTGTTATGTAATTCATTGCCACTTGAACGAAGAATCTAAGAATCATTTTTGATTTTTCAAAAAAATTTAATTTATGTTCACACTTCCTTGCATCTAATGCATTCTCTTCTTTCTGTCACAGTATATTCAAACGAACATCACATCCCAGAAGGCTCCTCCTTGTCATTTAAATTTTTCCCTTACTTACTATGTATTCCTCCTTCCTTTCTCCTACTTCCTTGCGGTCGCAACTTCCATTTGATATCTTCTCTTCCTGACCCCTCCTGGCATCCTACATCTTTCACCGTCTCAGATAAAATCACAATCATTCGATCCAACGCCCTCTCATCCCTTCCCGCTCTACTATATTTTATTCCTAACCTCACCCTCTTACTTGTATTTTGTTTGTTTTGTTTACCAACATAACCCACGGTGTAGTTACCTGCTGTATGTATACAGCTAAGTCTGCTCATGTGCACAAAGGTGAAATCAAATACTTCAGGCACAGAGTATACAAGCCAAGCCGTTCTTCTCACACAGCACAGGACCCACACACAGAAAAAAGATGACAGGGACAGGAAGCGTGCAGTGATCATAAAACTCTGGGACCTCATCACATCACACTCACCTGACATCGCCTTCCTCACGGAAACCTGGACCAACCCCTCCTCAGAACCCGACATAGCCATCGCCACCCCCAAGGGATACAAACTCCAACGCAAAGACCGCCTCAACAGGCCAGGTGGCAGCATCGCCATCCTGCACAGTGACACCATCAAAGTCACCACCAGCTCCCAAGACAATATCGACAACACAGAACACATGCACTTCCTAATCCACATTAACAAAAACTCCACCCTCTGTACACTAATCTACAGACCACCAGGACCACGCCCCACCTTCTGCAACACCATCGCCGACAGCATCAGCTCGCACGCCCTCACCTCCACAGACTACATCCTCCTCTGTGATTTCAACTTTCACCTAGAAAACCTACAAGACCACAACTCTACCTCCCTCATAGACAACCTCACCACCCTCGGACTCAAACAACTGGTCACTGCACCCACCCACTCAGCAGGACACACGCTTGACGCAATTTTCACCACAAGCCAACACATAGCCTACACCCACACCACCGAACTCCTCTGGACTGACCACCACTGCGTCCACTTCTCCTTCACCAAACCCCCCACACACTACCATCAACACACCACACCCTACTGCATGTGGGACAAGACCCCCACAGGACGACTAAACTCCCAGCTGGCCCATAACCCCCCTGCCCCCACGCCAACGACCCCAACACAGGAGCACACAACCTCTCCAAATGGATCACCACCTGTGCAGACACATTAGCCCCCCTCAGAAAACACATCACCACCCGCAACATCAAGAATGCCCCATGGTTCACCCCTGAACTCCAAGACTCCAAGCGCAAATGCCGCCAAGCTGAAAAAATATGGCGACTAGAACCTTCCACAACCAACTTCTCCACCCTCAAAACCACCATTCGCACCCATCACCAACTCATACGCACCGCCAAAAGAGATCACTACAAGACACGCCTTGACAACAACTCTCAAAACAGCAAAGAGCTCTTCACCATCATTAATGAACTTGTCAAACCCAAAGCCAGCAACATAGACCCCGCACACACACAGCCCTGTGAGACGCCCTTTCCAACCACTTCCTCCACAAAATCCTGGACATCCACAACAGCTTCATACCACACACACCCACCACACACACCCCTCACTAACCCAACCCAACCCCTACTCTTGACCCCCCCCACCACACTCTCCACCTGGACCCCCACCACACACGAAGAAACCGAAAAAAACGTGAACTCCATCCACTCCGGATCCCCCCCGACCCCTGCCCACATCGCATCTACAATAAAGCCAGCCCAACCATCGCCCCCATACTCTGCAACATAATCAACTCCTCTTTCAACTTCGCCACCTACCCAGACCCCTGAAAGCACGCGGAAATCACCGCTCTTCTAAAAAAAAAACAAGCCGACCCGGAGATCCTCTCCAACTACTGCCCCATCTCCCTCCCTTTCCCCGCCAAGGTTGCAGAGAAATTAGTCAATGCCCGCCTATACCACTTCCTCGAAGCAAACAACACTCTTGACCCCTCACAATCTGGGTTCTGCAAGAACCACAGCACGGAAACCACCCTCATCGCATGCACTGATGACATCAGGACAAACGTCGACAAAGGCGAGACCGTCGCACTCATCCTCCTAGACCTCTCCGCAGCCTTTGACACCGTCTGCCACCACACACTCTGCACACGCCTCCACAACATAGGAATTCGCCACAAAGCCTTAGACTTGCTCACCTCCTTCCTCACCGACTGGACCCAGAGAGTCCGCCTTCCACCCTTCCACTCCAATACTACCAAGATCACCTGCGGAGTCCCCCAAGGGTCCTCCCTCAGCCCCACGCTCTTCAACATACACATGATCCCCCTAGCCAACATCCTCTGGGCACACGGAATCACTATCCTCTCCTATGCAGATGACACCCAACTTCATCCTCTCCCTCACCCGCAACCCCACCACCGCCAAAACCAACCTACACACTGCTCTCCTCGACACCGCCAACTGGATGACCACTAACCACCTCGAACTCAACTCAAACAAAACCGAGATCATCATCTGCGGCCCCAACAAAACCACATGGGACGACTCCTGGTAGACCACCGCCCTAGGCCCCGCACCTACCCCGCAAACCATGCACGCAACCTCAGCATCATCCTGGACCCCTCCTTCTCCATGACACAGTAAATCAATGCTCTAACCTCCTCCTGCTTCCACACACTCAGCACTCTAAAAAAAACCTTCAAATGGATTCCCCCAGAAACCAGGAAGACAGTCACCCACGCACTCATCAGCAACAGACTGGACTATGGTAACGCCCTCTACGCCGGCATCACACTCAAACGCAAACTCCAGAGAATCCAGAACACAGCTGCACACCTCGTCCTTGGCCTCCCCCGCCACGAACGAATCTCACCACACCTCAAATCCCTTCACTGGCTCCCCATAGACAAGAGAATCACATTCAAGATCCTCATCCACGCACACAAATCCCTCCAAAAAACCGGCCCAACCTACCTCAACGAAAGCGTGAACTTCCACAATCCCACAAGCAACCTCCGATCAGCCGACCTCGCCCTAGCCACAGTCCCCTGCATCCAACGCACCACCACAGGAGGCAGGTCCTTCTCCTACCTCGCCCCCAAAACCTGGAACTCCCTCCCCACCAACCTTCGCAAAACCAAAGACCTCCTGCTCTTCAGAAAGAACCTCAAGACATGGTTGTTCGATCAGTAACCCTCCCTACCCCCCCCCCACGCCTTGAGACCCTCACAGGTGAGTAGCGCGCTCTACACATTTTTTTTGATTGATTGATCACACAGAATGACAGGCACACAACCATCATCAATGGGATTGGTGTGTCACTGTCTCCGATCAGTTCTTTGACATAAGGAGGTGCTGCTGAGACCATTCTTGGGGCTTTATTTTACAAAATACCCCGAGGGCACAACGGGCGTGTGCAGCAGTTTCTGAACCGATGAGTCAAAGTAGTATTACAGAAGGGGCTGCACATGCTTGCAAGACCCTTTTTGAAATAAATATATTCCTGGTCATCTCTACCCCATGCAAAGGGGGTAACACCCCTCCCCACCCTCTCCGACAACAATGCCACTCTATCTGTGCCGGAAAAATGGTTTGCCTCTATGCCCCTACTGTATTACTTGTGCAGGACAAGAGGCCTCCATGAGGAGCACTGACTGCACCACAGAGTTGGTGCACAGTCAGTGTGACCCATGAAGGCGCCCTCTGAAAGGGGGTACCTTAGTGCCCTCAGACGTTCTCCTGTGAGCAGGCACAGTCACTGACTGCACTCACCTGCAAAGGGACTCAAGCCCCAGCCACCCCCCTTTGAAGTGCAGGTCATGTACTGCTGGCACTATGAATGAATGAGTGCCTGCTTCAAATAGCTGCTCAGCCTTTCACTTATGTGCCAGGGCGTGCTCCTGCCCTTATGTGCCACCATGCAACCGAGTACAGTGCATTGTAATACAGCGCCAAATGCCAATCTGCCACCCACATTGCACTATTGTTGGAACACTATAAAACACCAGGCTTTGAAGTGAATCTGTGACACAGTCCAGTTAAGGAGAAAATCTGAAAATAGTTTCCAAATCCAGCAGTGGTGGTTCATGTGCTCCTGCACCGGTCAAGTACTCAAAGTTCTATCAATCTTCATGCCAACCCCAATAGTTGTGACTGCTCACAATCAATCCATAAGGACAAAAACACTGCAGGAGGGAAAACTGCGTAAATGATCCAGTCGTGGTCACAATTCACAGTTCTATGTGATTCCAAGCTCACTGATGTATTAAAAAAAAAAAATCATGCACTCAAAAAAGGGACCAACACACCACCTTTATTTTCTGTCTTCTATTCTTTTTTGTTTTGCTGCTGGGGAATGGCCGGAGCGATGATCGACTTGCCCAATATTTAGTGCTGTCCTTCTTGAAGAATGTTTGTTTAATTGAACAACGAAAGCAAAGGAAAAATAGAAAATAAATGATGTTTGACATCTGAAACGTATAAAAATACCATACAATGCCTCGATGAAGTTGCTCTGTTGGCTGGGTCTAGTCATGATGGGATAAAGAAAATGTTTTATGAATAAAATACACAGAATATAAAGGTGGATTTTGATTGCATGATTCGTGTTATATCATCGGTGAGATTGGAATCACAAAGAACTTTGAATTGTGACCAACACTGGATATTTTACGCAGTTTGCCCTCATGCAGTGCTTTTTTGGGAAATCAGAAAACCCCAGCGGGGGGGGCGGTTGTATCAGCTGTGGTGTGGCATGCACCACCTGTTGTGCACTTCCTGTCACACTGCTGCAAAACAGCTCGGGCACACGTGCCTCGATGCCGCCGTGGTGGAAGGCGGCACTGGACTCCGTGCAGTAATGGGGGGAGGCAGCACTAATGCGGCCCAGGAGAACAGCAGCGTCCTGGGCTGAAGAAACCGCCGGACTTCATTCAACATGATGAGAAGAGACTATTTCGGCATTTTCAAGCACTGCTTTCCTCCAAGACACTCCGCCAACTGTTGCCTCAGTAGAGAGTTGTTGTGTAGTTCTTCAGCCCAACTTATCGGGACGCTGCCAGCCTGCACAAAGCGCTTTACAAGCAATCGAAAGGTAAAGATGCAGCGCTACCCCCATCCTGTATGACATAGCTCGGTAAAATCCCAAGAAGGCCCCTCCCAACCACCTGCTGCCTGGAAGTGCGCCCCAAACATCGGAAAGGTGGGGGACGCTTTCTGGACTCAAGTCGGTCGCTGTTGAGTAGACGGAAAACAGAACAAAAGTCCACTCCAGGCATGGAAAAGCGCGGGAGACGATAAAGTTAGCAATATCGGCTCTGATAACACAAGCAGGAACTTTCCTTGCACACTGAAGTACAGTCCAGATACCTTATCACATGCAGAAATGAGATAGGAACAGAACACGAGAAATGTGTGCCCGGAGGTGCTGGCAGATGGAGTGCGTAGTTATTATTAAACCTGTCAAGAATGAACAAGTCCAACTGGTGCCATTCCCGTTCTTGCCAACACTTGTGTTCAAAACAAAAGGGAGGATTTAAACTTCAAAACCACCGTCACGGTGACGTCTTCACTAGGAATGGCAACTCACAGCCTGTGATCCGATGACAGCAGACCGCGTTTACAGCCTCATTTATGGGGCAGTGGGTGTAGGGTTGCCCCAACTCCCTTCGCTGTCATTAAGAACAATGCTTCAGTTCCTGTGATTTCATATGTCAACCTAATGCATTATTGGTGCTCTAGTCTGAGTTAGTTTACATCAAATTGATTGGACTAACATAACCTATAGGAAAGATTTGTAGATTAAAAGCACAGAAATACTTTGAAAGCACGAAAAAAATCAAGTTAAACATTTGAAAGGCACCACCTGGCCTATCTTCCCATCAACAGAGATGAGCGTGACTACCTACCAGCCCATGGTAAACACAGCTAGGCCAACCCCTTAACCCAGCACTCCTAGGAATGACTTTAGGTATGGCAATGGAAGTGAACCTTCCCCTATACCTCATGCTAACCAAGTCGTAAATGTAGCATTTTACCAAAAGGGACAAATCGCTTCCAGTTGAGTACTTACTACCCCCTCCCCCCCCCAAGCTGGACTACACCATCAGTATATACCTGTGAAAGAAGACACTGACCTCAAAACAAGGTCACACATTATTTCACCTGCTCCCCAATCTCTTTGCTTGTTCCGTGTTGCTAGAAGTATCACGTTCGAAGCAGTGTGCATTGATCACTGCACCATCCACAGATCAGGGCCATGCTTTCTTTAATAAAAAGTCTATACCCGAGATCAGCCCAGACCACTTTAGGCTAGGCTCTCCTCCAATTTGTCCCTTCCATCCACAACTCTTGTACCAGGGGACACTCTTCAGTTTAAACTGCTAAGATGTAGAACGCGATTCTAAACTGCATATCTTGTGCCCATTTGAGATACTGAATACCAGTGATTTCTAAGAACCTCTTCCTTTCTACTTTAATAACTAATGTATTGTAATATGATTAACCCTACCAGATTGCTGGATCTGATAAATTACCATAAACAAAATATCAAAACTGAGCTTCAAGCCTGTGGGAAATGGACACATACCACCCATACACCATGCGGCCTAAAGAACTTGGCCCAGCACCAAACTTATCGGTTCAAGTGAGGAACGCAGTTGTGCACTCAAACCTCTTCTATGATACCCTATGTGAACTTAGTGATGCGAGTATAAAGTTACATCTCTTGATGCCCAAAAGGAACCCTCCGTCCCTCACTTAGGATCCAACCAAAGGGGTACAAGCCACCAGCAGTCTAGTATCCCTGACACCCCAGGATTATATCAATGGCTACACCCGGCAACACTTGAACAAGTGTTAAAAAGATACAGAGAGTCCAGATTAAACTGGAAAATACCTCCTCAATGCCAGGTCACGTTAGCCCCTCAGATCCTCTAGTCTCTCAAATGGGCCTCTGTGCCTAGATGTATCACATATGAAGCAAAGTTCTCAGCTCATTAGCCCACATAGGGTTCATGACCCAGCCTACTACAGCAAAAGCCTTTATGTACTTCCCGCCTCCCCTACAGACACTCTTATCGGAATCTTGCTTTAAGAATTCTCCTACCAGGAGAAACTTCTTCTCAGTCCAAACCGCTAAATTATGGAAATCGTCAGGCAAATCTACAAGCTGTATGCAACCAGCTTGAATTTCGAGGAGGTCTTACAAATTGAATCTTCCGACGTTTCAGAATGCCAATTTAAAATCAGACTTATAATTGGGTAGGTAGTGTAATGAGGTAATAATGTCCCACTACAAGTATATGGGTACAATCATAAGTTTAATCTCTGTCGCCTCAGCCATCGATCGGTCCACCTTCCAACCGTCCTCACGCGTCCTCGTCATTCCATCTCGAATGCCGGGATCGCGTGCAGTGTTTGCGTGTATAATACATCACACATCTCCCTTTTATACAATGAACAAATTAATACAGAAATGATGTTCCCACATAACCATGACAACAAATAAATGTATAACCAAAACTATGTATACACCAAACATATCAACTAAACATCATATCAACCCCGCTAAATAAATTTAATACAAGCTATCACACATCCCTATAAACGTCAATTTTTTTTAAATGAGAACATAGTCTTTAAGATGTCCGGGACTTATCTTCCTTCTACCACTTCTCCTCATTGCGTTCAATTCATCAGTATCATGTCGTCCCTTATTTTTTGTTCTTGACCCAACACTGTCTCTAACTCCTCTGGACCTTTCAGTACTAATACCCGTTTCCACCATCCCTTTCAACCGAACCACTCTGTTCATGTTCCATATCTTGCCATCTGAAGTTTTTACAGCATTCTTGAAAAGTTTAATCACATGAAGAGGTCTAGTGAACTTTGACCCCTCAAGACATCCAACTGGTGCCTTCACCTTCACCACATCACCCACAACAATATTATTTTTACACACCCTCTTCCTTGTATCAAATTCTTGTTTCCTTTTCTCTATGAGCCTTTCTTCTCTATCTCTCCACTCCGTGTTCACCAAATTATATCCATTTTTTATCCACTCCATCCATCCAGGAGACAACTTGGTATTAGGTATCCTTTTCCTAAACAGTTCAAAAGGGGATCTGCCAGTAGTTGAATGTGGAGAGAACCGATAGGCTGTAATCCTTTTCAAAAGTTCTGCACGCCAACTCAGAGCATTCACTTTTGCAAGTTGAATGCTTTCCTTTATGTACTTGTTAAATCTTTCAACTGCACCGTTGCTTTCTGGATGATAAATCGCTGTTTTCTTATGTGATATGCCACAATTACTCATAAATTTTTCAAAAACCGTTGAACAAAATTGTGGACCATTATCTGACAATAATGATTTTGGAAATCCCTCTTTCCTAAAAATGTCTTCTAAGAAAATCATCACACTAGAAGATGAAATTTCATGCACATTTTTGACTTCCACCCACATTGAATACAAATCTATTAACACAATTAGATATGGCATTGAATGTTCTCCTGGTAACGGACCCACAATATCTATTGCTACCTCATCCCAGGGTTTGCATGGTAAACTTCTACAATGCATAGGTGCATTACGAGTTTTTAAAATTTTGTCACTCCGTGCACATTGTATACATTCTCTAACTACACGCTCCACTTGTACATCCATACCAGGCCACCAAAAATTTGCTCGTAAATTTTATTTTGTCTTAACCATCCCAAGATGACCTTCATGGGCTTGATTCATTATCCTCTCTCTTAATGTTTTTGGAGGAATCAATCTTGTTCCTCTCAACAATATCCCTTTATCCACCGCCAATTCATCTTTCACCAACCTCCAAACTTTCCCTAGAACCACAAATTTACCAGTCTCTAAAGTCTCACACACTCCACTCAACTCAACATCTTCTTTCAACGCCTCTTTCCACTCTTGTTCGGTTATTATTCCACATGTAACTTCAGACACATCACAACATACTTCACACACTAATTCCTCCTGCAAAGTTATATCTTTTTGTTCTTCATCCTTCCTATCTTCTTCCACTAATCTTGAAAGACAATCCGCACTAACATTCAATGCACCTGGTAAATACTCTACTTTAAATTTAAAATCCTGGAGCCCGATAATCCATCTTCTAATTCTTGCAGAAATGCAATTAAGACCCTTACTACCAAACACTTCTACTAAAGGTTTGTGATCAGACAAAACCACAAACTCTGTGCCCCACACAAAATGTCTAAATTTATTCAATGCCCAATATATGGCCAGGGATTCTCTTTCAATCACAGAGTAATTCCTCTCTGTTCCGCTCAAAGATTTGGATGCACAAGCAATCATTCTTCTCATGCCTCCCTCTTCTTGCATCAGAACCGCACCCAAACCTTTTGCACTAGCATCAGTGACAATGGCAGTTGATCTACCCGGTTTAAAAGCTTGTAAGCAGGGAGCATATTCTAATTCTTCTTTAATTTTTTCAAACTCATCTTCACACAGGGAATTCCACTTGAACTCTCTTCCTTTCTTCAGTAAATCTCGCATGTTAACAGTTTTTTCTGACAAGTTCCTAATGTACCGCCCATAGTATTCTACCATTCCTAAAAACGAATTCACTTCTTCTTTGGTTCGAGGAGAGGCTAACCGCTTTATGGTCAAAACCAAATCTGGTTTAGGTTTTACTCCACATCCTGTAATCAAATGTCCCAGGTACTCCACCTCTGTCAAAGCAAAACGACATTTCTTTCTCTTCAAAGTAAGACCAGCACGACTTAAACATCCCAAAACCAACTTCACTCGTTCCCAATGTTCTACCGCCGTGTCAGCGTAAATTAACACATCATCTTGATAACATTTCACCCCTTTGACCTCTTTCAGAATTTTACACATAATGCGTTGAAACACAGAGGCCGCAGAGACAAGCCCAAATGGCATTCTTTTAAATTTAAATGCACCAAAAGGTGTTATGAATGCAGTCAATTCTTGTGACATCTCTTCCAACTCTACCTGATGATATGCTGACTTAAGATCTAGGGTGGAAAAGTACTTTGCTCCCCCAACCATAGATACTATCTCTTCAATGTTTGGAAGTGGAAATTTATCCACCACCACCTCTCTATTTAGAGCCCTCAGATCCACACAAAGCCTGATATCACCATCCCCTTTCTTTGCCACAACTATGGGAGCCAACCATTCTGTTGCCTCTACTTCCTCAATTATGCCCATTAATTCTAATCTTTTAAGTTCAGTTTTCACCGGTTCCTGTAAAGCCAACGGTATTCTTCTCATTTTCGCTACCATGGGTATAGCACCTTCCTTTAACCTAATTTTATGTTTATAACCTTTTAGACATCCCAAATTGTCTGAAAATACTTCAGGAAATTCATTTACTAACTCACTGTCCACACCATCTACACTCTGAATTTGAACTTGAGGTTGTGCGTTTGGATTCAAAATGACGCCTAACAGCTTTTGGTGCGTCCAACTCAAAAGATTATCACCTTGATTGGACACATACACTTTTCCCAACAGGTGTCTACTTTTGAACTCAATATGCCCTTCAAAGTACCCTAGCATTTTTATAGGCTGTCCACCATAACCCCCAGGAGATACATCCATCTTCTTTAATTTCCTAGATTCCAAAATTAACCTGTCAAAACTTGTTTTTGAAATTATCGTCAGTTGTGAACAAGAATCGAAACGCATTAGTAAATCCACACCATCCACTCTCACCACCTCACTTGGATGCTCTCCACACTTAACCTGAGCACCAACTTGGAACACTACCTCTTGAGACACTTCCCTGATCTCTTTCTTCATATTATCATTATGGAATTTATTCTTTCTACCACGGCAACATTTGTAGAAGTGACCTCTCTTCCCGCACCCATTACATATTACATTCACAGCTGGGCAATTGCTCGAATTGGCTTTGTGGCCACTATTACCACACCGATAGCATTCACCTTTGAACTTCACTATATCTTCCTTTTTCTTCTCACCTCCACTTCCTTTGTTCTTCACTTCACACACTATCTCCTCCACCTTCGCACAATCTCCACTCGTTAATTTGTTTCCACTTAATTCCTTAACACAGCTCAGCATATGTTCCACTCTTTTCGCCACCATAATTACTTCTTCCAAAGGTGGTTCATCTTTCAACCACAACTCTTCCCTTATTTTGTCACTACAGCACTTTAATACAAACTGATCTCTAATTCTCTCGTCCACCAGTGCTCCAAATTTGCATGACGCCGCCAACTTTCTCAAACTAGTTACAAAATCTTCCACCGACTCTTCTTTACCTTGTTCCCTTTTCCCAAAATAATATCGTTCCATTATCGTGCTCACTCTTGGTAAGTAATGTTTGTCTAACTTCATAATACATGCCTCATATTCATTCAAATTCCTACTTTCTTCAGCACATAAATCAGGCAAATTTTCTAAAACCTCCTGTCCCTCTCCCCCTAGACAGTGTAACAATAATGCATGTTTTCTTTCCGCGCTCAATGTCGGTCCACACACTCTAGCATAGTGAGCAAATATCTTTTTCCACTTGTTCCAAGGATATATTGGATCACCTGGACTGCTTAAAAAAAATGGAGGTGGTGTTACATTCTGCATTATTGTGATAAACTAGACGAACCCACAGAACAACACCCTGAATGCCAGACCTAAACTGAACCAATATCTAACTCTAACAGTGAATCACCAATCCTTCAATGTCCTTCCATGTCCCAACATTGAAACCTTTTTTTTTATGATAGTTAATTAATTCTTGCTTAGTCAGGGTGTGCCTATCACCGTGTATTCCACACCATAGGCACCGTTCCAATGCAATTCCCTATTTTGGTTTTCCACTGATAGCAAAGTACAACTTCCCTTTAAGAAATTGAAATAACCGTCCCTTTAAGGACACCGGTGTTGTTTGGCACGCCCCCAAACAGACGTTGTTCACGCAGCGTAGCTTCCTTCTACACTCGTTATCTTCCTGCTTTGATTTGTTCGTTCCGCGAAACTTCGTGCTTCCCTTGTGGTCCGCCCTGTGAAATCCTCCCAAAACAACTGCGCCACGGCTCCACCCTCTCAGCCAAATGCGCAAAACTGGCTTGCGTCACCGCAACCTCCACCGTCAGGCGAGACACCAAACCCTTGATGTTGAGGCGACCCTCACCACCTTCGTCGCCAAATGTAATGAGGTAATAATGTCCCACTACAAGTATATGGGTACAATCATAAGTTTAATCTCTGTCGCCTCAGCCATCGATCGGTCCACCTTCCAACCGTCCTCACGCGTCCTCGTCATTCCATCTCGAATGCCGGGATCGCGTGCAGTGTTTGCGTGTATAATACATCACAGGTAGGCATATGTGCAAAAGCATCTATTCTCACACTGTACCTCTTGAGTGTGGCCGAAACTTTTCCACTCTGTTTGCATCACTAAAGTGAAGCAAACCTGCACAAAATGTTTTTTGGATTTACTGTCCAAGTTAGAAAGTTGCGTCAAAGTCATGCAAAGCAAAACAAAGTGTTGATTTACATTACTCTGCATCAAGGAGCCATAACATGGGTGTTCCCATGCAATCATACCTGATTTTCAACATATAAAAACTCTATTCACAATAGCAGACAGGATTTTACTGAAAAAATAATACCACTTTGAAGCAGCTGTAAAAGGGAAAAATGTTTTTATTTATTATAACCTTTCCTACTTTTTATGCCTGCTACACTGTACAGCATACATCCAAAGTAGAAAACGCTTTATAGTCTAAACATACCATTTTGTACTGGAAGGATATCCTTCTAGTACAAAATCTGTGCTAGACAAGACACAGACATCGTTGCAATGTGGTGCATAGGTTTGTGTGGGGTTCTAGGCAGCCTGATTTGTGCCAGTGTTAGGAAGAGAACCATATAATTAGCAGATATTGCACTTTCCTGCTCGTTCCCTCTCACACAGCGCAGCAACTGCCCATATGCTGACATCACATTTTGTATTTTGATATTGAAGTACATGCACTTTAATTATTATTATTATTTTTTTAACTGAAATTCGGCCTTAAGTGGGAATCACACACCTTCTCTGAATGCTCTCTCATTTAACCAAAGATTAGGCTGTATAAACCTCAGTTAGGAAACATTATGAGCTTCAATTTTAACACCATCACATGCTAGTGAGTCCAGACTTCCCACCTGGTTCTGTATGTATTGTAGATGGAAAGCAGTGTCTACAGGTGTGCAGGTGAGAACACCAAGATGAGGATAACACCCACAATTGTGGGTGGACTGACAGTTCTGCCCTCGAGGACGCAATTTGTATCCGCAAACATGCCTCTGTATTGCAGTGTTGTAAATTAGTAATGTTAACAGTTATAGCCCTAAATATATACTCAAGTTCGAAGCAATTCGTAGAGCATTAGGGGCAAGGGAAAAATGGACTCATAACAGCCCAATGGTGGCCGACTTTTGCTGCTCAACCTTAGACCTGCAAACTTGCACAGTGCCACACAATCTTGCCTCCCTTCAGATTATTGCCTAGTGAGCAGCCAATGTCAAATGGTGTGAGACAAAGGGAGTGGGAAATGCCTACTCAGAGTGGGTTTCTAGCTCACGTGGTGAGGAGGCTCTGCAAAGGCAAACACCATAAACCTCCCCACCTATGTAGACTGAGAAGCTTTTGTGAGGGTTTTTTGGTGGAGAGGAGGAAATGGGGTGGAGGGTTTAAGTGGTACTTAGCAAAAAGCTAATCTCCTCCAAGGTGCAGCCCCTCCTCACACAGTAGATGTTACTGAGTTGTTGGCAAACTAGAGGTGGGCGAGCCATTGAAAGCTAGAGACAGATGTCTGGCTTTAGCTCAGCTCAAGATCCTTTTGGAATCTTGAACTCAAACAAGCCAGGCTTTCACAGGGACAAAAGGGCCTCCTGGCTACAGTTATTGACCATGGATCATGGGGAACTGAGTTTAAATCCCAGCCTCGTCTCTGCATCTTGTGAATTCAAGCAAATCTGTGCCAGAAAAAAAAATCGTGTTTCGCTGCCTGTCTCATTTGAAGACCTCGTATGCACTTAGGCAAGGTCTGCGATATGTAAAACTGCCGAAAATAAAATGTGGGTTCCGCCTGTCATCATACTCTAGTCGCATCCTCCAAGAATTACGGACAAAGCATTAACCTTTAACGTCAGAACAAATACGGGCTGAATTGAACTGTGTGGAAGTGTAAAGTTGAGGATGAATCCCTGCTTCCCTTCCTGGCCATTTCACTAAATCTCCATTTTATTTATGACATAGGAGAGCACCTTCATTAGGGGAATTCTGAATCATGTACAAATGTGAAAAGCTTCCTTGTTTTAAAGAAATACACTTTCTTCAATTTTAAAGGCACCTTGGCATACTCTAACATGCTTGTTGCACGATTTAAATGGCAGGTATTTTCAGGTCTTGGGTGGCGCAAGGGGCTTTCAGAGCCAGAGCCCACCCTGGCCCCAGCCCCCTCTGGTAATCCGTTGCCTCGCCCACCTCTACAACAAGCGCGGGCACCCGAGGCCAAGCTTACATTTTCAGTGGAGGTTTGAACATGCGCTGCAGACGTCACACGTCACGACGCTCTACGGACGCCTGCGTCTACTCACTCCCGCCACGCGCCACGTGTCCTGCGCCCCACGCCCCACAAACAAAACATGCCCGCCCAGGCCAGGAATAGCAGCTCTGGGATATGAATAGGGCCCCGAGAACCCTCGGCGGTCAAAAGCCCTCCGCAGAGCTTGCATCCGCCCACAGCGTGATGATGATTCATTGTGAGCAACAGCCAAGGCCCTGTAAAATCGTGTAATCAGGCATCTAGAAATATCCATTCCAAGGAACATCGCAGGGCCCGGCCCACACAGTATCTGCCTGCTCCCACCGCGTCCCTCCTAATTTCTCACAAAAATGTTCATGTGTGAAACCAATGTTAACTTTAATGGCTCCGATGTTGGTCTTGTTCACAGCGGCGATACAGGTCCCTGAACTCCTTGAAGAAGTATATAGTGCTACAAGGCTTTAGGCACTGAAGCGGTGCTCAATACAGATGTAAAGGGGCAACTAACACAATATGTCGTTGAGGCTTACACAGGCAAACGTAATACACCTCAGTGCAATAGAGCCTTCCAAGATCAGCAAAATAAATACGATAAACTGAGTACCAACACCTGTAGTTTACAGCATCTGGGGGGGGGGGAGCAGAAAGTCGCACTCAGGCGCTATAGACAGAGTGATCAAGAGTAAAACTACGGCGACAGTGTAAATTGTGCACCACCCTCCCTCCCTCTGAGCTGCAGATTCATTGTCCCCCAAATGATTTGCAGCTTTGTCACCTATGTCCCTCTGGCCTACGTTTGACTTTTTGTGTTACTTTCCCCCACAAACCTACCTGTAAAGTCACACCAGTGGGAGGCCCTGAGTGTAACCGGTATGTTTAGATGTTGGTCCCGTTGCTCACTTAACAGATAACTCGAGCTGCACCTCACTGATGAGAACCAGGCAGGTTGAAACTAGTCTCGGGTCTCCTTGTACATAGGGGCAGTTTGGTATGGACTGTTTCCATTAGAGGAAGACCATGGCTCATTTGCATATGGCAGCTTCTGACCTGCAGTGGCGCAGTTGTCAAAAAAACAACAGACTGAAAGACCAGAGTAATTAATAGTGAACAAGACTACTGTAGCCATTCAACACATCATTTCTTTCTTTAGCTAAGCAGCCTGTATTTCTAGGCATTTTTTCGAATTAACTTGGTTGCCTCCAGTACAGAGCACCTTTACATAGCACAAAATAAATGTGGAATTTCAGAAGACTATTTCCATAAGAGGTTGCCAAATAAAGGCCCTTTCGACTGAACCTGGCTCACAGCGGTGTGCCACCAGCATTGCCAACTTCAGTATCTTCCACCATTCAAATTGTCCTAGGACAAGATACACACAAACAAGGGATTGTGGATGGGAATGTACATTATTTCACGTTATCATGGGTCACTTGTTCTGTATACTGCGTTCCTCCCACAGGGCTGAGGCAGCAGGAGACACTTGTGGAAGCCACACAACAACCAGTTGACCTTTGGTGCTCTGGTGGCATACAGGAATGGTGGGGTGTGCACCAATTTGGAGGTGCTGAGACAGTACATGCACCATGCATGTTTAACATCCTACTAAGCACTAAATGTGCAGGTCATGTGAGTCCCACAAAATCGGTATATTTGGATAAAATAAAAAAAATAAGTGAAATTGGAAGTGTGATATAAATTAATTCATATAAATGGGAGAAACATATACAAGAATTACTGACTAAAAATCCAAAGGGTACATTTATCAAAAAATCCACAGGCGGATATCAACCTGCAGCGTCCCTCAGCCTATATTATTCAAAATATTGCCATGGCATTCTTGGTGTACATCAAACAATCCTTGACTGCCGCAGTAGCAGTAAAGACTTCAGCGTAAAAATAAAAAAAAATACCTTCAACTCTAGTATTTTTTGTACTAATAATGTTTTTACATTTCATTGACTATCACTGTCAACTATTCCACACTTCTCTGCCTACATGTCGGTTTTTATCATTATCTTTGCCTTGTTCAGAGACTAATGCTGCATTCTTACAACTGGGCTCTGCCCAGTTACCCAAAACCCGAGCGGTTTCTGCCATAACCCTGATTTCTGAAGTCTCAGCAGTCTGATCATGTAAATATGAGGGAGAGAATCTACTGCTTGTTTCTTTGGACCTTATTATGTTGGCCTCGTAATCTCAATGCAAAATTAACAGCTGCATTCATGATAAAGCCCCAGGAATACTGTAGATCACTACATTTCACCTGCTCAACACAGGGGAAAAGTCCAGGAGAAAATCTGCCAGTGGATAATATCATGCGGAAAGGGATGCAGAAACAGATTTCAACATGATATTTATCATTTGACAATGATGTTGTGTATGTCCAGCTGTTCAAGATGTTACTACGGCCAAGAAACCACTTGGTGAACATGCACTGTACAATCTGGATCAACATAACAATTGTGTCATTGTCAAAGTATGAATGTTTCGTTATCACTTGCATTTGGTCTAGAGGTTTATCATGTCTCATCTATCATATGTGAGCGTTTTTATACCCAAATTAGAGTTGCAAATGGTTCCCAACGGATACGTCTGAGGTTTGTGGCCGTTGTCATAAAATAGGATGTGGCCGTTCTACACCAAACAGTGGTCATGTCATGTTGAGTGTGTATACAATGTGTGTGTGTGTGTGTGTTACACATGATAAGACTGAAACACTGGACAAGCTGGTGGTGCACTCACTGTATCCCAACTGTCCCCCATCTGCACCTCTCGAATTCTGGTTTGCATCACTGGCTTTTCATGCAATTCTGTCTTATCATTAAGGTAGTGCTAATTACACTGTATTTTATGGTCTGGCTTGACAGCAACAGGTGAGTATCACCAAGAGAGGGGCTATGGCTCCGCCCACACATCAGGTGCCAGAAGTATATATCTGGATTGGGCAGAAACTGTGAGCTTCCACAAAAAAATGCTTGCCCTCTGCACAGCTGTGATCAATTTGTTTAGTTATTCAACTCCCTGAGCTTGAACATTCAGGCCCACACTCATGCCTTTGGAATGCTATTTAAGTGTCTTCGATAACTCGATTTATGGTGTTTCTCTGGCAGCAGTATAGATGGGAGGAGGCCAGTCATTAACTTAGGTCTGGCTTGAAAAGTGTATTCATAAGCCAGACATATTGGCATTGCCAATGCTAGTTATGGTCTGGCTTGACAATAACAAGCGAATCACCGGGAGACAGCCGTTGGCTTCGACTACATCCTGGGAGCCTGGAGTACGTTTTGATTACACAGAAGTTGTGCTTCCACAAAAAAGTGCTTGCCCTACACACAACTGTGATCAATTAGTTTATTTATCAAGATGCCAGAGTTTGAACTTTCAGGGGAGCACATAACATTGTAAAGCTATTAAAGTGTCTCAGATAATTAGATAATTTATAGTGGCTTTCTCTGGAAATAGCACAAACGAAAGGAGGGCAGTCATTTATCTACATGGATTTTTAGGTCTGTTTTAAGAGTGCATGTGCTGCCCAGACTTTTAACCTCCATCAATGTTATTCAACTGCTCTTTGTTTCCACACAGATACATATCAATTCCCAGGATGTTTACCTGTAATGTTTCACATAACCATGCAACACTCCTTTAACGTCAGGCATATTGGCATTGCCACTGCTCATTGATGCTTGTCTTCAGCTTTTACTTTTAATGAGTTCTCCTAAATCACAACCTACAGGTTGTTAAATTGCTCTGTTTACAATGTTCGTTGTTATGTTGTACTATTGTGACGGGTGTGCCGAAATGAAGATAAAGCAATTTACAAATTATACTTCCTCTTTCAAACCTGTTCTTCCCCTTTTTGACTACACATTCACAGCCTCAATCACTTTATCAAAGCTCTCAAATTTCAAAGGTCCATATGTGAGATGCTCATCCAGATCAGTATTTTTTCTTTACATTCTAGGTCTTGGATTCCAAATAACAAACTGAAATCCACAGGACTACAACTCCCAGAGTGCAAAGGAAATAAAACAGATTGGGTCTATACTGAACTCAAAATCTGAAGTGTGAGCTCAGCTGCTTCATATGGGTCTTCAGATACGGGGTAAATGTTACTGAATTTTGGAGCAGGGTTACAGGGCTTTTCAACTCAAATCACTGCTGTACATTCTACAAGTGGTGGTACAATTTCAGGGCCATGGGTGGGGGGGAGGGGTGAGAGAGAGGACACAGGGTCCTGAATAAATAAACGTTATCGTTTTTGTTTTTCTTGCGGTGACATCTGTTAGCCCTCCTGCAACTGCCCACTAAGAGTCACCAAACTTGTTACCAGGCACTGGCAAAGCCCACAAGTTTGGCGTTTTTTTTGCTTTTGTCAATTTTTTTTGTTTAATGTTTTCTGCGAAACCTTATTGTTGCAATAGTTTCCAGGACCTGATCAACCTAAAAAATATATATATATTAAATGCAAAAACTTTATTTTGACCTCAAAAGGCACATGTTGCCATAGAAGCCCCTTTCACTTCGCAGAACTACTCTCCTTGCTCCTTGTGAAAGGGCAGAATGTCATCACTCGCAGTGAAGTTAGCCAAAGACTGAAGTGGGCTTGTCCACTAGCCCCTGCTGTATGCTATAGTGGACAGAAAAAAAATGGAAATTACATTATAACAGACCAATGGATGAAGAGGGCTGGCTGAAGCCATGTATATAATTTTAGTAAAATAAAAAGGTCTTGGTTAACGTCAGACCCAAATATTTATGCTCTTATAAACAGTCTCAGCAAAAGAGGCCAAGGCCCAACTGGACATAAAGCCTTCCATTCCTGGTGGCCTGTGGGGTCTGCATTTAATTTACATTCCTTTACAAAGCTCTTTATATAGTACACAACAAGTCAGCGGCAAAGGGCCAAACATACTTAGCATAGATCAACTGTTTCTGGGGCACGCACGTTTAGCTGAGTTTCTCCAGCTCTACAATACTGAACATTTATGAGGCAAACATAACAAGCGCACGGTTTTATAAAGAATAAATAACGGGGGATGTTATAGCCAAGTTCCATGATCCTTATTTTATTAACTACATAAAGATGAAAGGCAGTATCAGCCTCGTGTAGAACCAAATCTGTGACCTTCTAGTTTTAAAGAGGCTTCGACATTCACCCCCCCCCAATGAGCACATTTCTTAGCAGTTCAACTAACAATGTTTGGTAAAATCAGCACTATTTTCTAGATTAGTGCACCTTGAATCAGTATTTAAAAAAAAAAAAAAAAAAAGAGGCAGTAGACCTGTACTGGAAGAGTACATACATGTATGTATTACGTATACATGTATTTATATATGATTTATTTATAATCTAAAAAAAAAAAAAAAATCAGCCATCGAGAAAACACAATATGTATGCCATATACACAGATGCCTAGTACATAATATGCTATATATTCAGGGCCACTGGAATTGATCGGCGGCGTTGAGCAAATTATACTGCAGGAGTGACTATTATGCGGCAAGAAAAAGCAAATATGCAGCATAATGAGGCACATTTTATGACAGTAGTGTTTTGTTATTTTTACACGTTACCGCAGATGGGCAACGGTTTCACCTCATTAGTACCCGTTTAACACATGAATAAACAACTAAAAAGTGACAAGTCAAGCCTTCTGCCTCACGGCGACGCATGTTGCAGCCTCTAGTAACTCTGTTTGAGCTAGAACACATTTTTTATTAAAATCTGCAAATCATGCAGCAGATGACAGATTATGTGCCAAATGCGGAAAATTCATGACGGTGAAGAAAAATTAGCAGTAGCAGAGATATAGAATTCCAGTGGTCCTATATATGTACTATATACATATTTTATACTTAACACGTTTGGGGAGGAGCTGTAATGTATGAAATAGTCATCTACTCATTAATGATCTATGGCAATGGTTCCCAACCTTTTGACTTCTGTGGACTCCCACTTCATAGTTACTGGAACCCGGGGACCCCCACTGAATCATTATTGGAATCTGGGGACCCCCCCAATGAGTCAATAATGAAATCTGGGTACATAATCTGTTAATATTTTTTTTCATTTTCTAAGCAGTCGTGACCCCGGGAGGAGGCTTCGTGGACCGCCAGGGCTCCCCGAACCACAGGTTGGGGACCAGTGATCTATGGTGTAATGCAGTATAAAGGCTGACAATCGAGTCTTCAGAAAGCCTCAGGCTGCACAAAAAGGGTAGAAAATACATGGGAAAACCAGGGCACTACACATCCTCATAATTCATAAACAAAATTCAACCAATTCACAGTAATGAAGAGGCATTCAAGCCGGTCTGTGAAACAAGGTAGATGGGTACAGAGGGAATCTTGGCAGAAGAGTCAATGGTGCCAGAAGGATAAACAGTCAGCGAACAGAGAGGGAACCAGATTCAGGTTGAAGAAGAGAGGATGAAGACCTACACTTTGGTCAGTGATGACCAGTTAGTGTCTGTATTGTCTGAAGTGCCCATTCCAACCCCTTAGTCTTCTTCGGGTCCTTGATCAATATCAGTTAGTTCTTCAGAGGTTGTCAATTCACGTGGACCATCAAAGTGATGTGTGAAAGTATGCAGAGTTACAAGTGATGGTGTAACCGTCTCACTAATTCATAATCCTGGATCCCTTGAAATTAGTGACCACAGACGGCTGTGGGTCACCGCTAACAGCTTTGCAAACATTTCCGGATGCACAGAGATGAGATGCGACAGTCAAGCTAAGCGTCATTTGTTGGCGTACACTCTTATTTTTTCTTTTTTTCAACAGCATAGCAAGGTTGTACCTCCAAAAGTATTCGAGAGGTCTGATACTCAGCTGTTGAATTTTTGTGCATATTTGTGTTCCACATCTACCTTCAGCTGGGCAGGTACTTTTGCTGTGACGCATGTCTCAATAACCACATAGCATATGACAAAGAATCGTGGAGCTAGGACATCATGTTTAGGTAATTTCTTGAGGGTGAATATGAAACCTTTAACTAAACCATTGTCTTGAGGCCAAAAGTGGTTTTCTCCGTCAGTGTTTAAAGCCTAGTCTTTCAGCAAGGTCCTTGAACTCTCCTCCACAGAAAAGAGGGCTTCTGTCTGCCTTCACCACAGACGCGGAACATCTAAGCACTGGTGTGACCACATTAGTCACAATGCTGGGAATGGTCATGACTTCAGAAAATGTAAGCATTCGTCGACTGTTAGCAGTAAATGATGTATCGCTGCGGGATCAAACACATCTGCTGCAACATCCTTCCAATCACTCGGTGGAACTTGACATTCTCCAACTGCTTTCTCCAATAGCGTATCCAGGAATGGGAACCTGATCTTTTGGTGAACCACTTTTGGAGACACTATGGGCCTGATTCTAACTTTGGAGGACGGTGTTAAACCGTCCCAAAAGTGGCGGATATACCACCTACCGTATTACGAGTCCATTATATCCTATGGAACTCGTAATACGGTAGGTGGTATATCCGCCACTTTTGGGACGGTTTAACACCGTCCTCCAAAGTTAGAATCAGGCCCTATATGATTAGATGAGTTTGTCTTTATGTACATCCACTTTGATGTCGGGCAAGCTTGCTTTGAACATGTCTGAATCATTTGAGTTCTTTGGGAGGACACTGTCAATGTAGTTTGTGCAGGTGGAATGTCATTCCATCTTTGGGCGCCAGGATGGTCAGCAACAGCACACCAAGTAGATTATTAAGTGATGGTTGAATATTGTATTTGCTTCTTAGTGCACAGGAGCACCACTGTGTTATGATGTATCCTCAAAAAAGTATTTTTCTGCCACCGAAGATCAGGCATCAGAGGTGGCAAGGTGAAATCTAGACACAAAATCAGCAGTTTTTCTTTCTTACCACATTGATTACAAGACTACACATTCAACATACGCGATCAATGTCCTCACATCCCTATTCTCTGTGGCATCTTATCTTTAGGATTTCTACATGTAGTGTGCAGAGCCTGATGATCTGTAATGACAGTAATACTTAGCATATAAAAGTAGATGGATAAGTTCACAGGTCCACGCCACTGCAAGGCTCTTGTTCTCAGCCTGAGAACAGGCTTTTCAGAGTTCAAGAGACTGCGGCTGGCATATGCGACTACTCATGGGGCTTTAGGGCTAGTGTCTCTTTGGCTTAGAATGGCACCCAAACTTGCATTAACCACCAACTCAGTGCGCAGAGATGGGTCGAAGTAGGCCGTATTTTCAGCTTATGAGATTGTGGAAAGGAGTCCCAAATGCAAGTTAATATTTTCGTGACCGTTTGCAAAGGTATCCCATTGTGTGAGGCCTTGCATTCTATCCCCTTGAAAAGATTCTGAGCTACTTCTTCAGCTTGTTTCTGAATGCTGAATAGTATGTCATGGACATTTTGAGAAAAAGGTTTGACAGTTTCCTCTATGTGCAGTTTGAGTTTTGCATTCTTGGGTTTGTCAATACCCTTAAACAAAGATGGAAACATCATCTTGTGCTATTAGCTTGGCTGTGAACTGACATAGGACTTGAAGCTCAAGCCTCAACATATATGTCAGTGTGATTTGTGCGCAAGTACGGACGGAACACGCAAAAGCATGATGGAGGGCTCTTGGACTTATACACATAAATGCCCACCTTGGAGGACACTCACTTAGGCTCAGCAGAATACCTGGCAAAACTTGCACTGGTTATGACATTTACGCCAACGATGGTGTCACCAAAAAGACCAGAGCCCCAGAGTCACCAATATTCAGCACAAACTTCATCAGATCATCAGCTTCTTCAGTTAGAATGCAACATCTAAGCGAGAAGATTTTGGTTTTTCTTGTCTGTTCTGAGCCTGCTGAGGTCAATCAGGGCAAGGAAGAGCTGGAACACATAGCAACCTCTCTCACACTGTGACAAGGACAGCTGGTGTGTTTTGGTTTGTTTGAAAATTATATTGTGGCTTTAGCTGAGGAAGAACCAATCACCAGAGAATAATATCTGCTGTGACTTTAGCATTTGTTTGGAAGTAGCCAACTTGCTGCTATGACAGGTTCTGTGAGGATGGGCACGACCCCAGAGTATGGGAGGCAGATTCATAAATGAGAACATGTACATCTGGTGTCACTTCCACAGAGATGAATCTTAGATATGGCTGATGAGCTTGTCTGAAAACTGAGAGTCTCTTCACAGTAATGGTTGGTGATGGTGAAGTCACAGAACTGAAGATCTGGTCTGATTTTGTACTGTAGATCAAAATTTATAGTGTTAATAGTGGACTTTTTTTCCAGAAGGAAATAATGACTTTAAGCTTTGCTTTAGAGAGCCATACGAAGCACTCGGGCATCTTCAAATTGAAACGTGACATGAGGAGCATCAGAGCCATCAGACAACCTCAGAGGGCAGATGAAGCGCCTCTTTTTCTTGGTGCCTTCAATGTGTCTGAAGGGCTCAGATGTTTATAGCACTTCGAGGTAATGAGTTAGAGGCAGAAGGTGCTGTAGGTACTATCAGCTGTATGGACACAGCTTTGGAAACACATGTCCCATTCTTAACACCAGCTTTATCATCCTTGGAAAACAAAAAATATGTAGCTTGCAAATCAGGGAGCAGCCATGTGCTTGAGTGAGGAGAAGCACGGGTGGTCTCAAACCACTTCAGTCACAGTGAAGTGTCAGCTACATATTACTTGAAATCATGAGATCCAGCTGAATTTGTCATCATGACAATGTGTAGATAGGATGGTATGGCCTGTCATGGCATGGCATGGCATGGCATGGTCTGGCATGGCATGGTATAGCCTGTCATTGTACAGTACAGTATGGTTTGGCCTGACATTGTACAGAACTGTATGGCATAGCCTGTCATTGCACCGTATGGTATGGGATAGTGTAGCTTGTCACTGTAGACTAAAGTATGGTTTGGCCTGTCATTGTACAGTATGGTATGGTACGGTACGGCATGGGCTGGGCTGGCCTGGCCAGTCAGTGAAGAGTAAGGCATAGTATGGCCGGTCATTCTACAGCATGGTATGGCCTGTCATCGTACAACATGGTATGGTACAGCCTGTCATTGTACAGTATGAGTATGGTATGATATAGTACAACCTGTCATTGTATAGTATGGTCTGACATTGTACAGTATGGTATAGCCGGTCACTGTACATCATGGTATGGTTAGATATTGTACGGCATGGTATGGCCAGTAATTGTATGGCATGATATGATATGGTATTGTATGGTCTATCATTGTATAGTAAGGTATGTTATGGCCTGCCATTGTACAGTAACAGTATGGTACGGCCTGTCATTGTACAGTAATGTATGGTATATATTATGTTCGGTCATTATACAGTAAGTAATGGTATGGCCTATCACTGTACAGTAACGTATGGAGTGGTACAGCCTGCCGTACAGTAAGGTATGGTATGGCCTGTTCTTTTACAGTATGGTATATGACACAGTAAGTTATGATATGGCCTATCACTGTACAGTATGGTACGGTATGGTCTGTCCTACAGTAAGGTATGGTTTGTCACTGTACAGTAATGTATAGTCTGTCATAATACAAAATAGTACGGTATGGCCTGTCAAAGTAAGGTGTGGTATAGTATGGTATGGCCTGTCATTGTACAGTAAGGTATGGTATGGTCTGTCATTGTAGAGTATGGTATGGCCTGTCATTGTACAGTGTGGTATGGCCTATAATTGCATAGTATGGTATGGCCTGTCATTGTTGTAGGAAAGTACCATCTTGCCTGGCATGTTACCCCCATTTTTACTTGTGTGTATGTTTGTTTTTGCCTGTGTCACTGGGATCCTGCTAGCCAGGACCCCAGTGCTCATAACTTGTGCCCTGTGTGTGTTCCCTGTGTGGTGCCTAACTGTATCACTGAGGCTCTGCTAACCAGAACCTCAGTGTTTATGCTCTCTCTGCTTTTAAAATTGTCACTGCAGGCTAGTGACTATTTTCACCAATTCTGATTGGCACACTGGAACACCCTTATAATTCTCTAGTATATGGTACCTAGGTACCCAGGGTATTGGGGTTCCAGGAGATCCCTATGGGCTGCAGCATTTCTTTTGCCACCCATAGGGAGCTCAGACAATTTTTACACAGGACTGCCACTGCAGCCTGAGTGAAATAACGTCCACCTTATTTCACAGCCATTTTACACTGCACTTCAGTAACTTATAAGTCACCTATATGTCTAACCCTCACTTAGTGAAGGTTAGGTGCAAAGTTACTAACTGTGAGGGCACCCTGGCACTAGCCAAGGTGCCCCCACATTGTTCAGGGCAATTTCCCCAGACTTTGTGAGTGCTGGGACAACATTACACACATGGACTACATATAGGGCAATACCTATGTGTAGCTTCACAATGGTAACTCCGAGCATGGCCATGTAACATGTCTAAGATTGTTTACTTGTCCCCACAAGCCAAATCTGGTATTGGGGTGCCAATCCCATGCATCCCCGGGGCTCCAGCATGGACCCCGGGTACTGCCAAACTAGCTCTCTGGGGTTTTTTCGGCAGCTACCGCTGCTGCAAACCATCAGACAGGTTTCTGCCCCCCTGGGGCCTGGGCAGCCCAGTCCCAGGAAGGCAGAACAAAGGATTTCCTCTGAGAGAGGGTGTTACACCCTCTCCCTTTGGAAATAGTTGTTAAGGGCCTGAGAGGAGTAGCCTCTCCTGGACCCTGGGAATGCTTTGAAGGGCACAGATGGTGTCCTCCTTTCATAAGCCAGTCTACACTGGTTCAGGGATCCCGCAACCCCTGCTCCGGCGCAAAACTGGACAAAGTAAAGGAGAGTGACCACTCCCCTGTCCTTCACCACCCCAGGGGTGGTGCCCAGAGCTCCTCTAGTGTGTCCCAGACCTCTGCCATCTTAGATGCAGAGGTGTGAGGGCACAATGGAGACCTCTGAGTGGCCAGTGCCAGCAGGTGATGTCAGAGACCACTCCTGATAGGCTCTTACATGCTAGGTAGCCAATCCTCCTCTGAGGGCTATTTAGGGTCTCTCCTGTGGATTTCTCGTCAGATAGCGAATGCAAGAGCTCACCAGAGTTCCTCTGCACTTCTCTCTTCAACTTCTGCCAAGGATCGACCGCTGACTGCTCCAGGGCGCCTGCAAAACCGCAACAAAGTAGCAAGACGACTACCAGCAACATTGTAGCGCCTAATCCTCCCGGCTTTCTCGACTGTTTCCTGGTGGTGCATGCTCTGAGGGCTCTATGCCTTCACCCTGCCCCGGAAGCCAAGAAGAAATGTCCCATGGGTCGATGGAATCTTCCCCCTGCTAACGCAGGCACCAAACTTCTGCATCACTGGTCCTCTGGGCCCCCTCTCATCTTGATGAGCGTGGTTCCTGGAACACAAGAGCTGGATCCAAGAGACCCCGACAGTCCAGTGGTCCTTCTGTCCAAATTTGGTAGAGGTAAGTCCTTGCCTCCCCACGCCAGACAGTAATCCTGTGTACTGTGTGATCTGTAGCTGCTAGGGTTCCTGTGCACTTTTGCAAGACTTCCTTCGTGCACAGCACAGCCCAGGTCCCGAGCACTCCGTCCTGCATTGCCCAACTCACTGAGTTGACCTCTGACTTCGTGGGACCCTCTTTTGTTGTGCTGAGACGACCGCTGAGCTCAGATATCTTAAACGCCTGTTCAAGTGCTTCTGCGGGTGCTGCCTGCTTCTGGGTGGGCTCTCTCTGTTGCTGAGCGCCCCCTTTGTCTCCTCCTCCAGAGGGCAACCTCCTGGTCCTTCCTGGACCCTGGCAGCACCCATAATCTTCAACTGCGACTCATCCGGGGTTTAGTGGGCTCCTGCCTCCGGATACTTTCTGACTCTTGGACTTGCTCCTCTTCCTTTGCAGGTTCTCAGGTCCGGGAATCAGTCTTCAGTGCTTGGCAGTCAGTTGTTGTCTTTGCAGAATCCCCTATCTCGACTTTACTGTCTTTCTGGGGTAGTAGGGTAACTTTACTCCTACTTTTTAGGGTCTTGGGGTGGGGTATCTTAGACACCCTTAGTGTTTTATTACACTCCCTGCGACCCTTGACACACTACACTAGGCCTGGGGTCCATTCGTGGTTCGCATTCCACTTTTAGAGTATATGGTTTGTGTTGCCCCTAGGCCCATTGTCTCCTATTGCATCCTATTGTGTTCTACAGTGTTTGCACTACTTTTCTAAGTGTTTTACTTACCTGATTTTGGTTTGTGTGTATATTTTGTGTATTTTACTTCCTTCCTAAGGGAGTATATCCTCTGAGATACTTTTGGCATATTGTCATTAAAATAAAGTACCTTTATTTTTAGTAACTCGGAGTATTGTGTTTCTTATGATATAGTACCTTCATGATAAAAGTGGTATAGTAGGAGCTTTGCATGTCTCCTAGTTCAGCCTAAGCTGCTCTGCTATAGCTACCTGTATCAGCCTAAGCTGCTAGAACACTAGCAATCTACTAATAAGGGATAACTGGACCTGGCACAAGGTGCAAGTACAATCTGGTACCCACTATAAGCCAGGCCAGCCTCCTACAATTGTACAGTAAGTTATGGTATATGGTCTGTCATCATACAGTATGGTATGGTCTGTCATTGTAGAGTATGGTATGGCCCGCCATTGTACAGTGTGGTATGGCCTGTCGTTGTACAGTAATATGGTATGATATGTCACTGTACAGTATGGTATGGCCTGTCATTGTACAGTAAGGAATATGATATATGGCCTGTCATTGTGCAGTAAGGAATGGTATGACCTGCCATTGTACAGTGTGGTATGGCCTATCATTGTACAGTATGGTATGGCCTGTCCTTAAATAGTATGGTATGGTCGATCATTGCATAATATGGTATGGCCTGTCATTGTACAGTAACGTATGGTATAACACTAAATGTGGACTGACAAGAGAATCAGCAATATCAGGTATTCGTGAAAACTCTGTTTCATGACAAGAGAGCTCCTATCAAGCACCCTGTTCTTAGCAGTCGTCACACTACTGCCCCACCCCTTGTTCTTCCGCCGCCTGCCCCTTCCCAAGGCGTAGAACAGAATAAGAACTGGTTGTGACGAGGCAGTCAGGTGGAAACAAAGACACTGCAGGGGTCACGATTCGCGAGCAGCGTAGCCTTGAGTGGGTCAAGATCAATGGTTAATTTGTAAATAAAAATGTACCGGTGCCCGAAGCCCCAAACTCTCCTCTGAAACGTGCGAGCACAAACTAAAGAGGCAGCATAATCCTAAAACCATCACAGGCCTCCTTAATCTATTTACAGCCACTCCCTGTCCCTTCAGATCACTCTTGCAGCTTTCTGTTTTCTCCCTTGGTGACGCTTTTCCGTCTTTCTCGTCCTCCGCCTTTCCCATAAGTCCCTTTTGCTTGCAGTAAATGCCTGATGCAGAAAACTAAGGGCTGGCCCTAAAAAATAAGTGCTATTGCCCCCCGCTCTCCCCAGTGGAAACCACCGGCTCAAATTAGGCACTTGTCAACATTCTCCCCTCCCCCCCTTCACAACCACTGGCAATAAATAGCACATTAGTGCTTATGTATAGTGCTTATGTATCTTGATGCATAGTTTATCCCACACTGGTTTCTCGTGAAAAAGTGTATTAAAAATAAATAAATAAAATAATCAGTATTTTTTTTTTTTTTTTTACAAATCAGCATTTAACCAGGCCAAAATAAAAAGGGTTAAACCTGTGCAAGGAGTAAAAAAAATCCCTGTAAAGAGACTAACATGCGAGTCAGTAAGCACAATTTCCCGTGCATGTTCGCCTTTCTAAGAGTTTACTATAGTCATTGGATGGAAACTGAACTGTACAGAGCAGCACCAGTGTACGTAAAGTTTTACACACACACGGCTTTATTCGCTGCCCTTTTCGTCTAGTTGTTTACTTTGCAAGCTGTGGTTTGAATTAAGCCCGCCCTTGTATGCCTTCTGGTTGCCGTTTCATCTTGGTCCCAAGCCAGGGCCTCGTGTGCATGGCTTGTGGGCCTTCTCTGACCGTAACCAGCCGGTAACAGAAACACAACCCCAGTATTTACGCTGAGCTTTTCAAGAGGCCGAGAAGCTATTTCTGTACCTTATATGGAATAGATTCACATGCTGGCATTTCTCACAGGAGTCTGGGCGGTGAAGGGAGTGGAGGGGGGTTAGGGTGCTTAAAACCTGGGTCTGCCCTTGGTAAATATTGGATTCTAGGTTGGAGAAAATAACGGCTTCCGACTTGATTTACCACTGATACCAAACAAAACAGCATCTTGTTGCTTTTATTAATTCTGTTTATTGTTACACATCTAAATACATTATCATCAACCTCGGAAGGATGAAAGACTGGCTTGGCCCTGATAGAATTCGAACACGTGGTTAGAAAGTCACACTTGGCTTCTTGCCGGCCTTAGAAGGCACGGGGGGGGGGGGGGGGGGGGGGGGGGAGGTTCGAAGAACAGTCTGTATTCGGCGTCGGGTTTTTATTGTCAAATTGTGTTTCTGAAAGGTATAACTTCAGTCTCTAAACAACAAAGATTAGCTGCCATGTAAGAATACAATACTACGGAAAATATTGCCGTGCGTATTCAACTGGCGTGGCACCGATATGATGAAGCGTTTTAGGTCTGGCGTATCAAAGACCTAAAGTTATGAACAGTTAGGAAAGCTATGGCTTTGGGCCACCCCATTCACAGACAGAGTTGCTTGTTTGAGTCAACGCTCTTCAGTAAATGCTTGTTTGAAGTGTCCTTCACGTTTGTGTGGGCTCGTGGCATTTGCAGATGTTTACACTTTCTATATCCAGTTTTCCGCGAGCTCATTCCTAACAAAGTAGTCCCTCTCTGGAATGGCCGCGCCCCTGTCACAAGCGCAGGCTTGATGTTGCATTTCCGCTCCAGCACATACACACCGCAATCCTTGTTCAGACTGGAGACTACTGATTTTTAAGCCAAAAAATGAGTTTTAGTTTTCATGCAATAGAATCAGCCGTGCACTGCAGGGCAAGATAATGGGAAAATGACATTTCCATGGTTTGTTTTCCATAACGTCCTCTTGCCTGTTCCCAAATGCTGGCTGGCTATATTCCCACAGCTCCCACCAAAGGTGATGCAAGCAGCCGGCTTATTTAATGGTCTAGAAAAGCAAACGTAAAATATACCCATCAAGCTATTTATTTTCCGTCTAGGAAAATGTCCGCCCACTCGACCTAGGTCTCCCGGGTGCCCTGATTAAATGTTTAACCAGAGCGTCTTCCAGCTTTCTGGTGCCTTCTCCGTCCGTATATCCCCAACTCCATTCTTTGTTTACTGGCTCCTCCGCAAACCTGTCTACAACATGCTCCGAAATCCCACTCTGGCCAATAAGATTTGCTCAGCCCTGTAGATAAAACCCTGTGTGATCAGTGTTCTCTAATTGTGACACGAACCCCACCAAAGCTTGCATAGATCCTGGAAGGCTGGCCACCACAAGCTCCTGGACCTTCCAACCCGCGTATCAGAATCCTGCGTATGGCTAAGGAGGATGCTTTGGAATACGTCTCGGTCGACACCCACTTCTCTGCCTTTGGTCCCAATGGTCTCCTGTGGATGATCAACGTAGTAATTATGGCTAAGGTGAAGTGGCATCCTGATGAAACCGTGTCCCCTGGAGTCTAAGATACCCTACAGCAAGGAGAACCGAAACAAGTAGTCTGTTCTTTGGTAAATCTTTGATTAAGGAGCTGGACAAGTGCATAGTCGTGTTGGGCAAGTATGTGGTCGTCTTTGTCACTCAAGGGGGCCAGGGCCATCAAGCAGCAAGTCTTCTATGATAGCGTTATCATCGTTGCCAGAAGAAGACAGCATTGTTTTTCTGGGAATGACTCCTTTAGATAGCTTAATGGTCAATGCTCTGGCTTCAGTGTCCGCTAAGAGTTCCAGGCTGTACAGAACCTCTTTTCGCCAAAAGGTTGCTACTCCAATAGTAGGGGCAGAAAATCAGACAGGGCTAAGATTTTTTTAAGAGAACCATTCCGTGAAGCCGCTGACCTTAGAATTCTGGACACCAAGATCAGTTTAAAAGACTGGAATCCACAACAGGTTAGCTCAATGTTTTGCATCTTAATGGAAAAGGGCACAATGTTTAATTACCACCCTAGCCAATCAGAAGATATATTTTCCAAACTGTATTTAGCAAAGATGTTTGAGGGGCTTTCCATCTGTAGGTCTTTCTGTGCAGTGGATTCTTTGTTATTTAGGCTGTCCATGAGTATGCAACAGTCCCCAGTGACATCAGAAACAGTGTGTGTGTGCACTGAGGCCACGGTGATCCACATGCATGATAGAATGAGTTTAATGAGATGAGGGAGAGAAGTCCACCTATGATGTCCACACGTGACCTTTGCTGTCACGTGTACTCTCACAGTAATCCCAGGTCTCAGCGATTGGGCGATAGGCGGCTCTCCGCAACTAGGCAGTTACGCTACGCAGGTCACAGCACTGATCTCAGCGATTGAGGGGAAGTAAGTGTTGTTGGTTTCTGAGGCTGGCCGAGGTTGTGCCAAGTCCTATCCGTGCCAATGTCGTCTTCAAGTTGCAGCTGTGAAAGCTCCCTCAAGCGTCGGCAAATAACATGGCAATATGTTAAAGACTGAACGCAACTGCAACCGGATCATGGTAAGTTCCCTCAGACCCTGAACTGGTTGCAAACTTCTGCAGGAAGATGTTGGCCAGTTAAATGGAATACCTTAATATGGTACTATTTCGAGCATTGATCCTTCTCTGGATCCACATTCAGCAGCACTGTGCCCCCAGATCGACACAAAGAAACTGGAAAAAGTTATCAGAAGACCAGTAGAAAAACACTCTGCTTCCACCTCCCAGACTCTCACACGAAATTGAACAAGCAGCAAAGGGCTTCTCCCAGTGGATCACAGAATGCATTGATGCCGCTGCCCAGGCCAAGACAGCTAGGCTCACAGAAAAAAGCAAAAGAGCAAGCTGGTCACAGAGGAACTGCACTCCTCCAAATGCAACTGCCAACAACTTGACAGGAAGTGGAGCATCAGCACAAAAAAAAAAAAAAAGACAGAAGACTTCAGGACCGCCCTCAACAAGTACCACCGCGTGCAGGAAAGTACCATCTTGCCTGGCATGTTACCCCCATTTTTACTTGTGTGTCAGTTTGTTTTTGCTTGTCTCACTGGGATCCTGCTAGCCAGGACCCCAGTGCTCATAGTTGTGGCCTGTATGTGTTCCCTGTGTGGTGCCTGTGTCACTGAGACTCTGCTAACCAGAACCTCAGTGCTTATGCTCTCTCGGTCATTAAAATTGTCACCGCAGGCTAGTGACCATTTTTACCAATTCTGATTGGCACACTGGAACATCCTTATAATTCCCTAGTATATGGTACCTAGGTACCCAGGGAATTGGGGTTCCAGGAGATCCCTATGGGCTGCAGCATTTCTTTTGCCACCCATAGGGAGATCAGACAATTCTTACACAGGACTGCCACTACAGCCTGACTAAAATAACGTCCATGTTATTTCACAGCCACTTTACACTGCACTTAAGTAAATTATAAGTCACCTATATGTCTAACCCTCACTTGGTGAAGGTTAGATGCAAAGTTACTAAGTCTGAGGGCACCCTGACACTAGCCAAGGTGCCCCCACATAGTTCAGGGCAATTTCCCCGGACTTTGTGAGTGCGGGGACACCATTACACGCGTGCACTACATATAAGTCAATACCTATATGTAGCTTCACAATGGTAACTCCGTATATGGCCATGTAACATGTCTAAGATCATGGAATTATCCCCCCATGCCACATTTGGTATTGGGGTGACAATCCCATGCAACCCCGGGGCTCCAGCATGGACCCCGGGTACTGCCAAACTAGGTCTCTGGGGTCTTCACTGCAGCTACCGCTGCTGCCAACCCACAGACAGGCTTCTGTCCTCCTGGGGTCCGGGCAGCCCAGTCCCAGGAAGGCAGAACAAAGAATTTCCTCCGAGAGAGGGTGTTACATCCTCTCCCTTTGGAAATAGGTGTTAAGGGCTGGGGAGGAGTAACCTCCCTCAGCCTCTGGAAATGCTTTGAAGGGCACAGATGGTGCCCTTCTTGCATAAGCCAGTCTACACCGGTTTAGGGATCCCCCCCAGCCCCTGCTCTGGCACGAAACTGGACAAAGGAAAGGGGAGTGACCACTCCCCTGTCCATCACCACCCCAGGGGTGGTGCCCAGAGCTCCTCCAGTGTGTCCTAGACCTCTGCCATCTTGAATGAGGAGTTGTGAGAGCACAACGGAGGCCTCAGAGTGGCCAGTGCCAAGAGGTGACGTCAGAGACCCCTCCTTATAGGTGCTTACCTTCCTAGGTGGCCAATCCTCCTCTGAGGGCTACTTAGGGTCTCTCCTGTGGGCTTCTCTTCAGATCACAAATGCAAGAGCTCACCAGAGTTCCTCTGCATCTCCCTCTTCTGCCAAGGATCGACCGCTGACTGCTCCAGGACGCCAGCAAAACTGCAACAAAGTAGCAAGAAGACTACCAGCGACATTGTAGCACCTAATCCTACCGGCTTTCTCGACTGTTTCCTTGTGGTGCATGCTGTGGGGGCTGTCTGCCTTCTCCCTGCACTGGAAGCCAAGAAGAAATCTCCCGTGGGTCAACGGAATCTTCCCCCTGCTAACGCAGACACCAAACTTCTGCTTCACCGGTCCTCTGGGTCCCTTCTCATCGTGACAAGCGTGGTCCCTGGAACACAGGAGCTGGATCCAAGTGACCCCGACAGTCCAGTGGTCCATCTGTCCAAATTTGGAGGAGGTAAGTGCTTGCCTCCCCACGCCAGACAACTGCTAGGGCTTCTGTGCACTTTTGCAAGGAATCCTTTGTGCACAGCACAGCCCAGGTCCCCAGCACTCCATCCTGTATTGCTCAACTCGCTCAGCTGACCACCGGCTTTGTGGGACCCTCCTTCGTAGTGTTGAGACGACTGCCGTGCTCAGTTTTCTTGAACCCATGTTTAAGTACTTCTGCAGGTGCAGCCTGCTTCTGCGTGGGCTCTCTGTGTTGCTGAGCGCCCCCTCCGTCTCCTCCTCCAAGTGGCGACCTCCTGGTCCTTCCTGGGCCGCACCCATTTTCTTCAACCACGAACTTTGCAGCTAGCAAAGCTTGTTTGCGGTCTCTCTGCGTGGAAAGAACTTTGCATCCTCCAGCACGCCGTGGGACATCTTCTGTGCAAAGGAGAAGTTCCTGGCATCGTCCGTTGTTGCAGAATCTTCAGCTTCTTCCATCCGGAGGCAGCCATTTTGCACCTTCATCTGGGGTTTAGTGGGGTCCTGCCCCCCCTGGACACTTTTGTGACTCTTGGACTTGGTCGCCTTCCTTTACAGGTCCTCAAGTCCAGGAATCTCTCTTCAGTGCTTTGTAGTCAGTTGTGGTCTTTGCAGAATCTCCTATCACAACTTTAGTGTGTTTCTGGGGAAGTAGGGTCACTTTACTCCTACTTTTCAGGGTCTTGGGGTGGGATATCTTGGACACCCTTAGTGTTTTTCAACACTCCCAGCGACCCTCTACACACTACACTAGGCCTGGGGTCCCTAAGTGGTTCGCATTCCACTTTCTTAGTATATGGTTTGTGTTGCCCCTAGGCCTATTGTATCCTATTGTATTCTACAGTGTTTGCACTACTTTTCTAACTGTTTACTTACCTGATTTTGGTTTGTGGGTATATTTTGTGTATTTTACTTACCTCCTAAGGGAGTATATCTTCTGAGATATTTTTGACACATTGTCACTAAAATAAAGTACCTTTATTTTTAGTAACGCTGAGTATTGTGATTCTTATGATATAGTGCTATATGATATAATTGGTATAGTAGGAGCTTTGCATGTCTCCTAGTTCAGCCTAAGCTGCTCTGCTATAGCTATCACCCTAAGCTGCTAGAACACTACTAATAAGGGATAACTGGACCTGGCACAAGGTGTAAGTACCATCAGGTACCCACTATAAACCAGGCCAGCCTCCTACACCGCCTTCTGAAAGAAGCCAATAAGAACGCACTAGCAGACCGCATCAAAGCCAACACAAATCACAGCAAAGAACTCTTCGCCATCGTGAAGGAGTTCATCAATCCCACAGCCACCGAGAACAATATCACTCTCTCCAAAGAACTGCGCGCCAACCTCGCACACTTCCTCCACAACAAGATCTCGGCTATCTACGAAAACTTCAAATGCCAACCCTCCACCTCAGACAGCACCAAACACCTCCTCACCACCCAAGACACTATCTCCATCATGAACTCAGTACACACGGGAGCACCCATGGACCCTTGTTCCCACCAAGTCTTCAACCTCGGAAGCAAAACAATCAGCGACGAGCTCAGGAAGGTCCTGAACACCTCCATCACCGTGGCCTCCTTCCTGGAGATCTGGAAACACGCTGAAGTGAGGCCCCTTGTGAAAAAAAATCATCCGCCGACCCAACCAAAATGAAGAAGTACTGCCTCATCTCTCTGCTCCCCTATGCAGCAAAAGTCATCATCAAAGAAAAGAAACCAGCAACTCACCCAACACCTAGAAGACCACAACCTCCTGTACCACTCCCAATCTTGATTGCGAGCTAACCACAGCACTAAGACAGCCCGGATTGCAACCACAGATGACATCAGAGCCCTCCTGGACCATGGAGGAAACAGCTGCCCTCATCCTCCTGGCTCTGTCTGCCATATATGACACAGCCTCCCACCACATCCTGATCAACAGGCTCCACCACATCGTAATTCAAGGAAACCCTCTAAATGGATCATCTCATACCTCATAAGTAGAACCTAAAGGATCAGTCTCCCACCATTCACCTCAGAGCACAAGAAGATCATCTGTGGAGTCCCCCAAGGATCTCCTCCAGCCGACAAGCTTCAAAACCTACATGACCCTCCCTGGCCGTCACAGTCATAGCACATGGACTCAACTTCATCTCCTATGCCGACGACACAGGTCATCCTCTCACTGTTTGAAGATTTCTCCACCACAAAAGCTAACTTCCACAGATGCATGATGAACGTAGCAGACTGTATGAAGGGCAACCGTCTCAAACTCAACACCGAAAAAACAGAAGTCCTCCTCTTTGGGAATAACACCTCACCAAAGACTGACACATGATGGCCCACAGAGCTCGACACACCCTCTGCCCCAACAGAGCACGATGACAACCTCAGCATCAACACAGTCTCATCCCCCTGCTTCCACACCCTTGGCATGCTCCACAAGATCTTCAGGTGGCTCCCAGAAGACACCAGACAGACCGTCACACAGGCCCTAATCACCAGCAGACTAGACTAAAACACGCTCTACGTAGGAATCACAGCACGCCTCCTGAAGAGATACCAGATAATACAGAACTCTGCAGGAAGACTCATACTCAACCTCCCCAGAAGGACCCACATCACACCCTATCTCAAAAACGATACTGGCTCCCAATTCAGAAGAGATGGCAGTTCAAGATACTGACCTACACCTTCAAAGCCCTGAACAATGAAGGAACAGCATCCATCAACAAACGCCTGACCTTCCACCAACCGACCAGACACATCCTATCAGCTTCCCTCACAGAAACCCCAAGGATCTTCTGAGCCAACAGCAGAGGACGCTCCTCCTCACACCTAGCAGCCAAGGCTTGGAACAACCTTCCCCTGCACCTCAGGACCACACAGTCACTCCAGCAATTCAGGAAAAAACTAAAGACCTGGGTGTTCGAATGATCATTCCCCCGCGAAGCAGCATACAGCTCCAGCACCTCGACACCCTCAAGGGTGATTTGCAACGCTCTATAATTGTTTGATTGATTGGCTGGCCTTGTGTAATTAATTACATTGTGGGCTGTGTTTATTATGCATCGTGCACCACACAAAGTCAAAAATTAAAAAAAAAAAAATGTTTTGGGAAGATATTCAATTCTTACTACATTTTCTTAAAGTAGATTTAAAAGAGGGTAAGATGCAGAGTGTGACAGCGCTTCCATTTTATTCTAAACCCTAAGCCTCCCTCCATATGATGAAAGCAGCTAGAAGCCATGTACAAGGTTTGCTACGTGCCCGCCCAAAGGTATTATTTTCTCTGGAGCATAAAACAACCATTTTACTGAACAATTTAGGGCCAGAATGAGTGAAGAGATTGCAACCCTTCTGGAACTGAGGGGCAGCAGGGTGATGAAGAACGGTTCTGAAGGGACTCACTCGAGAGATTCTGCAGACTCACTCTAGACCTCAGATGAACAATACTGAGCCAGCTTCCATTCCTAGGCCCAAGGCCAAGAGGTGATGGTTGCTGCTTAGAGTGCGGAAGTAGGGTGGCTTGCACTATCGTCTCAGTACCCCGTGGTTACTGATGTTTCTAAAAACCAGCGGGATAAAGTTTCAGAAGTGGCTTTGGCTAAGATAAGATCTCAATGGAAGGTTGCTATCCAGGCTGCAAATTCACATCTAAAATCTTTCTGAATCGATAAAAGAGGAGGGAAGTGTGTTTAAAGTAAGAGATGCAAAAGTAGAGAAAACATTGGAGTACAAAACAAGAGAATTCCAATGGTCTGTGTTAAGGTGTTTCACGTATGTCTGGGGATCACATACTAGCGCAAGGTTCTAGTGGACGAGCTGCCCACGCCGAGAACTAGTGGCCTGACCAATAAATAAAATGCTGCACTGAGATAAGGTGAGCTATATAATTTGTCAACAGTGAGATCAAAAAAGCTGTACAGCTGAAAAACACATTTGGGAAAGTACCAGAAAAAGTTACAGCAGGCAATTCAATCCACACCTCCATTCACAAAACCTGTGGCATTGCTACGTTAGGTAGTGAGGACCTGTAGTCTACAAAGGCATGCCAAACACTGTGGAGAAGAAATATCAAGGGCTCGATGAACCAGATAGTTCTAAATTGTGGTCACTGTATCGCAATAAAAGCAGCTAGCGGCTTACCTGTTTCCCTTCCTGGAGGGGCGGGTGAGTGGCTCTGGGTTGGATGCACCTCTTCCACCGTGATATTCAGATCTGTAGAGGTGTCTTCGGGAGTTGGAGTGAGGATGGAGATAACCGTACTGTTCTGTTGCCCCTCAGCCGCCGTGTCTTCTTGGGTGGAATTAACAGTGGTGCGGAACCCAATACCACTCTCTGCTTGTGATACAGGATTTTGAGTTCCCAGAACGGATTCTTCCGTCTGCTCCTTCTCTGCAGGTCTGCCAGTAATCAACTGAGGGGTGCCAGCATCATTAGGGCTACCAGTCAAGGGAAGGGAACTTAAATGCAGGTGGATGGCAGCAGTAGGTCCTATGGATGATGCCAATGTGTCGCTTGATACACGAGGGATCCCCTCGTCAGTGGTCTCAGCTACAGTCCCTAAACAATAAAACATGGCATTAGAACGTGTGACCACATGGGTTTTATGGAGTATGTTTACATGTGGAGAAAAGAGGCAATAAACACAAACATCCCACATAAAAACCCATTGCGTCTTTAAAGTCATTCCCGAATGTAATAAAACACAAACAGGCCTGCCCCTCTTCTATTCACACTAAAGTCATACAGTGTATTGTGTGGCTCCTCGTGGAGGTACAGAATTATTACCAGGAGGCAAGTGGCACAGATAGTTGTCAAATGAGGACCAAACACCTCACCTGTCTGGAGGTTGCGAAGTATGGCGCAGAGGAGTTAATCGCATTGGGGAATGCCCCCCCCAGACCTCCCCAATGTACTGTCTGTATAACAGCAGACTAGTATGGCCACTACCGAGAGGCTTTTAATCAAAAGCCTGACAGAAAGGGTACCTGTAACATACCGTCCTGAATTTTGAGTGGCCTCCTCAAATAATAAGAGCAAGTTGTTCCATCGGTTGGACCTTTTACATAAAAATGAGTCTCTACATAACTGTGCTAGAGGGGCTAAGCTGGGTCTGTGGACCTGTGGAGCATGGGATTGAACCCCAGGCCTGGAACTTGATTGAAAATAGCCTAATTTGGGGAAAAATACTGCCCCGTGCCTAAAATGTAAACCTGTGAAATGCAAATATGCAATGTCATAGTGTAATTCAAAAGCTGTAATCAAGTACTAAGCTCCAGTGCTCCCCAGGTAGGTTTACTCTATATAAATACCAATACAAATCATGAACACTGATTTGAATGTGGTTCACTAAAAAACTCATCTAATCAGTAGATGATCCTTGCCATGCCATGCTCACACGAACATAACTCTCCTTAGAGCACAAAGCGCAAGCTTCTAAAAGAAAAGCTGAAGCCATATGTTCCTTTCGGCCATCTATGTTCGCTTTCTCATGGTCGCTCAGCCAAACCACTTTTCAGTTTGTTTTGTTGCAGCAGTAGATTAAAAAATTACACCTGTTTTTTGTTTTCCTTCAAGAAATAAACTCCATGTTCGACATTCACTCTAGCTGGTTAGTGACATTGAAACGTTTGGATATTTTTGCGTGAGTGGTATTTATTAAAATGTTTGTTGGTCAAATCGATCAAAAGTTATTAAGAACATTGCATATGAAATACAATACGGTTTCTGACACTTTCCTAAAGTTCACTAGCCACCCTCCACTTTTTTATTGCTGTCATCAGGCACCAATGAGGTGAGATGGTGTTACCATCGCGACTGGATGGAAAAGGGAAAGTGTTTTCCATCCAACAGAAAAGAACAACCCTGCATATTTAATCATATATGAAAAACCGAGGAAACCACTCATCAATTCCTTGACACGATTTTACACTTGACACCAATCCCAGCTAATTTTGAAATGCTCTCAGAGCAGCACCTATTATAATAAAATACTTTTAATTTGAAAGAGACAAATATTATGCATCATGTTAAGGCTCAGTTTCGCATTTTAAATTGTCTGCTAGTAAGACACACAACCACACCTTTCTGCAGGGATGTGTCTTGTGCAAAAGGCTTTTTTCTACAAGGCCTACCCTATAAACATAAAATATACTAGACCACAGGTTGGAGGCAGAAGAAGTAAAATATAGATGGCATAAGCAGAATACAGGGCTCCTCTCATTACAATTATGCACATCTATATCTCCACATGGTGAATACAACAGTGTATTTTACACCAAGTATTTTACTTGGAGAAGCAAAAAGAGCAACATTAATAAAATTAAATTCGTGTACTTCCTTCCAAGACATGAATAACAATCTTTGTCAATCACAACTTGAATAGTGTGTGCTGAATATACTCTTTCTTGAAAACATCTATGGTTCTTCCAAGGTGAAAGATGCATTCATTCTGTGAATTCATTCTATTTTATCCTCTCATATTCTCCTATGACTTTCCTTGAGCGTCACTATTTAGCTCTTAATTTATTTAGCATACTTGATCTGTACTGTTAATAGGTAACTTTCCCATATGCATTGCTGCATTTTTATCATCATATATTAATACAACATCATGTTATGACCCTTAAACCTCTGACTTCTGTCGCCGTTCATTTTTCCTTCTCTGCTCAATATTCCCTTCACAGTGGAGCTCCAATTTGATCGTTTTCGTGCACTTAAATCATAGCCCTCTCTTTCTTTCACAAACTTCACTTTCCATCTTAGAATTGAGATATTATGTGACCAACTACTGTATTATTCCACTTTGGTTTCTTTATCTGTTGCTGTGACTGACTATTTTTTGTTATTTTATTGGCACTCCCCCCTTTCACTGTGGGTGTTTTAGGCTGGTGGCTGCCTGCCTTTTATTGCAGCATTCCCTTCCTCCCATCTCCTCCCTTGTTGCTGAAATTTGTTTTGGTTTTATTCCAGTGCTGTCCTCGTTTACTTCAGGCTCCTAAAATAAGCTTATTTTACAAAAGAAACACCCAATCGTTTAGCTCACTGCTCACGAAAACCACAATATGCCCTTTCTGGTAGAATGTAGATAAACCTAGAAGCAATGATGTGAAACTTGCTTAGCCTCGCATCATATCTGGAGTCTCTCTCTCCCAGGCCCCTCCCTGCCAACACTCACATCATCGCACACAGGGCATTGCTTATCTCCTTTACTGGGGCCATAAATCTTCTCAGGCTGCTTTGCTTGTTGAAATGCAAGGCAAGAATGCTTGCAAGACTTTTAATTCTGTTAAAATATAAATAAAATACTTTTCCAGCCTTATTTTTCAATTTCTGTTCAGATGTTTACACAACTGTAGGTAGTGAAGTCATCTTCTCTTCTCAAGGGCTTGTGATTTCTGAAGTCAGTAGCCACCAATGACCACCAAAACATGGCAGGAGAAGATGAAATTATGAGCCACGATTGACCAATTTATGTGGCAAGAAAGTGCAGTTCTGAATTTACACTGTCAATATCTCTAACTCAAGAAAATGCGAGACCTATTGCATTGCAAATGCTTTTTAAATAAAATGCAGCATTGTTAATGTCACGTCAGTACTGCCCTTTTAGGTCTGTCTTTAAACGATTCTCTTTTATATTTTGGTTTCTGCTATTTGTGTATTCTACTTGGTTCTTCTAAATATATCGAAGTCATCAATATAGATCTCATCATTAATTTTTAGTCATACTCTTGCCTAAATGTCCGAAATTATTTTGTTGATCAATTGTATCTAAACCTACTTTGCAATTCGTCTTAAATATTTCTTTCGATTCTGATTTGAGCATGTCATTTTGAACCAACTCACAGTTGTATTTTGTTTGTCTAATGGTGAAATTACCAAGGTCTAGTCAAAGTTGGGCATGCTCCTAATTCAATATGTTTACCCACATCGTTATACAAGCTCCTAGAAACTGAAGATGTGTTATTCTTAAAATGCCATGTTAGTCTTTCTTCAGTTTTTTACTGCAGCTAAGTCTGCAGCATACAAACACATCACCTACACGGCACAAATAGTATCCATAGTAGTTTAGTTTAGTTTTAAGGATTTATAAAGCGCGTAGTTACCCTAAGGCATCCCAGCGCTAACCAGACATGACCAGTGCTGGCAACAGGAGGAATTCAGAGAGTTATCTACAGAAAAGAATGGTTTTGAGTTTTTTTCTCAAAAGCTGCTCTGAGGGTTCAAAACGAAGTTCAGAGGGGAGATCATTCCAGAGACGAGCGGCCTTGGTGGAAAAGGAATTGGCCCCCCAGGCTCTCTTAGACCGCAAGATGGTCACATGTCGGGAGGAAGAGGACCTCAGACTTCGCAAGGGGGCATAAAGATATAGCAGCTTTCTAAAGAACATTGGACCCTTATCTTGAAGGGCTCTGTGAACAATGCATAAGGCTTTGAAATGGGTACGCTGCTTAATGGGGAGCCAGTGAAGTGTTGCAAGAGCAGGCTTAGCGGATAAATGTCTGGGAAGATTGATGAGAAGCCTGGCAGCTGCATTCTGGACTATCTGCAGCTTTTTTATGACATAGGCCAGGGCGCTAAGAAACAGTGAGTTCCCATAGTCCAGACGGGAAAAGATCAAAGTTTGAACGAGGATTCTTCTAGCCGTAGGGGGAAGAAGATTAAAGATTTTCCTAAGGACTCTTAAAATACCAAAGCATGTAGAGGAGACTTTTTTTGCTTGATAATCCATGGTCAGGCGAGAATCCAGCCAAAAACCAAGGCTTTTTACCTGGTCCTTGGGCGGAGGAAGATTATTGAAAGCCTCTGAGTGCAATGAGAGGGGAGAGGCTGGGGGGGCATTGCCCAGTACAATGACTTCTGACTTTCCATCATTGAATTTAAGCTTAGACTGGATCATCCAGCTTCCAATGTCTTTCATACAGCACGAAAGGTTGGCCGCTGACGAGTCCCCAAAACTTGATAGTGATACCACCAGTTGAGTATCGTCGGCATAGGTGACCAAAGATAGATTGTAGGGAGCGATCACATTAGCCAGCGGGGATAGATAAACATTAAAAAGGGTTGGACTCAGGGAGGAGCCCTGAGGAACTCCACAGGTCAAAGGAAAGATAGATATCGGAAAAGTAGGCTCGATCCAGAACTTGAAAAGATCTACCTTTGACAAAAGCGGACAGCCAGGACAATGCTAAGCCTCCTATCCCTAATTGAGAGAGCCTACAGCAAAGAAGGTTATGATCCACCGTATCGAAAGCTGCGCTAAGATCAAGTAAAATCACGGCTACATGAGCCCCTTGGTCCAGAAGTTGCCGGGCTGACTCCGTCACTGTGAGGAGGGCTGACTCCGTGCTATGATGGGATCTGAAGCCCATTTGAGTGGGGTGGAGAAGTTTGTGGCTCTCTAGGTAGCTGGTTAATTGGTAGTTAACATGTTTCTCCAAGATTTTTGTTGAAATGGGGAGGAGAGCAATGGGTCTGTAATTTTCCAGCAGAGATGGGTCCAATTTCGGCTTTTTTAAAAGAGGCATAATAATGGCATGCTTAAAAAGTGGAGGAAGAGAACCTGAGGATAGGGAATAATTCAGTATTTTTGTAAGGGGAGGGGCAATAATATCTGAAACCCGCGAGAGAATGGAAGGAGGGGCGGGGTCTAGGGGGGAGCCTGATTTAATTTGAAGTAGAATGGCAAATAACCTAATTGTCCTTTTGCAATCCAGAACATGCAATACTTGTTTGCAAGAGAAAGTTGAGCACCCCAGCGTTAGACTAGGTCATCCTCTGGAAAATCACCTGTCTGCAGGGGACTCTCATCTGTCTTACACCATGTCAGTGGATGCTATTGCTCTGGTAATCAGGCTGTCCTCCGGTGTGCAACCTATTCCTGCGTCAGTAACCTGCTCCATAACTGCTACCATAACAGAAACACTTTCCAGACACAAGGAGGGTTGATTGACAGAAGGAAAAGAAAAGAGGTAAAGAACATACATATAGACATATTATGCAAAATGAGGGGCTTTAAAACAAAACATCCCTTTAACATAGAGACTCACATGATTGTCTTAACAGTGATGTCAACAAAGAACATCAAAGGATATGATGTTCTCACACATGAAACCACCCCAGCTATTCTTAGGAGCACCTATAAAAAGACAATAAAATGCAGGTACCAAAACCTAAATATCCCTCCAGAATTAATTGCTAGAGCACTTCGATTCAACCTCAGCGCTGAAAGATGGGATGCAGTAGAAGTCTGCCCCTTGACAGATGATAGCTTGGGACCTTATGTTATTTATTGGGAGCTCCTATGCCAGATGGAGAGGGGCAGAGGTCTGTGAAAACCTCTAAATTGTAGCTGACTTCAAATTAAGTCAATTACACCAATAGAAACTTAGACACAGCAAAGATATTTCCCAGAACAAATATAAGCAGCAACTGAAAAGGAGAATCTTGGAACAAACATTCAGCAACAAGACACCAGACCAAGAGGTGGACATAACCCAAGATGATTGAGATCTGCCACTCAAGCAAAGGTTTGCCGCCATACAAAGGAGGTCATTAGAATTCACATTAATTACCAAAGATGCAAATGCATACCCGTGGGTGATCAATAAAAGGCTAAAGTGGCAGGGAGAAGAATTCTGCAACCAGAAGACAAATCCTTGACACAACGAACAAAGCAGACAAAGCCAATGAAGCTCACACGTGAAGCAATTACTGACACAGTTGCTAATACTGGACGCCAGAGACTGGACAGAAATCAGAGATAAAAATACACTGACAGGCTCCATCAATATTGTGACTCCCCAGAAGGAAAGTAAATCTGGGTTTATCATGACTTAGCTCTAGGCATCCTGGAGAAATGGCTCCACGATAAAGTAAGAGGAACAGCAGAAAAGAGGCTCATTGGATATGTGTTGGTTTCCCAGAGTTGCAAAACAAGAGAATAACAACGCTTAATCACCAATAAGTACAACTGACTTAGACAAGAATTGACAACAATGAAGCAGTTCTCGTTCAACGAAACACAAATGCCCTCACGAAAGACACATTGGGGTTTTTCTCTCAAGAGAAGAATGTGAAGCATGCTAACTCAACTATAACTGTAGTCCCAGAACAACTGTTAGAATGGAGAAACGGTATCAAAAGGAGCCAAAATCAAGTCGTGGAAAAACGTACCCATTGCAACTAGTTAGTATTCACACCCCCAATAAACACAGCAGAAGGCGAGCTCAAAAGTTAATACCACACCCACACCCCCCCCCTACAATGTCAAACTGGAGCTGATGAGGAAAACCAGCTTCACCTAAGACTAACATTACACCATGAACATGATGCATGATCCAGAAACCAATTTTAAATACTATTTTGGAACATAGATGAAGTAAACAACCCGTTGTACACCAGTGTGGCTGCTGTTCAGCATAGCTAAATGTTAGTGGCGTGGAGTGTCAAAACAGAGTCGGGAAATAGAGTGTTGTAGAGTGGATTTGCTGGAGTTTCACAGAGTCCAGTGGGGAAGCAGAGTGTCAGACTTGAGTAGAGGTGAGTAGAGTTCAGTGGCAGAGAGTGTCACAGAGTGGAGTGGGGGTGGAGTAGGATGGAGTGGGGCCAAGTGGATTGAGGTACTGGGTGGACTGGACTGGAGTAGAGTGGATTGGTTTGGATTGGGGTAGTGTTGGGTGGATTGAGTGGAGTGAGGTGGACAGGTGTGGGATGGATAGAAATAGGGGGAGGTAGATTGCATTGGGGTGGATTCAAGTGAGGTAGATTAGATTGGACTGGGTGGGTGATTTTGACTGGAGTGATGGAGTGCTGTGCAGTGGGGTGGAGTGGATTCGATTCACTGAGTTGGAGGATTAGGGTGGGGTGGGATGAACTGGATTGGAAAGGGGTGGACTAGATTGAAGTGGGGACAATTGGAGTGACATGGGGTGAGCTGGATGGATTGGACTGGAGTGGGGTAGACTGAACTGGGATGGGGTGGGGTGCATTGGATTGGGCTAGAGAATGGTGTAAGGGATTTGGATAGAGAATAGTGGAATGGGCGGAGTGAGGTGGGATGGATTGGAGTGGGGTGGGGTGGAATGGGATGGGGTGGGCTGCAGTGGGATGGATTGGATTGGGGTGGGATGGATTGGAGTAGGATGTTTTAGATCTGATTGGGTGGACTGGAGGCGGTGAAGTGAACTGAGTGGTGTGAGCTGGACTAGAGTGGGCTGGATTAGATTGGAGTGGGTTGAATTACATTGGAGTGGGGTGGAATGGACTGGAGTGGATTGGATAGGAGTGGTGTGGACTGGATTGGACTGGAGTAGGGTAGATACATACGGACTGGAGTGGATTAAGGTGAATTGTACTGGAGTGGGGTGTGTTGGGGTGGTGTGGGTGGATTGGAGTGATGTGGATTGGATAGCAGTGGACTTGATTGGAGTAGGGCGAGTTGGACAGCAGTGGGATGGAATGGATTTGAGTGGGGTGGATTGGGGTGAGGTATTGGATTGGAGTGGGGTGGACTGGGCTAGAGTAGGGTAGACTGGGCTGGATTGGGGTGGACATGAGTGATATAGGGTAGACTGTATTTGTGTGTGGGTGACTGGATTGTAGTGGGGTGGACTGGAGTGTAGTGTGATGTAGTGGGGTGAGGTGGATTGGAGTGAGACCAATTGGAGTGCAGCAGATTGCTTTCGATTAGAATGGGTTGTTTGGGATTTTAGTGGGACAGGTTGTTTGGGATTTAAGTGGAGCATATTGAAATGGATTGGAGTGGGGCAGACTGGAGTGGAGCAGCCTATTTTGGATTGGAGTGGAGCAGACTGTTTAGGATTGGAGTGGGGCATATGGTTTTGGATTGAAGTGGGACAGATTGTTTTGGAGTGGTACAGACTGATTTGGAATGGAATGAGGTGAACTGGAGTGATTCAACTGTGGTGGGTCGGGAGGATTGGAGTGGGGTGGGTTGGAGTGGATTGGGATGAGTGGTAGGATTGGAGTGGGGTGGATTGGTATAGGGTGAGGTGCGGTGTATTGGGGTGGACTGCAGTGGGGTGGACTGCACAATTGTGACATAGCATAATTTCAGAAAGTACACAATCAAGAAACAATGTCGCTTTGCAATATTTAGAACAAGAGAATAGTCATCTTTAGAGAACAGCGCCCACGAGAAAAAAAAAAAAAAACATGAGCTCGGAGTGCCAAAATACGATATAGCAAAATAAAAGAAAAGTTAGCTATAAAAAATAAATAAATAAAAACTTTGCAATTTTGTTGGTCCTGCTGGGCATATTTTTGCCAGTCACAAGCTTTCTGTTTGAAGGGCACTAGAATTTAAAAAGAACAAAATAGCACCTCAGTCACATTGAAAGCAGCGGACGGATACTGATTAAGTTGAATCAATCAATGCTTGGTCCCTGCTTCACAGAGAGAAACGGAAATGATGCTTGGACTGCAGTGACAAATTATGAGGCTGTAAAAAAGAGTGCCATGCCAGGCAACAAATGGTTAGTGACAGGTGGACTCCAAACCCTTTACTGTACGCAACAGTCTCTCACAAACGAGACGCATGTGCTTGCGCATGCACTCGCAGACTCGACCCTAAAACCAAACCAAGATCCTAGACTGCTGTAAGCAAGCACATCTGTTGTTCAGGGCACTTACGGGTTTTGAGTAAGAGATCTGCAACATCATGGGGGTGATTTAAATTTAGACAAACAAATTAAACACATTTGCAAAACACAACAGTGTTCTGAAACCTAAACTGACCAGACACAAAAACATGCATATCACTATTGCACTGCTAAAGTGTGCAGAGATCCTACTTAAGCCAGGCATAATCAAGTTTAAATTGTTTCTTCGTTTTCAGATAGGGCGCTTCTCATATTTTTTGTTTTATAAAAAATAAAAAAAATAAAAAAGGCAGTCTTGAATCCAAGATACTACTAGTGGCCTCCTTCTTGGTTTGTATATGTTTAGCACGCCCTTTTTAGTGGGTATAGTCAAAGAACAGTGACTCTTGTCTGATCAGGCAAAACATTTCCAGCATCTGTCAATATGTTCAAAGCATTGCCAATGGGTTTCAACAAAGAAACAATGAGCTCAATCCTTTCAAATTCTAACACAATCTCCTCCACCAACGTTTTTTGACTGCTTCTAGAGACTTTGGGGGTGATTCTCACCCTGGCGGGCGGCGGAGGCGACCCGCCAGAGTTCCCCCCTCCAAAATACCGCTCCGCGGTCGCAAGACCGCTGAGGGTATTTTGGGTTTTGCACTGGGCTGGCGGGCAACCGCCAAAAGGCCGCCCGCCAGCCCAGTGCAAAACGGCCTTCCCACTAGGACGCCGGCTCAGAATTGAGCCGGCGGAGTGGGAAGGTGCGACGGGTGCAGTGGCACCCGTCGCGTATTTCAGTGTCTGCATAGCAGACACTGAAATACAAAGTGGGGCCCTCTTACGGGGGCCCCTGCAGTGCCCATGCCATTGGCATGGGCACTGCAGGGGCCCCCATGTGCCCCGCGGCACCCCCTACCGCCATCCTGTTCCTGGCGGGAGACCCGCCAGGAACAGGATGGCGGTAGGGGGTGTCAGAATCCCCATGGCGGCGGAGCGCGCTCCGCCGCCATGGAGGATTCACAAGGGCAGCGGAAAACCGGCGGGAGACCGCCGGTTTTCCGCATCTGACCGCGGCCGAACTGCTGCGGTCAGAATGCCCTGCGGGGCACCGCCGGCCTGTCGGCGGTGCTCCCGCCGACCCTGGGGTCAGAATGACCCCCTTTGTCATTACACTCTGACCAAATAAGAACATTTTACAGGATCAGCAGCAATGTGTGATTTTTTTGCAAAATGTTTTGTTCTTCATGCAGTTCAAAAATTGCTTTGGAGATCCTAAACCTCTCTGCACACTTCCACACATTTTCAAAACATTTTTAGAATATTACCCCCTCACAAGACCATGCATCTTAAACTACGGCAACTGTTCTCACAGACTAAAGGAATCCCACCCCAGTTTTTGTTATACAATTACTTCATCTAAGAGTGCAGCTGGGCACTGGCTGCCAGCATTCAAGGACTCTGCCTGGGGCTTGTCTGAACAGAGCCCCCTCTGAGACAAACTATATTTAGAAAATCATTCACCAGCCCACGTGGTGTGAAAGAAGCACTCTTAGGAAGGCGCCTGCTGATCCTGAACACGCTTACATACTGCAAGGTAGCCAGCTTTTCAGCCTGCTCTTGTGATATATCAATCTTAGCACTGTGTTCAGTAGGGACATGTCTGTGTCCAGTGTGTGATACAGAGTGACATCATCACTGCCAATGTTACTGCATTACAAGTTTTGTGTTCACATAATTGTCAACTCCACTCCACGTCCCCATACACTTCTATAATAACATGGCATGCACAGGCCTCCTATCCCGTCACACCTATGACAATACTAGAACAGCTCCTCAAACATGGTATGTGCAGGCCTCCCACCCTGGAACACCTGCAAAAATACTAGAATACATTTTCAAACAAGGTACAGGGAGACCTCCTATCCCTTACACACCTGTGACAATACCAGAATAGCTCCTCAAAAATGATACTACCCATAGCTCCTCAATCATGGTATGTGCAGGCCTCCTATCCCTTACATACCTGTGACAAATACTTGAAAAGATCCTCAAAAATGGTTTGCGCAGACCTCCTGCCAATACAGACCTGTGACAATACCAAAATAGCTCCTCAATCATGGTATGTGCGGGCCTCCCATCCCTGGAACACTTATGACAATACTAGAATAGCTCCTCAATCATGGTACGTGCAGACCTCCTATCCCTTACACACCTGTGACAATACTACCATAGCTCCTCAATCATGGTACAGGCAGACCTATCAATACACACCTGTGACAATGCTAGAATAGCTACTCAAACATGGGTCCCCTTACACAACTATGACAATACTAGAATAGCTCTTCAAACATGTGCAGACCTACTATCAATACACACCTGTGACAATACTAGGGTTTCATGGTTTGTGCATGCCTATCCTCCGAACACTTGTGGCAGTACAACTATAGCTCCTCAATTATTGTGCATGCAGACCTCCTATTCCCTACACACCTGTGACAATATTAGAATAGCTCTTCAAACATGGTATGTGCAGACTTCCTTTCAATACACACCTGTGACAATACTATGGCATCATAGTATGTGCATGCCTATCCTCCGAACACTTGTGACAGTACTACTATAGCTCCTCAGTCATGATATGTGCAGACCTCCTATCCTTACACACCTATAACAATAGTAGAATAGCCCCTTAATCATGGTATGTGTAGACCTCATATCAATACACACCTGTGAGAACAGCTCCCTAATCTATGGTATGTGCAGACCTCCTATCAATACACACCTGTGACAATAACGGAATAGTTCCTCCATCATGGTATGTGCAGGCCTCCTATCCTTAGACCACCTGTGACAATACTGGAATACCTCCTCAATCATGGTATGTGCGGAACTTCCATCATACGCACCTGTGACAATACTACCATAGTTCCTCAATCGTTGTATGTGCAGGCCTCCTATCCCTTATACACCTGTGACAATACTAAAATAACTCCTCAAACAAGGTGGAGGCAGGCCTCCTCTCCCTGCCATACCTTTGGTAATACTCCTACAACTCCTCTTACAGTGTACAGATCATCTATCCCAGGACACCTCTGACAATACAACTGTAGTTGTATGTGCAGGTCTCCTATCCTCAGCACACACGTGACAACACTAGAACTCCGCAAAGATGGCATGTGCTAGTCTCCTATCCCCAGTTCACCTGTGACAATACCACCCCTCTCCTCAGGCAAGGAAGAGGCAGGACTCCTGTTTCCATCACATCTGTTGTAATACTGATCTAGCTACTCTAACACAGGAGAGGCAGGCTTCCTAACCTCTGCGCACCACAGCTCAAACATGTTACATGCAGGTTCCTTATCCCCCGCACTCCTGTACAACAGAACCCTAGCTCCAGTGACATATTACAAGCCGGCTTCCTATTGTTGCGCACCAGCTCGTCCAACATGGTAGAGGGTGGCTTTCTGTTTCTAGACCTTTGAAGCGCGTACTCTGGTCTTCGAACACATGAGAGAAAGACTTTCCATAATCTGCATACTTGTAGCAATACCACCCCAGCTCCTCCAGTAGTACATGCAGATGTCACATCCTCAGGGGCCCCTGTGTCACTACCCTAACTCCTCACACCAAATAGGGACAGGCATTTCAGAACACCTGTAACAATGTCACCCTTCTCCTATCCCACACTATACCTGTAACAATACTATTTCATTCCTCACATTTGGTAGACAGGTTTCAGATCACCCACATATCTGTACAATACAGGGAGGTGTTCCATCTCAGCACACCCATGACAGTACTACACAGTACAGGGAGGTGCCCATCTCAGCACACTCGTGACGATACATGACAATACTACACAGTACAGGAAGGTGTCCCATCTCGGCACACCTTTGACAATACTACACGGCACACCTGTGACAATACTACACGGCACACCTGTGACAATACTACACAACACAGGGAGGTGTTCCATCTTGGCACACCTGTGACAATACACCACAGCACAGGAAGATGCCCTATCTCAGCACACCTGTGACAATGCTACACAGCACAGGGAGGGGTCCCATCTCAGTTCACCTGTGACAATACTACACCAGCTATTCAGCTACATTAAATGTTGGTGTCCTATTGGCTGCACGACAGTAACACTGCCCCAGCTCCTCAGTACAATAAATACTCACAGGCTAATATCCAGACAAAGGGGGTCATTCTGACCTCGGCGGTAAAAGGCTCTTACCGCCGGTCAGAAGACCGCCATTCTACCGCTGCGGCCGCGGTAAACCGCCACGGTCATTCTGACCCACAACTGCCAAACCGCCAAAAACCCGACATCCACGGAAGGCCGCCTCATCAGCGGTCAGCGATAAACTGGAGATGACCAAACCTCCACCGTCACGCCAACACAAACACGCCCATGCCATTATGACCCACGAATCCACGCGGCGGTCTTTCAACCGCGGTATTCCATTGGCGGTACACACCGCCACGCTCAAAATACACACACCCATACAAAACACAGCCACATTGGACAATTCAAAATACACACACCTGAGACACATACACCCATCACCATATAAAACACACACCCACATCACCCACAAACCCCCACAAATCGAAATTCTGAGACAAGGCACAATACACAGAGAGAGAGCACAGGGAACGCAAACCACAACACACACAGGAACCCAACATCATCACCCACACCACATCCACGCACACATCACCACACACCACCACTCACATCACCACAAACACCACCCCACACCTCATCCACACCACCCCATGGCACCCCAAAGACACCCCAGGTTCTCGGACCAAGAACTCAGGGTCATGGTGGAGGAAATAATTAGGGTAGAGCCCCAGCTCTTCGGCACACAGGTGCAGCACACCACAATAGCCAGGAAGGCGGAGCTATGGCAAAGGATCGTCGACAGGGTCAACGCTGTGGGACAGCATCCCAGAAACCGGGAAGACATCCGAAAGCGCTGGAACGACCTACGGGGGAAGGTGCGGTCGATGGTGTCAAGACACAATATCGCTGTGCAGAAGACTGGCGGCGGACCCCCACCCACTCCACCCGAATTCACAGCATGGGAGCAAGAGGTCTTGAACATCCTGCATCCTGAGGGCCTCGCTGTTGTAGGCGGAGGAATGGACTCTGGTAAGTCTAATCTCAACTACTTCACCCCCCCCAACCACCAGCATGCCAACCCACACCCCCACCCTCACCCCCAAGCCCCCAGCACACATCCTCCCTGCCAATGTCTCACCAGCACAACCCACCCAACACAACACCAATCCCTGAATGCCAACACAAACCATGGACACCCATCACCTAAGCATGACCACTGCACATACCCATCCCCCCCCACAAACCACCCTCACAACTCCTCCCACAAGGGAATGCCAGCACTGGGGGACAAGGGCACTCACAAATCGCACGCCATGGCGCACACAGAAGCAATAACCATACTCTTTTACCCCTGCAGGGCCCGAACGCCAACACACCGGCCAGGACGGTCCAGATTTGTCCATCCCGCCCCCAGAACAGGCCCCCAGTGATGACAGCAGCTCTGTCGACCTAGAACCTGATGACCAGCCCGGACCATCGGGGACCTCTGGACAGTCGGTTCCCCACACACAGACACAGGCCACAGCAGACCCAACCCCCTCTGGGAATACCAGCACAGCTCCCACCCAGCGGGCCCATGCCTCTGTCTCCAGGACGCGTCAATCAGCGGTGTGTCCGCCACTACAGGGCACCCAGGCTGACCCACCACCCCAACAACAACAGGGACCTGGGGGTAGTGGGCACACCGTCCAGGGGACAGAGGCCCGGGGAAACAGGGGAACTGGGAGGGCTGCTGTGCGAGAGGGGGTGGACCGGCCCAGGGAACCCACTCTCCAAGAGGCCCTCACCACCATCATGGGAGCATACCACCACTCCCAGGAGACGATGGCGACGGTACTGGCCAGGTTCCAGGAGATCCAGGCACAGCAGGAGGAACAGTACATGGGGTTCAGAGATGAACTCAGGAACATCGGTTCAGCAATGGGGACCATCGTCCTGGCCCTCAACCAGATAGTCACCACATTGCGGGACCATGTGCACCCCAAAGGGCCCCTGTCACTAGCCCGGACCACGAACAGCCTACCACCTCCGCCGGCGCTAGTGGACAGGAGGCCCCCACACAACGACAGGCCACCAGAACTCCACCTCCTGCTGAAGATCAACCACCCCGCAAGCGGAACCTGAGATCACACAAGAAGACAGAGTAGGATGCCAAAACCCCCGCCAGCATAAGATACCCCCTGATGTCATCCCACTGTCCCACATTGTCACCCTGTCAAACCTAAACAGCCCCTGCTCCATCCTTCCAGAGGCATATGGACTATGCACCTGTGAGACTGAGAACTGGACTCTGCCATGGACATTACTCCACCCCCACCCATCACCGTTTTACTATCATGGACCTATATGCAGCACTTAAAATAAATCACCAATTGCACTTAAAAAATCAGGAGTCTGCTTGTATTCTTAACAAATGTATTACACATTACGGTGCAATGATGTTCAGTTACACTGTGATGACAACACACCAATGTCAATAAGCATTAGTCCATGGGCAAACAAAGCAGAAGTCACGCTGTGGGTCATACAGCTCTGAAAAGGGAATGGAAAGTCAAAAATCAATTAAAAGGAACTGGGGGGAAACACAGAAAGTAGAGATGCAGGAGGCCAGAAGTAAATGTAAAATGGCGTGGGTGATTCTTACCTGTGTGCTACTGAAAATACTGTTGTATAACTGTGTCCCTGTTGTCCGTGTCGTCCCCGTCGTTTTCCTCCTCTTCACTCTCCACAGGCTCCACAGCTGCTACAACACCACCATCTGGACCATCCTCCTGCAGGAAAGGCACCTGGCGTCGCAATGCAAGATTGTGAAGCATACAGCAGGCCACAATGATATGACACACCTTCTTTGGTGAGTACATTAGGGATCCACCTTTCATATGCAGGCACCTAAACCTGGCCTTCAGGACCCCGAAGGTCCGTTCTATAATCCTCCTAGTTCGCCCATGTGCCTCATTGTACCGTTCCTCTGCCCTGGTCCGGGGATTCCTCACTGGGGTCAATAGCCAAGGCAGGTTGGGGTAACCAGAGTCACCTATTAGCCACACACGGTGTCTTTGTAGCTGTTTCATCACATAAGGGATGCTGCTATTTCGCATGACATACGCGTCATGCACTGACCCAGGGAACTTGGCATTTAGATGGGAGATGTACTGGTCAGCCAAACAGACCACCTGGACATTCATCGAATGGTAATTTTTTCTATTTCTGTACACCTACTCATTGTCTTTTGGGGGTACTAAAGCCACATGGGTCCCATCAATGGCACCAATGATGTTGGGGATATGTCCAAGGGCATAGAAATCACCCTTCACAGTGGCCAAATCACCCTCCTCAGGGAAAACAATGTAGCTCCGCATGTATTTCATCAGGGCAGACAACACTCTGGACAAAACCTTAGAAAACATAGGCTGAGACATCCCTGATGACATGGCCACTGTTGTCTGAAAAGACCCACTTGCCAAAAAATGGAGTACTGACAGAAGCTGCACCAGAGGGGAATTCCTGTGGGTTGGCGGATGGGGGACATCAGGTCTGTCTCCAGCTGGGCACACAGTTCATGTATAGTGGCTCGGTCAAGTCGGTATCGAAGTATAATATGTCGTTCTTCCATTGTCGACAGGTCCACCAGCGGTCGGTACACGGGAGGATTCATCCTTCTCCTCGCAAGTCCCAGCGGACGGTGCCTAAGAAGGACAACATGGAGTACAGAGTCAAGCAACCCACAGGTACGTTCACCCAGCTTGCACAGTACACGAATCGCTATGCATTGAAAGGCTTGTATGAGTGGCAATGCAAGGCCTAGGCCTGTGTGACGCAGTAGTAATTAAGCCATGTGGGCCCTTTTAATGGCGGCTGCCTGACCTGAGAAGTGTGACAGTGGGATGTAAGGTCAACGCGCTGGCGTGGCACACCGTGGCGGTAGGCGGTCCAAGACCGCAGTGCGAAGGCGCATTGGTTAACATTGCACCCTATGGGTCTCAGGAGCCAATGACGATGTGCGCCGGCAGTCGCGGTACGCACCGCGGCGGTACGCACCGCCGCGGGCGTGACCGCCATTTTCTATCTGCTTAATCACTCGAGACCTGATCATCCACAGGAGAGGACCTATACTGCAAGTGCTGCTGTGACCTCGGTCTGGAAGAGACAATGGCTGCTGCGACTGGGGAAAGGGTCCCTGCCTTCACTTCAAAAGAGTTGGAGAAACTTGTGGATGGGGTCCTGCCCCAGTATGCGCTACTCTACGGTCCTCCAGACCAACAGGTAAGTACACTGGGTGCACGTTGAATGGGCTATGCCTGGGTTGTGTATGGTGGATGTAAGATGGTGGGGTGGGGAGCGAATGAGGAGTGCAAGGCACGACAGATGAGAGCATGTGCCACATGGCAAGGTTGGGGAGGGGGGGGCAATCACATCTAAAATGCAGAAAAATGTTGAAATTTCCTTTCCCACCCTGTACATGTCAAATAGGTCAGCGCCCATCAGAAAGTCGACATTTGGCGTGCCATCGCCAAGGAAGTCCGGGCCCTGGGGGTCCACAACAGACGGGGCACCCACTGCCGAAAGAGGTGGGAGGACATCCGCCGCGGGACCAGGAAGACCGCCGAGTCACTGCTGGGGATGGCCTCCCAACGTAGGAGGGGTGCCAGTCGTACCTTGACCCCCCTGATGTCCCGGATCCTGGCGGTGGCCTACCCCGATTTGGATGGGCGCGTGAGGACATCACAGCAGACACAAGGGGGTGAGTACCAGCACATTCTGCTATCTTTACGCGCAGTGGAGGTGTCTGGGTGGGGGAGGAGGGCTGTGGGTGACATTAGGCCAGGGCGCTTTCTGTAGTGTAGTCCCCTCCTTTAGGCATGGCCCTGTGCCCCCGCCCCCCACCTCTGTAGGGTGCCAAGTACAGCAATCCATGGTCCAGCATCACCCATGTGTGCATTTGTTGTCCATAGACCTGTAGGCCTAGTCACAAGTACTGAGTAGTGTACCCCGATTGCGCGGCGTAGTGCTGGAGGCTCCTGTGTCTGTCCTCTCCGACAACGGTGTTGACAATGCATGCACTCAACCTGTCTTTATTTCTCCCCCCACCCTTTTTCTTTATCTTCTTGTGCATGTGTGCATTAGCATCATCAGGCGGAGGAGAATTGGCATCGGAACACGAGGGAGCTGCAACTCACAAGGCCCTGGTGGGCCATGCTACAGACACCGAGGTCACCAGTGATACGGAGGGCGAGGGGAGCTCCACAACGGGGACCCGTGGTGACACCAGCGACACTGACACGTCCTCGGAAGGGAGCTCCCTAGCGGTGGCGGCAACATACGTGCCCCCCGCCTCAACAGGTACAGCCGCCACCCAGCGCACCAGCTCTGCCCTCCCAGCAGCCCCTCAGCCTTCGCTCCGTGCCCGCTCGCCCAAGAAGGCGGGCATCTCCTTCGCCCCAGGCACCTCAGGCCCTGCCCCAGTTACCCCTGCTGCCCTCAGTGAGGAGGTCATTGACCTCCTACAGACCATCACTGTTGGGCAGTCTACCCTTTTGAATGCCATCCAGGGGGTAGAGAGGGAGGTGCATCGGAGCAATGCATACCTGGAGGGCATTCATTCGGGTCAGGCTGCCCATCAACGATCGTTCAATGCTCTGGCCTCAGCACTGACGGCAGCCATTGTCCCTGTTTCCAGCCTCCCTCTTCTAACTGCCTCCACCGTCTCCCAGTCTCCTGTCCCTCAGCCTATCCCATCCACACCATCAGACCAGCCTGCACACACCTCAACACCCAAGGGCAGCTCATCCAGACATAAGCACCACAGATCCCACAAGCATTCACCCAAGCAACATCCAGATGCAGCCATGGCAACAGTCACTACCACCTCTGTGTCCCCCTCCTCCTCGTCTCCCTCCTCCCTCCCTGTGACGTCTCCACTCACACCTGCATGCACACCACCATCAGCCAGTACTTCCATCACCACCACACCCTCCAGTACAGTCCGCACACGTGCAGTCACCACCCCCACTGCCATTTACACGTCCCCTGTGTCCTCTCCCACTGTGTCTGTCACCCCCTCTTCCAAAACACACAAACGCAGGCAGCCACCCACACAACAGCCAACCACCACACAACAGCCTACGTCACAAGCACCTGCACCCATAGACAGCACACCTGACTCTCCTACAACCACATCCTCTCCCTCCACTCCCATACCCACTGCACCTACCCTTCCCATTGCTCCTAAAAAACTTTTCCTCTCCAAACTTGCCCTCTTTGCACCACCTGACCCACCCCCTCCATCTGGTAAGAGTCCGAAGAGCACCTCAGCCACCACCAGCCCTGCATCAAGTCTGACCATTGTGCACGGGTTTTGGAGTACACCCTTTCCCAGCACAGATACATCGGCCACCAGCAAGGGGACAGCCAGCCCCCCCCCTGGAAAGAGAACCCGTAAAACCAAGGCCCGCCGTGAGAAGGCTGACACGGCTGCCCCCAAGGAGCAAAGTCGTGGCCCGTCACCTGCCACAACATCAAGGGCAGGCAAGGGCCAGAGAGCCTCATCGAAGGAGGGCAAGGGCAGCAGGGCGGAGAAGTCAGCCAGCAGGGGCGCGGACCAGGAGGGCCCCACAAGCCCCATCCCGGGTGTGACGGAGGACACCCACGGGCCCAGGACTCCGTCACAGGAGGGTCCAACAACTGCACGGTCGGAGGGCGACTAAGCAGGGAGTCCTGGCCATGTCTGGCTCCCTTGATAGACAAGAAAGGCACCGCTGAACAGGGCCCCGCCGTGAAGACAGGCACCGCTGAACAGGGCCCCGCCGTGAAGACAGGCACCGCTGAACAGGGCCCCGCCGTGAAGACAGGCACCGCTGAACAGGGCCCCGCCGTGAAGACAGGCACCGCTGAACAGGGCCCCGCCGTGAAGACAGGCACCGCTGAACAGGGCCCCGCCGTGAAGACAGGCACCGCTGAACAGGGCCCCGCCGTGAAGACAGGCACCGCTGAACAGGGCCCCGCCGTGAAGACAGGCACCGCTGAACAGGGCCCCGCCGTCTCAAGCACCGCTCCGCTGGGCCCTTCCTGTCAAGCACCGCTCCGCTGGGCCCTTCCTGTCAAGCACCGCTCCGCTGGGCCCCGCCGTCTCAAGCACCGCTCCGCTTGGCCCCGCCGTCTCAAGCACCGCTCCGCTGGGCCCCGCCGTCTCAAGCACCGCTCCGCTGGGCCCCGCCGTCTCAAGCACCGCTCCGCTGGGCCCCGCCGTCTCCAGCACCGCTCCGCTGGGCCCCGCCGTCTCCAGCACCGCTCCGCTGGGCCCCGCCGTCTCAAGCACCGCTCCGCTGGGCCCTTCCTGTCAAGCACCGCTCCGCTGGGCCCTTCCTGTCAAGCACCGCTCCGCTGGGCCCCGCCGTCTCAAGCGCCGCTCCGCTGGGCCCCGCCGTCTCAAGCACCGCTCCACTGGGCCCTTCCTGTCAAGCACCGCTCCGCTGGGCCCTTCCTGTCAAGCACCGCTCCGCTGGGCCCTTCCGGTCAAGCACCGCTCCGCTGGGCCCTTCCGGTCAAGCACCGCTCCGCTGGGCCCTTCCGGTCAAGCACCGCTCCGCTGGGCCCTTCCGGTCAAGCACCGCTCCGCTGGGCCCTTCCGGTCAAGCACCGCTCCGCTGGGCCCCGCCGTCTCAAGCACCGCTCCGCTGGGCCCCGCCGTCTCAAGCACCGCTCCGCTGGGCCCCGCCGTCTCAAGCACCGCTCCGCTGGGCCCCGCCGTCTCAAGCACCGCTCCGCTGGGCCCCGCCGTCTCAAGCACCGCTCCGCTGGGCCCCGCCGTCTCAAGCACCGCTCCGCTGGGCCCCGCCGTCTCAAGCACCGCTCCGCTGGGCCCTTCCTGTCAAGCACCGCTCCGCTGGGCCCTTCCTGTCAAGCACCGCTCCGCTGGGCCCTTCCTGTCAAGCACCGCTCCGCTGGGCCCTTCCTGTCAAGCACCGCTCCGCTGGGCCCTTCCTGTCAAGCACCGCTCCGCTGGGCCCTTCCTGTCAAGCACCGCTCCGCTGGGCCCTTCCTGTCAAGCACCGCTCCGCTGGGCCCTTCCTGTCAAGCACCGCTCCGCTGGGCCCTTCCTGTCAAGCACCGCTCCGCTGGGCCCCGCCGTCTCAAGCACCGCTCCGCTGGGCCCTTCCTGTCAAGCTCCGCTGGCCCATTGACAGTGCCGGTTCTGTGTCGAGCTAGTGTTCACGCTGCACTCTGGGCACCCTGCCTCCTCCATGACCAGTGGAGTCTGTAATCCACCTGATGGACTGTGGCTTTGCACTCCCCAGGATGGCACAGTGGGCATGGTGGCCCCTTCGTGGTTCTGGCGTCGTGGACTCCTGTGGCTGAGGTGCCCCCCCTTCCCTTCCCCCTGAGGTGCCTGTAGTTTTGTCATCTGATGCCCCAGCAGTGTTCTCTCCAACGGACTCAGGTCTCCTGTGTGGGCTTTGCCCATGTGTTTGGTAGACATTGGCCCACAGACTGTGGATATTTGACACCCTGAGCAGGACTTATTGACTATGTACATAGCTTTCGCACTGTTCATGATTTTTATTTGATATTTGATAACGATAATTTTCCATGACTTCAATGAACCTAATTTATACATAAATTTAAATTAACATTTTATTATGTCTTTGCATTTTTCAGGGGGGTTTGGGGGGTGTCACTCAGTTGTTGCTCTGCATTGGTATGTTGATAGTTGGGGGGGGGGGGGCGTATGTTTGTGCCCGTACCCTTTCGTCCTCCCCCCTCCCCTGTGTCGTAGGTGCAGTACTCACCGTTGTCTTCTGCGCCGGAGTTCGTACTCGTGGTAGATGAGCAGGTAGACAAGAGCTGGTAGGATGTTTAATTCGGGTTCCATGCTGTCCTCCGTCCTCGTGGAGTGTATAGAGGTGAGCGTTTTCCCGTTCGTAGTCTGTTTCCGCCGTGTTTTTATCGGCTGGGCTCCCGCCCCGGAAAAGGTGGCGGATTGGTGAGTTGTGATACTGTGGGCGGTACATTGTCTGCCGCCTGCCTGTTGGCGGTGATCGCCGCGCTGTTTGTCTGTCCCGCCGTGGCGGTCGGAGTGTTAAAGTGGCGGGCTGCGTTGGCGGTTCCCACCAGGGTCAGAATTCCATTTTTTTGACCGCCAGCCTATTGGCGGGTTGGCCGACGCTTTATCACCGACCGCCAGGGTTGGAATGACCGCCAAAGTCTCTTAGTTCCTTTATTGTTTAATCTTTTTAGTAATACCAGCTGTGACAAGCGTGATAAGAGAGAAAGGGAATGGGTCAAGGTCACCAAGGGAGCTTTCACTGGACTGATTGCATATGGCATCTCACAGTTGGTGTCTGTAAAGCAGTACATATCACAGTGTGACAGTCTGTGATTGCTTGGGGGAGATAATAGGGTAATTCACAGGAGGGGGATGGAACATGAACACTCAAAGACCATAGGAAGCGTATAGTCCAGTGGTAGGCTGGATGGAGCCTGTCTGTGGGATCTCCCTACATGTGTGGAGATGAACTGGCTCAAGCGTCTTGGAATGGACAAAGCATGGTTGCCGGTACCTGTTCTGAGAGCCTCAGGTGCTGGATTTATCCATCTAGCCGAGAAATGGTACCAGTCAGAGGGCAGAATTCAAGCTAATCACACTAAGTTGAGGGATCTAACTGTACACATGAACACCGTGGAGTCCTTAAGCCCCTTATGAATTTGTGGCAGTCACATGTGAGTCTTGGATGGACTGTTACACAGCTGAAAAAGTAAAATGTTGTCATTAATCAGCACTAAGTGGAACTCGTTTCCGTAATTGATAACAGTCCTGAAAATGTGAATTAGTTCCGTCCTACCTAGTAATCTGCCAGACACCCATGCCCTAACTCGATGCATTTTTGAACCCAAGAAGGGATCATGGTTGACTGCTAGTCATGCCATGAGAGAGCAGAAGACCTCAGAAACTTAAACCAGTTGTTGTGATAACTCTGAGTGGGGTTTCTGTGCTTGGCCTGATGAGCACCTGTCCATATTCACCTGATGCTTTATTTTCACTCTCCCGCTAATATTAGATTATCATATTAAATAAGTTCCAAAATGCACATCGAAATTAATACAGCATTTTCAAAAGAAGTACTGCAGGGACCTGCCCCTCGTCTCTGGCTATAGTTTAATCATTCCACTTCTCAGACATCTGACACAGTGGTGACAAGACCACCCAAGGGCACGATTAGTGCAGACACGTGGATAAACAGCAGGTGACGAAAGCTATAAGCAGCACTGCACATTCCACTCACAGGCCGGGCTGGAGGCAAGGGACAGTACGGCTGAACAGAAGTAGATCTTTGTTAATGAAATACTGCAGCTGTGCTGGAGCTCAGAATAAACCACTGATGACCATATTTAACCACCCTAACACTGTCTGCTTCTTCAGACTCCCCACCCCCATCCTGAATGCGTCAAAACCAGAGTTACAGGCCAAACTTGGAATTATAAAGGATGTTGTAATTTTTCATGTGGCATTACTGTGTGTGAGATTATTTGTGGTGCTTGTGCTTCCAGGGACATATTCACCAGGTCAAACCTGGGGGGATTTGAAAAGAAAACCATCACAGTACTAGGGAACAGGCTTTTGGCTGAAGCTGAATGTGTGAACCAGAAGCACTGCCGTCTGATCCGGAAGCGCTGACAGACCCGGATCGTCCTCACGCAATTCTCTGCTTCACCGTGCCTCCTACTCACCTTCCAAAAAAACAATTGCCCCCACCTCTCTGCTCCCTCCCCCCTCACCGCTCCCTGCGGCTCTCCCGGGGCCCCAGCTGCTCCACAAAACATCTGTTCCTCGGAGCACAGCAGAGGAGGGGGACTGGCAGGAGAAGAGGCAGGAGAGAAAGCAGGGAAATAAGACGTCTGTCAGACACCTGACAGTGCAGCACAAGGAGCTCAAGCAAGTGTGGCAGCCATCGGTGGCGGCTGCCGTGAAGAGAGAGCCCCGGTCCCCTACTGAAGCGGCTCAGCCAGGTCTGGGAGCAGCTTGTGGGGGTAACGGTCAGACCCGCTTGCCACCAGCAGTGAGCCCTTTGGGGGGGGGGGGGGGGGGGTTGTCTCCTGGCAAACCGGACCTCACCCTGTGAAGACAGCATCATTGCAGCACCACACGCCGAGCAGGTGAAATTCAGTTATCTATAGTCAAGCTACAACACCACACCAATGCTTCCGACAGAGCCGCACAGGATGTCAGGCGACCACAGGATGGTCACCGCGAAACAGCGGCTGCTGCTGACCACAGCGCCAAGTCTGAACCCAGGAGGTCCCTAGCCCCCCTAGGGTTGGTCCACAATCACAATCTCAGACACACCCTCAGCCACCGGGAACTCGCTCCCGGCTTCAACTACAGCTACGCAGCCACAGCAGGTACTAGCAGCAGCAGTAGCAGCAGCAAACGAGCGTGTGCATGGTGCCCGAGTAGCCTAGCAAGTACTCAAGAAGCAAGGAAGCGGTTGCCAAGTGTGCGCCCCAGTTCCCTGTGGAAGCGGCCCAGCAGGGTCTGGGTGCGGCTTGCGGCGACTGGTGAGACTTGCCTGCTTGACCCATAACTCCCTTGCAGCCATGCACCGGAAGTCATGGGAGCTCCAGCAGCCCATCTTCCGCCACTCTCACTCCACAAGACAAGAGGTGAAGGAGAAGCGCCCACAGACCTCGAAACCCTTTGGGGGGTGGGGGGCACTGAGAGAGCATGAGGACCCGCAGCTCCCTCCTCTTAATGGCACACAACAGAGTTCAAAACTTAATGAAAAGAGAAAAGGCTGTCCCCAATAAACAGGGGGTGGGTGGGGTGGACCAAGGGGGGCACAAACAAGGCAGGTCTCAAAGCCCCAATGCTCGCCTCAGGGGTCACCAAAGGGGGCAATGGCCTCAACTGGCCCAACAGAGGGTTCCCCAGACCTCCAGGAGAAGACACAAAAGGGAACCCAGAGGGTGAAGGGCGGACTCAAAGGAATCCCTGAGTACTTCAAGCCACAGGAGAAAAACACAAGCCACAAAACGCCTCCGGAGAAAAACACCAGCCACAAAACGGCCCCTGAAGACTCAATCCCGAATGGAGATCCTTAAGTGACAGTGCAATCACCCTGGGCAGTCTCCCCTTCATATACTGAACTCTCACTACCAAGCTCTCTGCCCCGCTTGGATCCTTCACTCAACAAAACTGGGCTAATTCTCCAGTCATTAAAGCAGCCAATCCCCCTATTACCCTCCATAGTTGTACTAAACAGAACCATTGTCACCGATGACCTGCCTTTTAAAGGGCATCGCTCTGAGGAAATTCCAAAAGGCAGCTGAGAAAATCTGGCCTCAAAATTATCACCGCCAAGGTCACATTTGCCCAACCACACCGGTGAGGCCTGTCTAACTCAGGAGGAGTTAGAGGAGGTCTTCAATACTGAGACAGATGAAGGGGAGGGCCAACTTACACCCACAAACAGGAACATCAACTAACCCTTCACAAACTTGCTGTTCTCATCAGATACTACACAAAACCACGGACTCCGACTCTTCTCTTGCCAGGATTAGACACCTTAAACAAAACCCTTACAGCCATAACAAACGCCACAATTTTTAATACAGACAAACTAGATATTCAAATCCAGATCTTGCAAAGTCTGGCTACCACAACTATGGCCATTGACAACAAGCTGGACAGACTAAATCCGCTAATCAAAAGAGCGCAAGCACAAGTAGAGGCCGACAAGGAGTTACTTACCCAGGGCTGTCATTCCCAAAACAGCCCAATCTTGGACAAACTTCAAGAATTGCCATCAATCAGGTCATCAATAGTAGGAAACTTAAAACAGGAAGCGGAACAGAGGAGAAATGGCAGGCTACAGACACAAGGTCAACCAACCCCTGAAACAAAAAACAGACCTTAAATGAGAGTCCCCAATGTCGCTATACAGCCCGAAGGATACGCAAAACAGACGTTGAGAGCAACAACAGAAAGTCCAGAAAAAGCATACATCCAAGAAAAAGCCCCCTTTCGCCTATATCTGTCAAAACCAAGATACAGCTGAGGAAAATGCACAATATACCATCAACAGGTCAGGAAAGCAAAAGTCGGCCTACACACAGGAACCAGTGCAATAACCCAATAGAAGTGAACTCGGAAAAAGAATCAAACTTCAAAGAGGAATTGGCAAAAAGCCCGCCACCCGCCCAATTGACAGATACTAAAACTCCACCCCGAGGGTACTAAGTGGCAATGATCCGCAAAGACAGCATTTAAAGGAAGGCACTGTCTCTGCAGGAAACAGGAACCAAGGAGTTCCCGGTCAAAAAGCAGACACGGATAGGTTCAACAAATGCCAATTAAACCACCCCAGGCCTAACACCCTCCAGCGGTCGGCCCCCATCAGCTCACCCTTTCAGGTCTCACCCTCCAGGCCCTGGGCTGAGCCAGAAGGGAATCTTGGCTCAAGAGCCTTCCGTGGGGCACACCCCACATCAACAAATCGAATGGAGCTTCACATGAACCACACCCAACCAGGTAATTATGCAATCCCAATCCAGGCCACCCGTCCTAGGGTAGTCAATGAAAAGACAGGGATACAATTGAGCGATCCTTCCGCAATAGGTCTCTCACCCAGGACACCTAGACCCTCTGGACCCATCACAAAGACCTCAGTCCGTGCATTTAATTCAAACCTCATAGAGCGAGCACCCAGCGAGGCAGTGCAAACAACAATCGCAGTTGTTGAAATCACAGCAGCGCTGCACTTAGCAAAGCCCCAAACAACTATGACCAATCCTCTCCTGACCCCAAAGGATAAGGGCACTCATACCCTCATCTTTCATCCCACGTACAAGTCTCAGGGCCCTAGGGACATCCTAAATAGAGGCAACCTCATGAGAATGTGCAACACCATCCCAGGGTTGGAACAATTAAACTGCAAAGATCTTGAGTACATAGCCTTTCTACCACCAAGTAAGAGCAGCAAAAACGAAGTTGGCCTTAGCAGCAGGGAAAAAGTGTAGCTGATTGTCAAAATCAGAGACTTTTGAACTTTGGGGTATAGAGCTCAAAGAAGGGGATCAAGGCAAAGTACCAGTCATTCCTCATCCCGCAGGGCACCAGGAGAAACTATATTGGAACACAGACAGCAAACCCCAGGGACGTCACACAGAGGTCAATTCTACAACATGCCCAGGGGGCTACCTCCTCCCTCCCCCTCGGACCAAGTGATTTCACAGTCTCCATTACACAGGAACACCAAGTAATAAGACAAGACCAGGTCACGGACCAGTAAAAAGATGAAATTAGCTGGAACAAATTATTCTCTTGACCCAGACGCACCCCTTCACACCAAGATAGGTGTGGGGATCCAGGACCACAGATAAATATCTTAAATTCTGGAACACATTCCTAACAGGCACTGGGCAACACAAACTTAATATCCTTGAACATAGCAGGGTCAACCAAAATCACTCATGACCCGAACCTGGAATCCTTTTTGAGAACCTTTGACACCATTTGCCTACAAGAAACTTGGCAGGTCGTAGGAAATCCATTAGCAGGATTCCAAGAATTCTATAGCCCAGCAACAAAAGCAAAGAGAAAGGGACACCCAAAGGGAGGACTTTCCACTTACATAACCACAAGTAAATCTTTAACAGCAAGGAAAATCGACCTGCTTCCAACCCATATGCATAGCATAGAAAACTGGCTTTTGGACAAGGTATCAACCGCTGACATAATATTAAACATCTATATCAACCCATAAACAACCTGTAAATTGCAGTTATTATATACGACGAAAACGAATTGCCATCGCTAATTAGCTCGTACAGGAATACATCCTGGCTAATCACAGGTGACTTTAATCTAAATATGACCAACCATGGGTACAGAAGTTGCAGAGAAGGAGCCTTAGATCAACGCTTGGGCATTCTACAGCAAGTATCACGCTTCAGCGATACGGATAAATGCGATCACCCTCTGGTGAGAGCCTTGAAGGGGTTCGGATTAAGGGCCTTGAACGGTCACTTCCCCACAGACAGCCCAAAGAATCCTACACACATAGCAAAGAGATCAGCAAGCACCCTGGATTACACATTTACATCCATGATATTCTTCAAATACATTCAAGACTTCAGCATAGAAGTACGATGCAAAAGAGATCATCACCCACAAGTCATGGAAATCTTGAACAACAACCATTACATGGCACAAATGCACAATATGGGGGCACAGGATCCAGGCAGCCACCTCTGCCGTATAAGATGGACTACCGAGTACATGGGGAATTTCGAGGTTTGGAAGGCAAGTTTATTATCCAACCCAGGGACCCAGTCAGACATATTCTTCAGGTGGGAAGCAATACTACTAAGGAACCCGCAAGCTCCCTTTCAATTGCACAGACTTGGACCTCCACGGAATAAAAAACAATGGTTCACACAATCTCTAAAGCAACAAAGGCAACAGCTCAACAAAGCGGCAAGAGCCCTAAAGAAACAACACACGGACACCAAACAACTCAGTATCTTCCAAGCTTTAAGGAAGAAATACAAAAAGGCACTCTGGGAAGCAAAGCATGATCACGAGAGCAAGAATAGATCAAAGTTACTGAGGCATCCAAAGAAAAGAGCAGCCCCTCCCTTTGGTCTATCATTAACTTACTGGAGCGTGGGGTGGCAGGAACCCTAAGCAACACTGTGCCGGAAGCAAAGTGGACCGAATACATCTCCAGGCTACACGACTGTCAGGAGATGGTAGAACGCAACTTGAGCTTAAATGATGAGCCAAATCACCTATCCTTCGAAACACATAAAATTGAAGGTGACCTTAGGCACAGCAGTCCCAATGGGGCCCCCGGCCCAAATGGCCTCTCCATGGGGGTCCTAAAACACGATCTGGAATTTTGGTCCAACCAATTTACTAATCTGTTCACCTCTTGCGTCACAGAAAATAAAACCCATGACTCCTGGAGAGGGGCGATTCTCCACACAATTTACAAGAAAGGCCCTTATGGGAACACCGACAGCTACTAAATTGCAAAAATATTTGCAGAAGCCTGGCTAGCGGAAATAAAAGACTGGGCTTCTAGACAGAACCTAATCCCATTGAACTAAACAGATTTCAGTCCCTCATCAAGCACCACCAACAACTTGGTAACACTAGCAATAGTGGCGGAAAAGGACACAAAAAAGAAAATGGCCTTGTACTCCAGCTTTGTGGACCTCTCTAAAGCTTTTGACTCTGTGGAACGGCACAGGTAATGGAAAAAATTAGCAGATGTCAATTTTCCACCAAACTTGCTAAAGGGAATGCAACTTTTATATTCTGACAACTGGGCTAGGGTAAAAGTTGACTGCAATGGAAGAGTCTCTGCAAAAATTCCAACAGAAAGAGGAGTAAAGCAAGGCTGCATCCTAGCCCCGATTCGTTTCAATCTATATCTTGCAGGACCTATGTGCACATTTGAGCTCTGTTGGTTCCCATCCCCCCAAATTAGGTTCCCAACTTCTAACTGCACTTCTCTACGCAGACAACATTGTCCTCCTGAACCTATCAGGCATGGGACTACAAAAAGTGCTAAACAGCCTGTATCAGTATTGCAAATCCAACATGGTGCTGGTTAACCCAGAGAAAACCAAGGTAGTCATCTTCGGCAAGCGCACAGTAAAGAAAAAGCAGTGGCTATGTGGAAACCAGCTTGTGGACAGAAGTAATCGCTACAAATATTTGGGAGTCTGGCTACAGGAAAGGTGGTCTCACCGCTTGCATTTAACACCCTGAAAGCCAGAGTGGCAGCACAACTAGCAGCCCTTCAAAAATTATACTCGAATCTGCAAAATCCAACCTGGAGGCTGCTCCTCACTGTGATCAGGGCAAAGGTCCTGCCTTCCCTGACATACGGCTTAGAAAGTTATCCTGGCAAGTTTAATGACTTCCTGAACATCACACAGAGTAAAGTTTTCCAACTTCTCTTCCGCCTACCACACAGATCCTCACCAGCACAAATCAGATTATTCCTTATTTTGCCTCCCACTGGTGTTGTGTGTGAAAGGCTCTGTGTGTGTTTTTGGCAAGTCACTTGTTCGCACGGGCTGTGACTCCCTTGTGAGTCTGTCTCCCTTCCCCGTAATCTTCCTTTAAATAAATGCCATCCTTGCTGCTGGTACTGCCAGTGCTGCTGGGGTGCAGAAGACTGGCTGCTTCCCTTGAAGGCCTTGTGGGCTGTGCCAATTTGGAAACTGCCCTTCCCTGTAGTCCTGCGTGTTGGAGTTGCCCCTCTTCATCTATTTTCTCGAAATTGCAACCCTCTCATGGACTTAGCAACCTCATTGTCCCTTTTGAGTTGGTTTAAGGTGTTGTTGACAGTGCTCCCGAACAAATGTTCTGCGTTGAAAAGGAGTATGATATTTGCTTGTACCTCAAGTTGGAACCCTAATATTCTCAGCCATGAAGGGCGACTTAGTGTGATACCTGCCATCATTTGCCTGCTTGCCGTGTCCGGTGCATCCAATGTGGATTTTAGGCATGTATTGGCAATGATTTTCCCCTCTTCTGCCAGGTGTGCTGCTCTACAGGTCTGGTAGGCATGTCTGTTGAGGAGGGCATCTGATTGGAGATGTGCCATTGAATGGCTGCATTGCGTTCACATTTCCTGCCCATGAGGTCCATCCTACTGCTCTCATTGTCAATCAATCAATTACTTGTAAAGTGCAACTTATCACCTGGTGTCTCAAGGCTCTGAGGAAGTGACCCAGATGTTGACAGAATGTTGGCCCTCTTCCGTGCTGCAGAGATAAATGAATCAGCTGGTACTGTACCCACTGATGTAAGCTGGGTCTTTTGATGAATATTATATTTCCTCTCTGCCCTTGGAGTCAACTGCTCTTCCTTAAATGTCTCCCTTCCTTGCTCCAGGACACTAGGCAGCACAAAATTTTACTGTCTCAAAAACAAACTCTCTTTTAAGCCGTCCATGACAGTGATTTCTGTCAATGTAAAGAGATGACCATGAGGCTAGAGGACATCTCTAAATCTGGCCTCAAAGGTAATTACCTCCACAAGCCTGACAGAGTGAAGTGTGTCTGACAACCTCTAAACTGACCTTTTAATCTCGACTAATTGGGCTATTTGTAGCTTGTACATTCTAGGATGTGTAAGCTTATTTTATATAGTGCCTGACAGCACTGCAATTTAATAAATATTTAATCTACAACATATACAATAGCCTCTAATCAGTACTGAGGGTAGTTTCCTAGACTGAGCCAACTCATTCAGGTCCCCATCTTACTCACCCCATAACACTGCAACCACGGTCTAATCACCCCCCAACCCCATCAGAAAGACAGACACAAACACAGACAGACACAGAAATAGATTGAGACAGACAACTTTTACACTGTCCCCCATCTGGGAAATACTGATGTAGGTTTACCCTGGTTGACTTCCTAACTTACTGATCTACTCTGCTTGCTGCCAGAAACTCTCCACTCCCCCTCAATAGGAAGGCCTAATGACTCAGTTCTCATCCCCCTTTACATCCTGACTTACATACCTCCCTTAATGACACCATATGCTTGTTTAATTAGCATGACACCTATGTAAGTAAGCATCTCCACCCTAAGCCTCCCAATCCCCCTCACTTTCTACTTTCAAGTCAAGCTCACACACCACTTCATCGTTATCTACCACTGGATGACCCTTGCTCCCTCATACATAATTTGCACCCAGAGTTGCATTTCCCCCAGCCCAGACATCCTTTTCTCATTAAAGTTAGCTCAGATCATTAAGACACCCATTGGAAATGTTTATAATAATATTCTTCCCAAGAAGATGTAGGGAGGCAGCTGACTATTTAGCTGTTTTGGGGAAAATTGGGTCCAGCATCTAGATGGTTTGGTTGAGGTGATGATTTAAGTCAGGCTCCTTTTCAGAGAGTTCTAAAAGATGTACAGCTATTAATTGCTAACATTCAGTTAATGTTTATGTCACATAGGTAAAAAGTGCTCTATGCAATCCGATTGCATATCTTACATATTTAAATAAAGGATTTGATCAATGTGCTAGAATAGGAGTCATGTTGCTTAACAATTGTTTCGGACAAGTTACTAGTTTAAACTTTTACTAGTTCAGTTTTCTCTTTCAATTTTTAGCTGCTTTTATTTTATCTTGAAGAATAGAATCCTTTATTCAAGATGTCATTTTATGTTGTTTCCTCTATTAAGTTCTTGGGCAGCATGAGTTAGGGCAATAAGAATGTAGTGGGGCTGGAACGAGGGCACAGGTAACAGGTACATCGGGCCTATGACAGGCAACACACACATGAAGGACAGGCCAAAGAGTGAGGAGAAGCACAGGGTTGAATTGGGTAGGATGGGAGAGTGCGGCATTGCAGACAACAGAGTGGAGACAGCAGAGAGAGCCGGAAGGGCCAACCACATCACTGAAGGGCACAGCACGCAGACCAGACACAATATTAATGTGGGATAGTGGAGAATTTACCACCAGACTAGCTACATTAAAATCACATATATTCAGGTATGGCAACCAGTAGGCAGAAGAACTTAATGTACCCCTCCTTCCTATCAATGCCCTCAGCTACCTGCAGTACAGATTATTTCCTGAAGAACACACCCACCGTGCAATATTACCTTTAACTGGGGACCAGAGCGACTTTAGCTCAAGAATTCAGACTGCTTCTAGTTGGGAGCCGATCAAGGGCAGGCGGGGTTTGTCAGGTGTTAGACCTATCAACTCTTGACATAGTTTCCCTTGTACCTTTTTGCTTCTGGCTTCCTGTTATGATCCTGTGCTGAACTTTGTTTTTGCTCGTTTTAGGACTATGAGCACTTTACCACTGCTGACCAGTGATAAAGTGCAAGTGCAGTGTGTCTAAATTGGATTGGGGATTAGTTTCTCTATGATTGGTGTATCTGATTTACTAGTAAGGCCCTAGTAAAGTGCACTATGCGTGCCCAGGGCCTGTAAACCAAATGCTACTAGTGGGTCTGCAGCACTGATTGTGCCACCACTGAGTAGCAATGTAAAAATGTCTCAGACCTGCCAGCTCAGTGTCTGAGTGAAGTTTTGAACTGCCAGTCCAACCTGGCAGGCCCAAACCTTGCCTTTCACTACATATAAGTAACCCCAAAGGTAGGCCCAAGGCAGCCCCATGGTCAGGGTGCAGTGTAGCTAAAAGGTAGAACACGTACTGGTGTGTTTTACATGTCCTGATAGTGAAATACTGCTAACTTTGTTTTTCACTATTGTAAGGCCTATCTCTCCCATAAGGTAACATGAGGATTGCCTTTAAATATCTTTTAAGTGCAATTTCCCATTGGGGCAAACAGAGATATGGCCTTTGGTGTCTCTGAACTCAAGTTAAAAATGTATTGTTTGGCTGAGTTGGTTTTTAGATTGTAAGTTTGAAAATGCCACTTTTAGAAAGTGGGCAGTTTCTTGCTTAACCATTCTGCGCCTCTGCTTGGCTGCTGAATCTACGTCTGGGTCAGACTGACAGTTGGGCTGTTTGTGAATTCATTATTGTTGTAAATGGCCTTTCTGCAGGGTCATCCCCAAACTTTTTGCCTTCCTACTTCTCTTTTTCTGACCTCATTTGTGCTGACTTTAGGACTCTGTGCACTTTACCACTGCTAACCAGTGCTAAAGGGCATATGCCCTCTCCTTAAAACCTGGTGACATTGGCTCATACCCAATTGTCTTATTTAATTTACTTGTAAGTCCCTAGTCAAGCGCACTACATGTGCCCAGGGCCTGTAAATTAAATGCTACTAGTAAGCTGCAGCACTGGTTGTGCCACCCACATAAGTAGCCCCCTAACCATGTCTCAGGCCTGTCTCTGCAGTGCCTGTGTGGGCAGTTTCACTGCCACTTCGACTTGGCATCTAAAAGTAATTGATAAGCCTTAAACTCTCCTTTTTCTACATATAAGTCACCCCTAAGGTGGGCCTTAGGTAGCCCATAGGGCAGGGTGCTATGTAGGTAAAAGGCAGGACATGTACATATGTGTTTTATATGTCTTGGTAGTGTAAAACTCCTAAATTTGTTTTACACTGCTGTGAGGTCTGCTCCTTTCATAGGATAGCATTGGAGCTACCTTCATATACTGTTTGAGTGGTACATCCTGATCTGAAAGGAGTAGCCAGGTCATATTTAGTATGGCCAGAATGGTGATACAAAGTCCTGCTTAATGGTGAAGTTGGATTTTATATTACTATTTTAGAAATGCTACTTTTAGAAAGTGAGCATTTCTCTGCACTTAAATCCTTCTGTGCCTTCCAATCCAGGTCTGGCTAGGTTTAGTTGACAGCTACCTTGTGCATTCACTCAGAATACCCCAAACACAGGATTCTCAGTCAAACTTGAATGGGTCTTCCTGGGATGGCAGGGTGGAGGGCCTGACACTTACATGTCAAAGGACAGTAGCCTGCCCTCACACAAAGAACTGTCACACCCCCCTACTGGGACCCTGGCAGACAGGATTTAACTGAAAGGGGACCTTGTGCACTTCTAAGCCACTCTTTGAAGTCTCCCTCACTTCCAAGGCACATTTGGGTATTTAAGCAGGGTCTCTGACCCTACCAACTCAGACACTTCTGAGGTAGACACTTCTACTTTACAGACAATTCCTGGAGAAGAAACCCTGAACCAGAACCTGCAACCTGCCAAGAAGAACTGCCTGGCTTCCCAAAGGACTCACCTGGACTGCCTTTCTGAGAAGGACTGCTCTTCAGGTGATTGGATAGAGCTTGCCTCCTGTTCCCTGAAGTCTCAGGACCAAAAAGACTTCATTTCTGCAAAAGAACCCCTTATGCAGCGAATATCGACACACAGCCTGCATCGCAATGAGAAAATCACCGCACACTGAACCGGAACAACGCAGCCCCACTTCACAAGGAGAAGATCGACGCAGCGCCAGCACTGTGACCGGAAATTCAACGCCCGGCCCACTGGATCAACGCAAAGCCGAGCCGGAACGATGCAGCCCGACTTCCTGAGAGTAATCGACGCAGTGCCTGCCGTGAGGCAGACATTTCCACGCATTGCCCACTGGATCGATGCAGCCCCTGTGACTTCATCCAGCACGCCCAGGATTTCGATGCATCGTCCCCGGGGTGTCCGATAACCTTGCAACCTGAAGAGGGTCCCAGTCTACATGCCGGAAATCGACGCAAGGCCTGCCCTGCGTGAAAACGCAAAAACGCATTGTCTGTGTGCGCTGGGGAAAAAAAATAAAATAGATGTACACCTCCCTGTTTTCCAAGCATCACCTCCTCTACAGCCCCTTGGGGAGAATTTGAACGCAAACCAGGTACTTTGTGCTTGCAAGAGAGACTTGTTGCTTTTTAAAAGACTAAAGACACCTTAAATCATTTTTACAGTGATATTTCAATGTCGACTTATTGCATCCTGATTGTTTTGACCTGCATCTAACCAGATAAATATTATATATTTTTCTAAACACTGTGTGGTGTATTTTTGTGGTGCTCTGTGTTACTGCATGATTTGTTGCACAAATACTTTACACATTGCCTTCTAAGTTAAGCCTGACTGCTCAGTGCCAAGCTACCAGAGGGTGGGCACAGGATAATTTGGATTGTGTGTGATTTACCCTGACTAGAGTGAGGGGGTCCTTGCTTGGACAGGTGGTAACCTGACTGCCAACCAAAGACCCCATTTCTAACAATTCTAGATAGTGAAACATATGGAACGAAGGTGTGCACTGCATATGTTTAGGAGTCTTCCCGGACTTGAGTGGGAGGGAGGCGCTGGCACCTGCACTGGAAAGGGCTATGCCTACCCTCATACAATACAGTCTCCAACCCCTTAGAGTGTGTTTGGGGCAGGAGGGGGAGAGGCTGGGTCTTGTGCACTACAAAGACTTCCCTTTGAAGTTTGCCTGCTTCAAAGGCAGAAATGAGAATAAGTATTGGACTGCTGACCCCACAACTTCAGAACACTCCTGGATCAAGAGGAGCCTTTGTCAAGGAGAAGAACTGAAGCTGCGAGGAAGAGTACCTCCCTTTGCTTTGTTAGCCTGTAGTTGCTGCTTCTGCCTCAGAGAGGACAAAAACTGGACTTTGCTGTGAATCCTGCTTGTGAAGTTTCTCCATGGGCTTTGACTGAGCTTGCCTCCTGTTAAGAAGTCTCAGGGACATCAAAAACATAATTTGCTAGCACCTGGGCTTTTTTGCTGGGACCTCTGGCATGCTAAGTGATGCCACATCCAGTCCCTGGGCCCCTGGAAGAAGAAGCTGGCAAAACCTGATAGGAAATCCATGCACCGGAGACAAGCAGCAGAAAAATCGATGCAGGGCCTGCACCGCGGCTGGGAAAAAGAAAAAAATTGATGCAGTGCCAGTGAAATCGATGAATAGCCAGTTCGGCGCGGATTTATCGCTGCCATGCATCTGGGTTTTCCACACATCATCCCTGGGAGTCATTTCTCCACCCTGGCCAAAGCTGCTCTGCAACCAGGAATCGAAGCATCGCCAGTCCAGCAGTAAAAGAATCCACGCATCGCCAGCCGGCGGGAAAAGATTCCATGCATCGCATGTCCAGCGTGAAAAATAATTGATGCACTGACTGCTTTTCCAAAACATCACCTCCTTTGTGTCCCACATCATCTCTTTTTTTGACACATCAACGGTACAGTGTGTTATAAGGATACTACTACTGATTTCTCAGGATTAAGACTCTTTTAAACATTTAAAAAAGGTGATGACTTTATTTGTGTATGTTGGATTTTTGTTGTTTTGGTCTTGTTTTACTCAGATAAATATTGGCTATTTTTCTAAACTGGTGTTGAGTACTTTTGTGGTGTTTTTACTGTGTGTGTGTGTGTGTATACAAATACCCTACACATTGACTCTGAGGTAAGCCTGACTGCTTGTGCCAAGCTATCAAGTGGGTGAGAGCAGGAGTTATCTTAGGTGTGACTCCCTTACCCTGACTAGAGTGAGGGTTCCTTCTTGGACAGGGTGTAAACTGTCAACGAGTGACCTCATTTCTAACATCGGGTAATGTAACAACTGGACATCTGGACCTCGCTACACCTCTTAAAGCAGATGAACTTTGCAGCTCAGACAGTATTCTCTGTAAGACCCAGTCTCAGAAACAAAACACAGTGCTACCAAGTTAAAATGAACCATAAGGCCCGCCAGGAACGTAGTAATGTGGCAGGCTCCTTTGCAGCGCTGTGGGAGGATGCACGGCAAGCACAGGGAAGGAAGACAGGCCCTGTGGTACTACTAAATAAACCTAGACCTCTTTCATCAAATTCAGTGAAAAAGCTTGAGCCAAAACAGCAGGCTAGAAGAAAACAACGAGGTAGGACTAAACAAGAGCTAGGACAGGTGGAGTCCACCACTCCACCTGTACCAACGGTTTCTTTGGTGGTTTTAAATGTGAAAGTACCAGAGAAACCACTTTTGAACTTGGTAATACTCCAATGCACTGTTTTGCCTGCCCACCTTCCTCAAGATAGGCTCTGAAGCTAGTTGCCTGTGCAGAACATACAAGTGAGTGCAATTTCCACTAAATCCAAGATAGTTGCAAAAAGAAAACTGGCCGCAAATAGGCAACACCCCAAATTTTTTATGATGCACCCAACACAATTTGGGCCATAAGTGATGGCAGCAGACAAAACATTTTTGTTTGGAGCGAAACCAGTGGCCACTGCCCAACAATCTATGTGCAATATGAATATTTTCTGGACGAATGCTTGCATCTTTAGAGGTGTGTGCAGTGCTCAAAATCAGCTTATGTTCTTGCACAGCCCTTGCATACACCCAAATGTTATTTTTGAATGCAGTGACTTCTGTTCAACTCTTGAACACATTTTTGGCCAGCATCTCAAAGACTTAGGCTCCTGCCGCCAAGTTCATCTACATTCTTAAGAAATTAATGCACCATTCGGTGTAAGGAATGCAGCTGAAGGGCGTTCACTATTAAGAAGATATGCCTTCTACATATTGAGTGCCAGTGAAAAACAAAATTTCTCCTGTATTTGCCATCATATTTTGAACTTTAAGGAAAGGTTTGTTTTCTACCCAAACATTCTAAGTGAATTCTCCTTAAACTCCCATAAGTCTGTACACAGACACAGTTCTTCATTTGTTTTACCAATTACACCTAGGGAACAGAATTAACAAGTAAAATAATTCTGCCAAAATACAATATTTTCACACATTTCTCACAACATATTTACTTGATAGTGATGTACCGGCAAAGCTCCTGATTTGTATATAATTTTTACTATACAAGCCCTTTCAAATATCCAGGCCCTTCATTAAATAACGTCTTTGCGCTTTTCCGCAACACTAAATGAGGTCTTGCAAAGGCAGATGCCTGTTGTTTGGCACACAGACCAAGTTCCATTATAATATTTCATTAAAGGAGCCCACAGGTGCCAGTGAAGGGAGCCACAGGTGCCAGGGTACTGGATACAGGTCACAGTTCCTACCTCGCACTATACCACTGTGCTGCACAGTCACAACTTTCACAAATGTAGCCTGATGGGGGGGAACCAATACGCCTTCCAGAAAGGCACAGACGGAGATGCTGAAGAACAAACTGCACAACAGATGGTCATCCTTTCTGATACAGAGCAGTGTCACTATGGTTACTGGCCCTATTGATACCAGAGCCAAAGCCATCAATTATTGGCCCTGTGGTGTTTTTTTGGTCTTCTGTAACTGGGTCAAGACACAACGTAAAGGCGAACAGAAGCCTCAGGAGGAGGTGGTATGGGAGGGATGGGAACAGGTTGTATTCATTTATGTCAACAACACAATACTGTCAAATAAAAAAAAAAAGGAATTGTGGAATACATTTCCAAATTGATTTGCACTGAAGTGGTAAAGAGGTGGAAATGAATCATTGTGTTACTGTGCAATGATGGAACTTTAGCTACTTTTGTATGGAATAGGCAAACTGTTAGAAATGGGGTTTTTGGTTGGCAGTCAGGTATCCCTCTGTCCAAGCAAGAACCCTCACTCTAGTCAGGGTAAGTCACACACAATCCAAAATCAGCCTGTGCTCACCCTCCGGTAGCTTGGCACGAGCAGTCAGGCTTAACTTAGAAGGCAATGTGTAAAGCATGTGTGCAATAAATCATACAACACCATAGCATAACACCACAAAAATACACCACACAGTGTTTAGAAAAATATATAATATTTATCTGGGTATCTTCAGGTCAAAACGATCAAAGTTGCAATACGAATTTGTAAAGATATCACTGAAAAGTGATATAAAGTGTCTTAAGTCTTTAGAAAGTAAACAAAGTCTCTTTCAAACACAAAGTACCTGGTTTCTGGTGGAAAATCTCCTCAGAGGGCCACAGGAGAAGAGGTACGTGGAAAACTGGTGTGTGCGTCGATTTCTCCTCAGCACACACAGACTTGCGTCGTTATTTTCCACGCGGGGAGTCGTGCATCGTTTTCCGGCACGCGGACAGTCTCTTACTGTGGTTTTCGGGGAGTACCAGATGTCCCGGGTCTGTGCGTGGATTTTCCTGCTTGTTTTCCGGCTGCGCGTCGTTCTGCGGGGCTGCGCGTCGAAATTTCGATCTCACGGCAGGCGTCGCGTCGATTTCTCCTGCGGAGTCGGGCGGCGTTGTCCTTGCGAGGCCGTGCGTCAATGTTTTGATCTCACGGCAGGCGTCGCGTCGATTTCTCCTGGGAAGTCGGGCGGCGTTGTCCTTGCGAGGCCGTGCGTCAAAGTTTCGATCTCACGGCAGGCATCGCGCCGATTTCTCCCGGGAAGTTGGGCGGCGTTGTCCTTGCGAGGCCGTGCGTCAAAGTTTCGGTCGTCCCGAAGGCGTCGCGTCGATCAGCGTCGGTGTGCGGCGTTTTTCTTGCCGCGGAACAAGCTGTGCGTCGAAAAGTTCGGCGCACGGAGCGTCCAAGAGGAAGAGAGAAGTCTTTTTGGTCCTGAGACTTCAGGGAACAGGAGGCAAGCTCTATCCAAGACCTTGGAGAGCACTTTTACAGCCAGACAAGAGTTCAGCAAGGCAGCAGGCCAACAGCAAGGCAGCAGTCCTTTGTAGAAAAGCAGACAGGTGAGTCCTTTGAGCAGCCAGGCAGTTCAGCAAGGCAGCAGGCCAACAGCAAGGCAGCAGTCCTTTGTAGAAAAGCAGACAGGGGAGTCCTTTGAGCAGCCAGGCAGTTCTTCTTGGCAGGATGTAGTTTCTGGTTCAGGTTTCTTCTCCAGCAAGTGTCTGATGAGGTAGGGCAGAGGCCCTGTTTTATACTAAGTTGTGCCTTTGAAGTGGGGGTGACTTCAAAGAGTGTCTAAGAAATGCACCAAGCCCCCTTTCAGTTCAATCCTGTCTGCCAGAGTCCCAGTAGGGGGTGTGGCAGTCCTTTGTGTGAGGGCAGGCCCTCCACCCTCCCAGCCCAGGAAGACCCATTCAAAATGCAGATGTATGCAAGTGAGGCTGAGTACCCTGTGTTTGGGGTGTGTCTGAGTGAATGCACAAGGAGCTGTCAACTAAACCTAGCCAGACGTGGATTGAAGGGCACAACAAGGTTTTAGTGCAAAGAAATGCTCACTTTCTAAAAGTGGCATTTCTAGAATAGTAATATTAAATCCGACTTCACCAGTCAGCAGGATTTTATATTACCATTCTGGCCATACTAAATATGACCTTCCTGCTCCTTTCAGATCAGCAGCTGCCACTTCAACAATGTATGAGAGCAGCCCCAATGTTAGCCTATGAAGGGAGCAGGCCTCACAGTAGTGTAAAAACGAATTTAGGAGTTTTACACTACCAGGACATATAACCACACAAGTACATGTCCTGCCTTTTACCCACACAGCACCCTGCTCTAGGGGTTACCTAGGGCACACATTAGGGGTGACTTATGTATAGAAAAAGGGGAGTTCTAGGCTTGGCAAGTACCTTTAAATGCCAAGTCGAAGTGGCAGTGAAACTGCACACACAGGCCTTGCAATGGCAGGCCTGAGACAAGGTTAAGGGGCTACTGAGGTGGGTGGCACAACCAGTGCTGCAGGCCCACTAGTAGCATTTAATCTACCTGCCCTAGGCACATGTAGTGCACTCTACCAGGGACTTACAAGTAAATTAAATAGTCAATCATGGATAAACCAATCAGTAGTACAATTTACACAGAGAGCATATGCACTTTAGCACTGGTTAGCAGTGGTAAAGTGCCCAGAGGTCAAAAGCCAACAACAACAGGTCAGAAAAAATAGGAGGAAGGAGGCAAAAAGTTTGGGGATGTCCCCGTCAAAAAGCCAGGTCCAACATGACCCCCTACCAGCCTAAAGCCAGGGAAGAACAATCACTATCCTGATGTACTTCCCTGTTTGAGGCGACAGAACAAGGACCCAGGCCCACAACAGCAGGGGCATGCTCCAGTTCTTTGCCTTCCTGACTCCAATTGGATCCCTCTGTCCATACTTTCAGGGCCCACTAAGCCAACCCATGGGGAACCTTTCTCCTTACCCTCGGATCCCATCTGTGCAGCACCTAACCTTACTTTGCTCACAGATGTATCCCAGGAGCAGGATAGTACCACCATGACCAACACAGTGGTGTTGCCCACTCTACCCCCGGGGTGTGACACCTGTCCCCTCCCCAGGGATAACTCTGTCCACCCGGACAGTAAGCCACAGTGATTACTGACAGCTGCCAGGGATGAGAGCCAGGCCCCAGGCCTCTCAAAGCTCTCCAACCACTGTGGCTGTGGAGAGTGGGCAGCGGTAGCCCCAGGTGCTGGGCACCCTTTAACCACTCTCCCTTCCACCAGGTCAGGGATGACAGCCTGAACCTGGTCCTCCCCTCTGGGGCTCTGTACCCTCCCTCCTGGAGCGGTACCCCCAGAGTCCAACATGGTCAGGGTGCTTACAGAAGTCGCCCTGTACCATTCCTCCACCAGTGCAGGGCTGTTAACCTGCAACTGGCCCTCCAACCTGGGGTCTGTACCTTCAGGTTGGACTAGGGCCCGGGGTGAGGCTTCCCTCCCCCTGCCCTCCCTTTTGGGGTCCAGCACCCTCCAACTAGGAGTGGCCTCCTCAGAAGACAACATGGTAGGGGCACTGTTATCAGTAGACCCTCCCTCCAGGTCTGGGGGGACACCCTGAACCTGGTCTTCCAGCCCAGGGTCTGTACCCTCAGACTGGATCACTGCCAGGCAGACCAGGACTTTCTGGGAGGCACACCTACCCCCCACCAGGTCAGAGTTTAACCTCTGCACCTGACCATTCAACTCAGAGTCACCACCTTGAAGTTGAACAATTGCCTGGCACGCCAGGACTTCCTGGAGGGCACACTGACCCTCCACCAGGTCAGAGTTTAACCTCTGAACCTGGTTCTCCAACCTAGGGTCACCACCCTGAGGTTGGGCAACTGCCTGGCACACCAGGACTTTCTGGGAGGCACACCTACCTCCCACCAGGTCAGAGGTTAACCTCTGAACCCGGTTATCCAACCCAGAGTCAGCACCCTGAGGTTGGACAACTGCCTGGTACACCAGGACTTTCTGGGGGGCACACCTACCCCCCCACCAGGTCAGAGTTTAACCTCTGAACCCGGTTATCCAACCCAGAGTCACCACCCTGAGGTTGAACCTTTGCCTGGCAGGCCAGGACTTCCAGGGAGGCACACCTACCTCCCACCAGGTCAGAGTTTAACCTCTGACCCTGGTTCCCCAACCCAGGGTCACCACCCTGAGGTTGGGCAATTGCCTGGCACGCCAGGACTTTCTGGGGGACACACCTACCCCCCACCAGGTCAGAGTTTAACCTCTGAACCTGGTCATCCAACCCAGAGTCAACACCCTGAGGTTGAATCTTTGCCTGGCATGCCAGGACTTCCTGGGGGGCACTCTCACCCCCCACAAGGGACACACCATCCCCAAGGGCCACACAAGAGTCTGGTTGGCGCAGGTCTCCCGACCTCTGCCCATCCGGCAGAGTCTGGGTTTCCTCCAAACCAGAAACGGTTTCACCTGGGTCATTCCTGGGGGGCTCTGCTCTCAGAGCTGTCCCCTGACTCTCAAGGTCCTCCACTGGGGTCTGCAACCCCCTCTCAACCCTATGTCTGGACTTCTGCACCCCTTCACTAGGAGGGGTACTGCCAGACACCAGAACTGTTGGGATGCTGGCTACAGTCACCCCCCCAAGTTCTTCTGACACTGCGGGGCTTCCCTCAAAAGGTGGCCCTACGGTACAGGCTAGGCTTCCCTCCTGGTGTTCCCTCATGGAACCCTCTAGGACCTGGGACCTACCTGGGACACTACAATCCTTTCCCACCTCACTCGGTTGGGAACCACCTAGACCACTCCCTTCAGGAGCACCCCCAAATGCCTCTTCAGACTCTCTGGTACTCACCCAGAAGTCTGCCTCCATTGTAAGTTCCCTGGGGTCAGAGAACTCACACTCCACCTGGTATTGGCGTAGCTCTGGAAAATAAGGACCAGACATATGCTCTCCAGCAATTACATCATTCTGCCCTTCACATGTATTAACCACAGTACCCTTCACCCAACCACCCAGTAACTCAACCTTGGAAAAGCACTCTACCTCACCCTCCTGAGACTGGTGAGACAGTATCTGTCTGTCCCTGACACTCAACCCATACTCTTCTGGGATGTCTCTACACTCTATATCCAGGACGTCCACTAGGGGGGAACCCTTTTCTCTGTCACTCTCTGCTAGAGTCAGTTAAGTGTCCCTCCCCCCCGTAGGAATATGACTCCCTGTGCCAGTTCCCCAATCCTTCTCAGGGACCCTGTGCATAATGGGAACTACCTCATACCCTTGAACCGCCTGGGGTGTGTCAACTCCCTTCTTCAAGTTGGGCACCACATCTCTGGGCTTGTGCCCTTCTTCAGCAGTACTAGATGCAAGATTTTTGCTGCCACCATCTGAACTGGACTCAGCCCTTCCGGCCTCCAGTTTCAGCTCTTTACAGCTCAGCTCTTGAGCTGCAATCTTTTCTTCTTCCAGGGCTAAGAGTCTTTTTGCCTCAACCCCTGCAAGATACTCCTCTAATTGTTGTTCCTGTCGCCTTTGACTTCGGAGCCATTCATCTATCTCTGGGTCTCTTTCCTCATCTGAGTAGTCTTCCTCCTCATGTGAGCAGTCTTCCTCCTCATGTGCGTAGTCCTCCTCCTCATCTGAGGGGTACTTAGTCATTTGGTTTCTTGCTGCCTCTCTCTCTGCCCATCTTTCCTCCCCCCAGACTATGTAGTTATGTAGCATCTCCGCCTTAGTAGATCTCCTTGCTACAGGAAGGCCCCATTTTCTGCAAAGCTTCCTTAGGTCAGCCTTAGTGAGGTGGTCAGTACGAACAAAGAATGAGTAGGTAAGCAATCCCATTCTGATAAGATCTTACCAGCAAAAAACAAAATCCAAAGTCCAAAATATCAATAGTATATCCAGGAGGACATCAGAGAATCAAAAAGCCAAAAAAAAGATGAAAAATCAAGTTGACCTTCAACTGTTGGTAGGTAGTGAAATACTTAGCTACTGTATGTCACTGCACAAACACAAGTCCTATCCTCACCGCTGATCAATGTTAGAAATTGGGTTTTTGGTTGTCAGTGAGGTTGCCCTCTGTCCAAGCAAGAACCCTCACTCTAGTCAGGGTAAGTCACACACAATCCAAAATCAGCCTGTGCTCACCCTCCGGTAGCTTGGCACGAGCAGTCAGGCTTAACTTAGAAGGCAATGTGTAAAGCATTTGTGCAATAAATCATACAACACCATAGCATAACACCACAAAAATACACCACACAGTGTTTAGAAAAATATATAATATTTATCTGGGTATCTTCAGGTCAAAACGATCAAAGTTGCAATACGAATTTGTAAAGATATCACTGAAAAGTGATATAAAGTGTCTTAAGTCTTTAGAAAGTAAACAAAGTCTCTTTCAAACACAAAGTACCTGGTTTCTGGTGGAAAATCTCCTCAGAGGGCCACAGGAGAAGAGGTACGTGAAAAACTGGTGTGTGCGTCGATTTCTCCTCAGCACACACGGACTTGCGTCGTTATTTTCCACGCGGGGAGTCGTGTGTCGTTTTCCGGCGCTCGGACAGTCTCTTACTGTGGTTTGCGGGGAGTACCAGATGTCCCGGGTCTGTGCGTGGATTTTCCTGCTTGTTTTCCGGCTGCGCGTCGTTCTGCGGGGCTGCGCGTCGAAGTTTCGATCTCACAGCAGGCGTCGCGTCGATTTCTCCTGCAGAGTCGGGCGGCGTTGTCCTTGCGAGGCCGTGCGTCAAAGTTTTGATCTCACGGCAGGCGTCGCGTCGATTTCTCCTGGGAAGTCGGGCGGCGTTGTCCTTGCGAGGCCGTGCGTCAAAGTTTCGGTCGTCCCAAAGGCGTCGCGTCGATCAGCGTCGGTGTGCGGCGGTTTTCTTGCCGCGGAACAAGCTGTGCGTCGAAAAGTTCAGCGCACGGAGCGTCCAAGAGGAAGAGAGAAGTATTTTTGGTCCTGAGACTTCAGGGAACAGGAGGCAAGCTCTATCCAAGACCTTGGAGAGCACTTTTACAGCCAGACAAGAGTTCAGCAAGGCAGCAGGCCAACAGCAAGGCAGCAGTCCTTTGTAGAAAAGCAGACAGGCGAGTCCTTTGAGCAGCCAGGCAGTTCAGCAAGGCAGCAGGCCAACAGCAAGGCAGCAGTCCTTTGTAGAAAAGCAGACAGGTGAGTCCTTTGAGCAGCCAGGCAGTTCTTCTTGGCAGGATGTAGTTTCTGGTTCAGGTTTCTTCTCCAGCAAGTGTCTGATGAGGTAGGGCAGAGGCCCTGTTTTATACTAAGTTGTGCCTTTGAAGTGGGGGTGACTTCAAAGAGTGTCTAAGAAATGCACCAAGCCCCCTTTCAGTTCAATCCTGTCTGCCAGAGTCCCAGTAGGGGGTGTGGCAGTCCTTTGTGTGAGGGCAGGCCCTCCACCCTCCCAGCCCAGGAAGACCCATTCAAAATGCAGATGTATGCAAGTGAGGCTGAGTACCCTGTGTTTGGGGTGTGTCTGAGTGAATGCACAAGGAGCTGTCAACTAAACCTAGCCAGACGTGGATTGAAGGGCACAACAAGGTTTTAGTGCAAAGAAATGCTCACTTTCTAAAAGTGGCATTTCTAGAATAGTAATATTAAATCCGACTTCACCAGTCAGCAGGATTTTATATTACCATTCTGGCCATACTAAATATGACCTTCCTGCTCCTTTCAGATCAGCAGCTGCCACTTCAACAATGTATGAGAGCAGCCCCAATGTTAGTCTATGAAGGGAGCAGGCCTCACAGTAGTGTAAAAACGAATTTAGGAGTTTTACACTACCAGGACATATAACCACACAAGTACATGTCCTGCCTTTTACCCACACAGCACCCTGCTCTAGGGGTTACCTAGGGCACACATTAGGGGTGACTTATGTATAGAAAAAGGGGAGTTCTAGGCTTGGCAAGTACCTTTAAATGCCAAGTCGAAGTGGCAGTGAAACTGCACACACAGGCCTTGCAATGGCAGGCCTGAGACAATGTTAAGGGGCTACTGAGGTGGGTGGCACAACCAGTGCTGCAGGCCCACTAGTAGCATTTAATCTACCTGCCCTAGGGACATGTAGTGCACTCTTCCAGGGACTTACAAGTAAATTAAATAGTAAATCATGGATAAACCAATCAGTAGTACAATTTACACAGAGAGCATATGCACTTTAGCACTGGTTAGCAGTGGTAAAGTGCCCAGAGGTCAAAAGCCAAATACAACAGGTCAGAAAAAATAGGAGGAAGGAGTCAAAAAGTTTGGGGATGTCCCTGTCAAAAAGCCAGGTCCAACACAAACCTAAAAAAGTAGGGTGTGCAAACAAACAAAAAGTAATAAAGTAAACCACAGGGCAGGTGTACTTGAAAGGAGCAATTTTTTTTTTTTTTTTTTTAAGTTGAGGAAACCTTTCACTTTCGGTACTATGGGGCTTATTTCTTTATGACTTGTATCACCCTTGCGCCTCAGAATGGGGTGCAAGAGCGACACAACCCCGAAGTTAGACTTACCAAGCAAGGCAAGGCTACCTTGCCCGGCCTTGCATGAATTGATAAATCTAGAGTATGCAAGGCAAAACAAACTGCTGCCTTGCATTACTCTGTTCCATGGAGGCAGTACATGGCTGGAGTATGTGTGTTCCCACACATCCACCCATCTACTCTGGTGCATTTCCACATTTTACATGTGGTTAGACCGGAGAATGCTTCAAAATGCTACGCCTCTCCAGGTGAATTGTAACAAGGAGAAATATCTCCAATAACTGGGTTTGTTATATTGATTTGTATAGTACACTAATCACTAGAGACCGTATCCAGGCACTTGAACATGTGTGTAGTTTTGTGGTCTCCAAGGAGCTTATATGAAGAGCCAAGTCTTCAACTTCTTGCGAAACTCAAGAAGTGAGGAAGAGGCTATACTGTGTAGTGGGAAGTTGCTCCATGTCTTAGGGTGCAATATAAGAGAATAAGCACCCTTCAGTTTTATTTTTGCAGATGCGGGGAAAGTATGCAAGTGAGAGTGAGGCAGAGCATAGGCTTCTGGTGGGTTGGGGAAGGTGTATGCAGCTGTTCAGGTATTCTGGTACTGTGTTGTGTTGTGTAGGGCTTTGTATGTGTGCGTGAGAAGCTTGCATTGGCTGTGCTTGTGAGTGGGGAGTCAGTGAAGATTCCTGAAGTGAAGTGTGGTGTGGGTGCGCTATGGGAGGTCAAGTATGAGTCTTGCAGCAGTGTACCGGAGTCTGTGTATGAGTTGTTTGGAGATTCCGGCATCTAGAGTGTTGCCGTAGTCCAGCCTGCTGGTGATGAGTGCCTTCTGGCTTTCTGAGGTAACCATTTAAAGATTTTTTGCAGCATACATAGAATGTGTAAGCAGGAGGTGCACGCTGCAATTACTTCAGCAGTCATGTTGAGCTTGTCGTCCAGGATGATCCCTATATTTCATGCGTGGTCTGTAAATGTTGGCATTGGTCGAAGCTCCAACGGTCACCAGGTGGAGTCCCAGGGGGGGATCTTGTTGCTGAAAACCAGTACTTCCATCTTCTCAGGGTTGAGCTGCAGGCAGTTGATTTAATCCCATCTGCAACCAGGTTCATGCAGTTGGTGAAGCTAGTTCTGGCAGTGAATGTTTTGTCCATCAGGGAGGAGATGAATAGGGTATCATATGCATTTTGCAGCACACACACAAAGTGGAAAATGCCTCAGATTGTTTACAGGATGGTGCCCCTTCCTGCGCAAAAAACAATCCTGCTTACAACGCAGCCACCCTTGCACCATGTGCTAGGCAGCACATTGTGCACCAGCGCTGGAAAAAGCAAGGAATGTATCATACAATGTTAAATACTGTGCATTCGTGCCCTTACCTTATCATGCTGCACAGCGGGGAGACTTGCTGTGCTGCGTGATTTAAGGATAAATATGTCCCTATGTCTTTACAATTCTCTTATTTAAACATAAAACTCAATATTAGTTTATTTTCTGTTTTCCCACAAATCATGATTTTCGGAGAGCCTATCATCCCTGTTTTTCTTTGTTTTTTTCTTAATGTATTATCTCTTGAACCTTTCATGTTTTTTTTTTTTTTTGTAAACTTCAATTATCAAGTTTTCAGGGTAGAACTCAACCAAGAGTATTATGGATTTATCACGCATTTTAAAAAACATAATTAATTTGTCCTTTAAAATAAAAAAAAGTTTTCCTTTTTTAAAAGATCCTCTTGGGCAATTACCAAGGCCCTGCCCACTTGTAGTTGTGTATTTTTATCTGTCACTACTGACCTAGAGCCCTTGGGATCACACATAATTCCAGGGGACAATAACACGTTTCCAGAGTTGGAATTTCCTTCAAATAATCATTACGTTAATCTGTGATAGTCCAATAGAGGGGTTCATATAAACTAAACCAACACTAAATGTCCCAGAATGCACAAGATATGGTTCCCTCTGAAGCTTGAATCCATTGGCCTGTAACAACACATCAGGCCCAAATATATAACATTTAGGCTTATAATATGTAACCGGCTGTCTTCATTTTCATTGGACACAACTTTTCCACATCTGTGTTTTTGCCTTACAAATCCTTGTTTAAGGTGAGTTTGTTCAATCCATACGATGAGACTGATGGAAGACTACATCACCCAAAATGCACAGGTTTAAAGGAGCGCTCAGGATCAGAAAACAGAATAGGTTGGAGACATGTAGTCTCAAATAACCTTAGGTGCACTTAATTTATACAGTATAGTATTGTATTGTATTGTATTGCAACATTTATTTACTTCTTACTACCACTAAGTGGGGCACTGAAGCACCTGCCTATGTGGATATAACCCTACACTGAGTAGGATGTGTGGTTGAAAGGGTGTTGGGTGTTGGCTGTTTTGGCCTTGTGTGGGAGTGTTTACTTGTGCGTAAGGACCACTGAGGTGTGATTACTGTGTTATGGGACACAGCAATTAACAGTGTGATGGGTGGGGAAGAGTGATAGACAGGCGTAGTTTATGGTTTTTAGTAAACTGGCAGCTTTGAGCAGCTCTGTAGGTCCCTTTGTCGTATTTCTTGTTTTCATAGTCCACTGAGGCGGTTACTGCACTGCGTTTTCCATTCAGAGACATTCTGTTTTAAGTTTATTTTTCTGAGCAGACAAACGTTGGAAGAAGGCCTGGATCAGTACCTGCTGGGATGGACTTTATTACTTTCATCCCATATCTGAGTGCCATTGTGAGTTTTCAAAAGGCGTTTACAGCATGTAACTAGTTGGGACCCGCAGTGGTGAACAAAATCAGAAGTCTCCGTTAGCCTGCAGCATGCAACACATCTCTTCAATTATTCCATACTTGTTAAATTTGTGATGAATGGTTAATTTCTATTGAATAGTACAGGGGGACAGACCTGCCCTACATCAGTTTTGTTTTATGTGAGTGTTAAGCAATATTAAGAAATGATTATGAAATCTGTAAAACCTACAACAGACTGGCCAACCTCTGATTGTTATTGTACTAGTTAGGGTGTATTCTATATTGTACTGTATTGTAATTGCATTTACATAGCACGTACTACCCGGATGTGGTATTGTAGCACTTTACGTCAGGAAGCAAGCTGCTCCGGAACACGGGGTTAGTAGGTTTTTACTTTTTGGATTATTGAGATTAGTCTTGCACTCTCAAGTAAACCATGCCATGCATTTACCCCAGTATCTACGTGGCACATAACATTAATAGGACTAAAGTGTGACCTTAGAGGAAGAGGGGATATGTTCATTCATGCATTGGTCTGCGGTATTAATCGATGAGCTACAGGTGATCAGGTATTCTTGGGTTGCAAAGTATGATTTTTAAAGGAGCGGCTTCGATCTTTGACATGAGATGTTGGAAATACTTAGAGATACAATATGGGGATTGAAGTACATATGCACGTGACTTGGAGTAGCTGTGCTCGGGAACAGAAAGCAAGCAGGGGCTGGAAATGAAGAAGAGTCATTCGAACGAAAAAGGAGCCAACAATAGAAGTTTTAAGTCAGTTTTCAGGAATGCTGTGGGGGTTTCTTGAAAGCAAAACCGTAGAAAGAAAGTAAGAGGTGCCCCTTGCAGTTGCTTACTGGAGGACACATGTGTAAAGTATGGTCCTTCGACACAGTTCCGTTTTTCAACTACAACACGTTTCATCATTCACATACATGATGTTGTCATGTGCAATACGTTTGCGGTGAAGGTGCTGTAGGGAACGGAGCCACGTCGCTTGCAATTTTAGTTCTAATAGTGCACCTGTGCCGCCGCTGATTGCCCTCATGTTTTCAGACCATGATAATGACTTCACTTTTAAATTTATCATTGTATCCTTGCAGTGAATAGTTCAAGAAGCAGCAATGGGTGTTCTGTACCTTAAACCTACCCATCTGTTTAAGTACCACAAACCGTCGAGCATGCACACGTACATATATTCACTCCCCCCACCTGCTGGCCCTCAAACAAGACACCTAAGAACATACTTGTACACATTTTCAAGGACTCGGCGGAGTTAGAGGAGAAAATGATCTATGATTCAATATTTGATGCATTGTTCACTGAGACCCGCTGCCAAATAGTTTATCAGTTTAATACCTGGGCACCTTTCTATGCCTCTCCTCTGCCTCTTCTCTGACTTTCTAAGAAAGAGCGAAGGCCCCACCTAGACCAGAGCATCCCAGAGCCATAAGCTGGCTGCATTGCCATGGATTACAAGGGGGCAAATGACACACTGTGCCAAGGGAGTCATTCACCGGCACGAAAAAACGGCACAAATTTTGCTGAATTCAGTTGGCTAGTGCCAGCGGGAAGAACCAATGGTTCCCAACATTTTGACTTCTGTGGACCCTCACTTTATCATTACTGGAGCCCGGGGTCCCCAACTGAATCATTATTGGAATACGAGGAACCCCCCACTGAGTCATTACTGGAAGCCAGGGACCCCGGCCTCAATGATTTTAACAGCAAAACAATACACACAACAAAATACAAAAACAAGCATCCTATCAAACACATACACAAATGTTAACACATTTTATTTAATTTGCAAACAAATAAAAAATAAACATTTTGATTTTAATAGGAAGATTGGAGCATTTCTAAATACAAACCAGACATCATCCACACTATATTCTTTTGATGCGCCTGCACTACCCCTGCAAATCAGTCTGAGGATACTAAATTAATTTGTACCCCCCAATTTCAAATTCCTTCACATTTACAGTACATCAGTACTTTATGTACACTTTATTAATTTGTTATTATTAGTTAATTTTCTAAGCAGTCACAGACTCCCCGAGGAGGATTTGCAGACCCCCAGGGGTCCCTGGACCACAGGTTGAGAAACCCTTACTGTGTGCCATTGGTTTGACCCTCCCTGCTACTTAGGAATGGGCCGGGGGTAGGGTATCACTACAAATAAGGGGCAAGGATGGGCACAATTGAGGGTGATGGTAACAAAGCAAAGACCTGGAGGATGTCGTCAAGGGTGCAACATCTGAGCTGCGTACCCTTACTTTGATGAAGAGAGGAGTACTGCCACCCATCAGCGTGGCGATTCCCTTGTGATGTCACCAAGTGATGGACGAGAAGAGGAGAGCATCCTAGCACTGCATCAAAGCAAGAACTAGAGGCCAGATTCATCAGCACCATCAAACAGCGCAGAGCAGCACAATCCCAGGGAGACAACGGTCCAGTCTGCAGCGATTCGCCGCTCTATGAGTTATGTCCCTCCCACAGACAAGATCAGCAGCGCAATGCCCCTGACCCCACTTGGAGGATGAAGCACAAGAGCAGCAGGAAAGCTGGGGCACGCAAAGGGGGTAGAGAGAGAGGCTCCAGCCTCTTCCAGGTTTGTGAGTTGAAGCACGCAGGAGGAGGCCACACCCAGGCAAAGAAAGGCCAGGGGCTCGGAAAGTTATCATGGGTAACGATTACAGAAGGAGCATCGAAAGAGGCTTAAATAGATCATGGCAGAGTAACGGGCATACGGTTTGGCACACACATGAACGGAGACTGATGAGGTGGATTATTTAAGATGATCAGAGCGCAATCACAGGGTTCGGCGACCAGCCAGGCAATTGAGGTTCTCACACTGAAAAGAAGTGCAAAGGAAACAGAGCCTCTGAGTGCTCGGTTGCAGGAGAGGAAGGATGTAAGTGAGTATGGTATAGCCGTAAGTCGCTAGCTCAGATTTTACTCAAAGGACCTTTACAAGCTCGGCTCTTGCACTTCGACAAGTTATATCAAGTAGCGTTAAAGCAGCATCAAGGCGACAAAAGAGGGTGCAGGACCATCAGAAGAAGACCTAGTATAGATGCCGATTCAGCAAGCTAGGGCTGAGGCAGGGCAGCATGTCAGGGATTGTTTTCTACAGCAAATCCTGGGAAAGCATTGGGGGGCAGACAGCGGGGAGCAGCAGGACACACTCGCAACACAAAAAGCAACAGAGCATTCTAAGAAGAGGTAACTGCCAGCCAAGCGAGCTGGCACTGGAACCCAAGGCCCAAAAAAGAAGAAGCGAGTGAGTGACTAGGCCTAAAACCTCCACAGCAACATCTGCCCAAGGCCACCAAAATGGTGATGAAGGGCACCAACCAGTGCAGGAAAAGTGCCTAAGCATCAAAGCACACATGCAGCAGCCAGGCAATGTGCTATGGGGGAAACTAAGCCACAGACAGGGAAGTAGTATGTTGGTGGGCAACAGCCATTTTGGTATGCAAGAGGGCATATTGTGAGACATACAACAGAAAGGATAACAGATGGGTCTGTAAGGACAAGGTGAAGCACCACTGCAGGCGGGGGCGGCCAACATGGTCTATAGTGTTTTTGAGACAGGAGGGCCCAGCAACGCATCTAGTGCAGCAACGAACATATGCTCAGCAACAATGGGCCAGCACACATGCAACCGCAGAGTTTAGAGAGGGGGGCACACAGAACAGCACATAAGGGCCAGGTGCAGAAAACAGGGCCCTTCCAAATAGGTTAGCACTGAGGGGCAAAGTGAAGTAGGCCCACAACCAGTTGCAGGCGTTCCATGGGCAAACAACACAGCTGTGCACAGAGTACATAGACCTATTCATATTCCAAGAAATACGGCAGGTGGGTTCTGACTTATTTGTCCAAGTTAAGAAAGAGGAGGATAAGAAAGACAAGAACAGGTACAGCAAGGAGCAGAAAATTCATAATTGGTTGGAAGCATTCATGGTGATGGGGTGCAAAATTATAGAGCAGTTTCCACAGAAAGCAGCTGCACTCTGGCTCTATACACAAGGCACAAGGGTCATTTCAGGGGAGAGGTGGGCGTGGCAGTAGTATGATCTGGGGCTTATGTAGAAGATGCAGGCCTGGCCAGGTAGGAGTGGGATGACAAGGACCTGGTAGGGTACATACTTATTATAGTGGCAGGGAGATGAAGTGAGAAGTACTTTTGCCAACTCAGTTTTAAGGGTAGGCAAAAGAGGCTGTTCGAAGACATCAAAACCAAGAAACAGCAAAGCTACAAGGGTCTCAAAGGGGCAACAGCCATACACAAGAAATGCAGAAAAGGGGATTGTTCATGGCGTACAGCATGTCATTTCAGACATGATTCAGCACTTGCGGAGAGGATCAGCTAGGTAACAAGTGTTGAAAACCAAACAGTGGCAGTCAAAAAGGGGGATCCTGCAGAAAAGGAGTTAAGGAACAGGAGAACCCAGGCAACCAGGGAAAGCATTTGGGTGGGCTAGGAGGAGCCACGGGCCCAGGAAAGCAGAGCAAAGGAAGCGAGACCCTCCCTCATAGCTAGCAAACACCATTATTAAGGAGTCGCTAAAGAGGCTGCTAAATGGTTGTCACTGGGCAAAGGAGGCACAGACACTAATGATAGGCTTTGAGGAGGTCTTCCTAATACCCTACGAAGGGAAGAGTGGGCTGAAGACATGCAGGAACCTTAAGCCTGAAGCACAACAACCCAGGGTGGTGAGATAGAAAGTGGCTAAGGAATCGAGGTCGGGAAGGACAGCGGGCCTATTCCAGGTGCCCCCAGCACCAGGCCTCATGATATCACTGTTTGGAATATTGCCCAATAAGGACCCAGGTCAATTTAGGCTCATTCACCAGTGGCCATGCCCTGAATGCAACTCGGTAAATGATAGAATCAACCGGAGGCCGCGACTCAACATTTCATCTTTTGCCTTTGTACCCAGATATCTACAACCAGCTGGTTTTCCAATTTGAATGCCAGGTCTATTTTGACAAATGCCTACAGGTGGGATGTTCCCTCCCATGCACCTATACTTTGAAATGTTCAGCATTTTCCTTGAAAGTGCACTGCACAAGCGGCACCCTGAATGAGGCAGGCTGCACTACTTGGATATATTTTTTGGTGGTTACCCCAGGCAGTAAGCAGTGAGTATCACCACTGGGGCGCATTCCCAGGACTGGCCAGAGACGTGGGTGTGCCACTGGTGCCTAGGGAAAATAGTGGGCCCAATTACCTCAATAACATTTCATGGGATAGAGCTGAACTCTGTGCAAGTGATATCCAGACTCCCTCAGGATAAGCTAAAGGAGTTGCATGATGTTTTCCACAGGCCAGGTGGCAAGACAAAGACGATGCTGAACTGCTTGGTAAGTCCAACTTTGCAAGGTGGGTCACCCCAACGACTGGGCATTTGCCAAAAGCTTGGCCAGGCAGAAAGCTAAAGCAATGATCACATCAGGATCATGGCCGAATTGCGCTATTACCTTGTTCTAATCTGGAGGGAGTCATGGGTTTCGTCCCAGTCTCTCTCAACTGTTCACAGACACAGTGGGCAGCATGGGTCTTTGGACAATACTGGGCAACACGTGGTGCACCATGTCGTGGCCGGAGGGCTGGAAAGCACAGTTTTACCCCCCCCAAAAAAAAAGAATCGACATCCTAGAATTTTTCCCTATAGTGGTGGCCCTTCACATATGGGAGGCTACCTACGGGAAGAGAAGAGCACCATGTGGTCTGACAACAACAGGGTAGTACTGCTCATGGACAACAGCACAGCAGGTTGCACGTTTGGATTGGCGTGGATCCACTAGCTAGACGAGCAGCAGCTCGAGGCAAACATAGAAATTAAACCAAGGCATGTATCAGGGTAAACAGCCTCGATAGCTGATGCTCTTTCTTGCCTACAGATAGAGACTTTCCGAAAACTGACCCCCAGGGCCAGTGGACAAGCCAGAATTCCAACCCCCCCATTTTGACTCATGGTTGACATGACCTTGAGCAAGTGAACATGGGAAGTATTCAAGTTCAAATTTACCTAGTGACGGTCGTAGAGTAGAGAAGAATGTTGTGGAGTGGAGTCCAGTGGGGTAGAGTCAAGTAAAGTGGCGCAGAGTTGAGTGTCATAGAAAGGCATAGAGTGGGGTGGCACAGAGTGTTGTAGAGTGGAGTGTTGTGGAGTGGAGTCCAGTGGGGTAGAGTCAAGTAGAGTGGTGCAGAGTTGACTGTCATAGACATGCATAGAGTGGGGTGGCACAGAGTGTTGTAGAGTGGAGTGCTGTGGGGAAGAATGGAGTGCTGTGGGGTATAGTATAAAGTTATGGACTAAAGTATAGTGTCGTAGGTAGAATGAAGTGTTGTGGGATAGAGTGGAGCAGTGTTGTGGCATAGAGCAGTGTGTCTTAAGAGTTCAGTGTTGAAGAGTGGCATAGCAAAGTGTGGAGTTTGTAGTGACATAGCATACAGTGGAGTAGTGTGCCATACAGTGGCGTAGAGTGATGTGCCACAGAGTGGAGTACAGTTTTCTTCAGTGAGGTGGCACAGGGTGGAGTAAAGTGATGGAGAGTGAGGTGGCATACAGTGGAGTGTCAGAGTGGAGTGGGAGTGTCACAGAGGGGAGTGTCAGAGGGGAACACCATACAGGGGAGTAGAGTGGAGAAGAGTGGAGTGGAGTGCTGTGGCATAGAGTGGAGTGTCATAAAGTAGAGTGGAGTGGCATAAGGTGCCATAGAGTGGCATGGTGCGGAGTGCTACAGAGTAGAGTGATGTAGAGTGTTGTGGCATAGAGTGGAGCAGCGCAGAGTGGAGTAGAGTGTTGTGGCATAGAGTGGAGCAGCGCAGAATGGAGTAGCGTGCTGTAGAGTGTTGTGGCATAGAGTGCTGTGGAATAGAGTTGAGTAGAGTGCTGTGGGATAAAGTAGGGCAGCAGAATGGAATGTTATAGAGTGGAGAGCAGTAAAGTGGCATTCCACAGATTGGAGTGGAGTAGAATGGCATAGAGTGGTGTGCCAAAGAGTGTCATGAAGTGGAGCGCCACATTGTGAAGTGGCATTGAGTGGCACACAGTGCTGTAGAATGGAGTGCCTTAAAGTGGAGTGGAGTGGAGTGGCATAGAGAAGAGTAGCATAGAGTGGCATGGAGTGGCTCTGAGCAGAGTGGAGTGTTGTGTCAGAACGAAGTGGTGTAGCCTTATGAAAGTGCTAGCTCTAGTTGATGATGCTAAAAATCCACAAGCACACAGTCTCACCTTTTTCACATGTTCATCCGATCAGAGAAGGACAAACAAAAGCAGACACAAAGGGTCGTCCTTGCACAACTGGTGTTGCCTGCAAAGCTCCTGCGCACAGAGCCTCAAAAGCAAATTTCAACCTAATATGAGCACAGCAAAAGTTCGCAGAATCAGAGAAATTCCCCATCGTCCATCTGCAAAAAACATGCAGGGATCACTAGTCCCTCAGCAAAAAAACATAGCATTTCATGCCTCAAACCACCGATACATAGGGAGAATGAGTGTCACATTCTAAACAAGAAGGAACGGCATCGGTTCGACATCTTGTGATTCTCGGCAAATAGCTAAATTTCCCAGTGCCTAAAAAAAAAAAAATGCTCATGTAAACAGCCATACCTTTTGGTCAGGTCGAGTTTGTGTTTTATAAAAAATCAAAAAAAGGAGCAAATAGTATCTCAATCACAGCGTGCGAACAACAGACGAACACTAATTAAGATACATGAATCTGTAATTGGTCCATGCACCATATAAACAAAACGAAGTTATGCGAGAAGCGACGCCTCTCAAGCACTGCCTAATTAGAAGACCTCAAAGAAGAGTGCTAATAATGCCAGCGAATGAGAAGTAAAGGGTGGGCTAAAAAAAACACCTTTCTAGAGGGTTTTAGATTTTTTAGACTCAATAGGTCAGCAAGTGAGTGTGTGCGTGCTGCCTGCAGTCTTGACCTAAAAACACATGTCCCTCTTTTTTCTCAACATGCACACGTTCCATCACAACTCTCGCGACTACAGGCATCCAGATATCTATGGGTTGGGTGTCTTGAGCCTCTGGCATCAAATCACACCTGCTAATGTTTATTATAGCACACAGCTCTACACTCTTTTCAGACACTGGTGCAAACCTTATGGCTTACAAGTACTATCACATCAGAATCCGTGGAGGCCCAGGCCACTGCAAGGTGATACGGAATGTAATCAAATTGTGCAATATGTTAATTATTCACTTTTATATAGCGCATGCAACTAGAGTGTTTGCTGGCTGTACGAGGGAGCATTACTGCTGAACCAATAAGCCTCAATTTATCGACAACAGTTGAATGAATGTTGAGCAAGTCCTGCGAAGATTCAAATCTGTAACTTATCGATCATACATTAACATTTGCAGCAAGCACTTCTCACTAAGCTATCTCATCAGTAAGAAAATGGCAACTATTTATGTACCATACAAACTTTATGATTCATGCATTCATTCATTCACTGATTATTCTATGAGAATCTGAAACATTGCATGTTACAACTGTAGAAGCTGAATACAAACTTTACTATAGGAGGACTTCAACCATGCACATAGTACTGTGCTCCTGGGGAAGTAAAAGATCAAACTCTAATGTTAGTAGCAGGCAAGCCAGCAAGTTCAGAGAGCCAATCCAAGAGTTAAACCATTGGTCTGGCTTGTTTCTAAGAACCAAAGTACAAGACGGACCATCCAAAGATTCAACATGTATCAGGCACCAGATGTCATGAAAAAAAATATGATAAAGGCATTTAAAAAACAAGCATTTGCAATGCAATAGGTCTCGCATTTTCGTTCAGTTGGAGTTATTGGTGCTCTAAATGCATAATTGGACTTTTTTTTGCCACATAAATTGGTCAACCCTGCCACATATTTTGGTCTTTTCTGACACACAATTCCAGTGACCCTGCATATAACTACAGGGCTAGCAGGCCTACTGGGATATTTTTTCAAACTGAGCCCTTAAACCACAATCTTCTCCCAGATGCAAAACAAAAGTCCCAGCCACAAAATAGCTTAAAAATACACTGAATGGTGGGATGGATTATTTGGGGTCCCCATTAACCTAATGTGGGGACCCATAGATGGTCTAGACGGAAAGAGCATGTTGTTGTGAACGTTTTGAAGTTGGCCCCTTTGTCCTAGGGCCACCACAAGCTGAGTTATGAACAAAAATGTTTAGTATAAGGAATGCCCTGCAAAGCATTATGGGGCGAGTTTCCAAGTGCTGTGAATATTGTAGTGTGTTGACTGTAATGCTCAGAAGTGCCCCTAGAGGAGACCACAATAAAAATAGCTTTTCTAAGAAACACGGTCATGTAACCATATATTCAACCCCTAAAGGCTATAACCACATGAAAACAGAATACAGAAAATAATGCAGTGCAACCATATATTTAGCCCTTAAAGGGCACAGTCCGTTACACGTTTTTAGGGCTAGCAGGCCTACTGCAATGAAATTAACAAACAAGTTCCTTAGAACACAGACTACCCTCAGCTGTAAAACAAAAGTTCCAGCCAGGAGGTAGCTTTAAACAACACTGAATGGTGGGAGAGGTTATTATTTTGGGGTCCCCAATAACTTGGTGTGGGGACCCAGAGATGACCTAGACCAGAGGTCTTCAAACTGGGGGGGCCTCAAGTGATCCTAGGGGGCACGCCAGGCTCTGGCCAAAGGAAGCATTATACAGATAACAGGGCTTTGTTTTAAGAAGAAGTAGTATGTTATTGCATTTTTAGGAAGGTAACAGTACTTAACTGCAATGTTTAAATAGGTCTAAACATATTTAAACATTGCTATATTTATAAAATAATTGTGAAAAATTCTGAGGGGGGCCCAATGATTTTTATTTTTTAACTGGGGGGGGTGTCGGGGGCGCGCCATTAAAAAGTTTGGAGACCACTGACCTAGACAGAAACAATGTGTCATGCTGAATGTTTTGGTTGTGGTACAATTATCCTAGGACCACCACAGGCTGAGTTATGGGGGGAAATGTATTGAAAAAAAATGTCTGCACAGCATTTGGGGTGAGTTTCCACAAGTGAAGTGAATATTGTAGTATCGGCTCTTCCGATGTGCCGGGAGAACTGCGTTGATGATTTGTGCGTTTTTTTTTTTCCTGGTAAAGCATTTACGAATTACAAGGGCTTTTTGGAAGCCAGGGCGCACGAAGGGGAGAGAGAAAAGCAAAATAGAAATTACTCTGATTGGGTAACAGTGTGAACAATGTGACAAGCACTCCAATACCGCAGATCAAGTATGCGTCTTTTGTGCTCAAAGCACCATGGAGCACAAAGGGGATAGACCAAAAAAAAAAAAAAAGCAGTTCACCATCGCTAAAGTATATTGGCTATCATGCAATAATCCATGTAATAGTCAGTCTGCAAGGTCTGACAAAAGAGCCTCAAGGCAGGAGAAACGTAAAATATTTACCAATGACATAAAGGGATTGTTGAAACGCAAGCCCAGGAACGAATTAAAGTGATGGGTGTGAGATGGATGTGGTTGAAGCCCACAGAATAGATGACAACAGGTTGAAAAGCAGCACTTGCACGCTGCTAAGCTCAACCTAATAATAATGTATTGTTTTAACAATTTTGAGTGTCTCAATTAAGTACTTATGATTACATCACTGCACTGAGTGAAATTTGTTTAAAACAATATATATATATATAGTTTTTTTTTTTTTTAAACCAGGAACATTTAAGGAAACAGCCATGCCCTGATGACGCTGTCACTAGTTACCAAAGACATGTCGGTATGTCATGTTTCCTACATATATGGCTGTGGTTAATAAATGTGAAGCAAATTATTGTATATTGGCCATACACAAGTGTGTTTTTTTTGTTTTGTTTTAAATACAGCACAAATCCTAAACTAAATTACTTCAACTCTGCCACATACTGAGGTACGCTCCAACTACAGCCACCCCTGTAAGAAGGACACCGGGAGAGGCAACTCTGTCACATTCTGAGCTATGCTTCGATGACAGCAACCTTTACAGGAAGGACTATGGAAGAGGCAAATCTGCAACATAGTAAGGTGTGCTCCAACTATAGCCACCTCTTATAAGAAAAATCACTACTTAATTTGAGCAGCAGGTTTCTCGTGGAGCCACTGGCAATCATTTCTGGGGACCGGCACTTATTTTTCAACATCAAGGACAAGACAGGAAAAAATACAAACAGGTGGGAAAGGCGAAGAAGAGAAAGACAGCAAAAAGATCACAAAAGTGGAAGGCAGGAACAGACAAGAGTGAGAAAACAGGGCAAAAATCACAAAAGGGGAAAGCAGGAACAGGCCAGCGTGAGAAAACAGGGCAGGGAGTGTCTCATGGTCTATTAAAGAGGACTGATGTAGATTTAAGACTGCCAAACTTGGGTGGTCATTCTGACCCTGGCGGTCTTTGACCGCCAGGGCGGAGGACCGCGGGAGCACCGCCGACAGGCCGGCGGTGCTCCAATGGGGATTCCGACCGCGGCGGTAAAGCCGCGGTCGGACCGGCACCACTGGCGGGGTCCCGCCAGTGTACCGCGGCCCCATTGAATCCTCCGCGGCGGCGCAGCTTGCTGCACCGCCGCGGGGATTCCGACCCCCCCTACCGCCATCCAGATCCCGGCGGTCGGACCGCCGAGATCCGGATGGCGGTAGGGGGGGTCGCGGGGCCCCTGGGGGCCCCTGCAGTGCCCATGCCACTGGCATGGGCATTGCAGGGGCCCCCGTAAGAGGGCCCCTACAAGTATTTCACTGTCTGCTGCGCAGACAGTGAAATACGCGACGGGTGCAACTGCACCCGTCGCACAGCTTCCACTCCGCCGGCTCGATTCCGAGCCGGCTTCCTCGTGGAAGCCTCTTTCCCGCTGGGCTGGCTGGCGGTCTGAAGGCGACCGCCCGCCAGCCCAGCGGGAAAGTCAGAATTACCGCCGCGGTCTTTCGACCGCGGAACGGTAACCTGACGGCGGGACTTTGGCGGGCGGCCTCCGCCGCCCGCCAAGGTCAGAATGAGGGCCTTGGTATTCAGTGCGCTGGTGTTCAATTGCACCAGCCACAGGTTTCTGAGCAGAGCTTTGGGCACCGGCAAGCTTTCTTTTACAAATTAGGCACTGGGAAGGACAATGGAAGAGGCAACTCTGCCATATACTAAACCAAGGTCAAACTGCAGCTACCTCTAGGAAGGACTCTGGGAGAGAGAGACAGTCCTGCCACTTGGAAATGGCCAACTGCAGCCTCCCCAGCAGGGCAAAAGGCAGGAGGTCACATAACTAAACTTCTGGGCCAAATACTAAGAGAAGCCAAAGGGGTGCAAGGAGGGATGGTGTGTCAGAAAACAAGGGAATGCTGTTTAAGTGTTTGGTAGGGTGGCGATTCGCATTTTTGTCCGTATGGAAACGGGCCATATCTGTGACACCTAGGGAGTTTGTCTAGTGTTCTTTTTTTATGCAGAACATATGGCTTAACTTTACCCCAGTTCATACCTTTCCATTCCCACAGCGGCCCCATGACTTTCCTCAGAAAAGCTTGTTAGGTGAACTGCAGGATTGCGTACTTGTGTCCACTACGTCATAGCTGGCCTGATCACTGTCTGCTCCACCACAAGCTACCAAACACCAAGCCTACGACGTGCGACTCGTGGTCAGAAGACATTTTTAGAACCTCCCCTGCTCTGCTGCTTTCGTGGTTCGTCAACTGGAAAAGTGGCCAGAGGAGGGGGCTACACTCTTCAAACAAAATAAATCACATGTTGTGTAAAGGACTGACACAGTGTCACAAGGTTAATTCGAGTGGTAAGGCACCGGGCATGCAGCGCTAACAAATTCGGGCCCCTCAATGATAAAGCTGCCTGGACACAGCACATGCTAGAGAGACGTGTATGCCAAAGAGAAACTGGCTGGTGTAGTACATACTACACTCTACACAAACTAGGAGGCGTTCATGTCAAAGAGAAGCTAGCTGGCACAGAACACACTATACAGTACACGTATTAGGAGGTGTGCACGTCAAAGAGAAACTAGCTGGCCCAATACATAGTACACATTACACATACTAGGAAGTGTCCATGCCAACGTGTAACTCTTAGGGCACGGAATAAACAAAACATACTAGAAGATGTGCACACCAAGTGGAACTCTTTAAGACATAGGTATGCCAACCATTTGGACACAGAACTCACTTAGAGAGTACAGACATGCGTACCCATGTGAAACTCTTTGGGCAGGGAATGACACATACCTGAAGACAAGTCCACACCAATGTGCACTTATCTAGGCATAGGTGGTACGACACAGATTAGAAGAAGTGCACACTAATGTGAAATAATCTAGTCACAGGACTTGTTGCACATACGAGGCAACATACAGGTTACCAAGACACTATCGAGCACAGGTCATACAACACATTCTAGGAGACGTGTATGACAATGAAATACTATCTGGGCACAGTACAACCCCAAGAAACTTGTGCGTTTCACTGTGAAGCTATCTGGGCACAGTTCATATTACACATACTAGAAAACGCGAGCATGCCAATGAGAAATGTCCTGGGCACCATACATACTTCACAACTGAGTACAAATGCATGTGAATGAGAAACTGGGCACAATACATACAGAGTTTAATTGTATGCATGCCAATTACAAATATTTTGCCACAGCACATACTACACACAGGTTGCTTGTCAACGTGGTGCCACCTGGGCACAGTACTCATGGAGCTCACCAGGAAAGATGTGTATGCTAATGTAGATCTAACTGGGCACAACACATAGTGCCTTGTGTGTGAATGTACAATTATCTGGACGCAGTACACACAGTGCCTTGTGCGTTAATGTACAATTATCTGGACCCAGCGCATACAGTGCCTTCTGTGTAAATGTAAAACTATATCGGCACAGCACACACAGTGCTCTGTGTTTGAACGTACAAATACCTGGGCAAAGCCCACACAGTGCCTTGTACGTGAATGCTCAGTTATCTGAGCACAGCACACACAGTGCCTGGTGTGTGAATGTGCAAATATCTGGGCACAGCACATACAGTGCCTTCTGTGTGAATGTAAACCTATCTGGCCACAGTACATACAGTGCTCAAAGGGAAAGCTGTGTGTCAATGTGAACTTTTCTAGGCATAGGACATACAAAGCTCACAAGGGAAGAATCGTCAATGTAAAATTATTTAGACACAGCACTTAAGGAGCTCACTGGAAAAAGTATGTGCCAGTGTAAAACTATCTCAATACAGCACGTATGGACTCTCTAGGAAATATGTGCATGTCAATTTAAAACTATCGGAGCACAGTTCATGCAGGGCTGTGTGTCTAAATGTAAACCTATCTGGACATGGTACATACAGTGCTCCCTGGGGAAGGTGTGCATGCCAATGCAAAACTATTTGAGTGCAATGAGTAAAGGGCTTACTGGGGATGACGTGTGGACGTAGATAACTACACGTCGTGAAAAGCAGCGCATGCGCGCTGCTATGCTCAACCTAAGAATGCTGTATTATGTGGCACATGCTTGAGACAATACTGGACATAATGCTTTTTCAGGGTCGAGAGCGTGCGCTAGCGTTCTGGCCCCTGTTGTAATCTCACTGAGGGCTTTTAACCACACTCATCAGTTTGGTTGGTTTGTGGGCTTGCCTTTTAAAATTCGCTTAATTTCATTAGGTAAAAGGCATGCATATGTCATGCCTTTTCTTGTGTTTAGCCCTCCTCTGCAGTACCGGTAAACTACTTAAAACATAGGAGTCTCTGTGTTTTCCAAATGGCTTCTGCACTATTTATTTTTATTTCCTACACACGGCGATCTCGCTGGGAAGTAGTCGAGCACTTTGCATCACATCGACCCTGTTAGATGGATAATTCTACTTTTGCCGGTTACATGGATAATTCTACTTTTGCCAGTTACATGGATAATTCTACTTTTGCCAGTTACATGGATAATTCTACTTTTGCCAGTTACATGGATAACTGCACTTCTGCCAATAGGTTTCACTACTTCCTTTTCTGTCTTCGTCATAATCATCACGACCGTCGGCTCGCATTTGTGAAACTGTTTTACTTTTCACTATCAGTTTATGTGGCAAGAAAAGTCCAGTTAGGAGTTTACAATGCTAATAGCTCGAACTCGAGCAAATGCAAGACCCACTGCATTGTAAGTACTTGTTTTATTTACTGTAAATTACGTTGTACAGAAGCCCACTGTACTGGACAATGTTTAAAAACATTGACAAATCAGTAGATCTGTCATAGGCTATGCCAAGCTTGTTTTCAATGAATACACACATATCACTTAGAAGATCTTCGTTCTGCTTGGACTTTGGGCAGGGGAGCAACTAGACTCAAACTTCGGGGAGGACTAAGTCTTTGAACAATGGGGCAGGGAGCCATATTCAGAACCTGGGTCAAAATATATTGTAGGGAGCTCTATTCGCTGTTGTCATATGGTGAATAATAAGGGGAGCATTGTTCTTGACAATATACAGCCGTTGATGCATTTTAAAGCATACTTGACCAATAACATCGGTCTCAGTTTAATATCCTTTATTGGGGTTTAAGGGTTTCCCATCAAGGAATTTTAGCAGAATGAACATTGAAAGCTACGTTGAAATGCACATTTGACCAGGTAGACCAAGCAGGATATGCAACTTCAGGAACAATAAATGGCAAATACTGAATTACAAAATGCACTGGGTTAGTTGAATCAGTCTGAACCTACTGGGACGTAAAACAAATACAAGATATTAAAGCATATTTCCACAAAGGAGACTTTTCAAAATTTGTAGCAAATGGTGTAGTTTAAATGCATTTGTTTTGTCATTGTTCTGTTCATAACACATTTGTCAACACAAATAGGTTCATGCTAGAATCCAAGGTTATCAGATACAACAAACTCTCTTGCTGTCCTTTGGAAGAATGCCTCATGCCAAGGCGCTCTAACTTACAAAATAGTGAATCTATATCAAGAGGTAGTGCATGGTAATCTAGAGTTCCATCTTATCATCAAGTATTCATTGTTGTGATGAAGTTGGCTAGGGCCATTGCCTGAATGCATGTATCATTTGGAAGGAATATGTTGTTAACAGCACATAGATGGCAGACACTGAGCATTGTCATTTTAAATGGGGCCTCTAACCATAGAAATTTGACTTAACTAGCATATCAACAGGTAAACCACGCTTAGCCATTTACAAACGTGCCACTGTCCTGCCAGCTGCTGGTTTTGAGGTCCATCAATGTAATGGCAAGATCACAAATTAACTCCAGTTCAATTACTCTTTGGTTCACACTCCTTTTCTTCCATTTAGAGGATTTAATGGGAGTCTGGTGAGAAACTCAATGTGGGTGAAGGAGTCAACCGTGAATAGTAATTTGTGGTGAACGTGTCTGATGTTACTTCCACTTTGTTATTTTAGTCATTTGACGTCCATAGCAGCAAAGGCCCAACACACATACATGTATCACATACATGAATATTATCATCAGGAGGGGTTTGAATAATAATACTTTCTAGAAATATTCAGCAATAGTACATGGAGAGAAAAAATACTGAAACTTAAAATCTTACGCCTCTGGAATGTGTTTTACACATAGCATGGTGTATATATTTAATTGGAATCCTTGTGTGTGGCAAAAGGATCATGAAATATGACTTCTTTGGGAAATGTTCAATAGAAGCATAAAAATGTATGTATAGAACAATCAGACTGACTTCTAACAGAAGTGACGTGTATAAATTCAGAACATTTAAGAAAACAATTTTGGATTAACATAGCTAATGATCACTGCTCCACCACTTAACCTAACCCATTCGCTCACACCCCTCAAACAATTGTTAAAAAAAAAAACACTGTCAGTATCTGAATCTTCTCACTGTCACCTCAAAAACCAACCTGCCACCCACCATCCCTCCTGCAACCCGCTGCAGCTCATTTTCTTCACTCCCTACCCTGCTGTATGAGGCCTAGTGTTGGTTACCTATAAATCACTGTTGCCTATCCAGTGAGATACCAATGTCTTGGGCAATACCTGCTTCACACACAAGTATGTTTTCTTGTTGTCTCTGCCTTGCCCATGTTTTCTTTCGACCACTTTGTGCTTTTACATGATCTTATCACAGCCTAAGAAGCTATAAAGTAAGCACTGTAACATCTTAAGACAGAAACCACCACAGAAGTCCCTTGGTCTAAAAGCATAGGTTAACATAAGGATAAGCATGAGCTAACAGTTTCTTTCCTTTTTACCACTATTAACCCCTTCGCTGCCAGGCCTTTTCCCCCTCAGGTGCCAGGCCTTTTTTTGGCTATTTGGGGCAGGGCGCGCTTAGGCCCTCATAACTTTTTGTCCACATAACTACCCACGCCAAATTTGCGTCTTTTTTTTTCAACATCCTAGGGATTCTAGAAGTACCCAGACTTTGTGGGTTCCCCTGAAGGAGGCCAAGAAAATAGCCAAAATACAATGAAATTTTTTTTTTTTTTTTTTTTTTTTTTTTAAAATGGGAAAAAAGGGCTGTAGAAGGCTTGTGGTTTTTCCCCTGAAAATGGCATCAACAAAGGGTTTGCGGTGCTAAAATTACCAGCTTACCAGCTTTCAGGAACAGGCAGACTTGAATCAGAAAAACAAATTTTTCAACACAATTTTGGCATTTTACTGGGACATACCCCATTTTCATGAATTTTTGTGCTTTCAGCCTCCTTCCAGTCAGTGACAGAAATGGGTGTGAAACCAATGCTGGATCCCAGAAACCCAAACAATTCTGAAAAGTAGACAAAATTCTGAATTCAGCAATGGGTAATTTGTGTAGATCATACAAGGGTTTGCTACAGAAAATAACAACTGAAATAAAGAAATATTGAAATTGAGGTGAAAGAAACAGCCATTTTTCTCTACGTTTTACTCTTTTTCCTGCAACGTCAGATTTTTTAACGCAATATAGCGTTACGTCTGCTGGACTCTTCTGGTTGCGGGGATATATAGGGCTTGTAGGTTTAATCAAGAACCATAGGTACCCAGAGCCAATAAATGAGCTGCACCTTGCAGTGGGTTTTCATTTTATACCGGGTATACAGCAATTAATTTGCTGAAATATAAAGAGTCAAAAATAGGTATCAAGAAAACCTTTGTATTTCCAAAATGGGCACAAGATAAGGTGTTGAGGAGCAGTGGTTATTTGCACATCTCTGAATTCTGGGGTGCCCATACTAGCATGTGAATTACAGGGCATTTCTCAAATAGACGTCTTTTTTACACACTGTCTTATATTTGGAAGGAAAAAATGTAGAGAAAGACAAGGGGGCAATAACACTTGTTTTGCTATTTTATGTTCCCCCAAGTCTGTCGATAAAAATGGTACCTCACTTGTGTGGGTAGGCCTAGCGCCCGCGACAGGAACTGCCCCAAAACACAACATGGACACATCACATTTTTACATTGAAAACGGACGTGTTTTTTGCAAAGTGCCTAGCTGTGGATTTTGGCCTCCAGCTCAGCTGGCACCTAGGAAAACCCTGGCCATTGGGGGGAGTGCTACCTATCCCCCTGGGGGCCCATAGCAGGACAAGGTGGTCTCGTCCTCGGCACCGGGGAACCGGCGCAGAGGAGGAGATCACCTCATCCGTAGCACCCAAGGGGTTATGTTTCTCTCTCTTCCTCTTTGTCTCTCTGTGGGTATCAAATTAAAATGCCCCTTGGTCTTTGTCACTTTCTCTGGGTCTCTATTTTTAGGCTTCTTGCAGTACCTCTACTTCTCTCTATACCTCAATCTCTCATTCAGTGCCTCTTTCTCTAGATCTCTCTAAAATACTCCATATAGGCATGTACATACTGACAGTGTAAAGAACAAGAGTGATTCAGAAGACTTTGAACATCAATATGCAATCCCTGTTGTCCTTCTCTCTACCACCCCCCCTCCGAACAGTCCCAAATTCTCTGCCAAAAAATGCATCAGTCTTTTGTTCCTGAGCAGCAGGCCCTTCTGAATCATTCTAAGTCCCTCCTCTGCTCCTCATCCTGCAACCACTTAGCACTTCTTCCCTTATCCAACTCCCCATAGCGAATGGCCTACTCATGCTGCCTCCTTTGGATCCACCACAGAGATTTTCCTCCTCCTTCTCCGCTTAGGCATACTCGTCCTTTTGCTGTCCACATCCTTTCCTCTTACTCTTTTTATCTTCCACTACGGTCCCCTCTACAAGTCTCTTTTGACCTTCCTACAACCTTGTTCTCCATTGGAAAATAGTTTTGCTCCCTTTCTTCACTCTCCCATCTTCCTTCTCCCCCAGTACTCCACCACACTCACTGCAAGTTCTGCTACAAAAGCATCATGGTAAAGAGGATCTCTTTATTCAGATGCAAGTGGTATTAACATGAAACACATGGCACAAAGTCAGAAACTTGAGCACCCAACTGGATGGATTGCTTGCTACTAGATGATCACCATGTTTCCTGCCACCAGTCCTTTCACAGCTGTGTGGCTTTTGGTCTGGCAGAACTCATGGGCCACAGCATTTGTCAATGCCTGGTTACCCCTCTGGCAATGCTGTTCTGAAAGCATAAATATTGGAATGTTTTTAAAGTGGCAAAGGGAACACACTTTATTTAATGCAATTACTTTTTGTGCAGAGCCACCCTTGAATTAAAAAATATTTTGGTACAACTCCCGTCCCATGAAGCAAAAGGCTACATTTTTTTTTTTTTTTTTTTTAACTATGGACATGGATTACTTAGTTGATTAGATGTTTCACATTTGAACTTTAGGCCACTTGAATGGACTAAAATCGAAGACGAGATTAAACATTACATTCTCTTGTGTCTTATCCTACTTCACCTTCCAAACATGTAAAGGGCTGGGATGACACAGCAATTCCAAAAGCACCAGCCAGACCAGGATGCAAAGTCCAACAACACTCATGGAATATTTTTGATTTCACAAATATAGAACGTTGCTTGCTACAGCAGATTTTGCAGAAAGTAAATAGGAGATGTTTAGAATGCTAAAAATTATATCAGTCACTCATAATTACTTGGGACAACATACCAGTCCATTTATTTTTTTCTGCCCACCATGCCATCTTAAACAAAAACAAGAAATGTGCAAATCAGCCTGGGTCCTGCTGAAATAGGAATAGTCTATGCCAAACTACCACAGCAGGAACCCTACGAATGGGAGCACACTAACCCTACACCAGTTTCCGCCTATTCTGGCTTCAGCAGTAGGGTACAGCTTGAGGGCTATAGCACATTGAAGATAGGACCCAGGTCTGGGCACGGTCATTGGTCTATCTGAGTCTCACACCGAAGACAGCAAAAAAGTGATGGATGGAGTGCTTGAATTAATTTCCACCACTAGTAATCAAATAGAGCCTCGTTGTAATCCTTTGTTCTTTGCCCACCATGTGGGGTCAGACTGGAACCAACGATAGGACTTGGTCCTTCCTCAATTTTGCATCGCTGCGAATGACGTGCTGACCCTAACTAAATTGTAGTCAGATTATTAATCGCAGAAAGATGAATGTTTAAGACACCCTACTGGAATTCAACATTCACTCAGGTTGTGTGTAGATGTCTGTAGATGGCGCGATAATGGTACACATTACTACCAATAGGCAGTTGCCTATACTGTGCATTAAACAGAATGGCACATTCTTTTTTCCTTCGTATCCTATTCCTTCCTTTGTGCACTTTATAGTTTAATTAGCGTTGCAAAATATCGATGTCTTTACAGTACCGGGTGTAGAACGCGATAATTGCAGCTTTGACCCTTTTCACCCGTTTATTTTAAACTTCTAGTCACAACTCTTGATTATGGAAAGAAACAATTATGTTATATAATGTTAACATGGATTTCCGTTTCGATTGCCAAAGCGATAAAGACACGCACAGGACTGTCGGGCTGGGGACACTGAGCTGATGCGGCTGAAGGTCAGCCCGGCCAAGGAACCCCGACGGGTAACGGCTGAAGCCCTCTCAGCCCAAACGGTAGTCGCGCGCCTGACTGGGCCTACTTTCAGACTGTCCCGCTCCCTTTCCCCGGGGAACGGGCGGTCTCTGCTCCCTCCAACACCGTCTCTGAGCCTCGCCTTCGTGTTTATCTACAAAGCGTTGCTGAGGTAGCTCCTAAGTGCCTTCTGGGGAGGCTCCCAGCTTCTCCTCTCACGTGTGAAGCGCCTGGATGCGCGGACGGACCACTCTTGATGTGCGTCACTCGCCGCCACCAGCCCCGGGAACCCGCCGCCACAGGCACGGACATGCCGGGCCCACAGCTCCCTCCTCCAAGCCGCGCAGGGGTGAGAGAATCCGAGGGCCGGTGTACTGCCTCTTGACGCTGCGGCTAAAGACAGAACACCGGACTGTAACGTCCCGCAGGCCCCTTCTCACCCCTGGCAACAGCCTGCTGTGGGGCCTGAATGGGACAGCACAGCTATCCCTCAAGATTGTACAGGCTCCCTACAGACATCGGGCTGTTGCTTTCGGTCACGCAGGCCAGGAAACGTGTCCTGATCGTACAAGCTGTCAAATACTGCAACCCCACCCCCCACCTTACAGCATTTAAAGCACTGCTATCCCCCAGACCTTACAGCACGCCTATCCCTGCTAACCCCCCCAGACCTTACAAGACGTATAGCCCTGCTAGCCTTCCCAGACCTTACAGCACTTATAGCACTGCTAAACACCCCCCCCCACCCCAAGACGTGAACGCACACCTACCCCCCAGGACCTTATAGCACTTATAGCACAGCTATCCCCCAGGGCCTATACCTTACAACATTTATAGCACTGCTATCCCCCAGACCTCTCAGCACTTATAGCACTGCTACCCCTCCTACCCCCCTGACCTCACAGCACGCATAGCATGATGTTTCCTACCCCCCCCCGACCTCACAGCACTTATAGCATGATGTTTCAGACTTTTGCCACAGTTAGTAGGGCTATCCTTTTTTCTATATAGGTTTTCACCATAGATAACAGAGGTATGCTCCAGATGTTATAAGCTTTCACCATAGATAGGAGCTATCCCTCAAGATGTTACAAGCTCTCACCGTATATAAAGCTATCCCTTCAGATGTTACAAGCTTCGACCATACATAACCGAGCTATCCCTTCAGAAGTTACAAGCTTCCACCATAGAGCTATCCCTCCAGATGTTACAAGCTCTCACCGTTGATAGCAGAGCTATCCACCCAGATTTTACAGGCTCTCACCCTAGATAACCGAGCTATCCCTCCAGATATTACAGGCTCTCACAACAGGGAACGGAGCTATCCATTGTGCTGTAACAAGCTCTCACCGTAGACGACAGAGCTATCCCCCCAGATGTTACACACGGTCACGGCAGCAAGCAGAGCTATCAATTCTGCTGTTACAAGCTCACAACGTAGACAACAGAGCTATCCCTCCAGATATTACTGTCTCTCATCATAGCGAACTGAGATAGCTATTCTGCGGTTACAAGCACGCAGTAGATCTACCCCCCCAGATGTTACAAGTTCTCCCCGTAGGAAGCTCTCCACCAGATGTCACAGGCTTTGTAAGCAGTTAACTGAGCTCTCCCTCCAGATACTACAGGCTATCACCAAAGCGAGCAGGGTTATCCGTTCTGAGTCAGGCTCTCACAGCAGATCTCTCCAAATGCTACGTGCTCTCACCATTGACAGCAGTAAAGTCCATCCAGGTTTTAATGGCACATTAATAGACAGCAGTGCTATCTCGCCAGATAACACCCTCCCTTCAGCTGGAGAGGTCGGTGCCAGAGCGGGGTCTGGCACGTGGCAGCGTTTACTTGTTTACCTGCTGGCCTCCTCACCTCGCCCCCTCCCCGCCTGCCTCAATGAGCCCTTGTCCAGGGCTCCATCCCTCGACGTCTAACAGGAGCAGCCACGGCCTGGGGAGGGCAACCAGGCCCCGGGGGGCACTGGCAGGCAGACGGCGGCGGCAAAGGCAGCATTGTGGGGGGTGGGCGCAGAAGAAAGCGCCCGTTGAAGGCCTCACCCCAAACCCGAACAGCGTTAATGTGCTCCCCTCATCTGCAGCCCAGAGGCCCTAGAAGTAGGGGTGCGGGGTGATGCCACACCCCAAAATAGCTACACTGGAGTTCAGAAGGTGAATGAGAAACATATGCCTTTACATTTTGTTTTTTATCTTGTAACATTTTAGAGGTTAAATGTCAGGCTGTGTCTTCTAAAAACAATTCCTGCTTATACTATTATCGTGGATATAAATCAGATTCAGGACCCTATTTGCAAAGCTATTTATTTGCACACCAGAGTTACAGTTAAGTGTGAAAAATATATTGATTTAAAGCAAGATTCACTTTTGCAAATCATAAAAAAGTGTATTTTACTTATGGATTGATGTAATCACAAGTAATATTACACTTGTTTGGTGTAATATTACGTGGGAGAAGATCTGCTCCCAGAGCCTGAGAAGTAGGCGTTACAGCACAAGAATATCACGGAGATATGGCGAACAACCTTCCTTGTAACACTCCGCAGGGGCTGGGGATGTGCTTCTCTCATTGGATCCTTATTCTGCGTCGGAATGGAAACGGAACATCCAGAACACTGGTGGGGGGAATGTATCTTCACATGCGAGAAAAAAAGAAGATTTGCACATTGTACTTACACATGGCAAGTGCAACTACGTACATGTGCTCCTTTCACGTGCGAGTACTCACAGCTTCAAGAAATAGTCTGGAAATGATTTAAGAATTAAAGAAAACCAGCATTTTTAAAGCCAAAAGGTGTGGGAACTGGTGTCAGCCTTTTGGCTTTGTTAACATTTGTTTTGTTTTCTTAATTATTTTTGTAAAAATGCACTGAAGGGGAAACTGCTGGGCCCTAAATTAACAAAAATAAATAAATAAATAAAAATTAAATAAAAATTAAAATTAAAAAAATAAAAATAATCGCTGAAAGCAAAAATATATTTTTGGACTCCAAAACTACACATTTCAATAGTACGCATTGACAAAGAAGGGAACTACTTTGTGTGGGGATGCACTCTTTGTTAAAGGGCTAAAATCCATCACTCTGGGTTAAGTTGGCCAATGGCTAAAGTGGGTCACCAACTGCCCTTTACTCTATGCTGTGGTGGACAGAAGATAAATGCTAATGACAATTACAGGCCAATGTATATAAAGGGCAGGCTGAAAGCCCCTGTAAGTAAATATATTGCAGTGAAACTTTTAGCAAAATTAAAAGGACCTGGCCAACACTAGACCTAAAAAGGTAAATTTACTCCCAACATAGGTGTAAACTCTACAGGTACATAATTACACTTTTTTTTCCCATAAAGTTTAAATGGGAACATAGTTGGACAAAGTGAGAGCTTGGTGTTGTGGGCCAGGGGCAATTGGGGGTTTCTCGACTACAGTTTATTGCTGCATTGAAGACACTGCCACCACAAAAATAAAATAAAAGGAACTGCAACCAACACTTTCTATGGGCTAAGTTCTGCAAAGTAAATTCCACCTACCAGAGGGACACTCGTGAATGGTCATCAGTTATCAGCTCTAGTCCCCTCTAAAGCCACCCCGGACTCATGGATTCTGACACTGACTTTTGACACTGGATGTTACCCTCCTCACATCACCCCCCCCCCCCACCCCCCTTCAGTGACTGATTGTGGTACGGCTTTGGCACACTTTCATGTGCCTCAGTGGGGATCTGTATGGGGAAAACCATGTGAAGAACATCAGCCAAACCAGTGGACCAACTGATGGCTGTCTACAGTTTGTGCAGTGTGGTCTCAGTTTTTGTGTTACACTTTTGGCTGCCCCAATTAATGGCGACCAGAGGCAACTTCCTAGTTTGTTCTGCACAGAAACGCTAGGGACACAAGCACTTTCAAAGCTAATAGGTCTCGCCAATGGGACAGCTATTGACACTGTCATTTTTATTTAGCCATGTTGTGCAGCAGAACAGCTACTCTGCACAACTCCAATCTACACTGCAAAATTGCACTCTACACCAACACACTCTACGTCAATGCACTTTAACACTCAACACTATGCCCCTGCATTCTACACCAATACAATGTATGCCACTCTAATCTACCCTGCACTACTGCACTCTGTGCCACTGCACACCACTTTACTCTATGCTATAATACTCTATTCTATGCCATTGCACTCCTAAATGCACATTCCACTATACACCACTTCACTCTATTCTGAAATAATCTACTCTATGTCCTGCACTCTGTGCCACTATACTACACTCTGCGCCACTCCACTCTGTGCTGTTGCACTCTAAGCCACTGTACTCTAAACCACTGCATTCTATGCCACCTCACTCTACTCTGCACCACTGTACTCTAAGCCACTTCTCTCTACGCCAATAGCTCTTGCATGGGAGAGACCTACTGGCTTTGTCAGTGCTTGTTTACCTTTTAATTTCCTGTTCCAAAACGGCGGACACAAATCTTGGAGCAGACATTTGAATTAACATGCACAAAGCATATTAAAAAACAAGCACTGGCAAAACTAATAGGTCTTGCCTATGAAAGCTAATGGCTTTGTCAATGCTTTACCGCCATGCCGTACTGAAGCTTGGCTGCTTTTCAGCGTGCCTAATAGTGATAAAAAAAGAGATACGACTCATCCAGTGCTAGCTACATCATGGCACTTTTTTTGGCTGGGTGCCGCCCTCCCACCCTATCTCCCCCACTCCACCCAAGACAACACGGAAGGAAAGGCGCAAGGGGAATGGTGAGTATACCACTAAATGGTGGGTGGGCAGAAGGGTCACTGGTACAGGCAGACAGATAACTGAGGATGTGCAGGGGGCATCCACATAGACAACGGAGAATGGATGGGAGGTATGGGTGAAACTGAGAGCATGTGGAAGGGGTGGGGGCAACCACATTGACAACAGCTGGGTCTTGGGCAGAACACAGTTGAGGAAAAGCTGCCTATACACAAGTCCTAAATAGTGCTTTATATTCTTAACCTGCTAGCCCACTGGTTTTCAAGTTAGCACTGGTCCTTAATGACAAGAATGCCATCCACTCTAGGAAGTAGCAATAAATTTGCCTTCCGGTTTTGCTTATTTTAATCCCTGGTGGTTTATGTCACTCATTAGCACGTACTGACATACTGCAATTCCTAATGGTCAATGAGTTATGTTTACAACAGCTAATCATTGATATCAAAGATCATGTAATGTCTCTACCTTTGAAGTATATGATGGGCCAACTCAAGACAACTATAATTTGGGAAAGAAGCAGGTCCACAACTGTCTCTTTACAGTGTGGGCTCTGCTACTGGAAAAGCCACTCACATAAATTCTAGGTTATGTCTTTTTCTGCCTGTAGAACTAGCTGGGATGCTACAATGTACAGTTAACTAAATGAGTGACTCATCCTCTTCCCTTTAATTGATTCCCTTAAATGGCTCCCACTCCATCTTCATGCAGCTGCTCCCTACATGACGTGGAGAGTTGCCTCCATATGCCAACAATGCCAACTGTGCTTCCTTTTCTACATCACTATGGTAACCAAGCGCAAATCTGTCTCTCCGAGCACCACCTGTACATCTATTGGTTTATCTTTCACATTTACAAGCCACTTCTTCAATGAAACCTTTGCAAACCGGACATAAAGCCACATCCCACTACAGATGGCTACATCTCAGTCACTTTTCTCACTACACTATAGCAGCCTCGAAAAATCTATTTTTTTTACTAGACCTGCAGGTCGAGTAGCTCGAATAATGTACTTGACCTAATTGTAATGTACTTCACCCGAAAACGGGTCTCAAATTGGGTGATTCTTGGCAAATATTATATTTTACAGTCGCCATTTTCTTCATTCTTACATAGAAGTGCACCTTCAAATGTGTGATTTCAGCATTTCTGCTGTAAAAAAAAATCCTCTTTTGTTTGATTAAATACACTAAACGTTTGCTCCATGTATAATAAATCTACCCCACATATAGGGTACACATGATCCATGCATGACTTGCCTCGTAGTTTACTAATAGCTTTGCCATCAGGGCAGGAGTGCTTCTCAGTTTATGTTTAGACACTCACTTTAAATAAATATATCACTAAAGCATGATGTGGTAGCGCACTGTCATTTACACAGTAAATTTCCAAGAAGTGTCCAAAAACCTTCCCACTAGCTTGCAGCTTTACTGATAAAACTATATAGTGTATTAACAATAATCTGTGAAAATTGGGTTTCAGAAAACATTTATCATTTGCACATCTCCAAGTAAAGTGTTCTGACTTTTTTTCATCCTATTAAAATATTATTTCCATCACACAGAAGTACAAAAAATGGTACCTTGCTATCGAGTCGAACTATAAGGATGTTCCATCCCCTAAACATGGGGCTGCATTGGGAACTAATGGGTTATCCATTATGACTTGGAATCTTGCGGGCCTTGCTAGGAAATTGGATGATGTGGACTGGGTTGCCTATATAAAGTCACAAGATGTGTGTCTCTTTCAAGAAACTTGGGCCGAGGGCCAACCAAGCATGGATGGGTTTCTTTCATTTAATATCCCTGCACTGCCTTCAGAGAAAGCAACTGGTCGCGCAAAAGGGGGTCTTTTAATCCTTTTAAATTCAAAGCTCCAATGTGACTATAAGGTTTTAGAATTTGATTGTCCCGACTTGATGGGTTTACAAATTTCTTTTAATCAAAATTTTAACATAATCTTAATTAATGTTTACGCCCGTTCTGTTGCACGTGGTACAGAATCACACATTTTAACTTTACTCTTTGACTTTTTAGACACGCTACAAACTAATTCCTATTTAATTATTGCAGGGGATGTAAATTGCACTTTCGAACCCTCAGCGTTTCTTAGTGATTTAACTGCGGATGAGGACGAATTATGGGGTATTGCACAATTGGTTGGTGATAGTTATCCTCCACGCTCTCGTGTAGCAACTCAGCTTGCTACACTATGCTTAAAGTTTGGCCTAAGGGCCTGTAATGGTCGAACTCCTTCTGATTTAAACTTGGCACCGACATTCCTACGAGGTTCTGTGGCCAGCGTAATTGATTATTTTCTGGTGGATGTGCGTCTTTGGCCATTGCTGCTAGATATGAGGGTAGATTCAAGATGCGAGAGTGATCACTTTCCATTGTTGCTCACCCTTGCTGGGAATATCTTTGGTAGAACCTTGAATATGCAAACATCAATGGCCCCTCCCCCTATTTTAAACAATGCTTATACAAAGGTGAGGTGGCCAAAAGTCATGTCAAACCCCTATTTGCTATGTAAGATCTACCAAGTGTTCTTAGATAATCTGTCAGCCTATGAAGACTTCGAACCAGAAGCCATTCCACTTCTTGATATTCACGAAGATATGATGGTTAAACTTCAAAGTGTCTTTTATAAAAAGGTAGCCACGGCAAACCGGCAATATGGGGGTTCACCTAACAGCAGTTGGTTTAATGATGCATGCATGAGGGCTAAGACTGAGTTAAGGAAGGCTATACTGGCCGGGTATACGGGGGCAATCAAACAAGCAAGATTCACGTATAAAAAGATAATCCTACAATCAAAGAAAGCTTGGGAAGATGCTATTTGGCAGGACTTGCTAGATGCTACTAAAACAAACAACAATACGCTTTTTTGGGAACTGCTGACTAAGCACGAGAGAGGGGGTAGGTTTATACAAAGGAACCATATTCAACCTGGTACCTGGGTGGATCATTTCTCTCTCTTGTACGAAGGAACTGCCTCCACTGGGACTGTCGATTGTGAGAAAGTGGGATTATACCCCCCAATTTCACCCAATGCTAACCTTGCCACTTCTCCGTCCAATGGGAATCTATTTAACTCTGAAAGCTATATTTGCTTTTCTCTAGAAGAAACTGCAGACGCCATTAAATCTCTAAAGACAGGTAAAGCCCCAGGCCCTGATAAAATTCCAGGTGACCTTTATAAATCAGAGTTACCCATCTGGACCTGGTATATTAATATGCTGTCAAACAAAATCGCAAAAGGAGGACAGATCCCTGAGACGTGGAAGGGTGCAGAAATTATTCCAATATATAAAAAGGGCAACGTAAATCTTCCAATTAACTACAGACCGGTCAGTTTAATTGACAACCTACAAAAAGTTTTTGCAAAACAATTGTTAGTTAGACTGACGAGTTGGGTGACGGAGCAGCAGATCCTATCACCACTTCAGGCAGGGTTCCGCTCTAGAGTTAGCACGGTTGACCAGGTATTTAGGTTGACCGTGCTACACTGGAAATATGTAGTCTTGGCAAAGCAAACACTATATGTCACTTTTGTAGACCTGCGCTCTGCCTTTGACCTGGTCCCTAGAGACAAGCTTTGGGGAGTGCTACACAAAAGAGGGGCACCATCTGATATCATTCATTTATTAACACGTATGCATGAAGGCACATACGCTCAAGTAAGATGGGGTAACCAAGGCGAACTGACTAACAAGTTTCCCATTAAAAGAGGTGTTCGTCAGGGATGTGTCCTAGCGCCACTTTTGTTTTCTTTATTCATTAACGAGGTGGTCCAAGAACTCATGACATGCCAGAATGATGCTCCCAGCTTAGGCAATCAGAAAATCCCAATTCTTCTTTTTGCGGATGATTCTCTATTGATCTCAAAGACCCCTATGGGGCTGCAAATTCTTGTGGATAGATTTAAATCATTCTGCTGGAATTTTGGTTTAGAGCTGAACTCGAAGAAAACAAAATTGATGGTGCTTCGCTCTGGCTCTCGTAAGAAGTGTACGATCAGGTTAGATGGAGCTATTTTGGACCAGGTTAGCTCTATCGACTACTTGGGTGTGAGGCTTACAGACTCACTCCTCTGGGACGAACAAGTCGGTAAGAGTGGCGGGCTTTTGCAACATCGGGCAGCATCCATATTACGCCTTTACAGGAATACGATCGCTAAAGTTGTGTCTCCAGCAGTAAAGATCTATGTGGCCAAGGCACAGGGTGCTGCTGTTTATGGTGCAGAGATTTGGGGCATGACAGATAGCAGTAGGATAACTAAAATTGAGAATAGCTTTGCTCGGGCTCTATGTGCTTGTCCCACTAGCACCCCATTAACCCCCCTTTTTTTAGATCTAGGGCTTAAACGTATAGCCGATTTGATTATCTTACGGCCCCTACTATATTGGGTGAGGCTTTGGGTAGTTCCTGAACTGGCTATATATAAGTCTTCCCTATTAGAATTGTTAAAAACCTCTAACTCCATGTCCATACCATGGATCAAACACGTATCTAGTTGGTTTTGCATGCTAGGACTGAGGAACTTCTGGGAGAATCCCCAGCAACTTGTGAAGCCCCATGTAAAAGTATTGAAGAGAGCTTACTGGTCCCACATATGTAATAATTACATTTCTCAGAAATCGAATGGTCATTTAACTAACTCGTTTATTGATTTTAAATGGTACCCTGAGTTTGAACCATACTTAGATACAATACCTGATTTGTTAGGCAAAAGTTTGTATGCCAGATTTCGATTTGGAACATTACCCCTGAAGGCCTTAACGAGCAGATGGGGACCTAAGTCAAGCTCTGATACCTGTCCTGTATGTGGCATTCCTTCCGAAACAGTAGAACATTTTATGTTTTTTTGTCCCGCCTATTCAATCCCAAGGTTTAAATGGATATATAAAATCTGTAGGGAATTGAATTTAAGGAAATGTTTTTTAGCTTTGCGGATCTTAAAAAGCCACAATTCAAATGTGACAATTTACGCAGTAAGTAAGTTTTTAGCAACAGCATGGCGCATACGCACTTTTTATTTACAATGAGTTGAAATTGTTTTAAGACGGGCAAACATGGATCATTCTTTTTTTAAATTTTTCTATGACATTATGGTTTATATTATTATATTATATTGTATTGTATTGTATTGCTTTGATGGTCTGTTGGCCGAATAAAGCTTATGTGAAACACACACAAAAAATGGTCTTTGACCGCTACTGAAATATATTTTGAAATGTTTGTAAAGTTGCCTTAGTTATATAAATGTTGTGTGTTAGGGAAAAAAAGGATACCAAAAGCCTTTCATTTCACATAGGTCAGAAAGTTCACCTTACAAAATCCTGGAAATCTGCAGTCACAATGAAAATTTATTTCATTGCAAGAAGACAAACTGACTTTTGACTTCTGTCTCTGAACACAGAGCAAATGTGACAAGAATAAGATTTAAAGGCATCTTAATTGCTAATTCAGTTTCTGACTGAACAGAACACCTCTTCTCTGTCCACTTGCCAGAAGGGGCAAAACTTGCCATAGCAAGTGATCAAATAGATTTTGAGAGCCCTGTATGGTAATGAGGTGCCCACAAGCATCAATGCCTGTGCAAGGGGGATTTATTGCCCAAACCTCAAGCAGTAGTACATGGCCACTCTTTCAGGAGGGTCCTTGCTTACCTATCCACAAACACTCCTTTTCTGCTCCTGATCCTTCAATTAACTACAAAGGGTAACCCACAAAACTGGCTGCCTGTCTACAATAGTAAACACACTCAGGGAATGTAATCTTGTAGATGCATTCGTCTGCACGCTTTGATCCACAAACACATTTAGGCTGAAACAAAATACATCAGCAAATCCATATTTATTTTTTTAGTATTATTTTAAATAGTAGGGGCCACATACCCCCACATACACACCATTTGCACAACCCCTTACATTACTTTTCTCAATTTTCTCTCCTTTAAGCTATTCCAAACCACTTATTCCAGTCTCTGCACTATGCTTTGCCTCACCACATTCTACAACATGTCACTAACTTTATACTCCTATATTTCCTTTCTTGACCCCCCCCCTTTTTTTTTTGTTTGAGGGCACAAATGATTTGACCTTTTTTTTTTTTTTTTTTTTAAAGTATTGTGGGCTTTTAACCATGCACATGTCATGCCCATCACTTTCACTCATTTGTGGGCTTGCCTTTCAAAAATCACTTGATGCCATTGGTAAATGCTTTACGTTTGTCTCGCCTTGAGACTGTTTTTGTCACGCCTTGCAGACTGCCTCTGTTGCATGGATTACTGCAGGATTGCTGATATAATTCTATGTGGGCAAACTATTTTTTTGTCTCTACCCTTCGTGCTGCATGATGGCCATGGCACTCACAGTGCAAACAGGCACAACAGCGTTAACTCCATCTGTGGCATTGAAGTGCTGGTCACATTGTTCACAGTTACCTAGTAAGAGTAGTTTCTTGTGGCTCTCCCCTTAAACTTGAAATCAGTAAATGCTTTACATTAAACAGAAATCCTAAAGGCGAAAGCAAAAACACAGAAATCATCTATGCGGCTCTACCAGCACAGTGGGAGAGCTGCACTCTGGAAACTTGCCCCATAATGCTTTGCAGGGCATTACTTTTACAAAATATTTTTCCCCACAACACACTGTGTGGTGGTTCTAGGACAATGGATCCACGAACAAAACGTCCAGCACGGCACGCTCTTTCTGTGTAGGCCACCTGTGGGTCCCCACACTAGGTTAGTGGGGACCCCAAAATAATAACAAATCTCAGCATTCAGTGTCTTTTTAAGCATTCTCATACCTGGAGCTTTTGTTTTACAGCTGGGAGTAGCTCGTGTTTTAAGGGCCTTGTTTGTAATATCATTGCTATATGGCTGTTACCCCTGAAAATGTAAAATGCACTATGCCTACTAGGGCCTACATATATGGTTACTCTGCATTATTTATTGCTATTTTCTTTTTGTATTATATTTATTGCCATTTTCTTTTTGTGTGGTGTTGCCCTCTAGGGGCTAACTATATAGTTACATGAATATGTTTCTTACAAATGCTATTTTAATTTTGATTTCATCTAGGGGCTATTCTAAGCATTAGAACATATCAACATATTAAAATATTAAGATATTTGTGGTACGGAAACTTGTCCCATAATGCCTTGGAGGGCATCACTTTTACAAAACATTTTTGCTCATAACCCAGCATGTGGTGACCTAGGACAATGGGACCACCTTCAAAGCATTGCCCACAATGTGCTCTATCTACATAATCTCTGGGTCCCTGCAATGTTAGCGAGGACTCCAAAATAATAACCCTTCCCACTATTCAGTGTCTTTTAATCTTTCTCATGGCTAGAACTTTTGTTTTCCAGCTGGGAGAAGTTTTGTTTTTAAGGCCTTGTTTACAATATCATTGCAATAGGCCTGCTAGTCCTAAAACATCCTCTGGGGCTAAGTATTTGGTTACACTGCATTACTTGATCCTGTTTTTTCATGGGGTTATGCTTTCTAGGGGTTAACAACATGGTTACAGGACCTTGTTTCTTACAGATGCTATTTTTGCTATGGTGCCCTCTAGGGGCTGTTTTGAGCATTACAATCTAATGCCAAAAGTTTATTTCTGATAAATGTTTGAATGATAATTGTATATGTTTTAATAATCTCTTCTTATTACAATTATGACCATAATTGCAACATTTTCATTTTTTGCTGCAGACAGAGGAAGAAGGTAATTGGGAGTGAGTTAGTTATAAGCAGGAACGCTGGAATTACATGACAGGAAAAGACGAAATTATGAGGCAGGGTTGACCAATTTATGTGGCAAGAAAAGTCCAGTTTTGAATTTACAATGCCAATGGTTCTGGCTCAAGCAAATGCTAGACCTATTGCATTCCAAATGCTTGTAACTCTTATCCCTAGTTCCTTCCTTTATCCTGCCACCAAACATTACCCTTAACTTTAATTAGACCCTACATGTTCCTTTCCGGATTTTAATCCCAAGTGTTTTTCATTGTTGCATTGTGTTTGCCTGCAGTTTTCAGTTTTGTGGCTGGTTACTCGTTGCCGTGGGACAGTTTTGGGAAAACTGGCTGTACAAGTGCCAGGAAAAATAGCATTTTAACAGCTGAACAAACAGTACTGAAATGAGAAAGTCTGACCTCGAACATTAATCCTACACAGTTACCACACATTGTACTCCTGAACGACAGAAACAACTATGGCATGTCGTTAATATAAATTGCAAAGATAATAAATATCCACTTTGCAAAGGATGCCATACCAATCTAGGCTGGAAGACATAGATTTTTAAAGCACCAAGATGTGACCTAAGCTTCACTTGTGTGACTTGAAGCCACAGGGAAAGCAGTGACTATATCTATTTTTTAAAGATGGGACTTGAAGCTCCCCTGTAGCTGAAGGCAACAGTTATGTGCATGTACATCTCAGAGCAGGAGAAAGCGAGGAAAGAATAAAAGTGGTGCATAATTCGACTCTTGAGGTGACTTTATAGCTACAAAAGGCAGATCCAGAAACCCCAAAAGGTCACTTTATTATTATTTACCAGAATTCACAAATAAAACACATTAGCCTGCTCTTGCTCACAGTTCATAAAGTCCCCTGCCCCTAACGCAGCATTTACTAATTTTCAGTACTTCAAATGGGCTTGCACTTCTTTAATTTGTATGGGAGAGTACTGGTACTTCTTTGATTTGTATGGGAGAGTACTGGTACTTCTTTGATTTGTATGAGAGAACTGGCACGTATTTAAGGAAGAGAAATGGTACTTCCCAGCAGGCGTCAATACATTTAATGGGAGTACCATCACTTCTTAGGAGCAAACAGGTACTCTGGGAAGTGAGTACCTGCACTTCTATAATTCCATTTAAAGCACTGCTCATTCCATCTACTTGTACCCCTTCAACTGGAAGCCCACCTACCCTAGGGCTTAGGATAATTCACTTCAAGGTCACCTGAAAGAGCCATGTCTTTTACCAAGAGTATCACTAACATGGTCAATGTGTACTCCATGCTGGTACCCAAATCCCTGCTCGAGCTCACCAATAACTGAAGCGTGAATATACACAATACCGAGTGATTAATGTCCCACTCACACAAGAGCATCCAATTTAGCCATATTTTTTAGGTATGGACTAGAAACAACTTTAGCATTCTCGGCAGTCGCATATGTTTAAAAAAAAAACTAATAAAAACGTGTAAATGTGTACAGGGCCTTTCAGTCAGCACTTTTATCCATTGGTCGGTTGAACTGTCATTCACATTTTGATGCCGACCACAGCACACATCAAGGGGTCAATGGTTGAGTCTACTTCAGCTAGTCACTAGCTCGCTTGCACTGGGCATGACACCGTTTTTCTTTATCGCATGTGCATACCGGTCTGAAAAGGAGACCACGTCAGTGTCAGGGCTGGTGCGCTTGGGCTTCTGCACCATGCTTTTATTTCATATTTTTAGATTGTGCCTTTTTTTGCATATTGCTTAAATCTGCAAAATAAAGTTTAAAAAAAATCACACTTGCCAATGCCAGACCTCTTGGTTTTTCAATTGTTTGCTGATTCGACGTTAACCACTAAAACAATTGACTGGTTATGCATAATTACTGTTCTTTTGTGTATCTTTTCTGTACGAAAGGCTAGAGCTGCTAAATAGAGAAAGAAACACCTTAAAATAAATACCTGAATAAAAAGGATGGAAAAGAAGAAAGTGGGGTGGGCTGAAGTGTGAGAACGATGATTATACTCCTGGAACTCTGCTACCAGTTCCTAATGTGGCAGATTCTTGCTCTTGTATGGACAATTGTGCACTGAAAACATTTCTGCAGTGCTAATAAGCACATTAAGCACTTGCAAAAACATTTTCGCACATCAGTCCCCATGATGCAGAGTGAACGTAATACAATAACAGACCTAGTGCTGAGCCCGTTATTACATCTGTGTATAGCTAAACAGCAGTGCGTTTGTGGTGTGATATGTGTGTTTTGTGCAATTTTGTGCGTGTACATTTAGGTTTGATTTCATTTGTTGGTAGTTTGTGTACTTTTGGTTCATTGTGTGCATGTATAATTCATCTCATAGGTGTGTCTCAATTAGTATGTCACGATTGTTGAGTGAGTATTTGGAAGAGCGTACTTGAAATGTGTTTACTACCTTTGTATGTTGCTCTTCATTGAATTGTGTGTTGCTTACTGGTGGGCGGAAATGGCAGTGCACATGTTTCCCGCTCATGCTTCTCTTAGGTCTGTAAGGACTACAATGAAATTCTCATCTGATGCAACCCCGGGTCAAGGGATGCAACAGCTTTTGTGGTTAGAGTGACAGTGAGGGCTCAGTGATCATGATGGAGCTGCGTTTTCAGAGAAACAGTTAGCTGAGCCTCAAATATTTCCTCTTAGGAATTGAATGTGGCACCGCATACCTGCCTTACGGTCACCTCATACCACAAAATAAGGCAAACACATAGCCACAAACAAATCAGAGTAACACGTGCAGGAAATACAGACACCGACTATGCACCAATATACATTATTATAGTTTATGATCCGGAATTTACCTCTTGAAAATATCTTTATGGTCCCCAATTTAAGGAACCCTATATGAACTGACGCATTAGACGACTACTGGCTAACTGTCAACTTCTTTCCCCATCTATTGCAGCATTTACATTCTCAGTTTATTTTCCAGATTTAGCCCCAAACCCAGTAACAGGTACGCCAGGCACCTACTGTCAGTAACCACTATGGCCTCAGTTCTTCAGTGCTTCTGTTATGGATGGAAGGCCCCAAAGCATGCACTTGCAATGGGGCTGAGCCTGTGCAATTTTTGAAAAAGGCCGAGACCTGGATGTCCAAAATACAGGTTCGGCTGACACACGTCATCTCTCCGTTTTGAACAGGCAAACTCCGAAGACTGTCGACCCACCAATAGCACTTACGTACCCCAAGGTGGTGGAGTGCAGAAGAGATTAGACGTAGGGTAGCCAGAGGCAAAGAAAAACAGAGGGTTTACCCTGTTGCCAAAATAGAGGTCAGACGTTGCCTTTGAGACAATTAGAGGTGATGAAGGAAATAGGTGAGTCATTGTTTTCAGGGCCCAAGATGTCAGCAGAAGTATTACGTCACTGAGGGACATATGTACGAACACTTTTTCCCATAGACACAGAATGGGTAAAAACCTTTGCTGCATCTGGCCCTAAGTGAGGTTGGAAGCATCACAATGTATCTATGCCAAGTTGTGTTTCATTGTTGAGGAAACGTTGTTAGCGAACACACACAACTACCGGTGAGAAAGCAGTACTATTTCAGGAAAACACCCTTAAGTGGTTACCCTACTTCTAACAAAGACACTAACAGCGCCAAGATGGCATCTACATAGCAAACATTGTGCTACGTACAACACAGAAAAACAACTGTCTCGTTTCCCGCCCAACGGGATACCACATAAAGGGCAGGGTGCGAGCGTGCTCTCTTCTTTACCTCAGTCCGGCTGTAGGGTATAATCAAGCTTCCTCTCTCCCACATTGCCATACTATTTCTAGTTAGAATGCGGATTGCCAAGAGCCCACTGGCTGCCTCACCAAGACAACAGACAAGTGTGTTTTTCTTTTTGTGAAGAATGAAAAGATTTGCCAGTTCCTGGGGTGGTGGCACTCTTAGGGCTGGGCTCCGTTTTACACGGCACCCTAAGGGCAGTGCTCTTGCTCGGGTTATTTCACAAAGAACAGCCCCATTCAGTGTATTCATCAGGGTCTGCACTCTCACAAAAAACAACCCCTGTTCCTTCTCGGGGTTGCTTGTTCTCTTTAAATATCTGTCCCGGAGACTAGGTGTTCTCCTCGACCATCGATCCTAAACAGTCTCTCTAAGTAAACCATATGGACCCTGGGACCTGCAATGACAACTCCTTGGCCTAACCAGAAAGGAAAATATCTGCTCATTCGGATACAGTCACTGAGATAACATAGGATGAAATGGCACAATTCATTGGTCAGCCTGAGTGAAAGAGCATGAATGACAAATCAGCATGTTTGATGGAATCATAGTAAATTAAATAACCCAAACACGAATAAGTAATGCATATAACCCTGTGCAGAGGTAGTATTATAATTTCATAGTGATAAACAAGGTGTGTAAAATACTACATTCAGCCTCTTTCCAAATCGGCTACAAAGAGAAACATCAGACGCTAACTGTTTTTGTGGCAGGTTTTTCATCTTGCACCGGTTTGAAAAAGAGTGCAAAAACTGCTAATTCTTGTTTTTGTATGGACAACTGTTCACTGAAAATGCTGCTGAAGTGGGCATACAAAGCACATAAGCACTCGCAAAAACTTCTTCCGCACATTATTCCCCATGATGCAGAGCGATCGTAATACACAGGGGGAAAAAACAGACCTAATGCTCTAAGTGACTTAGCATGTTATTATTACATCTATGAATATAGCTATACAGCAGAGTGTTTGTGGTGTAATGTGTGGTTTTTTTGCGTGTACATTTAATTGGATTTTACCTTTGGCTGTCAGTTTATAGAGATGGGAGCTGTCTGCAGCTGAGGTGTCGCCATGTTAATGCTGTCCAAAGTTGTATTTATGGTTCATTAATTGAAAGCCTTCATTATTAGGGTGAGCACTGTAAATAAACTTTTTAAGGTCACACTGTTCTACTAAATAAAATAAAAATAAAAAAATGTAATTTTTTAAAATGTCAAGTATTCAAGCCCTACTATAGTAGTAGCCCTGACAGAGTCACAGAGGCTGTTATCAGAACTCTTACATAATGAGATTGTTGCCATAATTTGTCACTGCACTACATAGCAACATAGGAGGGACAAATATATTTTTTTTTACAGGACAAGTAGATTTAAGAAACAACCTGCCCCATGGGCAAGTAGATATTTTATTAAATTCCAAACCCCGGAGCATACTTGAAATGTGTTTACTACCTTTGTGTGTTGCTCTCCATTGAATTGTATATTGCTTACCGGTGGGCGGAACTGACAGCAGGCAGCTTTCCTGCTTACGCTTCTCTTAGGTCAGTAGGGACTGCAAGGAAATTCTCACCTGATGCAACCCCAGGCCAAGGGATGCAACAGCTTGTGTGATTAGAGTGACAGTGAGCGCTCAATGTTCATGAGGGAGCTGCGTTTTCAGAAAAACAAGGTGTGTAAAATATTACATTCAGCCTCCTTCCAAAGTGGTTGCAAAGAGAAACATCAGACGTTAACTCTTCTGGGGTCAGGTTTTTCATCTTGCGCCAGTTTAAAAAAAGAGTGCAAAAAGTGTGGGTTCTTGTTTTTGTATGGACAATTGACAAGTATAGTTCATCGAGAGGACTATCACATTGTCTGCCCCAACAGTAAACCCTAGAAAGCCTGGAGCATTTCCCCAAAACATCAATTTTCTTAAAATAATGTTTTAGGCTGAACAGCCATGCATATTCAGAGATTTCACTTAATTAGGTTGGACTACCAAAGTATCACTCTAGTGAGTTAATCGATATTCTAACACATTAGAAACATTTTATAAGATACACTTAGAAACCTACTTTACTGCATAATAATAAATGAGGTATGCTTAGCAAAGGAAGGAAATTATATGGTATTTATAAAGCATGGCAATACAATAGAATAGTGGTTCCCAACCTGTGGTCTGGGGACGTAACAGATTAGGTACCCAGCTTTCAGTAAAGACTCAGTGGGGGTTCCTGGTTTCCAGTGATGATAAACTGGGGGTCCACAGAAGTCAAAAGGATGGGGACCACGTCAATAGGTAGTTCAGCTGATTCGTTCCTAAAAGGCTCCAGCAAAGAACCCTGGAAAGTTACAATGACAGAAACATGGCTTCCTTGAGAGACAAATTAATACTGTTATGTTCTGTTCAGTAAACGGAGACCTGGTGAAAGCTTCTCTTTCTGAAAAGGAAGCCCACACAGAGAATCGAGTACACGTGGGAAGCTTATTCACATAAGAGTGCACTTTAATTTCTGAAAATGTTGATTTATATCAATGAAAGCTAGCTGCGGCCTCGTAATGCCAACATTAACACATCTGATTTAGACATCTTTTGGGATGGAAAGTTAGGTACGTCTGCCAAATAATGACCATATAGTAACACACACAAGTATATGCACAGTCTCTTGGGTGGATTAAAGAGGGCTTACCAGGATATTATTGGGTAAAGCCCAATGGCAACAAAGGGACAGTATAAAGCCTTAGATTCACAAATTAAAGTAAAAACATAATATGTACAAATTCCCCATTCATTATATCCATTTGACTTCAGATTGTGTGTTTAATATAGAAGGTAAGAGCTGAAAACCTGTGGTTACCATTCCTTCTTAAATTCCCCACCCCCTCCCCAGTGAGTAAGCTCCAGGCGCCTGGCCGCAAGTCTCTCAGAGAACAGCTGTCCTAATCTGCCAAAAGCAATCCAGACTTGAACCCCTGGTGGACCTCAGGTCCTACTATTAAGACTTCATAACTGGCCTGAGCAGTGTACATTTCAAAGATATTTACTACATACCACACGAGGAAAAGTCTAATACACAGAATGAATATCCCAGTCAGTCAGGAATCAGTAAGACAGCTCTAGAATACACCAGAAAGAGCTTTATTTTTATAGTGACAGTTTAAAGTATGTACAGATAATTAGAAAATATACCAGCTGTATGTGATTTTCCTATTTGTTTGTGTTAGTTGGGACAGTTTTCTGTCTCATCTCCTGCTGCCTTAATCAAATATCTGGAAATTACAAGTTATAGGGTAAGTCATGACCATATTCAGAAGGTCTGGCACACACCTTCCACAGGTATCATTGTGAATGTCTGCGAGAAAGCTTTGCTGGACTCAGACTCTGAGCAAGTTGAATACTTGTAGATTTGGCCTTTGCTAGGCAAGAGCTGTAGTCAGCAAGAAATGTGTGCCCTCACAGCTGCTGTTAAGAAAATGAGGCAGCACGGTTCACCGACTCCAATTGCTGCACATAGACTTTCCTTATATATGACCTTTCATTCAAAAGGTAGATATGCTGTTTCTTAGAGATATGCATAAAGCCAGACCCAACAGAACTACACTCTGGGATTGCCTACCACCTCACATCAGAACCTACTTGCTTACTGAGTAATGAAGGATGCTATCAAAACATGCGCCAAGTTATGCCACATCATTTGCCTTCTCTTTCCACATAACTCAGTCAATCCTGCCGCATAATTTGGTGTTCCCTACCGCACAATTCCAATAGCCCCGACTTTATCGTACTATGCACCGTGCAATCCTGAGCAAGTTACGGGAACCTAACCCTCGTTTACCCAAAACGGGGGCAGACTTTCCACTAGTAAGCCACATGGACTGTATCCTACGGCTGAGCATTCACGGTCCCCTTCAGGGAGATACAAACTCTCTACAGTCCCATGAAGCGGCCCCCGGAGCTCTGCGTCTCCTCCCAAACCTTACCTGCCCGCACAACGCCCAGTGCCAGGCACCACAGCAGGGAAAGGAACCACCCTGCCCGCCCCATCTCTCCCCGCGCGACGGTCCTCAGCGGCCTCCAGGCTCGATCATCACTCCAGCCGCGGCCGACAAGGCAGCACCACCCGGCACACAAAAGAAAGACGACGGAGGCGCGGCCACGCCCTGCCCTTCCCTATTGGACAATAACATTCTTGGCCACGCCTTCCAGCAGGAGAGCCACGCCCTGAGCGCGGTCTATTGGAGGAACTACACCTAGCCACGCCTTCACCACCGCTTGAAGGCGGGGCCAGGATACGACACGCCCATGACACGTCGGTTGGCGGGGCCCATGCTACAGCTCTTCCATCGCTTTTGCCAGTATTCAGACACGCCCTTCTCAAGGAACCACACCCTTTGGCTACGCCCACTCGACTTGGAGAAAGCGTGAGGCCACGCCCAGCGAGCGACATGGGCGCGCCCAGTCCACACCTCCTTGGGCCCTAGCACTGCTCCAAGCCCGGCGCGCAGTCTGGGATTTACGCAGTGCTGTGGCATACAAAGTTTAAGCGAGTCGTAGATTTGGGTTGCGTAAGAAGGCTGCTTCTAGGTGGTAGGTTTTTGTTTGGAGGCAGCCAGCCATCAAGATCTGCTTCAATGGCATTTTGGTCGATTTGGCAGTTTGATATAGCTCGACCCAAAGGAATTGGGGCACATCATCTGAGCACTGTTGCTTCCTCCTCAGCCCAGTAGAATGCACAAGAACACACCACACACAGTCTGCCTTTACTCAGCGTATGTAGTGTTGCAACTGGAGCACCACCCACTGGGAACGAGAAGAGAGGGGCGTCACGAAAAGAGAATTGCAGCACATGGGCCGATGATAATTAAAATGATGTTGGCTACCAGGGTGAAGTCAGGGTGAGCTGTGGAGGAACCCGCCACGGATAGCCGGTGGGCAAACAGCAGAGCTGGTGTCGGCCTCAGTCATTGCTGGGTGAGCGCACCCAAATAACAGTGACATGTTGAGGCAGATAACACAACAGGGTACAACAACTTCTGAACTGTCAATATCTCTATATTTGTTTTGACCACACCTTGACACCAGGGAGCTAAGTAAGTTCCTTTATAGGTCCGTCCCTACACTACATCTCACCCTTTGTTAAATAAAAAGACATAAACACAACATATGAACAAATAGCATCACATTTCTTTGAACAGCCATCTAGGGAGGGGCAGCTGACATTTAAGGGCAATTGGGCTTTGCTCTGCTAACGCGTTTTCTCCTCCCAGTCAGGATTTGAAAACGCTTTCTCCCAAGGTCAATGGGATCTTTGGGCCCAGTGAGTAGCGTAGTTAACTGTATACAATTCCAATCTCAATGCAACAACCATTTTAAACATCTTGGGCAATGTAACCACGGAAATAAAACTCCAATCTGTGAAAAGTTTCAAAGTTTTTTTATAACCACAGAGCCAAAGTGCCATAAATTGTGGGTAAGATCAAGTTATACAAATAAAGGAATCCCATAGGCTGACCAAATCTATGAAACACATTTAATTTACTTAGTATCAACACCATTAAACATTCGAAAAGAATTACACATACCAGCAAGGAAACAGTCTGTGCAACAGAAACAGATTTCAAATAATTTGTTGATAACATTAGTCAAGCCAAGTTCTCTGATCAATATATGAAATTGGGTGGACAAATTGTAGGTGCAACCTACTACTATCACAGATTTGGACAAGCATGTGTGGGGACAGGCTAACACATGCGGGCAAAAGCAAAAAGAAAAAGAAGACACATAATTTAGAAAGATCATCTATAGCAGGCTAAGTTAGTCTAACTATAAAATAAAATGGGCAGGTGTCAACATGTTAGCTCTAATTAGAAAACAAGGCTAGGGAACAATTAGCATTTCATTTGAATATACCTCTCCTTGGATTAGCATACAATTCAGATTTGCCAACGAAGCAAGGAATCTTCGTCAAAGTCCATTAGAAGCACCATCGGGGAATTGCAGAACACAAGCTGCACATAGAAATCAGGAAAGGTTCAAGGGGACAAGTTAACAGCTCAAGATGCAAAAGAGGCTCTGCTGAAAAGCTACAAGTACATTCCCTACTGAGAGTTACTCTGAACAATTTGATTGGTCAATTCGATGAGTCCACATTATGCAAAAAGTACAATATCCAATGGAAATTAAAACACAAGATGAATTTGCAACAACAATGAAGATTTCCAGGACTGGGTGAAGTAATCTCTCCTTCTGTGTGACACCGACGATGACTAGCAACTATGTACATCAGTTCATACATTACAAAATCTTCCCCTGGCTCACAATAGTTCCAGTATTTCTCATGAGAAAGGACAATTAAACAATAGGGTCTGTCTTGGTTCCCAAATCTCCTGCTCTCAATCTACCATATTCAAGGTCAGTAGGGGAAGAGCTTGTACATAATACAATAGGGATCTTTACTATTCGTGTGAAACAACCTAATGGAAAAATTAATGCTTGAAAAAAGATGACTCAACATTTCATGTTACTGCAGTAGAAAAACTTCAGACCTAGTTTTGCTAACACAAATCAAATCAAAGGCATTAATATCAATCATTAATAAATCAAAGGCATTAATATCATCTTTAATAAAACACACATATAATATGCAAACTTACAAATTCATCAATAATAATATATCATAAAATATATATAAGCATTTAATTAAAAATTTCAAACTTTATAAAAGCATTGCATCAAATATAAAAAAGATGTACATTTATTTTTCTGTACACATATGCCTTTAAACTAATAAATCATCATAAATCATATTTATTTCTACTCATACTTATTTATAATAATGATTAAAATATTTCAACCTTGTTAATTCATGTTAGCACTTTGACAGTTCAGGTAGGCACAACGTCTGCCATGGTAGACACAATGTGCAGCACGAATTAAAACATGTACACTTTAAAATACATGTTAGTGCAGCTGTCTATGTTGGGCTTTTAAATGTAACTATAAAGGTTGCCTAGTGCTGACGTCTGTGTCACGAAAGCATTACAATTTTTTTTCGCTCTAACAGCCCCAATAACAAATAACAAAAAGAAAAACCCACTGAGCTGATTTAACAGCAGACTTGGTGGTGCTCTGTCTCAAGCAGTAACCTGACACTTGTTTTTTTTTAAAGATAATCAAAAGTGGATGTAAGCACGCATGTGCCTGGCCGAGCGAGAGTTTACTCGCCCTGCAGGCACAAGGCAGTGTTGTGACATCTCTGTGGTGGGTGCTGCATTATTTGATGGCTGTGATTTACTTTGGTATTGAGTGTTAAGTCCTGCCGACTTGAGGTGTGGTTCATGGCGCTTTGGAGATGACAGGCACGGCTGCCCTGGTGTCAACAAAAGTGTGAGCCCCTCCTCCTCAAGATGCTGGAATGGTTTAGCTTCAAAGAGGACGGAATGGGGGAGGGCCCACTGTGTATTTGGGACATATGAGGAAAGAAGTGAACAGAGAACTCCAAGCTGTTTTTGGGCACAGTCTACAGTGCAAAATAAAAACTGAAAAGTGGACATTTTGCTCCTGGCTGTATCCTTCCCTCGAAGTACAAACGTTCCTGAGGTGCCAGTGCTGCCCAAGTGTGTGCAACTGTCCAGTGACATTTTCGCATATACCCTAACTGCACCCCAGCCTACCTATCACCATTGATCAGCTGACTGAACATCCCCATCAGATAAAATGTGAGACATTTCATTTAAATGCTCAGACATGATACTTAGGGGAGAGCTTAATACTGTGCATTTTTGTTTACTTTTTACAAGTTGGGTATCATTAAAATACCTATCATGCCAGTAGAAAACTGGCCTGGTGGGTGATAGGCCTGGAATGACTGACTATACACCTATTTTGTGCAGCCCTCCCCATCATTAAAAAAGACTCCTGCAGCGCCGGAAGGGGAAGGAGGCAGGGAGAGGACAGAATGTGTCTGCTCGCCTCTCCTCACCCCATTGGCACTTCCCAGGGGGTTGCCATTGCACTCCTGCAGCCTCTTGTTTCTTTTCTTTGTATCCACAATTCCCCCTCCCCAACACACTGCGGGCTTCTGCTTGAGTGGGTGGGAGGCAGGGAGAATTTAGAGCTGCTGCAGCCTGGAGTCTCTGTATGAGTGCAGAATGAGAGATGAGCCTGTGTGAGTGCACAGTGAGTTGTGTAACTGTATGAGTGCTGAGGAAGTGAGGAGAGTCTATTGGGTGAGTAGTAAGACTATATGTGTGCAGGGTGGGGGTGTGCCTGCAAACTAAGTTGTGTGGCTGTATGAGTGTAGGGAGAGCAGTGTCTATGTACGAGGTTAGGGTGAGTGATGAGAGTCCACTGGAAGAGGGAAAAGACAATGGGTGAAGGGTGTGTCTGTGTGAGTGTTGTGAATTGTGTGCCTGTGTGAGCACAGAGTGAGAAGTGTGATTGTATGAATACAATGTATGGCAGCATGCCTCATGAGTGTGGAGTGAGTGGTTTGAATGCTCTGGATGAGTGGTATGCCCTTGTCAGTGCAGGGTTAGTGGTGTGCTTGTGTAAGTGTAAAGTGAATAAAGCAGTGTGCATCTGTGAGTAGGGTAAGCCAGGCAGTGTGTGTGAGTGCAGGGCGAGTGAGGCATCTGCTTGACAGCAGAGAGAGTGGTGAGTCATTATGGGTAAATTTGCACTCTTCTTTAAAACAAATTATAGCCACCTTTCTTTTCTCAAATGTTCTTGCACTCCCAGCCCCATGTTTAATTCCAGTTTGCTTGAACCTTATATTTGACTTTCTGCCCCACCACTTTTTAAAAGCACCAGCGACCACTGCATTTATGTGCTCGTACAATTTGGCCAAACCACATGTTAAGATGTAGTTGAGCTGCACCTTGCGTGGAGCCCAGGAGTACAGGGTCTAATGTTTGATCCGAGCCTTCAGGTAGGGCAGTTTCCTCTGAACCTGTAGGGACTGATGTCCAACGAGACAGATGTCTGAAGTGGGATGAGCTCCTTGTTATGGATTCACAGGGACGATGTGCCATTATAATATGTCTCTTTTGTGTCATAACTTGTAAAGGTTCAACATCAACTGGAGGATCTGTCTTTCGCTTGACGAGAACCAGATCACCTACATGATACACGACTTCTCGAGTTTGACGATGTCGATCATCATATGTCTTCATCTGATGCTTCCCAGCAGCATCAGTAGCACAAACCACATCATCGTGTATGGTTCATGGGTCCACCTTAATAGTTTGGTTCTCATGGCTCTCCTGAACATCAGAATGGCAGGACTTCTGCCTGTATTTGAATAAGGGGTTGACTGATAAGCTAATAAGCCTCAATTGATGCACGTTGAATCACCTGCTTTAGGGTCCCCATAAATCGTTCCACGACACAGTTGGCTTGAGGCCCCAAAGGTGTGTTAAGACCTCCTAGAAAGTCCTAAAACTCCTTGTTGTTGAATAGTGGACCATTGTTAGATATGTGGTCTCTAGTTGGCAGAGGTACACACCCTTGTCCAAGTAGGGAGCCCAATCCTAGTCAGGGTAAGTCACAACACAACCCAAATTATCCTGTGCCCACCCTCCGGTAGCTTGGCACTGAGCAGTCAGGCTTGCCTTAGAAGTCGATGTGTAAAGTATTTGTGCAGAACTTATACCATAACACAGTGAAAACACCACAAAAAGACACCACACAGGTTTAGCAAAAATAGAGAATATTTATCTGAATAAAATACTGTTGAAACAAGAAAAATCCAATGTACACAAGCAAAGTTATTCATTTTTAAAGGTTAAATCCAACTTAAGCGCCTAGAACGATGATAGCTCTAACTGGGGTTATCACGGCATCGTTGATGGAGTTGTTTTGAAAAGGAAGAACTAGGATGTCACACAGAGTCATAAAGAGGTGTCGCGGGAGTCAGTGCAGCATCAGTCCCTAACAGTTTCTGATAAAAGAGGTGTCAGTTTAGCGCTGCAAAGCAGGTGGAGGTGAGGCATCGGTTCTGTCCGGATACAGGGGGAGATGATGCGCCAGCATCCGCAATGAGTTTATTCCTTGTGACCCGGAGGGGTTGCTGGTTCCGGTCCGTCAGGCCGTCATGTGTCAACTTTGCAGTGTCGCAATGACCCTGAGTGACGTCAACAGAGTCGCGGCAACATCAGGCTTCAATTGCAGGCTGCATTCGTTGGGTGCATCGAGGTTTATAGCGCAGAAGCAGGCTGCGGCGTCGCTGAAGACGTTCTGGGGTCGCTGGAGTTGTGTACTATAAAAAAGCGAGTAGTTGAAGCCTTTGCTTTCCCTGAGACTTCAAAACAGGAGGCAAGTTCAATCCAAGCCCTTGGAGAGCACTTTTGGAGGAAGGTAGAGTCGTTCCAGCACAATCAGAGGCCAGCGCAGCAGGGCAACAGCAGGTCAGCAGTCCTTCTCAGCAAAGCAGTCCAGAGAGTCCTTTGGGCAGATAGGCAGGTCTTCTGACAGAGTTCAGGTGCAGGTCTAGAAGTGTCTGAGTTGGTGGGGTCAGAGACCTAGTTTATATACCCAAAAATGTATTTGAAGTGGGGGAGACTACAAAGAGTGGTTTTGAAGTGCACACGTTCCCCTTTTAGCCCTGTCCTGTCTGCTGGGGTCCCGGTGGGGGTATTCAGTTCTTTGTGTGAGGGCAGGCCACTGGCCTTTGAAATGTAAGTGTCAGGCCCTCCACCCTTCCAGCTCAGGAAGACCCATTTAGTATGCAGATGAATGCAGATGTGACTGAGTGTCCTGTGTTTGTGGTTGTCTGGGTGAAAGGCACAAGGGAGCTGTCAACCAGCACAGACCAGACGTTGATTGGAGACAGGCTGTGAGGCACAGATGGTTTTACGTGCAGAGAAATGCTCACTTTCTAAAAGTGGCATTTCTAAAATAGTAATATAAAATCCAACCTCACCAATAAGCAGGATTTTCTATTACTATTCTGGCCATACTAAATATGACCTGGTTACCCCTTTCAGATAAGAATCTACCACTCAAAAAGTATATGAGGGCAGGCCTAATGCTAGTCTATGAAAAGAACAGGCCTCACAGTAGTGGAAAACAAATTTAGGTGTACATATGTGTTTTATATGTCCTGGTAGTGAAAAACACCTAATTTTGTTTTCCACTACCAGGACATATAAAACACATATGTACATGTCCTGCCTTTTACCTACATAGCACCCTGCCCTATGGGTTACCTAGGGCCTACCTTAGTAGTGACCTATATGTAGAAAAAGGGGAGTTACGTGGGTGGCACAATCAGTGCTGCAGGCCCACTAGTAGCATTTCATTTACAGGCCCTGAGCACATGTAGTGAACTTTACTAGGGACTTATAAGTAAATCAAATATGTCAATTGGGGATAAACCAATGTTACCATGTTTAAGGGGGAGAGCGTATGCACTTCAGCACTGGTTAGCAGTGGTAAAGAGCGCAGAGTCTTAAAACTAGCAAAAACAGTGTCAGAAAAGTGGAGGGAGGCAGACAAAAAGTTGGGGGATGACCACCCGAAGGCTGTCAAGTCTAACAACCATTGTCAGACTTGATAATATCCAGTATGCCCCACACTGCAAACATGTTACCTAGCCACTCAATGACTTTGTTTTGTTTTGGGTAGTAGATGATGTCTTCTACTAGAGGAAACCGTGAATGTACGTCAATGATCACCATAATCAACAGCAATTCTTTCCCACACATGCACAGGGAGATAGGACATTGTCAGAAGATGCCGGGTCATCTTGGGAGACAGTCAGTTACATTGCATAAACAACACTCCTTCAGTTCCCTCTTCACTTTCCTGTCCAAGCGAGGGAACCTTACGCGATCCCTCAAAGCCCTCTTGGTAGCCATACTACCACAATGGCCTTAATGGGCGAGTTCAACAACTTGCTGTCTCAAACTCGCAAGTATGACAATCTAAGATCCTCTTAGCACAATCCCTTCTTTAGTGACAGACAGTTCATCTTGGACATTGCAATATTTATGAAAATTGACATTGTCACTTAAAGATCAAACACATATCCTTATTAGCTTTGGTGTTAGAAATGGGGACTCTAGTTGACAGTAGTTTGCACCCTGTCCAAGTAGGCACCTTCACTCTAGGCAGGGCAAGGGGGTCACACAGCTAAGATAACCCCTGCTCACCCCCTTGATAGCTTGGCACGAGCAGTCAGGCTTATCTCAGAGGCAATGTGTAAAGTATTTGTAAACACACACACACAGTAAAACAATGAAAACACCACAAAAGCACTCAACACCAGTTTAGAAAAATAGCCAATATGTATCTGAGTTAAACAAGACAAAAACAACAAAAATCCAACATATACAAGCTAAGATATCACTTTACAAAAGTTCCAGAGTCTTAATTCAGAGGAATCAATGGTTATCTCTTTTTAACACACTACCTGGGATGCGTCAAAAACAAAGGCAACGGGGGTCATAGAGGAGGTGAGGTGCCAGGAAATAAAGTGATGCATTGGTTCCTTACTGTGCAGGGAGGTGATGCGTCGGTTCCTTACTGACAGGGGAGGCAATGTGTTGATTCTCTCCTCGCAGGAGAGGCAATGCATCGGTTCCTTACTGACAGGGGAGTTGATTTGTCGGTTCCTTGCTGGCAGGGGAAGTGATGCGTTGGTTCTCTCCTTACAGGAGAGCCGAAGCGCCAGTTTCTGGTCACTCAGCCTCAGTTCCTTGCTGCAGTGCAGCGTTGATGCGAAAATGACACCCAGGTAACGATGCATGGGAAAATCAGATGCACGGTGATGAAAGAGCCGCAGTGGAACAGGCTCTGCGCCGGTCCACCAAGCACTGCATCTATCCTTCCATTGCAAGGCAGGAGCTGCGTTTATCTGAAGCATGGATTTTCCTCCTCGGAACACCAGGTTTCACTTCCAAGGGCCCAGGGAGTGGATCTGGCACCACTTGGCAAGTCAGGACTCTCAGCAGAAGAGACCAGGCACTGGCAGATTAAGTCTTTGCGATCCCTGAGACTTCTTAACAGGAGGCAAGCTCAATTCAAGCCTTTGAAGAACCTTGGAAAGCAGGATATAGAAAGCAAAGTCCAGTTCTTTCACTCCCAGGGCAGAAGCAGCATGTAGCAGGCCAGCATAACAAAGCAATAGGCAGAGTAGCAGTTCCTCCTACCGAACTACAGAATCTAGCTCTTCTCCCTGCAGAATGTCCTCAGTCCAGAGTCTGTAGTGCAAAAGACCCTGCCTTTCCTGCCCTGGCCCCAGACACACTCCAGGGGCTTGGAGACTGCTTCTTGTAAGGACAGGCACAGCCCTATTTAGGCACAAGTGTGAGCTCCTCCCACCACTCTAGCGCAGGAAGACCCATCAGGGCATGCAGGGCACACCTCAGCTCCCGCTGTGTGACTGTCTAGAGTGAATTCACAAACAGCCCAACTGTCACCCTGACTCAGACTTGTATTCCACAGCCAGGCAGAGGCACAGAATGGTTAAGCAAGAGAAGCCCCACTTTCTAAAAGTGGTATTTTCAAATTTACAATTCAAAAAACAATTTCATCAAAATAAATATTTTTAAATTGTGAGTTCAGAGACCTCAAACTCCAAATCTCTATCTGCTCCCAATGGGAAATTACATTTGGAAGATACTTCAAGGCAATTCCCATGTTAACCCATGTGCGAGAGATAGGCCTTGCAATAGTGAAAACCAAATTCAGCAGTATTTCACTATCAGAACATGTAAAACACACCCGTGCGTGTCCTACCTTTTATATACATTGCACCCTCCACATAGGACTGCCTTGGTTGGCGTACCTTAGGAGTGCATTACATGTAGTGAAAGGGAAGGTTTTGGCCTGGCAAGTGGGTGCACTTGCCAGGTCGAACTGGCAGTTAAAACAGCCTGCACATACACTGTAGTAGCAGGTCTGAAATATGTTTACAGGGCTATTCATGTGGATGGCACAATCAGTCCTGCAGGCTCACTAGTAGCATTTGATTTACAGGGCCTGGGCACACAGTGTGCACTGCACTAGGGACTTACTGGTATATCACGTATGCCATTCATGCATAAACCAATTACCAATTCAATTTAGACAGAGAACACTTGCACTTTAGCACTGGTCAGCAGTGGTAAAGTGCTCAGAGTCCTAAAGCCAACAAAAATGAAATTCAGGATAAAAAAACAGGAGGTTAGAGGCAAAAAGTCAGGGGAAACCCTGCAAAGAGGGCCATTCGCAACAATTGGTATCAGCAATGTCTGCTTAATGGACAGAGCTGCAGATGTGCTGGACTTTACAATAAAGTTGATGTACTCCTCTGCAGTTTTCAATGTTGAACTGTGGTGCTGTAGGGGTATTCGTAAGAAAAAAGTGGCCTGGGTTTTTGTTCTTGCCTGGCGTGTGCACAATTGTATAGTTGTACTCTTGTACACCCAACCCCCACTTCTCAAAGCGAGGGGTCATCTTGGCTTTCAGATTCCTGAAAATGGTAAGTAATGCCTGGTGCTCAGTGACAATTCTGAAATGTTTTCCACACAGAAACACATGAAAATGTTCACAGGCCCCTATCACCACCAAACTCTCCTTTCCCAGCTGGGAATAGGCACTTTCTGTGTCAGACAATCTTCGACTGGCTTACGCTACAATGTGTCTCCGAGCATTCAGCTGTCCACTATGTTGAGCAAGGATTTCTCACAGTCCCACTGTGCGTGCATCAAGTGATCTCGGTGTGCAAGTTAGCATCAAAGTAAGCCATCTCAATCACATTTTCAATTGCATGTTTTATATACTTCAAACTGAGATCACATTCATCCGACCATCAGAACTGGACATTTTGATTTTGTTTTTTCAGGTCTTGTAAAGGGGCACTCTCTGTGGCAAAGTCACAAATGTACCTCAAACTATAGCTGGCCATGCCCAAGAAAGATCGTACTATGGTAACATCTTGTGGAGGACTGGTGGCTGATTTTTGTCAAGATCAGGACAGTGCGCGCTCTACAGGCGACAAAAATGCAAAAACCCAGCTTTTATGCAAGAGCATAATTCATGCATTGTGTTTATATGCAGTATGTTAACCTTTTGCATTTCAGACTTTAACCTTGAAAAACACTATTAATGATGTTTGCAATAACTGTTCATTTGCAAGGTATTGCTGCGTGCTTACTGAGTGTGTTAGGGTGTGGTCCCTTTCTAGGACCTTCTAGAAGCTTTCCCTGCAGCACGACTGGGTGTGGTTTGTGGGCTGGGTCAGACTCTATATAAGGGAGCCAGCCCAGCTCCACGTGCTCACTATTCAGAGGTCCCGGTGCAGAGCAGCAGCAACTTCCTGAGCTCCTGTTCCAGAGACCTACCTTGATGTTCAAGGCCTGACCCGCATTATATTGGTGATCCTTCAGCAGGGCGGTAAGGCAGAGGCCGGGCTGGGCCCCTGACCCCGTTCTCAAAGACTCTCGAGTTTTGGGCCTACTCGTGAAACTTTCAGAGTGCTCGATTCATTGCTCTCATGCAAACCTTGGCATTCAGATCGTCAACAGCTTGCGTGATCATTTCATGGCATTTGCATAGTCTTGTTCGAATCAGCAGTGTGCGCGATTCATTTCCCGCATGTAAAACTTGGTGTTCAGATCGGCAACAGCTTGCGCGATCATTTCATGGCATTTGCATATTCTTGTTCGAATCAGCAGTGTGCGCGATTCATTGCTCTCATGCAAACCTTGGCATTCAGATCGGCTACAGCTTGCGCGATCATTTCATGGCATTTGCATATTCTTGTTCAAATCAGCAGTGTGCGCAATTCATTTCCCGCATGTAAAACTTGCTGTTCAGGTCGGCAACAGCTTGCGCGATCATTTAATGGCATTTTCATATTCTTGTTCGAATCTGCAGTGTACGCGATTCATTTCCAGCATGTAAAACTTGATTTTCAGATCGGTAATAGTGTGCGCGATCATTTCATGGCAATTAAAACTTTGATGTGTAGTGTTTGTTGAAGTGCACACATTTATCCTGGGCTTTTGAATTTTCTGTGAAGATGCTAAATTCAAAATGTGACATTCTTTGTGCATATTAAGTTCCTAGTACAATTCCTATTGTTTTCCAGGGAATGTTTCAAATTACCTTTTGTCCTCATGTAAAAATGCAATGTTTGTTCTGAAACATTATTCTAGAAGGTTCTTGTATTCCTAGACAGTATGTGAGATTTCATGAAAAGCTCATATGAAACATTGTATTAACCATTCTTGATTTTTTTTCCAGGTGCCCAGAGTTCTTGAGGTCTAGTTATAGTCACTTCTTAGGTTATCCATGGTTACAGTATGAGAACCATAGTCTAGTGAAAGTCAATGTGATTATATCATGATATTGTGTTGTTTAACCTTTTGCTTCCAACAGGTCTCCTTCCCAGCTGTTCCCTACCTAATCCCCTTTCCCCCCACTTGGACTCTCTCAGGCTCTGTGATATTTCTATCAGAGTTTTGGAGCTGTCTAGTGGTGGACATGTTGGGAGTGTGCACAGGCCCGAGGATCTGGTCTCCCTGACAATTTTTGTATTTTGTCAGGATCAGGAGTCATGCCTACATCAGAAAATACATGTCCAAAGAACTTGAGCTTTGTTTTATGAAATTCACACTTTTAAACATTTAAGGTGAGGCCTGCATTTGTAAGCAACTGACACACTTATTTGAAGTCTTTATAATGCTTCTTCCGAGTTGCACCAAATACCAGCAAATGATCAATGTAATTGAAGGCATGTGTCACTGGCTGAATAATCCTAGGTATAACATCTTGGAATATTTCTGCAGCAGAGGATAGTCCAAAGCTTAATTTTTTGTTCTAAATAAACCAACATGAGTCAAAAAGTGGTTATGTACCTGTAGGTCTTTTTCAGTTCAAGCTGGTGGTAGCTCTTGTTCAGGTGAAGACAGGATAAGACTTTGGCTCCATTCAACTCATTGATCATAGCCGCAATGTGTGATACCAGGATGTCTCCCTCTCTCGATTGCTTTGTTGGTTTGGTGCATATCCACGCAGATACTCACTGCATCTCTGCTGTCCTTTTTCAGCACTACCACGATGGGTGACACCTATGGTGTGGAATCAGTAGTGTGCTCAATAATGTCATGTTTCAGCAAAGCTTGTAGCTTCTTCTTGACCGCTTCTTGTAGCTGAAATGCTATCACGTGGAGTTGATGTGGAACAGGCCTGACATCTTCATTAATGTGACATTGCACCTTCATCGTTTTGAGCCTTCCTGGACCATGAAACAGTGATGGAAAATGACTCACAATTTGAAGTTGTGTATTTAAGTTATACTTGAAGGTATCATACCCATATCAACAGCAGTTGTAAAGCTAAGTAGGCATGCACTAGACTAGTACCTTTAAGAACGTGAATTGGGGCCTGCACAGAGATCTTCATATGCTGCAGGGGCGCTATGGATGGTTCTTGAGTTCACAACAGTTTGGAAGCAGCCCATCTTTACACCCTTGTGGCTGATGCTCTGAGTCATGGTATATGCGATAGACTGTGAAATTGTTCAACTGGCATGATGTTGATCAATGCACCACTATCAATTACGAAGGTTACTGAGCAACCATTGACTTTCAATTTAATTTTGGGACAATGTCCATTTGAGTTCTTTTGCTTTTTCAACTCACTTGTTTCTGCCCTTCTTTCATCTTCTGTGCTAGTGGCAATGCCCACTTGTGCAGATCATTCCTTTTTATTTACAATCATTGCACATTCACCCTCTTCGCTGCTGCGGAATGGTGACGTCAAGAAACTCATGCAGGATGAACTTGATGATGATCAACTTTGTTTAGTTTCAACCTGTCCCAGTTTAGGTTTTTTTTGTCTTTGAGGGTGTGACAAGACTGGTTCTGGAACATTCTAGCATCCAACTTCTCCTCTTGCTGTGATGCAATTGTTTTTTTCTTCACTTTACCAACAGTTATAAAGTTATTCTCATTTCCGCACCCTTTACACGTGTGTCCAATGGCTGGACATTTGTTTCTTGTGTGGAAATGAGAATCCACATTGGAAACACAGTCAAGGATGCCGATCTTGGTGCGGGTGTCTACTCTTCATGACTAATGCCAATTCACCTTTTGCTGTTCCCGGTTCCATGTCAGAGGCTTGTCGATTGTCTCGTTTCTCAGCACTTGCAGCTATTAACAAATTGTATAGACTAAGGACCAGATTTACTAGAAACTGGCGCAGCGCAGTGCTGCGCCAAAATCAGCAACACAGCACCAGTTTTGAAATGCAGGGCTACGTCGTTTTCACAAAAATACGCCGCAGCCCTGCATTTCCTTCTGTGATGGGGCTAAATTTGCTGCTGTGCGCTGACGCAGGCACCCTGCACAAAAACAATCTGAAATATTGATTTGCTTCTTCTATGTATGCCGCAGAATGCTCATAAAATTGAGGCAGCGTATAAATGCACGGCCTTCCCATGCAAAGTGCTGCATGCGAAGAGACCACATTTACACAGTGGCGTTAAGCCACAGAAAGTGGCTTAACACCACCTTGTAAATATAACACAGGGCATTGTGCCACCGGAGCGTCGCAAAAACAAATGACGCTCCAGTGGCGATAGGGCTATGTAAATCTGGCCTTAAGTATCTCTTGCAACATGGATATTTTGAAAGAGTCCAACAAACAACCATTAAAGACTATGAGGCACAAGGCTTCATCATTAAATTCACTAAATTTGCAATTTTGATGAGCACATTGAATCTTTCAACAAACTCTGCCATTGTTTTACCAACTCATTGTCTTGCTTGATTACAAATTTATCTTTCAAAGTCGCTTTGAGAGTCTCACGGGTGATTTGCGTGCTTTATAAATCCTAATTGACTGACTTATTGGTATTTGTTGAACTTGTCTCTTCACGCGTCTTTGATTTGTCAGTAAGACATTGTCTTAGTCTGTGAGAGGTTTTTTTATCACTTCTTTCACTCCGTCACCAGTGAGATTCTGAAAAAATTAAATGGTTTTCTCATTTTCTCATCACTTACTTCTTAGAGAACATCTATGTAATCACTGAACGTCTCTATCTATGTGGTCCATCTAGCACTGGTATTCTGTTTTTTGGCTGTATTGAATGGCAGCTGAGGTTTTAGGAAAGCTGCAGCACCATACTCCATGCTTCTGTGGCTGCCAATGAAAAAAAAATCACAAGTCCGAAGGAGGCTTCGGTTGTTCCAACGATGACCAACAGCTCTGCGAGCACAACCCTTGTGTACGCTCTCGAGTCACCTCACCCGATTTTGAGGTCGCATGACTGGTGAGCAAGTTCACTTCTCGTACCTGGTTGTCTCTACCTTCTAGCATTATAACTGGCTGCTGCTGCCTTTGATGTTGTATCTAGTTGTCACTGCCTTCTAGCGTTATTTCTGATTGTCATGGCTTTTTATGTTGTACCTGGTTGTCACTGCTTTTAGTGTTTTCTTTGTATGACTGATGGCTTGGTGTAGTGGTGCAGCACCTTCTGTTTTTTTCTTAGCCTTGCTGGAAGGTCTTGTCAGGCTTTCCAACTGGTGCTCCCTTGTTGGGCTGTCATCTTCTCCTCAAGGCCTTGTACGGGTGGGAGTGGTACTTGCACTCCACATACGCCAACTGCAGGCTTCTTAGTTTTAGCTTGGGCGCGCGTGACATGCACAAGCAGTTTGCTACTTCTTTCAAACTCTCAGGGACAGCACTTCTGTTTCTCCAGGGCAGATATTACTTACTCGGTGGCAGTTATTGCATCCTGCTCTGCCTAGTAGCATGCCCAAGAACACACCACACACGGAGCTTGTTGTTAATGTCTTTAAATATTAGCATACAACAACAACAGACCTTTCAATATCCCCATAGCTATTAGGACCACACTTTAACACCATTATGCCAACGACGTCCCCTGGCTCCTGAGAGCTCGAGTCCACCTTGAGTCCATCCCTGCCAGACTACCCCACGGTGCCTGCAGCCTCAACTCACAGGACCCCACGACCACAAGGACTACCGGGCAAGAAAACTCAACACCAAAAGGCACCCCTGCATCCACTGCCATTGAACACAGGAGAAGAGGACTAAGGCCCATATTTATACTTTTTTTACGCAAACCGGCGCTGGTTCGCATCAAAAAGTTTACCGCCGGCTAACACCATTCCTACGAGGCATGCGAGCGCCTTATTTAAGGAATGACTTGAGCCGGCCCTATGGACTGTCAAGGGTAAAAAAAAAAGACTCAAACCAGGCAGCGCTGGCGTAGGGTGAAAGTAGGGGTTGTGTGTCAAAAAATGGTGCAAGTCAGGTTTGAGGCAAAAATCATGTCTCAAACAGGACTAGCGCCATTTTTTGATGCACAACCCCCATTGAAATGACTCCTGTCTCAGCAAAGACAGGAGATATGCCCCCTTGCCCAATGGCCATGCCCAGGGGACTTCTGTCCCCTGGGCATGGTCATTGGGCACAGTGGCATGTAGGGGGACCCAAATTAGTTCTCCCTATGCCACTTTAAAAAAAATAAAAAAAATACTGACCTCAACTTACCTGTACTGACCTGGGATGGGTCCCCCCATCCATGGGTGTCCTCCAGGGGGTGGGCGAGGGTGGCAGGGGGTGTCCCTGGGGGCAGGGAAGGGCACCTCTGGACTCCTTCCATGGTCAGAGACCATGGAAATGAGCCCACAGGTCCCTTAACGCCTGCCCTGACCCAGGTGTTAAAAAACAGCGCACATCAGGCTGTGCGCTGTTTTTTAAGGCCCGCCCCCTGCTGTGTGTCAAAATGACGCTGGAGTATAAATAAGGCGCACAGGCCTTAAAGTAATTTTTGGGGTGGGAACGCCTACCTTGCATGCCATTAACGCAAGGCAGTTTCCCACATGCAAAAAATGACCCACACGGAGGAATTTTGATGTCCGCGGGCTCAGGCGTCAAAGTTTAATTATGGTGCATGGTTTGCGCCGAATGAGCGTCAAAATCTTTGACGCACATTCGGCGCAAACAGAGTATAAATATGCCCCAAAAGGTGCACCTTCTCCCCTAGGCACCCCAAGCCTACTACCTACCTGTTGTTTGTCCCCACTGGCTTTCCAGAGCCTGCAGCCTGTTTGTCACAGTGTCAGTCTCCCATAGAAGAATACTGGGCACCTGCCCTTCTGCACCCAGCCGTCCCACTGCCACCCGGTGTGACCTGTTGGTGTGGTTCTGATCTGTGCCTAGTACTTACCTTAACTCCCTGAGATTGGCTTCATAAGTTGTTGTTAACCCTGTGTTTGCTGAGTTTTGTTTTTCCTCCATAGGATAACATTGAAAGAACTCTGTAAATTGTACTGTGTCTATTATTGAAAACTACAAAGTATTTATACTTAAAGGTCTACTTACCTGATTACGTAGTTCTAGGGCTTGAAACATATAAAAAAGGAATTGTTATGTTTTCTAAATTGGTCTCTGATTTATTCTTTTAGTGTCTCATTTATTGCCTCTTTGAGTACAACAAATGCTTAGCACTCCCCTCTGACAAGCCTAAATGCTGGCCCACACTACCACAAATGGAGCATTAGTTCTATCTATGTTTGCCTCTGTAATATCTATTAGTGATCTACTGGACTCTCTGCACAGTGTACTTTATTTAGTGCACTATATAGAAAGCCAGCTTCCTACAACTTTCCTGAAGACTTAGATCCTGATTTAGAGATTGGCAGAGGGAATACTCTGTCACAAACATGACGGATATCCTGCCCACCGTATTATGATCCCCATAGGATATAATGGGTTTATAATACGGCAGATAGGATATCCGTCACATTGGTGACGGAGTATTCCCCTCCACCAACTTCTAAATCAGGCCCTTAGATGATCTTTGCATTCTCTATATAACTCTGCACTGAGAACCCAAGATGCATATTTCCCTAGGTGTTTTATTGTACTTTGTATTCAGAATATATTTAAATCCATGTTGTAACCACAATATTGTGTCGTTGTTGTCATGGCAGCTGCAAGTAGAATTCAACCTCCTCTTTTTTAAAGGGGGTTGGAAAACCTAACCTCCCTTGGAAGAATTGTGTTACACGGTTTGAATCATGTTTAATAGCCAGTGGGGGAGAAAAAAATAATTTATATCCAAAAATAGCACATTCTATTACATAACTCAGGTATTCATGGCAGGACAATATATGAAACGTCCTGAACCATGTGAATTCCTGGACGGTATGGATGAAGGTGATGTAGATGTATTCAAACTGACATTCCTAAAATAGAAAATCACTGTAGAGACTAAAACAATGTCGTTTTGGAGCTCTATGCATTGTTCAGTAGAGTCCAAGGGAAACAACAGAATGTTATTACTTACATTGCGGTATTCAGAGGCTTAAGTAAACTCTGTGATTTTGGCACTATGATGATTCTCTAATTAGAGACCAATTAGTGAGGTGTATTAATATCAAAAGATGCCATTGAAATTGCTAAATCTGTAGATCACACTGCAGTCTGCATCAAAGAAATTATACCTTTGCTGGAATGGGGATCTCAATTTAAATATTGGTTTACAAGTTAAGGCTTACCAACTCACCAGGGAGAAATTCCTTCTTTCTGGGAAATACAGATCTTTGACGTTAGATGAAATTAACTAGAAGCTGTACATAAGTTAATTTATCATCACAATTTCAATCGTATTGGAAGTAAATAATGAGAGTTGATGTGAGATGAAAAGATTTATTAAACACATCAACAACATTGTATAAGCTTCAGCTTGTTCTCACCATTCATTTGCCTTTAAGAAATTGTATTTTAAACTATCAGCTTCTACATTAACTCACTAAAATACAAGCTACTTATTCATTAATTCTATAGTGCTAATTGTGTAGGTAGAAACATTTGCAGAGTTAAACAACAACATTTGAATGCTTGTAAGTATTTTATGAAACATATGTCTATGGGAAGGTCAGGAAACCTAACACTTCACATTCTTGAATAAGGTCAGTTTGTCAGTAAAATGCTGCTTCGGATATTCAAGCATAATACATGTCATTATGGATGTCCTGTACATTTCTTCACCATTTTTAAAAGCACTTTTCTCTTGAGTCCTACATGATAATTCTGCACATTATTGCATTAAGTTTCTCAACATTAAAAATGTGTTTGCAAAAAATAGAAAGAAAAGTCTAAGGTGAAAAATGCACCAGTCAAAGAACATACTAGACTCAAACAAACTAGAATGCTACTGTTGTAGCAATCATTTAGCTAATACCATAAACTGCCAAGCCCGAAATGTTTCATACAGAAAATGCAATGAAAGCGGTACTGTTGAGAGGGATTGTAGAGAGAAACCAATTAACTCTATAGAGGGCAGCACACAAGAAATACAAAAATACTTTTTCAGTTATAAGCTTATTATCATATTATTTATACTTCCCATCCAGACTGTAAACTATGCCTGGGCGGTACTTCAAGAATGATGTTTGTTGACTCCTATTCACCTTTCATCCTTATCAGCATTAAGGACTACAAGTAACTCTCTGTATACAGTGATTCTTTTTCAGAAACCACTGATATTTTACCTTGTGACTACAATAGAGACACTATACTCATAAAGGGAATGATTAAGGCATGTATTTAATAAAAAGAACAGTATACATCTGGCAAGGTATACATAGTACAAGGAAGATAAAATCTCTGGGATGGCAACACCAAAGGAGTTAGTTGTCACTTTAGATTATAACAGTCCTGAACAAGACACGTCATAGTAGTCAATACATCCCATACCAGGGACTGAACTTGCAACACATTTACCATATTTGTTTACTGAGAATATGGAGTTATTACATATTGTCAACACAAGATGAAATTAAAATCAGAAGCAGAACCCATTGTTCACAAAGTCTGTTCTGTACCACATTTGATGAATGCACCTTTAGAAGAGGAATTTAAACATCCCACCGAGCTGGGTATCATACACCTTATAGACCAGCGGTTCTTAATTAATCTTTTGACGTCTGTGGGTCCCCACTGAATCACTACTGTAACCTGGGGACCCCCATCTAAGCAATGTTCATGATTTAATCCTGTGACCAAAGCACACAAATAAAGAAACAAGTATACATCAAAAAAGTAAACAAATGATTAAATATTTTATTTAATTCACAAACAAAAATGCAAAAATCGAATTTTTAATTTTATTGGAAACATTCAAAATGTAGTGTTTGCTTCTAAAAGATAAAGTAATATTCTAGATTGTAACATCTCACTTTGGTGGTCATTCTGACCTCGGCGGTAAAAGGCGCCTACCGCCGGTCAGAAATCCTCCATAATCCCGCCGCGGTCGCGGAAACCCGCCACGGTCATTCTGACCCGCAGAAGGCAAACCTCCGAAAATCCGACCGCCACAACAGACCGCCAGACCAGCGGTCGGCGGAAAAGTGGAGGTGACAAAACCTCCACCGTCACGCCAACAGAAATACGCCCATGCCATTACGACCCACGAATCCACGCGGCGGTCATTCAAACGCGGTATTCCATTGGCGGGACACACCGCCGCGGTCAGAATACACACAAACGAACAAAACTCAGCCACATTGGACGATTTGAATCCCACACACCTGATACACATACACACACCACTCCCACACACACAATACAATATAAAACACACACCCACATCACCCACAAACCCCAAAGCTAAAAAATTCGTAAAGAAGGCAAGAGCGAGACACCAGCATCCAAAAAATAACAGCCACAGCCACTCAACACCATCACCCACACACTATCCACGCACAAAACAACACACACCACCACACTCAACTCACTTAAATACACATACTCCACCCCACACATCATACACACCACCCCATGGCACCCCAAAGACAACCCCGCTTCACAGACGAAGAACTCAGGGTCATGGTGGAGGAAATCGTTCGGGTAGAGCCCCAGCTGTTCGGCACACAGATACAATACACCAGCATTGCCCGGAGGACGGAGCTATGGCAGAGGATTGTCGACAGGGTGAACGCAGTGGGACAGCACCCCAGAAATCGGGAAGACATCAGGAAGCGATGGAACGACCTACGGGGGAAGGTGCGTTCCATGGTATCCAGGCACAACATCGCCGTGCAGAAGACTGGCGGAGGACCCCCACCTCAACCCCCACGATTCACATCATGGGAGGAGGAAGTCTTGAACATCCTGCATCCTGACGGCCTCGCAGGAGTCGGCGGAGGAATGGATACTGGTAAGTTGAAGCTTCAATACTGCTTCCCCCCCACCTGCATGCCAAATCATACCCCAACCCTCACCCCCATCCTCGAACCCCACCCTCACCCCCATCCTCGAACCCCACCCTCACCCCCACCCCCACCACCATCCTCACCCCCACCACCATCCTCACCCCCACCCCCAGCACACCTATTCCCCGCCAATGTCTCACCATCACAACCCACACATCCCAAAACCTAGGCCTGCATGCGTCCACTAAGCATGGACACCCATCACCAAAGCATGCCCAATGCATATACACATCCCCCCCACAAGCCACCCTCACCAAAGCCCCCACACACGAATGCCAGCACTTGGGGACACGAGAACCCACAGATACACCCATATGCCACACATTGAAACTATAACCATACCTCTATACCCCTGCAGGACCCGACCGTCAACACACCGCGGCGGAGGGGCCAGAATTCTCCACACCCCCCACCCAAGAGGCCGTCAGCGATGACAGCAGCTCTGTCGACCTGGACACCGATGACCAGCCCGGACCATCGGGGACCTCTGGACAGTCGGTTCCCCTCACACAGGCCCAGGCCACTACAGACCCAAACCCCTCTGGGAACACCAGCACAGCTCCCACCCAGCGGGCCCATGCCTCTGTCTCCAGGGCGCGTCAATCTGCGGTGTGTCTACCACTACAGGGCACCCAGGATAACCCACCACACCAACAACAACAGGGACCTGGGGGCAGTGGTAGTGGGCACACCGGCCAGGGGGCAGAGGCACAGGGAAACAGGGGAACTCGGAGGGCAGCTGTGCGACAGGGGGGGGAGGAGAGGCCCAGGGAACCCACTCTCCACGAGGTCCTCACCACCATCATGGGAGCATACAACCGCTCCCAGGAGACGATGGCGACGGTACTGGCCCGGTTCCAGGAGATCCAGGTACTGCAGGAGGAACACTATCGGGGGTACAGGGAGGACATCAGAGCCATCAACACCACCCTGGTTACCATGGTAGGGCTGCTGCAGGACCTCGTCAACAACAGGGCGGACACTCAACAACACCCAAGGGCCCCTGCCACTAGCCTGGACCAAGAACAGCCAACCACCTCCGCCGGCGCTAGTGGACAGGAGGCCCCCGCACAGCAGCAGCCCACCAGACCCCCACCTCCTGCAGGAGAAGAACCACCCCGCAAGAGGGCCCTGAGATCTCGCAAGAAGACAGAGTAGGATGTCAAGACCCCCGCCAGCAATGGATACCACCTGATGTCATCCCACTGTCCCACATTGTCACCCTGTCCATCCTTGAACTGCCCATGCTCCATCTCTCCACAGGCCTCTGGACAATGCACCTGTGTGACTGTTACTCTGGACTCTGCCATGGACATTCCTTCACCATAGCCCCCACCCACTTGAAACCACCCATCCCATTTTGAGCACTTAAATAAACACCTATTTTGCACCAAAATATCTGGAGTCTGGCTGTGATTTCAATATATTGTAATTGACATGACAGTGCAAATATGTCCTTGTACATGGTGAAGTCAACAAACAGCTGCCACAAAGCTGTAGTCCATGGGGAAACGAAGCACAGGACTCGTAGTGGGGACCCCAGATCTGAAATAGGGAGGGAAAAGCCAAAACTCAGTCATCATACACTGGGGCAAATAGACAGGCAGCAGAGATGCTGGAGAGTAGTTAACATTTACTAAATTATCTTTGAAATGTTACCTGTGTCCTATTGGAAGTACTGTTCAATGATTCTGTCCCTGTTGTCTGTTTCAGCCCCGTCGTCTTCCTCCTCGTCACTCTCCTCAGGTTCCACCGCTGCCACAACACCACCGTCTTGACCATCCTCCTGCAGGAAAGGCACCTGGCGGCGCAAAGCCAGGTTGTGAAGCATGCAGCAGGCCACGATGATGTGACACACCTTCTTAGGTGAGTACATTAGGGATCCACCTGTCATATGCAGGCACCGAAACCTGGCCTTTAGGAGGCCAAAGGTGCGTTCGATCACCCTCCTAGTACGCCCATGGGCCTCATTGTACCGTTCCTCTGCCCTGGTCCGGGGATTCCTTACTGGGGTCAGTAGCCACGACAGGTTGGGGTACCCAGAGTCCCCCACTAGCCATACACGGTGTCTCTGTAGCTGTTCCATCACGTAAGGGATGCTGCTATTCCTGAGGATGTAGGCGTCATGCACTGACCCTGGGAATTTGGCATTTACATGCGAGATGTACTGGTCAGCCAAACACACCACCTGGATGTTCATTGAATGGTAATTTTTTCTGTTCCTGTACACCTGCTCCCTGTCTCTTGGGGGAACCAAAGCCACATGGGTCCCATCAATGGCACCAATGACGTTGGGAATATGTCCAAGGGCGTAGAAATCACCCTTCACTGTAGGCAATTCGCCCACCTCAGGGAAAATGATGTAGCTCCTCACGGATTTCATCAGGGCAGACAACACTCTGGATAACACCTTCGAAAACATGGGCTGAGACATCCCAGAAGCAATTCCCACGGTTGTCTGAAATGACCCACTTGCCAAGAAATGGAGTACTGACATGACCTGCACCAGAGGGGGAATCCCTGTGGGTTGGCGGATGGGGGACATCAGGTCGGGCTCCAGCTGGGCACACAGTTCATGGATAGTGGCACGGTTAAGACGGTAGGTCAGGATAATGTGGCGTTCTTCCATTGTCGACAGGTCCACCAGCGGTCGGTACACGGGAGGATTCATCCGTCTCCTCGCCCAACCCAGCGGACGGTGCCTAGGAAGGACAACATGGAGCACACAGTCAAGCAACCCACAGGTACGTACTCACAGCTAGCACAGTATACGATTCTCTATGCAGTGAATGGCGTGTCTGAGTGGCTATGCAAGGCCTAGGCCTGTGTGACGCAGTTGAAATTGAGCCATGTGGGCCCTGGAAATGGCGGCTGCCTGACCTGTGAAGTGTGACAATGGGATGTGAGGTCAATGCGCTGGCGTGGCACACCGCGGCGGGCGGCGGGCGAAGACCGCGGCGCAAAGCCGCATTGGTTAACATTGAAGCCTATGGGTTTCAGGAGCCAATGGCGAAGGGCGCCGGCGGTGGCGGGACGCACCGCCGCGGTACGCACCGCCGCGGTACGCACCGCCGCGGACGTCACCGCCATTTTCTATCTACTTATCCACTTGCGACTTGAACTTTCCCGGCAGAGGACCTATACTGCAAGTGTTGCTGTGACCTCGGTCTGGAAGGGACAATGGCTGCTGCGCCTGGGGAAAGGGCCCCTGCCTTCACTGGAGAGGAGTTGGAGAAACTTGTGGATGGGGTCCTCCCCCAGTATGCGCTACTCTACGGTCCTCCAGACCAACAAGTGAGTTTAATTCAATATGGATTTGGGGCCACTGGCTGGCTTGGGGGCCTGGCGGGGGGCCTGGCGGGGATGGGGGGCATGTTGGGCCTGGCGGGGGGCCTGGCGGGGATGGGGGGCATGTTGGGCCTGGCGGGGGGCATGGCGGGGGGCCTGGCGGGGATGGGGGGCATGTTGGGCCTGGCGGGGGGCCTGGCGGGGATGGGGGGCATGTTGGGCCTGGCGGGGGGCATGGCGGGGGGCCTGGCGGGGATGGGGGGCATGTTGGGCCTGGCGGGGGGCCTGGCGGGGATGGGGGGCATGTTGGGCCTGGCGGGGGGCATGGCGGGGGGCCTGGCGGGGATGGGGGGCATGTTGGGCCTGGCGGGGGGCCTGGCGGGGGGCCTGGCGGGGATGGGGGGCATGTTGGGCCTGGCGGGGGGCATGGCGGGGGGCCTGGCGGGGATGGGGGGCATGTTGGGCCTGGCGGGGGGCCTGGCGGGGGGCCTGGCGGGGATGGGGGGCATGTTGGGCCTGGCGGGGGGCCTGGCGGGGGGCCTGGCGGGGATGGGGGGCATGTTGGGCCTGGCGGGGGGCATGGCGGGGGGCCTGGTGGGGATGGGGGGCATGTTGGGCATGGCGGGGGGCCTGGCGGGGATGGGGGGCGTTGGGCCACTGGAAAGGAAAATGCTGACAAACTTGAACGTGGTATTTCTCCCTCCCTGTACGTGTCACATAGGTCCGCGCCCATGAGAAGATCGGGATTTGGCGTGCCATCGCCAAGGAAGTCCGGACCCTGGGGGTCCACCATCGACGGGGCACCCACTGCCGCAAGAGGTGGGAGGACATCCGCCGCGGGACCAAGAAGACCGCCGAGTCTCTGCTGGGGATGGCCTCCCAACGTAGGCGGGGTGCCTGCCGTCAACTGAGCCCCCTGATGTTCCGGATCCTGTTTGTCTCCTACCCTGAATTGGATGGGCGCGTGAGGGCAGCACAGCAGACACAAGGGGGTGAGTACAAGCATTATCTACTCTGTTGTCGCGCAGTGGAGGTGTCTGGGTGGGGGAGGAGGGCTGGGGGTCCCCCTAGGCCAGGGCGATATCTGTAGGCTGGGCACCCCCGTAAGCCCCTGTGTCCCCAGCCACCACCCTCAGTAGTTTGTCAGTACAGCCATCCCTGGGCCGTGTCATCCATGGGTGCAGTTGTCAACTCTAGGCGTGTAGGGCATGTTCCACGGAATGCGTAGCGGACCCCAAGTGCGCAACTTAGTGCAGGGGGCATCTGTGTCTGTCATGTCCGCTAACTGTACCGGAGATCCATGTACTCAATATCCCTTTATTTCTCTCTCCCCCCCCCTTTTTGTTTGTCTTTCTGTGCTTGTGTGCATCAGCATCATCAGGCGGTGGAGAAGTGGCATCGGGGCAGGAGGGAGCTGCATCTCACATGGCCCAGGAGGGCCATGCCACAGAGTCAGACTGGACCAGTGAGACGGAGGGCGAGGGGAGCTCCACGACGGACACGACTGGACCCTGCAGCGACACGGACACGTCCTCGGAAGGGGGCTCCCTTGCGGGGGTGGCACCATCCGTGCCCCCCGCCATTACAGGTACAGCCGCCACCCAGCGCACCATCTCCGCCCTCCCAGCAGCCCCTCAGCGTTCGCCCCGTGCCCGCTCTGCCAGGAAGCCGGGCATCTCCTTCGCCCCAGGCACCTCAGGCCCTGCCCCTGTTACCCCCGCTGCCCTCAGTGAGGAGGTCATTGACCTCCTCCGAACGCTCATTGTTGGGCAGACTACCCTTTTGAATGCCATCCAGGGGGTGGAGAGGGAGGTTCATCGCAGCAATGCGTACCTGGAGGGCATTCATTCGGGTCAGGCTGCCCATCAGCGATCGTTCCAGGCTCTGGCCTCAGCACTGACGGCAGCCATTGTCCCTGTCTCCTGCCTGCCTCTACTAACTCCCTCCTCCCAGTCTCCTGTTCCTCTGCCTGTCCCACCCACACCATCAGACCAGCCTGCACACACCTCAACACCCAAGAGAAGCTCATCCAAACATAAGCACCACAGATCACGCAGACATTCACACACGCAACATTCCGATGCAGACATGCCAACAGTCACTACCACCTCTGTGACCCCCACCTCCTCGTCTCCCTCCTCCCTCCCTGTGACGTCTACACTCACACCTCCATTCACCTCACCATCAGCCAGTGTTTCCATCACCAGCACACCCTCCACTCCAGTCCGCACACGTGCAGTCACCACCCCCACTGCCATTTACACGTCCCCTGTGTCCTCTCCCACTGTGTCTGTCACCCCCTCTTCCACACCACACAAACGCAGCCACCCACCCACCCAACAGCCATCCACCTCACGGCAGCCTATCCCTCCTGCACCTGCACCCAAAGACAGCAAACGTGACTCACCTACAACCACATCCTCTCCCTCCACTCCCATTCCCACTGTACCTACCACTCTCCATTGTCCCAAGAAGCTCTTCCTCGCCACTACTAACTTCTTTCCTGACCCTGAGCCCCCCCCTCCTTCTCGTCGGGGTAAGAAGAGCACCTCAGCCACCACCAGCCCTGCAGCCCCCTTGACAAGGGTGCAGGGGTATTGGAGCCCGCCAGCCCGCATGTCTGGATCTTCGCCCAGCAGCAAGGGGACAGCCAGCCTACCCCCTGGGAAGAGGAGCAGAAGGCGGAAGGGGCGCCGCAGGAGCCCGCCTTCTACATCCCCCCCGGACACCACCCAGAGACAGGCACCAGCCACAGCTCCAAAGGGAGGAAAGGGCCACAGGCCCACGACTAAGGAGGGCAAGGGCAGCAAGTCAGAGAGGTCAGGCAGCAGGCCTGCTGCCCAGGAGGAGCCCACAACCCCCATAGCCGCTGCCCCGGGAGGAACCGGCACAGCTGCCCCGGGAGAGCCCACCACCCCCATAGCCGCTGCCCAGGGAGGACCCAGCCCAGCTGGCCAGGAGGGCCCCACCACCCACAGCCCAGGTGGGCAGTGAAGGAGCACCATCCCCGCTGCCCAGGAGGGCACCACCAGGCAATTAACAGTTGGCCATAGACCGGCCGCCGTCTCAAGAACCGCTGAACTGGGCCCCGCCGTCTCAAGAACCGCTGAACTGGGCCCTTCAAGGCAAGGAGCGCTGAACTGGGCCCCGCCGTCTCAAGAACCGCTGAACTGGGCCCTTCAGGGCAAGGACCGCTGAACTGGGCCCCGCCGTCTCAAGAACCGCTGAACTGGGCCCTTCAAGGCAAGGACCGCTGAACTGGGCCCCGCCGTCTCAAGAATCGCTGAACTGGGCCCTTCAAGGCAAGGAGCGCTGAACTGGGCCCCGCCGTCTCAAGAACCGCTGAACTGGGCCCTTCAGGGCAAGGACCGCTGAACTGGGCCCCGCCGTCTCAAGAACCGCTGAACTGGGCCCCGCCGTCTCAAGAACCGCTGAACTGGGCCCCGCCGTCTCACGCACCGCTCCGCTGGGCCCCGCCGTCTCAAGAACCGCTGAACTGGGCCCCGCCGTCTCAAGAACCGCTGAACTGGGCCCTTCAGGGCAAGGACCGCTGAACTGGGCCCCGCCGTCTCAAGCACCGCTCCGCTGGGCCCCGCCGTCTCAAGAACCGCTCCGCTGGGCCCCGCCGTCTCACGCACCGCTCCGCTGGGCCCCGCCGTCTCAAGAACCGCTGAACTGGGCCCCGCCGTCTCAGGAACCGCTGAACTGGGCCCTTCAAGGCAAGAACCGCTGGCCCTTTGGCAGACGTGGCAGGGCAGGATCTATCTCGGGCAGGGCTGCAGGATGTCCTCTGGCCAACTTGCCTCCTCCAGTGGCAGTGGGGTCTGTTATGGACTGTATGGACTGTGGCTTTGCTCTCCCCAGGATGGCCCAGTGGGCAGGCCACCCACTGTATGGACTGTATGGACTGTGGCTTTGCTCTCCCCAGGATGGCCCAGTGGGCAGGCCACCCACTGTATGGACTGTGGCTTTGCTCTCCCCAGGATGGCCCAGTGGGCAGGCCACCCACTGTATGGACTGTATGGACTGTGGCTTTGCTCTCCCCAGGATGGCCCAGTGGGCAGGCCACCCACTGTATGGACTGTTTGGACTGTGGCTTTGCTCTCCCCAGGATGGCCCAGTGGGCAGGCCACCCACTGTATGGACTGTTTGGACTGTGGCTTTGCTCTCCCCAGGATGGCCCAGTGGGCAGGCCACCCACTGTATGGACTGTATGGACTGTGGCTTTGCTCTCCCCAGGATGGCCCAGTGGGCAGGCCACCCACTGTATGGACTGTTTGGACTGTGGCTTTGCTCTCCCCAGGATGGCCCAGTGGGCAGGCCACCCACTGTATGGACTGTTTGGACTGTGGCTTTGCTCTCCTCAGGATGGCCCAGTGGGCAGGCCACCCACTGTATGGACTGTATGGACTGTGGCTTTGCTCTCCCCAGGATGGCCCAGTGGGCAGGCCACCCACTGTATGGACTGTTTGGACTGTGGCTTTGCTCTCCCCAGGATGGGCCAGTGGTCATGGAGTCCCCTCGTGGATCTGGCGTCGTGTACTCAAGTGGCTGAGGTGCCCCCCCTTCCCTTCCCCCTGAGGTGCCTGTCCTATTTTCTTTCTGATGCCCCTGCAGTGTTCTCTCCGTGGAGTTCTTGTCGTGGGACTGGGCCATGCCCCTTTGCACAGGACCCCTGTGATCCACGGACAGTGGTTGGACTACATTTAGTAGCTGTATATATTTTGTACATAGTTTATTTATTTATTGGGATTACTGGTGTACATATTTCAATATATCTGCCCGTTTATGATCTCTTCTTTTGGTCTTTGCATTATTTCGGAGGGGGGTGGTTTGTGGGTTGTGACAGTGATCTGTGGGAATGCATTGATGTGTGTGTTGTAGTGGGTGTGGGTGGGTGGGTGTGTGCCGGTAATCTTTTCCCTCCCCTGTGTCGTAGGTGCAGTACTCACCGATGTCTTCCGCGCCGCCGGGCGTGCTCCTGGTATATGAGCAGGAATAGGAGTGCGGGGATGACCTGCAACTCTGGTTCCATACTGCCGGAATCTCGCGTGGAGTGCGTAGAGGTGAGCGTTTTCCCGTTCGTAGTCTGTTTCCGCCGTGTTCTTATCGGCGGTGCTCCCGCCCCAGAAAAGGTGGCAGATTGGTGGGTCGTAATAGGGTGGGCGGTACATTGTCTGCCGCCTGGCTGTTGGCGGGAACCGCCGCGCTGTTTGTTTGTACCGCCGTGGCGGGCGGAGTGTTAAGTTGGCGGGCTGTGTTGGCGGTTCCCGCCAGGGTCAGAATTGCATATTTTGGACCGCCGGCCTGTTGGCGGCTTGGCCGCCGCTTTATCACCGACCGCCAGGGTCAGAATGAGGGCCTTTGTCTTTTTGCTCCCAATGCAAGCTCTTTTTGTCTGCACATACGGCTGCTTTTATTGAGGCCTCCAATTGTCCACATTAGAGTTGATTTATAGAACTGTTGCCACAAATCAATATAAGGAAAGACATTCAGGGTGTTTTAAAACTTTCTATTTTCAATTTAGTTATTATGTATACATATTTTAGTAATCTACTAATACTGTTTAATTATCTAAGTAGATGTTGCGGACCCACATTCATATATACTGAATACCTAGCACCTGTTTAGCCAGGAAAGCACACGTAGGTGGTCTAAGTCTATGTATATATGATGGCTTATGTGATCTCAACAACAACATTTGGCTAGAGAGACACCTTTTACCATGAATAAATGAGATGTGAATCATGATGGGTGAAGCAACATGCATTTGTGTCATAGACTTATACATGGCATACCACCAAGTAGAGCTGCATCATAAGTCCATGAGGCTAACAGCCTTCATCACACCCATGAGAGCATTCTTGTTCCACAGAATGCCGTTCAGACCTGCAGCTTTAGTCTTTAAAAAAAATCATGCAACAAATTTTGAAGAGTGTGCCTAACACGTTATGTTTCAAATATGACATTCTTATTTATGGGGCCACCACTCCAGCATATAATACCATTTTGAGGGAACCTCTAACCAAATTGAGGGATGCATGTCTCACCTTGGAAAGAGACAAGTGCCAAATTAGTGTAATTAATGTAAGCTCTTTTGACTATCTTACACATAGGGGGTCATTACAACATTGGAGGTATAAGGCACTTACCGCCTTGCAGAAGACCGGCAATACACCGCCGCGGCCGCGGTAGACCGCCACAGCTATTATGACACACATCACGGAATCCGCCGAAATTCAGACACCCACACAACACCGCCACACCAAAGGTCAGCGATAAACTGGCGGAAACAAATCCTCCACCTCCACGGCGACAGAAACACGCCCATGCTATTACGACCCACAAATCCACGCGGCGGTCTTTCAACCGCGGTATTCCATTGGCGGTACACACCGCCGCGCTCAAAATACACACACTGCCACATTGGACAATTCCAAATACACACACCTGATACACATACACACACCACTCCCACACACCCAACACAATATAAAACACACACCCACATCACCCACAAACCCCTACAACCAGAAATTCTGAGAGAAGGCCAGAGAGAGAGAGCACAGCTATTGACAACCCCATCACGCAGAGGCACACAACACCATCACCCACACAACATCCACGCACAAAACACCACATACCACTACACTCACCACACTCATCAACACATACACCACCCCACACATCACACACAACACCCCATGTCACGCCAAAGACACCCCCGCTTCTCCGAGGAGGAGCTCAGGGCCATGGTGGAGGAAATCGTACGGGTAGAGCCACAGCTATTTGCCTCACAGGTACAGCACACATCAATAGCCAGGAAGATGGAGCTATGGCGCAGAATAGTGGACAGGGTCAACGCCGTGGGACAGCACCCAAGAAATAGGGAGGACATCAGGAAGAGGTGGAACGACCTACGGGGGAAGGTGCGTTCAAAGGTCTTCAGGCACAACATCGCGGTGCAGCGGACTGGCGGCGGACCCCCACCTCCTCCCCCACAACTAACAACATGGGAGGAGCAAGTCCTGACCATCTTGCATCCTGAGGGCCTCGGAGGAGTCGGTGGAGGATGGGACACTGGTAAGTGAAATCTTAACTATCACATCCCCCACCCTACCTGCATGCTATCACACACCCCCACCCTCACACCCTCCCCTATCAGCCCAAATCCTCACTAATCTACCCATGACACCAACCACCCATCCCAACACCAAGCCCTGCATGACACAACTAAGCATGGGCACCCCTCACTAAAGCATGCCCACTGCACATACCCAGAACACCCCCCCAACCATCACCACACAAGCCCCCACACAGGGATGCCTGCACTGGGGATCACGCACACCCAACCATTGCACACCATTACACACACAGATGCAATAATCATGTTCTTATACCCCTGCAGGAACCCGAAGGACCGTCACCACACCAGAGGGTCCAGACAACGCCACTCCACACCCAGAAGAGGCCCACAGTGATGACAGCAGCTCTGCCCCACTTGATCCTGATGACCAGCCCGGACCATCGTGGGCCTCAGGACAGTCGGTTCCCCTTGCCCAGCCACAGCCCAACACCGAGCTGCCACCCTCTGGGAACACCAGCACAGCACCCACCCAGCGGGCCCAAACCTCCCTACCCAGGACAGGTCAATCAGCGGTGTGTCCACCACTACAGGGCACCCAGGCTAACCCACCACCCCAACAACAACAGGGACCTGGGGGCAGTGGTAGTGGGCGCACGGTCCAGGGGACGGAGGCACAGGAACACAGGGGAACTGGGAGGGCTGCTGTGCGACAGGGAAAGGACAGGCCAAGGGAACCAACTCTCCATGAGGCCCTATCCTCCATCATGGGAGCATACCACCACTCCCAGGAGACGATGGCGACGGTGCTGGACAAGTTGCAGGAGACCCTGCGTCTGCAGGACGAACTGTATTTGGGGTTCAGGGAGGAGCTCAGGACCATCAGCTCCGCCCTGGGCACCATCGTAGGGGTGCTGACGGACATTCAAAAGACCTTGAGGGACACCGTGGCACTCCAAGGGGCCCCTGACACTAGCCAGGACGACGAACTGCCCACCACCTCCGCCGGCGCTAGTGGACAGGACGCCCCGCCACAGGACCACCACACCAGCACCCCATCCCCTGCAGACGGACAACCACCACGCAAGCGGGCCCTGAGATCCAGGAACAGGACAGAGCAAGATGGCGAGACCCCTGCCAGGAAATAAGGCCACCCTGATTGTCCCCCCACTATCCCACTTTGTCACCCTGCCCAGATTGGAACTGCCCCAGCTCCACTTCCAATGGCCAGATGGGCAGTGCACCTGTGAGACTAATAGACTGGACTCTGCCATGGACATTCCTCCACCATCACCCATCCCCATTTTACAACCCCCTTCATTTTTTTAGCACTTAAATAAACACCCTTGAAACACAAAAAAATCTGGAGTCAGTCTATGATTTGGAACTTTGTATTATCGATTACAGTGTCATAATGGGTTACCCATTGTAAGGCTAACATACCAATGTCACACATCACAAGCCCTTCAAGGATGCAAGCAGTTGACACATAGGTTACCACACTTGTGAAACTGAAATGGAAGGGTACAACTCAATTAACAAATAGTGAGTGAAATGTAGGTACAGGATAGAGGTAGACGTGTGAAAGTTAATGTAATGTTAAACCAGAAAATTTTCTCACCTGTGTGTCACTGGAAATATTGCTGTATGACTGACTCCCTGTTGTCGTTTTCTTCATCCTCAGCTTCATCCTCATCACTGTCCACTGGCTCCACAGACTCCACAGGCTCCACAGCTGCCACAACACCGTCATCTGGATCATCCTCCTGCAGAAAAGGCACCTGGCGTCGCAATGCCAAATTATGGAGCATGGAGCAGGCGATGATGATGTTGCACACCTTCTTCGGTGAGTAGAATAGGGATCCACCTGTCATATGGAGGCACCTGAACCTGGCCTTAAGGAGGCCGAAGGTGCGTTCGATTACCCTCCTAGTCCGCCCATGGGCATCATTGTAGCGTTCCTCTGCCCTGGTCCTGGGATTCCTCACTGGGGTCAATAGCCAGGAAAGGTTGGGGTAACCAGAGTCTCCTAATAGCCATACACGGTGCCTCTGGAGTTGACCCATCATATCAGGGATGCTGCTATTCCGCAGAATGTAGGTGTCATGCACAGAGCCAGGGAACATTGCATTTACCTGCGAGATGTACTGCCAAACAGACCATCTGGACATTCATTGAATGATAATTCTTCCTGTTCCTGTACACCTGTTCACTCCTGCGGGGGGGGACCAGAGCTACATGGGTCCCATCAATGGCACCTATGACGTTCGGGATATGTCCAAGAGTATAGAAGTCACCTTTCACTGTAGGCAAATCCTCCACCTGAGGGAAAATGATGTATCTCCTTACGTGTTTCAGCAGGGCAGACAACACTCTGGACAGCACGTTGGAAAACATAGGCTGGGAAATCCCTGATGCCATGGCCACTGTTGTCTGAAAAGACCCACTTGCAAGGAAATGGAGCACTGACAGCACCTGCACGTCAGGGGGGATTCCAGTCGGATGGCGGATTGGTGACATCAGGTCTGGCTCCAACTGGGTACATAGTTCCTGGTTTGTGGCACGGTCAAACCGGTAGGTGACGATGATATGTCTTTCTTCCATTGTCAACAGGTCCACCAGCGGTCGGTACACCGGAGGATTCCGCCATCTTCTCATATGTCCCAGCTGACGGTGCCTAAGAAGGACAACAGCGAAGAACCAGTCACTATTCCTCCAGGTATGTACCCACAGTTACACACAAGACTACACCAGACAAAAAACCCTTCCTGTATGTGTGTTGAGTATAGGCCTAGCTATGCGTGACGCAGTTGTAAATGAAGCCATGTGGGCCCCTGAAATGGCGGCTGCCTGACCTCTAAACTGGGACAATGGGATTGTGGGGTAACTGCGCTGGCGTTGCACACCGTCGCGATAGGCCGCGGCGCAATGCTGCATTGGTTAACATTGGACCCTATGGGTCCCAGGAGCCAATGAACAGGTGCGCCGGCGGTGATGATGCGCACCGCCGCGGACGTCACCGCCGCAGATATCACCGCCATTTTCTATCTGTTCACTCACTAGATACCTGACCTTCGACAGGAGAGGACCTACACTGCTAGTGCTGCTAGTGCTGCTAGTGCTGCTGTGACCTCGGTCTGGAAGCGACGATGGCTGCTGCGTCTGGGGAAAGGGCCCCTGCCTTCACTGCACAGGAGTTGGAGAAACTTGTGGATGGGGTCCTCCCCCAGTACAAGCTACTCTACGGTCCTCCAGACCAACAGGTTAGTACACAGGGAGCACGTTGTATGGGCTAGGCCTGGGTGGAGAGGGCTGGGTGGAAGAGGGAAGGGGGCAGAGTACATAGAACAGTCATGCATGGGAATGACCAGAGGCCAGAGTAGGGAGGGGGCCACTCACATTGACGGTGCAGTTGGTAATGACTGTTCCTCTTACCTTGTGAATCTCATGTAGGTCAGCGCCCACCAGAAGAGGGACATTTGGCGTGCCATCGCCAAGGAGGTATGGACCCTGGGGGCCCACCAGAGACGGGGCACCCACTGCCGTAAGAGATGGGAGGACATTCGCCGCTGCAGCAAGAAGACGGTGGAGGCTCAGCTGGGGATGGCCTCCCAACGTGGGAGGGGTGCCCGTCGCACCATGACACCCCTGATGTTCCGGATCCTGGCGGTGGCCTACCCGGAGTTGGATGGGCGCTTGAGGACATCACAGCAGACACAAGGGGGTGAGTACAACCTCATTCAGCGGACTTTGCGTGCAGTGGAGGGGTCTGGGTGGGGGAGGTGGGCTGTGGGTGTCCCTAGGCCAGGGCGAGTTAGGTAGGCAAGGCCCCTCCGTAATGTAGGGCATGTGGCACTAAACCCCACCTCAGCAGAGTGCCAAGTTCAGGTATAGTTGCCCCTGTGGCATCCATGTGCGCAGATTTCCACCATTGCCATGTAGGCCATGTCCCAACAATTGCATGTGCAGAGGTCAGGAGCACGGCGTAATGCAGGGGGCTGCTGCGTCTGTCTTGTCCGCCAATGGTAGCGGCATGCCATGCACTAAAACTCTCTTTGTTCTGTCTCCCCCCCTTTTCCTGCTCTCCCTGTCCTTTTGTACATCAGCATCATCAGGCGGAGGTACAGTGGCACCGGAGCACGAGGGAGCTGCATCCCACATGGCCATGGAGGGCCACACCACAGACTCTGAATGCACCAGTGGGACAGAGGGCGAGGGGAGCTTCACGTCGGCCACCGGATCACCAACCAGCGACACAGACTCATCCGCAGATGGGAGCTCCCCTGTGGTGGCGGCACCACCTGTGCGCCCCACTTCTACAGGTACAGCCGCCACCCCCCCTACCAGCACCGCCCTCCCAGCAGCCCCTCAGCGTTCGCCCCATGCCTGCTCACCCAGGAGGGTGGGAATCACCTTCGCCCCAGGCACCTCAGGCCCTGCCCCAGTCACCCCTGCTGCCCTCAGTGAGGAGGCCATTGACCTCCTCAGGTCACTCACTGTTGGGCAGTCTACCATTGTGAATGCCATCCAGGGTGTAGAATGAGAGTTGCAACACGGTAATGCATTCCTGGAGGGCATTCATTCTGGTCAGGCTGTCCTTCAGCGAACCCTGCAATCTCTGGCCTCAGCACTGATGGCAGCCATTGTCCCTGTGTCTAGCCTCCCCCCTCCAACTTCCTCCACCCAGACCCAATCTCCTGTACCCCAGCCCATCCCAAGCACACCTACAGACCAGCATGCACACAAGTCAACACACACAAGTAGCTCAAGCAAACATAGGCACCACACACACCACAGGCACTCACGCAAGCCTCACCCACATACAGACACAGCAACATCCACTGTCTCCACTGAGTCCCCCTCCTCCTCTTCTCCCTTCTCCCTCCCAGTCTCGTCTACACACACACCTGCATGCACCACATCTACAGGCACTAGGACTCGCACCAGGACACCCAGCACCACAAGCCGCTCACCTGCACTCACCACCTCCACTGCCATTTACACGTCCCCTGTGTCCTCTCCCAATGTGTCTGTGACGCCCCCTCCCAAAGTACACAAACGCCGGCAATCACTCACCCAACATCCATCCACCTCACGACAGCCTCTAGTACCTGCACCCAAAACAGCTAAAGTGACACCTCCGACAACCACCTCCTCTTCCTCCACTCCCAGACCCCCTCCAGCTACCCATCCCAGTGTCCGTCAGAAACTGTCCCTCTGTCAAATTTACCTTTTTGCCCCCATCCCCCCCTCCAATTCATCAGTCCCATCGTAGCGCCTCAGCCAAAAAGCCTCCAGTACCAGTGGTGCGTGTTCCAGGTTTTTGAAGTGCACCGGCCACCAGGGCAGGCAGTAGGACCCAGAGCCAAGGCACTGGCAGCCCACCCCCTGTAAAGGCTCTGAAAATGGAGAGTGGACAACGGGACCGTCTTAAGACTCCTGGTGGAACAACAAGTGACATGGGATCGAAGGCGCTTGGTGAGTCATCTGTAACTCCAACAAAGGTGGGGAAGGTCCAGAGGAAGTCTGCCCAGCCTGTTGTGAGTGTCACGGCGGAGAAGTGCGCCATCATTTCCGGTGTCCAGACACAACCGCCAGCACCGTCATCACTGGTCCAGAAACCACCGCCGGAGTCACAGCCCAGGAGGTTAAAAGTATCGTCACTGGTCCAGAGACCACCGCCGGATTCACAGCCCAGGAGGGCACAAGTATCGTCACTGGTCCAGAGACCACCGCCGGAGTCACAGCCCAGGAGGGCACAAGTATCATCACTGGTCCAGAGACCACCGCCGGAGTCACAGCCCATGAGGGGCCAGGATGCCACAGCCCCACTGGGCAATGATGGAACGTCATGCCACACACCAATGACCATTGTAGAGATTGTCATGCCACACACCAGTGCCCAGTGTAGAGATCATGCCACACACCAATGCCCAGTGTAGAGATCGTCATACCACACACCAATGTCCGTATCAGAACCGCCATGGCAAAGCACCGCTGAACAGTCCAGAACCGCCATGGCAAAGCACCGCTGAACAGGGCAAAGCCCGCCATGTCAAAGCACCGCTGAACAGGGCAAAGACCGCCATGTCAAAGCACCGCTGAACAGGGCAAAGACCGCCATGGCAAAGCACCGCTGAACAGGGCAAAGACCGCCATGTCAAAGCACCGCTGAACAGGGCAAAGACCGCCATGGCAATGCACCGCTGAACAGTCCAGAACCGCCATGGCAAAGCACCGCTGAACAGGGCAAAGCCCGCCATGTCAAAGCACCGCTGAACAGGGCAAAGACCACCATGTCAAAGCACCGCTGAACAGGGCAAAGACCGCCATGGCAAAGCACCGCTGAACAGTCCAGAACCGCCATGGCAAAGCACCGCTGAACAGTCCAGAACCGCCATGGCAAAGCACCGCTGAACAGGACAAAGCCCGCCATGTCAAAGCACTGCTGAACAGGGCAAAGACCGCCATGTCAAAGCACCGCTGAACAGGGCAAAGACCGCCATGGCAAAGCACCGCTGAACAGGGCAAAGACCGCCATGTCAAAGCACCGCTGAACAGGGCAAAGACCGCCATGGCAATGCACCGCTGAACAGTCCAGAACCGCCATGGCAAAGCACCGCTGAACAGGGCAAAGCCCGCCATGTCAAAGCACCGCTGAACAGGGCAAAGACCACCATGTCAAAGCACCGCTGAACAGGGCAAAGACCGCCATGGTAAAGCACCGCTGAACAGTCCAGAACCGCCATGGCAAAGCACCGCTGAACAGTCCAGAACCGCCATGGCAAAGCACCGCTGAACAGGGCAAAGACCGCCATGGCAAAGCACCGCTGAACAGGGAAAAGACCGCCATGGCAAAGCACCGCTGAACAGGGCACAGACCGCCATGTCAAAGCACCGCTGAACAGGGCAAAGACCGCCATGACAAAGCAGCGCTGAACAGGGCAAAGCCCGCCATGACAAAGCACAGCTGAACAGGGCAAAGACCGCCATGGCAAAGCACCGCTGAACAGGGCATGCACCTTGTAGGAATGAATGGACCGCCACATCAGGCATCCTTATCCCATGTGCAGCTGGGACAGTGACAGGACAGGTACTTTCACATGGAGATTCATCCAATCTGGGCAACAGTCCCCCTCCAGAACCAGTGGAGACCTGCATCTACTTGAGAGACTGTGGCTTTGCACTCCCCAGGATGGCACAGTGGGCAAACCACCCACTGTAGTGACTTGAGAGACTGTGGCTTTGCACTCCCCAGGATGGCACAGTGGGCAACCCACCCACTGTAGAGACTTGAGAGACTGTGGCTTTGCACTCCCCAGGATGGCACAGTGGGCAACCCACCCACTGTAGTGACTTGAGAGACTGTGGCTTTGCACTCCCCAGGATACATCAATGGGCATGGAGCCCGGTCGTGGACCTGGCTTCGCATTCATCTGGCTGAGGTGCCCCCCTTTCCCTTCCCCCTGAGGTGCCTGTAGTGTTTCTATCTGATGCCCCGGCAGTGTTCTCTCCGATTTTGGTCAGGTATCTATTGTGGGCCTCGCCCATGCATTTTTGGACTGTTGGTGCACGGACATTGTTGTGTACATATCTGCACTACTTCTCGGATTGTATGTGTAAATAAGAGTGATTTTGAGATATTTATATCTGTATATTTTTTTATGACATGTATATTGGCACATTACAATGTTTGCCTGAATTTTGCATTGTCTGCATTCTTCCGGGGGGATTGTGGGTTGTCACTGTGATTTTTGTGACTGCATTGGTGTGTATGTTGTGATATGCGAGGGTGGGGATGGGGGTGTTTGGTGGGTGTCCCCCTAACTTTTGCCTCCCCCCTCCCCTGTGTCGTAGGTGCAGTACTCACCAGTATCTTCTGCGCCTACGTAGCTGTTGGTCGTAAAGGAGCAGAAAAACAAGGGCAGGTAGGATTTGTAATTCGGGCTCCATGGTGTCCTCCTTCCTCGTGGGATGTGTACAGGTGAGCGTTTTCCCATAGCAAAAGCTGTTTCTGCCGTGTTTTTATCTGCGGTGAATCCGCCCTGGAAAAGGTGGCGGATTGACGGGTTGTAATAGTGTGAGCGGTACATTGTCTCCCGCCTGTCTGCTGGCGGTAACCGCCGCGCTGCTTGTCTGTACCGCCGTGGCGGGCGGTGTGTTAAAGTGGCTGTCTTTGTTGGCGGTTTCCGCCAGGGTCATGATTCCCTTTTTTTGTCCGCCGGCCTGTTTGCGGTATTTCCGCACCTTTAACACTGTCCGCCAGGGTTGTAATGACCACCATAATGCCACAGATTTCCTATGATTTTGCATGAGTTGCATCATTTTTGTGGTGCAGCCCTACCGCAAAATAATTTTTGCTATTTACTAAGCCACGCTGGGCCACTATGCATGGCTTTGTTTGGTTTAATAAATATATAGGCCCTCATTCTGACCTTGGCGGTCTTTTCGCAAGACCGGCGAGTTACCGCCGCGGTGAAGACAGCCGACCGCGGCGGTATGCCGCTGTGCGTATTCCGACCGCTGGGAGCGTTCCGCCGGGAAACTGCCAGCAGCCACACTGGCGGTCGGCGGGAAAGTGGAGACTGGTCAACCTCCACTGCCACGCCAGCAGAACACCGCCCACAGAATTACGACCCACATATCTGTGTGGTGGTCTTCTGTTGGCGGTGTTCTGTTGGCGGTCACCTCCCCATGGCTCCCGTCGCCTCCCGGAGGACCAACGCACAAGGTAAGTTGATCGTCCGTTAGGGGAGGGGGTGGGGGGGTGTTGTGTGATGTGTGCGTGCATGGGGGTGTGCGTGTGAGTGTGTAGAGGGGGTGTGTGAGTGCGTGTATGCGGGCGGGGGGTGCTGCTGTGTCTATGGGTAATGTGTGCAGTTCGGCGGGTGCGCATGTCTGCATGTATGTGTGCGGGTATGTGTCCCCGTTGTGTATGTGTGTGTGTAGGGGGTGTGTGCATGTCGGGGTGCATGTATGTGCATGTCGGGGGTGGGGGTGGGGAGGGGGTTCGTACCACCTCTGGGTGGTGGCAGGGGGGTGGAGGGTGTGGGGGGAGGACTCGTGGGGGGTGGGGGAGACCCCTATCAGTGCCAGGGAAGGAATTCCCTGGCCCCGATAGTGCCTACCGCCATGGTTCGCATGGCGGTTCCCGACCGCCAGAAACCGCGGCGGTAAGCAGGGTCATGATACCGTTGGCGGTCTTGGGACGACTGCCGGGCCGGAGTGCGCAAACTCCAGCCCGGCAGTCATGACCGCCGTGGCGGTCGGAGTGGGGAAGTGGCAGTCGATCGCGGCGGTGACCGCCGCGTTCAGAATGCCATTTTTTTGACCGCTGGTCTGTTCGCGGTCCGACCGCCGCCTCTCCGCCGACCGCCAAGGTCAGAATGAGGGCCATAGTGTCTCATACAGTGCATAGCATTGCCTTGCATTACTTTGCGTCTGGTAGGCATTACATGGATGGAGCATGGGAGTTCCCATGAATCCATCCTTGTGTTTTGGTTCAAATTCAGATTGACAAAGACTTGTAAACTTTGAGTTTGTGCCAAACTGGTGCACTTGCGACACAAAGGCATAAAAAGGCGTAACAATGGCCCTCATTCTAAGTCTGGCGGGCGGCAGAGGCCGCCCGCCAGACTTCCCCCCTCCAAAATACCGCTCCGCGGTCCAGAGACCGCGGAGGGTATTCCAAGTTTTCCCCTGGGCTGGCGGGCGGCCGCCAAAAGGCCGCCCGCCAGCCCAGGGGAAAACAACCTTCCCACGATGAAGCCGGCTCGTAATCGAGCCGGCGGAGTGGGAAGGTGCGACGGGTGCTACTGCACCCGTCGCGTATTTCACTGTCTGCTATGCAGACAGTGAAATACTAGCGGGGCCCTCTTACGGGGGCCCCTGCAGTGCCCATGCCATTGGCATGGGCACTGCAGGGGCCCCCAGGGGCCCCGCGACACCCCCTACCGCCATCCTGTTCCTGGCGGGCGAACCGCCAGGAACAGGATGGCGGTAGGGGGTGTCAGAATCCCCAAGGCGGCACAGCATGCTGCGCCGCCTTGGAGGATTCATTTGGGCAGCGGGAAACTGGCGGGAGACCGCCAGTTGTCCCGGTCTGACCGCGGCGTTACCGCCGCGGTCGGAATGCCCAAGGGAGCACCGCCGGCCTGTCGGCGGTGCTCCCGCCCCCGTTGGCCCTGGCGGTTCTGTACCGCCAGGGTCATAATGAGGCCCAATGTGTCTTTGTTACTTCCTCTTTCCATGTGTTTGCATTCTACAGTGCTCATAAAATGAGAAATATACCTCTAAGGATTGTTTTGTGAAAGAAGGTGCCCCTTCCTGCACAAAAATAATCCTGCTTTGTTGCCATGATGCAAGGGTACCTGCGCTGGTGCTAGGGAGCACATAGTGCACCAGCGCAGGGGAAAGCCAGCAATGAGCCGTACAATCTTAAGTACAGTGCATTCCTGCCCTTTCCCTATCATGTAGCGCAGCAAGGCAACTTGCTGCACATCTCTGCTTGCTAGATTAATAAATAAGCCCCTATTACTTTGTAGATATGAAGCATGTATGCTCTCTCCCTTTCATGCAATGCAGCACAGAGAGTTCCCTTGCTGTGCTACTTTGCATGAAATAATAGTAAATGTGCCCCACTATTTACACAGGTGGATTCAAACCTAAAACAAGCTTATCAGATGCTGTGAAAAGAAAAGAGTACCCCACCCAACCACCAAAGAGGGACTCAAATCCTTTTAGGGCTTGTGTCATATATATCTAAATACATCAAAACAATTGCAGAAGTAACAGAAAATCCTCAAGAACTGTTAAAGAGCGGTATAAAATATATTTGTAATGATAATTACGAAAAGACTTTTCAATATGTGCAAGTACATTTAGGGTGTTGTTGGTGTAGGGGGGGTTGAGGTGTGTAGATGCAGAAAGGGAGCACAGGTGAATCAAGTGTGGGAAAAGACAAAGGAAAAGGAGTGAAGTGGGTGTAGCTCCCCAGTGATGAGGAGAGTGGTGGCAGTAGAGAGATAGGTTTTCCCAGCAACATGGAGCAGATGGACAGCCCGGGCAGTCACCATTACCCAGGAGGGTTCTGTGCAGTTTACGTGCCACGGTTTGCAGAGACAGCATGGTTCAGTGTGGCCTGTACAACAGCAGCACTGGAAGGGTGTGTAACAGGATGGAGAAAGTATGAGGCAGCCCCCTCATCAAGAAGGTCATCACAAAAAACATGTGATTGGCGTGATGGATGTGTGGGAGTGGCGAAATGCCTGGGACAAGTGGTGTATAGAAAGAAGAAGCGAGGATGAGGCAGAATATGAGTCTGAGCTACTACGAAGAGTAATCGGAAGACGATGAGTTGGTGGAACATATGGTGGGGGAAGAGCAAGATGTGTATGAGAGGAATTGGTAGGCGAAAGACCTAACTAGCTGGTGGGAGACGAGGAACATTACTATGGTGGCAAAGTTTGGTGTCTTACAGAAAGGTGTGAAGTGGAGAAAAGTTGCAAAAAAGAAATCTGTGAAAGTGGTGGAGATGAAGTCACTGGTGGGAAAGCAGACTTTCATAGGGATGCTAGCCTTAAGGCCAGGTAATAAAGCACTAGAGCTCAAGTTGTCCTCAAAAGAGTGGAAGTTGGGTGTACCACAATTGTAGATCGATGGAAGTGAGGTTAAACACAGGAAGAGATGTGACGGTTCAAGGTGTGGGTACCGAAATGACTGTCATCAATTCAGGTGGAAGGTAGAAAGATAATGAAGTTGAGGAAGTTAAAGGCTGAGAAGCGAAAGATAAGGAGAAGGATAGTAAGTGTAGGAAATCCGTGATTTCCGCATGCCAACATCAGTTGTTTCACGTTTGGAAGACCCTATATATTTTAATCCTTTAGAACCCTGTGTACTTTATCGCTGCTAGGCAGTAGTAAAGTTCCTGTGCTTCCCTTTTAACATGGTTGAATTGGCATACGCCTGATTGGCATATTTAACATACTTATAAGTCCCTGGTATATGTTAATAAGTGCACTCAGGGCTTGGAAATTAAATGCTATTAATGGATTGCAACAGCTATTATGCCATCCATTGCAGTGGCAGAACAAACATGGCATCAGGTCTACTATTGTAGATTGAGTGTAGCAGTGTAAAAACTGCTAGTCCATCTGCTAAAATAAACCCTTTTGACAGGGAAAAACCCTTCTTTTTTAATTTGAATGTCCCTATGTAGGCTTTGTAGCCCTCAAGGCAGGGTGGGTGGTATTTAAAAGTAGGACATGTACCAATGTAAGTATGCCATTTCAGTAACTCATCCCCAAAAGTTATTTTCACTGTAACAAGGCTGGCTGGCCCATAGCAATACTTAAAGCACTTCTAAAATAGTGATTAAAAATACAATTCAGCTGTGAAGTTGAATTTGTAATAAATCTTAAGGAAAATAAACTTTTTATAAAGTTACTTTTTACTTGCCTGAACTGCTAATTAGCACAATTGTCTGCCGGATCTCAGCCAGTTATTAGCTTTGAAAAGGTGTGAATAGGCGTGAAATGCCTTACAGGAGAAAACAATAGGCCGACTTGAAAGGGCGGACATGACTCCTCTGAACCCGAGAGAATATGCAGGCTGGGGGCTGTGTGAATCCTTTTTGACACTACAGTGTCAAATCCTGCTTGAGTGTCGAAACCTGCTTGACATGTCTGCTGGATTCACACATAACTCTTGGGTCACACTTGAAGGGGGAGAGAACAGAATGCCAAGACAGTTCTTGCATATCAACCATCTGGAGTCTAAAGAACTCTGCTTTCGGCCTACCAGACATCTATCTGTGGGTTTACATATAGCTCTTGGGCACCATTGAAGGGATGACAACAAGGTGCCAATACAAATCTTTTGGCTCTGTCTGGTTGCTGAAGAACTCTGGTTTTATATATAGGGCTCCCGGTTTTATGGTATTTATTTTTTTGACATTATTGTCTGTATTTATCCATATTTGTTCTTGATAATTTTTTTATGTATTTATCTGTGTTTATTTTGTGTTTAGTGCGAACATAAAGCTGCAATGGGTATATTTCCACATTTATTTAACCAATAAAAGTATACCCACATCCAATGAGTTCTAGAACTTTTCACTACAAAATAATCATCTGAAAACATTTCTATTGTAGAAGAGCTCAATAATATGTACATCTAAAATGATTTAAACTTCATTAGGAAATCTTTTTTTTTTTTTTTTTAACTCCCCTACCTGTCAGTCTACACAGTTACTGACCTAGCACCCATGAGTGAGAGGAGTAAGAACTGTTAAAAAGAATACAGACTGGAAAATATATGGTTTTCTATCTGTATTTATTTGTAAAAATCAGTAAGAATCGAAAACAGGAAGGCTTATTTATATGTAACCTGAGGGGCACACTTGGAAGGGGAGAGAACAGGATGCCAAGACAAATCTTGTAGCTCCACTGTCTGGTTGCTAAAGGACTCTACTCTTGTCTTATTGGACTTTATGTCTGGGTTTAATGTTGGTACAGAGGGACCTCAAACTAGATTTTAGTGTTAGGTGTGAGAGGATACCAGGATTAGTATAGTACACTCCCTACACACATCCCCAGCACACAGATGCCAAGTTTAGTGAGGCTGAAGAATTTCACGACCTTGAAATACCCAAAGTGGATAGAGTTAGCATGGGAACTGTTACCCCATTGGTTAGGGCACACCTGGGTATCCTTCCCAGTCACTAGCTAGTGTCAGGAATAAACAAGGCATCTCCAGGCACCCACTTCAGAACACTGCTGGACCCGAGGAAGAACAGAAGAGGACGTGACCTGCTGTGACCTGAGAGGAGCCCTGAAATACCGGGCCTGCTCCCTCATCTACACAGGACAAAGAAGGCTGACCTCCTATTCAAGCTACAGAAATGCAACAAGATGCTACTGCCCAGCTAACCAGTGCAACTGGGCCTGGACTGGACCCTACTGTTGGCCTCTACCTTACAACCTGTGAGTTTCAAAGTGCATTCTCTGAGGTCATCAGAGGTTATAAAAGTGTATTCTGATGGTGGATGTGGACTTAAAGGGTTATAATCGCAAATGGCAGGATCACTGGAATTATGCAGGATAGGTGACCAAGTTATGCGTCAGGGTTGACTAACCTATGAGGCAAGTTATTCAGCATAATGTAGCACATTTGGTAATAATATTACTTGATTTGTTTCTAATTTGTAAACCTGGCAATATACTGTTTGGGCAAAGATTTTCCCTCATTAAAAATAATTTAACAAATACAGCAATAAGCAAATGAAAGATGACCAGTCAAACTCTGCATAGGGCCTTCCACTGTGTGGGAGCACACATCCCCACGTTTTTAGTAACTTCTGATCCATGTGAGCAAGAAGCATTTTTGTTGTTGTTAAACTCTGCAGACTATGCAGCAGATGATTGATTATGTGGCAAGTGCAGCAAATCCACAATTAAGCAGAAATCACATAATTCATGTGGCTCTGGCAGAAAGGATGCAGTGTGCAAAATCAAATTATTTGCAGGGCCACTGGAATTATGTGATTGTGCGGCGTTTTTCATATAATTATATATTTGCCACATAATCCATCATCTGACACATAGGCCCTCATTACAACTTTGGCGGTAAAAGCCGCTTACCGCCGTGTAGAAGACTGCCAACACACCGCATCGGAATTCCGCCACAGTCATTATGACCCACAGCTCGGAATCCCCCAAAATCCAGACACCCACACAAGTCCGCCACACCAAAGGTCAATGATAAACTGGCGATAACAAAACCTCCACCATCACGCCAACAGGAATACGCCCACACTATCATGATCCACGAATCCACGCAACAGCCTTTCAACTGGGGTATTCCATTGGCGGTACACACCACTGCGCTCAAAATACACACACATCGACAAAACACAGCCACATTGGACAATTTGAAATACACACACCTGATACACATACACACACCACTCCCACACATTCAATACAATATAAAACACACACCCACATCACCCACAAACCTTTACCTCAACAATTGCGACAGAAGGCCAGAGAGAGACACCACCAGAAAGAACAATAGCATCCACAGGCACCCTACACCATCACTCACACAACATCCAATCACCTCACACAATACACCTCGAAATATCACCCCACACATAACAACACACACCACCCCACACATCACCCACACCACCCCATGGCACTGCAAAGACACCCCAGGTTCTCTGAGGAGGAGCTCAGGGTCATGGTGGAGGAAATCATCCGGGTAGAGCCACAGCTATTCGGATCACAGGTTCAGCACACCACTATAGCTAGGAAGATAGAGCTATGGCAAAGAATCGTGGACAGGGTCAACGCAGTGGGACAGCACCCAAGAACAAGGGATGACATCAGGAAGAGGTGGAACTACCTACGGGGGAAGGTGCGTTCCGTGGTCTCAAGACACCACCTTACATTTCAGAGGACTGGCGGCGGACTCCCACCTCCTCCCCCACAACTGACTACATGGGAGGAGCAGGTCTTGGCTATACTGCATCCTGAGGGCCTCGCAGGAGTAGCTGGAGGAATGCACTCTGGTAAGGCAAATCTTTACTACCTTATCCCCCCACCCCACCTGCATGCCATCACATACCCCCACCCTCGCCCTCACCCCCATCACTCCAACTCCTCACGTATGTCCCAATATCACAAACCACACATCCCAAACCCAAGCCCTGCATGTAACACCAAAGTATGGACACCCATCACCAAAGCATGTCCACTGCACATACCCATGCAACCCCCCTAAACCATTATCACACAAGGTCCTACACAGGAATGCAAGCACTGGGGTACAGGGTCACCCACCCATTGCACACCATGGCACACACAGATGCAATAATCATGCCTTTACACCCCTGCAGGACACCTACCCAACATCACCGGACAGGAGGGTCCAGACATGTCCACTCCACCCACAGAAGAGGCCCACAGTGATGACAGCAGCTCTGTCCAACTGGATCTAGATTACCAGCCCGGCCCATCTAGGACCTCGGGACAGTCGGTTCCCCTCACACTAGCACAGGCCACTACAGAGCTTCCCCCCTCTGGAAACACAAGCACAGCACCCACCCAGCGGGCCCATCCCTCTGTCCCTAGGACACATCAATCAGCAGTGTGTCCACCACTACAGGGAACCCAGGCTAACCCACCACCCCAACAACATCAGGGATCTGGGGTCAGTGGCAGTGTGCACACGGTTCAGGGGACAGAGGCCCAGGAACACAGGGGAACTGGGAGGGCTGCTGTGCAACAGGGGGAGGACAAGCCCAGGGAACCCACTCTCCACGAGGCCCTCTCCAACATCATGGGAGCCTACCACCATTCCCAGGAGATGATGGCAACGGTACTGGCCAAGTTTCAGGAGACCCAGCGGCTGCAGGAGGAACAGTATCTGGGCTTCAGGGAGGAACTCAAATCCATCAATTCTACCCTGGGCACCATTGTAGGGGTGCTGAAGGAACTCGTCAACAGCAGGAGGGACACTGTGGCACAACAAGGGGCCCCTAACACTAGCCAGGATGATGAAATGCTCACCACCTCCGCCAGCGCTAGTGGACAGGAAGCACCGCCACAGGACCACGACACCAGCACCCCACCCCCTGCAGATGGAGAACCACCCCGCAAGCAGTCCCTGAGACCTAGGACAAAGACAGAACAATGCCAAGACCCCCGCCAAGAAATGAGACCACCCCGATTTGTCATCCTTCTGTCCCACTTTGTCACCCTGTCCATCCATCAACTGCCCCAGCTCCACTTCCTATGCCCCTTTGGACAATGCACCTGTGAGACTAATAGACTGGACTCTGCCATGGGCATTCCTCCACCATCACCCCTGACCATTTTACAACCCCCTCCACTATTTAGCACTTAAATAAACACCCTTAAATCACAAAACAATCTGGAGTCAGTATGTGCTTTCACAATTGTGTATTTGCAATAACTGAGGGAAATAGCAATGTCCATTGTATTGTCAACATACCTATGTCACACAGCTCTAGTCCATGAGGAAACAAAGCAGATGTCACACAGTGGGACCCACATCTGTGAAATCGTAAGGGAAAGTGACAACTCAGTGACCATACACTGGGTGAAAATGACAGACAGATGAGGCAGTAGAATGAAATCTGATGTAGCAGGCTGTGTTGTCTTCTTACCTGTGTCTCACTGGACGTATTGGTGGATCACTGTGTTCCTGTTGTCTATGACCTCATCTTCTGCTTCGCTGTCTTCACTGTCCAGAGGCTCCACAGCTGCCACAACACCTCCATCTGGACCATCCTCCTGCAGAAAAGGCACCTGTCGTCGCAAAGCCAAGTTGTGAAGCATACAGCAGGCCATGATGATCTGTCATACCTTCTTTTGTGAGTAGAATAGGGAACCACCTGTCATATGGAGGCACCGGAACCTGGCCTTCAGGAGGCCGAAGGTCCTCTCTATAATCCTCCTAGTTCGCCCATGGGCCTTATTGTAGCGTTCCTCTGCCTTTGTCCTAGGATTCCTCACAGGGGTCAGTAGCCATGACAGGTTGGGGTAACCAGAGTCACCTGCAAATGGCGAGGGACAACTGTTAGACACACACTAACTCATAGGGACATCCCCAGACACCTATTCACACTGTATAGGGTCCATGTCCTCACCTAATAGCCACACACAGTGCCTTTGGAGTTGCCCCATCACATAAAGGATGCTGCTATTCCTTAGAATATAAGCGTCATGCACTGAGCCAGGAAATTTGGCATGCACATGGGAGATGTACTGGTTGGCCAAACACACCATCTGCACATTCATTGAATGGTAACTCTTCCGGTTTCTGTACACCTGTTCACTCCTGCGGGGGGGGAGGCCACATGTGTCCCATCAATGGCACCTATGAGGTTGGGGATATGTCCCAGGGCATAGAAGTCACCTTTTACTGTAGGCAAATCCTCCACCTGAGGGAAAACGATGTAGCTGCGCATGTGTTTCAGCAGGGCAGACAACACTCTGGACAACACGTTGGAAAACATAGGCTGGGACATCCCTGATGCTATGGCCACTGTTGTTTGAAAAGACCCACTTGCTAGGAAATGGAGTACTGACAGCATCTGCACTAGAGGGGGGATTCCTGTGGGATGGCGGATAGCTGACATCAGGTCTGGCTCCAACTGGGCACACAGTTCCTGGATTGTGGCACGATCAAGTCTGTAGGTGATGATCACATGTCACTCCTCCATTGTCGACAGGTCCACCAGCGGTCTGTACACCGGAGGATGCCGCCATCTCCTCACCTGCCCCAGCGGACGTTGCCCATGGAGGAGAACAGCGAGCAGAGAGTCAACCAACTCTGAGGTACGTAAACACAACTTAATCGGAAAATGTTTGCAAATCGACATATGGCTGTATTAGTGTTTAAGCAAGGCCTAGATATGTGTGACGCAGTCCAAAATAATGCCATGTGGACCCCTGAAATGGCGGCTGCCTGACCTGTAAAGTGGGACAAGAGGATATGAGGTAGCTGCGCTGGCGTTGTACACCGTCGCGGTAGGCGGTCAAAGACCGCGGCGCAATCCTGCATTGGTTAACATTGGAGCCAATGACGATGTACGCCGGCGGTGACGGTACACACCGCCGCGGACGTGACCGCCATTTTCTCTCTGTTCAATCACTTGATACCTGATCTTCGACAGGAGAGGACCTACACTGCAAGTGCTTCTGTGACCTCATTCTGGAAGAGACAATGGCTCGTGTGTCTGGGGAAAGGGCCCCTGCCTTCAGCACAGAGGAGTTGGAGAAACTAGTGGATGGGGTCCTCCCCCAGTACATGCTACTCTATGGTCCTCCAGACAAACAGGTGAGTACACTGTGAGCGTGCTGTATGGGCAATGCCTGTTTGGAGTGGTTTAGATGAAAGATAGGGGGGGGGAGAAAGAGGCATGCATGAAATGACGGTGAGTGCATGTGCGTCATGGCAAGGGTAGGGATGCGGGCCAATGACTGTGACGGTGCAGATGGTTATGTCTTCTCCTTTTCCCCTGTACTATTCCTGAAGGTCAGCGCCCACCAGAAGAAGGATATTTGGCGTGCCATCGCCAAGGAAGTCCGGACCCTGGGGGTCTACCACAGATGGAGCACCCACTGCCGGAAAAGATGGGAGGACAGTCGTCGCTGGAGCAAGAAGAAGACGGCAGAGGCCCAGCTGGGGATGGCCTTCCAACGTGGGAGGGGTGCCCGTCGCACCATGACCCCCCTGATGTTCTGGATCCCGGCGGTGGCGTACCCGGAGTTGGATGGGCGCTTGAGGGCATCACAGCAGCCACAAGGGGGTGAGTACACTCTCATTCAGCTGATTCAGCGTGCATTGTAGGTGTCTGGGTGGGGGAGGTGGGCTGTGGGTTCCCCTAGGCCAGGGCGAGTTTAGTAGGCAAGGTCCCTTCTGAAGGCAGGCCCTGTGGCACCCCACCCCACCTGTGTACAGAGCCAACTACACCTAGTCAGGCTCTTGTGACATCCATGTGTGCAGCAATCGGGCATAGCCTTGTAACCCATGTCCCTGTGATTGATAGGGAACTCCAAGTGCACGGCGTAGTGCAGGGGGCTTCTGTGTCTGTCGTGTCCGCCAACGGTAGCGGTATTGCATGCACTCAACATGTCTTTCTTCTGTCTTCCCCCCCTTTTTGTGGTCTCCCTGTTCTTGTGTGCATTAGCATCATCAGGCGGAGGAGCAGTGGCACCGGAGCAGGAGGGAGTTACATCCCACATGGCTCTGGAGGGTGACACAACAGAGTCTGAATTCACCCTGGGGAGAGAGGACGAGGGGAGCTCCATGGCGGGGACAGGAGCTGAGACCAGCGATACGGACTCCTCCTCTGATGGGAGCTCCCTTGCGGTGGCGGTCCCATCTGTGCCCCCCACATCTACAGGTACAGCTGCCACCCCCCTACCAGCACCGCCCTCCCAGCAGCCCCTCAGCGTTTACCCCGTGGCCGCTCACCCAGGAGGGTGGGCTTCTCCTTGGCCCCAGGCACCTCAGCCCCTGCCCCTGTCACCGCTGCTGCCCTCAGTGAGGAGGCCATTGACCTCCTCAGGTCCCTCGCTGTTGGGCAGTCCACCATTTTGAATGCCATCCAGGGTGTAGAGAGGCAGTTACAACAAACCTATGCATACCTGGAGGGCATTCATTCTGGTCAGGCAGCCCAACAGCAAGCATTTGAGACTCTGGCCTCAGCACTGATGGCAGCCATTGTCCCTGTCTCTAGCCTCCCCCCTTCAACTTCCTCCACCCAGAGCCAAACCCCTGTACCTCAGCCTATCCCAAGCACACCATTAGACCAGCATGCACACACATCAACACACAAGGGAAGCTCAGGCAAACATAAGCACCACACATCCTACAGGCACTCACGCAAGTATCATACACATGCAGACATACCAACATCCACTGCCTCCACTGTGTCCCCCTCCTCCTCGTCTCACTCCTCCCTCCCTGTCTCGTCTCCTCTCACACCTGCATGCACTACCTCCATCACCAGCACACCCACCACCACTCCCCGCTCACGTGCACTCACCACCCCCATTACCATTCACACATCCCCTGTGTCCTCTCCCAGTGTGTCTGTGAGCCCAAGGTACACAAACGCAGCCACACACCCACCCAACAGCCATCCACCTCACGACAGCCTCCAGCCCATGCACCTTCACCCAAAGTCAGCAAACGTACACCTCCTACTACCACTACCTCTTCCTCCACTCCCAAACCCCCTCCATCTACCATCCCAGTGTGCCCAAAAAACTTTTCCTGTCCAACCTTGACCTCTTTCCCTCACCTCCCCCACCCCTTCAGTCTCCTAGGGCCCGCCTCTCCAGGTCCCAACCCAGTGCCTCAGCCACAACATCTGTGTAGGAACCGGCTTCTGGAGTGCGCCAGGCAGCAGGGCAGCCAGTGTGGCAAGTAGCCAGAGCACGGACAGTCCCCCACCTCGAAAGCAGAAAAAGTTGGCCAGTGTCCGGCGGGAGAGAGGAAACAAATCGGCCACTAAAGCCGCTCCCAGGGGTACAGTTGGAAGTGTGGAGACAGCTGCGCCACCATCCAAGGTGGAGAAGGGGCATAGTAAAACCGTCAAGTCTGTGAAAACCAGCACGGCGGACAAGACCGCAACAAGCACTGCTGCCAAGGACACCGCTGCCACCAGGACCGCCGAACAGGACACCGCCGCCACCAGCACCGAGGCAAGGACACCGCCGCCACCAGCACCGAGGCAAGGACACCGCCGCCACCAGCACCGAGGCAAGGACAACGCCACCACCAGCACCGCTGAACAGGACACCGCTGCCACCAGCACCGCTGTCAAGGACACCGCCGCCACCAGCACCGCTGAACAGGACACCGCCGCAACAAGCACCGCTGAACAGGACACCGCCGCCACCAGCACCGCTGCCAAGGACACTGCCGCCACCAGCACCGCTGAACAGGACACCGCCGCCAACAGCACCACTGAACAGGACATCGCCGCAACAAGCACAGCAGGCCAGTGAGTGCCAAAAGATTCCGACGCTACTGAGGCCACCACGAGCAGGATGAAGCACTCTGGGCACAAAGCCCCCTCCAGAACCAGTGGAGAGATCCATCCACTACCTCTGTCCTTGGCAGGATGAAGCACTGTGGGCACAAAGCTCCCTCCAGAACTAGTGGTGAATGACATCCACTACCTCAGTCCTTGGCAGGATGAAGCACTCTGGGCACATAGCCCCCTCCAGAACCAGTAAAGACTGTTATCCACTTGAGAGACTCTGGCTTTACACTCCCCAGGATGCAGTAGTGGGCAGCCCACCCACTGGAGACTGGAGAGACTGTGACTTTGCACTCCCCAGGATGCAGCAGTGGGCAACCCACCCACTGGAGAGACTTGAAAGACTGTGACTTTGCACTCCCCAGGATAAAGCAGTGGGCATGGAGCCCCCTCATGGATCTGTCATCGGGCACTCCTCCGGCTGAGGTGCCCCCCCTTCCCTTACCCCTGAGGTGCCTGTTTTATTTAAATCTGATGCCCCTGCAGTGTTCTCTCCGTCTTGTTCGGGTATTGAGTGTGGGCCTCTCCCATGCATTTTGGGCCCAGTGGTCCACGGACTATGATGGTGGAATCCCTTGGACTTGTATTCTTGGTGTATATATTTGTTTATGGTGTGAATATCTTTATATATGTATATATTTTTGATTCATGTTTCAACTCATTTCCTTTTGTCCTTGCATTCTTCCAGGGGGGTTGGGGGGTGTAACTGTAATGTATCATGATGTATTAGTGTGTGTGTTGTAGTGGGTGAGGGTGGGGGTGTTGCGTGTCACTCTCTTTTCCCTCCCCCCTCCCCCCTCCCCTGTGTCGTAGGTGCAGTACTCACCGTGGTCTTCGCCGCCGTCTTTGTTGTTCCTGGTAGAGAAGCAGGAAGATAAAGGCTGGCAGTATCTGGAGCTCGGGTTCCATGGCGACCTGATTCCTCGTGGGGTGTGTAGAGGTGAGCGTTTACCCTTCCAAGTCCTGTTTCCGTCGTGTTTTTGTTTGCGTCGAATCCGCCCCGGAAAAGGTGGCGGATTGGACTGTTGTAATTCTGTGGGCGGTACATTGTCCTCCGCCTGTCTGTTGGCCGTTACCGCCATGGTGTTTGTTTTTACCGCCTTGGCGGTCGTAGTGTTAAAGTGGCTGTCTATGTTGGCGGTTTCCGCCACGGTCGTGATTACAATTTCTTTCCCTTCGGCCTGTTGGCGGTTTGACCGCCGCTTTAACACCGACTGCCAGGGTTGTAATGACCACCATAATCTGCTGATTTTAACAAAAAAACAATTTGTTTCTAGCTCAAATGGTTCAAAAGTTACTATACATGTGCAACATGTATTGCCCCACTGTGGAAGGCCCTTTGCAAAAATTTATTGGTCAAATTTAAGTTGCTTATTGCTCTACTTAGGAGTTAAATCACATTTGGTTGAACACTAGCCAACAGACTTCTGGTGATTGCTTCCATCAGCCTCTTCTAATTAATATTTCTTCTCAATAGCTGGGTTTGTCCATTGACACGGTATGTTCTACTATACAATATATACACACACACACACACACACATCCTTTTTTTGACAGACTGAGTTTAACTAGAGCTTGAACAGATCTCCCCCTGTTGGCTGGAGGAGCCCGATTATATTTACCCATTTTATTGGGGTGTTGGATAATGGGAGGCTTTTGTTTTTAAGCCTGAATGAGTGGAGGATGTCCCAGTCTTTTTTGTCTCTGTAGATCCCTTCTTTGTGCTTTACTAATGAGGTGCAATCAATGCCTAAACAGTGTTAACAAATGTATACATGAAAAAATAATTAAGTAATGCTATCATAAAATTTGCTGCACTGCATTGCATAATTTGCCTTTTCTTGATGTGTTATTTACTCAAACCAGCTGCATAATTTGGCCCTCACATGCTGCATAATTCCAGTGGCCCTGATATTTTGCAACGGCAGAATGGCTTTTTCGAATGTAGCAAACTCAAATTGCAATTCTGAAACATGTTATTGAATTGTAATATGGTTTGCGACTACATACCAAATCTGTGTTTGGAAGGGGTTGTTTAGGGCATCCTTTCCAAATACTATTACCAGCATACCCTACCCACTTATGTCTCTCATTGCAACACCGCAAAATAAAATGATGGGCTGAGTGTAGAAACTTTCCAAATACTCACCCTCAGTCACAGATCTAAGTTTAATCCATTGTTATTTTGCCTGCCACATCACCCCAGTTTGGACCCAGCCATATGCAAATCAGTCTTGACCCTGCTCCCCATGGGAACAGTCCAGCCCAAACTGCCAAGCTAGGTCTTCCATGGACCAGAAACAAGCATCCTGGGACAAATTTTCGGGAATCACTCCTCATCAGCCAGGCTAGCTTGAATCCAGTGACGCAGCAAGCAAGGGACCCAACTCTGGGCATACACAAAAAGGAGAGGGGAAGAGTTTTGTTTGATTCAGCATTTGGCATGAATGGAGGGCCAGTCTGTAAATTATTTTTCATCTTGAATCAGTTGACATCAGTGACATAGTCTTCAGTAAATGTCACTGCTGAGCTGGTGAGGTCAGGTGGGCTAGGTGCTGGACTGGCCACAGTGACATCAAATCTACATGTACTTGTGGTACATCCGGATGAATTTGAACTGCTGTACATGCAATACGAAGGCCAGTGGTTCATTGACAAAGCATTGCTAATGGCTTGCTCTGTGTGTTTCACACTGTTGGCGAAACTTAGGGGCTCATTTACAAGCCCCTTGGCCCCTTGCACCACTGGAGCGTCACATTTTGTGATGCTCCGTTGGAGCGGTGTCCTTCTCCATATTTACAAGACAGCGTTAAGCCCCTTTTCATGGCTTAATGCGGCTTTGTAAATATCGGCCGCCCAACGCAGTTTTCTGCTGCAAAGGGGTGTGCAATGGGTGTTGCTGTGGGAGTACCCATGCAACACCCATTGCTTTTTGACACTGCCCCAGATTTACAAGGAAACTTAAACCTGAGGCACTGCCAAAAAACAACACTTCCCAGGGGTGGTGTTAGAGTGGCGCAACAAGGAGAAATACTTACACATAGAAGGAGCAAATTGCCATTAATGATGGTTTCTTTGCAGTAAGGCGTCCCTTCCTGCACATAAACAATCACCCCCTCAACACAAGCATCCTTGCACCATGGCACAAGGGTGGCTGTGTTAGAACTAGGCAGCTGACTTACTGCCAGCTCAGGGGAAAACACAGGGATGCGCCATATTCTAACAAATACAGCGCATCCCTGCATTTTGGAAATCACGTAGCTTGGCGCAGCAAAATTGCTTGTGGCACCGTGCTGTGCCATTTCCTCATAATTGAGGGCCTAAGTTCCTTTATGCAGTGATCAATCAATATTTGTAAAGCACGACTACTCACCTGTGAGGGTCTCAAGGTGCTGGGGGGGAGGGGCCTCATCCAAAGAGCCACATCTTGAGGTTCTTACTGAAGATGATGAGCGACGGGCTTTGTCTGAAGTGCAGGGGGAGGTTGTTCCAGCTCTTTGCTGCACTGTAGGTGAAAGATCTTCCTCTGGCGGTGGTTTTGCGGATGCGCAGGATGGTGGCCAGGGTCAACTAGGCAGAGCGGAGGGATCTGGCGGGTGTATGGAAGGAGACAGGGTGGTTTAGGTAGGCTGGTCCTGCATTGTGTATGGCCTTGTACGTGTGGGTGAGAAGCTTGAAGGTTACTGTTCACGTTTGTCACAGGAGATAAGCCTGTGACTCATTGTTAGTATGTTTTTGCTTTGTGGGGTCAGCCAGCACAGCAAACTTGGCGGAAGAAAACAAAGTAGGGCTGCATACAACCTTTCCTTTCTAGGAATTTAAATTGATGCAGTGAGGATGAAAGCAAGGTATCCGAAGGGTGAAAGCAGGACAATATTAGAGTTAATGGATTGGATGTTGGTGAGAACTAAAGTACGGCTGAGAGATACACTATTGCTTCTGGGGCACTTGAATTTTGCATGCAGGGAAACAAGAGCTCCTTTTACAAGGGTTTAGGCTTGTCATTGTCAGGTTTGTCACTTCCCCAACACTGGCTCTCGAGTATCAGCAGGTGCACAAGTGGATTTGATGATGTGAAGGACTTTTTTGGTACATCTTAACAGAATACCATTGCGGGTCCTGGGTGAGGAGACAGAACATAACATTACGTTTTTTCTGATGCAGCAGACGGGGTCAGTTTCAGAATATTTTAGCATTTTATTTTGCCATTTTAGGGTAAGTTGTGCATGTAGCAGTGACCAGCAGCATGAATGCAAAAAGTCTGTAGCATCTACTTTTTAGAGTTTTTTTCTACTGGTGGCTGCTTTGGCCTTTTGATGTGAGACGTACAAGAACAAGAAAGTTTTGTTTAACATTGACAATATGGCTGTGGTGAACACTCTGAACAGGTAGCCATAACGGAATTTTAAGGTGTTGCAGTTATTTTAGTTTTTTGTGCAATATTATATTTAGTGCAAGCACGTCCTGGGAATTGCCAATGAAACTGCAGATGTGTTGTCTCACTTACAGGAGATTCTTTGGCCTTACACGGGAGCAGATGAGAAGAAGACAGTGATGCCGCAGGACCTTTGACGGGTGGGCGATGAGGATACTGGAGCTGGTTCTGGGTTCACTGGCACCTTAAAAACAATGTTCAGTCAAGGAAGGTACTTTTAGCATCAGTGGCAGGAAGAAGAGATCACGGCAGGGTTAAGGTTTGGAGAAGGAGAGAAGATGTAGTAAAATTTGTGATGACAATGATTGAGAAAGGTTGGTCTCCTGTCATGCTTGCAGGTAAGCTGGCATGAATAGCTTTTTATGGGAATATAATTTGCTTTTTAGCTTGTTGAGGTGCTATGCGCCATCTGGGGGAACAGGTTTTTTAAAAGGTTGGGCAAGGGAAAGAGGGATCAGCAGAAGGTTATGCTGGTCGTTGGCCAGGTTGGTTCTGCAGAAAGTGCTGGCAGTGCTTCCTTGGCTCTAATTGGATGCCTGTGAGTTGAGTTGGTGTTTTTTTCCATATTGATGATTTTAATGTTCTTTTGACCTTTGGGGTTTCTGAGCTATTTGGAACTGAAAATGGGAAATGTAAGCAGGGTGGACATATTGAGTGCACATCAGTGGGGGTGATCATATGGTTGCAGAGGTAAAAAAAATGATCAGAGGGCGAAAGGAAGGAGAGTAATGCTCAAGGGGTATCCTTTTGCAAGGCTGTGTCTAGTATATTAGTGGAGATGTAACATTGCTGAAGGTTTTGTGAATATGGAGGAAGGATTTTTGTATAGGTATGGGTCAAGGCTTACACCTTTTCAGCTGTGGTTGGTGCTGCATAAGGAATTGAAATCAATAAGGGCCAGATGTAATAATGTAAGTGTTTGCAATTAACAAATAGCGATTTTGTGCGATTCACTATTTGGTAATCGCAAACAGCAATGTACAAATATGCGTTGTACACATTTTGTGATTGTTAGTGGGTCACACATAGACCTAATTCATGAATATTAATGAGGTACGTCTTGATTTGAGACCTATTGGGAATCACAAAATCACACGGATTTTTGGCCTGCTGGGGTCAGCAGACCACTATATCTGTGATTGCTTTTCAATAAAGCAATCGTTTTTTTAAACACAGCCCAGTTTCCTGAAACAAAAATGGGATGCATTGTAAAAAGAACAATTAAAAGTTTTCTTTTAATTTTTTAAGAGTTGGCTGTGGTCCTTGGGCCCACTGCCTGCTCTTAATATTTTTCCAACGATTCTCAAAGGGGAAAGGATGCCTTAGGGACCTCTTCCCATTTGCTGATCAATTACCACCTACTTGAAGTTGGTCATAAAATGCAACATTTTTTTAGACCGCATTTCATTCACCAAACATTCATACATACCACTGCTATTCGGTATAAGGAAGAGATGGCCTGAACACGCCCTTTCCTAACACCGAATCGCAAACACAAATAGTAATGCGGTAACAAGTTACAGAATCACAATTTGGGCTTGTCACGTACAGAAATGACTTGTAAACAACCATCAAATTTGTACCTCTGGCCCTAGGTCTGGGGGTGTAAAGTATGGGAGTAGTGACAGAGGCTGGTTAAAGGGGCTGGTCGGATAACAGGATTAGGCAGCTGAACAGGTGGTTCAAATAGCTACAGGAGGTAGGTTTGTGGTGGGTTTTTACATTGGGGAATTCATGTGCTAATGGTATTGCTAATCTCCATTGAGAGTTTACATGTCCATATGGATTTGAGACCATTCTTTCATTAAATGGGCAGAGAGGCTGGCAAAAGTAAGGAAAAACAAGAGGTAGTTGGGTTTCAACGAGACACAGATATGGGTGAAGTGGTACCAGAAAGGGGGATGAGATGGAGTGAATTGTTGCCAGTTTTGGATAAGATGTTTATTATTGAGGGTTGTCTGGACATTTTGGTAATTCAACAAGAGTAAAACTACCTAGTAAAGTTAAAGGGTGTGGCAAGAATAAAAAAATCTAAGGATACCGTTTTGATGTAGGGGGCGTCAATGGGTTCTGTCTGAATAGGAGTAATGTTTCTGTTACCATGGTTTTTCTCTGGTCCTAACCAATGATATAGTCAGTTTATTTGGTCAAGGTACGACAACCATATAGGTGTGCAGTAGTTTTGATGTTACAAAGGGACAAAGTGTTACTGTCTGCCAGTAGGCTGTTCAGTGCCTCCCTGTGACAGATAGGGTTGAAGTTTGTTAGGATCTGGTAGTCGATTGGTCCTATGTCCTGAGTACCATGAATTATCAGACATTCTCTGAGAGGGCAGAGACTTTAAAAAGGCAGATAAGCTGATGCACGTAATATCCTCTACACAAGAAAATTTAGAGTTGAGATCTGGTTTATGTTTAAGAGGATTTTGCTCTGTCAAATTTATCGAGCTTTGATAATCGTTATATTCTCTTTTTAATGAGTTTGGAAATTTATCTTGAAATGGTAGAGCTGATCCCACACTGATGCTTGCTGTTCTTTTTCGTGAATGTGTCTCGGTCCCTTTTCAACAGGATTTCAGGAAAGAGGGAGATATATTACTCATAGTGATGGGCTGTGTTTATTTGGACATGTTCATCTGGCCCATGTTATATGCTTGGTTTAAAGGTTTAATTGGAGTGCTTTCAGCTACAGTTTTGGAGTTGAAGACTGTCAAAGGTGAGAGTGGTGAGTGAGTTGATGGGATTTGTGAGGTCAGTGATGGGGATAGGAAGGTGCCATGATTCTTATGTGGTGCTGTATGGGAAAGGAAGCTGCTGTGGTTTGATTCAGGGGACATTAATTGGGGGAAGGAGGAGAAAGAAAGGAAATTGTTTGCTGTCAGAACAGGGGAGAAGTTCATATAGTTCAGACTGATGTTAGGGATCATATTATAGTTAAAGCTTGTAAGCTGCGTATTAAAAGAGTGGTTGCGGTAGGACAGGAAGTCATTGTATGGACTGTGCAGTATTGGGTATGTATGTTATCTTCTGTATTTTGGTCCAGATATGGTGTAACAAGAGCAGGGTTCATCAGGTGTGTTTTCATACTGCATGAAAATGTCTGTTTGAATATTTGACAGAGAGGGAGAGAGGTGGACGGTAGAGAGAGGCCAGGAAGGCAACATGTGCTAGAAGAAAGAGTGGATACAGTGGAAACATAGATTGAGTGTTACAAGATGGCCACGACTGGGCTGGTTAGATATTTGGAATGTCCTGATTCCATTCTTGGAGTGTCTAGGGAAGGTGGTTTTCCTGAATATGTAGCTAGCAAAAGTGGTGTTGAGTTAAAGGGTAGCCTTTTATTGGGATTTGGACTTCTGGTGCCAGATGTACAAAGGATTTTACAGTCGCAATCATTCCGATTCTCAGTATCGGGCCATTTGTGACCAGAAAAAAGCCTTTTGGCATGTAAAAAACCCTACTTGCTAATTGGTAACCTATCACCGAATCGCAAACTTGGTTTGTGATTCGGTATGAGGAAGGGGCGTGTTTAGGGCGCCCCTTCCTGATACTGAATTGCATAGTATGTGTAAATAATTTGCGACTGAAATATGGTCACAAAACATTGGCATTTTACTGCCTACATCAAGTATGTGGTAGCCCGAAGGGATCCCTTCCCCTTTGTGAATGTTTGTGAAAATGTTTTTATGAGCAGGCAGTGGCTGCTCTTAAAAAATGAAAAAAAAAAAAAACATTTTTTTGTGAAACCCATCCCGTTTTCCTTTAAGGAATATGGGCTGTATTTAAAAAAAATCAAGATTGCTTTATTTAAAAGCAATCACACACATGGTGGTCTGCTGACCCGAGCAGGCCACCATTCCTTTGAATTTTGCAATTCCCTATGGGTCGCAAAGCGAGCCCAACCTCACTAATATTCAGGAGGTAGGTCTATTTGCGACCCACCGGGAATCACAAAATGTGTAATACAGACAGATGTGTAATACTGCAAGAATTCGCTATTTGGTAATCACAAACGATTACCTTTGTACATCTGGCCCCTAGTGCTTTGATGAGATTTGGGAAAAAAGGAAGTCAGGGTATTGGAGTGTTGTTCAACAAGTTGCTAGAGATTTTATTAAATAAAATCAATTTCATTATTGGCCTGTACAAGTGAAAATCTAGACCTAACCAGAAGCTGCATTTTAAATGTGCACTTTCCTTTCTAAACTTTGCATAATCCATATTCGCTTGATTGTTAATGCTGACAAATTCCAAAACAGTTTTAACTAAGAAGAAATGTTTCTATGATAACCATGCAAACTTCCTATGCTAACAAACAAAGCTATATTATTTTATTCTTTTTAACTACTTGACCTGCATTGGAATCTCAAAATTTGCTTACCTAATCTGTTGCTTATTTATGAATAGGCTTTTGTGTGGAGATTTGTGAGAATAAGTATGATGTTAACTATTTGTGCATAACATTGACAAGTGTCTTTTCTTTCAGAAAGTAAGACGCCTGAGAAAATTATTTGAAGTAGAAACCAATGTAGAAATGTGGATTATTGTATCCTATGGTTAGAACTGTCTTTGTTATAAGTTATCATCCCAACAGAAACTGTTCCTGTCCCACAGATTTTCTTACTCATGATTGGCTGTCTCATATATCTTGGATAAAATAATTATACTAAAAAGTATTATTTGTGTTTTGTATTATAAATGGTGCCCCAGGAAAAGAACTGAGGAAGAGGCTCACTTACTTTGCTGACCACACCATACACTCTTATAGCCAGATTCATTCTCTCTTTGAGACTCAGACAGTCTTTGCTCTCTGCCAAGCCTATTTTTAATCAGAGTCTGTTACAATATTCTTTATGAGTACTGATAGCTTTGCTGACTAGACTGCCTCTTGATAGCCTTGTTCCTTTTGATATTTTCTGACTTAACTGATTTATTCTTATTGATTTAGAAAAGTAGAATAGGGGTAGTTTTCGGGACACGCTTTATGCAATGTTCTGTAAACAGTATTTCACTAATAAAGAAGAGTTTTAACCCCTTCGCTGCCAGGCCTTTTCCCCTCAGGTGCCGTGCCTTTTTTGGCTATTTGGGGCAGTTCGCGCTTAGGCCCTCAGAACTTTCTGTCCACATAAGCTAACCACACCAAATTTGCATCCTTTTTACCCAACATCCTAGGGATTCTAGAGATACCCAGAGTTTGTGGTTCCCCTAGAGGAGACCAAGAAATTAACCAAAATACAACTACAATGTTGTTGTTTTTAAAAAAGGGGAAAAAAGGGCTGTAGAAGAAGGATTGTGGTTTTTCACTGAAAATGGCGACAACAAAGGGTTTGCTGTATTAAAATCACCATCTTTCCAGCTTTCAGGAACAGGCAGACTTGAATAAGAAAAACACATTTTTCAGCACAATTTTGGCATTTTACTGAGACATACCACATTTTTACTATTTTTTTATGCATTCAGCCTCCTTCCAGTTAGTGACATAAATGTGTGTTATACCAATGCTGGATGCCGGGCAGCTAAACATTTCTGAAAAATAGACAAACTTCTGAATTCAGCAAGGGGTCATTTAGGTAGATCCTGCAAGGTTTTCTACAGAAAGTAACAGCTAAAATAAAAAACATATTAAAATTAAGGTGAAAAAAGAGCCATTTCTGTCCACGTTTTCTTTTATAACTTTATTCAGCTATGGTAGATTTTTAAAAGCAATATACCATTACGTCTGCTGGACTCTTCTGGTTGTGGGGATATATAGAGCTTGTAGGTTCATCAAGAACCTTAGGTACCCAGGGGCATATTTATACTCCGTTTGCGCCGGAATTGCGTCGTTTTTTTTGACGCAATTCCGACGCAAAACTAACTCCATATTTATACTTTGGCGTTAGATGCGTCTAGCGCCAAAGTCCATGGAGTTTGCGTCATTTTTTTGCGTGGACACCTACTTTGCGTTAATGATATGCAAGGTAGGCGTTCACGTCTAAAAAATTTACTCCGAGGCATGTGCGCCGTATTTACACTCCCGGGCAAAATTCGCGGCCGGGAGTGGGCGGGTCAAAAAAAATGACGTACGGCTGCTTTTGCGCCGTTTTTTAGCGCCCGGAAAAGGCAGGCGTTAAGGGACCTGTGGGCTCTGAAGGAGCCCAGAGGTGCCCTCCCATGCCCCCATGGACACCCCCTGTCACCCTTGCCCACCCCAGGAGGACACCCAAGGCTGGAGGGACCCATCCCAGGGACATTAAGGTAAGTTCAGGTAAGTCATTTTTTTTTTTTTTGTGGCATAGGGGGGCCTGATTTGTGCCCCCATACATGCCACTATGCCCAATGACCATGCCCAGGGGACAGAAGTCCCCTGGGCATGGCCATTGGGCAAGGGGGCATGACTCCTGTCTTTGCTAAGACAGGAGTCATTTCTATGGGGGTTGGGAGTCGAAAAAAATGGCGCAAATCGGGTTGAGGCGAAAAATTTGCCTCAACCTGACTTGCCCCATTTTTTTACGCCCAAGCCCCATATCCCCCTACGCCGGCGCTGCCTGGTGTACGTCGTTTGTTTCCACGCACACCAGGCAGCGCCGGCGGCTAACGCCGGCTAACGTCATTGATTAAATACGGCGCCCGCATGGTGCTTCAGAATGGCGTTAGCCGGCGCTAATTTTTTTGACGCAAAACTGCGTTAGCGCAGTTTTGCGTCAAAAAGTATAAATATGGCCCCCAGAGTCAAAAAAATTTGCTGCACCTTGCAATGGGTTTTCATTCTATGCTGGGTATACAGCAAATCTTTTGGTGAAATATATAGAGTGAAAAATAGGTATCATGGAAACCTTTGTACTTCCAAAATGGGCACAAGATAAGGTGTTGAGAAGCAGTGGTTATTTGCACATCTCTGAATTCCGGGGTCCCCATACTAACGTGAATTACAGGGCATGTCTCAAATAGACGTCTTTATTTACATACTGTCTTACATTTGGAAGGAAAAAATGTAGAGAAAGACAAGGGGCAAAAACACTTGTTCTTCTATTCTGTGTTCCCCTAAGTCTCCCTATACAAATGGTAACTCACTTGCTTGGGTAGGCATAATGCCTGCGAAAGGAAACGCAACACAGACACATCACATTTTTACATTGAAATCGGAGGTGTTTTTTGGAAAGTGCCTAGCTGTGGATTTTGGCCTCGAACTCATCCTGTACCTAGGGAAACCTACCAAACCTGTGCATTTTTTTAAACTAGACACCTAGGGGAATTCAGAAATGGGTGACTTGTGGGGCTCTCACCAGGTTCTGTTACCCAGAATCTTTTGCAAACCTCAAAATTTGGCAAAAAAACACTTTTTCCTCACATTTTGGTGATAGAAAGTTCTGGAATCTGAGAGGAGCCACAAATTTATTCCACCCAGCATTCCCCCAAGTCTCCCGATAAAAAATGGTACGTCACTTTTGTAAGTAGGCCTAGTGCCTGCGACAGGAAATGCTCCAAAACACAACATGGATACATCACATTTTCCCAAAGAAAACTGACCTGTTTTTTGCAAAGTGCTGAGCTGTGGATTTTGGCCTCTAGCTCATCCAGCATCTAGAAAAACCTAGCAAAACTGGACATTTTTTAAAACTAGACACCTAGAGGAACCGAGGATGGGATAACTTGCAGCGCTATCACAAGGTTCTGTTACCCAGAATCCTTAGCAAACCTCAAAATTTGTCCCAAAAAAAGTTTTCCTCACATTTCGATGCTGCAAAGTTCTGGAATCTGAGGGGAGCCACAAACATCCTTCTCACAGCATTCCGCCATATCTCCCTATAAAAATGGTACCTCACTTGTGTGGGTAGGCCTAGAGCCTGTGACAGGAAATTCCCCGAAAACAATACGTGGATACATCAAAAATAACAAATACAAAACTAACTGTTTTTGCGGGGGTTGTGGGGCATCCACATTTTTAGTCCTGGGCTCAGCAGCCATCTAGGGAAACCTACCAAACCCAGATATTTCTGAAAACTAGACACCCGAGGGAGTCCAGGGTGGTCTGACTTGCGTGGATTCCGCAGTGTTTTCTTACCTAGAATCCTCAGCAAACCTCAAATGTAGCTAAAAAAATCACACATTCCCTACATTTCTGTGTGGGATCACCGCACCAGCACACATTTCCTACCACCCACTGTTCCCCTCAGTCTCCCAGTAAAAATGACACCTCACTTGTGTAGGTGGGCCAAGTGCCTGTGACAGAGAAGCGGGTCCAAAAGGGCAGATTGAAATAAAGCGTTTTTTAGCTGACAAGCGGGGCAGAATTTTTATCGGTATAGATGCGACAATGCTGGGTGGTAGGAATTTTGTGGATTTCTGCAGATTCCGGATTGTTCCATCACAAAACTGTGGGAAAGATGTGTGATTTCAAGCAAAATTGGAGGTTTGCAGGGCATTGTGGATAAGAAATTGGTGTGGGGTGCATGTGAAGCATAGCACCCAGGACTCACAGAGATGTTTAGTTTTCAGATGTGTATAGGTCTTGTAGATTTTTTTACATGGCAGCGTCCCATAGTCCAAAAAGTGCAGCCCTCACCATTCCAATTGGGCCGATTTTGAGAGTTAGACAAGCTCTCATGGCCCAAATGTAAAACCAAATCCCAAAGTAATCAAATGTTCTCCTGCTTGTCGTTGGGATAAGATCTTTTAGTGTGCTGGGGGAGAGCTGAAAGACTGTTACTCCGTTCAGTTGGGGCATAACCATTAACCATACCTAGTGGTTAGTAGCCACCACCCCACTATTTTTTTTAATTCCTTGGCATCTAGTAGGCTTTCTGCCCCCCTGGGGAATGGATCAGGGATAATTGCCCCATATGCCCACAGGTGGGCAGAACAACTGTGTCTCTATTTATTTGGGGTGGGGGTATGGCCATACCCCACCCTCTTTTTTTTAAAGAAATTCTTCCCTGCTGTCTGGTGGGCTTTCTGCCCCCATTGGGGGAAGATGGGCCTTCCAAAAATAGGCCGATCTTCCCCCAAAGGGGGCAGAAATGGCCAACAGTAATATGCCCCCATGGGGAGTGACCCTTGCCCAAGGGGCTACCCCCCAAACAAAATACACACACACACACACATACATACACACCTATCCCTGGTACCTACCTGCTTTCTGTCCCCCTGGGGGAAAATCAGCCTAATAGAAATAGGCTGAGTAAATGGCCTAAAATATTTGCCCCCCAGGGGAGTGACCCTTGCCTAAGGGGTCGCTCCCCATGTGTAAAAAAAAAAAAAATCCCTGCTACCTCGTGGCTTCTGCACCCCTTGAGGGCAGATTGGCCTAATTAAAATAGGCCGATTTGCCCTCAAGGGGGGCAGAAATGGCCTAAAATAAATTTGCCCCCCATGGGAGGAACCCTTGCAAAGGGGTCACTCCCTTTGCGTGAAATTGATGGAAAAAAAAATCCCTGGTGTCTAGTGGTTTCTGCCCCCCTTGGGGGCAGATTGGCCTAAGAACGATAGGCCGATCTGCCACCAAGGTGGACAGAAATGGCCTAAAAATAAATTCCTCTTCTGGGGAGGGATCCTTGCCCCATCTGTAAAAAAGTAAAAATCCCTGGTGCCTAATGGTTTCTACCCCCACCTTGAGGGCAGATCGGTGTAATTATAATAGGCCAATCTGCCCCCCCCTGGGGCGCAGAAATGGCCTAAAATTAATTTGCACCCCAGGGGAGTGACCTGTGCCTAAGGGGTCGCTCTCCTTGCATGAAATTGACATAAAAATAAAAAATTCCTGGTGTCTAGTGGTTTCTGTCCCCCTTGGGGGCAGATTGGTCTAATAAAAATGGGCTGATCTGCCCCCAAGGAGGGGGGGCAGAAATGGCCTAAAAACAATTTGTCCCACAGGGGAGCGACCCTTGCCTAACGGGTCACTCCTCATGTGTAAAAAAGTAAAACAAAATTATCCCTGGTGCCTATCGGAAAAAAATGTACACTAATTCAGCGCAAATTTAAGTCCATATTAATATTTTGGCGCTAGACATGTCTAGAGCCAATATATTGGAGTTAAAGTCATTTTTTGCCTGCGGAAAACTACTTTGTATCATATCAATGAGATGTAAGGTAGGCGTTCCTGGGCAAAAAATGACAATATGGCCTCAGCACCATATGTATCCCCTGTGCTAAAATCAAGCATGAGGGCCTTAAATAATGGCGCTAAGCCTGATTAGCGACATTATTTAACACCTGGGTCAGGGCAGGCGTTAGGGGACCTGTGGGCCTTTTTCCATGGTCAGAGACCATGGAAAGAGCCCACAGGTGCACTTCCCTAGCCCCAGGAACACCCCCACCCACACCAGAGGGACAGTGGAGGATGGGGGACCCCATCCCAGGTAAGTTTTTTTAATTTATTTTTTGTAGTGCCATAGGGGGCCTCACTTGGGCCCCCCTACATGGCACTGGGCCCAATCCTACAGGGCATGGCCATTGGGGTGGTGGGCATGACTCCTGTCTTAACTAACTAACTAAGACAGGAGTCATGTCCGTGGGTTTTAACATCAGAAAATGATGCTAGTCTGGTTAGAAGCATTTTTATGCCTCTGCCCGTACTAGTACCATCCTTTGATGCCAAGCACCCTACGCCTCCCCCCCGGTTAGCATCCTCTTTTATTACGCTAGCCGGGCCTTACCGCCAGCTACTGTCATCCCATAAATATGACACCCAGCCGGCGTCTTGGGATGGCGCTAGCCAGTGGTATACTTTTTTACGCTAAACTGTGTTAGAGCAGTTTAGGGTCAAAAAGTATAAATCAGGGTCTTGATCTTGTGTGGATTAGTAAGATTTGCGAACACTCAAAGGTGTCAGTGGTGTTACATGCCGCTTTCCTGCCTTCAGGTGTTACCTGCCAGTGACAGACAGGAACAAAACCCACAGCATGGGAGAAAACTCATAGGGTATTGAGGTAATTAATTTTGATTTTTCAAAAAACAAACTCCCACCAGGTGCTACCTGGTGTTGACAGACAGGAAAAAAAAACATAATGCCATATGCCCTAGATAATGCTGATGGTGTTATGTGCTTCCTCTGATGGTCCCTACTCCGTTGGGCTGTCGGAAGAAGTATTCTTTTGATGGAGTTGTTGGGGGCCCTTAGTTAATGGCCGTGGCTCTTACTTTCACAGTTGTATAAACTGCCTCCATGGATAGACCCTTGGTGGTATTGTTTAAACAGTTGTGCAGCATGCAGCTTTTAACTTCCCCAGCAGTCCAGACAGTACGTAACTGAAAAAAATGGGGCATTTTTATCAGATTTTCACGCAACGCAGCACACCACCTTCCCCTTGAAAGGGAGAAGGCAGGAATTTGCCATATTTAACATTATACAGTGCATTCCTGCTGTCTACCACCGCTGGCGCACTATGTGCTGCCTAGCAAAATAGCTGAACCTGGAATGTGTCCCAGGGGCGGTGCAACAATGAGAACTATCTTTATTTCTCCTTGTTGTTTCCTCTTTCTAAGCGTGCTGCACTTAGCAGAACACTAAGAAAGAGGAAAAAGCCTCAGATGATTGTTTTTGTGCAGGAAGCTGCCGCTTCCTGCAAGAAAACAATGGTGCATACAATGCACGCACCCTTCAACCACGGCACAAGGATTCTTGCGTTGGTGCTAGGCTGCAGATTGTGCGCAAATGCAGGCAGAGAGCAGGAATGCACCATATGTTGGTAAATGTGGCAGATTCATCCCCCCATTAGTTTAATGGATCACAGAGATTTGGCTTGCAAAGTTGTGTTGCGTTGTGTGAAAGAATAATATATCTGGCCCACAATATATTCATTGAGTTTTCTGTGTGACATCTGCCCAGCTGCACAAGACAGTATTTTAACTTAAGCAAGAAGTAGTCTACAAAGACAGAGGCAGATCGTAGCAATTTCCAATGAGGTATATCAAAATTGTTTTTTCCAATGTGTAAATGATGTACTGTCCATGTCAAACAATAGCTATCAGTATTCTGCAGAGGACACACAGGTTAGTTGAAATAGCTGCATTATCTTCAGAGAGTAGGGCGTGTATAGACCATTCCTCCCTACAGGATCAATCTAATTGTTTATTCATTAAAATATAAGTTCATGTAGAAGCTCAAAGGCAAACCTGCCATGTCAGCCAACTTCAGTTACATCCTGAGGTTGGCAACCTACCTATGTATTTAAGGAGAAACAAACTACATGTCCCAGAATGCAGAGAGCAGGTGGCAGAGCGAGGCATGATTTTCTGTTGTCACTCAGGGTGTGGGGGTCAATTGGAATCTGTGTTTTGAAAGCAACCCAAACAAAAACATTATTATTACATTTTATTACATTTTGTACAGATAATATTCTATTGCTATTTTCATGGAGATCAGGATGGTTATGCAATTCGCATAACATTCATCCCTCTGAATTCTTTCCTCCTTTTTTTTAGTTTTCAAACTTTTATTAGAACAGAAAATACAAAAAACTGGTAGTATCATAAAATTCATCTTAACAATATAAACTGTAGTGATATATAAAAAGGAAAGACTTGACAAAGGTTACATATTTGATAATAACAACTGTGAATATTGTTCAGGAGAAAAGGTAAGAGCAAGGGAAAAATAGAGAGAAAAATAAATGATGTGTCATAGATAAAAACAATATAAATTGAAACTTCCTATAATACATGCAAACAATAGTCAGTGCTTAAATCAAAGCAATGTCTGAAGACATAACCAGACTTTAATTACAATTTAGCTCAAATAAAAGGATACATTAAACAGATGGCTTTGATAGGTAATTTGTAACTGGTAGCTATTGGAGTTTACATTTAGTAGCTATGGGAAGGGAATTTAAATTGAAAGTATCTAATCTGTGATTATGACATACTAGGTTTTACCGAAGATGAACAGAGATATTACCCTTCATTTACAATTTGTTTGCAATAACCTGTAAGGCAATAATATCTATCAACTATTAACATATCAAACACATTTTCAAGCCAAGAATTATAAGACCAATCTACGTATACCCAACCTACAAATATTGTATGCAAAGAGAAAAGTGAGAAAATCCCTCTAATAACATTAATATTAAACCTTACTGGCTTCCGAAATTCTACTAGTCTAGGACAAGTAAAAACATGTGTATATATGAACCATCAGACTGATCACATCTCCAGCACGACTGCCATCCAGTCAAAATAAATTACATAATTTGCCTGGGGTAAAATACATCCTTTTTTAAATTGTTTTTATTTAAGTCACACATGTTCAATACAGGTAAATTGAGATTCAAAATATACGGGAATCACCCCAGTTATTTGGCACAAAATATATAAAAGATGACTAAACAGTCCAAATTTTTGGTCTGGAACATGGAAAGCAAAATAATGTACAATGACAGAATAATAGAGTAAAAGTAAAAGAAAACAGAAATAGGGAGACTGGCATAACTGCACCAGATACTGACAAACATAAATCAAACATTGTTCTCATGATGTATCTAGTTTAAGGGATCCCAACTAAAACCCGCCCATGTTCAATGACATTTTATAAGGGAGGTTAGCCTTCCAGCTTTGACCAATGCCGGTTCGGGCTCATATATCTGCTGGATGAAGGCCCGTCACTCAACAGGCTTTGGAAGGGACGAGGAAACCCATGATCTAGCAACAGAGAGTCAAGACGAAACAATCATTATTGAAAGCAAACATTTTAAACCTGTAAGGTTACGGAATAATTAGGAAGGGGTCTGAAGGGATATTTTTAATGAGATGGCTTCTATTTGCCCCTTTCTTTTTCTGTCCTTCTCAACCCACAACAAAAAAGATTACCTTGAACATAAGAATTTGGCTATGGAGAGTCTCTTTTAACACGTCTTTACTTTTCTCTTTTCCAGCTATCCAGAAAGGGACCCTTTTAAACTGTTCTGGCTTGTTCCTGTCGTCAGCATTCTTCAGGATGTCCCTCGAACAAATTAACAGAAAAGGACAGCATCAGGTAAGTGTCTGTAGAAAAGTACCATGTTGCCTGGCATGTTACCCCCATTTTTACTTGTGTGTCAGTTTGTTTTTGCCTGTCTCCCTGGGATTCTGCTAGCCAGAACCCCAGTGCTCATAGTTTGTGGCCTGAATGTGTGTCCCTGTGTAGTGACTAACTGAGGCTCTTCTAATCAGAACCTCAGTGCTTATGCTCTCTCTGCCTTTAAAATTGTCACTATAGGCTAGTGACCATTTTCACCAATTCTAATTGGCACACTGGAACACCCTTATAATTCCCTAGTATATGGTACTTAGGTACCCAGGGTGTTGGGGTTCCAGGAGATCCCTATGGGCTGCAGCATTTCTTTTGCCACCCAAAGGGAGCTCAGACAAATCTTACACAGGACTGCCACTGCAGCCTGAGTGAAATAACGTCCATGTTATTTTACAGCCATTTTACACTGCACTTAAGTAACTTATAAGTCACCTATATGTCTAACCCTCACTTAGTGAAGGTTAGGTGCAAAGTTACTAAGTGTGAGGGCACCCTGGCACTAGCCAAGGTGCCTCCACATAGTTCAGGGCAATTTCCCCGGACTTTGTGAGTGCGGGGACACCATTACATGCGTGCACTACATATAGGTCAAAACCTATATGTAGCTTCACAATGGTAACTTCAGCATGGACCTCGGGTACTGCCAAACCAGCTCTCTGGGGTTTTCACTGCAGCTACCGCTGCTTCCAACCCACAGACAGGCTTCTGCCCTCCTGGGGTCTGGGCAGCCCAGTCCCAAGAAGGCAGAACAAAGAATTTCCTCTGAAAGAGGGTGTCACACCCTCTCCCTTTGGAAATAGGTGTTAAGGGGTGGGGAGGAGTAGCCTCCCCCAGCCTCTGGAAATGCTTTGAAGGGCACAGATTGGTCCCTCCTTGCATAAGCCAGTCTACACCGGTTCAGGGATTCCCCAGCCCCTGCTTTGGCGCGAAACTGGACATCGGAAAGGGGAGTGACCATTCCCCTGTCTATCACCACCGCCATCTTGAATCCAGAGGTGTGAGGGCACAATGGAGGCCTCTGAGTGGCCAGTGCCTGCAGGTGACGTCAGAGACCCCTCCTGATAGGTGCTTACCTGACTAGGTGGCCAATCCTCCTCTGAGGGCTATTTAAGGTCTCTCCTGTGGGCTTTTCCTCAGATAATGACGTGCAAGAATTCATCAGAGTTCCTCTGCATCTCCCTCTTCGACTTAGACCGCTGACTGCTCCAGGATGCCTGCAAAACTACAACAAAGTAGCAAGAAGACTACCAGAAACATTGTAGCGCCTAATCCTGCCGGCTTTCTCGACTGTTTCCTTGTGGTGCATACTCTGGGGGCTGTCTGCCTTCATCCTGCACTGATAGGTAATTTGTAACTGGTAGCAAGCCAAGAAGAAATCTCCTGTGGGTCGACAGAATCTTCCCCCTGCTAACGCAGGCACCAAACTTCTGCTTCACCGGTCCTCTGGTTCCCCTCTCATTGTGACGAGCATGGTCCCTGGAACACAGGAGCTGGATCCAAGTGACCCCGACAGTCCAGTGGCCCATCTGTCCAAATTTAGTGGAGGTAAGTCCTTGCCTTCCCACACCAGGCAGTAATCCTGTGTACTGCGTGAACTGCAGCTGCTAGGGCTTCTGTGCACTTTTGCTAGGAATCCTTCGTGCACAGCACAGCCCAGGTCCCCAGCACTCTGTCCTGCATTGCTCAACTCGCTGAGTTGACCACTGGGTTTGTGGGACCCTCCTTTGTAGTGTTTAGACAACTGCCTTGCTCAGTTTCCTTGAACCCATTTTCAAGTACTTCTACGGGTGCTGCCTTCTTGTGCATGGACTCTGTGTGCTGAGGGCCCCCTCTGTCTTATCTTCCAAGTGGCGACCTCCTGGTCCTTCATGGGCCCGGGCAGCACCCCTTTTCTCCAACCTCGACCTTTGCAGCTAGAAAGGCTTGTTTGCGGTCTTTCTGCATAGAAACAACTCTGCATCCTCCAGCACACCGTGGGACATCTTCTGTGCAAAGGAGAAGTTCCTGGCATCTTTTGTTGTTGCAGAATCTTCAGCTTCTTCCACCCGGAGTCAGCCATTTTGCACCTTCATCCGGGGTTTAGGGTGACATGTAGCAAACTTTTGCGAGTCGCAAATGGCCCGATTCGCAATTTGCGACCCCGCAAAATCGAAAATGGGATGCAAAAATCCAATTTCCGACTCGCAAAATGCAACGCGAGCCATTACCGACTCGCAAAATTTGCAACCCCATTTTGCGACTCGCAAATAGGAAGTCGCAATTTGCGAGTCGCAAACCATATGCAATAGCAACTCGCAAATTACGACTAGTCGCAAAAAGCCCATTTTGCACTTCCAATTTACCACTAACTCAGAGCAGGTGGTAACCATTACCAAAGTATAAAAGGAGACCCAGAAGGCATCTGGGTTACGCAAGATGGCGGAGATATATGTGATAGCAGTGAGGAGGAGAGCCCACGCCGCCCAGCAGAGGAGGAGGAGGATCCAGAGACAGGAGAAGATATATAGAACAAGGCAGACACTTTTCCAACAAACTGAGGAGGAGATTTATGATAAATATAGACTCAGCAGTGCAGCTATACTAGATTTAATAGAATTACTCAAACCACAGCTACAACGCCAGACTGTGCGCGGCTGCGCCATCCCTATGCATGTGCAAGTGCTATGCTCACTGCACCTCTTGGCCTCGGGTAGCTATCAGGGGGTCATTGCTGTGGCAGGTGGGGTATCCCAAAGTGCACTCTCACGGTTCTTTAGGGCATTCCTAGATGCCTTACTCACACACGTCCAGATACATTTACCTACCCAGGAATGAGGCAGAAATCAACAGCACCAAGTTGGAATTCTACAGGATTGCCAACTTCCCCCATGTCATAGGGTGTGTAGACGGGACACATATACAAATATGCCCTCCTGCAAACCTGGAATATCTGTTCCGCAATCGGAAGTGTACCCACTCAATCAATATTCAGTTGGTATGTGACGCCCATTATGTCACCACTGACATGGTTGCTAAATTTCCAGGCAGTACTCATGACTCCTACATTTTTAGGCACAGTGGGATACACCAACGCCTAGAACGTGGGGAGTTTGGAGACGGATACTTCCTAGGTAGAGCTGAAAACACCTTGCAGACATACACACAGATCAATATGGAAACCATCCATGCCCAGCTAACATTGTACTTTTTGTGCCAAACAGGTGACAGTGCATATGCACTACGATCATGGATCCTTACCCCGTACTTAACACCCAGCAATGAGTCAGAGAGGCGATACAATAGTGCACATAAGAGGACCAGGAATATCATCGAACGTACCTTTGGGCTGCTGAAAGCAAGGTTCAGATGCCTCCACAGAAGTGGAGGTGCCCTCCAGTATACCCCAATAACAGCTTTCAAAATCGTTGTCGCATGCGCTATACTGCACAACATTGCCACCAGACGTGGGCTACCTCTCACCCCTGAAGACCATGATTCTGAGGATGAAGAGCAAGAGCTACCACATCGCCATCATGGGGATAGGAGCATCGCAAATCAAGGCAGACTGGGACGGGAACACATTGCAAACCAATACTTTGGAAGGTACGTGCTAACTTTTACTATACTCACCAATGTCACACACAAAGAGTCCATGTGATTTAATAAGTGCAAAAAAAAAACTATATACATTTGGAACAAGTCAGGGGCTTTAATAGTCCACCTGGCATGGGACACATTGACTTCATGTGCCCCAACCCCAGGACTGTGTGGATCTCAAACCCTACGGCAGGCTCGGCCAGCATGGCTGGTACTAGGGGGGTCAGCAATGCCCTGCCTTGTGCTTCCACTGCGAAGCACCCTGGTTTCACCGGCAGAGACACTGCTGACAGTGGAGCCCTCCTCACTGTCTTGTGGCGTGTCGCCTGTGCCCCTGGCCACCTGCCGTGCCTCCATTAAGTTTACAGCATGGCTGAGATGGCCCAGTCCACGTGCCACGTCACTGGCAAAGTGGCCCATGTCCACTTGGAGGCTGACCGTGTGCCTAGAAAGACCTGTAGTGTTCACGGCCAGCCTTACAATTGATGATGACATCCTGTCTAGGCGGTTCAGCAGCTGCCTGTCCCGACGCCGTGCACTCTCTGTCTGCGTTAGCAGACCTGCCACGAGTTGACGCATGGAGAGTGCAAGGTCGCCCATGTGTAAACTTATCAGTTGCACCTCAGAATGTACAAGCTGCATGCTGTTTCCTTGATTGCGCTCCATGCGCCGCAATGCCCCGGTAATCCTCCTGATTTCTTGTGTCTGCAGGCGCTGACCCCGTAGGAGTGCGGCCTCAGTATGTGAAATGGAGGCATCACCTGACTCTGCCTGCCGCTGTGAGGATGGAGTTCCACGTCGCCTGCGACGCGGTGGAGGCCCTGTGACGTCTCCCGTGGCACTTTGGCTGGGACCTGGTGCAGGCTCACACACCAATATTGCAACTGGTGTTTTGTGAGGGGACATGGTGTTGGGGGTGCAGGTCGCAGTGGTGGCTGGTCCTGTTCCTCGTGTGTCTGCTGGCTGACCAGTTGCCCCTGGCTGCTTGGGCTGGTGGGGGTGTCTTGTGGGAGACCTGTGGGACATAGGGAACACACTGTCAGTATCTACTATCTGTTATCAACTTCCTAATAAACTGTTGCCTACCAACTGCCTACTTGACTACATTGCCCATAATGCACCATTCTGGTGTTTGCTACTCTGAAATGGAACTATTTTGGTTGTGCATGCTACTGTGTACAAGGTGGGTGGGGGTATGGCATTAATGAGGGTACATGCATGTCACATGGCACTCACCGGTTGATGGTCCTGGCTCAGATGTGTCCAGCTCTCCCATCCCGCATACAGCCTCAGGCTCAAGGGTCTCCTCTACCCTTTCCTCTAGGGGTGTGGGTGGTGGTACTGTTGATGGTCCCCCTCCTGTGCCTCTCATCTCCCGGAGCCGCTCTGCCACCCTCTCCTTGGTCCGGGAGCGCAGGTCGTACCACCTTTTCTTGAGTTCCTCAATACTCCGGTGGCTGACACCCAGGGAGTTGACTTTTTCCTGGATCTCCATCCATAGTCTCCTTTTCTCAGACTCTGGCACGGTGAGGGCTGCCCTGCCAAACAACTGGTCATGGTGCTGACAACACTCCTCGGTCAACACCTCCAACTCTTTTTCTGCAAACTTCAGTTTCCTCTTCCTTGGGGTCTCTGCCATGGTTGCTGGAGCTCTGTGTGTTTGCAGTTCTGCAGTTGAAATGGGTGTGGTCCTCCCTCCTCCCAGGTGTATTTGTAAACTTCCTGGCCTTGATGTCATCATCATGTGCCAGGAAGTGTTTTCCAGAGTGTTCTGCAGCACCTGCATTCAATTTCCAGCACAATCGCAATTTGCGACACCCACTCGCAAATTGCGTGTCCGTTTTTTGCGCGGTCGCAAAAAGCGACCTCGCAAACAGCGGACTCGCTATCTGCGGTGCGACTCCATTTGCGAGTCGCAAATTGTCCTTGTGTTTTCTTCCTGCATTGCAGTTAGCAAATCGGAAATTGCGAGTCGCAAAGACTCGCAATTTGCGAGTCGCTATTTTTTCCCTACCTACATCTGTCCCTTAGTGGGCTCCTGCCCCCACTGGACACTTTTGTGACTCTTGAACTTGGTCTCCTTCCTTTACAGGTCCTCAGGTCCAGGAATCCATCTTCAGTGCTTTGCAGTCAGCTGTGGTCTTTGCAGAATCTCCTATCACGACTTTAGTGTGTTTCTGGGGAAGTAGGGTCACTTTACTCCTACTTTTCAGAGTCTTGGGGTGGGGTATCTTGGACACCCTTAGTGTTTTCTGACACTCCCAGCGACCCTCTATACACTACTCTAGGCCTGGGGTCCCTAAGTGGTTCGCATTCCACTTTATTAGTATATGGTTTGTGTTGCCCCTAGGCTTATTGCATCCTATTGTATTCTACAATGTTTGCACTACTTTTCTAACTGTTTACTTACCTGATTTTGGTTTGTGTGTATATTTTGTGTATTTTACTTACCTCCTAAGGGGGTATATCCTCTGAGATATGTTTGCCACATTGTCACTAAAATAAAGTACCTTTATTTTTAGTAACTCTGAGTATTGTGATTCTTATGATATAGTTCTATATGATATAAGTGGTATAGTAGGAGCTGTGCATGTCTCCTAGTTCAGCCTAAGCTGCTCTGCTATAGCTACCTTCTATCAGCCTAAGCTGCTAGAACACTACTAATCTACTACTAAGGGATAACTGGACCTGGCACAAGGTGTAAGTACCGTCAGGTACCCACTATAAGCCAGGCCAGCCTCCTACAGTGTCCCTTTACGGGTTTTATAGGGGTGGGTGTAGTCCATGGTATCAGGGAGGTATTAGAGATAAGTGAGGGTGGAACGCTATTCTTTCAAGTGTGCATGCTGTGCTTTCACACCCTGACATCAGTGATAACATGTTTTGGTTGCATGCAAGGGAGGAAAAAGTCTCCCAGTCGTTATTGGGGTTTATTTCTTGGTCCCCTCTCTCTCTGGTCCTGTTATACGGCCTTTTTGCTGTTGCCCGACCCTCCTCCAAAAAGGCCCGTACCTTGTGGAGCCACGCTCCTCCTGGACCGTGGCTGGGGTGCTTTGCGGGGTCTTTACCTTGCAGGGAAGCCGGGTTCCTCTTCTGCACCTTCGGCGACTTCTCCCCGTTCTCATCTTCTCTCTGAGGGTCCTCAAGGGGCTTCTCTGGTCCTATGTCGTTGTCTCCCTCTGGAGCTGCCAATTCGTTTCCCTTACCAGTTGCGGCCCGTGTCACGTCTCCTCCATTCTCCTCTTCTTCCGGTGAGGTCATATGTCATAAGGTCGCAACCCCGGAAGTGCTTTGCGTCCTGTGAGTCGAGGCTTCTTTCCAAAGTGCCCCTGGGGCACTTTACAGGGATTTCTTCGTTGGTGTTGTGGTCCAACGTGGGTGTCGGCCTGTGACAAAACACCTATCCTGTCCTGGCTTAACTCCCATCAGGATCGCTTTAGGGGATAGCTGAACTTCAAAACCTAGACCAGATTAAATTAATTTGGTCACATCATACCAAATAACGTGGAGTGCAAGGCAGATAACATATATGAACTACATCTGCTGCTAACCAACCACACTTAAAACATCTGGTCTTGTTGCTGCCAAGGTTCCCCAACATTTTGAAATTCTCTTCAGTGTATAAAGCAACAGACAAATAGTCCTGAATTGCTGTAGTTTTAAATTTACAGAATGTGCAGAACGATTGACTGTGTCCAGAGCACTCTGATTTCAGGTGCAGAGATCTCTGAGGACAAAAATCTACTCCACTTAGCTGCCAGGTGGATACTATTGGCTGTACTGTACTGACAAAAACCTTGATAAATTGTAATAATTGAAGGCTTCCTACTTGCCTTATAAAAATGTGATGTTAACTCTGTGATTTCAAAATCAGTCATGAGCTCACGGCCTGAGGAAGAAAAGAAAAAAACCCTGAGCTGTAAGTATTATAAAAAAGATTAATTGCTATGGGAATTGAAATTAAATTGAAAGTAGCTAATCTGTTATTAAGACATATTAGATTTCACCAAAGATGAACAGGGATAATTTATTTCATTTTAAAGTTAGAGGCAATAACCTTATAGCAATAATAGCTATTAACATATCAACAATTATGCAAGCAAAGAATTACAAGATCCGTCTACATAGACCCAACCTACAAATATTGTATGCAAAGAGAAAGGTGAGAAAATCACTCTAATTACAGTAATCTTAAAACTTAATGGCTTCCAAGATTTGACTAATCTAGGACAAGTAAAAAACATGTAACTATATGAACCATCAGAATTACCACATCTCCAGCACAATTGTTATCTGGTCAAAACAAATTTACATAATTCGCCTGGGGTATTGTAAAAGAAACATATAGTTTGTGCTAAACTGGAAGAACAAGCCGTATAATGCAATTTAAACTAAATTTGGTTCCAAATTTCAAGTGACCAAGTGCATCCAAGATCAGCTTCCTATAATACTTAAATGTTAGATTTAGGGACTCATTTACAAGAATCTCATGCATCAGCTCTGATGTGTCAGATTTCTTGTGTTGCCCTGCGCTCCCCCTAAGAACCCCATGGTAACACTGTATTTGCTATAAAGAGCTCCATGGTGCACATTTTCCACAGATGTATCAGAAATTCCTGCACATTTGTGGCGCTAAAATGATGCATTGCTCGACTAGCGTAAAAAAAATGTCGCTACTCCAACAATGCATGGAAGGCTCCCATTTTAAAAAGCCTTGCGTCCTTTTATCACCTGCTCTGAGCAGGCTTTAAACTTTTGACGTAGTGAAGGCACAGAACGACACAGTGAAATCGTGTAGATTTCACTGTGCCAGTTCTGTGTGGCTTTTTGTGTCACATAAGAACATATTAATTTTCAACATTGTGTTGGTATTTTTAGTACAGATAAATGTTTATTACATATTTAAATATGTTTTACTTGGTAAGTGACCCAAGTAAACAGTATCATTCCATAGCAATAAATATAAACTCCCATCCCCCACCACAGGGTGTGTCCTGTACCAACACTATGTGGATGTCACCAGGATGTGATGAAATCTGTCATTCACTGTGTGACTGTTTGGGTCCCTATCTATTCAAAAAGATGGAGTGCTCTGAGACTGGGTTGATAGAAATAGATCAATGATATATCTGTCAGGTAGCTTACCTGGAGTCCCTAACTGCTTAGGGCCCCCCACAGGAGCGCTACCCAAAGCTCTTTGTTTTGCATTCCAGTGGGACACAATCATCCATTTAGCCATCCCCACCTTATGAGACAGTATTATTCTTACAGCCTTGGTCAAGGGTCCATGTTATTTAGTATAAATCCCAGTAGCACCAGGCCCAGATCTTTTGTATGTCTTCTGCATGTGACGTAGGATCTCATTCCTGACTTGATCCCTCTATAGACTAACCAAATTGAAATCAGTCTGCCTCATTCCTGCACCTCCCGCACATATCTCACATTTTGGCATATATTTGGGTGGTCTGTGCTGTGTTACATACCACTGGTACATCAGATTATGAGCTGATTCCTCCCTTATTCCTCTCCATTGGTCCTTCTCTGTAGCCCTTTCCATACTCTTCGGTCAGTGCTCAAGAATCCTCCAGGCCGGTGAGCTAGATGTGTACAATAGTTGATCAAACATGCAGGATGCCTCATGGCAGCATCACTGAAGGTTGGGGGCGAGTCCCCATTCTCAGAGTTGCAGATCTTGCATTCTGTCAGTCTCACTAACCCAAAATGTTTTTTACAATCTTCATGCTCCTTAATTATATTCTTTGAGAAGGTATCCCTCAATATGATGCAGCCACCGCTCTTCCATGTTCAGTAGGTGGCGGCCTCCATGGCTAGAGGAGAACTGGGAATTGATTTGAGAGCTGTGCACGGATTGTCATCCCACTCCTTTTGTGAGGGTGGTGCTCACTTTCAGTGCCATTTCACAGGTTGTAAGCTACTTACTGGTGGTCAGCTTCCCCATTTGGAGAAAAAAGAAGTCAATGTAGCTTGAATTGCCTTTATGCTGTGACTTATGTACACCAGTCTTCAGATCTACATGAATCCTGTTAGACCTTTTGTTTGGCTGCCCTCAACTTGATGCTCTCGACATGGATTTCTCTTTTTCCTTATTTTGATAAGTTTGACATCCATCCCGGAGGTAGAGGAGACCCTTCATATGGCGCACGGGCCCCTTCCCTAGGGCTCTTAGGAGCTCTGGGGACCAACACCTCCCTGGGGCTTTATAATTATTTTGGAGGGGGGGCCATGTGGACCCCCTCCAGAGGCTCACATGAGCCACAGGCACCTCCACCTCTCTGGGGCTTAATTTATTTAATGGAGGAAACGCATGGACCCACCTCCTGGGGCTGCTTACAGCCCCGGGAACCACCACCTTCTGGAGCAAAAAATATATTACTGTGCAGTGCAGTGTGGACCTCCCCATGCCCTGGGGACCACCACATCCCCAGGGTCAGTTACATTGTATAAAGTGGGAGGGGGCTGCACGGCCATATATGGCTTGGAGACCACCACCTCCCCAGCCAGGCCCTGCGGCCAACCCCAGCCACCCTCAGCCGAAAACCTGCCTACGGTGGTGGTTGGAGTAACGTAAAGTAATTAAAATTACTTTACTATAAAAAAAAACATAAAAATTCACTGAAAAAAACAAAGGCTATAGGGACTTTATAGTTAGGAAATAGAATAAAAAAAATTGAAATTCACCTAAATAACCAAAGGTTGCAGGGACGTTATAGTTAGGTGCACAATTCAAACGTGCAAAACCATAGAAATTAAGCATGAGTTATTGCAGCCTTGTGACAGACTTGTTAAGTAGTTCCTTCTGACCTGAGTGGTAAATCTAGTAAAGTTTGAAGGGCAGTAGTCTTGTAAAAAAAACTTCATACTGCTGCTTCTGGCTCAAGAAAGACATCTAGTAATTGCTTGTGGTAATGTATTTAAGTGACAGGCCAGACATAGTGGCTTTGCCAATGCTTTCTTAAAAATTGCTATCTAACTTTACACCCTTCCCTTATGTTGCAGAAGTTTCAGATTGCATCTTTGCGTCCCCTGCTTCTCTTATTTCTCTTTGTGTGTTGCAGTCAAAATCGCTTAAGGACCAGATGTCCGTAGATTTAGGCTTGCGATTTCCTAATAACAAGTTTTTGCATTTCGCTATTAGGAAATAGCAGACTGCAATGTACTACAGTGTGTTTAACACTGTTTGCGGTTCCCAAATGGGTAGCAAGGGACCTGCCTCATTATTATTCATGAGGAAGGTCGCAATTTGCGACCCCTGAGGTATGGCGGGCACTCGCAGGGATGGTGGCCTGCGGGGCTCAGCAGACCACTATGTATTTGAATGCTTTTTAAATAAAGCAGTTTTTTTTTAATGCAGCCCATTTTCCTTAAAGTAAAACAGGATTGCATAAAAAAATGAAGTTTCCTTTCATTTTTTTAGAGTGGGCAGTGGTCCATTGGACCACTGCCTGCTATGAAAAAATGTTGCCACCCCATTCACAAAGGCGGAGGCTTCCCATGGGGACCCCCGTCCAGTTTACGAATGGCTTACCAATGGGCCATTTGCTACCAGTAAAAGGCTTTGTACGTTTGGCCGAAAGGGCCAGATGTATGAAAAATCCAGTCTATGATTTCCTCATTGCAAATCTTAACGATTCGCAATTAGGAAGTCGCAAACTGCAATGTACTACAGTATGTCTAACACTGTTTGTGATTCCCATAGGGTTGCAAGAGACCTGCCTCATCAGTATTCATGTGGAAGGTCGCAATTTGCGACCCATTGGGAATGGCTCGACTCACAGGGATGGTGGCCTGGTGCGGTCAGCAGACCACCATGTCTGTGACTGCTTTTTAAATAAAGCAGTGTTTTTTTGTAATGCAGCCCGTTTTCCATAAAGGAAACGGGCTGCATTACAAAAAGAAAACTGAAAAATTTTATTTTCATTTTTTAAGACCACTGCCTGCTCTTAAAAATGTTTTCATCCACATTCACAAAGGGGAAGAGATTGAATGTTTTGCAACTGCAACCCAGTCTCAAAACATTCCTACATGCCAGTGCCCTTTGGAATTAGGGACACCAAAAAACGCCCCTTACTAATACTGAATCGCAAAAGCAAAATGTGATTCGGTAAGAAGTTGTGGAGTCATATTTTGGGTCACATGTAGAAAGCATTTTTCTAGTCGCAAACGAGCCTAATTGGCCCGTTTGCCGATAAAGATCTTAAATCGTTGAGGAGGCAGTAGGTGGGTCATGTTTTTTGTTCTCCGGCACATTACATTACAATAAAAATGGGATTCTTATTCAATTTCACAAATCACTCTCCATACAGATAGAGAGAGAAGAGAATGAAGGATGACAAAGGGAGGTGGCTTCTTATTCACCTTACTATTAACAATATCCTTTCCACCTTACTCAATATTTATGGTCCCACAGGTATAGGTATAAAGTTCTGGGAAAGCATTTCAAATCTTTTACGTTCTTGTTCAACTGACAATCTCATATTGGGTGGAGATTGTAATCAAGTTATAGACCCTTTTACAGATAGGCAATCCCTCTCCAGATATGTCCCTAATAAAATTCAAAAAGCATTTAAAAACGCAATTCACTCTAGAGGTTTAACAGATGCTTGGAGAGTATACATTCCAGATAGTTTAGAATTCACCTTCTATTCTCAATGCATAATTTCAAATATAGGATTGATTATATTTTTTTGACACCTCACTTGCTCACAGGTCTAGTACGCACTGAAATAGGCTCTATATTAATATCTGATCATGCACCTTTGTTCATAGATATTGAAACAACATCTGAATCATGTAGGTCAAGGAGATGGCGTTTTAACAACTATCTGCTGAAGAATCAGACTTTTGTAGATAAATTTGAAGCATTTCTTAAGGAATACTTAGAACTTAATCTCAAGTCATCTCTGCAGTTCCACGTTATCTGGGATGCTTTCAAAGCCACGGCTAGAGGTTTCATTATCGACTACATGACCACAAAGAAGAAAAAGTTTCTCACAGATTCAGCTCTTCTTTTATCATCTATTAAAATTCTGGAACATAAGTACTATACTTTAAACGACAGTGACACTCTTAAACTCCTAATTCAATCCAAAGTGGATTTTAATAAGAAGTCAACTGAACAAGCCTCAGGCACGCTATATTAAGAATAAATTCCAAATATTATGGAGTGCATAATAAAGCTGGAACACTGCTTGCGAATTATCTTAAAGTTAAATCCCAAAAATCTAAAATTTTAAATATTATAGATGAGAAGGATATTAATCATTTCAGAAATGAGGATATTTTACATTGTTTCTCAGATTTTTATCAAAATCTATATACTCCTGAATCATCTCCTTCAGAGGCAGCTCTTGATTCTTTTTTTGAATCACTCCCATCTCTCCCTTATCAATCTCAAGACCTTTCTTTCTTAGATAAAGAAATATCTTTGCATGATATTAAGTCTGCTTTGGCAAAATTATCAAAAGACAAAGCTCCAGGCCCGGATGGCTTCAAAGTTGAATTATACTTCAATTTTTCAAATATTCTTCTTCCGCACCTACATTCACTTTACTCTCAATTTCTTCAGAATGATAAAGCTCAAGGTACATTCTCTCAGGTAATGCTTTGCCTCATCCCTAAAAAAGACAAAGACCTTTCCCTCTGTGCCAACTATCGACCTATTTCTCTCATTAATTTAGATTGTAAAATCTTTGTGAAGATATTGGCACTTCAAGTTAATCAGATTGTACAGGATTCAATTGGCACTGATCAAACTGGTTTTGTTAAAGGTAGATATATCACTGACAATTCCAAAGCCTTACTAAATATTTTGCATCTTGCTTCTAAAAATTCTATCCCACTGGCAGCCATTACATTGGATGCAGAAAAAGCTTTTGACCGTATCAACTGGCTTTTTATGATGCGAGCCCTGAAATGGCATGGATTTGGACCTGTAATCTTAAAATACATTAATATACTTTATTCTTCCCCATCTACTTCTATCTTTTTAAATGGAGTTCAATCCTCTTGCTTTTCCCTTCACCAAGGTACTAGGCAGGGGTGTCCACTATCCTCTTTATAATTCATATTATCTCTGGAACCCTTTCTATATTCCTTGAGGAATTTGTTTACCGGGTTTGTGCATAAGGATCTGCATATTAAATTCGCTGCCTATGGTGATGATGTCATCCTGTATGTTTCTAATTCACAGACAACGTTGCCTGCATTTACTGATCTCTTGAACTCATACTCTAGCCTCTCAGAATACAAATTAAACTTAAGTAAATCTGAAGTTCTTCCTTTTAATAAATTCTGTTTCAACTTTCCTAACCTTCGCCAATATCATTCCTCATCTATTCTGAAACAAGTTTTACCTTATATCTACTCCTCTAAAGACACTCCCTCATCGATTTGGTATAATTTTGAGGATGCTATTATTTTCCCTTTTTCCATTTCAGTCACTATCACATTTTTTGCACTCTCCCAGAGGGTTCTCATCTCCCACTATCACGCCCTCCATCTCAAGTATTTATCCATTTTTCACCAAACCGTTATCATCCTTACTGACATTTTTGGACTCCTCCATTTGGCATAACAAAAATGTCAAATTATCTAATTGTACTCTCTTCTGGAGAGAATGGGTAATTAAAGGAATTTTACAAGTCAAACAATGATTTGAGCATCTGCAACCTCTTTCGTCTTACGAAATCCAATCTAAATTCAATCTTTCAGCCACCCACATGCCAAAATATCAAAGCTTAAGAACCTTTCTTGTGCAACAATTCAATATCTTATTGCTAGACCCACCCCCTCCAAACTCAACTCCTTTGCAGTTTTCTCCCTCTAGCCCCGCTAAAGCCTCTTACATATACAAATATCTACACTATCAGTTCCCGAATCGTGCCAAATGTAAGATAGAACTTACATGGGAACCAGATCTCCATTGCTCCTTCTCTGTTCAAACGTGGAATTGCATTTGGTCAAAAATACATCATACCTCCTGTAATGCCAGCAATACACAAACCACCTATTACTTCTATCATAGACTTTTTTTAACTCCTCTCTCTTTCTCCAGATATAACCCCAACATTTCGGATTTTTGCTGAACATGTTCTATTTCACCAGGCACTTACTTGCACTCTTTCTTTGATTGCCCAACTATTGCTTCTTTTTGGCAGAACATTTGCAATAAAATTGCACAAATATGCAATATTAGTTTTCCTTTTGACATTACCTTTATTTTGGGGAAGTTCTTCTTCTATTTGGATTGGAGCCCGTAAAGTGGGCCATTTTGTTGATTTGCTTATTGCTTTAGCATTAAAAGTTAACACTTCATACAGGATACAAGATATTAAGATTACTTTTAACAGATGGTGGAACTTACATTGTCATCATCATAGATTAGACAGAGCATCTGCCAATTCTACGAGACAACGTCTTCAAAAGGACTTATTTTAGTCACCTCTTATGACTTATTTATGTCATCGATCAACTCAATTTCATAACAAAACCTTTGTCTTCCAGTCACCATGAAATTATACTCCATTACATTTTTTATCATATTACTTAATGGTTGTTTTTATTGTTTGACATTATATGACAATTTTTCTAGTTTATTTGTTTTGTTATCTGCGTAATCAATGTTTCTGGTCAAGGATCTTTTATCTTATGTGCAAAATTATTCAAAATTACACCAAAAAGTGATACAGGAAAATGTGGTATATATACAAAGTGAAAGTTCAATGCATAAATATATAACAACCCATAAATAATAACGAATGAATAATACAAAAACATTTGCAAAAAAATGTTTTTGTATTATTCATTCGTTATTATTTATGGGTTGTTATATATTTATGCATTGAACTGAGAGATTATCGGAATTCGTGGACATCTTTTTACAGAAATTTGTTTGTAACCTTCCGTCATATATACAGGATAGTAAGGATATTCTGAACAAATATGAAGACTTTCCTTGGTCCAATGACCTTTTATTTGTTACAATGGACGTCAATAGCCTCTATACTTGTATCCAAAAACCGTTTGGCTTGCTGGCAGTTACTTCATTTCTTAATACCCGTTCTGCTGACCATTACGATCACAACCAAATGCTTTTGGACATGATTGATATCATCTTATCTAAAAATTATTTCTTACACAATACTAGATGGTCTCAACAAACACAAGGGACAGCGATGGGTTCCAAATTTGCCCCTTCATATGCCTGTCTTTTTATGGGCTGGTTCAAAAAAATACATGCTTGGGGTAGACATGCCTCTCCCTGGACCGAATTTATTGTATTTTGGAGGAGGTATATCGATGATATTATTCTGATCTGGAATGGATCAATAGAGCAACTAATCCTGTAGCATGCATTCCTTAACGACAATCCTTATAATGTAAGACTTAGGGCCTGATTCTAACTTTGGAGGACGGTGTTAAACCGTCCCAAAAGTGGCGGATATACCACCTACCGTATTACGAGTCCATTATATCCTATGGAACTCGTAATACGGTAGGTGGTATATCCGCCACTTTTGGGACGGTTTAACACCGTCCTCCAAAGTTAGAATCAGGCCCTTAGTCTTCATTACAGTAGGGACAGTATTGAATTTTTGGACATCAGATTTTTTATTCAGAATAACACTATACAGAGCGTTTTGTACAGAAAATTAACGTCCTGTAACAGCCTTTTACATGCAACAAGTGCACATCCGCCTTCTACTATCAACAATATTCCTTTTGGTGAGATGATATGTATGCGCAGAAATTGTAGTACTGAAGACCTATTTCACGAACAAATCAGACTTGTCAAACAGAGATTTATTAATAGAGGTTACAATTATCAGACTCTATGCAATGCAGAAGAACGTATCATGAAAACATCTAGAAAGGACACGTTGTTATTGAAACCTAAAAGAAAAAAGAAGACACTCAATGAACGTTTGTCCTTTGTTACTAGATACACGATGCACAGTCAGGGTATCTACAAAATACTCAAACGCCATTGGCATTTACTTACCGATTTACACGGACTTAAGGGGTCCCTTCCCGCAACACCTCGAATTACTTACCGAAGAGGCAAGACATTAAGACATTTTCTTTGTCCAAGTTATGTGTCTGTACCCAATGTATCTACTTGGCTTCCAGCGAAGCCTTTGGGCTTCTATACATGTCGTGATTGTAATGTATGCTCCTTCGGTTTGGATAAAACTAGTACCTTCTGTTATAATAATACAGGGGTCTTTTCTATTAAGAATTTTATTAACTGTAACACCAAATTTATAATCTATATTCTAAAATGTACATGTAACAACATTTATGTGGGAAGTACCATAAGACAATTGAAACACCGAATACAGGAGCATATACGTGCCATTAGGAATAATGATAATAGGTATCCATTATCATTACACATGATGTCGACACATCAACATGATGATGTAATTTCATTTCATGGGATTGACCATATTCCACCGAACCCCAGGGGGGGGGCGATAGAGAATTGCAATTACGTAAAAGAGAAGCGGCATGGATTCGTCGTTTACGTACAGTAGAGTTGGGACACAACACTGACCATGAACTCCACTATTACTTATAATGGTATTACACTAATAGTGTGTCAGTGGAGTACTGAATATTAGTATTTATTTCTTAAAAACGGTGTATATAATAGGAGCTTAGAAATGGTGCATATACATGTAAATACATCAATACTTTTCACATACTGTTTGAGATTGTACTAGGTTTTGAAATATATGTTTTGCTACCATTGTTTGATAATATCCGTTTTATATATATGTTTACTGTATATTAATGGATTTAATTTTCTATATAACTGTGATTATATTATAATAGAAATTATAGGCCCCCCTCTCTTGTCATACATATCACTGTACATTATTACTTTTTATGACATTATTTTCTTATTGGGGTCCTGTTACTTTTTATTACTGCTGTAATTCTTCACTGAGGATTGCTTGTTCCATTTGTCCTCTTTGTTCTTGTTTTGTTTTGTTCCCCCCCCCCTCTCTCTATGTCTCTTTTTCGTCTTTCTCTTTTATATTCTTTTTTCCCGGTTTCCCCCTTTTTTTCTTTTTAGCTATACGCTTTTCATTAGTTAACATTTTTTATAAATTTTTTATATGTTTTTTCATGCATATTTCATGCAACATATCTTTATATATGCACATACTTTCTGCTTTTTCACTGTCCCATTACCGGTTAATGGTAATTATTCTTTATATTCTGTCATTTCGATTCTATTTACCTTCATATTGAGAATTCCTATTGTTTATTCTAATATGGTCGCCGCTCAAACCACTTGCATTACGGCGCCCACAGGGCATTGTCCCTTTATTGTGTTTACACTTTTTTTCACGTACGGCGGTTCTCATAAATTCTCGGCGTTCCTTGCCGGAATCTTCTTAATACTTGGACGCATCGCTTACTTAGCTCACTTGACGGGCGGCAACACGACCGGGCCCGCCTTTCTACTTTTTCTGATTTGGAAAATCCGGCCGGTTATAATACATTCTGCAACTATATAATTTACGGTAAGGCTGGACAATAGCCCTTTAACTTACATATAGAGCTATGTTAATGCATTTAAATTAACACTTGTGGGTTACGGCCCCCATTATATTACTTTGTTTTGTTTTAATATACGAACTGCCTTTCTTTATTTCGCCTTTTTTACTTTTACTTTTAGTTCTTTGAATCTTCGTTCGCGCTCACACTTATCTTACAAATGACCCTTGAATTCAAATTGGAATTTACTACTTGGTATGTGCTCTTCTTAAGTAAACCATTTTTTCTTGTTTTATTTTTTTCTCTTTTATTCCCCTTTCCTGTACTTATTTCCATTTTTACCTTTATTCAGTTTGATTCTACTTTCTCATTCTTTTTCTTCAGTCCTCAATTTGAGCTTCTGGTTACTATGTCTTTGGTGATGGATCACTCGACACTGTGTTGTGGTAATGTCGGTAGTACCCTGGTTTACGGATCATTGTAATCATCTTACTCATTACAACTTTTATGGTATGTTGCTATCGTGCACTTTTCCGTTATTAATGTAATTCTCTGAATCCACGTCTTTGTTTTTTTTGGATTCTTTTTCCTTTATTCTTCTCCCTTGTCGGTTCTATTTATCAATTATGACTTAAGGTTGACTCATAATCAGAAGTACGATTGATTTGAAGAAATCTTTTTTCTCTTTTTTAAACTCAAATTTATATCAGACGCAACTGGTGTTTTGTGCATCATATTATGTAATTTTTGATTTTGCTTCATATGTTTTGATCTTGCAATGTTAGAAATATTACTGTTAGTTTACTTTTTCCTTATGGTCATTTGTTACTTTTGCAGCCCTGAAGAAGCCCAAGTGTATAGGGTGAAACGCGTTGGCTGCTGGGTTGTTTGTCTTCATAAATCTATTTTGGCATCAAGGGCCATATTTATACTCCGTTTGCGCCGAAATTGCGTCGTTTTTTTTGACGCAATTTCGACGCAAAACTAACGCCAACTAACGCCATATTTATACTATGGCGTTAGAGGCGAATAGCGCCAAAGTTCCCGGAATGTGCGTCATTTTTTAGCGTGAACCCCTTCCTTGCGTTAATGATATGCAAGGGAGGCGTTCCCGTCTAAAAAATGACTCCCAGGCCTTTACGTGGTATTTATACTCCCGGGCAAAAGAGACGCCCGGGAGTTGGCGTGGCTAAAAACGGCGCATTTGCGCCACTTTTTAACGCCTGCTCAGGGCAGGCGTTAAGGGGCCTGTGGGCTCAAAATGAGCCCACAGGTGCCCTCCCATGCCCCCAGGGACCACCCCTGCCACCCTTGCCCACCCCAGGAGGACCCCCAAGGATGGAGGGACCCACCCCAGGGACATTCAGGTAAGTTCAGGTAAGTATAATTTTTTATTTTTTATATTTTTTTTTGGTGGCATAGGGGGGCCTTATTTGTGCCCCCCTACATGCCACTATGCCCAATGACCATGCCCAGGGGACAGAAGTCCCCTGGGCATGGCCATTGGGCAAGGGGGCATGACTCCTATCTTTACAATGATAGGAGTCATGTTGATGGGGGATGGGCGTCGTTAAAAAATGGCGCAAGTCGGGTTAAGACGATTTTTTCGACGTAACCTGACTTGCCCCATTTTAAGACGCCCATGCGCCATTTTCCCCCTACGCCGGCGCTGTCTGGTCTACGTGGTTTTTTCCCACGCAAACCAGGCAGCGCCGGTCTGATTGCGCCGTCTAACGCCATTCCATAAATACGGCGCCCGCATGGCGCTTCAGAATGGCGTTAGACGGCGCAAAACTTTTTGACGCTAAACTGCGTTAGCGCAGTTTAGCGTCAAAAAGTATAAATATGGGCCCAAGTGTCTTTGACCAAATAAACTTTCTGGAAGAAATCTACGAAAATTCGCGTTATTATATGTTCAACAAATTGGGACTCTTCTGAATTATCATTTATGTTTTTTATTTATAATTGATGGTGGTGCACAACCCATTCCCTTGTTCTTTAATATTTGGGGTGTCTTGTCTCACCCCTTTGGTTCCTTTGTGCAGTAGGAACTTTGTTGGTAGTGCACACTACACTCTACTTTATAATGTGTTATTTATGTACACTGTGAGTATTCAGAAACTACTAGGGATTGATGTGTTCCTCCTCTGGGCTTACTGCACTTTGTTTTGATTTAAATATGTCAATGATGTCACCAATATTTATCACCACAATACACTTTACTTTGGATAAAACATTGATCAAACTGTCGGCACAACCATGACCTTTCAGTCATGAATAATCACACCCTTTGATAGAATTTTATGAATTTTATTCCCTATTGGTTACAATCTACTAGCAAGAGTGTTAATCTCAGAACCAAAAAGCATAAGAGCATAGTCACAACATGGCAACCGTAATAAGATTTCATTAATGTGAGAATCATAAACATAAGAACGTAACACAGAGTAAACATAGATCGGAATACAAAGAATTTTACGTTATTCTCAGTTCAGCATAGTGCAACGTCAGTCTGTGTTTAATTAAGTCAGTCAAAGTGATTACCTACCCTAACCACTAATTAGCATCAGCATGTTGGGCATCATGCAAAATAATTTAGAACACCAATTTAGAAACATCTAGCTATGGCCTCTATTAAAAAATACAGCAGTTGGTACCTAGAAAGAAAAAGCAAACAGACAAATTGTAATTTTCATTGTCATAATTACCTTCCAGTAATGGATCAGCACACAGGATCAGTCTTCAGGACATCAGTCAGTTCGCCTTCAGTCTAGCTTCCTCTAGGAGACAGGGGACACTTCCCTCAAGGAGGAGAAGTGTAAGGGCCGTCTATGGGCAATGATAATTTTATTAAGTCCCCAATAACCAAACAGAGTGACAGAGTTTCTGGATAAAATCATCAGCATTCCCCACCTAGTTCTAACGATCCTTCTGTGACATGAGTTTTTATCCCTTTTCGTATCCTCTTCCCCCAAAATTCGATTGGTCATTTACTATACCCCGATATCTTTAACCTATCAAATTATACATTAGGTAATCCCAATTGTCACCCCACGATAATTTACAACACTTTGATTGGTCTTCATAATTGACGTCTTCGGAGGTGGTACATCCTGGATTAGTTAGTCATAAATTCTTCGGTCCATGGTTAAATGTCCTTGAATATTTCTTTCAATCTACTTTGTTGCAATTTGTATAATAATACAAAAGCAGCTAGCATGCGGATGGGAATGAAACCATTATGGTTACATGGAATGAAGAAAAGGAACAAATGCAGGGTCATGGCCCTTTGTGAGTCAGCACACTGTAAAACAGAGAAAAATGCTTTAATATGAGAGCTAGGCAGCTAAATCCACAGCTCACGCTAACTTAAGGCCTATGGTTTTAATGCGATATTGTAAACGCCAATGTAAGCTCGATTAATTATCATGCAAGCAATCATTTTCATAACCAACATTTGTTTGTGCACGCAATGGTATTTCTACGTTTCATTGACATAATTCAAATGCACATTAAGCAAATTACTATTCATTGTCGTTTTCTATGCGGCATTTGTTAGGCATTTATATAAGCATTACACTTCTAATAATTAATATATTCAAACTACGCTCTCTCAGCCCTTTGCCTTTTGTACATGGCACCATGTGTTTTACTGGTTGAAATGGTTCTACAGCTGGCCCTAAGGTCCTAACAAACGCTTCCACAGCCCTGTTGCCAACGTAGCAGGATGGTGTTTTGTTGGGATTTTTTGTCAAAAGTTATGGTTGCCCATTTTATTCAATTTTTGGGAAATCAAGCCATTGGCATGGCAGTGGCCCCCCCTACCGCCATCCTGTTCATGGCGGCTTTCCCGCCATGAATGGCGGTAGGGGGGGTCAGAATCCCCATTGATTCTGAGGGCAGCGTTATATTTTATTTCTTTATCATAGAAGATCCCTTTGGATCTTCCAAAAATTTCAATATCGTGTCATCAGTACCCCCACGCAGTGGACTGAGTCGATGATAGGAATATCGTGTCAAGAATATCGAAGTATATAATGAAAAGAAAAAAAACGGTGCTGTATATGAAATACATTATAGTATTAGTGCGAGACACATATTATCTCGAGTAGTGAAACGCAGTATCCCGTGCCCAATTTCAGACATGCAAAACTATACCAATTATTTATTAAATTTCCATCCTAATGAATGATAAGTGTAACGGTATTGTCGGTATGCGAGCAAAGGATTCTGGGTATACGGATATCCGGTAAAAATCGTGCTCAGCAGCAGGGAGCAGGGTGGAACTTTCTCCTGCCAAAAATAAGCACACCCACAATCCATTGCATAATGACGTCATATCCATACTACTGTCCTGATACCTGCGGATCAGAAATCTTAAGAGCGTGTTCAGTTCTGCACCCATTTTCTTGGACGTGAAGACATCTACCGGGATATAAGCGCAAAGTATCCCTGCTACCGCTGGGTGATTCGTGAGAATAGTTCGTGCTACAAAGGATATAAAAAAGGCAACATATTTTTCTGTGTAGGCAACGCATTTTTTCCGACTTTGGTGGCAAGCAAATAAACCATGCAGTTGGACACCATGGGAGTTGCACTAAAACTTTTTTTTCTGGTTAAAAGATAGTCTTTGATTGAAAAAGAGGGAAAAAACCACAAACTAGCTTACAAGGCTATGAAAATAATAGTATGTGGCCTGAATTGAGTTATTCGGCTGTTTTGTGGTGTTTAAAATGTCCTCTTTAGCATAGCTGCCAAGGTTTCAGTTTGCTTACGTGTGACATTTTCATAATTTCAGTGTAATTATGAGTGACATTCAACGACTATGAGTGACACTAGTTCGCGAGCAAAATCAAGCGATCAAGAGGAGGGAAAGAATATCAGAAATTACACCCTTTTGAGCCACTAGAAACTCTAAGAAGATCTTAAAACTGTAAAGCTACAGAAATGGAAGGGCACTAACCTAGGAAAAAGCATTAAATCACAGCTAATCCTCAGTTTTGCGAATATGTTTAGTTCATGTTCTTTTGTGAAAACTGTCACCACACAAAACTCCGATCGTGCTCAAAATACTCCATTATTCACCACTGTTATTTTGTCATTTTTATTGTTGCATGAAAAGTCGTGGACACGCAAAATTTAGCTCTACTGCCAGTTGGTTTTAAATCCGTGTTATTTAAACAAAGCACCCTCCACCCTTCAGGTGAGCGCCAGCTGCAGTGTGCGAGCATCTGTTTGTATAATTAATAACCTTTGAGGTTCATTTAACACTTAAAGCATGTATCACATGCAGTGTCTCACATTAAAAACGTTTACAAGGATATAGCAGATTTTTGGAAAACGTAAACTTTTAAATGAAGGATAACCGGGAGAACAATATACATTCAAAACTGAACTAACACACTGATTGCAGCAAAGTGTTTTATCATGTGCACAAGTTAGAAGAGGACAGGTAGACACTCCCTACACTACCCTCACCTTTGGACCCTGTGCCTCTCCATATCCACCAGCGCACAGTGGCCTATATTTATGGAAGGTTAGCGTCGCCTTAGCATCATTAATTTTGACGCTAAAGCGGCGCTAACTTAACTCCATATTTATTTTTTGACGCTAGACTCATCTAGCATCAAGATATTGCAGTTAGCACCATTTCTAGAAAGCACCAACCCATCTTGCGTCAATGAGATGCAAGGTAGGCATTCCCTTCCTAAAAATGACGTAAGCCCCCCCAGTGCCATATTTAACTTCAGACGCTGAATTGATGCACAAGTAGCAGGCAGACCTAAATAAAGGTGCTAAGCCCGCTTAGCCTTATTATTTAACACCTGGTCAGACCAGGGGTTAATGTGCAGGTAGGTCCATTTCCATGGAGAAGCTCCATGGAATGGGCACAAAGATGCCCACCCCCACCTGCAGCAACGGAACACCTATACAGGAACCGCAATCACACCCATTTGATAAATGTGCAGGCCATTGTGGACTCTCAAATATCCTTGCCAATTATTCGGGCAGCATCCATGATGCGTACATATTCCGACGTTCCACCATAATCGAGTGGTTCCAGGATGGGCAATATGGCAATGGTCTACTCGGAGGTAAGCCACCATACCAATCAGTACACAGACAGCACACCAACTTTGTAGGACAAACAAGACATACACCACACTTAACACAGATGGGCAGGGGAACACATCCACAAACAACAACATATATGCCACATGCCTCACTACACTGCAATAATTTCACATCACACAGACATACACCAACATGTACATAAAACAGCCACAACCTGACTGGCACACCACCTGGACAGGTGGAACTATGTCCCCTTTGCATACAGAAGCTGGGCCCAAACCACTACTAGTATCCACTTGTGGACACCTACATACAGATCCCATACACATTACACCAAACAATGAATGGCTCAGCTATCTGAATGGCATAGGCCATGTCAATGTAAAGAAAGTCATACATAGGCACAGCCCCACATTAGTCATGGTGACCAAGCATCTGGCAGCACCAACATCAAATGCCACACAAGTGTTGCCATTGCCAACGACATATCACCTACAAATACCTGACATACCTGTAGTGTACACATTCACCTGTCTGCTGCATTGCGTTGCACACATAGAATTGCAACATTACCTGCAATGAAAGACCATGGAGCAGAATAATGAGAAGTGGTGCAGCATCTAGTCTATTGCCACTTCACCTGCGCCCCTAGGCGCCCCCTAAAGCCACCTTGTATGTGCTGAATACAAGAAACGTCCCACCATGGAGCAGAGTTTGTGCAATACTGTAAAGATAAGGGATGCCATAGTAGGACTCTGTAGGACTATGGAGGACATGCCTGACCTTTCATGCACCGTACATAGGGACCCATGTAATACAATGGTGTGCCCCCTCCCAACACCTACACTGTGCATGTACTGAAAGTGTCTGTGATAAATCATTTATAGGAACTTAGGAGATTCCTTTGCACTAACTTTGCATATCCTCCAATTGCGTGATTCACACCCTAGTTCCCTTGATGGCTTGGCTGCCACAGCCATCATCTGCCACAAAGGGTCACTAAATGTCGCACTGCATGTGTAGTGCCACATGGTAATAAGCAGGCCAGAGTTTGGTTTTGTAGGGCTACCATGGTGTCTGTACGTATGACAACACTGTGGTGCAAGAAGGTGGTATGTTCCACCAACAATAGAACACTGTCCCAAATACAACTTAACACATTTGCAATGGTTGAACCAACGGCCACAAACCAAGATTGTAATGTCCATCAACACAGACCAATGAAACCATTTCACAAAACAGGAACCTACACTATACTAGAATCAAGTCTGAGTCACCACTCCACGTACAACTAACAACTGCCAAGGTACATACCAAACGACTATTAAGTATTACCAACACATGTGCTCTTGTTCCTTTGCCCCCAACCAAGGCTATGGCATACAGCCCTGGGTGGTGACTCAATTTGGCAACCCCACAACGGTGGAAGAGTGTGCATATAATGAAGGGCACAGAAGAACACGCAGTGTGGTGGAGAGGACATTTGGGCTTCTGAAGTCAAGGTTCAAGTGCTTCGCCCTGACAGGAGAAAGCCTTTTGTATGCACCACCACTGGTATGTAAGACGATACTGGTATGTGCAATCTTGCATAAAATATGTATACAGACCAATGTTCCCTAGGATAAACAGGTAGATGTCCCCAGTGAGGAGAAGGATGACAATGGTGCAGCACATTTGGAGGGGGAACTACAAAACACTGCTGCAGAAGTTCACAGGAGACTACAAATTATACAGAACTTTTAGACATAGTCACTGTACAAACATTATCACTTTGTAAATATCACCAATAAATAACAGTGCACCAGCAGGTCCATGGTCTACTCATTTTTCACTACATATACCATTGGAATGTTACTCATACCTCATACAGCAGGAAAGAAACACAACAGTTACAAGTATGGTTGCAACATAGTTTGTGATGTAAGAGGGTCTAGCACCTCCATGTCACTCATCAGTGTCACATAACTCATGGGCAAGTGGCTCTCGAAGGTGTAGATCCATGCACCACAAAATATAACGTGCTGTTAATTGGGCAATGTGCAAAATCCTAGCCCTTTTCCCACATCATCCCCATGCCTGGCAGGATGTATGCAAGGGAAGCATACATAAGGTAGGGGCTGTCATCAAATGGTGCTTTAGTAATTTAGGAACAGAACTGTGTCACATCTCAGGCAGATCGCTGCTTCGGCAGCACTGTGCACATGTTACAAGGGGGGACTCCACTGGTAACAATGGACCTTCATTAACTGTTCAGGGTTAGTAACCAACGTTAGAGCCAGAGCCTGCCCTGCTTACGTCCTGGCACTGCCATTGGGCCTAACCCTGCGCCATGGTATGCTGTACCTCAAATATGGCATACACACGTTGGCTGTGGAGTGTGCAGCAGGTTGATAGACAAATGAAGCAGCAATTGGTGCTGAACTACTCTCCAAACATATGGCCCATTGTCAGGATTTAAGAATTAAATGGAACAATGCACCACCAAATGAATGTCTGGGTGGAATGTAGGTAGAGTGTGCTCTACTCCCCATCCACACAGAATGTCGGACCGGCCTACCTGAACCACTGTGTCTCCTTCTACAACCCGCCAGATCCCTCCGCTCCACTCAACTGGCCACTATCCCTCACATTTGCAGCAAAGAGCTGGAACAACCTGCCCCTATACCTCAGACAAAGCCCATTGCTCACCATCTTCAGGAAGAACCTTATGAAGTGGCTCTTCGGATGAGGCTCCATCCTCCCCCCCCCTCCAGCACCTTGAGACCCTCACAGGTGAGTAGCCACGCTCTACAAAAAACGATTTATTGTTATGTACATTCTATACCCCCTTGTCATACTAATCTGCTGTCTTAACACATGCCTACAGCCAATCTGGATATACATGTGAAGACTGATGTATGGGTGTATGGCCTAGGTAGGAAAGGGTTTGCAATTACCTACAATGGTTGACATGAATCAGCAAGGTAATCTAATATAGTCTGTATTACACCATCACACACCACATATCAATACACACCTCTCATTGACACTCACAGGCCAGACCAACAGTGACAAAATTCCCTAATATGTCTAGGTCTCCAACATGCCACTCAGGTGTGGGATGTACAAGTATGTCCAGCAATGTCCAAACATGTCACTGACCCATCCAAAATAGTATGTGAGAAGAACGAGACATGTGTTGCATGTGGCTAATAAAAAAAACAACACCAAGATGATTTTACATACTAACATCATACACTCATGGTGAAAGTGACATAGGTTGTGGAACGCATACCCAGGTACAACGAAGGATATGGATGGACAGCTGAGAGATACCCACAGATACTTGGAGCTACAACATGGGGAGGTCACTTGGAGACAACACAAGTGCTGTTCGCAGGTGTGATGTGGTGTGTGTGGAAGTCATGTAATCTCACAAAGACAGGCAATGGGATGGTAACTATCACATAGCCAGTAGTAGAAGATGTGTATATCTTCAATTTACACAAATTGATCCTGTCCATGTATGACCAAACAATTTGCTGTAGAAGATGTGTACAAAGTGTAAGCAGCCTAAAGATTGCCAGCAATGTAGGACACCATCTATTCCTAACAAGATATGCGGTAAAAGATGGAGAAGGTACCCAGATAGAACAGTACTGAATGTGCAACCCATCAATGTCACCATGTGATCACCCAAAATATATACAGAGAGGATGCCTAGGTCAGTATATAACCCACTTATTTTTGCCACTACAATAACCTGTTAGTTGCCCACTGCATACTATTCTGACAGGAGGCAGTTACAGATGACTTCATCTGTCCCCTGGCTCGTTCCAAATTTACAAGTTACAACAGAGACACAAGCCCTAACAAGCTGCTCATGGAAATTACTAAGGACATAAAATCATGTCTGTCAGACCATGCCAAATTATGAGACATGTCCTACATGATAGGGCAAGGCTGACATCAAGTACCCCAGAGTAAAAATAAAATCCCAGTCCTTTTGATCACAATTGTGCATGTGTCTGTCTGCAGGGGACTGTGCATTGCTCTGCTGAAGAGTTATTATGAAGAGGCTAGATCCCCCCCCAAAAACCCTTAACCCCACTGCTGAGGCTACATTGACTATTGACATAGTCAGGGGCCTGATGCATGTGCACAGTGGACTGAGTAGAGTGGAGCACCATAAACCTGCGCCTAAACATGTAACCATGGGTCTGTGTGGGCATACAAAACTCCCACAGCAGTGATAATGACTAAGCTGCCATCTTTGCCTGACTGCAACACTGCTACACAGTGGTATGCCATTGTATGTGACAGTCATAACAAATATGTTGTGGTTGATAGTAAGTACCAGGTTTGTGGCATACCACATATGTCTGATATCTCTGCACACATCTACCACTTAAATGGCACAGGCCTGGTAATGCATATTGGAGTCTGCACAAAAGGCAACTTTCCACAAATGAAAATGCATAGGTATCACAAGATCATTGACAGAATAAAATTAACTTCACATGTGTTCTGACATACGGAAACATAGATGGCACTGATATGCCTACACAGGTATTTGACAAAGTCAAACGTGTCCATGCATGAAGATAGATATGTGAGGTTTTATATCCCATGAACACACCACTGTGGTCATATTGTACAGATATGACACTATAAATGTCTTTCCACACACACAGCACATATCAACCTTCATTGACACATGTGTGTACACCATCTCCTGCATCTAAGATGCATGGGGAACTATATGGCACACATGTAGCAGAGCACCATGAAGGCTGAACCTCATTGCACACCACAGTGTGGACACACATGCTCTCCCATTGCCAGGGGTAAATTGAAATTGTCGCGTAGGCTCTCATTATTCTAATGAGACTACTGGATTTTGAGTGGCAGAATCGCCTGCGGTGTGGGAGATTGAGTCTTAACCCACTACAGGTGACACCTGTCACCCTTAATCCATTTTTTTCTCCGGCTAACTAGCAGTGCCTCATCTCTACCAAAGGGCAAGGATGATTGGGCAGCCGAGCGCATGACATAATTAATTCCTCAGTGTAAGGAAATGCCTCCTTGACATGGTTACCCCCTGACTTTTTGCCTTTGCACTCAGCACATACACACTGCATGCCAACCTGTCATTGCCGATGGCATAGATAAGTCACCCCTCTAGCAGGCCTTACAGCCCTAAGGCAGGGTGCACTATACCACAGGTGAGGGCATAGGTGCATGAGCACTATGCACCTACAGTGTCTAAGCAAAACCCTAGACATTGTAAGTGCAGGGAAGCCATAAGAGTATATGGTCCGGGAGTCTGTCAAACACGAACTCCACAGCACCATAATGGCTACACTGAAAACTGTGAAGTTTGGTATCAAACTTCTCAGCACAATAAATGCACACTGATGCCAGTGTGCACTTTATTGTAAAAATACACCCAGAGGGTATCTTAGAGAAAACATACCCGACTTCCAGTGTGGGCTGACTAGTTTTTGCCAGCCGGCCTCATGGGGAGAGTGCCTTTGTCACTCTGTGGCCAGGAACAAAGCCTGTACTGGGTGGAGGTGCTTCTCCCCCCCCCTGCAGGAACTGTAACACCTGGCAGTGAGCCTCAAAGACCTACCCCCTTTGTTACAGCGCCACAGGGAATCCCAGCTAGGGGAGATGCCCGCCCCTCTGGCCACTGCCCCCACTTTTGGCGGCAAGGCTGGAGGAGATACTGAGAAAAACAAGGAGGAGTCACCCCCCAGTCAGGACAGCCCCTAAAGTGTCCTGAGCTGAGGTGACTCTTACTTTTAGAAATCCTCAATCTTGTAGAAGGAGGATTCCCTCAATAGGATTAGGGATGTGCCCCCCTCCCCACAGGGAGGAGGCACAAAGAGGGTGTAGCCACCCTCAGGGCCAGTAGCCATTGGCTACTACCCTCCCAGACCTAAACACACCCCTAAATTGAGTATTTAGGGGCTCCCAGAACCGAGGAAGATAGATTCCTGCAACCTAAAGAAGAAGAAGGACTGCTGACCTGAAGCCCTGCAGTGAAGATGGAGACGACAACTGATTTGGCCCCACCAGCCTGTCTCCCTACTTCGAAGAAAACTGCAACAGCAATGCATCTAACAGGGTCCAGTAAACCTCTGAAGCCTCAGAGGACTCCCCTGCATCTAAAGGACCAAGAAGCTCCCGAGAATAGTGTCCCTGTTCAAGAAACTGCAACTTTTTAAAACAAAGAATCAACTTTTAAAGACCACAAGTTTCCCGCCGGAAGCGTGAGACTTTCCACTCTGCACCCGACACCCCCGGCTCCCTTTGCAGAAAACTAACACTACAGGGAGGACTCCCCGGCGACTGCGAGCCTGTGAGTAGCCAGAGTTGACCCCCCTGAGCCCCCACAGCAATGCCTGCAGAGGGAATCCAGAGGCTCCCCCTGACCACGACTGCCTGCTGTGGTAACTTTGGGGTTGCCTTGAACCCCCAACGGTGGCCTACCTTGGACCCAACTTTGAACCCTGTAAGTGTTTTACTTACCTGTGAACTTAACATTTACTTCCCTCCCCCAGGAACTGTTGATTTTTGCACTGTGTCTACTTTTAAAATAGCTTATTGCCATTTGTGTCAAAACTGTACATGCTATTGTGATTATTCAAAGTTCCTAAAATACCTGAGTGAAATACCTTTCATTTAAAGTATTGTTTTGTAAATCTTGAACCTGTGGTTCTTAAAATAGCCTTGAACGAAGCACAGAGTGAGCAAGAATGTCTAGTTTGAGAAAGTAGTGCTGGCCAAAGCGAAAACAGCTAGATACACACAAATAAAACAAGACCGCGCAAGTGGCTTTTGTTAAAATAATAAATGAAGCTGAATTAAATATATCTAGGTTAAAGTGCACAGCAGCAGGCCTTGTGTGCTAAAATAACGTGCATGGAGCTATAACTAAAATGGCTACACAACAAAATCAACCCAGCCATAGTCCACTGCATCCTCCGAGAACGATTTGTCATGGGTATCACATGCATTACCAAGTATTGGATATAGCCCATCATATGTACTGTATTGCTAGTATAAGTACATTTTTTATCAGACATTTCAATGTGGCAGACCCAAAAATATGTGTTAGATCACATATGTACACTCCTAGTACGCATGTAGTAACATATGTGGACACAGTTTTGCAATACATGCACATATACAGAATTTATCAGTCATTGCATGCATCACACACATACAAACATATTGGTAACACATACCAATGTTACCGTAAAGATATGAATGGACATGCACACACAGGAGCCATATCATACTGACTGCATACATGCATAGCCCCTGTGAATCTGGGCGCACTGTAAGCCTTTCCAAAAAAATCCACGCATTTCCGTCAAAATATTTTGACGCAAACTGCAATATTCCATACTCTGCAAGGCCAAAAAAATGACGCCTGGCCCCTGCGCCTCAATCGCAAGTTCACAGGCTTTGTCAAGAGGCCTTGTCAGCCTCAATGGGAAAAAAATGATGCATGACCTTCATGTGTGAAAAAAACAACTCATATCTGAAAACGTGATGCACAAGCCCAGGAAGTGATGAAACAGGACATCCTGCATGCATACATGGTACAGTGAGTTCACTCACACTTTCACTTCACAGTCTTATTGTCTATGACTGTGTGAAGGTGTGTAGAGCTGGTGTTATTGGAAGATTAGAGTTGTAGGAGAGTTTTGTGCTGTATCCTGTTACTGCTGTGTTATATTTGTCATTTACTCAGTCTTTTGTAGTTTTTTCGTACAGGCGGAGTAGTTTTATATTAACTTTATGTCTGGGCACTTACATTTGTGGTCTCCTAAACCTGCATTATGTCTGGGAAAGGGAGTATGACAAAGATGACAGCAGATGGACTGGGGTGGTTTATATGGCTCATGCAGCATTACCTTCCAATGAGGCTAGTTTTGGGTGGCCACGTAATCCAGGGCTACCCCCACAGAGGCCCGGAAGCTGAGGTGGGGCAAAGTGCTCCATCACCTAACCCGAATATGTGGAGGAGGACGCAATTGGCACCGACTGAAACACCATTGGGCTGACCTGATCTCAAGGGAGCAAGACCTACTGGATCACCTGAGGATTCAGATTGGTGGAGCAGTTGGTAAGTATCCCATTTGCATAGCAACACCATTATTTGCATGTGCATGACAGGCGGACATAAGGTTCAGCATGTTTTGTCAAGGGATCAAGACAGGTTGTTTTGGTCCTGATTAAAGAGCCCCAAACCCACCTTAGGACTGTCATTGTGATTTTCATTAATGAAGCTAAGGCAGGGCAGAAGTGCCATCTTTCCTGCGCCATAATAACAAAGTGGTGCGATGCGTGCATAGCGCCACTCAATTAAGACTTGCACAACATGAGGGCTGCGCCAGGCATCATGTATGGGAGGGGGGCCTACCCCTTAATGAGGGGCTAAAGTACATGGGTCTGGGAAAAATGATATATTTCTTAGCGCCATATTTCCTGCACTTTGAACACCTGCTCAGAGCAGGTGTTAAAAGGGGCATGCCATTGTATATTATGGGCCCCTGTGTACTCATCAGAAGTCATGCAATATTTTGGTGTTACTCCTGCTGAGTACATCATTTGCGCACATATAAATTGATTTAATTGCCCCCTACTTGCACCGTGATGTGCTGTATGATTTATACGGTGCACACATGGCAGGGGAAAGTTGGGCGCTAAGGGGCACAAGGACAGTAGTGATGCACTAGGTGCTGCAACACTTTCCTTAAATCTGCCCCTTGTGTCACTGGCCAGCGGCATTTAAGGGAGCTTGTCTATGCACCGGGCCCAGACTACTAGAACATTCCTCTTCCTGTACATTGTGTATCACATACACCCCATAATGTGCCTATTACCACACACACATGCTGAATTTGTACCACAGGCCTGCTGTGTTTTATAGACACTATGGGGCAGGCCTGCATCTGTGCCAGCACTAGCACATTACTCAGAAGCCTGCAACAACACATGCATCCTTGGACCACAGAGCAAGTGTATCTGTGTTGTGAGGAATGAGGAATGTATATGCACATGTTGGTATCCCCTCCTACACAAAAAAATTTGTGCCATGGCAAAAATGGCAGGCCCCACAGTATTGGCAAGACATCCGTAATGTTATTCAGTTAGGCCCTCATTACAACCCTGGCGGTCGGTGATAAAGCTGAGGTAATACCGCCAACAAACCGGCAGTAAAAAAAATTGAATTATGACCACGGCAGAAACCGCAAACACAGACAGCCACTTTAAAACACCGATCGCCACGGCAGTAGCAACAAGCACCAAGACGGTAACCGCCAACAGCCAGAAGGAAGACAATGTACCGCCCACTGCATTATGACCTGCCTATCGCCCAGCTTTTCTGGAGCGGTACCAACGACATCAAAAGCACGGCAGAAACAGTACACAGAAGGCAAAGGACTTACCTCTGGAGACTCACGGAACAACCTCGCCGCCATGGAGCCTGAACTGCAGGTGTTCCCCATGCTAGTCTACCTCCTCCTACACCAGGAATACCAACGCCGGCGATGATGACCACGGTGACTACTGCCGCCTAGCACACAGTGGGGGGGGAGAGGAAAAAGAGGGTGACACACACATGCAACACGCTACACCCCCAACACCATGCACACAAACAGATGCAACAACATTACACATCCATCCCGGGCCCCTCAGGAATAATGCAAGGATGAAAGGAAGTGATTGAAGTGAGTGTAATAAGATATTATACTAGAAATACTTCCTCAAAAATCAAAACAGTATTTACATATATACAAATGGAGGGACACTACCCAGTCCGTAATGTCTGTGGGCCACAGGGCCACATCACATAGGGCAAGGCCCCACCTTACTCCTGATCAACACGGAGAGAACACTGCTGGGGCATCAGGTCGAAAATACACAGGCACTTCAGGGGGACGGGGAATGGGGGGGCACCCCGGCCGGAAGATGGTACTACACAGCTTGTCCTGTAGGGGGCAATATGCCCTGTGCGATGTCCTGGGGAGTGCAAGGCCACAGTCTCTCAAGTGGGTGGTCTGTCCACTGCTTGGTCCTGGGGAGTGTAAGGCCACAGTCTCTCAAGTGGGTGGTTTGCCCACTGCTTGGTCCTTGGGAGTGCAAGGCCACAGTCTCTCTAGTGGATGGCTTCTCCACTGGTTCTGGAGGGGGCTTTGTGCCCAGTGTGCTTCATCCTGGCATGGAGAGGGTGAGTGTATGCCTTCTTCCACTGGTTCTGGAGGAGGGTTTGTGCCAGTGTGCTTCATCCTGGCAAGGAGGGGGTGAGTGGATGCCTTCTTCTACTGGTTCTGGAGGGGGCATTGTATCCTGTGATGCAGATCTTGGGGAGTGCAAGATCACAGTCACTCACCTGGGTGTCAGACCCACACAATTTGCAGTGGGCAGGATGCATTACAGTCCATGGAGGCAGGACTACACACTGCCCCCCGGCGGCGATGGCTGCTCAGTGGTGGCAGTGCCGGTGCTGGTGTCGGTGCTGCCAGTGGTGGGGGGGAGGCTCCAGCCCTTCCCCTGCAACCTCGGATGGCTGCCCACTGGGGCTGCTGCTACTGGCAGTGGTGCTGGTGGCAGTGCTGGCTGTGGTGGGGAGAGGCTCCAGCCTTTCCCCTGAAGCCTCGGACGGCTGAAGCGCCATGGTTGATGTTGGGGGCTCAGATTCAGTCCCAGCACCAGGCCTCCTGTCCCTCCTGCCTGCAGGACCAGGCCCTTTGCCCTTGCCATCTGGTGGTGCCTCCTTGCCGTCTGGTGGTGCCTCCTTGCTGTCTGGTGGTGCCTCCTTCCCCTGGCCCTTGCCAGCCCGTGGTGCCTCCTTTCCCTTGACCTTGCCAGCCCGCAGTGCCTCCTTGCCCTTCCCCTTGTAAGCTGGTGGTGCCTCCTTCTCCATGTAAGTTGGTGGTGCCTCCTTGCTCTTGGCAGCTGGTGGTACATCCTTGCCCTTCCCCTTGGCAGCTGGTGCAAGCACACTGCCAGTGCTGATGGGTATTTCCTTGGAGTCTCTCACACCTGCAGTCGCTGCCGAAACTACAGTGGCCGTGGACTAGGTGGCTAAGGTGCTAGCCTGGGTTCTTCCCACCCTGGCTCGACATGAAGGATGAGGGGGGAGGGGTAGGGAAGAGGTCAACGGCGGAGAAGAAAAGCTTCTTAGGGACACTGGGGCGGGAAGAGGGTGAAGGTTTGGGAGTGGAGGAAGAGGGAGTGGTTGTAGGAGGTGACTGTCTGCTGTGGTTGGGTGCAGGTGCATGGGCTGGATGCTGTTGTGAGGTGGATGGCTGTTGGGTGTCTGAGTGCTTGGGAGGGCAGTGCTGGTGTGGGGGTGGCAGCTGTACCTGTAGTTGGGGTGGCCACAGAGCTGTCCACCACCACTAGGGAGCTTCCATCGGAGGAGGTATAACTTTTAGAACTGTCCCCTCCTGTCTCTGCCGTGGTAGTCCCCTTGCCTTCTGTCCCACTGGTGCCCTCACCGTTGGTGGATTTGGCCTCATGGGGCCTGTGGGATGCAGCTCCCTCCGTCGCCGGTGCTTCTGCTCCAGATGATGCTCATGCACACAAGGACAGGATGATAAAACAAAAAGGGGGGAAGAGACATAGGATACACTTGGTCAGTGGCAGCAACAACACCACCATTGGTGTACACAACACACAGGGAACAGCCCTACACACTAGGCAATGCACTACCAGTCACAATGCTAGTCACCATGCCATGGACAGTAATACCTAATGCCAGTTGCAGCATACCTGAGACCCACAGAGCCCTGCCCAGTAGTGGATGCCCACTAGCTTGGTTGGAGGTGAAGTTCATCAGCCCCTGCCCACCATGGAACCTACCCTGCAATGTCTGGCCTGGCCTAAGGGTGCCAACAGGCGCACATCCCCCACCCGGAGACCACCCCACCACGCACAAGTAGTATATTGGGAAAGTGTACTCACCCCCTTGTGGCTGCTGTGATGCCCTCAAGTGCCCATCCAGCTCCAGATAGACCACCGCCAGTATGCGGAACATCAGGGGGTCAGGGTTCGACGGGCACCCCTTCCTCGTTGGGAGGCTATAGCCAGCTGGGCCTCTGCCGTCTTCCATGCCCAGCGTCTCAGGTCCTCCCACTGTTTGCAACAGTCAACAGTGGGTGCTCCGTCTGCCGTAGACCCTCAGGGTCCGCACATCCTTGGCGATGGCACACCATATACCCATTTTCTGATGGGCGCTGACCTGCAGAGGAACTACACGTAGAAATAGGGTATCAGTCATACCGTCCGGCCTGTTAAACTAATGGCCCACCATATCCCTCCCGACCACTTATGCACATACATTGCCCACCATACATGCAGCATGCTGCCCAGGACCCCTCAACCCCCCCCTTACACAAGGCCCTCACGTTTAGCACTCCATGCATTCATGCCCCATGCATTGTGCTCACAGTGTACTCACCTATTGGCCTGGAGGCCAATACAGCATTCGGTACTGGGGTAGGACCCCATCCACCAGTCTCTCCAAGTCTGTAACGGTGAAGGCAGGGGCCCTTTCCCCAGTTACACGAGCCATGGTCGGTTCCAGGCACAGGTCACAGCAGCACTTGCAGTGTAGGTCCTCTCCTGTTGAAGGTCAGGTAGCAAGTGAGTGAAGAGATAGAAAATGACGGTCACGTCCGCAGCGGTGCGTACTGTCACCACCGGCGTACATCACCATCACTGTAACCCATAGGGCCCAATGACAACCAATGAGGAGTTGCACGGCGGTACTCAACCGCCTCCTGCAACGGTGCACAACGTCAGCGGCATTACCTCATTTCCACCTGTCCATCCACACAGGACAGGAGGACGTCATTTCAGGGGGGGGGGAGTCATGGCACCGAACTGCGTCACAGCACACATAGGCACCATTTGGGCCTATACATCAACATACTGTTTCTGTCACAACATGCAATGCACTGTACATTTAGGAAATGTTGAAAACTGACCAGATGCTCATTGTTTTGCTCCCTAGAATACAACTGCTGAGGATGAATAGGAGATGGAGACATCCCCAGAGTACAGGCCCCTGGTGGACTTGACAACAATGGAGGACAGGCACATTATCCTGACCTACAGACTTGACATGTCCATAATCCAAGAGCTGTGTGCCCTTTGTGCGAGTCCTATTTGTGCTCCATTTCTTGGCAACTGGCTCCTTCCAAGTGACAGTGGGCTTGACAGCAGGAACGTCTCAGCCAATGTTCTCAATAGTGCTGACCAGAGTGTTGTCTGCCCTGATGAAACAAATGGGCAGCTAAATTTTTTCTCCCCAGGTGGAGGATTTGGCCACAGCGAAAGCTGACTTCTATGCAATAGGACATATCCCCAACATTATTGGGGCAATAGATGGTACACATATTGCATTTGTCCCCCCGGAGAAATGAACAGGTGTTCAGAAATCGAAAGAGCTTTCACTCTATGAATGTGCAGATAGTGTGCCAGGTGGACCAGTACATCTCCCATGTGAATGCAAAGTATCCTGGGTCTGTGCATGATGCCTTTATCCTGAGGAACAGCAGCATCCCATATGTGATGGCTCAACTCCAGAGGCACAGGGTGTGGCTAATAGGTGAGCCCATGGTCCCCACCAAGTATCTGTTGGTGTATGTGTATGGGGTTGGCCCTAAGGGTTAGTGTCTGGCTAACAGGTATCCCTCGGTATTTGCAGGTGACTCTGGTTACCCCAACTCATGGCTACTGACCCCAGCGAGGAATCCAAGGACAAGGGCAGAGGAACGTTACAATGAGGCACATGGCCAAACAAAAAGAATTATGGAGCGAACCTTTGGCCTCCTGAAGGCCAGGATCCGGTGCCTCCATCTAACAGGTGGTTCCCTGTGCTACACACCCAAGAAGGTATGCTAGATGATTGTGGCATGTTGCATGTTGCACAACCTTGCCTTACTTCACCAGGTGCCTTTTCTGCTGGAGGATGAGGCTGGAGATGGGCGTGTGGCAGTGGTGGAGCCTGTGGACAGTGACGAAGATGAGGCAGAGGATGAGAATGTGGACAATAGAACAGCAATCATTCTACAGTACTTCCAGTGACACACAGGTAAGACCTCGTAACTTCACCTTCCATTTCAGTTTTGTATTGTACATTTTCACTGACAGGCTGGTATTACCACTACTATGGCCACTTACTGTACCCTTTGACATGTCTAATTACAGATATCTGTGCCCCACTCTGGCTCCTGGTGTACTGACTGCAGCAAACTACAGGTCATACCTATGTATACATTACTGTACAGTTGAATTGCAATGTCTACAGATTGTTAAACAAATACATAGTTCAATGACTTGACAGACTCAATACTTGTATTTTTTCATGTGCTAATAAGTGGATGGGGTATTGCTATAGGCTGGGGGGTGGTGGTGGAGGAGAGTCCATGTAAGAGTTTCAGTCTATTTGTTTCCAAGGTGCATTGTCCAAGGGGGCATAGGAAGTGGAGCAATGGCAGTTCAAGGTGGACAGGGTGACAGAGTGGGACACAAGGATGACAATCAGGAGAGACTTATTTCCTGGTGGGGTTCTTGGCTATGTTCTCTGGCTGCTGACTGGATCGCAGGGACTGTTTGCGGGGTGGTTCTCCTTCTGCAGGGGGTGGGGTGCTGGTGGCCTGTTGTTCCTGTGGCGGGGCCTCCTGTCCACTAGAGTCAACAGGGGAGGAGGGCTGTTCTTCGGTTAGGCTAGTGTCAGGGACCCGTTGGTGTGCCACTGCCTCCCTCATGGTGTTGGCCATGTCTGCCAGCACCCCTGCAATGGTGACCAGGGTGGTGTGGATGTCCCTCAGGTCCTCCCTGATCCCCAGGTGTGAGAAAGTAGCCTCTTTCTAGCCTTGTTACCCCCACTTGTGGCCTGTTTGTGAGTGTATGTCAGGGTGTTTTCACTGTCTCACTGGGATCCTGCTAGCCAGGGCCCAGTGCTCATAGTGAAAACCCTATGTTTTCAGTATGTTTGTTATGTGTCACTGGGACCCTGCTAGTCAGGACCCCAGTGCTCATAAGTTTGTGGCCTATATGTATGTGTTCCCTGTGTGGTGCCTAACTGTCTCACTGAGGCTCTGCTAACCAGAACCTCAGTGGTTATGCTCTCTCATTTCTTTCAAATTGTCACTAACAGGCTAGTGACCAATTTTACCAATTTACATTGGCTTACTGGAACACCCTTATAATTCCCTAGTATATGGTACTGAGGTACCCAGGGTATTGGGGTTCCAGGAGATCCCTATGGGCTGCAGCATTTATTTTGCCACCCATAGGGAGCTCTGACAATTCTTACACAGGCCTGCCACTGCAGCCTGAGTGAAATAACGTCCACGTTATTTCACAGCCATTTTACACTGCACTTAAGTAACTTATAAGTCACCTATATGTCTAACCCTCACTTAGTGAAGGTTAGGTGCAAAGTTACTAAGTGTGAGGGCACCCTGGCACTAGCCAAGGTGCCCCCACATAGTTCAGGGCAATTTCCCCGGGATTTGTGAGTGCGGGGACACCATTACATGCGTGCACTACATATAGGTCACTACCTATATGTAGCTTCACAATGGTAACTCCGAATATGGCCATGTAACATGTCTATGATCATGGAATTGCCCCCTCTATGCCATCCTGGCATAGTTGGCACAATCCCATGATCCCAGTGGTCTGTAGCACAGACCCTGGTACTGCCAAACTGCCTTTCCTGGGGTTTCACTGCAGCTGCTGCTGCTGCCAACCCCTCAGACAGGTTTCTGCCCTCCTGGGGTCCAGCCAGGCTTGGCCCAGGATGGCAGAATAAGGGACTTCCTCTGAGAGAGGGTGTTACACCCTCTCCCTTTGGAAAATGGTGTGAAGGCAGGGGAGGAGTAGCCTCCCCCAGCCTCTGGAAATGCTTTCATGGGCACACATGGTGCCCATTTCTGCATAAGCCAGTCTACACCGGTTCAGGGACCCCTTAGCCCTGCTCTGGCGCGAAACAGGACAAAGGAAAGGGGAGTGACCACTCCCCTGACCTGCACCTCCCCTGGGAGGTGCCCAGAGCTCCTCCAGTGTGCTCCAGACCTCTGCCATCTTGGAAACAGAGGTGCTGCTGGCACACTGGACTGCTCTGAGTGGCCAGTGCCAACAGGTGATGTCAGAGACTCCTTCTGATAGGCTCCTTCAGGTGTTGCTAGCCTATTCTCTCTCCTAGGTAGCCAAACCCTCTTTTCTGGCTATTTAGGGTCTCTGTCTCTGGGGATTCCTTAGATAACGAATGCAAGAGCTCATCTGAGTTCCTCTGCATCTCTCTCTTCACCTTCTGCCAAGGAATCGACTGCTGACCGCGCTGGAAGCCTGCAAAACTGCAACAAAGTAGCAAAGACGACTACTGCGACCTTGTAACGCTGATCCTGCCGCCTTCTCGACTGTTTTCCTGGTGGTGCATGCTGTGGGGGTAGTCTGCCTCCTCTCTGCACTAGAAGCTCCGAAGAAATCTCCCGTGGGTCGACGGAATCGTCCCCCTGCAACCGTAGGCACCAAAGAACTGCATCACCAGTACCTTGGGTCTCCTCTCAGCACGACGAGCGAGGTCCCTTGAATCCAGCAACTCTGTCCAAGTGACTCCCACAGTCCAGTGACTCTTCAGTCCAAGGTTGGTGGAGGTAAGTCCTTGCCTCCCCACGCCAGACTGCATTGCTGGGAACCGCGACTTTTGCAGCTACTCCGGCCTCCGTGCACTTCAGGCGGAAATCCTTTGTGCACAGTCCAGCCTGGGTCCACGGCACTCTAACCTGCATTGCACGACCTCCTAAGTTGTCCTCCGGCGACGTGGGACTCCTTTGTGCGACTTCGGGTGAGCACCGTTTCACGCATCCTTGTAGTGCCTGTTTCTGGCACTTCTGCAGGTGCTGCCTGCTGCTGAGAGGGCTCCTTGTCTTGCTCGACGCCTCCTCTGTCCCCAGACGCAATTGGCGACATCCTGGTCCCTCCTGGACCACAGCAGCATCCAAAAACCCCTACTGCACAATTTGCAGCTAGCAAGGCTTGTTGGCAGTCTTTCTTCAGGAAAACACTTCTGCACGACTCTCCACGGCGTGGGGGATCCATCCTCCAAAGGGGAAGTCTCTAGCCCTTGTCGTTCCTGCAGAACCTTCAGCTTCTACTGTCCAGTAGCAGCTTCTTTGCACCCACAGCTGGCATTTCCTGGGCATCTGCCCATCTCCGACTTGCTTGTGACTTTTGGACTTGGTCCCCTTGTTCCACAGGTACCCTCAACTGGAAATCCATCGTTGTTGCATTGCTGGTTTGTGCCTTTCCTGCAGAATTCCCCTATCACGACTTCTATGTCCTTGGGGGAACTTTAGTGCACTTTGCACTCACTTTTCAGGGTCTTGGGGTGGGCTATTTTTCTAACCCTTACTATTTTCTAATAGTCCCAGCGACCCTCTACAAGGTCACATAGGTTTGGGGTCCATTCATGGTTCGCATTCCACTTTTGGAGTATATGGTTTGTGTTGCCCCTATCCCTATGTGTCCCCATTGCATCCTATTGTAACTATACATTGTTTGCACTGTTTTCTAATACTATTACTGCATATTTTGGTATTGTGTACATATATCTTGTGTATATTTGCTATCCTCATACTGAGGGTACACTCTGAGATACTTTGGCATATTGTCATCAAAATAAAGTACCTTTATTTTTAGTATATCTGTGTATTGTGTTTTCTTATGATATTGTGCATATGACACTAGTGGTACTGTAGGAGCTTCACTCGTCTCCTATTCAGCCTAAGCTGCTCTGCTAAGCTACCATTATTTATCAGCCTATGCTGCTAGACACCCTATACACTAATAAGGGATAACTGGGACTGGTGCAAGGTGCATGTACCCCTTGGTACTCACTACAAGCCAGTCCAGCCTCCTACATTGGTTGTGCAGTGGTGGGATAAGTGCTTTGAGACTACTTACCACTCTTGTCATTGTACTTTTCATAAGAGAAAAATATACAAAACAAGTTCAGTGTATGTACACCTAACCAAAAAATTTTGCATTTCTTTTCTCACCTCTTTTCTAAAGTGCTGAAAAGTACCTCTAAACTTTCTAAAAGTTCTTAAAAGTTTAAAAAGTTTTTTTTCTGTCTTTCTAAAAGTTCTGAAAACTTTTTTCTCTTTTTCTATCACTTAAACTCTTTCTAAAAATGTCTGGCACAGGCCAAAATGTTGATCTGTCCAAACTTGCATGTGATCACCTTAGCTGGAAAGGAGCAAGGAGTCTCTGCATAGAGAGAGGTTTGAGTGTAGGGAAGAATCCTTCTTTGGAATTATTGCTTAACATGCTTAGAGAACAAGATAAGGCCAGAAGGGCCCCATCTGTTGAAAAAGTAGCTAATGGTTCCCAATCTGATCCAGGGACTCCCCTAGGAAAAGATTCAGGAAAGAAACTTCCTAGCCTGCCCAATACTAGACAGCCTAGCATAGATGGTACTGAGGTTGAGTCACACCATACAGATAGTGTTGTCTCACATCATAGCAAGAGTATTCCTTCTCACCACAGTAGAAGTGATGTTTCTGTTAACCAAGCTGTTAGGGTGCCTTCTGTAAGGGACAGGTCTCCTTCTGTCCATTCTGAGCATACTTCTGTTCCTAGACATGTCCCTCCCACCCACCCTGATGACAGATTGTTAGAAAGGGAGCTCAATAAGTTGAGAGTGGAACAAACCAGACTGAAGCTTAAGAAGCAACAGCTGGATTTGGATAGACAGTCCTTAGAATTAGAGAAGGAAAGACAGAAGTTGGGTTTAGAACCCCATGGTAGCAGCAGCAGTATTCCCCATAGTCATCCTGCAAAAGAGCATGATTCCAGGAATCTGCATAAGATAGTTCCCCCTTATAAGGAGGGGGATGACATTAACAAGTGGTTTGCTGCACTTGAGAGGGCCTGTGTTGTACAGGATGTCCCTCAAAGGCAGTGGGCTGCTATCCTATGGCTATCATTTAGTGAAAAAGGTAGGGATAGGCTCCTTACTGTGAATGAAAGTGATGCCAATAATTTTACAGTTCTTAAGATGCACTCCTGGATGGTTATGGCTCAACCACAGAACAATACAGGATAAAGTTCAGAGAGACCAAAAAGGAGTCTTCACAAGACTGGGTTGATTTCATTGACCATTCAGTGAAGGCCTTGGAGGGGTGGTTACATGGCAGTAAAGTTACTGATTATGACAGCCTGTATAACTTGATCCTGAGAGAGCATATTCTTAATAATTGTGTGTCTGATTTGTTGCACCAGTACTTGGTGGACTCTGATCTGACCTCTCCCCAAGAATTGGGAAAGAAGGCAGACAAATGGGTCAGAACAAGGGTGAACAGAAAAGTTCATACAGGGGGTGACAAAGATGGCAATAAGAAGAAAGATGGTGAAAAATCTCAAGATAAGCATGGGGATAAGGGTAAAACCAAAGATCCCACTTCAAATCTTAAACACTCTTCAGAGGGTGGGGATAAAACAAATTCTTCCTCTTCTTCTCAACTCACACACATTAAACAGCCTTGGTGCTTTGTGTGTAAAAACAGAGGCCATAGGCCAGGGGATAAGTCCTGTCCAGGTAAACCCCCTGAGCCTACCACCACTAATACATCAAGCTCTAGTGCCCCTAGCAGTAGTGGTACTAGTGGTGGGACTGCTGGCAACAGTCAAGTTAAGGGTGTAGTTGGGTTCACTTATGGGTCCATCATAGAAACTGGGGTAGTCAGTCCCAAGACAGTTTCTGTCACACCTAGTGGCATTGGCCTTGCCACACTGGCTGCTTGTCCCCTTACAATGGATAAGTACAGGTAGACAGTTTCAATAAATAGTGTTGAGGCCTTGGCCTACAGGGACACAGGTGCCAGTATCACTTTGGTGACTGAAAACCTAGTGGCTCCTGAACAACACATCATTGGACAACAGTATACAATTATTGATGTCCATAACTCCACTAAGTTTCTTCCCTTAACTATAATTCAGTTTAGTTGGGGTGGAGTTACTGGCCCTAAGCAGGTGGTGGTATCACCTAGCTTACCTGTAGACTGTCTCTTAGGTAATGACCTAGAGGCCTCAGGTTGGGACGATGTAGAGTTTTATGCCCATGCAGCCATGCTGGGCATCCCAGAGGAATTGTTCCCTCTCATTTCTACTGAAATGAAAAAGCAAAGGAGAGAAGGCCTGAAAACTCAGGATCCCTCTCCATCAACAGGTAAAAAGGGTATCACAGTATCCCCTAACCACCTTGCCATTCAGGATACCATTCCTGTGGTGGGAGAAACCTCTCCTGGGGTGGCACCTGTTCCAAGGGAAGCATCAGCTGGCAAAGCTGTACTCCCTGAGGTGGAAGTACCTCTCTGTGGGATAACTAACATTGGTGAGAAAAAGAACACCATTTTAGTTAACATGGAGCATCCCTCCAACCCTCCCAGAGAAACTTTAGTGCAGAAACCCTGCACTGCCTCACAACACTTACGACAGCATCCCTGCCCTAGTGTGGAGCTCATAGGACAGCATCCCTGCCCTGCTCCAAATCAAGAGAAACAGCATCCCTGTTCTCTCTTCCAGCCATATGGACAAAGTTTCTGCCCAGCTATGGCTTTATTGAGACAGCATCCCTGTCTGGCATTTTCATCTCTACAAATAGGTTCAGTGGACAATTCCCACTGCTCTAAACTAAAACTTACTGATAGAAACTCTGAAAATACATCTTCACATTGTTGCTTAGCTAAAAAACTTCAAACAGGGTGGTTTACATCCCCACAGGGAAGTAACCATGTAGTGGATGGTAAAGGAGGTAACCAGTCTATTGCAGAGCTACTCTCTACTTATCACCACTTAGACAATAAAGTCTCAACTGGCCAAGGTTAGCCTTATTGTCCTTCTTTGGGGGGGGTGGGGTGTGAGAAAGTAGCCTCTTTCTAGCCTTGTTACCCCCACTTTTGGCATGTTTGTGAGTGTATGTCAGGGTGTTTTCACTGTCTCACTGGGATCCTGCTAGCCAGGGCCCAGTGCTCATAGTGAAAACCCTATGTTTTCAGTATGTTTGTTATGTGTCACTGGGACCCTGCTAGTCAGGACCCCAGTGCTCATAAGTTTGTGGCCTATATGTATGTGTTCCCTGTGTGGTGCCTAACTGTCTCACTGAGGCTCTGCTAACCAGAACCTCAGTGGTTATGCTCTCTCATTTCTTTCAAATTGTCACTAACAGGCTAGTGACCAATTTTACCAATTTACATTGGCTTACTGGAACACCCTTATAATTCCCTAGTATATGGTACTGAGGTACCCAGGGTATTGGGGTTCCAGGAGATCCCTATGGGCTGCAGCATTTCTTTTGCCACCCATAGGGAGCTCTGACAATTCTTACACAGGCCTGCCACTGCAGCCTGCGTGAAATAACGTCCACGTTATTTCACAGCCATTTTACACTGCACTTAAGTAACTTATAAGTCACCTATATGTCTAACCCTCACTTAGTGAAGGTTAGGTGCAAAGTTACTAAGTGTGAGGGCACCCTGGCACTAGCCAAGGTGCCCCCACATAGTTCAGGGCAATTTCCCCGGGATTTGTGAGTGCGGGGACACCATTACACGCGTGCACTACATATAGGTCACTACCTATATGTAGCTTCACAATGGTAACTCCGAATATGGCCATGTAACATGTCTATGATCATGGAATTGCCCCCTCTATGCCATCCTGGCATAGTTGGCACAATCCCATGATCCCAGTGGTCTGTAGCACAGACCCTGGTACTGCCAAACTGCCTTTCCTGGGGTTTCACTGCAGCTGCTGCTGCTGCCAACCCCTCAGACAGGTTTCTGCCCTCCTGGGGTCCAGCCAGGCTTGGCCCAGGATGGCAGAATAAGGGACTTCCTCTGAGAGAGGGTGTTACACCCTCTCCCTTTGGAAAATGGTGTGAAGGCAGGGGAGGAGTAGCCTCCCCCAGCCTCTGGAAATGCTTTCATGGGCACACATGGTGCCCATTTCTGCATAAGCCAGTCTACACCGGTTCAGGGACCCCTTAGCCCTGCTCTGGCGCGAAACAGGACAAAGGAAAGGGGAGTGACCACTCCCCTGACCTGCACCTCCCCTGGGAGGTGCCCAGAGCTCCTCCAGTGTGCTCCAGACCTCTGCCATCTTGGAAACAGAGGTGCTGCTGGCACACTGGACTGCTCTGAGTGGCCAGTGCCAACAGGTGATGTCAGAGACTCCTTCTGATAGGCTCCTTCAGGTGTTGCTAGCCTATTCTCTCTCCTAGGTAGCCAAACCCTCTTTTCTGGCTATTTAGGGTCTCTGTCTCTGGGGATTCCTTAGATAACGAATGCAAGAGCTCATCTGAGTTCCTCTGCATCTCTCTCTTCACCTTCTGCCAAGGAATCGACTGCTGACCGCGCTGGAAGCCTGCAAAACTGCAACAAAGTAGCAAAGACGACTACTGCGACCTTGTAACGCTGATCCTGCCGCCTTCTCGACTGTTTTCCTGGTGGTGCATGCTGTGGGGGTAGTCTGCCTCCTCTCTGCACTAGAAGCTCCGAAGAAATCTCCCGTGGGTCGACGGAATCGTCCCCCTGCAACCGTAGGCACCAAAGAACTGCATCACCAGTACCTTGGGTCTCCTCTCAGCACGACGAGCGAGGTCCCTTGAATCCAGCAACTCTGTCCAAGTGACTCCCACAGTCCAGTGACTCTTCAGTCCAAGTTTGGTGGAGGTAAGTCCTTGCCTCCCCACGCCAGACTGCATTGCTGGGAACCGCGACTTTTGCAACTACTCCGGCCTCCGTGCACTTCAGGCGGAAATCCTTTGTGCACAGTCCAGCCTGGGTCCACGGCACTCTAACCTGCATTGCACGACCTCCTAAGTTGTCCTCCGGCGACGTGGGACTCCTTTGTGCGACTTCGGGTGAGCACCGTTTCACGCATCCTTGTAGTGCCTGTTTCTGGCACTTCTGCGGGTGCTGCCTGCTGCTGAGAGGGCTCTTTGTCTTGCTCGACGCCTCCTCTGTCCCCAGACGCAATTGGCGACATTCTGGTCCCTCCTGGACCACAGCAGCATCCAAAAACCCCTACTGCACGATTTGCAGCTAGCAAGGCTTGTTGGCGGTCTTTCTTCAGGAAAACACTTCTGCACGACTCTCCACGGCGTGGGGGATCCATCCTCCAAAGGGGAAGTCTCTAGCCCTTGTCGTTCCTGCAGAACCTTCAGCTTCTACTGTCCAGTAGCAGCTTCTTTGCACCCACAGCTGGCATTTCCTGGGCATCTGCCCATCTCCGACTTGCTTGTGACTTTTGGACTTGGTCCCCTTGTTCCACAAGTACCCTCAACTGGAAATCCATCGTTGTTGCATTGCTGGTTTGTGCCTTTCCTGCAGAATTCCCCTATCACGACTTATATGTCCTTGGGGAACTTTAGTGCACTTTGCACTCACTTTTCAGGGTCTTGGGGTGGGCTATTTTTCTAACCCTTACTATTTTCTAATAGTCCCAGCGACCCTCTACAAGGTCACATAGGTTTGGGGTCCATTCGTGGTTCGCATTCCACTTTTGGAGTATATGGTTTGTATTGCCCCTACCCCTATGTGTCCCCATTGCATCCTATTGTAACTATACATTGTTTGCACTGTTTTCTAATACTATTACTGCATATTTTGGTATTGTGTACATATATCTTGTGTATATTTGCTATCCTCATACTGAGGGTACACTCTGAGATACTTTGGCATATTGTCATAAAAATAAAGTACCTTTATTTTTAGTATATCTGTGTATTGTGTTTTCTTATGATATTGTGCATATGACACTAGTGGTACTGTAGGAGCTTCACTCGTCTCCTAGTTCAGCCTAAGCTGCTCTGCTAAGCTACCATTATCTATCAGCCTATGCTGCTAGACACCCTATACACTAATAAGGGATAACTGGGCCTGGTGCAAGCTGCAAGTACCCCTTGGTACTCACTACAAGCCAGTCCAGCCTCCTACACCAGGTATTATCCCTCCTGCAGCCGCTGGGTCTCCTGCAACTTGTCTAGTATCTGGCCCATCGTCTCCTGGGAATTGTGGTATGCTCCCAGGATGTTGGTGAGTGCCTCATGGAGAGTCGGTTCCCTGGGCCTGTCCTCCCCCTGTTGCAGAGCAATCCTCCCAGCTTCCCTGTTGTCCTGTGCCTCTGTCCCCTGAACCATGTGCCCACCGCCACTGACCCCAGGTCCCTGATCGTCCTGTATTTCTGGTGTGCCCAGGGGTCACTGTAGTGGTGGACACACTGCTGATTGACGTGTCCTGGGGACAGAGGTATGGGCCCGCTGGGTGGGTGCTGTGGTGATGTTTCCTGAGGGGGAAGGCTCTGTGGTGGTATGGGACTGTGCCTGGGTAACCGACTGTCTGGAGGTCCCTGATGGGCCAGGTTGGTCATCCTGATCCAGGCGAGCAGAGCTGCTGTCGTCACTGTGGGCCTCTTCTGGGGGGGACTGGATGTTGCTGGCACCTCCTCTCCGGTGACATTGTGTGGGGGACCTGTGAGGATGTAAATGCAGTGTTATTGTTTCTGCGAGTGACATCTTGTGTATGGGTGTGTTGGCCTCTATGGTTGTGATTGCCCTGTCAGCTTTGCCTTGTGTGAGTAGTTATTTTGTGGGCTAGGTGATTCTCTCTAGCGTGCATGCTGTGGTGAGGGGTGTCCATGCAGGGCTGTGAGTGGTGCCCATGCATTGGTGGTGCATGCAGTGCTGGGTACTGGGAGGGGTGGGTTGTGATGGAGGGGTGAATGTGAGCTGGTGGGGTGAGGGGGGTGAGGGTTGGGGCGGGGGTGTGTGATGGCCTGCAAGTAGGGGGGTGATAGTAATAGAGATTTGACTTACCAGAGTCCAGTCCTCCTGCTGCTCCTGCCAGGCCCTTAGGATGCAGTATTGCCAAGACTTGCTCCTCCCATGTTGTTAGTTATGGGGGAGGAAGCGGAGGTCCACAGTCAGTCCTCTGTACTGCTATCTGGTGTCTTGCAACCACGGACCGCACCTTCCCCCGTAGGTCGTTCCACCTATTCCTGATGTCATCCCTTGTTCTGGGGTGCTGTCCCATGGCGTTGACCCTGTCCACGATTCTCCACCATAGCTCCATCTTCCTAGCAATGGATGTCTGCTGCACCTGTGATTCCAATAGCTGTGGCTCTACCCGGATGATTTCCTCCACCATGACCCGTAGCTCCTCCTCTGAGAACCTGGGGTGTCTTTGTGGTGCCATGGGTGTAGTGTGAGTGATGTGTGTGAGGGTGTGTGGGGTGATGTGTTGGTGGTGTGTGCTGTGAGGTGCGTGGATGGTGTGTGGGTGATGGTGTTCTGTGGCTCTGGTTCTGTGGGTGCTCTTGCTGTATCTCTCTCTAGTGGCAATTTTTTTTAGTCGTAAAGGGATGGGGTTAATGTGGGTGTGTGTTTTATAGTGGTGTGGGTGTGGTGTGTGTATGTGTGTCAGGTGTGTGTAGTTTGAATTGTCCAATGTGGTGTTGTTTTGTATGTGTGTGTGTGTATTTTGAGCGCAGCGGTATGTACCGCCAATGATTTACCGCGGTTGAATGTCAGCCACAGTGATTTGTGGGTCATAATATTGTGGCCGTAGTTCTGTTGACGTAAGGGTGTGGGTTTTGGTACCGCCAGTTTATCACTGACCTTTTGGCTGGCGGACTTGTGTGTGTGTCTGTATAGTGACGGATTGCTATGTGTGGATCATAATATGGGTAGCGGTATACCAACGCAGTATCGGTATGTTGGTGGCAGTCAGCATGGCGGTAAGCGGGACTTACCGCCAATGTCATAATGAAGGCCTTAATGTGCAGATAGGGACAACTAAATGAACATAAGTAAACTGCCATGGTATAATTGCTCAAGTGTGTGTGCCTTGTATTGGCACACACATATTAGAAACAAGGATGTATCAATGCATTCCTCAACACTTTGCAATACTCACACAACCCCAGGGCAGTTGTCAGTTTTTTAGCACTGATAGTAAGCTGGATGTCTTCAACATCTGGGGCAAGGTGAAAAGCATTGGGTGTTACAATGGGATGGCCACTGCAACATGATCGGGCCCTATGTCTCACAGACAGATTATAGATGTTTGAAAGTTGTTCAGATATTCCACTAAGTTGACTTGCTCACTCAGCTTAACAAGTTTATTTTTAAACTGTTGTCCATGCACAGAAATGTCCAAATATCACTAAGCTATGTTTTCCTTTCATGTATTGCTAGTGGGCCTCCACCTTACACCAGTGGAGAGGTGTCCAGATTCAAAGACCCCAATGCTGCCAGTAAGTGTCACCTTGTGCGTCACGTGTGGTCTTCCATGGTTTTGTGTGAGACAGTCTGATATATGCAATGCATTGATTAAATGTATTTTGTGTCCAATGATATGAAATCATCTCACTTAGGATGTTGACATCATGGGGCATATTTATACTCCGTTTGCGCCGAATTTGCATCGTTTTTTTCGACGCAAATTCGACGCAAAACTAACTCCATATTTATACATTGGCGTTAGATGCGTCTAGCGCCAAAGTTCATGGAGTTAGCGTCATTTTTTGGCGTGAACACCTTCCTTGCATTAATGAGATGCAAGGTAGGCGTTCCCGTCTTAAAAAATGACTCCCAGGCATGTGCGTGGTATTTATACTCCCGGGCAAAAATGACGCCCGGGAGTGGGCGGGGCAAAAAAACCCGCATTTGCGCCTCTTTTTAACGCCTGGGTCAGGGCAGGCGTTAAGGGACCTGTGGGCTCAGAATGAGCCCAGAGGTGCCCTACCCTGCCCCCAGGGACACCCCCTGCCACCCTTGCCCACCCCAGGAGGACACCCAAGGATGGAGGGTTCCATCCCAGGGAAGAAAAGGTAAGTTGTGGTAAGTATTTTTTAAAAAAAAAATTTGTGGCATAGGGGGGCCTGATTTGTGCCCCCCTACATGCCACTATGCCCAATGACCATGCCCAGGGGACATAAGTCCCCTGGGCATGGCCATTGGGCAAGGGGGCATGACTCCTGTCTTTGCTAAGACAGGAGTCATGTTAATGGCGTCTGGGCGCCCAAAAAAAATGGCGCAAATCGGGTTAAGACGATTTTTTTGCCTCAGCCTGACTTGCCCCATTTTTGGACGCCAAAACGCCATTTTTCCCTACACCGGCGCTGCCTGGTGTACGTCGTTTTTTTTCACGCACACCAGGCAGCGCCGGTCGGCTAACGCCGGCTAACGCCGGCTAACGCCATTCAATAAATACGGCACCCGCATGGCGCTTCAGAATGGCGTTAGCCGGCGCTAATTTTTTGGGCGCAAAACTGCGTTAGCGCAGTTTTGCGTCAAAAAGTATAAATATGGCCCCATATCTGATGCAATGTTGAGGATTGAGAATTGGTTGATTGTTGCACAAATGGCAACGTGCACTGCTATGAAATTGTGGGTGTTAGGAAATGGAAAGCATGCCCACATACACATTGATGTTAATCATAATAGGTGACAGAGCTGCTTTTATCTGATTAGCATGCCTTTTGCCAAAACATTTGTCACTGCACTTTTGACAGCACTGTGTGCCACACTTAGCTTTCAGTTACTCACAAAACGGTGCAGATAAAGTAAATGTATTGAGGTCTCTAGGGGACCTATGTAGGAGACACTTGCACCAATGGTGCTTCACTACTCTTCAGCTTTTAACTGAGGCCACTGTTGTGTGCATATGATGTGAAAGCTGAGTGTGTACCTGGTACTTAGGAGATGTCTGACATGCATGTGCACATGTTGTTCAATAGAAAGGAATACTGTAGCTGCACAGAGTACCGTTCCAATTTTACTGTGCCCCTAAGGGCACCCATACAGCCACCATGTGTGTTGCATTACACATTGTGCACTACATAGCACAGGGGAGGGGGTCATTGTTACGAAATCTGTAGACAACTTTGATGTGCTGTTTAGGCTTTGCCCAAACCATATGGGCACTTTGCCTGAATTATACATGTGGGCACATTGTGAGCAATGGTGTGCTCCCTTGTAACGCGTGCTTTAAGCAGGTGTTAACCCAGAACACATGAATGAAGCTTTACCTAACCCTAGAATTGCAGGGGAGAAGTTTCTTGTCCCCCTATCAGATGACCCCCACCTTGCATCCATGATGCCAGGTATGTCAAAGTGGTGGATTACATACAAAGCATTGCATATTGACAATGGCACAGGGATTCTGGACTTGTTGGGCCACTTGATCCTCACTAGTTTGATTACACAATTGTTGAGCAAGGATGCAGTAGTCCACTTAACTCTGGGCCCTGATGGTCAACAATGGATAGCTGTCACCCCAGTGATGTACATGATACCGTAGATGACTGGTAGGAATTTGGTTTAGATTTGGAGTCAGTCAGTGTTGTGGAATGTGTGGTGCACTGCATGTGTCATCTGAGGATGTATCTGACATACATTACATGTCTGTTCTACCTCCACCAAATGCTTTATTAAATACTTTACTCTCCTCATATTTCAGCTGTCAATATGATCCCAGCAGAAAAACATGCTTTCAACAAGCGGGCTGACAGGTACAGGCACATATTGGAGGTGAACGCCGGGTATCAAAAGATGGAGAGAAGATTTAGGAAGGAGAAAGCCACTGGGGCTTGGTGTGCATTCACACATGGGGGACCTCCGCAACAGCCAACAACAAAGCAGGCCACATCAGGGAAAAACTCTGGGGTCCGGGGGGCCTCAGCAGGTCTGATTCGCTCCACATCTACTACACCTTTCCCTACACAGACACCCCTACTGCCACCTGCTCCAGCCATAATATCTAACTTCGAGTCAAACATGAGACGGGACATGGCCGCCATGATGGCCAGATTAGAAAAGTTGGAGAAAGACAATGAAAGAAAAAATAAGTTGCTCAAGTACTGCAAGAAAAAAATGAAAAAGCTGTGAACTGTTTGTGCCACAACCTCTCAGTTCCTTCCCTCTCCCTTTTACTGATATTAAATATTTATAGTGGGTTTTAGATAGGTAGCGTTAGGTTAGTAAAATAGTGTAGGGTAGGCACAGGTTAGAGTAAGTAAAAGTTGGTGGGGTGGGTTTTAGTCCATTTTTTATTTTCAGGAGGTTTGGTGGGGGTTATGCTGTAGTATATATTTGTTTAGGAAATAAGTTAGTTTGTACATATATAGTCTTATTTATGCTGTCTTACTTGTATCTTGTCTCTTAAAGGGTTGGGGGGCATTTAGAGTGTGGTTTACATGTGTAAGATTAGTTTAAAATGGGATAGATGGGGTAGGTGTAAGTTAAGATAAGTTAGTTTTGGTTAGTTTAGTGTAGGATAGTGCATAGTTAGGGTTTGGTATGATGTTCCTAATATGTTTTAATAAATCCTGTTAGTATTAGACAATTATCTCTCTGTGTTGCATGAGTGTCTGTGTGTTTGCATGTGTGCACTGGCCAAGGGGGAGGAATGTCTTAGGGTATGCTTACTGTCTTGATTTCTATGGATGACCAGGTGTATCCCCTATGACCAAGGAGCTGTCAGAATGGCTGCTAAATTACATCAGCTAGTCAAAACATTTGTCATTCACAGTTCCAGCCATTCTCATTGTGTATGTATACAGAATCTTGGACAGGTAAGTATGGAACTTCAACTGGGGTCTAGCAGTATTATTGTTGGAAGGTGTGGCACAAATGACAATAGCCATATTTGGGTCTGTATCCTGCCACACTGATAGCTGCCCGTCACTGCTTAGATTCACCTCTTCCGAACCACACATATTAGTTGTACTGGTGCTCTCATCTGGGTAAATTATCATACACTTGGTTCAGACCCATAGATGCTATATGTAAACTTCCATGGATATCTGTTCAATACATGTATTTAAGACTCTGTAAGTTGGTTGTAGGCCACAACACCATCAGTCACCTTTTTCATGTTAGGATCCCGGTGTGTGGCTTTGTTTTTGACAGTAATTGCACACATGTACTTCTGTTCTGTTCTCATTGATATAGCTTCACACAATGTATACATTTAGGTGGATTGATGGCTCACAGTAAACGTTGAAATGTTACATGTGAACAAGGTGATTTATTTACAGGTGCAAGTGTATTTCCAATGCTATACAGTGTCCAGTTCACAGACCCCATGAGAAATCCTGAGCCATTTGTTGTACAATGAGAGTCCAGGGGTGAGGGACATGTCATGAGACATGGTTAGGAGACGTGTGTGTTAGTCAGGCAGTGTCCAAATTGCCAATAGGTACAATTTGAGACAATGAAAGTACATAGCAGACAAGTCAACAGTGGTTGAGTGAAGAGGGCATATTGCCTGCTGTCACAACACTGGTATGATCTTAAGCACAGAACTAAGGAGATACTGTCCATGTGGGACAGACTGGTGCTACCGGGTGGTTTTTCTTGTGTATGTTGTTCCTTCCACATCTTCTGATATGTGTGGTGCCTCCTGTGCCAATGACAGTGCTGTTGTTGAGGTTGAGGGGGCCACACACACATCGGGGGATAGAGATGTGGAGTTAAAGGTCCCAGCAGCTGCCATTTGTGGGAACACATAAGAAATTACTGCAGCAAGCAAGAACTGATGATTTCTCAATACTGCAGCAACATCACAGTGGTAGACAGCCATGTTTTCCCTGAGGGAGGCCACATCACACTGTATGGACTCCAGGGTATTCTGTATAGCCCCATCCCGTTGTCTTTCTTGTTGCTGCCACTTTGGGAGAGCAATTGTTGAAGCCTCTGCCTCATAACAGCAGGGATGCTGGAGTCCATGTAGCAGGAAGTGGGTGCCTCTGTTGGCAGCTGAGTTTTCCTTAATTGGACTGAGCCACCTCTGCACTCCACCTAGCATGCATGCCATGGTTTCCATCCTCACCCGCACCTGCTTGGCCAGCTCCAGCTGGATTCCTGCCACTGTCCTCCGGAGGGTGATGTCTGGGTCCTCGGAGTCCAGGTCTGTGTCAGTAGTGGCTGGTGCAGTGTGATGGTAGCTGGGTGGTTCGTGTGGAGACTCGGCAACTCTGGGTGTCCTCACTGCAACTGGAGGTGGTGTCTGGAGGGAACCTAGTTCATCCTGGAGAGTGTCTTCATTGATGGTCGGCAGCTGGTCATCCATGTCATCTGTAAAATCCAAGACAGGCAAGTCGGCAGGAGGTAACGCACCATTCTCTGCAATGAGATAGTGAAATATCAATCTTTGATTGTGGTGGCTGTTGACATGAACATCATTTACTTGCTAGTGGAGACTCAGTGACGTTACAGACCCCAGGTTGTAGTTGTATATTATGTGTAGCATTGAACATCACACATGGGGCAAGCTCACAAAGTATTTTGGGGCATATTTAAGAGCCCCTAGTGCCACCGCAGCGTCACTTTTTGTGACGCTCTGGTGGCACACTGTCCTGCGCCATATTTACAAGGTGGCATTAAACCACTTTTTGTGGCTTAACACCACCCTGTAAATACGGCCCCTTCACACTCAGCACTTTGCATGGAAAGGGTGTGCAATGAGTGATGCTGTGGGCATGCCACAGCAACACCCATTGCATTTCGACATTCCCTCAGATTTATGAGTTTTCATAAATTTGAGTCAGCGCCAAAATCTAACCCCACCCCAGCAGTGACGTTAGCATGGAACAACAAGGAGAAATGCTTTCATTTCTCCTCATTTTTAGCTTTTTCTATGCGTGCTGCATTTTGTAACATGCATAGAACGAGCAAATCACCATTTAAGATTGTTTTTGTACAGGAAGGAACAAGGAAATCGCCATTTAAGATTGTTTTTGTGCAAGAAGGTGCTCCTTCCTGCACAAAAACAATCTCCTCCTAAACGCAGCCATCCTTGCACTATGGTGCAAGGGTTACTGTGTTGGCACACAGCAGCTAATTTACAACTGGCACTGGGGGAAACACTGGGGTGCACCATAGTCTAGTTAATACGCACATCCCTGTGTTTTGAAAATGACGGTGAGCAACGCTGCCAAATTTGGGACAGCGCTGCCTTTTTTTCTGTTACATCTGGCCCTTTGTGCTTTGATCCCACACTACCTACTTCCTTGCAGGCTTCTGGTCCCTGCCATTCCCACCATGGTCGACATTGTCACAGTAGTGTAATGTGTGCTGTCATTCTTTTTGTGCTATGATGCATTGGAACCATGAATGATGGCACTAGTGCAGCATAGCACACGTAGGTCCATTGCGTACAATGCTTGTGTTACATTCTCATCTGCCTGTAGCAGGCCTCACACATGCTAATTGGAAGGGACATTGCAACCATTATGGGTTTTCTGCCCCATTAGTTTGTCCCTCCCTAAATTTGGGACATTTCCTTGCACACAATGGGCCATATTTATACTTTTTGACGCAAAACTGCGCTAACGGAGTTTTGCGCCAAAAAAATTAGCGCCGGCTAACGCCATTCTGAAGCGCCATGCGGGCGCCGTATTTATTGAATGGCGTTAGCCGGCGTTAGCCGACCGGCGCTGCCAGGTGTGTGTGAAAAAAAAAGACGTACACCAGCCAGCGCCGGCGTAGGGAAAAATGGCGTTTGGGCGTCCCAAAATGGGGCAAGTCAGGCTGAGGCAAAAAAATCGTCTTAACCCGATTTGCGCCATTTTTTTTGGGCGCCCAGACGCCATTAACATGACTCCTGTCTTAGCAAAGACAGGAGTCATGCCCCCTTGCCCAATGGCCATGTCCAGGGGACTTCTGTCCCCTGGGCATGGTCATTGGGCATAGTGGCATGTAGGGGGGCACAAATCAGGCCCCCCTATGCCACAAAAAAAAATGTAAAAAAATACTTACCACAACTTACCTTTTCTTCCCTGGGATGGGTCCCTCCATCCTTGGGTGTCCTCCTGGGGTGGGCAAGGGTGGCAGGGGGTGTCCCTGGGGGCAGGGGAGGGCACCTCTGGGATCATTCTGAGCCCACAGGTCCCTTAATGCCTGCCCTGACCCAGGCGTTAAAAAGAGGTGCAAATATGGAGTTAGTTTTGCGTCGAATTTGCGTCGAAAAAAACGACGCAAATTCGGCACAAACGGAGTATAAATATGCCCCAATATATCTATAACCAGCATATGTTGGTGTAAGGATGTAGAATGTGGATCAATGCATGCATTTTGATACTCTGTTGATGTGGCACAAGGGGAATAAGCAGCTTGGATCCACATGGACAACTATTTGTATGGTGACACAGTTGTATTACGGGATAGTGACATTGTGCCGGTAGTGCAACATTGATGCCACTTGTGCCAGATCTTACACATGTTGATTGTACCATTAGGCAGTACACCAATCATTCACACAAATCACACAATCTTGTCAGATGGTGAGATTGCAGCTACGTGTATGTATACGCAATTGATGTTCACAGACATGCCCCAGGTGTTGTATGATTTGACTTATGTGGCCATTCCCAAATGGTGCATGAAGTTTTGTGAGACTTGTTGTTGGTCTACCCTGTGCAGTTTGCGTTTCACAGGTTGCACACTTAAGGCTTGATTTTGTCTCAAGTGGCATAGCTCAGTGCAGCAGCAATATGTGTTGCATGGTGAACAGCCCGTTTAGAAACACAGGAATGCACCACGTTTACTGGAATACGGCACACCCCTGCGATTCCCCCTGCACAGGTTTTTTCTCTTTGCACAAACTCAGCCATTTTTGCATCATGATGAAGGGGTGTCTTCCTTGAGGGGTTAGATTGTTTATGTGCATGGAGGTGTCCCTTCCTGCACATGTACAAGCTATTTTGGCATTTCAATGTGTGCTGCGGATTTACACATGGAGGAAGGAAAGCATTTGCCTTGTTACGCCATCCTGACACCACCCCTGGGGTGATATTGACTTCGGTACCAGTCTCTGATGTACATGTTGTGTTGGATCTGGGGCAATGACAATATGCAATAGGTGTTGTTGTGGCACAGCCACAGGCACACTAATTGCTCATCTCTTCCAGGCAATGTGCTGCATATTTACATGGTGGTGTAAAGCCATAGTGAGTGGCTTATGTCCACGTTGAGTATATGTCGGAGTGCATTGCGCAAACCGGAGCGACAGTGCGAGTGTAGCTTGGGTGGCGATTGGGCATTTTGATTCAGGGCCTATGTGTCCCGATGCAACCCTTTAGCATGCATTGAGTTTGTCCTATGTGCCTCCCCCTTCTCCCATTTGTGAGATTCCAGATAGTCCTCCCCTGCAACTTACCCTGCATTTGTGGTAGTTCTTGGTAGCCTGTGCTGTCCTTTCATGCAATTCCAGTGACCAGCTCCTCGGGGTTGACTGCTGCGAACATCTCCTCCAGCTCATCCAGGTCCTCCTGTGGTGCAGGACTTCCACCTCCAGTCTGCAGTGCTGCCTTTTGGTTCCTGGCTAGTTTCTCCGTAGTCCTGTGCTTTCAATCGTGCCAGCACTTCTTGCAATCGGTGACAGCCCTCCATACCTCTTCCACGCTGTTGACTTTGTCTACTGTTGCCTGCCATATGGCCTCTCTCCTACCAATTGGCAATTTGGAGGTGATGAAGAGCCAGTGTTGGTGCTCCGTCACCTCTCTTACCAGTATGTCATGCTCCTCCTCACTAAAGCGACACTTCCGCTTCCTCTTCTCCTTCTCTTGGGACTTTGCTGCATCCTCCTGGCTGGTACTTGGGTGATTGTGGTCTCTCTGGGGTCTCTCCTGGCCTGCATTCTCTATTTTGTCTCCCCAAATGTTTATTTCTTGCTTGTGCGTTTTGTTTTTTACACTAATGCGGTTACATATTGCGCTAACCAGTTTTGCGTCAAAAATACGTACTGCAAAACAGTCTAGCGCCAATTTTGCAGCACTAGCGTCATTTTTTCTTACGTCATGTCACAATGGTTAGTGTTATTTTTTTTACGCTAAACATTCCTTAGCACCATCATGCGTCATTTTTTAAATATGGCTCTAGGAAAGTACGTTTGCGTTAAAATTTTTGATGCACAACTCCTCTAGCGCAGTTGTACGTAATTTTTCATAATCTGCCCTTTAATCTTTCAGGATGTTTCTGAAAATGGTTCCTGCTGATTGTATTGCATCCTGTGATCTTATTTTGGCAGCAAGAACATCAGGAGTCAAATCAGCTGAGAACACCATAAGTGGTTCATTCTTTTTGTTAGACTGACAAAAAATAATTTTGTCTTTGTATATTCTCACCAGAAAAATCTTAATTTCATTATTATGAATCAATACAGTTTCATCAATGCCGACCATTATTTCTCTGATCTCACTTAGTGTGAACACGTAGCCAGCACTCAGGAGTGGCTTTAAAACTTAAATTGCTTTTTCAAAGTCTGCAAATTTAACTGAAGGCTGGCAGTTATGTTGCTGCTGGCAGCTCATTGTACATTCATATTTTCGAATGTATGCATGCATGCAGTTCGGGTGGGCATACAAATCAGCTGCAAATACATTCATCTTGCTGTTTATATCAGCTACTCAGCTAAAAACTTCATCTTGAAAGAAACTAGCTGCAGATAAAAACATGTTTGCCCTTTGAGACTTGCATACTCTTTACTTTGTTTTTTGGTCAGTTCCTTTGGCCCTTGCTCTAGCTAAACCACAGATAAGAAGATCCTCTGCTTTCAGACCAGTTGTTGGATGTGGATCAGGGGTAGCTATTGATCTTCTAATTGGATGGGCACTGGGCCTAGTTCTTGTCGCTTCTCAGAAGACTCTATTTGTGACTCACTGGCTCCTGATATTTTTTCCAAGCTTTTTTCCATTGTGTACAACGTGTAGCACTTCTTGTTACAATGATAAAATATTTGATCCTCTTCACCCATCAGTTTCAGTCTTTTGTGAATTGCGCTGTGCCTTATTTCTGCAGCATCTCAAACTCTCTTCTGTCCAGCCACAGTTGATGTTAGCTTTTCTTTTGGACTAGTTTGGCATATGACACATTTTTCTTTGTTGAATAAGTCCTCAGGTTGTGTAGTTAACACCACTCTGTCAGGAGGTAAAGATCCTCTGCTACCACCTACTTTGCTCATGCTTATGAATTTGAATCAACAGAAAACCTGAAACAAAAACAATATTAAAATAAATTACTGATATGATGGCTAAAACAAATCATTATAGAGCCGCCATTTTGGAAACTGGCAGGAGGGTTGCTTTGAGGAGTTATTTTCTGTCTCAATAAGACTACTTGACTCCCAAACCTGTGTTAAGTATGTAAGTCTCATGGTTCCTAAAATATTACTTCATCACTGCAATACATCTGTAATTTTTAAAAATGGCATCCAGAGAAATCGACACAGATTAGCAATGTCTACCCAAGCTAAATTACTTCTCTAATGGACCAAAAACAAAAATCAAAACTGAAAATCTTTGGATAACAATTTTTTTATGGAGGTATATCAAGGGACCAGTACTATAAGGCAAGGAAGAGCAAACCGCTGCGTTGTCTTACTCTGTGCAAGGGAGGTGTTCCACAGGTGTTGTGGTGGGCGTTCCCACACAAAACCCAGGGGTTTTGACACATCACCATCTTTACAAAAACTTGTAAACCTGGGGATGCACCAACACTTTGTGCCTCACAGGGGAGGCACAATGAGGAGAAATAACTTTATTTCTCCATGGTTTTTCCTCTTACTACGTATGATGCATTGTGCAGCACACATAGAAAGAAAACACCTACCAGGATTGTTTCTGTGCAGGAAGTGCACCTTTCTGTACAAAAACAATTCTGCATGCAACGCAGACACCCTTGCACCATGGTGCAACAGTGCCTATATTGGCACCAGCGCACTGGGAAAGGACAGGAATGTGCCAAATGCCATAGATATGTCACATTCCTGCCTGCTAGAAATGGAGTCCCTGGTTGGCAGTCAGTTTGCACTCTGTCCAAGCAGGGACCCTCACCCTAGTCACAGCAATGGAGATACACACTTAAGATAACCCCTGCTCACCCCCTTGGTACCATGGCACAAGCAGTCAGGCTTATCTCAAAGGCAATGTGTAATGTATTTGCATCAACACACACAGTGATACAGTGAAAACACTACAAAATGGACACCAAACCAGTTTAGAAAAATAGACAATATTTATCTAATTCAAACAAGACGAAAACAACAAAAAACCAACATACGCAAGTCAAGATATGAATTTTCAAAAGAATAAAATCCTTACTCCATAGAAAACAATGTAAACGTTGTTGTTACACAAAGTACACGGGCAAGCGTGCGTCGAAAAAGTCAGCGATGTGTCTAATCCTTTCTTACAAGGGATGCCGTGCGTCATTTCTTCTTCGGTCGAGTAGGCAATGCGTTGTTTTTCTCTCCCGAAAGAGAGCAATGCGTCGATTTCTGGACGCGGCACCTCAGATCCATGCAGGATTGCGTTGATTTTTGACCCAGTGATGATGCGTGAGAGATCTGGTCCCACCGTGTCAGAAAACTGTGCTGCGTGGGGATTGCATCATTATCAGCAACTGCAAGCGGGTGTTGCGTCGTTTCTTCAGCCGCAATGCATCAATCTCCCACCCGCGATGCAGATGGAGCGGCAATTTTAGCTGCAAAGCGGGTGGCGCATTGTTTTTCAGCCGCATTGCTGGTGGTGTATCGAAATTTTCCCCACACGGTGTCGTGTGCGTGGATCTTAGTCCTTGTTCTGCCAACTTCACCCCTCAAGGGCAGAGGGACTGGATAGGGCACCATTTGGCAGGGCAGGTGTCTCAGCAGAGAGTCCAGGTGCTGGCAGAGGAAGGCTTTAATGGTCCTGAGACTTCAAAACAGGAGCCAAGCTCAATCCAAGCCCTTGGATTTTCTTTATAAGCAGAAATATACCACAAAGCCCAGTCTTTGTCCTCTCTCAGGCAGAAGCAGCAACTGTAGGCCAACCCAGCAAAGCACAGTCACAGGCACTCCTCCGGCTCTTCAGCTGTTCTCCTTGGGAGAAGTTCCTATTGGATCCAAAAGTAATCAACAAATCTGGGGGTTTGGGTCCACTACTTATACCACTTTCTGCCTTTGAAGTAGGCAAACTTCAAAGGAAAGTCTCTGTTATTCACAAGATCCTGCCTTGGCCAGGCCTGGCTCCAGACTCACACCAGGGGGTGGAGACTGCATTGTGTGAGGACAGGCACAGCCCATTCAGGTGTAAGTGGCCACTCCTCCTTCCACTTTAGCCCAGATGGCCCATCAGGATATGCAGACTACACCCCAGCTCCCTTTTTTGTCACTGTCTAGAGAGGATTCACAAACAGCCCAACTGTCAGTCTGACCCAGACAGGGAATACATAAGCAGGCAGAGTCACAGAATGGTTTAAGCAACAAAATGCACACTTTCTAAAAGTGGCATTTTCAAACTGACAATTTAAAAACCAACCTTACCAAAAGATGTATTTTTAAATTGTGAGTTCAGAGACATCAAACTCCACATTTCGATCTGCTCCCAAAGGGAAACTATACTTAAAAGATATTTAAAGGCAGCCTCCATGTTAACCTATGAGAGAGATAGGCCTTGCAACAGTGAAAACTGAATTTGGCTATATTTCACTGTTAGGACATGTAAAACACATCAGTACTTGTCCCACCTTTAAAATACACTTCACCCTGCCCATGGGGCTACCTAGGGCCTACCTTAGGGGTGCCTTACAAGTATAAAAAGGGAAGGTTTAGGCCTGGCAAGTGGGTAAAGTTGCCAGGTCAAATTGGCAGTTTAAAACTGCACACACAGACACTGCAGTGGCAGGTCTGAGCCATGTTTACAGGGCTACTAATGTGGGTGGCACAACTAGGGCTGCAGGCCCACTAGTATCATTTGATTTACAGGCCCTGGGCACCTCTAGTGCTCTTTGCTAGGGTCTTACTAGTAAATCAAGTATGCCAATCACAGAAAATCCAATTAGATATACATTTTACACAGGGTGCACTTGCACTTTAGCACTGGTCAGCAGTGGTAAAGTACCTAGGGTCCAGCACACAGTCAAAACATGGGATGCAGAGGCAAAAAAAGACAGTGGAGACCACACCAAGGATGCCAACTCTAAGAATGCCCTTTCCCTTTGATGCAGGTGGTGCAGCAAGGTGACTTACTGCACTGCCCTGCATGAAAAGCCCATAAATATGGGCCCAACCTTAGCCCTAAAGTCTAACTTAGACCAAAAAACTAAGGCCCTCATTACAACCCTGGCGGTCGGTGTTAAAGCAGCAGTAAGACCGCCAACAGGCCGGTGGAAAAAATATGGAATCACGACCATGGCGGAAAGCGCCAACATAGACAGCCACTTTAACACTCCGACCGCCACGGCGGTACAAACAAACAGCGTGCCGATCACCGCCAACAGACAGGCGGAGGACAATGTACCGCCCACCCGATCACAACACAGCAATCTGCCACCTTTTCCGGGGCGGAACCAACGCGATAAAAAAACCAGCGGAAACAGGACTTGGAAGGGAAAACACTCACCTCACCACACCCCACGAGAAACCAGGACCCCATGGAGCCAGAACTCCAGAAACTCCCTTCAATAGTCTTCCTGCTCCTCTATCAGGAGCACCAAAGATGGCGGCGACGACCACGGTGAGTACTGCACCTACAACACAGGGGAGGGGGGAGGGAAAAGAAAGTGAAACACACACGCAACATGCAACACCCCCACCCCACCCTCACCCACAACACCTTACACACAAATACATGCTACAACATTACATATGCACCCCCCACTGGAAGAAAGCAAGGACAAAATGAAATGATTTGAATGATTGTAATCCATAAAAACCCAGTACTCAAAACTCTAAATACAGTATATACAATTATGTACAACAAATACACAAGTCAGGGTAGTGCACCAATTATTGTCCGTGGACCACTGGGCCCAAAAAGCATGGGCGAGGCCCACACATGACACCAGACTTCAAACGGAGAGAACACTGCAGGGGCATCAGATTGAAATGAAACAGGCACCTCAGGGGGAGGGGGAGCACCTCAGCCAGATGAATGCACGACGCCACTGCACCACGAGGGGGCTCCATGCCCATTGATGTATCCTGGGGAGTGCAAAGCCACAGTCTCTCACGTCTCTCCAGTGGGTGGTTTGCCTACTGCTTTATCCTGGGGAGTGCAAAGCCACAGTCTACCAAGTCTCTCCAGTGGGTGGTTTGCCCACTGCTGTATCCTGGGGAGTGCAAAGCCACATCCTGACAAGGACTGAGGTAGTGGATGTGATACTCCACTGGTGCTGGAGGGGGCTTTGTGCCCAGAGTGCTTCATCCTGCCAAGGACAGAGGTAGTGGATGCCTTTCTCCACTGGTTCTGGAGGGGGCTTTGTGCCAGAGTGCTTCATCCTGCCAAGGACAGAGGTAGTGGCTGCCTTTATCCACAGAAAGTTGTGCATCATGGAAGCTGCCCAGGCTCCTGGAACTGACCACCAGCCTCGGACGACTGACTGACCACTGGGGATGGCAGCCATGTCTGCGGTGGTGCCACTGGCGCAGGATGTCGCGGGGCGCTTGCAGCAGGATCATTTGTGGCGGTGCTGGCGGCAGCCTCTGTGGCATCGGTGCTGGCGGCGGGCTCTGTGGCGGCGGTGCTGGCCGCGGCCTCTGGGGCATCGGTGATGGTGACCGCCTCTGTGGCAGCGGTGCTGGCAGCGGCCTCTGTGGCATCGGTGCTGGCGGCAGCCTCTGTGGCGGCGGTGCTTGCGGCAGCCTCTGTGGCATTGGTGCTGGTGGCGGGCTCTGTGGCGCCGGTGCTGGTGATGGGCTCAGTGACTGTGGTGCTGGTGGCGGCCTCAATGACAGCGGTGCTGGTGGCGGTGCAGGTGGTGGTCTTCTCCGCTGTACAGGTTGGCGTCGGCATGGACTGAAGTTGTGACACTGGTCCAATTGTCAGTGCCACCATGCCCTCTCCTGACCTGCCCTTTATTATCTGGCCCTTACCCACCTTGGATGGTGGCGCAGCTGTCTTGCCACCATACCCTTTCCTTTTCCCTGAGCCCTTGGTGGCAATTGTTTTATGCTTCTCCCTCCAGGATGTGGGCAACTTTTTGACTTTTGCAGATGGCGGAATGTCCTTGCCCTCGCTCCGTGGCACACTGGCAGCCCTGTTGGTTGGCGCACTCCAATAGCCTACAGTTGCTGGCACCACTGTGCCTGGTGATGTGGTGGCTGAGGTGCTGGGTTAGGACCTGGAAAGCCTGGCCCTAGGGGAAGGACGGGGAAAGGGAGGTGTAGGGAAGAGGTCAATATTAGCCAGGAAAAGTTTTTTAGACACACTGGGACGGGTAGATGGAGGGGGTTTGGGAGTGGAGGAAGAGGCAGTGGTTGTAGGAGGTGTACATTTGCTGAATTTGGGTGAAGGTGCATGGGCTGGAGGCTGTTGTGAGGTGGGTGTGTGCCTGCATTTGTGTACTTTGGGAGGAGTGCTCACAGACACACTGGAAGAGGACACTGGGGATGTGTGAATGGTAGTGGGGGTGGTGATTGCACGTGAGCGGTGTGTGGTGATGGGCTTGCTGGTGATGGAGGTAGTGGCTGAGGATGTAGTGCATGGAGGTGTGAGTGGAGACAAGACAGGGAGGGAGGAGGAGGACAAGGAGGAGGGGGACACAGTGGAGGCAGTGGATGTTGGTATGTCTGCATGGGTATGGTGCTTGTGTGAGTGTCTGTGGGATGTGTGGTGCTTATGTTTGCTTGAGCCACCCTTTTGTGTTGAGGTGTGTGCATGCTGGTCTGATGGTGTGCTTGGGATAGGCTGAGGTACTGGTGATTGGGTCTGAGTGGAGGAGGTTGGAGGGGGAGGCTGAACACAGGGACAATGGCTGCCATCAGTGCTGAGTCACTAAGGGCAGCAGGGCTGACTGGGGCAGTGCCTGAGGTGCCTGGGGCGAAGGAGATGTCCACCCTCCTGGGTGAGCGGCCACGGGACACACGCTGAGGGGCTGCTGGGAGGGCGGTGCTGGTAGGGGGGGTGGCGGCTGTACCTGTTGATGCAGGGGGCACAGAGGGGCCCGTCACCACAAGGGAGCTCCGATCAGAGAAGGAGTCGCTGTCACCTCCTGTCCCCGCCGTGGAGCTCCACTCGCCCTTCGTCCCACTGGTGGCTTCTGACTCCATTGTCTCGCCCTCCAGGGCCAAGTGGGATGCAGCTCCCTCCTGCTCTGGTGCCACAGCTCCTCCGCCTGATGATGCTATTGCACACAAGAACAGGGAGACCCCAAAAAGTGGGGGTGGAGACAGAAGAAAGACATGTTCAGTGCATGCAATACCACTACCGTTGGGGGACACTACAGACAAGCAGCCCTCTGCACTACGCCATGCACTTAGAGTTCCTAGATTATTCACAGGACCATGGTGTACAAGGCCTATGCCCGATTGCTGCACACATGGAAGTCACAGGAGCCTGACTAGGTGTGGATGGCTCTTACTACTGGTGGGGTTGGGGTGCCACACAGCCTGCCTCACAAAGGGACCTTGCCTACAAAGCTCGCCCTGGCCTAAGGGAACCCACTGCCCTCCTCCCCCACCCAGACACCTCGTAATGCATGCAGAGTCAGATGGATGTGACTGTACTCACCCCCTTGTGGCTGCTGTGATGCCCTCAAGCGCCCATCCAACTCTGGATACGCCCCCACCAGGATCCAGTACATCAGGGGGGTCATGGTGCAACAAGCACCCCTCCCACTTTGGGAGGCCATCCCCAGCTGGGCCTCTGCTGTCTTCTTGCTCCAGCGGCGAATGTCCTCCCATCTTTTCCGGCAGTGGGTGTTCCTTCTGTGGTGGACCCCCAGGGTCCGGACGTCTTGGTGATGGCACGCCAAATATCCTTCTTCTGGTGGGCGCTGACCTACAGGAATAGTACAGGGGAAAAGGAAAATCTTTAACCGTCCGGACCGTCACATTCATTGGCCCACTTCCCACCCTTGCCCTGAAGCACATACACTCACCGTCCGCTCATGCAGGGCTCAGTCCCCCCCTCTATCTTCCATCCACACCACTCCAAACAGGCATTCCCCATACAGCATGCTCACAGTGTACTCACCTGTTTGTCTGGAGGACCGTAGAGTAGCGTGTACTGGGGGAGGACCCCATCCACTAACTTCTCCACTTCCTCCGAAGTGAAGGCAGGGGCACTTTCCCCAGACACATAAGCCATCGTCGCTTCCAGACTGAGGTAACAGCAGCACTTGCAGTGTAGGTCCTATCCTGTCGAAGGTCAGGTATCAAGTGAGTGAACAGACAGAAAATGGCAGTCACGTCCCCGGCGGTACGTACTATCACCGCCGGCGTATATCGTCATTGGCTCCTGGGACCCATAGGGTCCAATGTATACAATGCAGGATTGCGCCGTGGTCTTTGACCGCCTACCGCAACGGTGTACAACGCCAGCACAGTTACCTCATATCCCCTTGTCCCACCTTACAGGTCAGGCAGCCGCCATTTCAGGGGGCCATATGGCATTAATTATAACTGCGTCACACCTATCTAGGCCTTGCATACACAGTGACAGGCACATTGCGTATTAACAAATTAGTGCAAATTAAGGGGCATATTTATACTCCGTTTGCGGCAAATTTGCGTCGTTTTTTCGACGCAAATTCGACGCAAAACTAACTCCATATTTATACTTTGGCGTTAGACGCGTCTAGCGCCAAAGTTCATGGAGTTAGCGTCATTTTTTTGCGTGAACACCTTCCTTGCGTTAATGATATGCAAGGTAGGCGTTCCCGTCTTAAAAAATGACTCCGATGCATATGCGTCGTATTTATACTCCCAGGCAAAAATGACGCCCGGGAGTGGGCGGGTCTAAAAAACACACATTAGCGCCGGATTTTAGCGCCTGGGTCAGGGCAGGCGTTAAGGGACCTGTGGGCTCAGAATGAGCCCAGAGGTGCCCTCCCCTGCCCCCAGGGACACCCCCTGCCACCCTTGCCCACCCCAGGAGGACACCCAAGGATGGAGGGACCCACCCCAGGGACATTAAGGTAAGTTCAGGTAAGTATTTTTTTTTAAAAAAAATTGTGGCATAGGGGGGCCTGATTTGTGCCCCCCTACATGCCACTATGCCCAATGACCATGCCCAGGGGACAGAAGTCCCCTGGGCATGGCCATTGGGCAAGGGGGCATGACTCCTGTCTTGCTAAGACAGGAGTCATTTCAATGGGGTTCTCTCTACTACTCACCAAAGAAGGTGTGCCAGATCATCATGGCGTGCTGTATGCTGCACAACCTGGCTTTGCAACAACAGGTGCCTTTTCTGCAGGAGGATTGTCCAGAAGGAGGTCTTGTGGCAGCTGTAGAGCCTGTGGACAGTGAAGAAGAGGAGGCAGAAGAAGAGGATATTGACAACAGAAACAACGTTATCCAGCAATACTTCCAGTGAGACACACGTAAGAAGATGTCACTGCCTCACACATCTCATACTATTGTTTGAGCTAGCATGAGTCTGCCAGTTTCACCCAGTGTATGGACCCTGACTTGTCACTTTGCCTTTCCATTTCACAGATGTGGGTCCCACTGTGTGACCTCTGCTATCTTATCTCATGGACTAGAGCTGTGTTACATTGGTATGCTGACATTGCTATATTCCATAGTTATTGCAAATACACATTTGTGAAAGCACAGACTGACTCCAGATTGTTTTGTGATTCAAGGGTGTTTATTTCTGTGCAAATAAGTGGAGGGGGTTGTAAAATGGTCAGGGGTGATGGTGGAGGAATGTCCATGGCAGAGTCCAGTCTATTTGTTTCACAGGTGCATTGTCCCAAGAGGCATAGGAAGTGGAGATAGGGCAGTTGATGGATGGACAGGGTGACAAAGTGGTACAGAAGGATGACATTCAGGGGGGTCTCATTTCCTGGCGGGGGTCTTGGCATTGTTCTTTGTCTTTGTCCTGGATCTCAGGGACCGTTTGTGAGGTGGTTCTCCATCTGCAGGGGTGGGGTGCTGGTGTCGTGGTCCTGTGGCAGTGTCTCCTGTCCATTAGCGCCGGCGGAGGTGGTGGGCTGTTCATCATCCAGGCTAGTGTCAGGGGCCCCTTGTTGTGCCACAATGTCCCTCCTGGTGTTCACAAGGTCCTTCAGCACCCCTACAATGGTGACCAGGGTGGTGTTGATGGACTTAAGTTCCTCCCTAATCCCCAGATACTGTTCCTCCTGCAGCCGCTGGGTCTCCTGAAACTTGGCCAGTACCGTTGCCATCGTCTCCTGGGAATGATGGTACGCTCCCATTATGTTGGAGAGGGCCTCGTGGAGAGTGGGTTTCCTGGGCCTGTCCTCTGCCCCCAGGTCCCTGATTTTCTTGGTATGGTGGGTTTGCCTGGGTCCCCTGTCGTGGAGGACACACTGCTGCTTGACGTGTCCTGGGGACAAAGGGATGGGCCGGCTGTGCTGGTGTTTCCTGAGAGGGGAGGCTCTGTGGTGGCAGGTGCCAGTGTCAGGGGAACCGACTGGCCCGAGGTCCCAGATGGGCCGGGCTGGTCATCTTGATCCAGTTGGAGAGATCTGCTGTCATCACTGTGGGCCTCTTCTGTGGGGGGAGTGGACATGTCTGGAACCTCCTGTCCGGTGACGTTGGGTAGGGGTCCTGCAGGGGTGTAAAGGCTTGATTATTGCATCTGTGTGTGCCATCGTGTGCAATGGGTGGGTGACCCTGTACTCCAGGGCTTGTATTCGTGTCTAGGACCTTGTGTGATAATTGGTTTGGGGTCTGTGTGGGTATCTATAGTGGACATGCTTTGGTAATGGGTGTCCATGCTTTGGTGTTGCATGCAGGGCATGGTGTTGGGATGGGTGGGTTGTGATAGTGGGACATTTGTGAGGTGTTAGAGTGATGGGGGTGAGGGTGAGGCTGCGGTATGTGATGGCATGCAAGTAGGGTGGGGGATGTAATAGTTAAGAGTTGACTTACCAGAGTCCATTCCTCCTGCTGCTCTTGCGAGGCCCTCAGAATGCAGTATAGCCAAGACTTGCTCCTCCCATGTTGTTAGTTGTGGGGGAGGAGGTAAGGGTCCGCTGCCAGTCCTCTGTACTGCAATCTGGTGTCTTGAGACCACGGAACGAACCTTCCCCCGTACATCGTTCCACCATTTTCCTGATGTCATACCGTGTTCTTGGATGCTGTCCCACTGCGTTGACCCTGTCTACGATTGTGCACCATAGCTCCATCTTCCTAGCAAGGGAGGTGTGCTGCACCTGTTATCCGAATAGCTGTGGCTCTACCCAGACAACTTCCTCCACCATGACCCTGAGCTCCTCCTCAGAGAACCTGGGGTGTCGTTGAGGTGCCATGATGTGGTGTGGGTGATGTGTGAGGTGGTGTCGGTTGTGATGTGTGAGGGGATGTGTTTGTGTGTGTTATCTGAGGTGCATGGATGCTGTGTGTGATGGTGTTGTGTGCCTGTGGATGCTAGTGTTGTTTCTGGTGGTGTCTCTCTCTGGGCTTCTTTCTCAATTTTGGTCGTAAGGGTTTGTGGGTGATGTGGGTGTGTGTTTTATATTGGATTGGGTGTGTGGTAGTGGTGTGTGTATGTGTATCAGGTGTGTATATTTTGAATTGTCCAATGTGGTTGTGTTTTGTAAGTGTGTGTATTTTGAGCGCAGCGGTGTGTACTGCCAATGGTTTACAGCGGTTGAAAGACCGCCGCGTGGATTCGTGGGTCGTGATAGTGTGGCCGTATTCCTGTTGGCATGACGGTGGAGGTTTTTGTATCGCCAGTTTATCACTGACCTTTGGTGTGGCGGACTTGTGTGGGTGTCTGGATTTTGGCGGAATCCGGGCTGTGGGTCGTAATAGCTGTAGCGGAATTCAGCCTCCGCAGCGGTGTGTTGGCGGTCTTCTACACAACGGTAAGCGGAATTCACCGCCAATGTTGTAATGAGGGCCTAAATTGACTACTTTTCGGTATTCACAAAGGTAAGTTACTACTAGTGAAGTTACTACTTCTAAAATTACTAGAGGTAAAGGTACTAGTAGTAAATACCTTTATGAATACCTAAAAGCAATAAATTTTGACTTTTTGTCTAAGTTAGTCTTTTGGTGTAAACTTAGGCCCCAGGACCGAACTTAAACTTCAGGTGTAAACATAGACTTTAGGTGCAAAGTTAGACTTTAGATCTAAACTTAGGTCCTGATTATGGTCTGACTGCCACCGTGTGTTTTGGTCTGATGCCGTATTATGATACATGCGGTTGTATAGACCAAAGACTGCCGCTTTCCTGCCTACAACGCCAGCAACATTAGACCCCTGAGGTGGCGAAATAGGCCAATACTCCTATCAGATTTCAGACCGCCAGTGTTCCTGCCGGCCTAATAATGATGTTGCTTTCTGCTGACGTGACTGTGGCGGTCCAACCACCATATCTGAGCTGGCAGAAAGGGAGGGATCTATAGCTGAAACTCACCTGTGCCCAGCTTCACACATCCTGTGCCACCATGGATGCATTTCTTCACATTCTGCTGCTGCTTGTGCTGCTCAATGGCGCACAAAACCAACAAGGTTGTGGAGGCAACCAAGAGTAAGCCAAGCACCTACCCATTTCCTCTAGCTCCACAGAAAATCAACGGGCCACCATTGACCTGGTATGTGGGCTGTGCTGTATGGCTCAAATATATTTTCTGTGCCCCGGTTCTGAATTTTACACAATGCATGACCCAATCACAGTCCCATCATGCCCCCTTTGGCCAGATCACTGACACTGCTCCGCCACACTCTTGCAAGACCTGATATGTGTGCAAATCCCAGTTTTTGGGATAGTGATGTGTGCATAACATTGTGTCACACAACAGCAAATCCTGATCAATAAAAGACCTAAAAATTGAAGTGACACCCTCACATTGTTCACATGCCAAGGCCTGTCATGATATACCATATACATCTGTATGGATGTGTCATTGAACCCAAACACACCTTCCCTATAAAATCCTTTTCATAGACTTACGCATGTCACCCACATTGCAAGAGAATGTAAGGGAGATGGAAAGCAGAATAATTTGGTGACAAACATCCCAAGCTCACAATTTAAACAATCTGAGCAAAATAGGAATGGCGGTATCAGGGGGGCCCCAGGAAGGATGCTGCCCTGGGACACATTTAACTTTGCACATGCCTCATACTCACTATTTGCACACAAACTGTGGCTACATAAATATCAGGGACGACCAATAATATAACCAGGTTCCATGCCTCTGTGTAAGTACAAGTCTAGGAAGCAAATACAGCAGTAACAGCATGGGTCACACATTTTTATCAATTAAATGTAAGGTACACACATTAAAATGGACGTGTCCATTCAAATGTATAGGGAGGTAGCACAATTTAATAGCCTCCATGTGTGGGCAAGCAAACCTCAAGCTTGTACCTATGATACAAATGTCCAATCTACATCAGAGGAAGAAATGTAACGCAATAGATGTTGACAATCACTAAGCCAAGATGAAATACTTACCATATGAAACACCACCCAATATAATGCCACCCCAATTGGATTACATCACACACATTCATCCATAGAACATTTCCCCATGTCCTGGGTGACTCCAGCACTTGTCCCAAAGTCAGATCTTACCAACCACATCAAATGGACCACCAATCAGGATGAAACAAACACAACTGTAGTCATACATCTCAAATTATTAATGAACATCAAAAAGGTAGAAAAGAAATTGCAGGACCAATGTGTAGCAAAACAACCAACCAGTGTTTATTATCTAAAATCCAAAAATGGAGAAAAGGCCAATGGCCGGCCCTTGTTCCAAATGTGCTGAGTACACTGCTGTGGACCACAACTGGCCTCACATATCACTGTCATGAGACCCTCCACAGGAAGGGGTATCCAGCGGATATTCCAGGCACCTCAATAATCACTCTTGGGTGGGGTCGGGTTTGAGATGGGTGAGTTTGGTCTTGGGAGGGGTGGGCTTCACTTGGGGAGTGTGTTTCTTTTTGGGTTTGGTAGGTGTATGGCTGGTTTTGATGAATAGGGGCATGTTTCACAAAGAAGAACTTGAATGAAGAAGGGATGGGTTTGGGTGTGGACAGGGTTTTCACAGGGGTAAGAGCAAAGGCAAACATTAAACTTTCTTTGGCAAAATGGGTAGGTTCTTTAGGAGGAATTACAGTTTGGAAGGTTGAGGAAGTGCTTGGGTCAGGTGTGGGGGTGGGTGTGGCTGTTGTTGGTGCTGGTGTGTGTGTGTCTGAAGCATGATTGTTTTTTATTGGCGTCTGTTGTGTGTGTGAGTGTGGGAGTTTGCGTCAATTGGTGGGCTCTGATGTGGATCTGATGGATAAGGTGGGAGTAGTGGATGTGTCTGTGTGGGTGGGGGTGGTGTCTGGGTGTATGGTGTGAGTGGTGGCCGTGTCTGTTGGTGCTGGGGTGGTGTCTGGGGGTATTTTATGAGTGGTGGCTGTGTCTGTGAATGCTGGGGTGGTGTCTGGGGGTGTGTTGCAAGTTGTAGTTGTGTCTGTGGGTGTTGGGGTGGTGTTTGGGGGTATGTTAAGAGTGGTGACTGTTTGTAGGTGTTAGGGTGGTATCTGGGGGTATGGGTATTGGGGTGGTGTCTGGGGGTATGATGTGTGTGGCGTGGGTGTGAGTGGGGTGAGTGTCTGTTGAGGACTTGCATGCTTGTGTGTCTTGTGGTGTTTGTGTTTATGTGTGCTGCCTGTGGCTGTTGAGGTATGTGCATGCATATGTGTCAGTGTGCATGGGACACCGTGAGAGAGGAGGACAGAGCCTGAAAAGAGCTCTGTAGGCCAGACATAGCACTGTGAAGGCCTTCCTGGTACACAGCTATCTGTTGAAGCTGGCTGCCCTGCACCTAGATGGCATTCAGAATGGCAGTCTGAGCCAAGGAGATGCTCCTCAGGAGGTCAATGGCCTCCTCACTCAGTGTAGCAGTGGTAACAGGTGAGTGGTGAGGTGTCTGGTGCGAAGGAGACGGCTACCCTTTTGTAGCAGCTGGCCTGGCCAACCGGGTGGGGAGCAACATGGAGAGTGGAGTTGGAACTGGGGGTGGTGGGCAAGGATGGAACAGGTGTAGGTTCTGGGTGTTCCACCACCACTAGGGAGTGTCCATTGGAGGTCAAGTCAGAAGATGATGTTGTTGAGCCGGTGTCCACCATGGCAGTCTCCTCACCCCCTGGGCCACTGGGTCCCTCCATGTCTGATGTTTCGTGACTGGACATAGCATAGCCATTTGCTGCCCCACTGATGTCTGCCCTGTCTTTTCAGCTTGCCTGTGATGATGCTGAAATGACAAATGCAAAAAAGTGTCATTCCCTGTGCCTGAACACACTTGAACAACAGCTTTGATTACAAAACTTGTTCATGATGTACTGTAGTTCCCAGCCACAAGGTTCTCCAAAGTTGCTTCACCATTTGAAACACCACTTGCATACATGCCACATGAACTGCAAACAATTGCACACAGGGAAATCAGATTGACTGACAACTTCAATTGCATGAGTGACGTGGTCCAATCGAAAAACCCATGGTTGAAGTAAGAGACCGTGTCACCTTGTTGCTCTTGTAGCAACCCTCAGTAACCTGTTGGCATCAAATCTTATGGCAATGCCAGGTTTAGTCTCACATACTCCACACAAGGTCCTTCAATCATCAAATGTTCATATACACAATATCACATCATGATGAAATGATGGGCAAATAGTTCATCCATGTTGTAATAAGGCGTACATTAGCCAGAAGAAGGTGGCATGGAAACACTGTAAAAACTCACAGATGCTAACTTCACAAATGTACATTGTCTAAATATTCTCAAGGAAGTTGTACTAATGTTGCTTTGTTAGATAACCCACAGAAAACTACACTGGAGACAATCTGGTCAACATGTCTGGGAGATTTGTCCAAAAATATCCACAGCACAATTAATCAGCTAGGCCTAGGGAAATCACATGTCTCAATTACTACTGATGAGAACACCCTTTCAACATTGCATAACTAAAAGGCAATAGTCAATTGAATGTTGTTGTGGCTCAGGGAATCTTCATTATCTGAAGAGGGCCTTTAACATGTTTCTCAATGGGAAGGCAAATAATTGTACCTGTTTGTCATGCAACACAGATTCCATTGGATTTCTGAGTGCACACAATCACACGATTCCAACATTTCTGCAAGTCACTCCCTGATGCATGTCAACAGTCAGGTAATTAACCTTCACCAATTAACATGTGTAAAGCACTTAGCCAAATAATTCAATATTAATGGCTTGGTAATGATCATTGTGAGCAAGTATTGTAGGTATACCTGTCATGTCCTTCATTGCTTCTGCAATTGTTCATGATAAATTACATGGATTACCGGGTTAGAGTACATGTGACCCAACAATCAATGTTACCACATGAACTATATACCCATCAAATAAAACTATTTTCCAAGAGATTTTGGCATGCACACATATGTGATGGAATCAGACATCATCCCATGAATGCGGGTAGTTCATGTATGAAACAGTATTGGAAATGTACGTTCACAGTACACATGCTAACATGTAGGCACAAATACTGCTGCCAACAATGATGTTACCCAACTCATGTAACTGTACATTCCTTACTTACCAAGGGCAAGTACTGCTCAGTTACTGCACACAAAGGACAGTGTATGGTATGTCAAATGTATGATGGCCACCATCACAGGAGAGACAGTAGTGATGCACTAGCACTCTTGACACCCTGAAGACAAGTGGCCTGTTGGGTACAGATGGCAATATATTCTCTTGAGCAGACTGTAGGAGTCTGGCCTGGCTTATAGTGGGTACCTGATGGTACTTACACCTCGTGCCAGGTCCAGTTATCCCTTATTAGTAGATTAGTAGTGTTCTAGCAGCTTAGGCTGATAGAGGTAGCTATAGCAGAGCAGCTTAGGCTGAACTAGGAGACATGCAAAGCTCTTACTATACCACTTATATAATATAGCACTATATCATAAGAACCACAATACTCAGAGTTACTCAAAATAAATGTACTTTATTTTAGTGACAATGTGGCAAACATATCTCAGAGGATATACCCCCTTAGGAGGTAAGTAAAATACACAAAATATATACACAAACCAAAATCAGGTAAGTAAACAGTTAGAAAAGTAGTGCAAACACTGTAGAATACAATAGGATGCAATAGGCCTAGGGGCAACACAAACCATATACTAAGTAAGTAGAATGCAAACCACTTAGGGACCCCAGGCCCAGTGTAGTGTGTAGAGGGTCTCTGGGAGTGTAAGAAAACACTAAGGGTGTGCAAGATACCCCACCCCAAGATCCTGAAAGTAAAGTAAAGTTGCCCTACTTTCCCAGAAACACACTGAAGTTGTGATAGGAGATTCTGCAAAGATCACAACAGACTGCAAAGCACTGAAGACGGATTCCTGGATCTGAGGACCTTCAAAGGAAGAGGACCAAGTCCAAGAGTCACGAAAGTGTCCGGGGGGCAGGAGCCCACTAAACCCCGGATGAAGGTGCAAAATGGCTGCCTCAGGGTGGAGGAAGCTGAAGATTCTGCAACAACGGAAGATGCCAGGAACTTCTCCTTTGCACAGATGTCCCACGGTGTGCTGGAGGACGCAGAGTTGTTTCCACGCAGAAAGACCGCAAACAAGCCTTGCTAGCTGCAAAGGTTGCGGTTGAAGAGAATGGGTGCTGCCCGGGCCCAGGAAGAACCAGGAGGTTGCCCCTTGGAAGAGGAGACAGAGGGGGCGCTCAGCAACACAAAGAGCCCACGCAGAAGAAGGCAGCACCCGCAGAAGGACTTGAACACAGGTGCAAGAAAACTGAGCACGGCGGTCGTCTCAACACTACAAAGGAGGGTCCTACAAAGCCGGTGGTCAACTCAGCGAGTTGAGCAATGCAGGATGGAGTCCTGGGGACCCGGGCTATCCTGTGCACGAAGGATTCCTTGCAAAAGTGCACAGAAGCTCTAGCAGCTACAGTTCACTCAGTACATAGGATTACTGTCTGGCGTGGGGAGGCAAGGACTTACCTCCACCAAATTTGGACAGATGGACCACTGGACTGTCGGGTCACTTGGATCCAACTCCTGTGTTCCAGGGACCACGCTCGTCACGATGAGAGGGGACCCAGAGGACCGGTGAAGCAGAAGTTTGGTGCCTGCTTTATCAGGGGGAAGATTCCGTCGACCCACGGGAGATTTCTTCCTGGCTTCCAGTGCAGGGTGAAGGCAGACAGCCCTCAGAGCATGCACCACTAGGAAACAGTCGAGAAAGGCAGCAGGATTAGGTGCTACAATGTTGCTGGTAGTCTTCTTGCTATTTTTTTGCGGTTTTGCAGGCGTCCTGGAGCAGTCAGCGGTCGATTCTTGGCAGAAGTCGAAGAGGGAGATGCAGAGGAACTCTGGTGAGCTCTTGCATTCGTTATCTGACGAGAAACCCACAGGAGAGACCCTAAATAGCCCTCAGAGGAGGATTGGCCATCTAGTCAGGTAAGCACCTATCAGTAGGGGTCTCTGACATCATCTGCTGGCACTGGCCACTCAGAGGCCTCCATTGTGCCCTCACACCTCTGCATTCAAGATGGCAGAGTTAAGGGACACACTGGAGGAGCTCTGGGCACCACCCCTGGGGTAGTGATGGACAGGGGAATGGTCACTCCCCTTTCCTTTGTATAGTTTCTCACCAGAGCAGGGGCTGGGGGATCCCTGAACCGGTGTAGACTGGTTTATGCAAGGAGGGCACCATCTGTGCCATTCAAAGCATTCCCAGAGGCCAGGAGAGGCTACTCCTCTCAGGCTCTTAACACCTATTTCCAAAGGGAGAGGGTGTAACACCCTCTCTCAGAGGAAATCCTTTGTTCTACCTTCCTGGGACTGGGCTGCCCAGACCCCAGGAGGGCAGAAGCCAGTCTGTGGGTTGGCAGCAGCGGTAGCTGCAGTGAAAACCCCAGAGAGCTAGTTTAGTAGTACCCAGGGTCCATGCTGGAACCCCGGGGATGCATGGTATTGGCACCCCAATACCAGATTTGGCATGAGGAGGCACTTCCATGATCTTAGACATGTTACATGGCCATGTTCGGAGTTATCATTGTGAAGCTACATATAGGTATTGACCTATATGTAGTGCATGTGTATAATGGTGTCCCGGCACTCACAAAGTCCGGGGAAATTGCCCTGAACTATGTGGGGGCACCTTGGCTAGTGCCAGGGTGCCCCCACACTTAGTAACTTTGCACCTAACCTTCACTAAGTGAGGGTTAGACATATAGGTGACTTATAAGTTACTTAAGTGCAGTGTAAAATGGCTGTGAAATAACGTGGACGTTATTTCACTGAGGTTGCAGCGGCAGTCCTGTGTAATATTGGTCTGAGCTCCCTATGGGTGGCAAAAGAAATGCTGCAGCCCATAGGGATCTCCTGGAACCCCTAAACCATGAGTGCCTAGGTACCATATACTAGGGAATTATAAGGGTGTTCCAGTGTGCCAATCAGAATTGGTAAAAATGGTCACTAGCCTGCAGTGACAATTTTAAAGACAGAGAAAGCATAAGCACTGAGGTTCTGATTAGCAGCGCCTCAGTGACACAGTTAAGCACCACACAGGGAACACATTTAGGCCACAACTATGAGCACTGGGGTCATGGCTAGCAGGATCCTAGTGAGACATATAAAACACACTGACAAATAGGGTTTTCACTATGAGCACTTGCGTCCTGGCTAGCAGGGTCCCAGTGAGACAGTAAAAACACACTGACATAATCTCACAAACAGGCCAAAAGTGGGGGTAACAATGCTAGATGGAGGCTACCTTCCTACACAGACATGGTTGAGTACAGTGATCTATGACCTCATGTAATTTGATATTATGGCACCCAGGGTATTTTGGGGTGCGACAGAGGAAGTGTGGGCAAGCCTTCCTCTGGGGATGCACATCCCTCCAGCACAGGCACCCTTGCACGATTGTGCAAGGGTGCCTGTGTTGGCGCTAGGCAACTCATTTTAGTTCCAGCACTAGGTGAAACACAGGGGTGCACTGTATTGTAGTAAATATGGAGCATCCCTGCATTTCTGAAATGACGCAGCGTGGCGATGCCAAATTTGGAGCAGTGCTGCGCTGCACCACTTTCCTGTAAATGAGGCCCTAAGATTGCAGATTCCATACTCATTGTAGGATGCATTTTATCGCAGTCAAATTAAGGGTGCTTTATTGCAAAGTGATATCAGTACACAAAATGGATTTAACTGTAATGCACCTTAGGCACTTGATACACTTTATCCTTGTCAGTACAAGAAGATTTATTTTTCTACAGTATTTGGAATTTAAAATACAATTGAAAACAAATCAATTAAAAAGGTTGCTCCAGAGATATTAAATGAAGATATATAAGGATATCATAAGAATAGTTATGCTAAATGCCAACTGCCTCAATAATAAAAGTAAGGCTTGTACAATAGACCTTCGCGTAGGAGGACATTCACCCAATATCATTTGTCTTCAAGAGACATACTTTATGGATAAAAGGGGTTCTACATACAAAATGTTTAAGCAATGTATAGGTTATCAGTGATGTCGAGTGTAAGAGATGCCCATAGGGGAGTGGCAGTCTATGTTAATAAGTATTCCCCCTTCCACACTACCTTCTCCCAGGCAGATACAGAAGGAAGGTGGGTGCTTGTCAATGGACTGCTCAATAAGACTGGACTCACTATAGCTACAGTATATGCACCACTTTTAGATGACCCAGCACCTTTGACTGAATTATGTCAGGCATTACTAGATATTCCTGGCTTTATGATTTTGGGGGGTGATTCTAATTTCTTTCAGAATCTGGAGCTAGATTCATTTTTGGAGAGTAAGCCACGTATGGCTAGCGCTATGGCAGAGTGCATTAGAGATCTCAAGCTGACAGACTTGTGGCAAGATAAACATTTAGACTGGCGGGAATATTCACGCTTTTCTGCTAAATACAATTCCGCAGCCAGGCTGGATTTTCTTTCTTCACATCATTTGAAGTTAAATAGTTATGAACACATTCAGATTGGCTCGAAGATGAAGAATGGTGAAAGGATGTACAAACTGGAATAATAAATTATTTTAAGACAAATACAAACACTGCCAGGGTAGAGAGTATCTGGGAGGCATTCAAACAACTATTCGTGGTTATATCACTTCTAAAGAGATCCTGAAGTGGAAAAGCTTTGTGGCACAGAGGACAGGGTTAGAGTCGGAACTGAGTCAAGCAAGTATAACATTTTTGCAAAATAAAACTTCTGCTAATGAAGAGGTGCTTAGACAGGCAAGAATGTGCACGCAAAAGTATTATTACACACAAGGATAAATTGCTAACTCCGCATTTCTTCCAAGTGTGTTTGGGGAAAGTGAATAAGCGGGTAAATTCCTGGCCTGGCAGAGGCAAGAACGTCAAGCGTAAAACAGGATTATGGCCCTCATTACAACCCTGGCGGTAAATGCCGCCTACCACCGTGCTGACGGCCACCAACATACGTGACCGCGGCGGTAATCCGCCAAGGGTATTATGACCTACACATAGGATTCTGCCACAATACAGGCACCCACACAAGTCCGCCAGACCAAATGTCAGTGATAAACTGGTGATATCCAAACCCATACCGTTACACCAACAGGAATACGGCTACAGTATTACGACCCACGAATCAACGTGGTAGTCATTCAAACGCAGTAAACCATTGGCGGTACACACCGCCGCGCTCAAAATACACACACACTTACAAAACTACACCACATTGGACAATTCAAAATACACACACCTGACACACATACACACATCACACCCACACACCCAATCCAATATAAAACACACACCAACATTACCCACAAACCCTTACAGCGAAAAAAAATAGACCAAGCACAGAGAGACAAGCAAGGAGCACCCACTCAATCAGAGGCACAGAACACCCTCACCCATACACCATTCACGAACATCACAGCATACACCACAACACATCTTCCCACACATCCTCACACATATCACTCACACCACATCCATGGCACCCCAAAGACACCCCAGGTTTTCTGAGGAGGAGCTAAGGGTCATGGTGGAGGAAATCATCCGGGTAGAGCCACAGCTTTTTGGATCACAGGTGCAGCAGATGTCCATTGCAAGGAAGATGGAGCTATGGCGGAGAATTGTGGACAGGGTCAACGCCGTGGGACAGCACCCAAGAACCAGGGATGACATCAGGAAGAGGTGGAACGACCTACGGGGGAAGGTGCGTTCCGTGGTATCAAGGCACCAGATTGCTGTACAGAAGACTGGTGGTGGACCCCCACATCCTCCCCCACAACTAACAATATGGGAGGAGCAAGTCTTGGCAATCATGCATCCTGAGGGCCTTGCAGGAGTAGCAGGAGGACTGGACTCTGGTAAGTCACATCTTAACTACTTCACCCCCCCACCATACCTGCATGCCATCACAAACTCCTACCCCTACCCTCACCCCCATCACTCAACCAACTCACATATACCCCAGTAGCTCAACCCACGCATCCCAATACAAAGCCCTGCATGCACACCCAATGCATGGATGGCGATCACAAACCTGCATGGACCCCCATCACCACAGCATGCCCAATAGAGAGACTCACCCAGCCCACAAAATCACCACTCACACAAGGCCAAGGCAACAGGGAAATTCCAATCATACAGGGAAACCCACCCATGCACAAGATGGCACATACAGATACATTAACAATGCATTTTCATCCCAACAGACCGCTACCTAACGTCACCGGAGAGAAGTTGCCAGCTACATCCAGCCCCCCCCCCTCAGAAGAGGCCCACAGTGATGACAGCCTCTCTGCAGGCCTGGATCAGGATGACCAACCTGGCCCATCAGGGACCTCTGGTCAGTCGGTTCCCCTGCCACAGTCCCAACCCACCACAGAGCCTCCCCCCTCAGGAAAAACCAGCACAGCACCCACCCAGCGGGCCCATGCCACTATCCCCAAGACACGTCAATCAGCAGTGCCACTGTCCCCAGGACACGTCAATCAGCAGTGTGTCCACCACTACAGGGACCTCAGGCAGCCCCACAACCCCTAGAACATCAGGGATCTGGGGTCAGTGGCAGTGGGCACACGGTTCAGGGGACAGAGGCACAGGACAACAGGGAAGCTGGGAGGACTGCTGTGCGACAGGGGGAGGTCAGGCCAAGGGAACCAACCCTCCACGAGGCACTCTCAGCATACCACTATTCCCAGGAGACCATGGGCCGGGTACTGGCCAAGTTGCAGGAGACTCAGCGGCTGCAGGAGGGACAGTACCTGGGGATCAGGGATGACCTAACAAAAATATACACCATCCTGGTCACCATTGCAGGAGTTCTGGCTGACATGGGCAAGACCATGAGGGAGACAGTGGCACAACAAAGGGCGCCTGACACTAGCCAAACCGAGGAACAGCCTTCCACCTCCGCCGGCACTAGTGGACAGGAGGCCCCGCCACAGGACCAACAGGCCACCATCACCCCACCCTCTGCAGAAGGAGAACCACCCCGTAAAGAGTCCCTGCGATCCAGGCAGAAGAAAGAGAACATTGCCAAACCCCCCGCCAGGAAATAAGACTCTCCTGATTGTTACCCTTCTGTCCCACTCTGTCACCCTATTCACCTTGAACTGCCATTGCTCCCCTTCCTATGCCCCCTTGGACAATGTACCTGTGATACCAAAAGACTGGACTTTAACTGGACATTCCTCCACCATCACCCCAGCCCATTGCACATACCCCTATACTTAATGGTACGAAAATAAACACCCTAGAAACAAATGCCATACTGGAGTCAGTGTAATGATTCTCAAATGTATTAGTACAACATTATCAAAGAATTGCAATGTATATGTTCAGTGAAATATACTACAGGATGACCTTTGGTGGGCAGCAATACAAATAGCAGGATCCAGAATGGGGCACACAGATCTGTAAATTGAGAATCCAAAGGGAACAGTCCATAGACAGAGTGTAAGAGGCTGCCATGTACAATGTCCAAAAGATTACTGAAATGTTAAGTGGAGTTACAGTCTCTTACCTGTGTGTCACTGGAAGTACTGCTGTATTGTATTTGTTCTGTTGTCAACATCTTCTTCCTCTGCCTCCTCTTCGTCACAGTCCACAGGCTCCATCGCTGCCACAAGACCATCTCCAGGCTCATCCTGCTGCAGAAAAGGCACCTGACGTCTCAAGGCCATGTTGTGCAACATACAACATGCAACGATGATCTGGCACAACTTCTTGGGTGAGTAGTACAGGGATCCAACAGTCAGATGGAGGTACTGAAACCTGGCCTTCAGGAGGCCGAAGGTTCTCTCAATAGTCCTTCTTGTACGCCCATGTGCTTCATTGTAACGTTCCTCTACCATTGTCCTGGCATTCCTCACTGGGGTCAGTAGCCATGAGAGGTTGGGGTAACCAGAGTCACCTGTAAATATCTAGGAACAACTGTTAGACACACACTAACCCTTAGGCACAACCCCATACCCAGACACCTACTTATACTGGGTGAGGACCTTGGGCTCACCTATTAGCCACATCCGATGCCTCTGGAGTTGGCCCATCACATATGGGATGCTGCTATTCCTCAAGATATAGGTGTCATGCACAGAGCCAGGATATTTGGAATTCACATGGGAGAGGTACTGGTCCGCCAAACACACCATCTGCACATTCATCGAGTGATAGCTTTTTCTATTCCTGTAAACCTGTTCATTTTTCAAGGGGGTGGGGGGGACAAATGCCACATGTGTAACATTAATGGCACCAATGATGTTGGGGATATGTCCCAGGGCATAAAAGTCAGCTTTCACTGTGGCCAATTCATCCACCTGGGGAAACAGGATGTAGCTGCGCATGTGTTTCAGCAGGGCCGAAAACACTCTGTACAACAAGTTAAAGAACATTGGCTGAGACATCACTGATGCCATGGCCACTGTAGTTTGAAAGGAACCACTTGCCAGGAAATGGAGCACTGACAGGACCTGCGCAAGAGGGGGGATTCCTGTGGGCTGGCGGATAGCTGACATCAGGTCTGGCTCCAATTGGGCACACAGTTCTTGGATTGTGGCACAATCAAGTCTCTATGTGATGATAATGTGTCTGTCCTCCATTGTCAACATGTCCACCAGGGGTCTGTACACCAGAGGATGCTGCCATCTCATAATCTGCCTCAGCCGTTGTAGCCTATGGAAGAGAATGGTGAGCAGAGGGTCATATATGCACATAGATTGCACTACTGTTGCTGAATTTACGTCACAGAAGCAGTATGTGAAGTTGAGAGTCCTTTGATGTGCCAATGTCTGCTGTGATGCAGTTAGGTGCCATGCCATGTTCCCCCCTGAAATGGTGGCTGCCTGACCTGTGAGGAGGGACAAGTGGAAATTAGGTAAGTGCGCTGGTGTTGTGCGCCGTCGCGGTAGGTGGTCGATGACCGCTGCGCAACTTCGCATTGGTTATCATTGGGCCCTATGGATTCCAGAAGCCAATGGCGATGTACGCAGGCGGTGACGGTACGCACCGCTGCGGACGTCATCGCCATTTTCTATCTCTTCACTCACTTGCTACCTGACACTCAACAGGAGAGGACCTACACTGCAAGTGCTGCTGTGACCTGAGTCTGGAAGTGACAATGGCTCATGTGTCTGGGGAAAGGGCCCCTGCCTTCACTGCAGAGGAGTTGGAGAAACTGATGGACGGGGATCTACCCCTGTACACATTACTCTACGGTCCTCCAGACAAACAGGTGAGTCCACTGTGAGCATGATGCGTGGGCAATGCATGTTTGGAGTAGTGTGGATCTAAGGCACATGTTCAGGGGTGCTGAGGCATTCTGGCCTGGGTGCTGCATGAGAGGTGGTCAGTGCATGTGCGTCAGGGCATGGCTGGGAACTGGTGGGCTATGAGTATGCCTGTCCAGACGGGTGAGTAATTTCCTTTTCTGCTGTCTTTTCCCTTCAGGTCAGCGCCCACCAAAAAAAGGGCATTTGGCGTGCCATCGCCAAGGAGCTGCGGACCCTGGGCGTCTATCACAGGCGGAGCACCCACTGCCGCAAGAGATGGGAGGACCTGTGCCGCTGGACCAAGAAAACGGCAGGGGCCCAGCTGGGGCTGGCCTCTCAACGTGGAAGGGGTGCCCGTCGCACCATGACCCCCCTGATGTTCAGCATCCTGGCGGTGGCCTATCCGGAGTTGGATGGGCGCTTGAGGGCATCACAGCAGCCACAAGGGGGTGAGTACAGATTCAGAAAGCTGCCTTAGTGTGCTTTAGGAGCCAACTGGGTGGGGAATGTGGGTGCCCCTAGACCAGGGCGATCATAGCAGGGTAGGTCACTTGTGAGCAGGCTCAGAAACACCCCTACCCCAATGGTACAAGTGGCCATCTACTATTGGGCAGGGTCCTGTGGGTGTCAGGTGTGCAGATGCTGGCGTTAGGCATTGTACCCCATGGGCTGGTGATTACCTCAGTGACTGGTTGGGCATCGCCTAGTGCATAGGGCAGCTCCCTGTGTGTTGTGTACGCCAACGGTAGTGGTGTTGCTGGCATTGACCAAGTGTATCCTCTGTCTCTCCCCCCTTTTGTTTTGTCACCCTGCCCTTATGTGCATTAGCATCATCTGGCGGAGGAGCAGAGGCAGCGGCGAGGAGGGAGCTGCATCCCACATGGGCCTGGAGTCCGAATCCACCGAGGGAGAAGGCACCAGTTGGACGGAGGGCGAGGGGAGCTCCATGATGGGGACAGGAGGGGAGACCACTGACAGCAACTCCTCCTCCGACGGAAGCTCCCAGATGGTGGCGGACACCTCTGTGCCCACCCCAACAACAGGTACAGCCACCACCCCCCCTACCAGCACCACCCTCCCAGCAGCCCCTCAGCGTGTTTACCGTGCCCGCTCACCCAGGAGAGTGGGCATCTCCTTCGCCCCAGGCACCTCAGGCCCTGCCCCAGACACCCCTGCTGCCCTCAGTGAGGAGGCTATTGACCTCCTGAGATCCCTCACTGTTGGGCAGTCAACTATTCAGAATGCCATCCAGGGCATCGAGAGGCATTTGCAACAAACAAATGCATACCTGGAGGGCATTCACACTGGCGTGGCAGCCGAACAGAGAGCATTTCAGGCACTGGCCTCAGCACTGATGGCAGCCCTTGTCCCTGTGTCTAGCCTCCCCCCTCCAACTTCCACTACCCAGACCCAATCCCTCTACCTCACCCTATCCCAAACACACCTTCAGTCCAGCATGCACACCATTCAACACACAAAAGTGGCTCAGGCAAACATAAGCACCACACTTCCTCTCAAAGGCACTCACACAAGCACCAGGCCCATGCAAACACACCAACATCCACTGCCTCCACTGTGTCCCCCTCCTCCTCTTTGTCACCTCCCTCCCAGTAGCATCTCCACTCACACCTGCATGCACAACATCTTCATCCACTACCTCCATCACCAGCACGCCCATCACTACACGCCCCTCACTGGCAGTCACCATCCCCACAACCATGCACACGTCCCCTGTGTCCTCTCCCAGTGTGTCTGTGACCCCTCCTCCAAAAGTACACAAACGCAAGCACCCACCCACCCAACATCCATCCACCTCACAACAGCATCCAGCCCATGCACCTTCACCCAAACTCAGCAGATGTACACCTCCAACAACCACTCCCTCTTCCTCCACTCCCAAACCCTCTCCATCTTCAAGGCGCAGTGTGTCTAAAAAAACTTTACCTAGCAAACATTGACCTATTCCCTACGCCTCCCCCCTGTCCTTCCCGTCTGGCCAGGGTGTCAAGATCCCAGGCCAGCACCTCAGCCACCAAGTCGGCGTCCGCTGTGGTACCTGCAAGTCCCAGACGATTAAAGGGGGCACCCGACAGGGCAGCCAGTGTGCCACCGACCCCTGCAAAGGACCAACCCATTCCGCCACCTGCCAAGGTGAAGAAGGGGACAGCATGCAGTACGGGAAAGAAGCACGACCCACCCAGTAAGGCCTCCGCCAAAACTCAAGTTGCCAGTGCCAAGGTCCCAGCAGCATCTGCTAAGGTGGGGAAGGGAACGAAAACCCAAGGCAAGGCACTTCAGGCCTCGGACGCTCCAGGTGAGGGACTGTCCCATCAGTATCGACAGCCCCGCAACCTGTACCACAAAGAGCACCGTCGCAGGTACTGCCACCTGCACCGCCATCTGCCCTGCCACCTGCACCGTCCCCTGCACCGCCGCTGCCACAATTGTCAGCAGCATCATCCCCAGTGGGCAGCCGTCTGAGGTTGCAGGAGACGGCCTGGTGTCTCCCACCACTACCAGCACCTGCACCACGGCCAGCACCGGCAGCATCCCCACCGCAGACAGCGCCATAAGCACCGCCACCTGCACTGCCATCTGCACCGCCACATGCCCTGCCGGTGCCACTACAACTGTCAGCAGCAGCATCCCCAGTGGGCAGCCATCCGGGGCTGCAGAAGACGGCCTGGAGCCTCCCCCCACCACTTGAAGCACCCCCACCAACACCGGCACTACCACCAGTTTGCAGCCTTAGTCATCGCAGGATGGAGACTGGCTCTGCCTCCATGGAGTATCATGCTACCTGTTCCCTGCACATCTCGTGCCTCAGACACCCAGGTGAGGGAATGGGAACTGCAACGCCCCAGATGTAGCATCACTGGGCACAGGATCCCCTCCAGAACCAGTGGAGAAATGCATCCACTATCACTTTCCTTGGCAGGATGAAGAAGACTGGGCACAAGGCCCCCTCCAGAACCAGTGGAGAAATGCATCCACTATCACTTTCCTTGGCAGGATGAAGCAGACTGGGCACAAGACCCCCTCCAGAACCAGTGGAAGAGGACACCCACTTGAGAGACTTTGGCTTTGCACTCCCCAGGACCAAGCAGTGGGCAAACCACCCACTTGAGAGACTTTGGCTTTGGACTCCCCAGGACCAAGCAGTGGGCAAACCACCCACTAGTGAGACTGTTGCTTTGCACTCCCCAGGACAAAGCAGTGGCCAAACCACCCACTTGAGACACTTTGGCTTTGCACTCCCTAGGACAAAGCAGTGGGCAAACCACCCACTTGAGAGTCTGTGACTTTGCACTCCCCGGGACATCGCTGTGGGCATGTTGCCTCCTCCAGGACCAGTGGCGTAGTACCATCTTCTGGCTGAGGTGCCCCCCCTACCCTTCCCCCTGAGGTGCCTGTGTGTTTTCGACCTGATGCCCCTGCAGTGTTCTCTCCGTTTTGAGGCAGGAGTCAAGTGTGGGCTTCGCCTATGATTTTTTTGCCCACTGGGCCATGGAGATTTGCAAAGGACAGTGCAGGGCCTTCTGTACATATTGTAAATATTTGTATATACTGGTTTTTCCAATCATTTACTTTATCTGCCTATTTCTAATATATCAAAGATTTGACTCAATTCCTTTTGTCCTTGCGTTCTTCCAGGGGGTTACGGCTGTAAATGTACTGTTGTTGCATGTGTTTGTGTGTATGGTGTTGTGGGTGAGGGTGGGGGTGTTGCGTGTTGCGTGTCACTCTTTTTCCTCCCCCGTCCCCTGTGTGCTAGGTGCAGTACACACTGTGGTCATCGCCTCCGCCGCCGTCTTTGGTGCTCCTGATATATGAGAAGTTACACCAGCATCGGCAGGACCTGCAGATCGGGCTCCATGGCGGCCTGGTTCTTCGTTGAGTGTCGAGAGGTGAGTGGTTTCCCTTCCGAGTCCTGTTTCCGCCGAGCTTTTGATGTAATTGGTACCGTCCAGGAAAAGCTGGCGGATTGGCGGGTTGTGATAGGGTGGGCGGTACATTGTCTTCCGGCTGTCTGTTGGCGGTGACCTCCGTGAGGTTTGTTGCTACCGTCGTGGAGGTCGGTGTGTTATAGTGGCTATCTGTGTTTGCGGTTTCCACTGTGGTCGTGATCCATTTGTTTTACCGCCAGCCTGTTGGCAGTATTACCGCGGCTTTAACACCGACTGCCAGGGTTGTAATGAGGGCCTATATCCCTTATTGATGCAGCAACAAAAACTATTATAACAAAACTATAACAAATACAGGTCACTTTCCTTAAGCATCAATGGAGCAATATATATCAAGCAGCAACTGGTGGACGTTTTACGGCTTAGGTGCATCCCAAGTTAGCTTTCCATTCCGAAGTTGCAATTAAGCCAAGAGCAAGCTCTGGTAGCCAAATCTTTACTTAGGGAAATTGAAGTGGTTGTGAAATCACTGGCCAATAGAAAAGCTTCTGGAAAAGATGGTATACCAGCTGAATTTTATAACAAGTTTGCACTGGCTTGTAACTCCGAACTCTTAAAACTTATTAACTGCATCTTAGAAGGTGGGGGGGTCCCAACACCTTTACGCACTGTGGTTGTAGTCAGCTTTTTTAAGAAAAACAAAGATAAGGGAGACGTTAATTCTTATAGGCCTATCAGCCTATTAAACGTCAACTATAACATTTTTACTAAACTACTAGCTAATCGAATGAGCAGCATTTTGGGTTATATTGTTCACTCTGATCAGTGTGGCTTTGTGCCTGGCAGACAGTTATTTTCTAACATAAACTTCTTAATGGATTCCTTAGACTATCTGTCACAAAATAAAGTGCCTGCTTAGGTTATGTTTTTGGATGCCACCCTCCCATCTCCTAGCTGACCGGACCCCCCTCCTCTCTCCCCCTGTTAATAGAGGTCACTGCGCGGCTGCGTCACTGGCGCACCGGAGGCGCACCTAAGGCAAGCCCGTCTGCATCTGTCCGTGCCAGCACAGCGCCCACCTCTACGGACCCTGGTCTTTGCTCCATCTGCCGGTTTGACGCCAACACCCTACGCGTCCTCAACCTGGGAAGATCCTCAGCCTGCCACCTATCTGACCCCAGGAACAATCATGGACCATTTTCATGCCACGCATGCTCCCTCACCCTCCAAGTACTACCTCACGATCAAGTACCTCAAGTGCATACTCCTCAACACACGCTCCCTCATCAAGCACACAGTAGAAGTCTGAGACCTCCTCAACTCGACTGCCCCGGACGTCGCCTTCTTCACAGAGACATGGATCACCCCACCTCTGCCCCAGACATCCCCACAGCCATCCCAGACAACTACAAAATCATCCACAAGGACAGAGCCAACAGGCCTGGAGGAGGCATTGCCAAAGTCTACAAGAACACCCTCCGCCTGGCAACCACCAACGAGTCACAGTCTAAGCCAACCCATGAACACCTACTCTTCCAGATTCAGACCAACCCCAACTCCTCCCTTCGTGGCACACTCATCTACAGGCTGCCCAGACCCCGACTTCAATTTTGCAAAGACATCACCGACCTTGTCGCCCCCCAAGCTCTCACCTCCTCCGACTACATCCTATTCAGTGACCTCAACTTCCACCTTGATACCCCCGGTGACCCCAACACCACAAACCTCTCGGACAACCCCTCAACACTCGGCCTCAAACAATTCCTCAACGTCCCCACCCACAAAGCCGGACACATTCTCGACCACGTCTTCCAAGCAGGGAACAACATCACCATCTCTTACACTTCCGAACACCATTGGACCGACCACAAGTGGGTCCACTTTACCTTTACAAAGAACTGCATGCCACTATGACCCCTCAGCAGCTGCTGGGGCAAAGTTACAGAAGCACAACTCACCAATGCGCTCAACCAGATGCAGATGCTAATGAAGCCGCATGCAATCTACACAGCTGATTACCAGAAAGTGGTAACAATGTATCTCCCCTAAGGAAGCATCCAGGAAACCGACACAGCAAAACATGTAAATGCTTTACAGCAGACCTTCAAGAAACCAAATGCTACTGCAGATGACTGGAATGGAAATGGAGGAAAAGCAAAGCAACTGAAGACTGCACAGCCTCCAATAATGCAGTTACCATGCACAACCAGAACATCAGAGCCTACAAAAAAGCTGCCATTCGAGAAAGCCTCAGCACCAGCGCCTACAGCAGCAAAGAACTCTTCGCCATCGTCAAAGAGTTCACAAACCCTGGGACAGACACCTCATCCATCCCTTTCAAGACCTCTGCAACAACATCACCACCTTTTTTCAATGAAAAATCTAGGACATTTATAAAGGCTTCCTGAACCAAAATCACCGCACCACCCACAAACATCACCACAGACCCAGCACCACACCAGATCCTGAACTCCTGGACCCCCATCACCAATGCGGACACCCAAAGACTCATGAACTCCATCTACTCAGGATCACCCTCGGATCTGTGCCCTCACCATATCTTCAACCTGGCCAGTTCCACAATAGCACCTGAGCTCTGCCGAACTATCAACCGATCCTTCGAGACCACCACCTTCCCATCAGACTGAAAGCACTCTGAGATCAGCCCAGTGCACAAGAAACCCACCGCCGACCCAAGGGAGCTGAAAAACTACAGACCCATCTCTCTGCTCCCTTTCCCAACCAAAGTATTGGAAATCAGCAACTAGCACCGAATTCCTCGAAACACACCAAATCCTAGAGCCATCCCAATCTGGATTCAGAAGCAAGCACAGCACCGAAACAGCACCCCTAGCAGCCACCGACGACATACGCATCATACTAGACCACGAGGGCATAGCCGCACTCACCCTCCTCGACCTCTCTGCTGCATTTTAAACTGTCTCTCAGTCCACCCTCTGCGCCAGGCTACACGATGCCGGAATCCGAGATAAAGCACTGGACTGGATCAGGTCCTTCCTCACAGGCCCTTAAGGGGGCCTAACACCAGTTTAGCACTGCCTTAGTGTAATTTTTTTTAAGCTAAGGCAGCGCTAATGTGGCTTTTTCCCCACGCCATACTTACAAACCCTTTAGGGGGCCAAAAATATGACACAAAGAAATCTAAGAGATTTCTTTGCCTAATTTGTTCTGCACTTTTAACACCGGCTCCGAGCAAGGCACACCATTGTTTACAATGGGCCTCATAGGCCTTTGCATGATTAGTGTGAAAAATGTTTACGCTAATCCTGCAAAGCTCTGAACTAGCGCCCAAAAGTTTGACGCTAGTTCCCTAACTTCCACAATGGTGCACCATATCTTGGATAGGTAGGTGCTAATGGGTGCAAGGAAGGTGGCGCTGCACTGGGTGCCACTTTTCTTAAATCTGGCCCACAGAGTGTCAGACTACCACCGTTCACGTCAGAACCCAAAGACACATGCGGCGGAGTGCCCCAAGGATCATCACTCAGCCTGACTCTATTCAACATCTAAATGGCACCGCTAGCCAAGATCATCAAACAACACGGGCTAAACATAATCTTCTATGCCGACGATACCGGTAGGAGGCTGGTGTGCCAGGTCCAGTTATCCCTTATTAGTAGATTAGAGGTGTTCTAGCAGCTTAGGGTGATAGAGGTAGCTATAGCAGAGCAGCTTAGGCTGAACTAGGAGACATGCAAAGCTCCTACTATACCCCTTATATCATATAGCACTATATCATAAGAAAACACAATACTCAGAGTTACTAAAAATAAAGGTACTTTGGGCCATATTTATACTTTTCGACGCACAACTGCGCCAACGCAGTTGTGCGTCAAAAAATCTAACGCCGGCTAACGCCATTCTGAAGCGCCATGCGGGCGCCGTATTTATTCAATGACGTTAGCCGGCGTTAGCCGGCGGAGCTGCCTGGTGTGCGTGAAAAAAAATGACGTACACCAGGGGAATATGGAGCTTGGGCTCCAAAAAATGGGGCAAGTCAGGCTGAGGCAAAATTTTCGCCTCAACCCGATTTGCGCCATTTTTTTTGACTCCCAACCCCCATTGAAATGACTCCTGTCTTAGCAAAGACAGGAGTCATGCCCCCTTGCCCAATGGCCATGCCCAGGGGACTTCTGTCCCCTGGGCATGGTCATTGGGCATAGTGGCATGTAGGGGGGCACAAATCAGGCCCCCCTATGCCACAAAAAAAAAAAAAAAAATTACTTACCTGAACTTACCTTATGTTCCCTGGGATGGGTCCCTCCATCCTTAGGCGTCCTCCTGGGGTGGGCAAGGGTGACAGGGGGGGTCCCTGGGGGCATGGGTGGGCACCTCTGGGCTCCTTCCGAGCCCACAGGTCCCTTAACGCCTGCCCTGACCCAGGCGTTAAAAAACGGCGCCCATCAGGCTGGGCGCCGTTTTTTAAGGCCTGCCCCCTCCTGTGCGTCAAAATGACGTCACAGTATAAATATGGGGCACAGGCCTTAAAGTCATTTTTTGGAAGGGAACGCCTACCTTGCATATAATTAACGCAAGGCTGGTTCCCCCTTCCAAAAAATGACGCACATGGTAGAACTTTGACGCCCGCGGGGTCAGACGTCAAAGTATAAATATGGGGCAGGGTTTGCGCCGATTGTGCATCAAAAAGTTTGACGCACATTCGGTGCAAACAGAGTATAAATATGCCCCTAAGGGTGTCCAAGATACCTGTATGAGGCTGGCCTGGCTTATAGTGGGTACCTGGTGGTACTTACACCCAGTGCCAGGTCCAGTTATCCCTTATTAGTTGAATGGAGGTATTTCTTGCAGCTTAGGCTGTTAGAGGTAGCTATGGCAAAGCAGCTTAGGCTGAACTAGGAGACATGCAAAGCTCCTACTATACCACTTATATCATATAGCACAATATCATAAGAAAGCACAATACTCAGAGTTACTAAAAATAAAGGTACTTTATTTTAGTGACAATATGCCAAAAGTATCTCAGAGGATACCCTCACTTAGGAGGTAAGTAATATACACAAATGTTATGTACACAAACCCAAAACAGGTAAGTAACAGTAAGAAAAGTAGTGCAAACAATGTAGAACCATAACAGGATGCAATAGGTAAACATAGGTCTAGGGGCAACACAAATCATATGCTCCAAAAGTGGAATGTGAATCATGAATGGACTTCAGACCTATGGGAGGTTGTAGAGGGTTGCTGGGACTGTGAGAAAACAGTAAGGGTGTTCAAAATACCCCACCCAAAGACCCTGAAAAGTAGGAGAAAATTTACCCTACTACCCCAGAAAGACACAATAGTCGTGATAGGGGATTCTGCAAGAACCACAAGCACCAGCAAAACACTGAAGATGGATTCCTGGACCTGAGGACCTGTAAAGGAAGGGGACCAAGTCCAAGAGTCACAAAAGTGTCCGGGGGGGGAAGGAGCCCACTAAACCCCGGATGAAGGTGCAAAATGGCTGCCTCCAGGTGGAAGAAGCCAAAGATTCTGCAACAACGAAAAGGGCTAGGAACTTCTCCTTTGGATGGAAGATGTCCCACGGCGGGCTGGAGGTTGCAGAAGTGTTTCCAGGAAGAAATACCGCAAACAAGCCTTGCTAGCTGCAAGAGTCGTGGTTGAGGATTTTGGGTGCTGCTGGGGACCAGGAAGGACCAGGATGAGAGGGGACCGGTGATGCAGAAGTTTGGTGCCTGCGTTGGCAGGGGGAAGATTCCATCGACCCACGGGAGATTTCTTCTTGGCTTCCAGTGCAGGGTGAAGGCAGACAGCCCTCAGAGCATGCACCACCAGGAAACAGTCGAATAAGCCTGCAGAATGAGGTGCTACAATGTTGCTGGTAGTCGTCTTGCTACTTTGTTGCGGTTTTGCAGGCGTCCTGGAGCAGTCAGCGGTCGATCCTTGGCAGAAGTCGAAGAGGGAAGTGCAGAGGAACTCTGGTGAGCTCTTGCATTTGTTATCTAACGAATAGCCCAGAGGAGAGACCCTAAATAGCCAGAAAGGAGGTTTGGCTACTAAGAAAGGAGGCTTGGCTACTGAAAGAGGTAAGCACCTATCAGGAGGGGTCTCTGACTTCACCTTCTGGCACTGGCCACTCAGAGCAGTCCATTGTGCCCCAACACCTCTGAATCCAAGATGGCAGAGGTCTGGGACACACTGGAGGAGCTCTCTGCACCTCCCCTGGGAGGTACTGGTCAGGGGAGTGGTCACTCTCCTTTACTTTTTCCAGTTTTGCACCAGAGCAGGGCTGAGGGATCCCTGAACCGGTGTAGACTGGCTTATGCAGAGATGGGCAGCATCTGTGCCCATCAAAGCATTTCCAGAGGCTGGGGGAGGCTACTCCTCCCCAGCCCTCACACCTATTTCCAAAGGGAGAGGGTGTTACACCCTCTCTCAGAGGAAGTCCTTTGTTTTGCCTTCCTGGGACCAGGCTGCCAAGGCCGCAGGGGGTCAGAAACCTGTCTGAGGGGTTGGCAGCAGCAGTAGCTGCATTGGAGACCCCGGAAGGTTAGTTTGGCAGTACCCGGGCTCTATGCTGGGGACCCGGGGATGCATGGAATTATCCCCCCAATACCAGAATGGTATTGGGGTGACAATTCCATGATCCTAGACATGTGACATGGCCATGTTCGGAGTTACCATTGTAACGTTACATATAGGTAGTGAACTATATGTAATGCACGCATTTAATGGTGTCCCCGCACTCACACAGTCCGAGGAATTTGCTCTGAACAATGTGGGGGCATCTTGGCTAGTGCCAGGGTGCCCACACACTAAGTAACTTTGCACCTAACCTTCACCAAGTGAGGGTTAGACATATAGGTGACTTATAAGTTACTTAAGTGCAGTGTAAAATGGCTGTAAAATAACTTGTACTTTATTTCACTCAGGCTCCAGTGGCAGTCCTGTGTAAGAATTGTCTGAGCACCCTATGAGCGGCAAAAGAAATGCTGCAGCCCATAGGGATCTCCTGGAACCCCAATACCCTGGGTACCTAGGTACCATATACTAGGGAATTATTAGGGTGTTTCAGTGTGCCAATCAGAATTGGTAAAATTAGTCACTGGCCTGCAGTGACAATTTTAAAACGGAAAGAGCATAAACACTGAGGTTCTAGTTAGCAGAGCCTCAGTGATACAGTTAGGCACCACACAGGGAACACATATAGGCCACAAACGTATGAGCACTGGGGTCCTGGCTAGCAGGATCCCAGTGACACATATCAAACATACTGACAACATAGGGTTTTCACTATGAGCACTGGGCCCTGACTAGCAGGATCCCAGTGAGACAGTAAAAACAACCTGACATATACTCACAAACAGGCCAAAAGTGGGGGTAACAAGGCTAGAAAGAGGCTACCTTCCTACAATATCCAACTGATCCTCTCCCTGTCCGATGACTCTGCAAAGGCCAAGAGAAATTTCCACAACAGGATAAGAGCAGTCGCCGCATGGATGGAAGCCAGCTGTCTCAAACTCAAATTAGACAAGACAGAGATCCTCGTAATCAGCTCCACCCCTTCTGCATGGAGCAACTCCTGATGGCCCACTACACTGGGAAACATCCTGCTCCCACGGACCATGCACGCAATCTGGGTATCATCCTGGACTCTCTATCCATGACCCGCCAAGTCAACGCCGTGTCATCGTCATGCTTCCACACCCTCAAACTCCTGGGAAAGATTTTCAAGTGGATCCCCTCTGACACGAGGAAGACAGTCACCAACACACCTGTCACTAGCAAACTGGACTACGGCAACGCACTCTTTGCTGGCATCACCAAGAAACTACAATCAAAACTACAAAGAATCCAGAAAGCAGCAGCCATACTATTCCTGGACATCCCCCAACACAGCCACATTTACTCCTACCTCAGAGACCTACACTGGCTCCCAGTCAACAAGCGCATCACATACAAACTCCTGATCCACACCTACAAGGCACTACACAACATAGGACAAGCATGCCGTTCTTCCCAGCTCGCCTCTGCAGCTATTCCCAAGATCTGGAAAAGCACAACAGGAAGAAGATCCTTCTCCTACTTTGCAGCCCAGATATAGAACACGCTACCTCTCAAGCTTAGGCAGACCGCATCACTGAAGCAGTTCAGGAAGGACCTCAAGACTTGACTCTTCGATTGAGCAGCATGCCCACACACAGTGCCTTGAGACCCTGTGGGTGATTAGTCACGCTTTAAAAAACTCTCTGATTGATTGATTTTACAACAGAATTTGCTTGTAGTAAGGTTAATTGCACACTGTCTTGCATGTCTTTGTGAGGCATTGGTGAGGCAGGCGGCATTGTGTGGGTGCCGTCGCACATCTCCACCTGCTTCAAGCTTCTAACTCTCCAGTTCTCCCCCCTGCAATTTCTTTCGGTCTGCCCACCTCTCCGTCATGGACACATTTACTAAAGTGACACTGGCAGACGAAATAGAACACATCCAGGTGAAATGTGCGTGCTCGTACTAGATGGCTAACCTGAAAGACAGAAAGGTAATTTGATTGTGGCAGATGAGGGGAAAAATTAAGGGCCCCCCCTACTGCCACCAGGTGTGTGCCGTATTTAAAATACAATGCACCATGGGCCAGGGTAGGGGGCAATATCGTCGACATTTTTGACACTATCGATGTACTCTTCAGGGTTAGTACCAAAATGTTGGTGCTAACCCTGAACAGTACATAGGGGCCCATAGTAACCAATGATGTGACCCTTTTTACTGGTGGTAACTCATTCGCAAAAGGGACCCCTTCCCCTTTGTGAATGTCAACAAAAATATTTTTTCAGAGCAGGCAGTGGTCCTATGGACAAGTCAGGCGAAGAAGGTGGCGGATGCCAGAGAGTGCTTGCACATCTGCAAAGCGTATGTCAGTGCCAAAACCCTGACGCGCATGGCACGGGTTTATTCGCTCCACAAATACTTGAGGCTTATCATGGCCATCATTTGCCTATACTATTTGATTTCTCCCAAGGACTCATGACTACCAGCAGCTTGATCTATGTACCTTTCATGTTTAAATATAATTTTTTATATACATCTGAAGCCTTGACAAAGTCTTGAAGACGAAACTCGTGTTGGCTGTTTTGCTGTTACATTCGAACATCCTATTGTAACTTTGACCATTTATCACCATCTGGCTGCTCTGGACACATGGTCATTTTGTACAACGCAGTCTTTTGATTGAGATTTCTACTTTCTACCTGCACTTATAATAAATATCTACACATCATCTTCCAAGAACGAACTTTCTACTTATTCTTGAACATTATCAGGATTCATGCTATTGGTGTGCCCTGGCCACTCTTCTTTCAAGTGGTCCTATGGACCACTGCCTACTCTGAAAAAATGAAACCAAATGGTTTCGGTATTTTTTTCATTTCGCAACTCGTTTTTCTTTAAGGAAAACGGGCTGCAAAATTAAACAAAAAACTGCTTTATTTAAAAAGCAGTCACAGACATGGAGGTCAGGCTTCAGCAGGCCACCATCCCTGTGAGTGCAGGGACTCGCTATGGGGTCGCAAAATACGACCCACCTCATGAATATTGATGAGGTGGGTCTTTGCGACCACATAGCGAGTTGCAGACGGTGTCCCTGACATTTCTTAATAGGAGGCAAGCTTAGTCCAAGCCCTTGGGGAGCCTTTGGAAGCAGGATGTAGAAAGCATAGTCTAGTCCTTTCACTCCCAGGGCAGAACCAGCAAGCAGCAGCACAGCAAAGCAACAGGCAAAGTGGCATCCCCTCATACAGCATCCAACTCTTCTTCCTGGCAGAATGCCCTCAATCCAGAAAGATTCTAAGTTTGTGGGGTCAGAAGTCCAATACTTATACCTATTTCTGCCTTTGAAGTAGGCAAAGTTCAAAGAGAAGGCGTTGTAGTGCACAAGACCCTGCCTTTCCCTGCCCTGGCCCCAGACACACTCCAGGGGGTTAGAGACAGCCTAGTGTGAGAACAGGCACAGCACTATTCACATGTATGTGTCAGCTCCTCCCACCACTCTAGCCCAGGAAGACCCATCAGTATGTGCAGGGCACACCTCAGCTCCATATGTGTTACTGTCTAGAGTGAATTCACAAACAGTCCAACTGTCATCCTGACCCAGATTTGTATTCCAGTAGACAGGCAGAGGCATAGAATGGTTAAGCAAGAAAATGCCCACTTTCTAAAAATGGCATTTTCAAACTTACAATTCAGAAACCAACTTCACCAAAAAATGTATTTCTGAATTGTGAGTTCAGAGACCCCCAAACTCATATCTCCCAATGGGAAATTAAACTGAAAGGATATTTCAAGGCAATCCCCATGTTACCCTATGAGGGAGGTAGGCCTTGCAATAGCGGAAAATGAATTTAGCAGTATTCACTATCAGGACATGTAATAAATACAAGTAAATGCCCTACCCTTTAAATACACTGCACCCTGCCAATTGGGCTGCTTAGGGCATACCTTAAGTGTGCCTTTCATGTAGTGAAAGGAAAGGTTCGGACCTGGAAGTGGGTACGCTTCCAGCTCCAAATGGCAGTTTAAAACTGCCCACACAGACACTGCAGTGGAGGTCTGAGACATGTTTACAGGACTACTCTTGTGGGTGGCACAATCAGTGCTGCAGGCCCACTAGTAGCATTTGATTTACAGCCCCTGGGCACACATAGGGGCATATTTATACTCTGTTTGCGCAAAATGTATGTCAAAAAGTTTGACGCACATTTGGCGAAAACTGTGCACCATATTTAAACTTTGACGTCCGAGCCCGCGGAAGTCAAATTGCTCTGTGTGCGTCATTTTTGTGATGCGGGAAACTGCCTTGCGTTAATGACATGCAAGGTAGGTGTTCCCTCCTTTGTCATTTTGACGCACAGGAGGGGGCGGGCCTTAAAAAACTGCGCACAGCCTGTGCGCCATTTTTTAACGCCTGGGTGAGGGCAGGCATTAAGGGACCTGTGGGCTCACTTCCATGGTCTTTGACCATGGAAGGAGTCCAGAGGTGCCCTTCCCTGGCCCACCCCTGGAGGACACCCATGGATGGGGGGACCCATCCCAGGTTAGAACAGCTATCCCCAGCTGAGCCTCCGCCGTCTTCTTGCTCCAGCGGCGAATGTCCACCCATCTTTTATGGCAGTGGGTGCTCCGTCTGTGGTAGGCCCCCAGGGTCCGTACGTCCTTGGCGATGGCGCGCCAAATATCGTTTTTCTGGTGGGCGCTAACCTACATGAAATGTACAGGGGAAAAAGAGTAGTTATTACCAACTGCACCGTCAAAGTGATTGGCCCCCATCCCTACCCTTGCCATGATGCACATGCACTCACCGTCGTTTCATGCACGCCTCAATCTCCCCCCCATCTTTCATCCACCCTACTCCACACAGTCATAGCCCAGCTCACAGTGTATTTACCTGTTTGTCTGGCAGACCGTAGAGTAGCGTGTACTGGGGGAGGACCCCATCCACGAGCTTCTCCAACTCCTCCTGTGTGAAGGCAGGGGCCCTTTCCCCAGACACTCGAGCCATTGTCTCTTTCAGACCGAGGTCACAGCAGCACTTGCAGTGTAGGTCCTCTCCTGTCGAAGATCAGGTATCGAGTGATTGAACAGATAGAAAATGGCGGAAACGTCCGCGGCTGTGCGTACCGTCACCGCCAGCGCACATCGTCATTGGCTCCTGGGACCCATGGGGGCCAATGTTAACCAATGAAGCATTGCGCCGCGGTCTTCGACCGCCTACAGTGATGGTGTACAACGCCAGCGCAGTTACCTCACATCCCATTGTCCCACTTTAGAGGTCAGGCAGCCGCCATTTCAGGGGCCCAAATGGCTTCATTTCCAACTGCGTCACACATACCTAGGCCTAGACTCAACACACATACAGGCCACCTTTTGTGCATGATTGGTGTTCTGTGTAAACTGTGTTTAAGTACCTCTGAGTTGTTTGACTCTGTGCTCGCTGTTGTCCTTCATAGGCACCGTCCGCTGGGACATGTGAGGAGATGGCAGCATCCTCCGGTGTACCGACCGTTGGTGGACCTGTCGACAATGGAGGAGCGACATGTCATAATCAAATACAGGCTTGACCGTGCCACAATCCAAGAACTGTGTACCCAGTTGGAGCCTGACCTGATGTCAGCAATCCGCCATCCCACAGGAATCCCCCTTCAAGTGCAGGTGCTGTCAGTGCTCCATTTCCTAGCAAGTGGGTAATTTCAAACAACAGTGGCCATAGCATCAGGGATGTCCCAGTCTATGTTTTCCAACGTATTGTCCAGAGTGTTGTCTGCCCTTTTGAAACACATGCAGAGCTACATCGTGTTCCCTCATGTGGAGGATTTGCCTACAGTGAAAGGTGATTTCTATGACCTGGGACATATCCCCAACATTATAGGTGCCATTGATGGGACCCATGTGGCTTTGGACACCCACCCCCCAACAGGAGTGAATAGGTGTACAGAAACCGGAAGAGTTATCATTCTATGAATGTACAGATGATATGTTTGGCACAACAGTACATCTCCCATGGGAATGCCAAGTTCCCTGCTCAGTGCATGACGCCTACATCCTGCGGAATAGCAGCATCCCTTATGTGATGGGTCAACTCCAGAGGCACCATGTGTGGGTATTAGGTGAGCACCTGGAAGCAATACAGTGGGAATGGTTGTCTGGGTCTGGGGTTACCATACAGGTTAGTGTGTGTCTAATACTTGTCCCTCGCCATTTGCAGGTGACTCTGGTTACCCCAACCTGTCATGGCTACTGACCCCAGTCAGGAACCCCAGGACAAGGGCAGAGGAACGCTACAATGAGGCCCATGGGCGAACTAGGAGGGTGATTGAGCGGACCTTCGGCCTCCTGAAGGCCAGGTTCCGGTGCCTCCATATGACAGGGGGATCCCTATTCTACTCACCAAAGAAGGTGTGCCAGATCATCGTGGTCTGCTGTATGCTTCATAACTTGACATTGGGACGACAGGTGCCTTTTCTGCAGGAGGATGGTCCAGATGGCGGTGTTGTTGCAGCTGTGGAGCCTGTGGATAGTGAAGATGAGGAAGCAGAGGAGGAAGACATGACCAACAGGGACTCAGTGATCCAGCAATATTTCCAGTGAGACACAGGTAAGAGTACAGACCTGCCTACTACATGTCCTAAACACTACTACCTCTCTACGGTTTGTCGTTTTACCCCAGTGTATGGTCACTGAGTTGTCACTTTCCCTTACGATTTCACAGATGTGGGTCCCACTGTGTGACATCTGCTTTGATTCCTCATGGACTTGAGCTGTGTGACATAGGTATGTTGACATTACAATTGAAAGAGCATTTTGTCACTGTAATTGCTAATACACTATTTCAAAATCACAGACAGACTGCAGATTGTTTTGTGTTTTAAGTGTATTTATTTAAGTGCTCAATATTGGAGGGGGTAGTGAAATGGTGAGGGGTGATGGCAGAGGAATGTCTATGGCAGAGTCCAGTCTATTAGTTTCACAGGTGCATTGCCCAAATGGGCATAGGAAGTGGAGCTGGGGCAGTTTAAGTATGGACAGGGTGACAAAGTGGGACAGTAGGATGACAGTCAGGGTGGTCTCATTTCTTGGCGGGGGTCTTGGCATCGTGCTCTGTCTTTGTCCTGGATCTCAGGGACCGTTTGCGGGGTGGTTCTCCCTCTGCAGGGGGTGGGGTGCTGGTGTGGTGGTCCTGTGGCGGGGCGTCCTGTCCACTAGCGCCGGCGGAGATGGTGGACAATTCATCGTCCATGCTAGTGTCAGGAGCCCCTTGTAGTGCCACAGTGTCCCTCCTGGTGTTCACAAGTTCCTTCAGCACCCCTACGATGGTGCCCAGGGTGGAGCTGATGGTTCTCAGTTCCTCCCTGAAGCCCATATACTGTTCCTCCTGCAGGCGCTGGGTCTCCTGAAACTTGGCCAGTACCGTTGCCATCGTCTCCTGGGAGTGGTGGTAGGCTCCTATGATGGAGGAGAGGGCCTTGTGGAGAGTGGGTTCCCTTGGCCTGTCCACCCCCTGTCGCACAGCAGCCCTCCCAGTTCCCCTGTGTTCCTGGGCCTCCGTCCCCTGGACCGTGTGCCCACTACCACTGCCCCCAGGTCCCTGTTGTTGTCGGGGTGGTGGGTGAGCCTGGGTTCCCTGTAGTGGTGGACACAGCTGATTGACGTGTCCTGGGGACGGAGGTATGGGCCCGCTGGGTGGGTGCTGTGCTGGTGTTTCCAGAAGGGGGAAGGTCTGTGATGGCCTGTGCCAGTGTGAGGGGAACCGACTGTCCAGAGGTCCACGACGGGCCGGGCTGGTCATCTAGATCCAGTTGGACAGAGGTGCTGTCATCACTGTGGGCCTCTTCTGTTGGTGGTGTGGACCCTCCTGTCCGGTGACGTTGGGTAGGGGTCCTGCAGGGGTATAAAAGGATGTTTATTACATCTGTATGTGTCATGGTGTGCAATGGGTGGGTGAGCGTGTACCCCAGTGCTTGCATTCCTGTGTGGGAGCTTGTGTGATGGTGGTTTTGGGGGTTGTATGGGTATGTGCAGTGTGCATGCTTTAGTGATGGGTGTCCATGCTCTGTTGTTGCATGCAGGGCTTTGTGTTGGGATGGGTGGTTTGTGATGTTGGGACATATGTGAGGAGTTGGGGTGCTGGGGGTGGGGGTATGTGATAGCATGCAAGTAGGTGGGGGATGTAATAGTTAAGATTTGACTTACCAGAGTCCATTCCTCCGCCTACTCCTGCGAGGCGAGACCAAGACCTGCTCCTCCCATGTTGTTAGTTGTGGGTGAGGAGGTGGGGGTCCGCCGCCAGTCCGCTGAACCGCCTGGTGTTGTCTTGAGACCACGGAACGCACCTTCCCCCGTAGGTCGTTCCACCTCTTCCTGATGTCCTCCCGATTTCTTGGGTGCTGTCCCACTGGGTTGACCCTGTCCACTATTCTTCGCCATAGCTCCATCTTCCTGGCTATTGAGGTGTGCTGCACCTGTGATCCGAATAGCTGTGGCTCTACCCGGACGATTTCCTCCACCATGACCCCCTCCTCTGAGAACCTGGGGTGTCTTTGCCGTGCCATGGGGCAATGTAGGTGATGTGTGGGGTGGATTGTGTGGTGATAAGTGTGCTGATATGTAGTTGTGTGTTGTGTGAGGTGCGTGGAAGTTCTGTGGGTGATGGTGTTGTGTGCCTGTGGATGCTGTTGTTCTTGCTGGTGTTGTCTCTCTGTGGCCTTCTTTCAAGATTTTGTGTCGTAGGGGTTTGTGGGTGATGTGGGTGTGTGTTTTATGTTGTAATGGGTGTGTGGGAGTGGTGTGTGTATGTGTATCAGGTGTGTGTATTTTGATTGTCCAATGTGGCTGTGTTTTGTAGGAGTGTGTGTATTTTGAGCGCGGCGGTGTGTACCGCCAATGGAATACCGCAGTTAAAAGACCACCGCGTGGATTCGTGTGTCGTGATACTGTGGGTGTATTTCTGTTGGCGTGATGGTATCGGTTTTGTTTTTGCCAGTTTATCACTGACCTTTGGTGTGGCGGACTTGTGTGGGTGTCTGAATTTAGGCAGATTCCGAAATGTGGGTCATAATAGCTGTGGCGGTTTTCCGCGGCCGTGGCGGTGTGTTGGTGGTCTTCTGCACGGCGGTAAGCGGCTTTTACCGCCAATGTTGTAATGAGGGCCAAAATCTTTAAATTCTCACCTGATATACGTGGGCCGTTGTCAGACATCAGAACTGAAAGAACGCCCCCTTGATGCAAAAATGCCTTCTAATCTCTCTATGACCTTTTCATGAGTGGTTGACAAGAGGTCTTCCACAACAGGAAAACGGGAGTACTCATCAATGACTACCATGAGATAATGTCCATTATAGAGCGGTCCAAAGAAGTAAACTGCAATCCTCTCTCACACATGTTTTGGGAAGTCAGAAATATTCAAACGATGCTGGGTTGGAGCTGGGTTGTTTTGGGTGATAAACAGTTACGAAAAATGACATACCTTTAATTGCCTTTCAACTCTTGCATCAAGGCGTGGGAACCACACTCGACCTCAGAGGGCTCTCTTAGTGGTACCAATTTCACAATGCCCCTCATGTGCCAGTTCAATTACTTGTTGTCTTAAACTTTTCAGGGATGACAATTCTCGAACCTTGTAATACAATGCCTTCCTGGGTAACAGAAAGTTCTTCCCAAACATTTTTGGAATTCTTTATACTCAACATCATTGTAGGAGGTCAAGTATGCTTTTTCCAGGTTTGATGGGCAATAATGTCTTTGACTATTAGCATGTTGCTCTGTGCTTGTGGCAGCAATAATTTGTCCCAGTGATGCAGCGGCAGGTGTACTTGACTGTACAATAAAGTTGATATATCCTTCAGCTGTTTTAGACGTGGTACAGTGACACTGTACTGGCACCCGTGAAAAGTACTCAGTGGGGTTTTCAGCTTTCACCAGCTGGTGTACAATAGTGTAGTCATATTCCAGTAGTCGCAACCCCTACCTTTCAATGCGGTGGGGCATCTTGGCTTTAGGATTGCCCAAAATGGTGTGCAACACCTCCTAATCAGTGAGAAGAGTGAAATTCTTTCAATACATGTAGGAAAGTACCCTCTTTCTGGCACGGTTACCCCATTTTTTGCCTGTTGTCAGTATGTTTTGAGTGTGTTCACTGGGATCCTTCTAACCAGGACCCCAGTGACTATGCTCTCTCCCTTAAACTTGGTTGCTTGGACCACACACACTGGCATACTGGTGCTCCCTTGTAAGTCCCTAGTGTATGGTACCCAGGGCATTGGGGTACCAGGGGTCCCCCATGGGCTGCAGCATGTATTATGCCACCTATGGGGAGCCCATGCAAAGTGTATCTGCAGGCCTGCCATTGCACCCTGTGTGAAAGGATACAGGTACCCTTTTCACAACAGGTCACTGCACCAGGTCACTGTAATTCACCCCTATGGTAGGCCAGACTAGCCCAGAGGGCAGGGTGCAAGAACCTGTGTGTGAGGGCACCCTTGCATGAGCAGAGGTGCTGCCACAAACTTCAGCTCCATTTTCATGGACTTCGTGAGAGTGGGGATGCCATTCTATGTGTGTACTGAACATACGTCACTACCTATGTCCAGCTACATAATGGTAACTCTGAACCTAGGCATGTTTGGTACCAAACATGTCGGAATCATATCCCAATACTATTGTCAGTATTGGAAGTATGATTCCAGCATTGCTCTACCAGCTTTCTGGGGTTTTCAGGACAGCCCAAGCTGCTGCTGCTGCCACCCCTCAGACAGATTTCTGCCCTTCTGCTGCTTTAACAACTCAAGCCCAGGAAGGCAGAACAAAGCATTTCCTTTGGGAGAGGGGGGTAAAACTCTCTCCTTTTGGAAATAGGTGTTACATGACTTGGGAGTGGTAGCCTCTCCAATCCACTCGTATGCTTTAAAGGGCACATTTGGTGCCCTCCTTGCATAAACCAGTCTGCACCAGTTCAGGGACCTCCAATCCCTGCTCTCATGTGAAACTGAACAATGAAAAGGGGAGTGAGCACTCCCCTGTCCATCACCACCCCAGGGGTGGTGCCCAGAGCTCCTCCAGAGGGTCCCTTGATTCTGCCATCTTGAATCCAAGGTGGGCAGAGGCTTATGGTAGCATCTGAGTGGCCAGGTCGGACAGGTGACATCAGAGACCCCTACTGATAGGTGGTCACCTGGTTAGGTGACCATTCCCCCTTCCAGGGCTATTTAGGATCTCCATCTTGGATGGGTCCTGCATCCTCTGAGGGCAGCAAGTCTTCAGTCTACACGAGAAGGAAAAAGAAATCTCCCTTGGAGAGAAGGAGTCACTCCCCTGCATCTGCAGGCACCAACATCAATGACGACTGGCTGCGTGTATCTCCTCTCATCCTGAGCTACAAGGATCCTGCCTGATGTGTGGTGGTCTGGAGTGGTCCCCTTGGTCCTCTCTGCCATCTGTCCAACTGGAAGTAAGCCTTTGCCTTCACATGCAGGACAGTTCCCCCGTGCACAGCGTCTCTTACAGCTACCAAGGCTTGTTGGCATCTCCTCCAAGGGATCTTCAGGCTCCTTGTAGCCCCAGCCCCCAGCACTCTTCCCCGTGACACACAGCCCTCTGCGCGCTTCTCCTGCGGCGTGGGACCCTTCTTCAGTTGTGCTGCGTGGGCTCCTCTGTGACTCCTTGGTCCTCTTCCAGTGGGTCTCCTGTGGAGGGCTGCCTTTTCTTCTGTGGACTCTCTGCATCACTGAGGGTCCCTTCAGACTCCTCGCTGTGGGTTGAGCCCTCCTGGAACTTGCTGATCCCCGGCAGCTCCACTTCTCTTCTACCGCAACTCTTGCCTTTGCCAAGGTTTCTTGGTGGCTTTTCCATGCCAAAGACAGACTGCAATTTTCCATCCGGCATGGGACATCGACTGCATCCTCCAGAAACTCTTCACCAACTCCAGGGCTGCATTAGTGACTGTCTTCGTCCTACCGTCGACGAAGTCCTGCAACCACAGCCGGGTAGGTAGTAGCTCCTGTCACCACCGGACACTCCTGCAACTTCTGGACTTGGTCCCCTTCTTTTTCAGGTCTTTTTCTTCAGGAATCCACTGCTGGTTTCTTGCAGTCTTGTCTGGGTGTTGCATTATCCTATTTTCAGTCCATTTGGGTGGTTTGAGGAAAATCCAGTAACTTACTCCTTTCGTTCTGGTTGCTGGGGGGCATTGTGGTACTTACCTCTGGGGTTTCCTAGTTCTCCCAGCTCCCCTCTACACATTCCACTTACCTAGGTGGGGGTCCTGCATTTGCATTCCTTTTTTTTAGTATATGGTTTGGGCTCCCCATAGGGTCACTATTATCTATTGCTATTTGCACTATTTTCTGTTGCTTTTTATGCCTATGGGGGTGATTCTGAGTCTGGTGGGCGGACTTCCCCCCTCCAAAATACCGCTCCGCGGTCGAAAGACCGCTGAGGGTATTTTGGCTTTTGCACTGGGCTGGCGGGCGACCGCCAAAAGGCCGCCCGCCAGCCCAGTGCAAAAAAACCCTTCCCACGAGGACGCCGGCTCAGAATTGAGCCGGCGGAGTGGGAAGGTGCGACGGGTGCAGTTGCACCCGTCGCGAATTTCAGTGTCTGCAAAGTAGACACTGAAATTCTTTTTGGGGCCCTCTTACGGGGGCCCCTGCAGTGCCCATGCCATTGGCCAGGAACAGGATGGCGGTATGGGGTGTCAGAATCCCCATGGCGGCGCAGCAAGCTGCGCCGCCATGGAGGATTCAATAGAGCAGCGGAAAACCGGCGGGAGACCGCCGGTTTTCCCTTTCTGACCGCGGCCAAACCGCCGCGGTCAGAATGCCCTGCGGGGCAATGCCAGCCTATTGGCAGTGCTCCCGCCGACGGGGTCAGAATCACCCCCTATTTTTGTTACTGGTGTACATATTTATTGTGTTACTTCCTTCCTTTTGGAGGGTTGCCTCTCTAGTACTTTTTTGTTAATTGTCTCACTAAAATAAAGTACCTTTATTTTTGTAACACTGAGGCCCTCATTACAACATTGGCAGTACTGACCACCTATGGCCACGGTGATGGCTGCCAACATACCGCCGCCGTGGCTACCAGCCGGCAACGCGTATTATGACCTCCGACGGTATTCCACCAGAAATCTGCCATCAGTCATGGCGGCGGATAGCAGTAAGGCAGCCCTGCTGACAGCAGGACCGCCACACCAGCAAAACACCGCCGACCGTATCATGAGCAATGATACAGCCTGGCGGTGTTTTGCTGGCGGACCTGCTGCTGACAGCAGCGCTGTGGACTGTCTTCAGCCGGAGGAGCCCCTGCAAGCAGGTAAGGGAGTTCTCCGACCGGAGAGGGGGGTGAGGGGTGTTGTGTGTATGTGGGGGGGGGGTGTATGTTTTGGGATGCGTGCATGCGGGTGAGTCGTGTTGGATGCATGCGTGAATGAGTGATTGTGAGTGTTGTGTGTTGTGGATGCATGTGTGTGACATGATATGTTGGTGTGTGTTGTGGTGTGTGGGTATGTATGTGTGGATGCATTGGTAGAGGTGGGTGTGCGTGTGTGCATGTGTGTATATGGGTGTGCGTGTGGATATGTGTGGGTGGGCAGGAGCGGGTGGGGGAGGGTGGGGCAGGACTTAAGGGAGGGGGTAGGGGCGGCAGAGACCTCTATCAGTGCCAGGGAAACCATGGCGGTAGGCTGGGTCATAATCCCCGAAGGTGGGAATGTGACGGCCGATGGACTGGAGACCGAAGTCTCCAGCCCAGCGGCCCTTACCACCCTGGCGGTCGGTGTGTTAAAGTGGCGGTGTTGGATGGCGGATGACCTTAACCGCCAGGGTCCAAATCCCATTTCTTTTTACAGCTGGGCTGTTGGCAGAATTACCGCAGCTTTAACACCAACCACCAGGGTTGTAATGAGGGCCTGAGTGTTTTCTTTCATGTGTATAAGTGCTGTGTGACTACAGTGGTATTGCATGAGCTTTGCATGTCTCCTAGATAAACCTTGGCTGCTCAACCACAGCTACCTCTAGAGAGCCTGGCTTCTAGACATTGGCTACACTCCATAATAGGGGATACCTGGTCCTGGTATAAGGTTTAACTACCTTAGGTACCCACCACACACAAGCCCAGCTTCCTACAAGCCTTTCCTTTTCAGGTTGTAAATAGGCGCACTCAGCAGCTGACAGACTCCTGCTAGCATAAGCTAAGATGAGCCTTTGAGCATTTGAATGTCCATTGTGTTGGGCAAGAATCATGCCCAACCCTACTGGGCTTGCATCAATGACAATCTTGGTATACAACTGAATCAAAATAGGCCACTTCAGTGGCGTTCTCAATTGCATGTCTGATTTTCTTCAGGCTCTTATCATAGGCATATGACCATTGAAATGAAGCATTCTGTTTCGATAAGTCTCTCAATGGGGCACTTATTGCAGCAAAATCATGGTGTACCTGGAGCAATAAGTAGCCATGCCAAGGAAGGATCTCAGCATGGTTACATCTTATGGGGGACAGGTGGATAACAAGGCTTATACATTAGATGGATCTGGAGTCTTTCCCCCAGCAGAGCAAATGTGCCTGAAGTATTTGAGTTTTGTGCAACTCACACTTGCCTGTTTTTTAAGTGAGACCTGCACCAGCAAGCAAACAGTACACTTGTGTGAGGGCTTTTAGTGTTCCTTTCACATAACCCCAAAAACCAGTCTACTATCACTAATTGAAAGCATGTGTGACAGGCTGTATTATGTGGCGAATTACATCTTGAAAGAGTTCTGCAGTGGATGATATTTCGAAATGTAGGGGCATATTTATAATGCCCTAGTGCCATCTTGCGCCACATTAACATCATTATTATTTACGTTAATGCGGCCCAACAAGGCCAAAATCCCAGTGCCATAGTTAGAGGGTGGCGCAATGGATGCACTGTGCCACTCTGTAACCCTTTGCGCTGCATTATGCCTGCGCCAGGCATAATGTATGCAAAGGGAGCGTTCCCCCGTTAAGCTAGCCTGAAAAATGGCATAAGTAAATCTATGACATTTCCTTTGCTCTATTTCTTACTGCACTTGTAACGCCTGCTCAAGAGCAGGCGTTAAAAGAGGGCTTCCATTCGTTAGAATGGGGGCCTATGTACATTGCAGGAGTAGCGCAAATATTTTGGCGCCTCTCCTGCAGAGTACATCAATAGCGTCATGAGAAACAACGCTATTGCCCCCTAACCTACGCGATGGTGCACTGTATTTTAAATACGGCGCACACATGGTAGTGGTAGGGGGGTGCTAAGGGGCGAAGGGAAAGTGGTGCTGCACCGAGTGCAGCGCCACTTTCCATAAATCTGCCCCTTAATGTTTTATATCTGAACAAACCAACATGGGACAAAAAGGTAATAATGTACCTGCAATTCTCTTCCAGTTCAAGTTAATGATACCCTTTGTTCAGATCAAGGCAAGAAAAGACTGTGGGCCTGATATAGATCTCAACGGTATTACCGCCAATCTGCCATGGTGGTAAACGTGAGTATGAAGTCAAGTAGTCACTGTTCTGACTGACGTATGTAGATGTATTGCGGCTGAGCTGCTAACAGCCACGACAGAGTGCTTATCTTAGCCGTCAAGCTGGCAAGTTCTCATCAACCAAATTTAGATGTTACAGTCCTGCAGGCAGTTCACTGGCCACTGATTGCTGATGGAGGGAGGCCCTCACGGAACCCAACGGACAACCTACAATGTCAGTGGCTATGGAAGGCATGCAAGTCACACACACACACACACATTGGGGCAGATTTATGAAAAGTGGCTGTGCACCTAGTGCAGCACCACTTTTCTTGTGCCCCTTAGAGCTCCCCTAACGCCACCATGCGTGCGCCGTATTTAAAATACGGTGCACCATGGCGGTAGCCATGGGTACTAGCGTCATAATGTTTTATGCTAGTCCAGCGCTTCGCAGGATTATTGTAAAAAATGTTGACGCTAATCTTGCAAAGCACCCAGAGGCCCATTGTAAACAATGAGAAGAGCAGGCGTTACAAATGGCAATAAAAATGATGCAAATAAATATCTTAGATTTCTTTGTGCCATTTTTTTGCCTCCCCCAGTGCTGGAACACCCCCATTGCATACATTATGCCTGCCACAAGTGTAATGTTGTGCAAGGGGATACAAAGTGGTGCAATGCAAGCATTTTCTGGCCTTCTAATGCCACATTAGTGTGAAAAATTGACGCTAATGTGGTGTTGGAATGGCACTAGGCCCTCTTAAATCTCAGCTACTGTACCTTAACCACATGTGTCCCCCTAAACTACACTGCACACAACACACCACACACACTCTATTCCAGTGCCATTCACCACAACACAACATGAAGATGCTGAAAACGCACATTGCTATACATCCATGGCACTAAATACACCCACACAACACAACCATGACAACCAACACAACTACACACTCATCCACACACACACAAAAGCACAGTTACACACAACACAACAACCACCACACAACAACACTCACCTGAATGTTACACACAGAAACACAATACACAACCAGACGTTTACAGCAACATCATACCCACATGCTTACAAACAGACACAACCACATCACCCATTCCAGCTCCCTCAACCAGTCAATCCAATCGCACAGGCACATACACATACTGACTCACATACACAACTGGAACCACAACATCACAGGTGTGCACACATGGACATAGTTGACGAGTGTGACTGTTGCATCATTGTGGTGCCAGAATTCATTTGGCAATGAATACTGACACCAAAATGGTATCTGTGTATGTGTGCGATATGAGCCTTGAACAAGTGTGTCCCCATCCATGTCCGACCCAATCGTGTTCCTGACATATACATGTCACACAGTAATTAAAAACAAGCGTTTGCAATGCAATAGGTCTTGCATATTTCGAACATGTTGTCACCTTTTGACAACAGCGCCCACAAGCATAAACAAAAAAGAAACATGAGAAGAAACTGAGAAAGACTACTTGGCAAAATAAAATAAAGTTACCTTTAATAAACAAAACTTTGCAATTTTGTGCCTGCTTGGCACGTTCTTGCCAGTCATAAGCCTTCTGTTTGTGGGGCACTCGAAGTTATAAACAACAAATAGTACCTCGTCACGTCGGGAGCAGCGGAAGGCACTAATTAAGTTGCATTAATTAGTGCTTGATCCCTGCGCCACAAAGAAACAGAAGTGATGCCAGACATGTCTTAACCAATTACGCGGCTACAACGAAGAGTGCCAATGCAAACCAACAAATCTGCTTGGTGAGAAGGGTGGTAGACTCCTGCCATCAGCCGCTTTCTCCTATGGTGCTGCCAACACGGTTTGGGAGTTCTGGTGGAGTCGGCGGCGCTCAGTGGGTTATCGCCATGGGCCCACCAATAGCTGAATCGTATGGGCAACTGCCTAGTAAGCGGACAGATTTTCTGTAGAAACATCAATGACGGGACTGTTACTGCCAAGATCTAAATCAGGACCTTTGGCACCAGTCAGCTGTGTAATCATGTTGATAATGTGCAGACCTGGATGACATGGCTCCTACACTTTCCTTTTTTGGCACTACCACTATTGATAAAACTTTTGGCATCGGGCCAGTAGAGTGCTCAAAGATATCATGCTTCAATAAAGTTTCTAATTCTTTCTCTACAGCATCTTGTAGAAGAAACACAATTTGCTGGTTAGGTTCTTTATATGTTTGATGATCTTCTGGTCATCTGCTTCTTCCAGCACATCAATGAAACCATTGAATGTTTTGATCCAGACAGTCCATATGGTGCCAATATTCTGCTTTTTGGTGGTGTTGAATTGAAGGCGGTGGTGCCGTATTTGGCGGTCTTTTCTGCAGCCATTGGAGCCCTTCAAATTCTTGAAGACCTTTCGAGTTCTACTGAGCGCACCAGGCAACTTTGGTGGTTTACTGCTTCAAGTATCAACAGCTCCGTAAGCACAGCCCCTGTGCATTCACCTGGGTCACTGTAACTGATGCTGAAGTTGGATGGTGCTCTTTACTCCGGGTATGGTAAGTACAATTATATTCTCTGTAACTGCTTGTTGCTCCCTGTAGTGTGATCGCTCTGTATACTTCTGCTTCTGTCACCCTTTTGCACCTGGGTGTTGTAACCTTTAAAGATTCTCTTTTTGTGTGAATGATGGATGATGGCACTGTGTTATGTTGTGGTGTTGTACTTCTTGGCCAGGGCTTACCAGCAGATTTCTGGCAGACAACGAATACATTTTTCTGTAGGGTCTTCTCTGAAAGCCTTGCACTGACTGGAGTGGCGCTTTGACTCCACATATGCCAATCGTTTATTTTCAGTTTGACTGAGGCACACATGGCATGCACTAGCATTTTGCTGGACCTCGGCAAACTCTCTGGGAGAGCACTCTTGACTCTTCAGATTACAGCAGTTACATATCCCCTATCTCATCGCCTGTTGTAGCATTCTCCCCAGCCCGGGAGCATGTAAATGATCATGCCACACATGGAGCTCAGTATTACACGTCTTTGTTCCTCAGAGTGTAACTGTTAACTGTACACACTACATCATGAACTTCATTATTCACACCCAACTGATTACGTCATTCTCCTACGGAGTCCGTCAGGGACCAGAGGCGTCCCGCTATTGCTAATCACAAAACATTACAGCTTCTCTCTCCACACACCTAGTGTATATACTGTGTGCTGACAGGCTGACTTTAGAAGGGAGGCCTACTAATGACCTGTGGTACTGCATCCTGATGTATATAGAGTACGCTGCCTGAAGGACTTCAACAGGAGCCCCTTCCCCTTAATAACGACATATGGCACTGCACTCTGGTATATAGTGGAAGCCACTTAACCCTGAGGGGCCTTTAGTCAGTGTAGTCTCTTGCAAATTAAGAAGAACTGAACCATTTTGGCTCCTGGTGAACTCTGTAGAGCTATGATATAAGGACTCGAGTGTACAGCAGTGAAATCTGCTTTAGAATGTTGAGTTTGCAGTTACACACACATGAATAAAGATATGTATTACTAAGCTCAGTGTGTGGCGTAGGCATTGACAGGTACCTTGGCTTGGAAGACATTACAAATGGCGACAAGATAGGGGAAAAGATCAACAGTGCTCTCTTCTCGAGTTTGCTGTGGTTCAAGCAAACTGCTCATGCGTGCCATGTGGGGCGTGGTTGAAGGACAGAATCGATGTTTAATGTATGTGGAGTCAAAGCAGTTGTGAAGCAGTTGAAGAAAAAAACATTCACTGAGAATCCATACGTTGTTGGTCGAGAACCTGTTGGTCAGGCCATATGTAAAGGTACCATGTAACTTCGCAATCTACAGCCATATTTAGTCCAGAGTAATAACACTGCAAATACAAGTACTGACAAGCAGAGATCAACCTGATGTCAAATAATACAAAGCGACAGACAGGTACAAGAAGGCGCTGTTGTTGGAAGCAACCACCTACTATCAATGGACTTCCCATGTGCGATTTGCACAGGGAATGGGTCTAAGCAAGATGGTTAACGGGTCTTACGGCCCCGGTTGTTAAACTCTTATGTGTACAATGAACTTTAATCTTGCTGTGTTTAATTCTAGCAGCATGTACCGTTTATTATGTTACATTTTGGTAGTGGTGAGTGACTTGACTTCCCGTTGTTATGTTAAATGTTTATGTTTATTGCACATGAATGTGTTCTAGATTCCTGTTAGTCACTCAAACTTATATGAATGTGGAGTTCTACTGTTTTGTAGAATTTGCCTAATTAAGGACGTTTCATGCTTTTAACAAGTCTTGTTTTAGAGAAGCCTGTGGTGTATGTTCATGGTTTTAAATAACTAATAAACTCTCTCAAATGGTGTTAAACTCTACATTGTGAGCTTATCGTTCAACACCTCACTCGACCACCAGTGAAATTCCAGCAGCATCGAGGTTCAGGAAAGCAATGACAACCAAGATACGCCAGTGGACCAGTTAGAGAGAAAGAGATGAGAATGCCATTTGCACAAAGGACTTGGGTAAGGTGAAGACATATGCTGACCGAAGACGACATGCGGAAAACATTGCCCTCCCGAGAGGAGACAGGGCTCGCACGGCAGATGGGGAAAAGAACTTGGATGCTCCCTTTAATGCAGCACCTTTCCAAGTAGTGTTGGAAAAAAGGCACAAAGTGACTGCCCAGCACCCTGGGAAGTCCATTAACAGAGACTCTTCTCACTTTCAGCATTCGATTCATAGTTCACCATATATGCATAGTGAAGGAGAGACTGATTCTAAAACAAGTGACTGCTGCTGCCTTTTCACCATCCCAGCAGATCTTGGATCATTATAGTGACGGTCTCAACTTCACACAATGCAGTCAGGTCGAACAATTAAAGTGCCAAAGAGATTAACTGAAGAGATTTGAATTTATATATTCTATTTTGGTATGATTGGCAAATCTTCATTTAGCAGAGAAGGAGATGACGGGCCAGAATTACAAGGCCCTGGCGCCACTGGAGCGTCACTTTTTGCAACGCTCCGGTGGCGCTGACCACTCTTCCATATTTACAAGGAATCGTTTTTGTGGCTTTACACCTCCTTGTATATATGGGCCTGTACAATGGGTGTTGACCATGAGTGTTGGTGTGGGTCGGAACACCCTTTGCTTTTGACACTGCCCCAAATTTACAAGAAAGGGTAAATCTGAGGCAGAGCCAAAGCACAGGAGGAGGTTTTTTGCTTTTTCTATGTGTGCTGCATTGTGCAGCACACATAGAAGAAGCAAAATCCCATGGATGATTATGTGCAAGAAAGGACACCTTCCTGCATATAAACAATCACACCTCTAAATGCAGACACCCTTGCACTATGGTGCAAGGATGCCTGTATTAGCGCAGGCTGCTTAATTTAGCGCTGGCGCAGGGGGAAACGCGGGGTGCGCCATATTCTTGTAAATACGGCACATCCCTGCATTTCAAAGATGGAGCAGTGCTAGTTTCTTGTAAATCTGGTCCTTAGTGTCTTGCACATTAACAGTGAGGGAAACCCTTTTGGCTCCTGATGAGCGCGGTAGAGCTATGACTTAATGAATAGAGTCTACAGCAGTGAGGACAGCTTCTTTACAATGTTTAGCTCGCAGTTACACAAACATAAATAAATACTAAGCTCCCTGTGTGGTGTAGTCACGGCTGCTCCGGCTGGGAAGCCCTACAGTACTTATTGCCTGACTTTTGAGACCGTCCCACACCCATATTCAGACCTACAGTCATCTATCTGGTTGTAGGGCATCCTACCAAAGAGCAATACCCTTTCTGGTTACTAGAGGGCAGTGTACCCGCCTAAAAACAAATATTTGCAAATCCAGAAGCCACTGTAATAAACACTCCCGTTTCTTTATCGTGGTAAACAGACGTTTATTTAGCACTACAGGGAGTAGTTGTGCTTTTATGCAGAAGATCATTCATAATTTGGAATTCCAAGTCAACATTTTTTATTTTAAAGTTGTCCTAATATTAATACGTTTTATTTTATCATAATGAAGCAGACAAATCAATTTACATTCACTTTCCATTAATAACGTTATCCCGTGGTTTATTTGGACTCTGTGTGGCAATGATAAACGTAAAAGGCTTAATTCAAAACACATTATTGAAAATATATCGCATGTATCCTACTCTAGAATATCAGAGAAAGGTAACTGTTGTAAAATCAATTATTAATTGTAGCAGGCGTAACAATTTAATATTTATTTTTTCCTTAGAATAGAGCCATCGTATTAGCAAATAATACCAATTTAGAGAATTCCATGGCTGCTTTCTGGGGTGAGTAGAAAGTGGTTCTGTTGCTTTGAATTGATTAGCATTCGCGTTTCTTAGCACTGCGCCATCACAGTTCGGGTAACACTGATGTTGATGTAATTAAGGATCACATGACACAGTAGAAAGAAGCACGAGGCGCTATTGGCAAAGCTTGACGAGCGCCTCCTAGAAAAATGCTAAATTTCCTAGCTTTCGTGAAGGAAAGTTTCAATTCTATTAAGGACACCAAGGATTACGCAGAACTTTCTTCACTGTTTATTAAATAGCAAGTTCAAAGGTTAACAGAAAAAAACACAAAGCGACTACAAGTCCCATTAGTCCGCTTCTATGGCAACCATCCTCCAATGAGTGTCGGCCCTGCACGCTAGTTTAAATATCCTCGAGCACATCACACTTCCTCGACTTCACTGCAAAAGGAATGATAGGTGTCCCGAGTGGCCGTTGTCTCGGATCCTAAGGAAAAATATATGAAATTAGAGCGGAGGAAACATGGTTGATCGCCAATGAAAAGAAAAATAACCTAATTGATATACAGGATGTCAGACGATTCCAATGAGATACATAGATATAATAAACAAAGGTCTGATACATGTAGATTTAACTGATGAACTAAAGCATGTAGAAAAAAACAGTTTTCTACATATGTATAAATATATATATACCACTTCAGTACGAGTAATCCCGAAGTCTTCGGGTGGGGTAGACACGAATGCCGTGTAGGGTGGGATAATCCTCGCCTCCGTGTCCTTAATAGAATTGAAACTTTCCTTCAGGAGAGTTAGGAAATTTCGCATTTTATGGCAGGACTGGAGGCGAGGATTATGCAAGTTCAAAGCTTGCTTACCACCAAAGAGACTGCCTCATGTATTGGTTTAAAGTAAAACGTTTTTAAAAGTTGAGTCGGAAGACCAGTCTGCCATTCATGATGTTCTCTAATCTGCCACCAACATGAATGGCCTTTGAGGCCATGGGACCTCGAGTGGAGTATGCCCCAAACACACGCACATTTGCACATTGATACATTGATACCTGATTCGGCCAAAATCCATCTGATCCATCTGGCGATGGAAGGCGAAGAGACTGCCTTAAAAGGTTTTTTCAATATTAGCAGTTGGTTCTCACCTGGAGGTCTAAGCTCAGCTGCTACCTCCTCCTAGACTTTCAGGCACTGTACCACACATAATTTGGGAGCATGAGGAAAAACAGCATAGGATACCGACCTGGTATTATTCTTCGTCCTCCTAGGGACCATAAAGGTTACTCGTTCCAGAGAAAACACTGACTGAGATATCCAAGGCTCGAACATCCGAGACCCTTTTACAGGAAATGAGGCACAAAAGCATGGCTAGTTTAGCTGACAACTCCTTTCTTGAAAGATATTGGTTGTCCTGCCATGAGGATAGTAGACGCAATACTAGATTGACGTCCCAGAGCTCTGAATATCTGGGCTGCGGAGGTCTGGAAAGCCTGATACCTTTAAGAAGTTTACAGACCCAAGGATTGGGCAGTTATCAAGAGGGGGATGACCCACCGAGATGGCTGACCTAAAAGAGTTTATAGTACATTAAGCTAATCCCGATTCCGCTAATTCAGCGAGGATGTTTATGATGTCAGTAATGAGGGCCCCCATGGGATCTAAATGTCTGTCCATACACCATCGAAACCATCGATTCCATGCGGATCTATACCTTTTTCCCGTCCCTGATGCCCAGGCCTGAGCAATGAATTTCTTAGCCTCTTGTGAAAGTCGGCAATCTTGCCAGCGAGACCTGAAATCTTCCATGCCACTAGAGGTAAGTGACCTTGAAGGACCAAGGGGTGAAAGAGTCCTGCTGGGTCCCGGAGAATGGAGGGGAAGACCGGAAGATGAATCGGAAAATCGCACAAGAGTTCTAGTAGAGTCGGAAACCACGCCTGGGATCTCCACAGAAGGGTTATTAGAACTATTGTCGCTTTCTGACGCCGAACTAGAGCTGAAACCCTTGGGATAAGAAGGAAGGGGGGAAATGCATACTCGTGGTGCGTTTCCCCATCTGCTGGAACGCATCCACTGCCGCCTCTCCCAGATCCGGGCGCCAACTGAAATACAGAGGAAGCTGCGTGTTCCACCTGGAGGCAAACAGGTCCACCAAGCAAGGACCCCACCGGTCCATGATCGCCAAAAAATTGTCTGGTACAGCTGCCAATTGCTGGAATCTGTCAGAAACCGGGAATTCCAGTCTGCCAGAACATTCTGGGACCCCGGGAGATATTCCGCCTTGACGGAAATCTGATGTTGGAGGCAAAAGTGCCAAAAATCTTTTGCCAATTCCACTAAGGCCTTCGACTGCATCCCCCCCAAGCGGTTGATATATTGTACCGCAGACACATTGTCCATCCACAGGAGAACAACACATGAGATTTTGTCCCGAGTGAGGGACCTGATCGCAAAAGAACCCACAAGGAGCTCCAAACAATTGATATGCATGGTGAGTTCCTGAGGGGTCCAACGTGTTGCCGCATCAAGCTCCCCATCCTAGGCGACTGGCATCTGACTCTATGACCAGGTCTGGGGAGGCTCCGAAAATGGCCCTGACATTCCAATCCTCCATGTGGTCTAGCCACCAGTGTAACTCCGTCATCGCCTCATGTGAAAGAGAGACTAGTTCGGAGTACGTCACCCTGCGTCGCAGGTGATAGGCCTTGAGGCGTTGAACAGCCCTGTAGTGGAGGGGACCTAGAAAGATGGCCTGAATCGACGAGGAGAGCAGGCCCACTATCCTGGCTAGCTGACGTAGCGAGATCCTGTCGCGTCCCAAAACTTTCCTTAATTCCTTCTTGATCTTGGAGATCTTCGGGCCTGGGAGACTGAGAGATGCTGACTGGGAATCTATGAGGAACCCTAGATAAATCATAGACTGAGCCGGTCGAAGTTCTGATTTCTGTAGGTCGATCACGAAAACCCAGTTCCTGCAGAAGCACAATAGTTGTGCTCGCATTGGATGTAAGTTGAGACCTGGATTGGTCCATAAGAAGGAGATCGTCCAAGTAAATGATGAGACGGATCCCTTTGGACCGAAGAACCTCCACCACAGGTTTGAGGAGTTTGGTAAAGCACCATGGTGCCGATGACAGGCCGAAGTGGAGAGAAGTGAACTCGAACACCTGACCGTTCCACTGAAATTGAAGGAACCTGCGATGAGGGGGAAAAATTGGGACTGTGAGATATGCATCCTTTAGGTCCAGTCGGACCATCCAGTTCCCTTGTAACAGGAGATCCCGAAGCAGGGGAATACCCTCCATTTTGAAATGTCGGTATATCACCCATTCGTTGAAAGACCGGAGATTGATGACCGGGCGAAAGCCCCTGTCTTTTTTCTCCACCAGGAAAATGTTGCTCAAGAAACCCCTGGGATGGAGATACGTGAGGCAAATGGCTTCTTTGCGGAGGAGTTTCTGGACCTCCGAGTCTATGAGCCTGGACTCCGCCACTGAAAAAACCAAGGGTATAGGAATCCTTTCCTGGGTTGGGGTTCCCCAAAACTCGATCTGGAACCCGAGGACAGTCTGTAACACCCACGCATCGGAGGTGATGCGCTGCCAATTGTCTCTGAAGAAACGCAACCTCCCTCCGAGCTTTAGAGGGGAAGAAGGGATAAGCCTTACCAGAAGGTCTTCCTGGGGCGTTGTTTGCTCCCCTGGCGATCCCGTTTGCCTGTATTTCCTCTGCCTCTATTGGGGAAGAAAGTCCCCTGTCGACCATCACACCAGCCGTTGTTTCTGTAGGAACCTGGGCCTTGTTGGTACTGGCGGCCAGATGAGCGACCCCTGCCTCTTCCGGCCCCTCCCAAAACCTTGCCTGGGAAAATGTTCTTTATGAAAGATTGCGCTTTGTCCAGCGCAGAAAAAGTAGCAACAAACTTGCCCAATTCTTCGACAAAAGGATCGCCAAATAAGTTGCCCTGGGCCACTGCCCCTGCTTCCGAGCTGGATAATTCATCCAATTTAGGGTCTATCTTAATGAGCAAAGACCTGCGCCTTTCAGCTGAAATGGCGCAGTTGGAGTTGCCCAGGAGACAAGCAGCTCTGAGCCCATCCTGCCACGATATCTGTCGGAAGAGGCGTGTTAGACTGCTTGGCACGTTCTGCCAGCTGAATGATCTGTGTCAGGGGTCCCAACACATCATGCAGCTTGTCCTGTCAAGCCCTCCAGGACCAGTCAATACCCTTCTTAGGGTCCTTAGTGTACTTCGAGAAGAAGGTACACATCTTCGAATCAATGTCAGGTGTAGCTGCAACCTGGTCAGATAAAGTCGGATGCAGGTATTCAGCCTTTAAGCGGGCCCGCACCTCCTTATCTAGCGGTTGGCGAATCTTACTGGCTACATACTCTGCCACCTTGTGGTCCGGTCGCCATTCGGAGGAACGAGAGTGGTAGATGCCCTCTGGCTCGAACATATCTGAGCCTGAGTCTCCCGGATCCATAGGGTCTGTTACGGACGCTCCAGGACGCCAGGAGCGGTCGGGCTCATAGTCCTCCAGAGAGGAGGAATCCCCCTCTGAGTCAACTGAGATGCATCTAGGTGACCCAGTATTAGGGTCCCATTTGCTGTGAAGCTTTTCACGAATTACACCGGGTAAGGATCCCTCCCGGAAGGGTAAGGCGTCGGGAGGAGCGCCACGTCATCAAGGTGCCCCACGTCGCGCTTGTGCGATTTCTTGGGGGCCGATATAGTAGAGGTAATCTCCGCCCCCGTTACCCCAAACATGCCCGTCCCTTTGGCTACCTGCTCGGTAAGCTGCGCCACACTCTCTTTGAGAGGGGCGAGGGCCTGAGTGATAGCGTGAGAAAACAACATATCCACCCCGGTGGGTAGGACGCGGTGAGAGGGGCCCTCAACAGGGGACATGCTGGGGAACGAATCGTGGTCCTGCGTGGACTGCATCATGACTCAGGGGTATGTGACAGAAAAAAGCACCCCAAAAAAATATATCTATAGGGTAAATCCCTCCCCAATCTGTCAAAAGAAAGGAAAAAATTATAAAATACTTGCTGTCTAAAAGAAACCTGAAGGTTCAGAAGCAGCAGTGATTAACTTCCCTTGCAGGGGTATTCAACCAACAATGGTGTCCAGTGGGGGGGCACAAAACACAGAGACAAGGCTCTGCTACCTTAATATGTGGTAAAAGGTGAGTGCCGAGTGCAAAAGCGTCTCGAGCACTCAACGTGTGCATAAAAAATCACAAGCGCGTGCCCTCTATCGGGCCCGACGCGTTACCAAAAGAAAAAAAATGCGCTCGGGCAAAACGCCTCCCACGCTTGGTAACTCGTCGCTAGCAACACTCGATGCTAGAAGAAAATGTTGCTAAAATTAGCCCTCAACATGCGCAAGCAGTCTAAGAGCGCATGACAAGAATTCAAAATATACGGAAACAGAGGCAGTAAGGCACTTATCTTGACGACGTGAGCAGTGAAGAAAGAGGAAGTGTGACGTGCTCGAGGATATTTATATTAGCGTGCAGGGCCGACACTCATTGGAGGATGGTTGCCATAGAAGCGGACTCATGGGACTTGTAGTCGCTTTGTGTTTTTTTTCTGTTAACCTTTGAACTTGCTATTTAATAAACAGTGAAGAAAGTTCTGCATAATCCTCGCCTCCGGTCCTGCCATAGAATTGGGGGTTGCAAGGCTCCTGCCTGATAGGTCGAGCGCGCAAGCGCTTAGACCTGTTGTAAGTCTTGTGGGCTTTTAGCAATGAACACATCATGCCCATCATTTTCACTCGTTTATGGGCTTGCCTTTCAAAAATCCTTTCTTATCATTGGTAAATGCTTTACGTTTGTAACCCATAGGAGAGGTCTTGTTACACCCCCCCCTTGGTCACCGACCCTGTTACATTGATAAGATTGCTGGTAGGTCTAACTGAGCAAACTTCTTTCTTAGGTGGAGCCTGGCGTGCATGCGCTGTCTGCAAAACCTGTTGGAATGAGTAAAGGATTTTGCTCCTGCCTGCTGCTTACCATAGGTTGAAGGCAGTGTTACTCTTGTTTTGCTGCCTCATAACTGGTTTGGCAGCCCATACGTCACTTCCTCTTCTTGGATGGGGAGCATCAGCTAAGTACAGTTTAATGTAGATTTTCCTAGTAAGTTAGGAAGGAAAGTCTTAATTTTATTAAAGACACAGAGGCGAGTATTATGCCTTTCTCTTCTTGTTTATTTAAATACCAGCGCAGTCAAGAAACTACAAATCCCATAAGGTGAACAAACGGCAGCCAATGGGAAACAAAATGTAGTTCACAGAGTCCCACCAATCATCAACCAGACAACCCCCCCTAGTAGTTATCTTGTCTGTGAACAGCCCTCTTTCTTGTGTGATCAAAAGGTAATGAACACAGGAACAATTGAGAAAATGATGCAACAAGCCATTAGAACCGAGAAAAGTTCCTGGAGAAAATTCACAAATTTATGTAGACTTTGCAAGGAGTCAAAGGTTTCTGGAACACTGTTGTGAGAACAATCCAAAGAAGGCGTAGAGATCCGTCTCTAGAAAGAAAGAGGGATTTAGGGCCAGATGTAACAAAAAAGGCATTTGCGATTCAGAAATAGCTATTTTTAAGAAATCGCTATTTCTGATTCGCAAAATTGCAATGTATCATATTTGTGATTCGGTAATATCGATTTCTTAAAAAACGCAAATGCTATTACCGAATCGCAAATTGCGATACAGACCCCATTCGCACCTATGGGCCTGTAGGCCCATATTTGCGAATTTTTTGCATTTCCTAAATTGCTAAATCCTAACTGGAATTTGCAATTTAGGAAATGCTAAACCCCAGGGTGCTGGGGGCCTAAGGCCCCCTCTGCTGCACCCCAAAAAAATATTTCAGGAAATGTAAGGTGCACACATGCCAAAGGGGCATGTGTGCATTACATGTCAATTTTAAAAATACATTTTTAATGCATTTTTTAAATTTGCACATGGTTAACACCAAGTTCAACTTGGTGGTAATAGCGATTCCTTAATGCCAAATTCGCATTAAGGAATTGATTATTACATGTGGTTTAAAAATCGCAAATAAGGAATCCTTATTTGGGATTTCTTATTTAGAAAATCGCAATTCTCTAAACAGGCTCGCAAATTTAAGGAATCGCTATTTTAGCGATTCCTTAAATTTGCATTGCGAATGCCTTTCATAAATACTGAAAGGCATTTTTGCATTTGCACCGTTTGCGAATGAAAAAAGGCTTGATACATCTGGCCCTTAATCCCTGAGATGACGTTTGTGAAGTAGCCGATGGTGCTGTTGGGGAGGGAAAAAAAGAACAATGAGGTGGAATAATACTCACCTCCATATTGTTAATAAAATTAAGACTACTTCATAACTTACTAGGAAAATCTACATTTTATGGCAAGAACGGAAGCTCTTATTATGCTTGGTTAAAGCAAATTAATCACCATTGAAGAAGCATGATATACAGGCATACAATAAAATGCTTTGAAAAAATTACCATTTGACCAGTAAGCCAATTTGAGAATATCCTCCAGCTGAACACCAGCCCAAAACGCCTTAGAAGCCATAGCTCCCCGGGACGAATGAGGTCCAAAAGGGGAAGTATCAATGCCCGCTAAGGACATAACCAAGTTACCCCATCGAGCGCTGGTAGGAGATGAGACAGGCTTGAAAGGTTTCCTGAAGGAAACGAGGAGTTGGGATGCTGAGGATGACCTTAAATCGACTGTCTTTTGTTCATAAACCTTTAAGCATAGACCTAAGAATAATTTAGGATGGTCAGGGAAATAGGGATGAAATACTGTAGGCAAATTAGTTTTGGTACATCTATGAACTGTAAACAAAACACCTGATGGAGTAAATTGGCGAGCGGTAATGTCAAGGTTTTCAACATCGGAAAATCTTTTGATAGAACAAGGCATAACAACATGGTAAGTTTTGGGGGCAGCATTTTCAATGAAAGAACTGTATTATCAGGCCACAATAAAAATAGGTTTAGTACCAAATTAACACCCCACACAAAATTATACTTTGGTAAAGGAGGATTACAAAATGTTACTCCCTTTAATAGACGGCAGACTAAAGGGTGTTCTCCCACTGGTTTTTTGTTGATGTAAGGATGGTAAGAGGAGATGGCTGATCTATATAAGTTAATGGTGCAATAGGTTTTACCTTTACTAGGTTCTGCAGCCAGGGAATTAACTATAGAGGTTACATTCACTGAAAAGGAATTAACATGTTTTCCCATGCACCAGCTATCCCATAAAGACCATGCTGATCTGTATGCCTTTTTTGTTCCTGGAGCCCATGATTGGTTAATGAAGTTTGAAGCGTCTGTCGAAATAAGCGGGATTGAATGGGCTTCCCTGAGATTTTCCAAGCTGAGAGAGTAAGAAGATTTTCAGTGTTCAAGCTGTGTAGAATACCTTGAGGATTCGAAAGAAGATGTGGGAATGAAGAAAGAGGGAATGGGGATTCTTTTGAGAGTTTCAAAAGAATGGAGAGCCACACCTGGGATTGCCAGAAGGGGTGTACGAGAACCAGTACTGCTCCCTGGTGTCCTACCTGGGCTCTAGTAATCTGCTGATCATAATGAAAGGAGGAAAGCATAATTGATAGAGGTTAACCAATCCCGAGAAAAAAGCATTGGATGCCACGGCTAATAGATCTGGGCACCAACTGAAGAATTGGGGAAGTTGGGCATTGAGACGAGAAGCAAAAAGATCTATTTGTAAAAGACTCCATCTGCGATGAATAGAGTTGAATTTGTTGGGATGGAGCTTCCAATCGCTTGAGTCTTGGAAATGGCGAGAGAGCCAATCCGCCATTGAGTTTAGATCACCTGGTAAATACTCTGCATGTACCGAGATTCTGTTTTGGAGGCAAAAATCCCAGAAACTCTTTGCTAGATCCACCAAAGGTTTGGATTTTGTGCCTCCCAAATGGTTGATGTAACAGACCGACGAATTGTTTTCCATCCTGAGAAGAATAGAACAACAAACTCTGTCTTTTGCCAGGCTTTTGATTGCAAAGGAGCCGGAAAGCATCTCAAAACAATTGATGTTCAGCCTGGACTCCTCTAGTAACCATGCACCTCCAGTTGAAATCGGGCCACACTGGGCACCTGAACCCAAACGACTTGGGTCCAATTCCAGTATAAGATCTGGGGCTGATGCAAAAATGGTTCTGCTTTGCAAGCGCCCAAATGGTTTATCCACCATTGTAACTCTATTCGAGATTCTTGATCTAGGGGAATAACATCTGAATAAGCAAGACCTTTTTGAAGATTTCGAATCTTTAGTCTTTAAAGAGCTCGATAGTGAAGTGGGCCTGGAAAAATGGCTTGAATCGAAGAAGACAGAAGACCTACTATACTTGCTAAAGTTATGAGAGAAAACTGAGCCATGCGTAAAATATGAAGGATTTCGGATTTGATGGACTTTACTTTTGCTGAGGGCAATTGAAGAGTAGTGGAGACGGAGTCTACGAGGAAGCTAGAAATTCTGTTTGCTGTACTGGAATTGGAAGATTTTTCGAGATTGTTGATAAACCTGAGGTCTGATAGAAGAGAACAAGTTAACCGGACCTGGATTGAAGAGAGGGAAGATTTTGATTCATAATCAGAATATCGTCCAAGTAAGTGATCAGTCTGACTCCTTGAGCTCTGAGAAAAGCTACTACCGGTTTCAAGAGTTTGGTAAAACACTATGGAGCATAAGATAGGCCAAAGGGAAGAGAGGAAAAATGAAAAGTCTGGGTTAGCCACTGGATTGCGGATATATGGGTACGGTGAGATACACATCCTGAAGATCCAAACGAACCATCCAATCTCCCAGTGAGAGAGAATCCCTGAGGTGTAAGACAGTCTCCATTTTGAAATGGCGATAAACGACAAAGTGATTAAACTGTTTTAAGTTGATTTCTGGACTCATCTTTTTGTTCTTCTTTTGAACAAGGAATACCAAACTGAAGAAACCTGAAGAATCCTGACGACAAGGGACAATAGCTTGTTTTTGAAGAAGAGGTTGGACCTCCAACGATATTAGGTTTGTCATCTCTGCTGAAAACTGGGGAGGATGAGGGAGCATCGCCTAAAAATGTTTCTGAATAGAGTTCTATCACGTAAACCTGAACAGTGTTCAATACCCATGAATTCGCAGTAATCGACTGCCATTTTGGAAGAAAATGCAATAGGCGACCTCCTACAAGAGGAAGGCCAGAAGGGTGACTCACCTACTTGAGAGATATATTTAGAACCTCTATTTCCTCTGCTGCGAAATCCACGACTTATCTGTGGATAAAACTGGGGTCTGTACTCCTGGAATGAGGATTGGGAAGTGGCACGGAAACCTTGGACGTTGTTTGAGCAGCCGGCAAAGCGGTTCCTACTTTTGCCGGCCCTGGAGAAAACCCGACTAGAAAACATATTTTTCAAAGATTGCTGTGTCTTATCTAGTGATGCAAAAGTAGCCACATATTTGCTAAGCTCCTTTATAAAGGAGTCTCCAAACTAAAGGCCTTCCTGGACCCGAGACCGCCAGGTTCACCAACTTAGGATCCAGTTTGAGCAGGAGCACCTTTCTGTTCTCATGCGCTATTGTGGCATTAGTATTGCCCAGCAGACAAACAGCACGTTAAACCCATAAAGATAAGTCATCTGGGTTAATAGAGGTATGTTCCAGCCTGGCTGGCTCAGCTAAATCAAAGATGCATGTTGATGGCCCCACCATATCTAAGAGCTTGTCTTGGGATGTGGATCATGCCTTATCCACTCCTTTGCATGAATCTTTGCCAAATTTTGTGAAAAAGGTAAGGATTGAAGGGTCAATAGTAGGTGTTACAGTAATTTTGGACTGAAGAGAAGGGGGGTGACATTCGGAACGTAATTTCGCCGTAGTCTGTTTATCCAGAGGAGTGCGCAGACGTGGAGCAACATATTCTCCAACATGGTCTGTCGGAAACCATTCCATTGAGTGAGGGTGATGGATTTCATTTGAGTCAAACATAGGGACTGTCAGTGACTGTGACAGATTTAGAAACTTCTGAAGACGAAAGCTTAGATTCCTCTGCTTCTCTTGTTTGTCAGCAAGCACTCTTCTTCACTTACCCGGTTTGTTTTGTGCGTTTGCCCTTCATTTGGTACGTTAGATAATCAGTAAATACATGTAGCTGTGTCTTTGGTACATTTTTGTTTGTGGCTATAGAGAGCATCAAATCAATCTTGGTATTGAATCCTCAAAAGAGCCTCTCCCTGCACAGCTGGATAGGCAATACTACAAAATTCACTTTAGACGGGGAAACTCACCCCAGAATGCTTTGCAGGCATCCCTTTTACAACACATTTTTGGCCATAACTCAGCCTGTGGTGGTCCTGGGGCAATACTAGGTTAGAGGGGGGCCAAAGAACGTAACCCCTTGCACCATTCAATATATATTTAACTTTTCTTGTAGCTAGAACTTTAGATTTTATAGTTGGGAGGAGTTGGTCTTGTTTGTCTGTCTGTTTTGTTGGAACAGAACAGGTAATGCTCAGAGGCACACTGGAACCGAGGTGACCCAGAGAGACTGGTAGCTAACGGTTGAACCTACGGCATCCATGGTTGAGAACATGTAAACTGGTGCCCCAGGGCCCATAAATAATGGTGTCCCCCCAGTGAACATCCCAAAGCCCAACCTCCCAGGGGCGGGCAGCAAGGTGGCAAGTAAGGCAGACCCCCCCCCATAGCAGGCACCAGCGCTGGGAAGGCTGGTGAGCAGAAGGCTCAGGGCCAAAACAGGGGAACCCTGAAAACCGCACAGCTGCTAAACCAGGGGTTAAAGGGAAAGGTGAGGATGAGACCAGACAAGGGACAACCCGAGTCCTTTAATGGGTATAACCTCACCCATAGGCACGCCCAAGTCATGCGGTGGGAGGTAAAAGATAAGGCCAGACCCAAGCTGGATAAAGACCTGTTCCTAGATAAGGTCATCAAGCCAGAAGGGATCCCAGGGGAGGAGGTGCTGAGCTGCCAAGCATCAGCATGTGGGTGGATTTTTCTCTTGAGCTTTATCACTCACGCCCTATACAGGAAGTATTGGGAGTTCTTCCAAGGGAAGAAGGAGGAGAAGCCATTTAACTCCTTTAACATATCAACAGGATGGGAGCCAGCATCAAAGGAGAAGAGGATCCCGGTGGAAATGATGAACCCCCACAACCCAGACCGGGACATTGCATCGCTACTCCAGAGATACGGCACCATCGTGAAGGGACTCACCAAGGTCGGAGACAGATGAGACATCTGGAACACGACTTGGCAGACCATCATAAACCTCCACAAGTACCCAGCAGGGAAAGACGGACTGAGGCACCCCCCGGCGAGCTTCTACATGGGAGTAGATGAGGGCAAGATCCGATACCCAGGCCAACCTTTTACCTGTAGGAAGTGCCAAGCTGTGGGACACAAGAGAATTGATTGCCTAGAGAAGTTCTGCAGGATCTACAGAGAGACCAGACACAAGGTGAGCGGCTTCACCAGCAAGAAGTAGTGCAACTTCTGTGGAGGAGAAGGCCACATCTACTACCGGTGCCCAAAGTCAGACAGACCGAAGAACTACGCAGCAGCAGCTGCAGGAACCCCATCCCCAATGACCACCAGGCCAAAGCTGGACCCAAGTGTCAATGCTAAGGTGAACACCCTCCTGAAGGCTTCTAGGGAAGAAGCTCAGCAGAAACCAAAGCCACCCAGGAGCAGCACCCTGGAAGGACCGGCCACACAGGACCAAAAATCCCTAGGACCAGGCCCAGAAGAAAAAGAAACAAATCTCACTGCGGTACAAACCACAATGGTAGACCCAACAACCACACCTGAGGCTGCCGCCAGTGGGGACCCACTCGGCTCAAAGGAATCCCTGAAGAAGGAGCACGCACCATATAAAAATGCACCACCACTCGGAACCACAAGGTAGCTGGAACCAATGGCAACGATTGAGGCCCAGGCTCCCGCCAAGGCCCCAGTACAGGCAAAAGGGAAAAAAGGGAAACAACCCAAGAAGACTGAAGACAGCAGCGGGGACAAGGAGGACATGGAGAAGTTGTGGAACCAGATGAAGTCCCAGAGGCTGCGGGATAAATGCAGGAAGGAAAAGGAACAGAAAGAGAAAGAGGAAAGACATGCCAAAACCAAGGGGAAACAAGTACCCCCCAAGGAAGCACCACAGCCCGAATCCCCAGCAGGATGACGAGATAGAGAACAAAGAATGAAAAGACTAAAAACCCCCAGGCAGGAAGAGGCAAAGGCAAAGGAAGGAGGACGGTGATAATGGCAATATCATTGTTCACCCTAAACATCAGGAGCATGAAGGGCCAGGTTATGGGTGTTGGCATATTGTCCTTCTTGGCCGCCAAGAACCATGATGTCTGCTTTCTGCAGGAATGTGGGATTCCGTACGCCCAGAGGTACAGCCAGCTTGAATGGCAGTGGACGCATGGGCCCACGTTTTGGTCCAGAGGAAAAGACTGCAAATCATCTGGAGTTGCCGTTCTGATCAAGGGGAGGCATTTTACCACTGACAGGGTTACTGAGCAGGTCAAAGGCAGAGTGCTGGTCGTGGAATGCTCATAGGCCAGTGAGCCCGTTAGGCTTATCAATGTCTATGCCTCCCCGGAGGAGAAGAATGAATAGATTGAGATGTTCAGGGTGCACAGGATGCAGCTTGTGACCTCCTGGACCATCCTGATGGGTGGTGATTTTAACTGCACAGTAGAGTTGGATGGACACACTGGGTCAGACTCTGCAGGGATGGATGTGACGTCCACGGATCAACTTCCTCTTCACCTCCCCAACGGTAAAGTGTCGGCGGAGCTCCATGGTCCCTGTCCACTTCTCGGACCACAGAGCAGTCAGTTTTGAGGGGGAACTTACAGTGAAGTTCCCCACTGGCCCCGGATCTTGGAAACCGAACTGCTCATTGCTGGAAAATGAGCAGTTAGTGGCGAACCTCAGAGTTGCGTATGTATAGTGGAGGGACATGAGGGACCTCTTTCACTTTGCCAGTGAGTGGTGGGAATGGGTGAAGGTCAGGTTCCGGTGCTTCTTCCAGGATGCAAGCAGAGCTGCTGCATGGGAAAAGAAGAGTGAGTTCAGGCGGCTGCAAAGCAAACTGCAGCACCTGTTCAAACTCAAGCTCAGGGGATGGGACGTGAATGACAAACTGGAGGAAACCCGAAAAGGGCTCGCCGAGCAGTTCAGGGAGGAATCCAGAAAAATCATCTTCCGGACCAGAACCAAGAACCCTGAGAAAGACAAGAAATGCAACTCGTTCTTCTTCACAAAACTTCACTCGACCGACACACCGCTGGTAGAGCTTCGGGATTCGGAGGGCAACCTCCAGAGTGGGAAAGAGCACGTCATGAGAGTTGTTACTGATGTTTATGGTGTGCTTTACTCACCGAAGTGGTCAGAGAGAGCCCAGGTGGACAGTTTCCTAAAGGGCATCTCGAAGACACTGAGTCCAGAAGAGAGAGAGGGCCTGAACGCGCCCTTCACCCTGGAAGAGCAGCGCTTGGCAGCCACGACTTCCAAGAGAGGCAAGACCCCTGGAAGTGATGGTCCCCCAGTGGAACTATTGGTCGAACTGTGGGACCTGATCGGGCCAGACTTGCTGGACCTCTATGGGGAAATGGTGGGCAAGGGCAGTATACCACAGTCCCTGCATGAAGGCATGATAACGCTTTTGTACAAACAGAAGGGAGAGAAGGAGGCCCTCAAGAACTAAAGGCCCATCTCTCTCCTCAATGTGGACTACAAAATCCTAGCGAAGGCAATGGCTAACCGCCTAAAGAAAGTAATAGCGAAGATAGTCTACCCTGACCAGACCTGCGGGATACCGGGTCAACAGATAGTGGGCAGCCTGGCCCTCGTTCAGGACACGATCAAGTATGTCAAGAGCCGAAAGGTTCAGACGGCCTTGGTCAGTCTAGACCTGTAAAAGGCGTTTGACCACGTCTCCCATGAGTTCATGGACCGGACACTCAGAGTGCTGGGACTGGGCGACTTTTTCTGTGACATGGTGACCATAATGTATAGAGACACCTCAAGCATAGCATTAGTCAATGGATGGAAAACCGACCCCTTCCCCATCCTGTCAGGTGTTAGGCCGGGCTGTCCACTCTCACCCCTTCTGTTCATTTGTGTTATAGAGCTCCTCGCCGAACGCAACAGACACAACAGGAATATCAGAGGAGTGACAGTGCCAGGAAACAAACAGAAGGGCGAAGTGAAGTGCTACCCCTATCCCTCTACATGGATATCTTAGTATTCTGTGCGGGTGGGTGCTCCATAAAAGAACTGGAGAAGACGTATTGAATTTGGGGAGGCATCAGGAGCAAAGATCAACAGCCCCAAGTCAGAAACCCTACTCCTCAGCCACTGGACCCCCACCAGAGACCTACTGCCTTTCCCCATCAAGCAGGACTTCCTGAAGATCCTTGGAGTCTGGTTTGGCGGAGAAGGCGTGGCAGAGAAGTCATGGGAAGAAAGACTGATGAAGAGGAAGCAGAAGCTGGGACTCTGGAGCCTCTGGAAGCTGGCGATCGAAGGCAATGTCCGGCACTCCTTTGCATCCCTTGTTGTGGGTCTAACTTGTTTGGCAGCCAATGTGTCACTTCATGTACTTGGCTGAGGAGTACCAGCCTAGATCAGCACCATGTTTCTAGCACCCCTTAATGCCGCCTAAAGCCACCATGTGTGTGCCGTTCTTAAAATACAGTGCACCATGGAGGTAGTCCGGGGACTAACGTCATAATTTTGTTACGCTAGTCTGGTGCTTTGCAGGATTAGCGTAAAAAATCATGATGCTAATCTTGCAAAGCACCCAGAGGCCCATTGAACACAATTTTTAACGTCTGTTCTTAGCAGGCGTTAAACAATGCAGGTAAAAATGACGCAAAGATATATTATAGATTTTGTTGCGCAATTTACCCACCCCCACCCAAAACCCCTACCATACATTATACCTGGTGCAGGCTTATAGTGGCACAAGGGATTACAAATTATGGTGCAGTGTTTTTGGCCTTCTAACACCACAGTAGCATAAACAAATGATGCTAATATGGTGTTAGAATGGAGCTATGCCCACATAAATCTGGGCCAAATGTGTAGACTTAAAGGAGCCAACATTGCAACCTGAGCAGAGTAACTATTGTGGTGCAGCCTTTCCTGTCACATGACCTATGACTAAATGTACATACCCATAATTCCTTGTCACTTCTGAGTCCTCCTGTTGTTTCTTTTTGTAGCAACAGGGGGCAGATTTATGGAAAGCAGCACTGCACTGAGTGCAGCACAACTTTCTTGCACCCCTAAGCGCCTCCCTACTGCCACCATGGGTGCCCCATATTAAAAATATGGCCACCATGGCACAGGGTGGGTGGACAATAGTGCCACTTTTCATGATGCTATTGATGTACTATGCAGGAGTAGGGCCAAAATATTGCCTCTATTCCTGCAGAGTACATAGGGGTCCTTTATAAATAATAGACGCATCCTTTTGACGTCTGCTCTGAGCAGGTGTTAAAAGTGCTGTACAAAATGATGCAAGGAGATCTGTTGGATTATTTGTGCCACTTTTTTGGTTCCTCCTAACGGGGAAATACTCCCTTTACATAAATTATTCCTGGTGCAGGCATAATGTAGTGCAAAGGGTTACAAAGAGGCACAATGCATGCATTGCATCACTTTGTAAATATGGCGCTAGGATTTTGGCCTCATTGGTCCACATGAGTGTAAAAAAAAAAAAATGCTAATGTGGCACTTGGGGATTACAAACATACCCCCAAGTGTTTTATCAGTGTACCGGGTTACAACAACTATTATGATTGGTTGCATTTTAAAGCGTTTTCTAGGCTGAACTTAGTAAACTAAGGGCCAGATTTAAAGAAAATGATGGCACGTGGCATCGCACCAAATTTGGCAGCGTCACGCACTGAAATTTTCAAAAAGTCGGGATGCATTGTATTTACTACAATACGGCGCACCCCTGTGTTTTTCCCTGCACTAACTTTTCTGCTGCCGTGCACCAACGCAGCAACCTTTGTATCATAGTGCAAGGATGGCTGCGTTGCGGAGTAGATTGTTTTTGTGCAGGAAGGTGTGCCTTCCTGCACAAAAACAATCTTAAATGGTGATTTGCTCTTTCTATGTGTTCTGCATTCGGCAGCACACATAGAAAGAGCAAAAAATTAGGAAAAATTAAAGCATTTCTCCTCGTTGCGCCATGCTAACGCCACCCCTGTGGTGGAGTTAGATTTTGGCACTGCCTCAGGTTTATGAAAACCCATAAATCTGAGGCAGCGTCAAAATGCAATGGGTGTTGCTGTGGCACGCCCACAGCAACACCCATTGAATGCCCCTTCCACGTAAATTGCTGCATGTGAAGGGGCCGTATTTACAAGGTTGCGTTAAGCCACAAAAAGTGGCTTAACTCTACCTTATAAATACGACACAGGGCAGTGTGTCACTGCAGCGTCATGAAAAGTGACACTCTGGTGGCCCTAGGGGCTCTTAAATATGCCCCTAAATCACCTTGACAGTTTGCGGAACAGTGTTTCCTGACTCCACAGATGACAGCCATGAAATGTATACTCTTTTGTCATTTACTAAAGATTTCTGTGGAGTGGTGCAGGTAAGAGTTTCACTCAATTTTGGAAAGTTGTGCCAAGTACAGGATTACCCTTATTCAGTAAATGAAAATATAACTGTATAGTAGACACATTTAATTATTTGCTAATTTCTCAAGTGCAATGACGCATTTTTGGCAAGTTACTCTTACTGTGACAGTGTTTAACCTGTAGTCCTGTTACATGATATATAAGAAGGACGCATGCTGCACAAAAAAACTCCATATCGTCTGAAAGGATCCACTACCATGTGGGAAGCAGCGATATATAACAACAGATAAGGAAGGATCAATTGGTAAATGAAACACGTAACTGAATCCAACCTGGGTTTTATTTCTGGATCAGCTCTTGCTTCTCCTTTCTCATTGACTATTGAGATTTTATTCAAAAACCCTCTGTGACTTAATTGCGAAGATGTGTTATAATACATTTACACACACACACACACATATATATATATATATATATATATATATATATATATATATATACATATATATGTGTATATATATATATATATATATATATATATATATATATATATATATATATATATATGTATGAAATGTAAGCATATTTATATCAAGCCATGGTCTAATGGCCGACTTTGAAATTGGTGAATAAAGTTCGAATCCAGCATAATTAACCTCTTGTGATTCTGGGAAAATCACTTAGTTCCATATTTAACAGAAAATCATGGAGTGTGATGGTGCGCCAAAATTGGCAGCACCACGCGCCGTCATTTTCACAATGCAGGGATGCACTGTATTTAATTGAATACGGCACACTCCTGTGTTGTCCCCTGCACTGGCGCTAAATGGAACTGCCTAGTGCCAACGCAGGCATCCTTGCACCATCGTGCAAGGATGTCTGCATTGAGGGGTTTGATTGTTTATGTGCGGGAAGGAGTCCCTTCCTGCACATAAACAATCACTAATGGCGATTTGGCACATCCATGTGTGTACTGCAGAATGCAGCACACACAGTGCTGCCAAAGCTTCATTTTGAAATGATGGTTTATTTGCAGGAAGGGACATCTTCCTGCACTTAAACAATCATGTCTGGCATTTTGCTTTTTCTATGTGTGCTGTAGAATGGAGCACACATAGAAAAAGCAAAAAACAAGGAGGAATAAATGTACTCCTCCTCGTTGCGCCTTGCTAACGGCCCCCCTGGGGTGGTGTTAGATTTTAACACTGCCTCAGGTTTACGAAAACTCGTATATCTGAGGCAGCGTCTAAATGCAATGGGTGTTGCTGTGGCACGCAACACCCATTGCACGCCCCTTGGGCTGCGTGTGAAGGGACTTTATTTACAAGGTAGCATTAAGCCACAAAAAGTGCCAGTCGCAGGGCATTGTGCCACCGGAGCATCACAAAAAGTGACACTCAGGTTGCGCTACGGGCTCTTAAATATGCCCCTGAATCATCCTTGGCTAAAAACCTCAAGCAATAGCAAAGTCAATAGGTCGTACTTATGCAAGATCTATTGGCTTTGTCAATGCTATTTCTTAGCCATGTACAGCAGCGTGGCCGCTATGCAACATGGCTCAAAGTAAAAACAAAAGTGCTATGGCGCAGTCAATGCTTGCTCCATTGTAGCGTTTTTTTTATTTTATTTTATTTTTAACCATGCTGCACAGCAGCCTTGGAGCTGTACAACATGGCAAAAAAGATTGACAAAGCCAATAGGTCTCGCATAGGTGAGACCTATTGGATTTAGCAGTGCTTTGGGGAAAAAGCAATATGATGAGGCTAGTGCTGGACAAGTCTAACCTATTCATTAGGTCAAGAGTGCAGACTCTTTGACCTGTTGTAATTTACCTGTGGGCTTTGAACCACACCCATCACTGTCATTTGTTCATGGGCTTGCCTTTAAAAAATCCTTTGTTATCATTGGTAACTGCTTTATGTTTGTCCCTCCTTGGGTCGATTTTGTTACCGCCTTTGACACCCACCCTGTTACATGGATAATTGCACGTTTACCAATACATTTGACTGCAAACTTCTTCTTCCTTTTGTGTCTCTCCTTCAGGCTCATGTCGGCTGTGGTGCTTTGAATCGGCTCGCTTATGTCAACTGTTTTAGTTTTCCTTTTCAATTTATGTGGCAGGAAAAGTCCAGTTAGGAATTTACAATGCTAATAGCTCCAACTCGAACAAACGCAAGACCCATTGCATTACAAAGGCTTGTTATGTGATTATGCCTTCTAGGGGCTGACTATATTGTTACATGATCATGTTTCTTCCAAATGCTGTTTTTACTGTGGTTCTCTGTTGGGGCTGTTCAGACCATTACAGTCTAATGCCAAGTGTATGAAGGAATGCCCAAGCACTGTTAATTTGTGATAAAGGTTTAGGCCCCTATTTAACAGAAAATGAGATGCAAGCGCAATGCAGAAATCTGCTGTATTTAATAGAACACAGCGCACCCCTGTGTTGTTCCTTGCTCCAGTGCTAAATTTGCAGCCGAGCGCCAACGCAGCCAACCTTGCACCATGGTGCAGGGATGGCTGCATTGAGGGGGAGATTGTTTTTGTGCAGGAAGGTCCACCTTCTAAAATGGCGATTTGCTCTTTCTATATGTGCTTCAGAATGCAGCACACATAGAAAGAGCAAAAAACGAGGAGAAATAAAAGTATTTCTCCTTGTTGCACCTTGCTAACGCCACCCCTCAGGTAGTGTTAGATTTTGTCGCTGCCTCGGTTTACGAAAATACATAAAGCTGGGGCAGCGTCAAAATGCAGTGGAGGTTGCTGTGACATGCCCACTTCCATGCAAAGTGATGCGTGTGCAGGGGCCGTATTTACAAGGTGGCATTAAGCCACAAAAAGTGGCTTAACGCCACCTTGTAAATACCGTGCTGGGCATAGCGCCACTGGAGCGTCACGAAAAGTGACACTCCGGTGGCGCTAGGGGCTCTTAAATATGCCCCTTAATGTGCCTACTGGCTAAATATTTATAAGGTCCCAAAGGCAAGATTGTCATTATTATTTACAACACCAACAGCTCTTACTCTCGCTAATGCAAGACCTATTGCATTACAAATGCTTGTTAGGTCGAGCCTAGACAGCGTGCATGCACTGTCTTCAAGACCTGTTGGAATGAGTAAAGGACTTTGTTCCCGCCTGCCTGCCGCTTACCATAGGTTGAAGGCAGTGTTGCTCTTGTTTTGCTGCCACCTAACTTGTTTGGCAGCCAATACCCCACTTCCTGTTCTTGGATGAGGAGCACCGGCCTAATACATTTAATTGTGCCTGGATTGTTTTTCTGTTGATTGGACAGACTATTTTTGTGTTTCCCCTGCTTCTAGTGTTTGTCAATAAGCACTCGTGTTTACTAGCGCGGTTCATTTTCCGCGTTTGCCCTTCACTTGGTCCTTACTTTACATAATCAGTAAATACATGTAGTTGTGTCTTGTGTGTGTATGTTTTGTAAAACATTTTGTGGGTTTATATAGCATGAAATCCACCCAGGTATTGAATGCTCAAAAGCGGTTCTCCATGCACAGTGGGAGAGCCAATACTACAATATTCATTGCACTCGGGGAAACTCACCCCATAATGCTTTGCAGGTATTCCTTTTACAACACATTTTTGCCCATAACTCAGCCTCTGGTGGTCCAAGGACAATGGGATGGGACCATCACCAAAACATTTAAAACAATGTGCTCTTTCTGTCCAGGCCATTTTCCCGGTCACACTAGGCTTCACAGGGTCATTTAGCCATGACCAGTGGTACTGCACCTTTATTTGCTGACTCCTGAGGAATAGCTGGCTATAACCAGTGATACTGCACTGCCTGCTATTGATTCTACAGGGACATCTAGCCAAGGTGAGTGGTACTGCACCTTCTGCTATTGACTCTACAGAGCTGTCTAGTAACTTGTAGGACTTCACAGGGACAGTAGTACTGCTCCTTCTACTGTTGTCTGGACACGGACATCTAGTAATGAACTGCAGCACTGCATTCTTGTGCTGCTGACTCCACAGTTAAATAATATTGTTACATGGCCACGTTTCTTCCAAATGCTATGTTTACTGTGGTGCTCTGTAGGGGCTGCTCGTACCATTACAGTCTAATGCCAAGTGTATGAAGGAATAAACAAACATAGGCCCGTATTTATACTCCGTTTGCGCCGAATTTGCGTCGTTTTTTTCGACGCAAATTCGGCGCAAAACGAACGCCATATTTATACTTTGGCGTTAGACGCGTCTAGCGCCAAAGTATGGGCAAATAGCGTAATTTTTTTGCGTGAACGCCTTCCTTGCGTTAATGAGATGCAAGGAAGGCGTTCCCGTCTAAAAAAATGACGGCGACGCAAATGCGTCGTATTTATACTCCCGGGCAAAAATCACGCCCGGGAGGTGGCGGGTCAAAAAACCCCGCATTTGCGCCACTATTTAACGCCTGGGTCAGGGTAGGCGTTAAGGGGCCTGTGGGCTCAAAATGAGCCCACAGGTGCCCTCCCCTGCCCCCAGGGACCCCCCCTGCCACCCCTGCCCACCCCAGGAGGACACCCAAGGATGGAGGGACCCACCCCAGGGACATTCAGGTAAGTTCAGGTAAGTATAATTTTTTATATTTTTTAATTTTTTTTGGATGGCATAGGGGGGCCTTATTTGTGCCCCCCTACATGCCACTATGCCCAATGACCATGCCCAGGGGACACAAGTCCCCTGGGCATGGCCATTGGGCAAGGGGGCATGACTCCTGTCTTTACTAAGACAGGAGTCATGAAATGGCGTCTGGGCGTCGTAAAAAAATGGCGCAAATCGGGTTGAGGCAATTCTTTTGCCTCAACCTGACTTGCCCCATTTTAAGACGCCCTAACGTCATTTTTTCCCAACGCCGGCGCTGCCTGGTCTACGTGGTTTTTTTCCACGCACACCAGGCAGCGCCGGTCTGCTTGCGCCGGCTAACGCCATTCCATAAATACGGCGCCCGCATGGCGCTTCAGAATGGCGTTAGACGGCGCTAAATTTTTTGACGCTAAACTGCGTTAGCGCAGTTTAGCGTCAAAAAGTATAAATATGGGCCATAGTTTCTTTCTGATAAAGGTTTAATGTGCTGCATGGATAAATATTTATAAGGCCCCAAAGGTGAGATTGTCATTATCATTTACAACACCAACAGCTCTAACTCTTGCTAATGTGAGACCTGTTGCATTGCAAATGCTTGTACTTTTGCGTGTCTCCTTCTCGCTCATGCTCTTGGCGGCCATGGCACTTTAAATTGACTCACTTATGTCGACTAATGTTTTACTTTTCTTTTTCAGTTTATGTGGCAAGAAAAGTCCAGTTAGGAATTTACAACACCAATAGCTCTAACTTGAGCAAATCCGCGACCCAGTGCATTGCAAATGCTTGTGCAAAATGTGCCCCTTCACAGAGTAGTCTTGCAGCATGCACGTTATCTGTATCTCAGTTGTACACGATCTGGAAGGTGTTCTTGAACTTATCGTTCACAAAACATAGCAGGGATCTGAGCTATGTTTTTCTAAACCTGTTTCCACACTAAGAAGAGCTTTGGGCTGCCTATCCGTTTGTCCCGAGATTTTTGCCCCACTTTTTAAGTTCTCCAGTAAAGTGTCTGGTGCCTAGAATGCCCTATCTTTTGTATTGGGAAATTTTTACTTGCTGAGTATTTATTTTATGTATTTGCTGTTGTAAATTGTACTTTATTCTCATGAATTACCATAGACATGTATTAGTCCATAGTTTTTTCAAATCATTTTGAGATTCATTTTCCTATGTTTGAAAAAAGTATTCTCATCTTCTTTGGCTTCTGTTTAGTCTGTCTATGGGCCATTTCCTGCTCTCACAAGTATTCTTTATATAGATCAAAAGCCTTTTTAGTTGAATTTCTCTCAAGAAACCTAATGTAATATTTCAAGTCTCTTAGAACGTTCCTGTCGTTTACCTGTCTTTCCAGCATATTCAGGCCCTGATTTAAGAAAAGCAGCACTGCACCCAGTGCAGAGCCACTTTTCTTGCACCCCTTAGTGCCCCCCTAACACCACCATGTGTGCGCTGTATTTAATATACGGCGCACCATGGTGGTAGTTAGGGAACTAGTGCCCGAAGTTTTGACGCTAATTCTGAGCTTTGCAAGATTAGCATTAAAAAAATGTACGCTAATCCTGCAAATCCCATTGAGGCTCATTGAAACCAATGGGAGCATCCTTTTAATGCTTGCTCAGTAGTACTGCTGAGCATTAAAAGTGCAGAAAAAAATGATGGTAAGAAATCTCTTAGATTTCTTTGCACCATTTTGTTTCGGCCCCCCTAATAGGGGATTGCCCCCTTTGCATACATTATGCCTGGCATAGGCATAATGTAGCACAAAGTGGCGCAATGCATGAATTGCGCCACTTTGTAAATTTTACGCTGCGATTTTGGCCTCGTTGGACCACATTAGTGTAAATAAAAAAAATACACTAATGTGGCGCAATGAGGTGCTAGTGGCTCTTAAACCTGCCCTCTTAGATTCCTTAAAGACTGATTGTAAGGTTAGGAGACCCAGAATTGGAAACTGACTTGATCTGGAACTTGACCTCAGCCATTTTACCTGAACCCAAAAGCTTACCTTGGGCCTTGAGTTTGTAGAAGGCACTTCTGCTAGAGCAGACACCCAAGGATGGTTTGCAGATAGGAGTTTGGAGAAGTATGAAATGGGTGTGAGCTAAAATCCTTGCTCTGACACAGAAGGCAGTTAGAGTAGGGGGCAAAGCTAGAACATAAAACTCATCAAGTGCATTCACTTAGAGATAGCCAGCTTGGCTGACTTTTTATGTTGTTGCATTCTGTGTAAGGACATCACACATTGATTGGGAATATATTGGTCCTTGCTCGTTTGAGCGCACAAGTGATTTGACCTGTTGTAATTATTGTGGGCTTTTAACTATGCCCATCTCACGCCCATCACTTTAACTCGTTTGTGGGCTTGCCTTTTAAAAATCCCTTGATGTAATTGGTAAATGATTTACGTTTGTCCTGCCTTAGGGAGGTTTTGTCACCTCCTTGCAGACTGACCCTGTTAGATGAATAATTGCACGATTGCCGATATACTTCAGCGTGGGCAAACTATATATTTTTTTTCTTTTGTCTCTCCCTTCGTGCTCCGTGGCAGCTATGGCCCTTACAGCGCCAACAGCTCAAACTCCAACTCTGGGATTGAAGCGCTGGTCACATTGTTCACACTGTTACCTAATCAGCGTCATTTCTTTTGGGTCTCCTTCACGCTCCATAGCTTTCCCAAAAACACTTGTAATTGATAAGTGCTTTACTAAAAAACACAGAAGTCTAAGGCAGCTCATCTGGTACAGCAGGAGAGCCGATACTACAATATTTACTGCACTCGGGAAACTCGCCCCATTATGTTTACATTTAGAAAACATTTTTGCTAATAACCTTGGTTTTCCTAGGACAAGGTGGTCTTTCTATTTAGATCATCTCTTGGTCCCCACATTAGGTTAGTGGGAACCCCAAAATAATAACCCATCCCACCATTCAGTGTCTTTTTAAGCTCTCTCATGGCTGGAACTTTTTTTTACAGTGAAGGCAGTTTGGGGCATATTTAAGAAAAGTGGCGCTGCACACAGTGCAGGACCACTTTTCTTGCGCCCCTTAGTGCCCCCATCACACCACCATGTGTGTGCTGTATTTAAAATATGCCACACCATGGCAGTAGTTAGGGAACTAGTGTAGGAGGCTGGCCTGGCTTATAGTGGGTACCAGATGGTACTTACACCTTGTGCCAGGTCCAGTTATCCCTTATCAGTAGATTAGTAGTGTTCTAGCAGCTTAGGCTGATAGAAGTAGCTATAGCAGAGCAGCTTATGCAGCTGAACTAGGAGACATGCAAAGCCCCTACTATACCACTTATATCATATAGCACTATATCATAAGAAACACAATACTCAGAGGTACTTTATTTTAGTGACAATATGCCAAAAGTATCTCAGAGGACACACTCCCTTAGGAGGTAAAGAAATACAAAACACATACACACAAAACAAAATCAGGTAAGTAGAACAGTTAGAAAAGTAGTGCAAACAATGTAGAACACAATAGAATGCAATAGGAGACAATAGGCCTAGGGGCAACCCAAACCATATACTCCAAAAGTGGAATGCGAACCACAAATGGACCCCAGGCCTAGTGTAGTGTGTAGAGGGTCACTGGGAGTGTAAGAAAACACTAAGGGAGTCCATGATACCCCACCCCAAGACCCTGAAAAGTAGGAGTAAAAATACCCTACTACCCCAGAAAAAACCGTAAAGTCGAGATAGGGGATTCTGCAAAGGCAGCAACTGATTGCAATGCACTGAAGATGGATTCCTGGACCTGAGGACCTGCAAAGGAAGGGGACCAAGTCCAAGAGTCACACAAGTGTCCAGGGGGGCAGGAGCCCACTATACCCTGGATGAAGGTGCAAAAGGGCTGCCTCTGGGTGGAAGAAGCTGAAGATTCTGCAACAACCGAAGGTGCCAGGAACTTCTCCTTTGGTCAGAAGATGTCCCACGCCGTGCTGGAGGATGCAGAGTTGTTTCCACGCAGAAAGACTGCAAACAAGCCTTGCTAGCTGCAAGAGTCGCAGTTGAAGATTTTGGGTGCTGCCAGGGCCCAGGAAGGACCAGAGGTCCAGGAGGTCGCCCCTTGGAGGAAGAGACAGAGGAGGCGCTCAGCAACAGAGAGAGCCCATGCAGAAGCAGGCAGCACCCGCAGAAGCACCTGAACAGGCGTTCAAGAAATCTGAGCGCGGCGGTCGTCTCAGCACAACAAAAGATGGTCCCACGAAGTCGGAGGTCAACTCAGCAAGTTGAGCAATGCAGGACGGAGTGCTGGGGACCTGGGCTAGGCTGTGCACGAAGGAATCCTTGCAGAATTGCACAGAAGCCCTAGCAGCTGCAGATCACGCAGTACACAGGATTACTGTCTGGCATGGGGAGGCAAGGACTTACCTCCACCAAATTTGGACAGAAGGACCACTGGACTGTCGGGGTCACTTGGATCCAGCTCCTGTGTTCCAGGGACCACGCTCGTCAAGATGAGAGGGGACCCAGAGGACCAGTGATGCAAAAATTTGGTGCCTGCGTTGGCAGGGGGAAGATTCCGTTGACTCACAGGAGATTTCTTCTTGGCTTCCAGTGCAGGGTAAAGGCAGACAGCCCTCAGAGCATGCACCACCAGGAAACAGTCGCGAAAGCTGGCACACCATGGCGGTAGTCAGGGGTACTAGCTTCATAATTTTTGATGCTAGTCCAGCACTTTGCAGGATTAGTGTAAAAAATGTTGACGCTAATCCTGCAAAGCACCCAGAGACCCAATGAAACCAATGGAAGCCTCCTTTTAACACCTGCTCCAAGCAGGAGTTAAAAGTGCCAAAGAAAATGGCGCATGGAAATCTCTTAGATTTCCTGCAACATTTTTTTGGCCCCCCAACATGGGAACGCCCCCTTTGCATACATCATGCCTGGTGCAGGCATAATGTGGTTCAAAGGGTTACAAAGAGGTGCAATGCATGCATTGCGCCACTTTGTAAATATGGTGCCACGTTTTTGGCCTTCTAACACCACATTAGTGTAAAAAATAAAATAGCGCAAGGCCCACTTAAATTTGGGCCTTTGTTTCTTACAAGTGCTATTTTCATTCTGGTGCCCTCTAGGGGCTTTTCTGAGCATTAGAGTCTAAAGCCAAATATTTATTTCTGAGAAAGGTTTTTGTTGGGTTTATATGATAATTGTATATGTTTTATTAATCTCTCCTTATTGCAGTTATGACCATGATTCAAGCCAACTTGAAATTCTTATTAAAATATGACCCTTCTAGTTTATTTCTCTCATTACTCCTCCGTGGCTGTCTTGTTTTGGGAATCGTGTTAGCCAGCCAGCAGCTCTGATGGTGGAGTGGTGAAAGTGGTATTCTATTGGAATTAAGCATGGCAGATTTCAATTGCTGTAGGAAGCTGGCCTGGCGTGTGGTGAATACTTGTTACCCCTTATTAGTGAAGTGTAGGCAATGTCTAGAAGCCAGGCTCTCTAGAGGTAGCTGTGGATGAGCAGCCAAGTCTTATCCAGGAGACATGCACAGCTCATGCAATGCCACTTATAGTCACACAGCACATGAAATGACAAATACTAAATTACTAGATAGGCAATCCTCCAATAGGAGGGAAGTAAACACACTATTGTATATACAGCAGCAGTGCTTGAAATGGGAAAATAGAAGTGCAGGTACTCTGTACCAGAGTGCCTGCTTATTTCTGAGACGTGCTGTTACTCTCCAACTAAAAGTATTATGTTTTTCTTGAGAAGTGCAGGTACTCTCGCTCGCTAAATAAAAAAGTGCCAGTACTTCGTACCGGGCAGTACCTGCCCATTTAAAGCTCTGTACAGTAGTAATCAGAAATAGGCATAAAAAGCAATACAAAACAGTGAAAAGCAATAGGCAGTACTGAAGGCCTGGGAGAGACCAAACCATATACTAAAAAGGTGGAATGCGAAGGTCACACCCACACAGAATGAATTGGAATCGGTAGAAGGAAGCTGGAGGTACTGGGAAACCCCTAAGGTAAGTACCAGAGTGCCCTGCCAGCGACCAGGAGGAAAGTTACTGGTTTTCCCCAAACCCCCCCCTAAGGACTTCAGGGAAGGATATTCCAAGACCCAGGCAAGAATGCAAGCAACCAAAGGTTGATCCTGACAGAGGAAAACCTGGGCAAGAAGGGGACCAAGTCCAGTTCCAGTTGGACTGTCCAGTGGTGGCAAGAGCCACTACCCACCCCTCTGTGGATGCAGGAGTTGGTCGATGGTGAGACGAAGGCGGGCAGCGATGCAGAACTGGAGCAGATGAAGAGTTCCTGGATGATGCATTTGACGACCCACGCCAGAAGAAGGATTGCAGTGAGTCTGTGGTGAGGGAAAACCACCAACAAGCCTTGGCAATGGCAAATATCGCAATTGGAGGAAAAGTGGAGCTGCTGGGGACCAGCAAGGTCCAAGGGGGACTCAACCCACAGGGGGAGTCCCAGGTGACCCTCAGCAGTGACGAAAGTCCAAAGAAGAGGAGGCAGCCCCCCAGGAGTCCCACAGGCGAGGCGTCCAGGAGTCGCAGAGAGGCCCATGCAGCACACCTGTGGAGAGGTCCCACATCACAGGAGAAGCATGCAGAGGGCTGTGCATTGCAGGGAAGAGTCCTGGGGGCTGCCGCTACACGGAGCCTGAAGATCCCTTGGAGGAGATGCCAACAAGCTTCGGTAGCTGCAAGAGACACTGTGCATAGGGGTACTGTCCTGCTTGGAAAGGCAAGGGCTTACCTTTACCAAAGTTGGACAGCTGGTAGAGAGGACCAAGGGGACCACTCCAGACTACCATCTGTGATGCAGAATCCATGCAGCTCAGGAGGAGTGGAGATCCACGCAGCTTGGTCATCATTGCAGTTGGTGCCTGCAGATAAAGGTAAGTGACTCCTTCACTCCAAAGGAGATTCCTTCTTGCTTCTTCTTGTGCAGACTGAAGACGTGCTGCCATCAGAGGATGCATAGCCGGGGAAATGTTGCAGCTGCTGGAAGGAGCTAGAGAAACAATGTTGCAGAGCAGAGTCGTCACTGTAGCTGCAGATTGTAGGTTCCTGGGGGGTCCAGTTGCAGTTCTAGTGCCAGAAGTCGAAGTAAATGGTGCAGAGGAGTCCTGCTGGAGTCTTGCCCGTTGAATCTGAGAATGCACCCAAGAAGGATACCCTAAATATCCCTGGAAGGTGGATTGGTCACCTAGCCAGGTGACCACCTATCAGGAGGGGACTATGATATCACCTGCCTGACCTGGCCACTCAGATGCTTCCAGAGGCTTCTGCCCACCTTGGATTCAAGATGGCAGAATCAAGGGGCCATCTGGACGAGCTTTGGACATCCCCCCTAGGGTGGTGATGGACCAGGGAGTAGTCACTCCCCTTTCCATTTTCCAAGTTCGCGCCAGAGCAGGGACTGGAGGTGCAGACTGGTTTATGCAAGGAGGGCACCAAATGTGCCCTTCAAAGCAAACTAGTGGCTTGGGGAGGATACTCCTCCCAAGCCATGTAACAGCTATTTCCAAAGGGGGAGAGTATTGCCTCCCTCTTCCAGAAGAAATCCTTTGTCATGTCTTCCTGGGCTTGAGCTGTTCACAGAGCAGAAGGGCAGAAACCCGTCTGAGGGGTGGCAGCAGTATGGGCTGCCCGGAAAACCCCAGAAATATGGTAGGAGCAATGGCAGGGGTCCTCTAAGGAGCCCTCAGAGTGCATGGAATTAGACAAACAATATGGGCAACAGTATTGGGATATGATTCTGACATGTTTGATACCAAAAATGCCCAGGTTTGAAGTTACCATTTTGTAGCTGGACATAGGTTGTGACTTTACTGCTGGCCAGGTCTTCTTTCCAAACTTTTCACAATTATTCAATTAAGTTGGCAATGTTGAAATATGCCTAGGCTTATATAAACATTGCAGTTCTGTCACTGTTTTAAATGCAGTTAAATACATGATGCCAAACATAGGCCCAAATTTATGAAGGCATAGAGCCATTCTAAAGCTACATTAGTGCCATTTCTTTATGCTAATGTGGCATTGGAAGGCCAAAAGTGCTGCGCCATATTTACACCATGCTTGCATTTCCCCACTTTGTACTCCCTTGTGCCACATTATGCCTGCGCCAGGAATAATGTATGCAAGGGGGGCGTTCCAGTGCTAGGGAGGCCAAACAAATGGCGCAAAGAAATCGAAGAGATATCTTTTGTCATTTGTATCGGCATTTTTAACGCCTGCTAAGAGCAGGCATTAAAAAGAGGCTCTTGTTGTTTTCAATGAGCATCTGGGTGCTTTGCAGTATTAGCGTCAAGATTTTTTACGCTAATCCTGCAATGCGCTGGACTTGCGTAAAAAATTATGGCGCTAGTTCCCCTGACTACTGCCATGGTGAGCCGTATTTTAAATACAGCACACACATGGTGGTGTTAGGGGAGTGCTAAGAGGTGCAAGAAAAGTGGCACTGCACTCAGGTCTTCCATTGTTAGGCCTGTGTGCGCAGTTTCATTGTCACTTCGACTTGGCATTTAAAACACTTGCCAAGCCTTAAATTCCCCTTTTCTTCCAAATAAGTCACCTCTAAGGTAGGCCCTAGGTAACCCATAGGGCAGGGTGCTATGTATGTAAAAGGGCAAGGCATGAACTTATAAGTTTTGAATGTCCTGGTAGTGAACAATGACTTTGGGAGTTTGCTACTATAAAGCCTGCTCCTCTCATAGGCCAGAATTAGAGATTCCCTTATATGCTTTTAAATGGTATTTTTAGTTCTGAGAAAAATAGACATCATATTTGGTATGCTTGGAATGGTAGTAAGAAATCCTACTCACTGGTGAAGTTGGATTGTACATTACTATTTTAGAAATGCCACTTTTATAAAGTAGGCATTTCCCTGCAGTTGCAACCATCTGTGCCTTACAGCCTGTCTCCAATCCACGTCTGGTCTGTGCTTGTTGACTGCTCCCCTTGTGCATTCCATTCGGATATAAACACAGAACAATCAGCTGCATCTGCTTTCATCTGCATACAGATGGATTTCCCTGGGCAGGAAGGGTGTATATACTGAGTCTGTGACCCAACCAAATCAGAAACTTCTGGACCTACAACTGGACGGAGTGACTGCCTGGCTGCCCAAAGGACTCATCTGGACTGCTTTGCTGGAAGGACTGTTTCCCTGCTTGTTGCCCGGCTGTCTGCTGACCACTGACTCTGCTGGAAGGATTCTGACGTCCTCCACAAGTGCTCTCCAAGGGCTTGGATTGAGCTTGCCTCCTATTCTGAGGTCTCAGGGCTATCAACAACTTCACCAAAGTTAAATCCAGCACGTCAGAAAATCGACACATCTGCAAAATTAGACCAGCACCTGCTGAACCAACAGAGCACCTGCCTCGCGACTGAAAAATCACTGCATAGCCTGCTGGATTGATGCGGCGCATGTTGCCTTTTCTCAACGTGTTCTGGATTTTTCACACATCGTCCCTGGGTGATGAATTCTATGTAGTGTGCAAAGGTAGGCATTCTGTGCAGAGGGTCCAGGCAACCACATGTTGTTTTTTTTGGTTTACAGGGGCAAAAGCTAGACCATGTAATGCTCCAATTTTTATGGTAGCTTGGTTGAGCAGTTAAGCCAATCTTGGAGAAGTGCAAGGCATTTGTTATACCCACAGTATCGATCTTGCAACTCATCCACTCAGAGGAATAACTGAAGACCAATTTATAAAAATACTTCAGATTTATATGAGATTTTTGAGACCAATATCCTCAAAACTGGTTAAGTACTTTTTGAGATTTAAAATTTTGAATGACTAAATAAAGTCTTTTTGTGCGTAATTACGCACCATAGGAAACAATGGAGGATAATCTTTAAAATTATATATAAAATCAGACAGTAGGTTTACCAAGTTCTTCTTTTGCAGGTTGGTCGAGGCCTTCGGTGGGCATGCTAGGCCAACTGGAGAAGTTTGGGCGGCTCTCGGTTTCAGCAGGACCAACAGGAAAAGGTCTCTGGAGCTGGTGCAGGGCCACTGCGGGGACCACTTGGAAAAGCACTGCACATGTAAGCTTAAAGGTGGATCATGGGGGTCTCTTTGGAGTGCTGAGGTTGCAAGGAGAAGGGGACCTTTAGAGCACAGCTGGATCTTCGATGCAGGGCACAGGGAAGACAAGTGCAGAGTGAATAGGTGATCCATGGGCCATGCGCAAGGATGTCCTTAGAAGCAGAAGGTAAGTTGGTTCGAGGGTTGATTGCAGGACAACGGTGTACACTGATGGGAGGTCCAGGTTGCTTCTGATGTTTCTTGACTGGGGCTTCCTCCTGGTCCTTTTACAGTCCTGGGTGAGCTGTTTTACAGGTTGTCCAACGTCAGGTAACCAATTCCCAGGGTATACGTGTGGTTCAGAAACTGCAGGGTGCAGTGCAATTAAACTTGGCATACTGACAGGTGTTGTCCTTGCAGTCTTTGGTGTGAAGTTTGGTCTGGTTGAAGTGTCCAGTCTGGAGTTGGCATCCGTTCAATGAAGTGGACCTCACTGGCTTGTTGATTCTTTGTGGATTTAGATTGGTATCTCTACTCTGGATGGGGTTCTCAAGCAATGTGCAAAGCCTGGAGGTCCTCTGGGGCTCTTTAGAGATTTTCCAGTTGTCCAGCAGCACTTCAGCGGTGACCTGGGTACAGCAGGCTGGGGTTTGCATCTTTTCTTAAGGGCATCAGGTCCACAATTCTCGTGCCTTGGATATTCTTGGTGCTGGACTTCTTCTGTCCATCAAATCTAAATATTTGGTCTAGGGAAGCCCACTAAATACTGTATAGTATTAACGGCTTAACGCCACCTTGTAAATACGGCCCCTTCACGCGCAGCCCTTTGCGTGGATGGGGCATGCAATGGGTGTTGCTGCGGGCGTGCCACTGCAACACCCATTGCATTTTGATGCTGCCTCAGATTTACGAGTTTTCGTAAGCCTGAGCCAGCACCAAAATCTAACGCTCCCCAAGGGGAGGCATTAACAGGGCGCAACAAGGAGGAATACTTTTATTCCTTCTCGTTTTTTGCTTTCTCTGTGGGTGCTGCATTCTGCATAGAAAGAGCAAAATGCCAGAAAATATTATTGTTTATGTGGCGAAAGGTGTCCCTTCGTGGACATAAACAATCATTTTAAAATGAAGCTTTGGCATTTCTTTTGTGTGCTGAATTCTGCCTATTCACCATTAGTGATTATTTATGTGCATGATGGTGCAAGGATGCCTGCATTTGCCCTAGGCAGCTCGGTTTAGCACCAGTGCGGGGGGAAACGCAGGGGTGTGCCGTATTCAAATAAATATGGCGTATTCCTGCGTTTTTAACGTGATGCAGCGCTGCTGGCAGTTTGGGCGCAGCACCTTGCTGCACGCCTTTTTAGTAAATCTGGCCCTAAGTGTGATAAAAGGCAGATGTATGGGAAGGTCAAACACAATGGAGGGCAGGGGTGTCAGATTATAGAAGAAACAGATGGGTACAGAGTGATGAAAGGGGGAATCAGGAATGCGGATACAGGTGATGACCTGGAAATGCAAGTACTTTTTTGGAGTGCTTGCAGACAAATAAAACAAGGGCTATTAGTTTTTATCCCCTTCTGTGCCCAGGACGTAATGGTTACGTCCTGAGGCACAGTGCTCCTGTGCCCAGGACGTAACCATTACGTCCTGGGCACAGAGCCCAGAGGGAGCGCTAGCGCTCCCTCTGTGGGGTTCCCCCTCACCCCCCAAGGCAGGGATGGAAGGGGAAGACCTTCCCCTTCCGCCCCCGAATCCCCCACCCCCCACTGTGATGTCAGCGCGCGATCGCGCTGATTGTCACAGAAGGCCTCCTCCATCACGCTGGAAGCTCAGCTTCCAGCGCAATCGAAAGAGAAATGCAAAGCATTTCTCTTCCGATCACGTAGAGGAGGCCCGGAGAGACTTCAAAGGGAAGGAAATGTATTTCCTTCCCTTTGAAGTCTCTCTGAGCATTTCAAAAGCCAGATTGCAAAGCAATCCGGCTTTTGATATGCCCACTAGACACCAGGGATGTTTTTTTACCAAAGGAAATTGGGCAAGGGTCGCTCCCGGGAGTGGGGGGGCATTTTTTTTAAAGGCCTTTTCTGCCCCCCCCTATTATTAGGCCGATCTGCCCCCAGGGGGGGCAGAAACCTCTAGGCACCCCGGATAATTTTCTTTTTTTCTTTTAAGTTTTGTTTTTGATTTTAGAGGTGGGGAGCGACCCCTTAGGCAAGGGGTCGCTCCCATAGGGGGCAAATTATATTTAGGCCATTTCTGCCCCCCTATTTTTATGAGGCCAATCTGCCCCCAAGAGGGACAGAAACCACTAGACACCAGGGAGGTTTTTTTTTTTGTGAATTTCACGCAAGGGGAGCGACCCCTTAGGCAAGGGTCGTTCCCCTGGGGGGCAAATTTATTTTAGGCCATTTCTGCCCCCTTGGGGAGCAGATCAGCCTATTTTAATTAGGCCGATCTGCCCCCAAGGGGGGCAGAAAACACTAGGCACCGGGGATTTTTTTGTTGTTGTTGTTTTACAGATTGGGAGCGACCCCTTAGGCGAGGGTCGCTCCCCTGGAGGGGCAAATTGTATTTAGGCCATTCCTGCCCGCTTTGGGGGCAGATCGGCCGATTTTAGGTCAATCTGCCCCCAAGGGGGGCAGAAACCACTATGCACCAGGGATCTTTTTTTTTGCGCCGTCACGCAAGGGGAGCGACCCCATAAGCAAGGGTTGCTCCTCAGGGGGGTGGGGGGCAAATTTATTTTAGGCCAATTCTGCCCCCCCTGGGGGCAGATCGGCCTATTGTTATCAGGCCGATCTGCCCCCAGGGGGGGCAGAAACCTCTAGCCGCCAGGGCGAATTTTTTGTGTGTTTTTTTTGTTTGTTTGTTTTTTTTTAGATGGGGAGCGACCCATTAGGCAAGGGTCACTCCCCTGGGGGGTCAAATTGTATTTAGACCATTTCTGCCCCACTTGGGGGCAGATCAGCGGATTTTAGGTCAATTCTGGGGGCAGAAACAACTAGGCACGGGGATATTTTTTTTGCGCCAATGTCACGCAGGGGGAGGACCCCGCAGGCAAGGGTCGCTCGACGGGGGTGTTGGGGGGGTAAATTTATATTAGGTCTTTTCTGCCCCCCCCCCGGGGCCGGCTGAGCTAGAGGCCAAAATCCACAGGTAGGCACTTTGCAAAAAACACCTCTGTTTTCTGTGAAAAAATGTGATGTGTCTACGTTGTGTTTTGGGCCATTTCCTTTCATGGGCACCAGGCCTACCCACACAAGTGAGGTACCATTTTTATCGGGAGACTTGGGGGAATGCTGGGTGGATAGAAATTTGTGGCTCCTCTCAGATTACAGAACTTTCTGTCACCGAAATGAGAGGAATTTTTTTTTTTTTTGCCCAAATGTTGAGGTTTGCAAAGGATTCTGGGTAACAGAACCTGGTCAGATCTCCACAAGTCACCCCATCTTGGATTCCCCTAGGTGTCTAGTTTTCAAAAATGCTCTGGTTTGCTACGTTTCCCCAGGTGCCGGCTGAGCTAGAGGCCAAAATCCACAGGCACTGTTTTCTGTGAAAAAATTTGATGTGTCCACGTTGTTTTGGGCCATTTCCTTTCTTGGGCGCTAGGCCTACCCACACAAGTGAGGTACCATTTTTATCGGGAGACTTGGGGGAACGCTGGGTGGAAGGAAATTTGTGGCTCCTCTCAGATTCCAAAACTTTCTGTCATCGAAATGAGATGAAAAAGTGTTTGTTTGGTCCAATTTTGAGGTTTGCAAAGGATTCTGGGTAACAGAACCTGGTCAGAGCCCCACAAGTCACCCCATCTTGGATTCCCCTAGGTGTCTAGTTTTCAGAAATGCGCTGGTTTGCTAGGTTTCTCCAGGAGCCGGCTGAGCTAGAGGCCAAAATCCACAGGTAGGCACTTTGTAAAAAACACCTCTGTTTTCTGTGAAAAAATTTGATGTGTCCACGTTGTGTTTTGGGCCATTTCCTTTCTTGGGCGCTAGGCCTACCCACACAAGTGAGGTACCATTTTTATCGGGAGACTTGGGAGAACGCTGGTTGGAAGGACATTTTTGGCTCCTCTCAGATTCCAGAACTTTCTGTCACCGAAATGAGAGGAAAAAGTGTTTTTTTGGTCAAATTTTGAGGATTGCAAAGGATTTTGGGTAACATAACTTGGTCAGAGCCCCACAAGTCACCCCATCTTGGATTCCCCTAGGTGTCTAGTTTTAAAAAATGCGCTGGTTTGCTAGGTTTCCCTAGGTGCCGGCTGAGCTATAGGCCAAAATCCACAGGTAGGCACTTTGTAAAAAACACCTCTATTTTCTGTGAAAAAATGTGATGTGTCCTTCTGCAGCCCTTTTTTCCATTTAAAAAAAAAAAAAAAACTTTTCACTGTCTTTTGGCTAATTTATTGGTCTCCTTCAGGGTAACCCACAAAGTCTTGGTACCTCTAGAATTCCTAGGATGTTGGAAAAAAAGGACACAAATTTGGCATGGGTAGCTTATGTGAACAAAAAGTTATGAGGGCCTAAGCGCAAACTGCCAAAATAGCCAAAAAAAGGCTCGGCACAGGAGAGGGAAAAGGCCTGGCAGCAAAGGGGTTATAGGTAATCTGCCTTCCACGTGTGTCAAGCATAAGCGTCAGGATTTAAATAACTTTTTGTTATTTAATTTTATTTCAGGAGTGTAACCACCGCAGGCTGCTTACTAAATACAGTAAAGCCGGCCATGTGAGAGAGGCTACGTGGGCGGGTGGAAAAAATAAAGGATTATCTCATTTACTTCCTGTTGATGGTGGTCTGCATGGCTAAAGCAGTGTATAAAAGCCAGTCTACGCTCATTAAAGCCCAGAAATGGCGTACAACCACCCTAACGCAGTTGTGCGTCATTTTTCTTAAGGCCTTCTAACGCCATTCCTTAAAGCCATCCGTGCGCCATCTTTATGGAACGACGCACAATGGGGCTAAGGAATGACAAGCATAAAAAAAGATGCTGGGTGGCGAGGGGGTGGCGTTAGTAGTAATGGTACTAGTGGGACTGAAATGACGTTAGGTTGGTTAGCGGGAAATGTTTTACCACTAGTCAACCTAGCGTCATTTACTGATGTACAAGCAGCCAAAAATATGACTCCTGTCTAAGTTTAGACAGGATTGTATCCACCATCCCAATGCCCACCACAGGAGACCAGTGTCCCCTGGGCAAGCCCAAAATACCCAGTGCCAGGCAAGGGCCCCCCATGTAAGGGGCCCCAAATGACACTTTACAAATGTAAAATATACCTAAACTTACCTGGGATGGGGTGCCACCTCCTGTAGTGTCCCTGTGGTGTGGGTGGTGGTGTTGCTGGGGTTTGGGGTGGGCATCTTTGTGCCCATTACATGGTGTTTCACCATGGAAATGGTCCTACCTGCACCCAGACATTAAATAATACCGTTAAGCGGACTTAGCGCCATTATTTAGGTCTGCCTCCCACTCGTGTGTTGTTTCTGCGCCAGGAGTTAAATATGGCACTGGGGGGGCTAGCGTCATGTTTAGGACAGGAACCCCTATCTTGCATCTTATTGATGCAAGGAGGGTTTGTGCACCCTGAACATGGCGCTAACTCCAATATTTTGACGCTAGACAGGTGTAGCATCAAAATATAAATATGGAGTTAAGTTAGTGCTGTTTTAGTGCCAAAATAAATGGCGAGAAAAACGACACTAACCATCCATAAATATGGGCCTAAATGTTTCTGCTGGCTGTGTTTTTTTCATTAGAAATGCATAAAGAACAGATAATTGCAGCCAGCTAGGGGACTTCTGCACCAGTGACAAGAAGCTTAGGGGCATATTTATACTCCGTTTGCGCCGGAATTGCGTCGTTTTTTTTTACGCAATTCCGACGCAAAACTAACTCCATATTTATACTTTGGCGTTAGACGCGTCTAGCGCCAAAGTCCATGGAGTTTGCGTCATTTTTTAGCGTGGACACCTACTTTGCGTTAATGATATGCAAGGTAGGCGTTCACGTCTAAAAAATTGACTCCGAGGCATGTGCGCCGTATTTACACTCCCGGGCAAAATTCACGCCCGGGAGTGGGCGGGTCAAAAAAAATGACGTACCGCCGCTTTTGCGCCCTTTTTTAGCGCCTGGAAAAGGCAGGCGTTAAGGGACCTGTGGGCTCTGAAGGAGCCCAGAGGTGCCCTCCCATGCCCCCAGGGACACCCCCTGTCACCCTTGCCCACCCCAGGAGGACACCCAAGGCTGGAGGGACCCATCCCAGGGACATTAAGGTAAGTTCAGGTAAGTCATTTTTTAAATTTTTTTTGTGGCATAGGGGGGCCTGATTTGTGCCCCCCTACATGCCACTATGCCCAATGACCATGCCCAGGGGACAGAAGTCCCCTGGGCATGGCCATTGGGCAAGGGGGCATGACTCTTGTCTTTGCTAAGACAGGAGTCATTTCTATGGGGGTTGGGAGTCGGAAAAAATGGCGCAAATCGGGTTGAGGCAATTTTTTTTCCTCAGCCTGACTTGCACCATTTCTGGACGCCCATACGCCATTTTCCCCCTACGCCGGCGCTGCCTGGTGTACGTCGTTTTTTTCCACGCACACCAGGCAGCGCCGGCAGCTAACGCCGGCTAACGTCATTGATTAAATACGGCGCCCGCATGGTGCTTCAGAATGGCGTTAGCCGGCGCTAATTTTTTTGACGCAAAACTGCGTTAGCGCAGTTTTGCGTCAAAAAGTATAAATATGGCCCTTAATTTCCTGACTTGCTCTGCAACATTCAGCAAAAGCACACACTCTTCTACCTCATTAAACTGTCCTACAGAATGCGCACACCATTTCCGGCTCAGATATCCGCATTGAGTCTGATGCCACACAGATATTATTTGAAGTAAATGATGAGCATTGCTTGTTATCTGCCTTTTGCCTCACCCGTGAGGCCGTCTTTCATACGGTGGAGCACCGTAGCTGCCTCAACTCCCCTGCTGTAAGACTACAGCCCTTCCTGCTGAAACAAAAAGAGGCTGCAGAGTGAGTTTCAGTACTCCTAATCTGTGCTGGACCAGTCACCATTTTGATGATGAAATGTATTATTAGTTAATAAAAACCATAAAAAACTCCAAAGATAAAAAAAAAAGTCAGTTGGACTGAGCACAATACAGTACTGAGTATTAACCTTAATGCATTCTCTAAGAACGGGCAATGTGCAAACATTTTGAAGAATGTGCAAACAAATCAGTCATTCATTTAAACAAATTAGAAATGGAAAATAACTGGCCTAACAGGCACAGTTTTATAACATCAAAAAAATCAGACATTGAGACATAGCCCAAGTCCCACACAAGCTGCCATAGTTATTGTGCAATTTGACCCAGTTATCAATATTAGAATGTTCACTAGCTAGAGCAGTGTACAATTGCGCCAAGATGAAACTAACATGCTGAATTTTCTACGTCCCACGCAATCAGCCATACTTATGTTCAATTCACTGCATATTAACAATATTGGCACATTCACTAACAAGTGCGTTGTGCAAATTTAGACAAAAGGTGCATATTATCTACTTCATAGGGAATAGATATCAAGGCAAGTATTAATTAGCCGAGTTATCCCATGACAAAAATGTCCAGGCGCTGACCTAGCTAATTTTGAAATATAAGAGGTTGTATAAATTGTGCAAAACAGTCAGTGTGCAATCCTACGAAGACCTAAAAATGAAATATCGTTCTTGATATCCTGATTTTGATAGCAATCTGAGCTAACAGCCAGCTAATGTGACAAGTGTTTTAAAGCTTTCTAGAAACTGTACCAGCTTGATATTCAACATTATGGGCCTCATAATGATTTTGGCAGTCTGGCGGTAAGACCACTGCGGTGGTGGACACCAAAGGACCAGCATGTTGGGGGTGATCTGACTGCCGTTTTAAGAGTCACACACCACAGTCCTCCAAAAAACAGCTAAATGTCTGAAACCGCCAGGACACTGGAGGATGGAAAAGAGACGGTTTGACCACCAGCACCACCAGCCCGCCAAAAAGTCTCCAATCATATCATGATCCACAAATCACAAGAGCGGTTCTTCCATAGTGAAATGCCATTGGTGGTCTGAACAGCGCTGGTCTGAAGTCACATCATTCAGAACACCACACCATATTGGATAGTTTGAATACCCCACACCTGACACACATCCACACACCTGACACACCTACACACTGCACTATATATCTGACACCCCTACACAAACTACAATCCTTTGCAACCAGAATGCCACACACAGCCAGAGACTAGCCAAAATTTAAAGATATAGCAAAACAAAAAATAGGCACACCTACACATTTCACTCAACACTCATCCCACACCTACACAACATACACAACACACAATTTAGGATCCCACACAATACACAACAACCGTCACCCAGAGTAGAGTCATACCTTTTTGGAGCACAGGTCCAGCAAACATCAATATCCAGGAAAATGGAGTCATGGCAAAGGACAGTCGACAGGGTGAATTCTGTAGGCAGTTGCCCACGCACAAGGGAGGACATCAGGAAGAGGAGGAACGACCTCAGGGGAAGGTATGTTCCATGGCTACCAGGCACCAGCTGGCAGTCCACAAGACTGGCAGTAAATCCCCACCTCCTCCCCCTACTTTCACATCATGGGAGGAGAAGGTCTTGGACATCCTACAGCCTGAGGGCCCGGAAGGAATATCTGGGGGAGTGGAGTCTGGTAAGTCACTACACCATTCATGTCACCAGAAAGTTTTGTCTTGCATTCTTACTGATCACCTTTCCCCATCTCAATGACCAAACCATTCACCACTCCTGTGTTCAAATGTCTAAATACCTCTCTCTGGCATTCCATGTGTCAACTAGACTCACCTGGGCCACAGTGTTTGTGTATGGCATGTGAAGTACAGGTACTGACAGCACTACAACTCACAGGAGGCACTGTTCTACTTGTAAGAAAACCAGAACAGTGTACTACATTTTAATGTTACCCCATAGTTTAACAGTTAACTGCAATGACAGCAATGCTATGGCCCACTACCATTACTATTACAAGCACAACACAGCTGAGTCTCCTACTGTTAGAAATGGGGTCTCTGGTTGGCAGTCAGTTTGCACTCTGTCCAAGCAGGGACCCTCACTCTAGTCAGGGAAATGGAGATACACACTTAAGATAACCACTGCCCACCCCCTTGGTAGCTTGGCACAAGCAGTCAGTCTTATCTTAGAGGCAATGTGTAAAGTATTTGTACCAACTCACACACAGTAATACAATGAAAACACTACAAAATGGACACCACACCAGTTTAGACAAATAGCCAATATTTACCTAAATTAAACAAGACCAAAATGAAAAAAATCAAACATACACAAGTAAAGTTCTGAATTTTTTAATTAAGAAGTCTTAGTCCATAGGAAACAATGGATGCAATGATGCTTCACAAAGTACCTGGTTTGCGTAAAAAATAAAGCCGCATGGGTGAGCGCACGTCGGAAAAGTCAGCGATGCGTCAAATCCTTATCCACAAGTGAAGCCATGTGTCGTTTCTCCTCCGGGTGGGTAGGCGGTGCATTGTTTTTCTCTCCCACAAGAAAGTGATGAGACGATTTCCGGAAGGGCACCTCGGATCCAGGCAGGTTCAAGTTGATTTTGACACCCAGCGATAATGCATGTGAAATTCAGCCGCACTGTGATGAGGAACTGTGCTGCGTGGGGGTTGCATCGATTTTAGCAGTGAGTGTTGTGTTGTTTCTCCAGCCATGATGCAGGTGATGCATCGATTTCCCAGCTGTGATGCAGGTGGTGCACCGATTTCTCAGCCGTAATGCAGGTGGTGCGTCGATTTACAGCCGCGTTGCAGGCGGTGAGTCAAATGTTTCCACACAGGTCCTGTGCATGGAATGCCACCTTGGTTCTACCAACTTCACCTTTCAAGGGCCCAGGGACTGGATAGGGCACCACTTGGCAGGGTAGGAGTCTCATCCAGAGAACCAAGGTACTGGCAGAGGAAGTGTTTGATGGCCCTGAGAGTTCAAAACAGGAAACAAGCTCAGTCCAAGCCCTTTGAGACACTTCACCAGTAGGAATATGCCACAAAGTCCAGTCTTTTTCCTCTTTCAGGCAGAAGCAGCAACTGCAGGCCAACCCAACACACTCACAGGCAAAGAGGCAGTATTCCTCCTCCAGCTCTTCTCTTCTTCAGAAGTAATCTTAAAGTCTGGGGTTTTTTGTTTACTACTTATACCCCTTTTTGCGTTTGAAGTTGGCAAACTTCAGAGGAAAGTCTCTGTTGTTGACAAGATCCTGCTTTGCCCAGGCCTGGCTCCAGACACACACAGGGGGTTGGAGACTGCATTGTGTGAGGGCAGGCACTTCCCTTTCAGGTGTAAGTGTCAGCTCTTCCTTCCCCACTCTAACCCAGGAGGATCATCAGGATATGCTGGCTACACCCCAGCTCCCTTTGTGTCACTGTCTAGAGGAGACTGAAAACAGCCCAACTGTCCTCTTTCAGGCAGAAGCAGCAACTGCAGGCCAACCCAACAAATCACACTCACAGGCAAAGGCAGATCAGAGGCAGTACTCCTCTTCCAGCCCTTCATCTCTTCTCCTTGGCAGAGGTTCCTCTTGGTTCCAGAAGTAATCTAAAAGTCTGGGGTTTTGGGTTCACTACTTATACCCCTTTCTGCTTTTGAAGCTGGCAAACTTCAGAGGAAAGTCTCTGTTGTTGACAAGATCCTGCCTTGCCCAGGCCTGGCTCCAGACACACACAGGGGGTTGGAGACTGTATTGTGTGAGAGCAAGCACATCCCTTTCAGGTGTCACTGTCTAGTGGAGACTGACAAACAGCCCAATTGTCAGTCTGACCCAGACATGGCATGCTCAAGCAGGCAGAGGCACGGAATGGTTAAGCAAAAACATGGCTACTTTCTAAAGGTTGCATTTTCAAACTGACAATCTAAAAACCAACTTTACCAAAAAAAGTATTTTTTTATATTGTGAGTTCAGAGACCCCAAACTCCACATCCCCATCTGCTCCCAAAGGGAAACTGCACTTTAAAGATATTTAAAGGCAGTCCCCGTATTAACCTATGAGAGAGATAGATATGACTTGCAACGGTGAAAACTGAATTTGGCAGTATTTCACTGTCAGGACATGTAAAACACATCAGTACTTGTCCTACCTTTAACATACACTGCACCCTGCCCATGGGGCTACCTAGAGTCTACCTTAGGGATGCCTTACATCTACAAAAAAGGAGGGTTTGGGCCTGGCAAGTGGGTACACTTGCCAGGTCAAATTGGCAGTTTAAAACTGCACACACAGACAGTGCAGCAGCAGGTCTGAGCCATGTTTACAGTGGATGGCACAATCAGGGCTGCAGGCCCAATAGAAGCCTTTGATTTATAGGTCCTGGGCATGTCTGGTGCACTTTACTAGGGACGTAATAGTAAATCAAATATGGCAATCATGGAAAAGTCAATTACACATACAGTTTACATAGAGAGCACTTGCACTTTAGCACTGGTCAGCAGTAAAGTACCCAGAGTACAAAAAACTGCAGAAACGAAGTCCAGCACACAGTTACAAACACAGAAAGCAGAGGCAAAAAGACAGGGGAAACCACACCAAGGATGCCAGGTCTAACACCATCCAACATCCTTGCTGCATCAATATCGAAGGAAAAGAAATGCAGAGGACTATGGTACGAGCATTTGGAGTGATATTCCTCAGGAGTACTGTTTGTTCAATGATGAACAGCTATTTTTTGGAAGTATTCTTGCGTTTGCTCAGGCCAAAGCAAACAGCTCAAGGTTGCATATAGTTCAATGGGAACTTCTTAAAACTCTCAATGCTACCAAGGATGGATTCAATGTTGTTAAGGAAGAGCAGCATGCAAAGAGAATAATGGTGATGCAGCAACGCTATGTACGCAATCTTCTGATGGCCTTGCAGAGGGCATCTGCAAATTGATTGGGACAGGGTGTTGTACTTTAATTCCAGCAAATGATGCAGACAATGGAACTTTATCAGACACATACAGATACTGCATATTTTACAAAAGAAAATGGAAGATGAGGGAGGTGTCCCTGATAATTGGTTTAGTGGGTGGTTGACATTACTGCCTTCCTGGATGTCAGGACTGTTGGTTGGGAGCTTTGATTCCATCTATTGTAGCCCTATTATTAATAAATTGTGTTCTGCAATTAATTCTAGCATGTTGTAGAAGAGTAGGTGCTAAGGCAGGGGGATGTTTCCAGTTAGGACACCAACACATATGGTAGATTCTCAGTGTAATGTGTATCACTTAGTGGCAAATGAAAAACAAGGCTGAAATTCAGTAGCTGACAAGTCAACCAGAGGGGGGAATGCAGCAAATGTCGAATATGTATGCAAAAATATAGCGCAACAAGAGACATTGGCAAAAAGCACTTAAATATATGAAGGAAAAGAACATTGCAGGCCCAAATCTAATGCTGAACAAGATAAGGTGAAGAGTTCCCTTAATGACAAGATTGCAGTTAAAAGCTATTTTGTGTTTAACAAACATTTTGTAATTTACGATCTATGAGTACATAGGTTCACTGGCACGAATTTTGTGTTTCCAGACAGATTTTAAACCTGATTAGACAATGTGTGCAGGAAATCAAATCAGGTCAGGCTACAGAGAGGTCTTAGGGATACAATGATAAGGCACACATGGTATTGAAATTCTATTTGTGGCAGAAACATGCATTCTAGCGTGAATAATGGTTAGTTTGTTTAAAATAGTTAAAGCCACAAGTGTGTAGAAGATTAGTTTAGAGTTAAAAGGTTACGGGGTCACAGGTGTTTTTCTATTGTAATCTATGACTGGCCAGTAAATCATTATTTACTCTTTTGTAATAAAGTATTGTGTGATTTGTGTATATGTGAGGCTGTCTGTGCTACAGCAATTTAAAACCAGCTGCCTGCCTGTGTGAGGAGGGTCAATTTCCCTGTTGCAACAGTAAAATAACTGTCTTTTCATTGCCAAAGGGAAGTTTGCATTTTTTCTAGTGTGTAAGTTTTTATTTATTTATACTGCAACACTCCAGTGGGGTTTCTAACACTGCTTACTCTTTTTGTCTTCACTTTAGGAACTGTGTGGTGACCCGGGAGAGGAGCAGATACATGATACATTTGCTAGCAATGATTTCAAATAAGTGGTTTTAGTCAAAGATGGTGGTGTATGTATCTGAACCAAACATGAATTCCCAGCAAGAAAAAACAATTGGGCCCATATTTATACTTTTTGATGCAAAACTGCGCTAACGCAGTTTTGCGTCAAAAAAATTAGCGCCGGCTAACGCCATTCTGAAGCGCCATGCGGGTGCTGTATTTATTGAATGACGTTAGCCGCCGGCGCCGTCTGGTGTGCGTTAAAAAAAACGACGTACACCAGGCAGCGCCGGCGTAGGGGAAAATGGAGCTTGGGCGTATAGAAATGGGGCAAGTCAGGTTGAGGCAATTTTTTCGCCTCAACCCGATTTGCGCCATTTTTTTTCACTCCCAACCCCCATAGAAATTACTCCTGTCTTAGCAAAGACAGGAGTCATGCCCCCTTGCCCAATGGCCATGCCCAGGGGACTTCTGTCCCCTGGGCACTGTCATTGGGCATAGTGGCATGTAGGGGGGGCACAAATCAGGCCCCCCTATGCCACAAAAAAAAAAAAACACTTACCTGAACTTACCTTAATGTCCCTGGGATGGGTCCCTCCAGCCTTGGGTGTCCTCCTGGGGTGGGCAAGGGTGACAGGGGGTGTCCCTGGGGGCATGGGAGGGCACCTCTGGGCTCCTTCAGAGCCCACAGGTCCCTTAACGCCTGCCTTTTGCAGGAGCTAAAAAACGGCGCAAAAGCGGCCGTACGTCATTTTTTTTGACCCGCCCACTCCCGGGCGTGAATTTTGCCCGGGAGTATAAATCCGACGCACATGCCTCGGAGTCGATTTTTAGACGTGAACGCCTACCTTGCATCTCATTAACGCAAAGTAGGTGTCCACGCTAAAAAATGACGCAAACTCCATGGACTTTGGCGCTAGACGCGTCTAACGCCAAAGTATAAATATGGAGTTAGTTTTGCGTCGAAATTGCGTCAAAAAAAACAACGCAATTCCGGCGCAAACGGAGTATAAATATGCCCCTTGGTATCCTTCTTGGGGCCTGATTCACAAAGGTAAACTTAGACCAAAAAACTAAGGGCTCAATTCACAAAGATAAACTTAGACCAAAAGTCTAAGTTTAGACCTAAAGTCTAATTTTACTCATAGTAAAGTTAGACTTTTGGTCTCACTTTAGACTTTTGGCCTAAGTTTATATCAGAAGTCTCAACCTAGGCCAAAAGTCTAATTTTACTTGTAGTAAAGTTAGGTTTTTGGTCTGAGTTTAGATTTTTGGTCTAAACTTACAGCAAAAGTGTAAAGTTAGACCAAAAGTCTAACTTTACTCGTAGTAAAGTTAGACTTTAGGTCTAAACTTAGGCCCATATTTGTAATGTTTTTGCACCACATTTGTGTCATTTTTTTTTTATGTAAAAGGGGCGCAAACTTACAAATTACAATTATATTTTGTAAGTTTGCGCCGCTTTCACAAAATGACGCAAGTGCGGCGCAAAAAAAGTATAAATATGGGCCTTAGACTTTTAGTCTAAACTTAGACTTTTCCTCTAAGTTCACCTTTGTGAATCGGGCCAATTGTTTAGCCGAAAAGTGTAAACTTAGACCAAAAGTCTAACTTTACTCTTACTAAAGTTAGACTTTTGGTCTAAGTTTACACTTTTGGTGGAAGTTTACCTTTGTGAATCGGGCCCTTGGTGTTTTGGCTAGAGGTGGCAAAATCAGTGTCAGGAAGACAGGAGGCAACTCGAGCAGCAAAATGGACAGGGCCCGAGCAGTACATAACCCTCAACAACTCTCATCAAAAGCCCCAAAAATCATGGGTACTGATACACAAATTCTTCATATCAAATTAGCACAGCAGTAAGCTTACAATGGTATGCAGATTTTTTTTATTTTTCAGCAAATAAGAACACCACATTATTATACGTCTGCCTTAGCACCTAAGCATTATCCCACAAAATGATTAATAATTCCACATATCATGACCTAATGCCATCAGTAACCAGCATAAGAGTTTTGATATTTCATCAACAGCATGGTACATTCAGTGAACAACCCCATTACTCTGGTGGAGGAGACCTTGAAACAGCAAAATGTAGTAAGCAAGCTTCTTCACATTGTGCAAAATCAGTACCAGTGGAAATAACCCAGGGTTCTGCGGACAGCTTAGGAAAGGAAGACGCAGGGGAAGAGTGACAGGAGAGATAACGAGAAGAGAGGAAAAAGTGTCCATCTTCATTAAAATGGAGGTGAAAACTGGCACAAGGCACATTTTAAAATCACTAGAAAACACGTTTTTACAGAAGATAACAAAATTGTTTCAAATACATCTAACAGGAAATTGATCATAGGTGTAGAAATTTTAGAAGCAACAAAGAATTGTGTCACATCATGTCCGAAAAAATAATGATAATAACAAACTCCAATACTAAGCTCTCTCAAGGGGACTCAAGGACCATTGCACCCAATCTTAGGAAAAGGGGAAGACATCCCCAGGCAGGATGGCACAATTTTACCATGTCCTTGGTCTGGCAGAAGTCCCTTCCCCGCCAGTCGCAGCTTGAAGAGAAATGGCGGGGGCATAAAACACAAATAAAATATAAATACATTTTTAAAAAACTTACCTGAACCTCGCCGCCGCTGTCCGCTGTTCTCCGTTACACTGCAGGCTCCCAGCCTTCCCTGTGGTCAATCATGACACTGCTCAAAGCAGCGTTATGATTGGCTGGAGTGCCCTGGCTGGGTGCTCCAATGCAGACTGGGAGCCTGGGCTTTCTCTTTCCAACCCGGCAACACAGTGCTGGATTAGAGAGAGCCCTTGTGCGTATATGTGTTTGGCCAGCCTGAGACGGCCGGCTAAACATACATGTGCACTGAGGGAAGTGCTCTGTGCAGTCCCCTCACTGCTGGTCACCCCTATGGCCCCGCCCCTTTAGAAATAAAATGATAATAAACATAATTTATTATTGTTTTATTTTTAGAGGTTTGCAGCTCCTGCTGCTTGCGGGGACGGTGAGGGGGTGACGGTGCTTGGCCATAGTGGAGGAGCAGCCTCTGTTCGCCGACCCCGTCCAGCGGTGAGCCACGCATAGGAAATGTGAAAAATTAAGGCCCTCATTACAACCCTGTCGGTCGGTGATAAAGGGGCGGTAATACCGCCAACAAGCCAGCGGTAAAAAAAATGGAATCACGACCATGGCACAAACCGCCAACACAGACAGCCACTTTAACACTCTGACTGCCACAGTATTAGCAACAAACACCGCGGCAGTCACCGACAACAGACAGGCGGAAGACAATGTACCGCCCACACTATTACAAGGCACCAATCCGCCAGCTTTTCTGAGGCGGTACCAACGGCATCAAAAGCACGGTGGAAACAGTCTTCGGAACGGAAACCACTCACCTCTCGACACGCAACGAAGAACCAGGACACCATGGAGCCCGAGCTGCAGGTTCTGCTGATGCTGGTCTACCTCCTCATCTACTAGGAACATCAAAGACGGCGGCGACGACCACGGTGAGTACTGCACCTAGTACAGAGGAGGGGGAGGAAAAAGAGAGTGACACACACACGCAACATGCAACACCCACACCCCCACCCTCACCCACAACACCATACACACTAACACATGCAGCAACACTACATGTACACCACGTAACCCCCTGGAAGAACGCAACGACCAAATGAAATGATTGTAACAAGTGTAATTATCAAAAATTCATATAGGGCAAGATAACTTGAAATGATCAGTATATACAAATATTTACAGCAAGTACACAAGTCCATATACTGTTCCATTAAATGTCCGTGGACCAGTGGTCCCAAAAAGCATGGGTGAAGCCCACACATGACACCTGCCTCAAAACGGAGAGAACACTGCAGGGGCATCAGGTAAAAAAAAAACACAGGCACCTCAGGGGGAAGGGGAGGGGGGGGCACCTCAGCCGGATGATGGAATGACGCCACTGCTCATCGAGGGGGCTCCATGCCCACTGCCTGGTCCTGGGAAGTGCAAAGCCACAGTCTCTCAGGTCTCTCAAGTGGGTGGTTTGCCCACTACATGGTCCTGGGTAGTGCAAAGCCACAGTCTCTAAAGTCTCTCAAGTGGGTGGCTTGCCCACTGCATGGTCCTAGGGAGTGCAAAGCCACAGTCTCTCAAGTCTCTCAAGTAGGTGGTTTGCCCGCTGCTTGGCCCTGGGGAGTGCAAAGCCACAGTCTCTCTCGTGGGTGGTTTGCCCACTGTTTCAGGAGGTGGCTTTGTGCCCAGAGTGCTTCATCCTGCTAAGGACTGAGGTCGTGGATGCTGTTCTCCACTGTTTCAGGAGGGGGCTTGGTGCCCAGAGTGCTTCATCCTGCCAAGGACTGAGGTCGTGGATGCTGTTCTCCACTGGTTCAGGAGGGGGCTAGGTGCCCAGAGTGCTTCATCCTGCCAAGGACTGAGGTCGTGGATTCTGTTCTCCACTGCTTCTGCAGGAGGCTTTGTGCCCAGAGTGCTTCATCCTGCCAAGGACTGAGGTTGTGGATGCTGTTCTCCACTGTTTCAGAAGGGGGCTTGGTGCCCAGAGTGCTTCATCCTGCCAAGGACTAAGGTTGTGAATGCTATTCGCCACTGGTTCTGGAGGGGGCTTGGTGCCCAGTGATGCTGTACCTGGGGTGTGGCAGTTCACATTCCCTCACCTGGGTGTCTGAGCCACGAGATTTTCAGGGAACAGGTAGCATGATACTCCAGGAAGGCAGAGACACACTCCACCTTGCGGCAACTTAGCCTGCCAACTGCTGATAGTGGCAGTGCTGGTGGTGGTGGCTCATGTAGTGTGTGCAGGGTCCAGGACGTCTCCAGCAGCCTCGGACGGCTGCTCACTGGGGATGCTGCTGATGTCGCTGTAGTGCTACTGGCTGGGCACGTCGCGGGCAGGTGGCTGCGGCGGTGTCTGCGGTGGAGATGCTGCCGGTGGTGCAGGTGTCTGTACTTGTGGAGGGAGACACCAGGCCGTCTCCCACAGTCTCGGACGGGGTGCCCACTGGGGATCATGCTGGTGACTGTAGTAGAGGCAGCAGACGTGCAGGTGGCAGTGGAGGTGGCAGTGCAGGTGGTGGGCGGTTGTTGCGGCGGTGCTCACCACCATACAGGTTTCTGGTCTGTCTTGCTGAAGGGGTACCCCCAGTCCCTCACTCGGAGGCTCCGTGCCCTGAGCTGACTTCCCTTTGGCCTTGTGTCCCTTCCCCACCTTGGAAGTCGCTGCTGGGAGCTTGCCGCTATCCTGTTTGGTCCTAGAAGAGGCCTTGCTGGGTTGTTGTTGCGGCTTCTCTTTTTGGCATGCGGGTCCCTTCTTTACCTTGGCAGGTGGCGGAATAGGGTGGTCCTTGTCCTCACTGGGTGGCACTCTGGCAGCCCTGATGGGTCGTGGCTTTGATGTTCCCGGACTTGCAGGGACCACACTGGATGATGATTTGGTGGCTGAGGTGCTGGGTTGGGATCTGGATATCCTGGCCCTAGGGGAAGGACGGGGAGGGGGAGGTGTAGGGGAGAGGTCAATGGCAGCTAGGAAAAGATTTTTAGACACACTGGGATGGGATGATGGAGGGCGTCTGGGAGTGGAGGAAGAGGTAGGGGTTGTAGGAGGTGTATGTCTGCTGAGTTTGGGTGAAGGTGCATGGGCTGGAGGCTGTTGTGAGGTGGATGGCTGTTGAGTGGGTGTGTGCCTGCGTTTGTGCACTTTGGGAGGAGGGCTCACAGACACACTGGGAGAGGACACAGGGGACATGTGCATGGTAGTGGTGATTGCACGTGAGCGGTGTGTGGTGATGGCCGTGCTGGTAATGGAGGTAGTGGGTGAGGATGCAGGTGTGAGTGGAGACGAGACTGGGAGGGAGGAGGAGGACGTGGAGGAGGGGGACACAGTGGAGGCTGTGGATGTTGCTGTGTCTGCATGGGTATGGCGCTTGTGTGAGTGCTTGAGGGATGTGTGGTGCTTATGTTTGCCTGAGCCACTCTTGTGTGTTGATGAGTGCGCATGCTGGTCTAATGGTGTGCTTTGGATAGGCTGAGGTACAGGGGATTGGGTCTGGGTGGAGGAAGTTGGAGAGGGGAGGCTGGACACAGGGACAAAGGCTGCCATCAGTGCTGAGGCCAGAGCCTGAAATGCTCTCTGCTGGGCCGCCACACAGAGTGAGTGCCCTCCAGGTATGCATTTGTTTGTTGCAAATGCCTCTTGACACCCTCGATGGCATCCAAAATGGTTGACTGCCCAACAGTGAGGGATCTCAGGAGGTCGATAGCCTCCTCACTGAGGGCAGCAGGGCTGACTGGGGTTGGGCCTGAGGTGCCTGGGGCGAAGGAGATGCCCACCCTTCTGGGTGAGTGGGCACGGGAAACACGCTGAGGGGCTGCTGGGAGGGCGGGGCTGGTAGGGGGGGTGCCAACAGTTCACTATGGCTTTCTTTTTCACGGATCTGTGTACCACAATCTGCCTTCTGCTATGTTTACTGCTGCCCAACAACTGTCATACTTTGGTATGTGAAAATGAACATTGCCATTGATATTTGTCAGAGCGGTTGTATTTATACATTGGTGAAAGTACAGACTGACTCCAGATTGTTTAGTGATTCAAGGGTGTTTATTTAAGTGCTAATCAGTGGAGGGGTATGTGCAATGGGCTGGGGTGATGGTGGAGGAATGTCCATGATAGATTCCAGTCTATCGGTATCACAGGTGCGTTGTCCAAGGGGGCAAAGGAAGCGGAGTAATGGCAGTTCAATTAGGGACCATATGCGGGGTGGTTCCCCTTCTGCAGGGGGTGGGGTGCTGGTGGCCTGTTGGTCCTGTGGCGGGACCTCCTGTCCACTAGCGCCGGTGGACGTGGAGGGCTGTTCATCAGTCGTGCTAGTGTCAGGGGCCCAGTGGTGTGCCATTGTCTCCCTAATGGTGTTGGCCATGTCTGCCAGCACCCCTGCAATGGTGTCCAGGGTGGTGTTAATGGACTTCAAGTCCTCCCTGATCCCCAGGTACTGTTCCTACTGCAGCCACTGGGTCTCCTGAAACTTGGCCAGTGCCGTGCTCATGGTCGCCTGGGAATGGTGGTATGCTCCCATGATGTTGGAGAGTGCCTTGTGGAGAGTGGCTTCCCTGGGCCTGTCCTCCCCCTGTCGCCCAGCAGTCCTCCCAGCTTCCCTGTTGTCCTGTGCCTCTGTCCCCTGAACCGTGTGCCCACTGATTGACGTGTCCTGGGGACAGTCGCATGGGCCCACTGGGTGGGTGCTGTGGTGGTGTTTTCTGAGGGGGGAGGTTCTGTGGTGGCTTTGGACTGTGGCAGGAGAACTGACTGTCCAGAGCTCCCTGATGGGCCGGGCTGGTCATCTTGATCCAGGCGTGCAAAGCTGCTGTCGTCACTGTGGGCCTCTTCTGTGGGGGGACTGGATATGGCTGGCACCTCCTGTCCAGTGATGTTGGGTAGGGGTCCTGTTGGGGTCTAAATGCATGGTTATTGTATCTGTGTGTGCCATCTTGTGCAATGGGTGAGTTTCCCTCTACTCCTGTGCTAGCATTATTGCCTTGGCCATTGTGTGAGTGGTGATTTTGTGGTGTGGGTGGGTCTCTCTACTGGACATGCTTTGGTGATGGGTGTCCATGCAGGTCTGTAATGGGTGTTCATGCATTGGTGTTACATGCAGGGCTTGGTATAGGGATGTGTGGGTTGTGATAGTGGGGTATCTGTGAGGTGTTGGGGTGATGGGGTGAGGGTGGGAGTATGTGATGGCATGCAGGTAGGGTGGGGGGATATGTAGTAAAGATTTGACTTACCAAAGTCCAGTCCTCTTGCTACTCCTGCGAGTCCCTCAGGGTGCATGATCTCCAAGACTTGCTCCTCCCATGCTGTTAGTTGTGGGGGAGGAGATGGGGGTCCACCGCCAGTCCTCTGTACGGCTACCTGGTGTCTGGATACCACGGAACGCACCTTCCCTCATAGGTCATTCCACCTCTTCCTGATGTCATCCTGTTTTCTTGGATGCTGTCCCACTGCGTTGACCCTGTCGACAATTCCGCCATAGCTCCATCTTCCGTGCAATTGATGTCTGCTGCACCTGTGATCCGAATAGCTGTGGCTCTACCCGGATGATTTCCTCCACCATGACCCTGAGCTCCTCCTCAGAAAACCTGGGGTGTCTTTGAGGTGCCCTAATGTGGTGTGGGTGATGTGTGAGGTGATGTTTGTTGTTGTGTGATGTGTTGTGTTGGGGTGTGTTCTTTGAGGTGCGTGGATTTTGTAAGAGTGATGGTGTTGTGTGCCTGTGGATGCTGGTGTTATGTTTGCTATTGTCTCTATCCCTGCTTCTTCCAAAATTTTCATTGTAAGGGGTTGTGAGTAATGTGGGTGGGTGTTTTATAGTGGTGTGGGTGTGGTGTGTGTATGTGTATCAGGTGTGTGTATTTTGAATTGTCCAATGTGGTTGTGTTTTGTAAGTGTGTGTGTATTTTGAGCACGGCAGTGTGTACCTGCAATGGTTTACAGTGGTTAAATGACCGCCCCGTTGATTCGTTTGGTTGTGATAGTGTGGGTGTATTCCTGTTGGCGTGACGGTGTAGGTTTTGCTATCGCCAGTTTATCACTGACCTTTGGTGTGGCGAACTTGTGTGGGTGTTGGATTATGAGATGTGGGTCGTAATACCTGTAGTGGATTTCCGCCACGGTATGTTGGTGGCCGTCAGCACGGCGGTATGCGGGATTTACCATCAGGGTTGTAATGAGAGCCTAAATGCTAATAAAATTATTTCATTGCTATTCTATTTTTTACCAGCCTTCCAGAACCAAGTAAAAAGTGGAGGATTTGGGGTAATGGTCAGACTCTTCAAAGTTCTCTTGTCAGTTTGGCCAGCTGTCTAGTGATGGCCAGCCTGACATGAGCACTTTCAAGCTCTTCAATCCGAGCTGTCTTGGGCAGCTGAGTGGAGAGCAAGCATAGACCTCCAAGGCTTGAAGCAGTGTCCAGCCAGCCCACTCCATCCAATCCTGGTGCATCTCTCATGCTGGTTACTAGCATGAGAGCAGCATCTGGATTGGTTTGGGGAGTTAGCTCATGACTCTTGCTTTGAGCCACAGACTACAGAAGGACACAGAGGACCCACACCTGGTGGGTAACATTCAATTTTATTTACATTTTTTAGTGTAATTCATGTCAGTGATTTAGTTTGTGTTTACATTGCACAATGTGTATTTTATGCTTGTCTTTTGGGAAGCGGAGGGACACTTCACTCGCCCCACCACTTTCAAATGTTACCAACTGCCCCGTCTGCTGGATTAGAAGGGGAGGCACGCAGATGGAGAAGGTACTTACGTACCTAATTAGAACTGTTTTGGAGTAGGAGTTTGACGTTTCTACAGAAGCCCTTGCACAATATCACTTGACTTAAAGATTCACTTTTTAAGAATGTTATGAACAGTGTTGTCTTGCAGCAGAAAAGTTCACTTTTGGAAGGCAACATCATCACCTGGTGAGCCCTAAAGAGTTTCCTTTAAAAATACATAGGTATAATCATGGATGTCATTTAGGGGATATTAGGGGTCACTGTTGCGACCCCTGGGTTGTCCCTTGCTACCTCTGGCACTGCCTTTGCATCCTCTGGCCTCAGAGGTGGCCAAATCAGTGTCAGGAAGACAGGAGGTAACTTGTCCTTCTGGATGTTGTTTGGGGCTCTAGTTTATAGCAATTTTTTACTACACTAGGGCCCACATTTATAGTCTATTTGCGCTGAATTAGCGTCATTTGTTTTTACGCTTATTCAGTGCAAACCTAACTCCACATTTATACTTTGCCGCTAGACACGTCTAGCGCCAACGTAGCAGCAAAGTTATGGAGTTAACTTCATTTTCTGGATGTAAAAACCTACCTTGCGTCAATGAGATGCAAGGTAGGCGTTCCTGTCCAGAAAATGACGATATGGCCTTAGCGCCATATCTATCCCTCACGCTAAAATCTAGCACGGGAGCATGCGCGCCTTATGCCTGGGTCAGTGCAGGCGTTACGGGACCTGTGGGCCTTTTTCCATGGTCAGAGACAATGGAAAGGACCCACAGGTGCCCTTCCCTGGCCCCAGGAACATCCCCACCCACACCTGAGGGACACCACAGGATGGGGAACCCATCCCAGGTAAGTCCCAGTAAGTATACCTGTTTTTTGTTTGTCACCCCCTTGAGGGCCCTGACTTGGGGCCCCCTGCATGGCGCTGGCCCCAATGGCCATGCCCAGGACACATTTGTCCCCTGGACATGACCATTCCCTAGGCTAATTTTCCCACCTGCCCCCCTTGGAGAGTGCTTGGGGTGGGGGGCTTTTGTTCTTGAGTCAGTGACAAATCCCTATGCCCAGCAGTGGTGGTGCAGCCTTTGAAGCTCACCGCTGTGCTGGGTCTAATTACTAGCCATCTTGGCACGGCAAAGGTGTGACCTCCATCCTGCACAGGTCTTTTTTCTAACTTCTGAGAGATTCACACACTCCCCAGCCATGAGTTCAGAACTCTGTCTTGATGGCAAACACTCAGGAAAGACTGCCAAGGCACAAGAAACCTGTCAACTTGGTGGGCATTCTCTAAGGAAGACCACCTGGGTACAAGTTTGGTTAACTTCAACACGCAAATTGTGTCAGAAGTTAAAAAGCACTGTGTTGGATATCAAATACGACAGATTTCAGCTGGGTCATTTTGGAGCTGAACATCTGGGGTTTCCCCGGGTACCAATCCATATTAACTTATGGATCCCTGGTCATTTGTGGTAGTATTATGTTTTAAATGCTACCAGAGGGCCATATATGCTTGCATATATATCAATCAATCAATCAGAAATGTGTAAAGCGCGTGAGGGTCTCAAGGTGCTGAGGAAGGGGGGGGGAGTTGCTGCTACTACTTGAACAGCCAGGTCTTGAGAATTTTCCTGAAGGTAAGGAGATCTTTGGTCTGATGCAGGTGGGTGGGAAGAGTGTTCCACGTCTTGGCGGCGAGGTGCAAGAATGATCTGCCATCGGTTGTAGTTCAACGGATGCGTGGGACGGTTGCGAGGTCGGGGGAGCGGAGATGCTGGGTCGGGGTGTAGAAGGAGAGCCATCTGTTGAGGTATTCTGGTCCAGTGTTGTGCAGTGCTTTGTGAGCGTGGGTGAGTAGTTTGAAGGTGACTCTCTTGTTGACTAGAAGCCAGTGCAGGTCTCTCAGATGGCCTGTAATGTGGCAGTGGCAGGGGATGTCCAGGATGAGGCGTGCAGAGGTGTTCTGAATGCGCTGCAGCCTCTTCTGGAGTTTGGCCGTGGTTCCTACATAGAGGGCATTGCCGTAGTCCAGTTTGCTGCTTATGAGGGCTTGGGTGACTGTTCTTCTGGTTACCATTTGTAGATCTTTCAGAGCATGCGGAGGGTGTTGAAGCAGGAAGAGGAGATCGTGTTGACTTTCTGGGTCATGGATATTGAGGAATCCAAGATGAATCCTAGGTTGCGTGCGTGGTTGGTGGGAGTCAGAGTGGCTCCAAGAGAGGCAGGCCACCAGAAGTCATCCCATGCAGAGGGAGTGGAGCCAAAGATAAGGACTTCTGTCGGAAATTAGTTTGAGGCAGATGTTTTTCATCCATTTGGTGATGGCCTTCATTCCTTTGTGGAGGTTGGTCTTGGTGGAGTCCTTGGTGAGGGAGAGGATCAGCTGGGTGTCGTTGGCGTATAATATAATGTTGAGGTTGTGGGATCGGGCGGTGTTAGCAAGCAGGGCCATGTAGATGTTGAAGAGGGTCTGCCTAAGGGATGAACCTTGGGGTACGCCGCAGATGATTTTGGTGGCCTCCAAGCGGAATGGGGGGAGGTGGACTCTCTGAGTTCTGCCAGTGAGAAAGGAGGTGACCCATTTCAGGGCTCTGTCGCGGATTCCTGCATTGCCGAGGCGTGAACGTAGGGTGTGGTGGCAGACAGAGTCAAACACAGCCGAGAGGTCCAGGAGGATGAGGGCCGCGGTTTTGCCGCTGTCCAGTATGGTTCTGATGTCATCTGTGGCGGCGATGAGGGCAGTTTCGGTACTGTGGTTGCTGCGGAATCTGGATTTGGAAGGGTCCAGGGTGCAGTTCTCCTTGAGGAAGCGGGTTCGTTGTCTGTTGACGGCCTTCTCGAAGACCTTTGCCAGGAAGGAGAGCAGGGAGATAGGCCGGAAGTTCTTGAGGTCCTTTGGGTCCGCCTCGGGTTTTTTGAGGAGGGCGTTAATCTTGCTGTGTTTCCAGCTCTCCGGGAAGGTGGCGGACTCAAAGGAGCTGTTAATGATCTTCCGTAGTTGGGGTGCGATGATGGAACTTGCTTTGTTGAGGTTGTGGGGAGGGCAGGGGTCCGATGGTGAGCCGGAGTGGATGGAGTTCATGATTTTGATGGTGTTGTTGTCATTGATGGTGGTCCAGGAGAGCAGGAGGTTGGTCGGAGGTGAATCTGTGGTGTTGGTGGTTGCCGGGGGGGGGGTCTGGGTGCTGAAGCTGTCGTGAATGTCTGCAAACTTGCAGCTGAAGTAGGAGGCTGGGGAGTCGCAAAGGTCTTGAGATGGCAGGATGTCGTTGGAGCTGGGGTTGGAGAGTTCCTTCACGATGTTGAAGAGCTCCTTGTGGCATTGTGCGTTGTTATTGCTTTGGTCTTTAAAGGTGGTCCTCTGGGCGGTTCGGATGAGTTGGTGGTGTATGCAGATCGCATTTATTAAGGCTGTGTGGTTTCCCACACTCATAATATAATGCACCCTGCCTCCTGGGTTATAGAAGGCCTACCATAGGGATGACTTACTTATGCTTTGGGCAGTGGGGGGATTATGCCTGCACATGGTGTGGGCAGAGTTGAACTTGAGCAGACTTTGATTTTGCTTAGGCCACTCAGGATGGCACAATCAGTGCTGCAGCCTTGGAGACCTCCTTTTCCATTCATACCCTGGGTCCCGCTGGTACCATTTACTAGGGCCTTACAGGGGTGGTAAAGTTCTTGCCAATCAGGTTTACCAATTCACAGTTACAATTGAAGGGAATGAGCACTGGCACTGGGGCCTGGTTAGCAGGTCCCATTGCTCTTTCTAATAAAAACGACAGCATGAAGCAGCAAAAAGTGATGGGGGACCATCCAAAATGGACACTTCACAACGTTCTTGTAATGCTGGTTACAATGCTCTGTTTACTTCTACTAATCATCGCAGCGCACGTATTATACACAAGAGTTCAATCACTTCAATAAATGTTTGAAATGCCAATTTGTGTCCTTTTTGAGTCTCCATTTAGGCATGCCTGACATAACAACGAAAGGGTAGATCTGTTTACACGATTCGCTTGGGGGAACTAGGGTTATCATGTTCCAAGGTTGCAGACACCACCCGTTACTCTTTGAGGCTTATGGGTTGAGATGGCACACTGTGAGCTAGCTGGGAATCGAGCCAGCATAATCTGATGGTATGAGTGGACTCAGTACCCATAGTTTTGACACTTATGTTGTCCAAACGCACAGTCTTACTGAGTTTGTAGAAATTGTAGGACACCCCTTTAAACCCACTACAACAATATGAATTAGTATTAAAAAATACTTACAGGCTATAATTAAAAAAAAAAAAAACATTTATATATGCAATAGTAAAATATAAAATGTATGTATCAGCTAAGACAAATTCAAATCTTTAAAAAATATATATTTTGAGCACTATATTATTGAAAATCGTATTTCAAAACATTGATATTATTTAAAATGATATTACCTCAAAAAACTATATTCTTGTCAATTATATTTGTGCATCATGATCTTTTTTGTGTTGGAATATTTAATTTCCAACTTTTCTGTCTCCTGGTATGTCTAGGGAGATCATTTTGCCCAAACACCAGAACCCCTGATCCATCACTTACTTCCCCTCTACTTGTCCCCTAGAAGCAGCATTGGTTACCCCTGCATCCACATAATACTCTGGTGTGATATAATAGCCTGACAATTAAGGCAGGTGGCACTCTCCATGAGGGGCAGGTGGGAAAATTTTATAGTCTTAAGGTGGACACTCCCATAAGGCTGAGCACACCTCTAGGGTGGGCCAGCTCAAGTGGACCGTCGAAGATGGTCCATGCCATCTTGAAAAGACTTAGAAATGATGGCTTCTGGGTAGTTTGGTGACGCATAACTACTGGATGTGGTCACCTCAGGGGTGGATTAGCTGCAGGACTAGAGATCCACTGGCTGCTAGTCCTCACACCACTAATGCCCCCTAAATTTACTACTTAGGGGGCATCCTTGACACCAGAACGTCAGGTCTGCTGTGAACCAAGAAGAGACCCGAGTCCATGACAAGGTGAGACTCAACGAAGATAAGGCGCAAGCTGTGCACCTGTCGTACCAATGGATTTCAACTCGCCCTAGACTCGAGACTGGTTCCAAAAGGAAGGTGAATCTCTCTGCAACTTAACCCCTTCCCCAGGACTCTCTAGTACTAGAGGTACTAGTCCCCTGATGATGGCAGGACTAGACCACACTTCCATGACCACTGAAGAACTGTCCACCAGACCCCGAAAGTGTAGCCACCCGAAAGTAACTGGCCAGGCACCTTCAGAGAACTGCAAACCCAATCCTCAGCAAGGATCAGCTGTCTGCATCATTCCCCAGAACCTCTGAAAGAAGATGTATCAAACCACTATGTTTGCCGGCACCAAGGCTTGTTGATGGTCAATCTCACTACTACTTGTTTTACTCCAGGTCCAAGGATCTATTGTCATCATGCAACAATCTACCTCAGTGGTTCTGTGGTCCATTCTTTACATCTTCTTCCAGCCTATGTTGGCACGGCTGGTAAACACAGCACCTGCAGTTCCCGTTCAGCACCACGGATAGTCAGAAACACCTCTGCATCTAAGACGCCCGAGTGTCGCTGAGGTGTTCTGCCTGGTGATTTCTGGTCCGAAGCCAACTTCCAGCTTAAGAATCAAAGGGCTTCACTGAACTCGACCTGCAAGTCACCTTTCGCTAATGTGCCCACTCCATGACTGCGAGTCCCGCTCAACACCAAAGACAGCCATCACCCCTCTTTATCTTGGCTCCCCAGGCCAGGTAAAATTGTACTGACTGTTGACACTTGGTCAGTGAGTCCGCAAGATCTTAACTCCAAGTGGGTCCCACCGAACTCACCCCACAAGTATCCAGTATTGCGTACTGTGTTTTCCCCCATTAACTGCAATGATAGGGTTTGACAGCTCTGCAAAGTGATGATTTATTCAATGCTTTAAAATGTATAACTCCGGTTATCTTTTATGTATCATATTCATTTTGGTGTCCCAAATGATATAAAAATCAGCTTTATTTTTATAAATTGGTGTCAGATTTCTTGTGAGTCGTGTCAGTTCCTTATCATCCATGTAGGTGCTGTGAAATGCTTAACACATGCTCCTCTATGTAGCCTGACTTCTCTATGCCATTCTGACAGGACTGGCCTAAGGTTTACGAAGGGTGGATCCGAGGCCTAATTTTGGGCACTGTGTTAGTATTACATGGTGAGACTCCCCAGTCATACCACATACCTTGCTACAAGGTGAATAATTCAACCAGTATAATTGGCGCAGTGATTACATGAATTCATATAGTTGTACTCCAACCTAGTTCTACCTAGCCTAGAGAGCAGAGGAGAAATGAGGGTCTGCCAGATACCTGGGAGTGGTCTAACTCCCAATTTACCCGTGAAGCCAGTCTGGTGCAGAAGAGGAGCTGTCCCTCTCAGGATAGTGGTGAGACTGAGCAGGACTGGGAATCAGCACGTGGGGACCACGACCATACATAGAAATGCTCCTCTGACGAACAAAGGCTCAGGACAGTTTATATATTAAAATCTGGACCCATTCGCACTGTGCCTGAGTCCGGATCCTGCTGGCGTTGTCGATTCTACCAACTCAGAGCAGTCTCCGACCCGACAACCACATGCTACAGCAGTTTCATCAGTGTACGTGGACAAAATGCACTAATAAGGTGATGTGCAGACGAAGAAATGTACCTGTAAGCAAATACACTTTCTAAGTACACCTCCGCACTCAAGCATAAACAAGCAAAATGTGCTGAAAGTCATCATCTAGAGAGATGTCATCTTTTAAACGTGAACATGTAGAAAATGTGAGTGTTTGTGTACGGGCCCTATTAATTTCACAACGGGGGATTGGGTGGGAAGGTAATTAAGTTATAATTAATTATGAATTATTTAATACATTTTATTTAATTATAAGATTAATGTTTTTTAAATAAAGTAGGCAATGCTGATTCATTTTTGTCATATGTTATTTGCGGACTGTGAGATTTCTAGGTTTACAGAGTGGGAAGTTAATTAAGTAATAATTCGTTAACAATAATTATTGATGAATTAATTATTTAATTTATTTTTTAATTATGTACAATATGGAAAATCGATTAATTTTACTTATATTTTACTTGTGGGATTTTAGGTTTGTAGTGGAAAAGGATGGGAAGTAAATTAAGTATTAGTTAAGTAATTATTAATAATTTATAAATTATTTAATTGAATTTCAAATATTAAAATTTTGTAATTATGTAAATAATCGAATACTTATTTATTTTAATTATATTTTAGTTGAGGGTTGCTAGGATTGTAGGGGTCTAGGCTGGAAAGGTAATGAAGTAATAATTGAATAACAATAATTTATTAATTAATAATGAATTATGTTATTGATTAGCAGTTATGTAAATTGATGAAACATTTTATTTGTTTATATATGAACATTTAATTAACAATTTTATATTAAGAGTTTAATAGTTTGTTCTAAATAAATTCGTGGTGTTATTTGTATATGGAATGTGTTTGAAGTGAAATACTTCTCATCAGTATTGTCTCGCTTGGGTCACAAGGGGCGGGGCAGGTGCACCGCATGGGGTGAGGGGCGTGGGAGGGGGTAAAATGTATTAAAAAATCTATACAAAAATAAACACTTACCTCACCACCTCTGCTCCTCTGTCTCTTCACTGCAGGCAGGCACAGGCTCCCAGCCTGCCCTGTGGCCAATCCTGATGCTACTCAGAGCAGCGTCAGGATTGGCTGGAGCGCCTAGCCACGGTGCTCCGAGGCAGATTGGGAGCCTGTGGAGGCTCTTTCCAGCCTGGCAACTGTGTTGCCGGGTTGGAGAGAGCCTACTGCACTTATGTGTTTGCCTGGCCAGAGACGGCCGGCCAAACATACATATGCACTGAGGGGAGTGCACAGTGCACTCCCCTCACTGCTCGTCACACCTGAGGACCCGTCCTTTTGACAAAGAAAACAATAATATTATAATTCCATTTGTTAAACGTTTTGCAGTTTCTGCTGCTGGTGGAGGGGCTACAGTCCTCCACCCTAACAGAGACAGAAGCCACTGCTTCTCATCCTCCTGTTTGGACTGCAAATTAGCTTATTTGCAGTTTAACACTTTCCCTTCTCTTGCGCTGTTTGGAGTGAGAATAGTAAATGTAACCCCTCTGAAGTCTAACACTTTCCGAACTGTTGCACAGATTGAAGTGGGAATAGTAAGTTTTACCCCTACATAGTCCAGCACTTTCCCTTCTTTTGCGCTTTTTTGAGTGGAATTACATTTACCCATTCGAATCACAAGGCTCTCACTAATGTTACACAGACTTGAGTAGGAACAGTACATTTTACCCCTCCAAGGTTGGACACTTTCCCTACTGTTGCATTGATTGAGGTGGAAACAATAAAATTCCCCCCTCCGAACTATTGTGGTGACGAAAATAGGAATTGTAAATATTACCCACTTAGGTCCAATACTTTCCCTACTGTTGCATAAACTATAGTAGGAATAGTAAATTTAATAGTCTCCAATAAATGGAGGATAGTGTTTGCGAGCGTGAAGGGCATGGCCCACCATTCTTGGAAAGCAGGGAAAAGACAGGTAGGCAGGCAAGATGAGCTCAGCCATCGGCTGGTTGTTCATTACTGAAATAGGTGGGAGATTGTTGTTTTTGGGTGGGCATCCTCACCCATGACACTCTATCCAGGGCAGTAATGTCAGCTGTGGGGCATGGCCTTCTTTCAGTGCTCTGGATTTTGTTCTCCCTCGGGCGCTGTCAGTGTGGACCAATAGCATATGAGGAGCATAGAAATCTGGGGGAGTAGAAGGCAGAGTCAAGGCTGGAGTGGGTCAATTCTGTGGGCTGGGTAAGAGACCTGGGATCTGCCCATGACTTTATGTTTGCTAGTGTTGAAATGTGTGACGGGCTTGGGAGGGGGTCACTGCTTGGATGGACTTCCGGTATTTCTGTTTTGCACATGTGGTGGCATCTTTTAAAATCGGTACAGGCTGACATTCGCTTGCCATGTGCAGCCAGTGAGTGCTTTCAATTATGATTATATGTCTGTTGTTTTTTCAATTCAAGGAGAGAGGCTGTGGCTTAATGGCCAGAACAGCAGACTTTGAAGCTTGGGAACAGTTTTGAGTCATGGCATGAGGCTCAACATCCTGTGGTTCTGGGTAAATCACCTAGACCCTCATTATGAGATTGTTGGCTGGACGAGCCGAATGCCAAATACGCAGTGAGGATGCCGCCATCATACCAGTGGCATCCTGTAAGAGGCTGGCCTGGCTTGTAGTGGGTACCAAGGGGTACTTACACTCTGTACCAGGTCCAGTTATCCCTTATTAGTGTAGAAGAGGCGTTTCTAGCAGCTTAGGCCGATAGAAGGTAGCTATAGCAGAGCAGCTTAGGCTGAACTAGGAGACATACAAAGCTCCTACTATACCACTGGTGTCATATGCACAATATCATAAGAAAACACAATACACAGATATACTAAAAATAAAGGTACTTTATTTTTATGACAATATGCCAAAAGTATCTCAGTGAGTACCCTCAGTATGAGGATGCCAAATATACACAAGATATATGTACACAATACCAAAAATATGCAGTAATAGCAAAAGGAAGTAATGCAAGCAATGTAAAGTTACAGTAGATTGCAATAGGAGCACATAGGTATAGAGGCAACACAAACCATATACTCCAAAAGTGGAATCCGAACCACGAATGGACCCCAAACCTATGTGAGCTTGTAGAGGGTCGCTGGGACTGTAAGAAAACAGTGAGGTTTAAAAACATAGCCCACCCCAAGACCCTGAAAAGTAGGTGTAAAGTGCACCTATAACCCCCAGAGAGCACAGAAGTCGTGATAGGGGGATTCTGCAAGGAAGACCAACACCAGCAAAGCAACAACAGTGGATTTCCGGACCTGAGTACCTGTGAAACAAGGGGACCAAGTCCAAGAGTCGTGACAGTGTCGAGAGTGGGCAGATGCCCAGGAAATGCCAGCTGAGAGTGCAAAGAAGCTGCCACCGGATGGAAGAAGCTTTGTGTTCTGCAAGAACGAAGAGGACTAGGAACTTCCCCTTTGGAGGATAGATGTCCCACGTCGTGAAGAAGCTTGCAGAGGTGTTCCCATGCAGAAAGACCACAAACAAGCTTTGCTAGCTGCAAGGGTCGCGGTTAGAGTTTTTGGAGGCTGCTGTGGCCCAGGAGGGACCAGGATGTCGCCACTTGGATGAGGAGACAGAAGGGGCGCCCAGCAAGTCAGGGATCCCTCACAGAAGCAGGCAGCACCCGCAGAAGTACCAGAACAGACACTTAGAAGAGGAGTGAACCGGAGTCCACCCGAAGTCAGAAAAGGGAGTCCCACAATGCCGGAGGACAACTTAGAAGGTTGTGCACTGCAGGTTAGAGTGTCGGGGACCCAGGCTTGGCTGTGCACGAAGGAAATCCTGGAAGAGTGCACAGGAGCCGGAGCAGCTGCAAATCACGCGGTACCCAGCAATGCAGTCTAGCGTGGGGAGGCAAGGACTTACCTCCACCAAACTTGGACTGAAGAGTCACTGGACTGTGGGAATCACTTGGACAGAGTTGCTGAGTTCCAGGGACCACGCTCGTCATGCTGAGAGGGGACCCAGAGGACCGGTGATGCAGTCTTTTGTTGCCTGCGGTTGCAGGGGGAAGATTCCGTTGACCCACGGGAGATTTCTTCAGAGCTCCTGGTGCAAGAAGGAGGCAGGCTACCCCCAGAGCATGCACCACCAGGAAACAGGTGAGAAAGCCAGCAGGATGAAGCATTACAAGGTTGCAATAGTCATCTTTGCTACTTTGTTGCGGTTTTGCAGGCGTCCTGAGCAGTCAGCGGTCGATCCTTTGGCAGAAGGTAAAGAGGGAGATGCAGAGGAACTCTGATGAGCTCTTGCATTCGGTATCTGAAGAATTCCCCAAAGCAGAGACCCAAAATAGCCAGAAAAGGAGGTTTGGCTACCTAGGAAGGAGGCTAGGCTAGTAAGAAAGGTAAGAGCCTATCAGAAGGAGTCTCTGACGTCACCTAATGGCACTGGCCACTCAGAGCAGTCCAGTGTGCCAGCAACACCTCTGTTTCCAAGATGGCAGAGGTCTGGGGCACACTGGAGGAGCTCTGGGCACCTCCCCTGGGAGGTGCAGGTCAGGGGAGTGGTCACTCCCCTTTCCTTTGTCCAGTTTCGCGCCAGAGCAGGGCTGGGCGATCCCTGAACCGGTGTAGACTGGCTTATGCAGAGATGGGCACCATCTGTGCCCATCAAAGCATTTCCAGAGGCTGGGGGAGGCTACTCCTCCCCAGCCCTGACACCTTTTTCCAAAGGGAGAGGGTGTAACACCCTCTCTCTGAGGAAGTCCTTTGTTCTGCCTTCCTGGGCCAGGCCTGGCTGGACCCCAGGAGGGCAGAAACCTGTTTGAGGGGTTGGCAGTAGCAGCAGCTGCAGTGAAACCCCGGGAAAGGCAGTTTGGCAGTACCCGGGTCTGTGCTAGAGACTCGGGGGGTCATGGAATTGTCTCCCCAATGCCAGAATGGCATTGGGATGACAATTCCATGATCTTAGACATGTTACATGGCCATGTTCAGAGTTACCATTGTGACGCTATACATAGGTAGTGACCTATGTATAGTGCACACGTGAAATGGTGTCCCCGCACTCACAAAGTCCGGGGAATTTGCCCTGAACGATGTGGGGGCACCTTGGCTAGTGCCAGGGTGCCCACACACTAAGTAACTTTGCACCCAACCTTCACCAGGTGAACGTTAGACATATAGGTGACTTATAAGTTACTTATGTGCAGTGTAAAATGGCTGTGAAATAATGTGGGCATTATTTCACTCAGGCTGCAGTGTCAGGCCTGTGTAAGAATTGTCAGAGCTCCCTATCGGTGGCAAAAGAAATGCTGCAGCCCATAGGGATCTCCTGGAACCCCAATACCCTGGGTACCTCAGTACCATATACTAGGGAATTATAAGGGTGTTCCAGTATGCCAATGTGAATTGGTAAAATTGGTCACTAGCCTGTTAGTGACAATTTGTAAAGCAGAGAGAGCATAACCACTGAGGTTCTGGTTAGCAGAGCCTCAGTGAGACAGTTAGGCATCACACAGGGAACACATACAAATAGGCCACAAACTTATGAGCACTGGGGTCCTGGCTAGCAGGGTCCCAGTGACACATAACAAACATACTGAAAACATAGGGTTTTCAGTATGAGCACTGGGCCCTGGCTAGCAGGATCCCAGTGAGACAGTGAAAACACCCTAACATATACTCACAAACAGGCCAAAAGTGGATGTAACAAGGCTAGAAAGAGGCTACTTTCTCACACATCCCCCCTGTCATATTGCAATGTTCCTGCCGGGCTGTCCGGCAGAAACATTATATTAAGACATTCCAGCTGGACTGACCAGCAGGAACAGTGCTATGATATTGGCCTCGGCTCCTTTAAGGGAGCCAGGGCCAATATTGTAGCACAAAGCGCCCTGTCTGCAAACAGTGCACATTCTGATGGTGCTGGGCGGGGGGGGGCATGCACTGTCCATGCCATGAAGATGGACAGTGCAGGGGGCCCCCCTGTGGCCCACGGCACTGGCTGTCCACCAGCCTTTCCGTGGCAGGGTCCCACCATGGAAAGGCTGGCAGAAAGCTGAGTTGTAATCACCGAGGTGGCACTGAGTTCATCATCGCTCTGACTGAGTACGACTCCGACCGCCGTCATCACGTTAGGACCATGTTCTTGGTGGACAGCGGTCACTTGGCGGGTTCACCTGCCTGGGTTGTAATTTAGCAGTCGAACCACCACATTTGCGGTGGTCTGATTGTCACAGCGAGGCTGCCGGTCCATGGACTGCCAGGCTTATAATGAGGCCCTAAATCTCTTTGTGCATACTAATAATGAATGTCTCTTTCTGTCCTGCAACTGGTGACTTATGTGGCTCATGTAAAGTGCTCCAGTACCTTTGGGTTGAGTTTGTGCCACATGAAAGTGCACAAAAACAGCTCAGCTGTGCCACATCTGGGCAAAGTGAAGGTAACTACTCTTTATCTCTAGAGCACGGCATGCTGTCTTTCCTCTAAGGGACTACAGCACGGAGTGTGACACCAAGGGTGATACTGTTCTTTTAGTCACAGAGAAGAGCCTTCTATTACCTGCTATGCTGCAGACAGTCAGAGGGAAGCAAGCCTACCTTGCAACAGGGTAACATGCATCAGGGCATCAAGTCCAGGACTGATTTTCCCCATTTGACTTTCCCCATGTCCAAATGACAGTTTACATATAGACTCATCTATTGAATTTATAGTTATGTAAAACCACTCTGCCAACACGTCCCTGCCTGTTAAATGCAAAACAATATGCTTCAACATCAATCTACTGTTTCCCCCTATATATTATTACAGATCAAAAGCACTTATTGGAACCTGACTAAAATTCATCCCTTGCTCCTCCGCACCATCATGGATTGGCGCCACAGGCTTAATTCTACTTCTCCTACTGAATTTAAGTCAGTGTCAAAGGCCCTTATGTTCTCTAATCTGATTTGTCTTCTCAAGTTTCCGATTTTTAAGCAAAATGTTCTTGGAGTGGAACCGCACACTGATTCTAAGCTCTTTTGTGTCGGTCAGGGTCGCACACACCTTAAAAGTCTGAAACAAAATTTATGCCCTACCACTTTCAAGCGTCACCAGCTGTTACTGTTTACAATACTATAGTAGTTTTCGTAATAATGGTAAAATAGAATTTATAGCAATAATTGTTTTTTACATTTTTATAGTAGTTTTAATGAATGTGTTATTTGGGGTTTTAAATTTTTAATATTTTATTTACTGCCTACATTAATTAATATATGCTTTCTTATTGAATTGTTTGTCTTTTATGATTTTATTGTGTATGTATTTATATATATATGTATATACGTATATATACGTATATGTATATATATATATAGTTTAATATAATCAATAAAACATATTTATTTTACACCTATTGTTAGTAAGGATACCTTAAACCTAATTACGAGTTTGGTGGCCCACGGACCGCCAAATTCGCAGTGACAGTCAAACAGTCGCAATCTTGGCAGTCTGACTGCCAGATTACGATCCTGGCAGTCACACCCCCAGGAGGCAGCCACCTCCGCTGGGATCAGGGATCCCGATGGGTTGGTGGCGGTCAAAGTCATGGTCAGCCACGGCAATGCAGAATTAGGCACCGCCGTGCTGATGACGACTTTGCTTTCTGCCAGCCTTTTCATGGTGTGGTTCCCGCCATGAAAACGCTGGCAGAAGGGCAGTGTTGGGGGCCACAGGAGGGCCCCTGTACCGCCCACTACCATGTCGTGAGCCACTTTGTGGGCAGTGCAGGGGTCCCCTGCCAGCACCCTTGGAATGTGCATTGTTTGCCATTGCAGCCAATGCTCATTCCGAGACTGATGTGTGTGACGGCATTGGCCTTGGTTCCCTAAGAGAGCTGAGGCCAATGCGCTGCACTGTTTCACCAGGCTAATGGTCGGAATATTGTAATAGAACGATTTCCACCGGTCAGCCCAGTGGAAACATTGTAATATGACGGTGGTGAGGCCGCTTACTTGATGGAGGCTGGGGTGAGTGGGTGTCATACCCACTGGTTCTGGAGGGGGCATCCTGCCCTGTGCTTCTGATCCTGGGGAGGATGGGGTGAGTGGGTGTCATACCCACTGGTTCTGGAGGGGGCACTGTGCCCTGTGCTTCAGATCCTGGCGAGGCTGGGGTGAGTGGGTGTCATACCCACTGGTCCTGGAGGGGGCAACATGCCCTGTGCTTGGTCCTGGGAAGTGCAAGGCCACAGTCTCTCAAGTGGGTGAATACCCCACTGGTTCTGTAGGGGGGAACATGCCCATTGCTCTGTCCTGGGAAGTGCAAGGGCACAGTCTCTGGAGTGGGTGACTTGCCCACTGGTTCTGGATGGGGCATTGTGCCCTGTGCTCGAGATCCTGGGGAGGCTGGGGTGAGTGGGTGTCATACCCACTGGTTCTGGAGGGGGCATCCTGCCCTGTGCTTCTGATCCTGGGGAGGCTGGGGTGAGTGGATATCATACCCACTGGTTCTGGATGGGGCATCGTGCGCTGTGCTTCTGATCCTGGGGAGGATGGGGTGAGTGGGTGTCATATCCACTGGTTCTGGAGGGGGCATCATGCCCTGTGCTCTTGATCCTGGGGAGGCTGGGGTGAGTGGGTATCATATCCACTGGTTCTGGAGGGGGCATCATGCCCTGTGCTTCTGATCCTGGGGAGGATGGGGTGAGTGGGTGTCATATCCACTGGTTCTGGAGGGGGCATTGTGCCCTGTGCTTCAGATCCTGGCGTGGGGTGAGTGGGTGTCATACCCACTGGTTCTGGATGGGGCATCGTGCCCTGTGCTTCTGATCCTGGGGAGGATGGGGTGAGTGGATGTCATATCCACTGGTTCTGGAGGGGGCATCATGCCCTGTGCTTCTGATCCTGGGGAGGATGGGGTGAGTGGGTGTCATACCCACTGGTTTTGGAGGGTGCCTCGTGCCCTGTGCTTCAGATCCTGGGGAGGATGGGGTGAGTGGGTGTCATACCCACTGGTTCTGGAGGGGGCATTGTGCCCTGTGCTTCAGATCCTGGCGAGGCTGGGGTGAGTGGGTGTCATACCCACTGGTTCTGGATGGGGCATCGTGCCCTGTGCTTCTGATCCTGGGGATGATGGGGTCAGTGGATGTCATATCCACTGGTTCTGTAGGGGGCATCATGCCCTGTGCTTCTGATCATGGGGAGGATGGGGTGAGTGGGTGTCATACCCACTGGTTTTGGAGGGTGCCTCGTGCCCTGTGCTTCAGATCCTGGGGAGTGCAAGGTCACAGTCTCTCAGGTGGGTGTCATTCCCACAGAATTTGCAGGGGGCAGGCTGCACAACAGCCCATGGAGGCAGGTCTAAAGACCGTCCGCCGACAGTGACTGCTGCTCAGTGGTGGTAGTGGTGCTGCTGCTGCTGATTGTGGGGGGAAGCTCTTGCCCATCCCCTGAAGCCTCGGATGGCTGCCCCCTGCTGGTGGTTGTGGAGCTGCTGCTGGTGGTGGTTGTGTGGGGAAGCTCCTACCCATCCCCTGCAGCCTCGGACAGCTGCCCACTGCGGGTGGTGGGGGTGCTGCTGCTGGTGTTGGTGGTGGTTGTGAGGGGAAGCTCCTGTCCATCCCCTGCAGCCTCGTACAGCTGCACAACCATGGTTGTTGTTGGGGGCTCCAACTGAGTCCCAGCACCAGGTCACTTTTCCTTCCTGACTGCTGGTGCAGGCCCCTTGCCCTTCCTGGCAGCAGCTGGGGATGGCTCCTTGCTCTTCTTGGCAGCAGCTGGGGATGACACCTTGCCCTTCAGGGCAGCAGCTGGGGAGGGCTCCCTGCCCTCCCGGGCAGCACTTGTGGCAGGCACCCTTTCCTTGAGGCTGCCTGGTGCCCTGGATCCTTTCTCAACATGAGTGGGTGTGGACACTACTAGGCCCGTGGACTGGGTGGCTGACGTACTTGCCTGGGTTTTAGCCACCCTGCCCAGATGTGAAGGACGGCAGGGAGGGGTAGGGAAGAGGTCAATGGTGGAAAGGAAAAGTTGATTAGGGACATTGGGACGGGAAGAGGGAGAGGGAGAAGGTTTGGGAGTGGACGTAGAGGGAGTGTTCGTGGGAGGTGTCTGTCTGCTGTGTTTGGGTGCAGATGCATGGGCTGGATGCTGTGGTGAGGTGGATGGCTGTTGGGTGTCTGAGTGCTTGCGTTTGTGTACCTTGGGAGGTGGGGACAGACTCAGTGGGAGATGACAGAGAGGACGTGTGCATGGCTGTAGTGATGGTATCTGCCAGTGAGGTGTGTGTTCTGGTAGGTGTGGTGGTGATGCTGGTAGTGGATGAGGATGTAGTGCACGCAGGTGTGAGTTAGACGCAACTGGGAGGGAGATGGAGGAGGAGGGGGCCACAGTGGAGGCAGTGGATGTTGGTATGTCTGCATCTGGATGGTGATTGTGTGAGTGCCTGTGGAATGAAGTGTGGTGTTTGTGTTTGCCTGTGCCACGCTTGTGTATTGTCCTGTGTGCATGATCGTCTGCCTGTGTGCTTGGGATAGGTTGTGGTTGAGGGGAATGGGATTGGGACGAGGAAGTTTGAGGGTGGAAACAGAGACAATGGCTGCCATCAGAGAGGAGGCCAGAGCCTGGATTGATCTCTGTTGGACTGCCAAGCCAGTGTGAATGCCCTCCAGAAATGCATTTGTCTGAGGTGATTGCCAGCCCCTGGATGGCATTCACAATGGTTGACTGCCCAACAGAGATGGATCTCAGGGGGTCAATAGCCTCCTCAATCAGGGCAGCAGGGCTCACAGGGGCAGGGCCTGTGGTGCCTGGGGTGAAGGAGATGCCCAGCCTCCTGGGTGAGCGGGCACGGGCACCTCGATGACGGGATGCTGGGAGGGCGGGGGTGATACGTGGGTGGTGGCAGTATCTGTAGCTGGGATGGACACAGAGGTGTCCGTCACCACCAGGGAGCTTCCATTGGAGGAGGTATCTGTGTCTGAAGTGTCCCCTCCAGTCTCCGCCGTGTTGCTACCCTCGCTGTCTGTCCCACTGGTGCCCTCACCGTCGGTGGACTCAGCCTCCTGGGTCCTGTGGGATGCAGCTTCCTCTGTCGCCGGTGCCTCTGCTCCTCCACCAAATGATGCTAATGCACGTAAGGACACGATGATAAAACAAAAAGTGGTGGAGAGACAAAGGATACACTGGGTCAATGGCTGCACCAACACCACCGTTGGCATACATACCACCCTCACACGCAGGGAACATGCCTACGCACTATGCATTTCACTACCAGTAACAACGCTAGCCACCAGGGCATGGGAGGGACACATACCGTCAACTGCAGCATACCTGGGACCCACACAGCCCTGCCCAGTAGAGGATGCCTACAAGGTAGTGTCAACCCTTCTGCAATGTCAGGCCCGGCCTAGGGGCACCCACTAACCGACATCCACCAACCGGATACCACCCCACTAGGCATAAGTTGTAAGGATGGGCACTGTACTCACCCCCTTGTGGCTGCTGTGATGCCCTCAAGCGCCCATCCAGCTCAGGATAGGGCACCACCAGTATGCAGGCCGTCGGGGGGACAAGGTTCGACGGGCATCCCTTCCTCGTTGGGAGGCTATCCCCAGCTGGGCCTCCGCGGTCTCCCGTGCTAAGCGTCTCAGGTCCTCCCACCGTTTCTGACAGTGGGTGCTCCGCCTGCTGTAGACCCCCCAGGGTCCACAAGTCCTTGGCGATGGCACGCCATATACCCTTCTTTAGATGGGCGCTGACCTGCAGAGAAATACACACAGGGAAAGGTATTAGTCAGAATGTCCTGGCTGTTACACTTATGGCCCACCATCCCCCTTCACATCGCCATTTGCACACACAGGGCCAGCACACAAGCTGCATGCTGCCCAGGGGACATCCGCCAACCCCCCACATGAGGCCTTCATGCACACCACTTCAGTGCATTCATGCCCCATGCATCGTGCTTACAGTGTACTCACCTGTTGGTTTGGAGGCCCATACAGCAGTCCATACTGGGGTAGGACCCCATCCACCAGTCTCTCCAACTCCTCCGAGGTGAAGGCAGGGGCCCTTTCCCCAGTCACATGCGCCATGGTAGGTTCTAGACACAGGTCACAGCAGCACATGCAGTGCAGGTCCTCTCCTGTTGAAGATCAGGTAGCAAGTGAGGAATATGATAGAAAATGGTGGTGACGTCCACGGCAGTGCATATTGTCACCACCTGGTGTACATCACGATTGACCACTGTACCCCACAGGGGCCAATTATTATCCAATGAGGAGTTGCATGGCGGTTCCTGACCGCCTCCTGCAACGGCGCACAACGTCAGCGGAATTACCTCACTTCCACCTGTCCCTCCACACAGGACAGGCGGATGCCATTTCAGGGAGGGGGGCAGGCCCTGGATTATGACTGCAAATTGGACATACAGGACAAATGCCACTTATACATTTCAATTTACCATCATGCAGTGTACTGTTGTGGCTACAATGTTCAGTTTGTGACTGGCTCCTCACTCTTTTGTCCCTTAGACTGCAACCTCTGCGAATGAATATGAGATGGAGACATACCCCATGTACAGACTCTGGGTGGACTTGGCAACAATGGAGGACAGGAACATTATCCTTACCTACAGACTTCACAGGGCCACAATCACGGAGCTGTGTGCCCAACTGGAGACTGACCTGATATCTGCTATCCGCTACCCCACTGGGATCCGCCCTGGATCCCCCTTCTTGTGCAAGTTCTATCAGTGCTCCATTTCCTGGCAACTGGTTCTTTCCAAATGACAGTGGGCTTGGAAGCAGGAATGTCACAGCCAATGTTCTCAATAGTGTTGATTAGAGTGTTGTCTGCCCTGATTAAACACATGTGCAGCTACATTGTATTCCCCCAGGTGGAGGATTTGGCCACAGTGAAGGCTGATATCTATGCAATGGGACATATCCCCAACATAACTAGGGCAATTGATGGAACACATATTGCATTTGTCTCCCCCCCAGCAAAATGAACATGTATTTAGAAATTGAAAGAGTTTTCATTCTATGAATGTCCAGATGGTGTGCCGGGCGGACCAGTACATCTCCCATGTCAATGCTAAGTTTCCTGGGTCTGTGCATGATGCCTTTATCCTGAGGAATAGCAGCATCCCAAATATGATGGCCCAACTACAGAGGCACAGGCTGTGGCTAATATGTGAGCCCTGGTTCCCACACAGTGGATGTTGGGGTATGGGTATGGTGTGGGCCATATAGTATAGTGTGTGGCTAAATGTTGTACCTCCATATTTTCAGGTGACTCAGGTTACCCCAACCTATCATGGCTACTGAACCCTGTGAGGACTCCCAGGACAAGGGCAGAAGAACGTCACAATGAGGCACATGGGCATACAAGAGGGATAATAGAACGTACCTTTGGTCTCCTGAAGGCCAGTTTTTGGTGCCTTCATCTAACAAGTGGATGTAGGAAGGTAGCCTCTTTCTAGCTTTGTTACCCCCACTTTTGTCCTGTCTGTGAGTATATGTCAGGGTGTTTTTACTGTTTCACTGGGATCCTGCTAGCCAGGGCCCAGTGCTCATAGTGAAAACCCTATGTTGTCAGTGTGTTTGGTATGTGTCACTGGGATCCTGCTAGGCAGGACCCCAGTGCTCATAAGTTTATGGCCTATATGTGTCCCAGTGTGTTGCCTAACTGTATCTCTGAGGCTCTGCTAACCAGAACCTCAGTGTTTATGCTCTCTCTGCTTTCTAAAATTGTCACTGCAGGCTAGTGACTAATTTGACCAATTCTCATTGGCACACTGGTACACCCATATAATTCCCTCTTATATGGTACTTAGGTACCCAGGGTATTGGGGTTCCAGGAGATCCCTATGGGCTGCAGCATTTCTTTTGCCACCCATAGGGAGCTCAGACAATTCTTACACAGGCCTGCCACTGCAGCCTGAGTGAAATAACGTCCAAGTTATTTTACAGCCAATTTTCACTGCACATAAGTAACTTATAAGTCACCTATATGTCTAACCCTCACTTTGTGAAGGTTAGTGTGTGGGCACCCTGGCACTAGCCAAGCTGCCCCCACATCGTTCAGGGCAAATTCCCCAGACTTTGTGAGTGCGGGGACCCCATTACACGCGTGCACTATACATAGGTCACTACCTATGTATAGCGTCACAATGGTAACTCCGAACATTGCCATGTGACATGTCTAAGATCATGGAATTGTCACCCCAATGCCATTCTGGTATTGGGGGGACAATTCCATGATCCCCCGGGTCTCTAGCACAGAACACGGGTACTGCCAAACTGCCTTTTCGGGGTTTCCACTGCAGCTGCTGCTGCTGCCAACCCCTCAGACAGGATTCTGCCCTCCTGGGGTCTGGGCAGCCCCGGCCCAGGAGGGCAGAACAAAGGATTTCCTCTGAGAGAAGGTGTTACACCCTTTCCTTTTGGAAATAGGTGTGAAGGGCTGGGGAGGAGTAGCCTCCCCCAGCCTCTGGAAATGCTTTGATGGGCACAGATGGTGCCCATCTCTGCATAAGCCAGTCTACACCGGTTCAGGGATCCCCCAGCACTGCTCTGGCGCGAAACTGGACAAAGGAAAGGGGAGTGACCACTCCCTTGACCAGTACCTCCCAGGGAAGGTGCCCAGAGCTCCTCCAGTGTGTCCCAGACCTCTGTCATCTTGGAAACAGAGGTGTTGGGGGCACACTGGACTGCTCTGAGTGGCCAGTGCCAGCAGGTGATGTCAGAGACCCCCTCTGATAGGCTCTTACCTTTCTTGGTAGCCAATCCTCCTTTCTTGGTAACCAAACCGCCTTTTCTGGCTATTTAGGGTCTCTCCTCTGGGGTATTCTTCAGATAACAATGCAAGAGCTCACCAGATTTTCTCTGCACTTCCCTCTTTGACTTCTGCCAAGGATCGACCGCTGACTGCTCCAGGATGCCTTCAAAACCGCAACAAAGTAGCAAGACGACTCCAGCAACATTGTAGCGCCTCATCCTGCCAGCTTTCTCGACTGTTTCCTGGTGGTGCATGATCTGGGGGCTGTCTGCCTTCACCCTGCACTGGAAGCCAAGAAGAAATCTCCTGTGGGTCGACGGAACCTTCCTCTGCTAACGCAGGCGCCAAAAGACTGCATCACCGGTCCTCTGGGTCCCCTCTCATCCTGACGAGCGTGGTCCCTGGAACACAGGAACTCTATCCAAGTGACCCTCACAGTCCAGTGATCCTTCAGTCCAAGTTTGGTGGAGGTAAGTCCTTGCCTCCCCATGCTAGACTGCAAACCTGTGTACTGCGTGATTTGCAGCTGCTCCGGCCTTTGTGCACTTCTCCAAGGATTCCTGTGTGCACAGCCTAGCCTGGGTCCCCAGCACTCTGTCCTGCAGTGCTCAACACTCTGAGTTGGACTCTGACATCTTTGGACCCTACTTTGTAACTCTGAGCCAGCTCCGGTTCACAAATCTTCTAAGTGCCTGCTCTGGTACTTCTGCCTGCTTCTGTGGGGGCTCTCTGAGTTGCTGAGCGATCCCTCTGTCTCCTCCTCCAAAGGGCGACATCCTGGTCTTTCCTGGTACCCAGCAGCACCCAAAAACCTCTACCGCAACCCTTGCAGCTAGCAAGGCTTGTTTGTGGTATTTCTGCGTGGAAATACTTCTGCAACCTCCAGCACGCCGTGGGACATCTTCCATCCAAAGGAGAAGTTCCTAGCTCTCTTTTTTGTTGCAGAATCCTTGGCTTCTTCCACCCAGAGGCAGCCTTTTTGTGCCTTCATCTGGGGTTTCCTGGGCTACTGCCCCCCCTGGACACTATCGCAACTCTTGGACTTGGTCCCCTTGCCTTGCAGGTCCTCAGGTCCAGGAATCTGTCTTCAGTGCTTTGGTGTTTGTGGTTCTTGCAGAATCCCCCTATCACGACTATTGTGTCCTATTGGGGTAGTAGGTGTACTTTACTCCTACCTTTCAGGGTCTTGGGGTGGGGCATCTTGGACACCCTAACTGTTTTCTTACTGTCCCAGCGACCCTCTACAAGCCCCCATAGGTCTGGGGTCCATTCGTGATTCGCATTCCACTTTTGGAGTATATGGTTTGTGTTGCCCCAAGACCTATGTTCACCTATTGCATCCTATTGTAATTCTACACTGTTTGCATTACTTTTCCTACTATTACTTACCTGTTTTGGGTTTGTGTACATATGACTTGTGTATATTACTTACCTTCTAACTGAGGGTATTCACTGAGATACTTTTGGCATATTTTCATAAAAATAAAGTACCTTTATTTTTAGTAACTGTGTATTGTGTTTTCTTATATTGTGCTATATGATATAAGCGGTAGAGTAGGAGCTTTGCATGTGTCCTAGTTCAGCCTAAGCTGCTTTGCCATAGGTACCTTCTATCAGCCTAAGCTGTATTTTTGTTTTTTTAGGAGAAGTTACAATTTACGGTCCTGAAGAAGCGCCATTGGATCTATCCCTGACCGCATAGGCACGAACATGTCGACCTTTTAGTGTTAGGATTGAGTACATCTCCTCCTTTCCCCCCTCTCTTTAGGAGTACAGGGGACATTATTCCCTTTCAGCACTCCTGCACTTATTTTTAATCTTGACCTGACCCTCACCTTGAGCAATTAAATAGAGACATTGGGTGTTCAGAGCCACTTTTAATACACACTTCACTCTCCTTTTTCTTTTCTTCGTCAGCACATACTGCAGACTCCACTGGATCTGCAACACCACTTTCGGTCTAGTGCCACCACCATCTGCGTGGTGGCCCGTCAGATATTGCAGTGCCGGTCTGACGAGGAGTTAGCCCGATGATGATGCTTAGCATCGTATTTGATGCTTGAGGGCACTCCTATGATATTAGCGACACTCCTTCGCCCTTATAGATAGATTTTCCTGGAACAGTGTACTCTTTGTCTTATAGGTCTACATTTAGGGAGAACGTACACTGGACCATTAATCCTCCCAGTCCCTCTTCAGTATGTATGCACCAGGCATGCTGAATCTCAGTCTCCCTTGGCTCCTTGGCCACTTGTCCCTCTTTTCGGTGCTTGTAACCTCCTTGCTCATAATTTCACCTGGGTATGAACTGTCACTAGTCTGCACCTGTGATTGTTTTGCAGTGGTCTCCCAGACTGGTCTTGGATCCACCTGCGAATGCACCTCCACACCACATTGCTAGACTTCTGGATCTTGTTCGACCTGGAGCCTCTGTTGCATGCCCCCCCAATCCTTCCAGGTAGCCTGGAACGTGAAGTCGCAAACTGGTTTCAGATATTACCACCTCGTCTAGTGGACATCTCACTCTCTGGGTATGGGAGGCATGTACCCAGTTAAGCAGTCCTCCACCCTGCACAGCTGTGTTGGTGACAAGAATCACCTAATACAATCCCTTCCAGTTTCTTTATCAGGACCCAATCCCACAGACTAAGGTTGTGGTATGGTTCCTATTGAGCGAGTGTAGTGATGGCTCCAACCTCATGAGAAACAGAACACACTACATCAGCCAGTCCTTTATAGTAGTTGAAAATCATATAGTCTGTGATATTGGTATTTGTAGAGCGCAAGCTTTTCACCATGAGAGCTCTCCAGGTGCTGGGGGGAGTGCTACTGCCTCATCAAGCTATTGCTGGCCACCTACAAAGCCACATATAGCATTCTGAGGAATTATTATGTTATAGTGATTTGTATAGCACACTAATCACCCAAGAGGATCCCCAGGTGCTTGGGCAAGTGTATAGGTGTGTGGTCCCCAAGGGGCTTACATGAAGAGCCAGGTCTTCAGCTTCTTGCAGGCTCTGATGTGTTGAGGGAAGTCGTTCCATGCCTGGGGTGCAATGTAGGAGAATGAGAGAGCTCCAGTTTTGCTTTTGCGGATGTGTAAAATGTGTACTAATGAGAGTGAGATAGGTGCCTGGTGGGTTAGTGAAAGTGTATTTAGCTCTTCAGGTATTCTGGTCCTGTGTTTTTAGGACTTTGTATGTATGCGTAAGAAGTTTGAATTGGTTGCGCTTGGGAATGGGGAGCCAGTGAAGCTTGTTGAGGTGCAGGGTAATGTGGGTGCAGCATGGGAGGTCAAGCATTAGTCTTGCAGCACTGTTCTGGATGGTCTGTGTAGGAGTTGTTTGGAAATTCTAGCATAGAAAGTGTTGCCGTAGGCCAGCTTGCTGGTGATTAGTGCTTGTGGTCTGTCTGGTGTTCTGAGGCAACCATTTGAAGATCTTTCATAGCATGAGTAAGATATGGAGGAAGGAGATGCAAACTGCGTTGCCTTGAGATGCCAAGTTGAGCTTTTCGTCTAATATGATCCCTAGATTTCTTGCCTGGTCTGTGGGTGTGGGTGTTGGTCCTAACACCAGGTAGAGTTCCAAGAAGAGTTCTTGTTGCCAAAGACCAGTACTTCTGTCTTGTTGGAGTTGAGCTGCAGGCAGTAGGTTTGCATCTAGTCTGATAACATGTTAATACAGTTGGTGAAATTGGTCCTGGTAGTGGTTGTTTTGTCCATCAGGGGGAGGATGAGTTGGGTGTCATTGGTGTAGGAGATGAAAATGATGTCTTGTGATCGGATGATGTTGGCGAGCAGTGTCATGTATATGTTGAAAAGGTTGGTGCTGAGGGACTATCCCTGTGGGATTCCGCATATCAATCTCATGGTCTCTCATGAAAATTGTGGCAGCCCTACCCTTTGGGTTCTTCTTGTAAAGAAGGAATACATCCGTTTGAGAGCAGATCTTTGTATGCTAATCATGTGGAGTCTTCTGATGAGGGTGATATGGGACACAGTGCTGAAAGCCACAGAGAGTTAGAGCAGGATGATGGCTGCTGTTTCTTTTTGGTCCAGGATGATTCGAATGTCGTCAGTGGTCGTAATGAGTGCTGTTTTGGTGCTGTGGCTCTTTCTAAATAAATTTAAGTGTTGTCTAGAAGATGGTGAGGTTTGAGGTCGGTTGCAAGTTGCTTGTTAATGGCCTTCTCAATCTCTTTGGTTGGATAGGGGAGCAGGGAGATGAGTCTGAAGTTGCTCAGTTGATTTGGGTTGGCTGTGGGTTTCTTAAGGATGGTGTTGATTTCTGTAAGTTTCCATTCATCCAGAAAAATGGCAGACATGATAAACACGTTGATGATATGGGGCATGGTGGTGCTGATTGGTGATGTCCTAATGTAGTGGGGGCATGGGTCCACAGGGGCCCCTCAGTGGATGGTCATCATGATTGCTGCTGTGGTGGATAGGTTAGCAACAATTTTTCTGGGATTGGGTTGGTGTGCCGCGTTCCTGTAGATGTAGATGTTTGCGATTTTGCTGGGGAAGAAGCTGGATAGGCTGTCACAGAGTTGTTGGGAGGCAACAATATTGGTGACAGTGCCTAAGGGTGAGGTGAAATCCCTATTGATTAAGAAAATCTCCTTGCAGCTGTTGGGGCTTTCTTCTATGCAGTCCACTAGTGCTTATTTCTTAGTGTCTCTTATTTGTTGGTGATAGCATCTGAGTGTACCCTTTTAAGTAGTTCTGTCTGCTGTGTTGTGGCTAGTTCTCCATTTCCTTTCTAGCTGGTTACGGTGTTATTTGGTGTCTCAGAAGTCTTCTGCGAACCAGCTGGCATGCTTTTGATCTACTATGCTTTTTGAGTTTGATGGGTGCAGGGGAGTTCACACAGTTCTTTATCCAGTTGTTAAAGTTGTTGATGTCCTTGTCGAAGTTGTCAGTGGGGCTAGGTTTATCTGTGCTTAGGGGACTGACCCACTCTGTTTCTGTGATTTTGTCCAAGCTGTGGCTTGGATGGCTGAACTTGGGCGGGGTGTTAGCTGAAAGTGGGTTGATTTGTGTATGGATGATAGACTGGTCGGTCTATGTGAGTGGTGTGGTGGAGTTGCATGTTATTCTGTTGCTTTTGTTGAAGATTGGGCCCAATGTATGTCCTGCAGTGTGTGTTGGTTTTGAGACAAGCTCTGTGAGTTTGATGTTGCCGAAGCTTTCGAGGAGTGCTGTGGCGTAGGGGTCATTTCGGTCTTTCAAGTGAAAGTTGCGGTCACCGAGGAGAATGTAGGCTGTGGAGTACATGGTGAGCGAAGCAACAAGGTTGATGATGAGGTTGATAAAGGTGGCTTGTGAGCCGGGTGGTCAGTAGATGAGGGAGATTTGCAGCTTTAAGAGCATGTGTTCCACAAATGGGGTGGCGTTCCCTGTGAGTGATGTACATTTAATGGATTCCTTGTAGATGATAGTGAGTCCTCCTCCTGGTTTTTGAAGGCAGTCCTTCCGAGCGATCTTGTAGCTCGCTAGGATTGCTTTGGCGATTTCAGGAGCTGATGAGGGGTTGAACTAGTTCTTTGTGATGAAGAGGATGTCATGTGCATTGCTACTCAGCAGATCCCATATTTCAGTGTTTGCTGAGTGATTGTGTGTTGAGAAGCATGCATGCAAGTGGGTGTTGATGTGTGGGTTTGCTGTGGCATGTGTTGTGGGGTGGGGGTGTAGGTGTTGTTGGTGCTTGTGTGTTAGTAGGAAGTGTTGAGGGCATTGTTTTGTATGGGGATTTGTATGGGTGTCTACTGGAGAACCGGCAGTGGGTGCAGGTAAAAGCTCCTACTGTAGTGTGAGACACGGCACAACAGCAGTTGGTGGAACTGCGTCCAGGGTCTGAGGAGTGTTGAGAAGTATCCATGGGCATTAATCAGACCAAGGTTTCTAGTGCTGGGCACAGTCCAGGAACGGACAGGCACAGATATGCTCACCTTTGGCACCTTTGGTATTCCTTTGGCACCAGCAGCGCACCTACTGTGCCCATAAGCTGCTCATCTGTGTTACAACTGCATTTTTGTAGGATGTGGGAGGGGGAGAAGTGCAGGTTGCTGTGATGTTACTTCCTGTGCTGATGCTCATTGTTGAAAGTAGTTCCTCAGTCTGACTCCAGAGAAACCAGGAATCAAAACCTAGGGATGAGTTCACACAACAGCAGTTTAGCTACAGTCAGGCTGTCAGTCCTCCTTTTTGGGTAGCCTTCCACTCATCATGAGAAAATGCACACTGTGGCAAGGGCATATCTCAGCCTGTTACAACCTGGCATCTTGATGAACTCCAACTGTATTCTGTTAAAGGACCCATCTGATTTTCCCACATGGCTCATAATCACTGGTGTTCTTCTCCCTACATTCATCTGCTGACATACTACACAACGGTGACACAAATCCCTAGCCATGACTCAAAATTGGGGGTTCAACCAAATTGGGCAGAACAACCTAACCATGGCATCTCTCCCTATGCGTGCAGAACAATGAAAATGTCTTGTCATCACAGACAGTAAACTGTCAGATAACACAGGTCTCCGATCAGCTGAAACCCAAATCTCATTCTCTGCACACCCTGCTCTGAACCAACTCTCCTGTTCAGATTGTGACACTTCAACCTAACGTTTTCCAATGTATAAGCAACAAACAACAGCATTGTGAAATTTGTCTCTTCTTCTATTCCCTGTTAAATGTGCATGCCACATCAGCACATTATTGGGCAACCTCATCAGTATACTTATTTCCTGAGGTCACATAGACATTGCCATTCCTGTGGGCTGTACATTTAACTACAGCAACTTCCGGATGCATCTGTATAGCTCTCAACAATTGCATGGCATATTCTCCATTTTGTATAGGCGATCCAAAAGAAGCCATGAATGTTCTTTGTGACTACAATAAGGTCATACACAACACCAGGCCATACATACTGTCAGTGAAAATTGTCACCCTCCATTGTTCAGAAATGTGACTGACATGTTCTAGTAAAAACAACCAATATTGCTACTTGGGCACAGGTAACACCATAGAGTCAAGAGAGTTTCACTACTTTGTGTACTGTACAGACAGCATTAGCTGCTCTCAGATCCACCTTGTTGCCTTTTAGGCAGGAGCCGTCAACAAACAGTATACCATCGGCTCATTAGGGATTCATCCTTAATATCAGGTCTTGGCTTGGTGCACGATTCTGTGACGTCTAGGCAGTCATATTCAACTTCCTGCTCATCAGTTTCATTTTCAGGCAATGTTAATAGTATAGCTGGATTTAGGATGGAACAACACTTTAAAGTTATAGCCTCAGCAGCTAAAGTGATCTTCTCATAAATGGTGAGCCTATTATTGGTCAGGTGCTGTGTTTTTGTACTCGTGAGTAAAATCTCAATTGAGTGAGGGATCATCACCCTTAAAAGGATGTCTCATAACTATGCTCTCACTCCTTTCAGTGCTGTCACATATTGACCCTCTGCCTTAAGGCAGCTGAGCAGCCCTGTGGCTACAAGAACAAGGGTAGTAGAGAAGCAGGCCACCATCATGCCAGTAGGAATCATCATACAATTGTGTAAGCATCTAGAGAGCACAGCACTCCCTCTCACTGCAAATCTGTAGTTCCCAGAGCTAGGGCACATCAGAGACTTTCTCTCAGCTCTAGAAAGGCATTCAAGTAAAGGTATCATGGTAGCAGATTTGTGTGTCAGCCTCTGTATGGGCTTCGCTAGTAGGGAAATGTTGGACATCCACCATCTACAGTAGCCCACCACCCCCAAAACGTCCTGACTAATCTCTGCATAGTGGGAGGATTTATTTTCAGAATAGCAGCAATTCTCTCATGACAACTTACCTTGCACATGTTTCAATGTGATGTCCTAGATACATGACTTCTTTCTGACAGTATTGCTTTTACTAGGGGACACCTTGTGTCAAATGTCAGCCAAATGACTAAACAGGGCAACCACGTCTTGCTTACAAGCTTCTTGAGAGTTCAGAGCAACCAAGAGGTCTGAATATACTGCACAAGACCTGAGTTGCACGATAGCTGTAGGGACTCAAGGTCTTTCTTCAATATTTGATTGAAAAGAGGACTCAGCACCATGCCAAAACACTATTTTGGAACCAAAACGCAAAGAGGAAGTGTCTCTCCTTGTACAATGGAAAGAAAAGAACACTTGACACAAATCAACCACTGTGAATCATGCAGCATCAAAGGGTATCTGAAAAAGAATTACAGCAGTAGGATTCTCTACCACAGAACAACATGGGACAACAATGTTATTAATCTTTCTCAGATCATGGACTATCCAGTATTTCTCATTGGCCTTCTGCAACCCCATAATGTGTGAATTACATGAACTCATTATTTCTTTCAAGATTCCTTGCTGTACCATTAACTTACTCAATTCCAGCCACTGCCCCAGATGTGAGATTATGTTGTGGCATCTTAGGTACGCAACATTAGGCATAATTGTTATTCAAACATGTTCTACACCTTTGATGAGTCAATATCTTTCCCTGAGAACTCCCACACTTTGCACTTCATAGTTTCTTTCAAATCAGGAGGTAAATAATCTACTGTCATTAGGGGAACCAGTTCAACTGCTGCTTGCACAGTATTTTCCCTTCTCTTGGAACAATTATTCATGAATGTTGGAAATCACCTCGACTCCAAAGTTCATGAACATACCCTCAACCTAGTACCTCTCTCATAGGGAAAGTCTGGGCTTTATTTCCATCCAGCAGTGCCAGAGTAAGCTTCCCATTCACCTCCTCACGATCTGCCTTTCTCTTTTTCTTCTTCTTGTCTTGTTCTTAGCCCATTTACTCTGGAAATTCATAAAAGTCACTGCATTTCCAAATTTACTTAACCAGCTCTGTAACATGCACCGCCAGGGCCAACGACCGCGGAAGCACTGCCAACAGGCTGGCGGTGCTTCCGGGGGCATTCTGACCGCGGCGGTAAAGCCGCGGTCAGAAAAGGGAAGCCGGCGGTTTCCCGCCGGCTTTCCGCTGCCCCAGGGAATCCTCCACGGCGGCGCTGCAAGCAGCGCCGCCATGGGGATTCCGACCCCCTTCCCGCCAGCCTGGTTCTGGCGGTTTTCACCGCCAGAACCTGGCTGGCGAGAACGGATGTTGTGGGGCCCCCTAACAGGGCCCCACATAGATTTTCAGTGTCTGCATAGCAGACACTGAAAATCGCGACGGGTGCAACTGCACCCGTCGCACCCCTTCCACTCTGCCGGCTCCATTCGGGGCCGGCATCCTCGTGGAAGGGGGTTTCCCGCTGGGCGGGCGGCCTTCTGGCGGTCGCCCGCCAGCCCAGCGGCAAACTCAGAATGACCGCCGCGGTCTTTTGACCGCGGTACCGTCTTCTGGCGGTTCCCGCCAGGCCGCCGGCATCCGCCGCCGGCGGGGGTCAGAATGACCCCCATAATGTTGATATTCACATCCCCATCTAGCTTTGTTTGAAAAATCTTCTGCAAAGGTACATAAAGGTAGAGATCCACATCATTTGCGCTTGCGCAGTTTTGCATCAAAAAGTATAAATATGGGCCTTGGTGCTCCAGACAGTATTTTGTGAGTTCTGTGACGTAGGGACAAACCCTTTTGAGGTTACTCCACCTACAGCTCCAGGGTGTTGTAGCACTTGGTTGATAGTCATTGGGACATGCCCAGTTGGATCATCAAAGTCTGGGTTATCATGAAAGGAGGCATTGACCCAAAAATAGGTCCAATGAGAGGGAGTAGTAGTAACAGGGGCAGGCACTGTAGTAACTGTCACAAGTGGCACCGTTGCAACAGGAAGAGCTGTAGGTAGTCCTCCTGTCCAATTCATAGTTGGGCTCATATGGGCTGTCGCAGCAGTACTACCGCTTATAGCAAGGCCATTATCATGTATGAAGACCTACATTTATGGCCATGTAATGGCCTTCCTGTGAGCTTCCTCGCCTTCATGGATGGGAGCTCGCACATCACCTCTCATCAAATCTCTAAAGGCTCTGAAACATTTCCTGGTTGTGGCTGTTCAACAGTCAATAACAAACAAATACTAATTCAAATTTGTGGCGATGTAATCATCAAACAAACCCCACCACTGGTCGTATGCACCTTTGTTAGTCAACAGGCCTGACTTAGATCTTGACTGGAGTTCTGTCATCCCACCAGGACAGCGGTTTCAAGTACTCCATTAGGCTGACTGCCGTATTTAGATGTATGGCACCATAAGAGGTTTACTGCTGCCATTCCGGTAATCTCCAATGCATGGCTAATTGTAATCAGCTCCAACAGGGCGGCAGGGTTGCACTAAACATATTTCGATTTCAAAGTCATGCTGGCATTGTGCTGGTGGTAGATACCTGATGATGGAAGTCCATTACGGGACCCGCTCAACATTGTACTATGCCTATTGGATGGATGCAGGCAGCACACACCTGATGATATTGGTCAATTGTGAACACCAGCACACCACACTATAAGACACATTCCATTTTAGATCATGATACATTGACATTCTACTACAAAACACCATTTTGCTGCTGAATTTGCCATTCAAAAGTCAGGTAATTGTATTTACTCCCTCTGTTCATTTTTCTCATTAAAAAATGTTTTTATTAACTTGTGGGACACAATTTCATTCACTTGTAGTCACTCACAGTGGCAAGGAGGATAAATCCATGTCTTACAGAGGGAGAATTGTCAGTCATGGTGGATGAAATAATTCGAGTAGAGCCACAATTGATTGGAGCACAAGTACAAAATGCAACCATATCTCAGAAAAGGCACATATGGTCCAGAATAATTGACAGAGTAAATGCTGTAGCCAACAACCTGAGAACACGGGAGGAAATTAGGAAGAGGTAAAACAACCTGTGGATGAGGGTGTGTTCACTGGCCTCCAAGTGTCACCTGGAGGCCCACAGGAAATGTGGTGGTTCTCCCAGCCTCCCATTACAACCTTATACCTGGGTGTCACAACTTACATGCTGCTTTACCCTAGAGGCAGCAGAACGAGTGGCGTGGATCCTGTTATTGAATGTTTGGCCTTGGCCCAAGTAGGGGCGCCTCTTTCTGGTAGTCACGGTGCTGCAGGCAATGGGAACGCCAAGAACAGGCTGTGTCCCTCAGAAGTAGCGCCAGAGGGAAAAAAAACCAGAAAAGGGGAAAAAACCTCCACAAAGATATGTTCCTAAAACAGGAACAAAAAGGAAGAGATATCAACAAGAGTAAATACAGGAAAAAGTATTCTGAACTGTCGAGAACCAGTAGAAGAATACGAGGAAACAGGAGCGAAGACACCATCCAAACAGAAAGTGTTGCAGCGCAAGGAGAGAAAGAATCACAGCCCTTGAATACCAACAACAGTAAACGACCAACAGGAAGTAAAAGGACACCATCTCAGATAGGGATAAGTACATAGAACAGAATGGACTAGGAACCATAGAGAATAGGGAACAAGGAATGCTGGGAAGAGAAAGGTAGCCTGGGAAGGGGGAAAAAACATAAAGGAAGGCACAACCAGATGTCCAAGAAAAGAAGAAAAGAAAAAAGAGAAGAAAAGAACAGGTGAGTGGGGATCAGAAATGCCTGAAAACGCGGTGCACAGCAAAAGAGCGAGGCCCCATGCCCAATTTGGGGCCTCGGAAAGCACACAGCAGACTGGGGGTGCGGCGTGTCTGTGAAAAGCATGTTGCGGCCCGAGCCGAATGTTCGGCTTGTGCCGCGTGCAGCGGCGCGACACTGGGAGGAAAAGGCCTTGGAGATACTGTAGTGTGGTTAGTTTTACGTATTCATCGCGCTTTAGCTTCAGGCTTTAGGCCTTTGTGCACTTTGCCCTGAATATATTTTATTCATTTGCTGACAACTTAGAGCCTCTGTGCACTTTGCTCTACATGCTTTTTATTTGGCTTCGTACTGTTATTTTTCAAATAGCCAGTTCTACGGCGTTGTTTTTTTTTATTCATATGACACTGTTTTGCCTACTTCAGCACTGGAGTTCTCCATAACATATTTACTCTGTGCTTCAGTCAAGGATACAGTCTGGTATATTGCCGATAGACGTGGTAAGAGTTAAGACTTGGCATTCCTGCGTAGGGACACATTGTGATCACAATGACATGTTAGTTATAAAATCACTTCCTCGTCCCAATACACGCAAGAGGGAGATTCCGACCAGGGAACCACAACTAGACGCTGACTGCCTCGTTGCAGATGCTGAACCAAGATCACAGGTCTTTGCTCAGGTATGAGGGCTGATGTCTCCACAGTGATTCTAATAGGCAAGCTAGAAGCTTAACATGCTGTGCTCTAGATAGAACAAGCAGAGGGAGAGTAGAAACTGTTTGACAATATGATAGCTTTGTTTTTATGTTTTACTCTCCTGGTAACTATTACAATCCTACTGTGTTGTATCGTTCTGGTTATTGCGGCTCACGCCTTAATATCTAAAATACAGTTGTTTTATTAAAACATTATCTAAAACTTATACTGTCTTTGTCATTTGTATATGAGATCATATTGGAAATAAGAGAGTTGGTTTGGATCTGCGTAACCACGACTTCCCTGAGAAGTTCCAAAGATGTCATGCGCTCGGCTGCCAAATCATTCCTTCCACATGGGAGAAATGAGGCACTGCTAGTTAGCCGGAGCAAAAACCGGATTTAGGGTGACAGAGTTCTTTACACGTGGGTAAGACTCAGTCCCCCACACCGTTATAGATCCTGCTTCCTAGAAATCCAGTAGTCTCATTTAGAATAATGAGAGCCCACGCGACAATACTAAAGGCTTGACAGGAATTGCTGGTGGAATGGAGACTGGTATGTTAGACTTATGTATGTCTCACTGAACATAAATGTAGTTTTTGTTTTTAAGTCAGCTGCACATAATATGTTTTCCCCCTTTGTAAAACATATAAGCACAATTTTAAAAATCACAAATCATGGTCATCATCAAATTAGTAGCATTATGCTGTCAACACTCCATTTACTACTGGGCAATATATGTGGTCAACATGTGTGTTGCTCTTCATTTATCATTTCTTGTATTTGATTATTTGTATGTTTGAATGTATTTTGTTGTAGTTAATATACCAGGTTCAAAACCTCATTTATTATGCCATGAAGGTGTGGTGTATGTAAGTCCATCTTGACCTTTTAAGATATTTCATATGCCATATTTTTTTTAAATATGTGAACATCATCACTGCATATATTTTATTAGGAATGTTCAACTTACAAATTTCCAAGTGTTGGCAATGTAAAATTCAAAGGACTACAGCTACCATGATGCCTTGCTTTGGTACGCGAAAAATATGTTTGCAATGTGATGCTGGTCATTCTCTCTTTTCTTACATTTATCCACAGATGTTAAAATGTTAGGCATTTCTCAAACTGCATTTTATGCAATGAATAAAAAGTACAATTGAATAAAAAGTGGATTATTAATATGTTGATTGAGAGAATTGAACTAATGCCAACTTTACTTAGCATAGTTCATATTGTGACCAATGCCATTAATCATACTAAGTTTTATAATGTCTGAATTTTAGCCTATTTGGCCTTGGAATGGATAACTTCAACGCCTCTACACTGAGTTGGGTTAAATATGCTGTAACATTTATGTACACTTCCTAAGAAAACGTTTTTCTTTTCTTTTCACATGCCTATTTTTTTAAGTCTGCATGTGTGTAATTTAGAATGTATGGGTAAAAACAAAACAAAATCACTAATGCTAAAAGTTGCCACCCAAAAACTACAATAGGCCACATACCAAAAAGTGAATATCTAAGAACAAAAAGGAATTATAGCAAGAATGAGGTATATGAATATAAAGCCACGGAGCTCACCTGGCTCTTGAAAGAATGAGGATATGATGAGAAATATATTGGTATGAGACCATGCATAAAATAGGCAAATTAAATAGAAACCAACTGCTACAGGATTCACTCAACATAAAGCCAAATAATCAGTTTCATCACAGAATATCACAATTGTCATTATCATATGCGCCATTTTTTGAGAAAACACTGGCCACTATTAACACACCACACACAGCTTCAGGGAGTGATCAAACCATTCCCTCAAATCTGCTTCAGTAAAGCACCTAACTTGAAACAAAAGTTGTGTCAATCATTTTTTCAGGACAAAAGACGCAAACTAACAACCTTCCTGAAAAGACCTGAAGGCTTCTACACTTGCAGTAACTGCTCTATTTGTAAGCTAGACTTGAACAAAACCACTGAAGGGAGAATCAACAACCACAAATTCCAAATTTGTAATTGGATAAATTGTGAATGTACGTACGTGGTGTACACCATTATTTGCCCTTTTGGAAAAAATTATCTTGGTAGCTCCATACGACCTTTAAAACACCAAATACAGGAGCATGTCCGCAATATTCAGAAATCAGACAACAAGCTACCTTTAGTTGAACACTTTAACAAATGCCATCCCCGTCAAAGAACCCTCACTTTCTATGGTATCGAAAAACTATCCAGGAATCTAAGGGGAAGCAACATGGAAATCTAGCTATTCAAATGAGAAAGTGACTTGATCTTAAGATGTGACACAGTTAAGAAGGGACTGAATAAGGATGATGAATTAAACAATTGGCTAGTGTGACAGCAAGGTGTCTCATCTGCAAAAGATGCTGTAATTGAACTGATATTATTTACTGCTATGTGAAATGTATATAATGCAAATGTTATACCTTTGAAACAATTCCTGTAAAAAAAAAATTGTGTTTAATTACATAGAGAAAGTAGTCTAACGTGTTTTTGAGAAAATAGTGGAATAACAATGCCTTGATTAATCAACACTTACAACAAAATTAATCAATACATATTACATAGTACATCTTTCAACCCAAAATGTAAATTAATAGAACAAGAATGAGGAATACATGCTTTGCCATGTATATATACAAAATAAAACCTAAATAATTAATAGGGTGTCCATATTGTTTATTACGCCTAAGAGAATCACTACATTAATACTCTCTGAATTAGTACATTACTTGGATTATTGACAGTATTCATTTTAGTCTTATACATAAAAGACTTATGCCTTTACTGGTTTTACGAGCGCCTTAAGATGGCATTGTTGGCTTTCTAGTAAAAACCTAAGTTTAGACACTTCAGTAAATACTAAGCATCCTTGGGGACTCTGAAGATGGCGCGCAAAGTGACCTCCAAACAGGGACTAAATCAATGGACCGGTAACAGGACCACAAGAAATACACACACCAAAGACTAAAGGAAACAAGATCGTCTATCATATTTCTTAGAATCACGACATTAACTTTCCTTGAAAAAGCTAACTTTTTTAAATATTGACTATATTTATTTTTTATAAACAAAAAGCGTATGCCTTTACGGGTTTTCTGGCTGCCTCCAAGATGGAGCTGTCCATTTCCCATTAAAAGCCCAAGTAACAGATACTTCAGTAAATACCAAAGAAAGACTAAGGGTAATTCGGGGACATTGAAGATGGTGCGCAAAGTGAACACCAAACAGGAACTTGAATGATGGACCGGTAACAGGACTGCAAGGAATACACATACCTGAGACTAAAGGTATGTTTTGTGGGGAGGTTTTTGATAACACAAAATAAAATGACTGTCTGCACAATCCGGTGTTATTAAAGTCGCAGCATATACCACTGGTTCAATGAGTTTGGTGCCTTACTATGCACGTCAAATTTAATATCACACCACATTATGCCGATTTTGTATTCTAGACAGAAAACATTTTGCTTCACGATAAATTACTGATCTCTTTGTGACATCAATGTACCATAGTTGGTAGCAGTCGTACTTAGACCTATCATAATAAAATTACTTTTGATTTAAGCTAAGGTGAATTTATAAATATAACTAATATCGAACATGAAGAACCATGATTTGTTGTTCACTTACATGTGAAAGGTAATACCTTCTTTTGACAGTCTGCACTTGTTCGTAATCCCTCATTCTGTTCTTATAAAAATATAGGGAATAGGGCCTCATCATATCTAGTATTACAGATATCTTTCTATATACATTATTTTTCCATCAACTTTAAAATTCTCTTTTCAAATTAAAACAGACCACAGGACCTGATATTTGACATCCATAAGTTAAGTGAGAAGGTAACATTAATGAATCTTTATACCTTTGTGCCAGTGTTGAATGTTTACACTTAGTAACATTATATTCTGCCTATAATATTTGTTCTTATTCTGATAAAATGCTGATCAATCGCAATTTCTATTATGAAACACAGCTCCTTTTGCCAGCCACACTAATTTTCTCTTCACAAAAAAGTTTTCTTACCTTGAACACACCTAAGGACTTCAACTTTTAGGAGCACATTTCTCTTCTTTTTCCTTTTTTTCCTTTTTCCTTTTTCTCTTTATAAAAAAACACAGTTAAGGGTGAATTCCTCACAGATTAAGGGTGAATTCTAATGTATTTGCTCATTGAGAATTCTTAAGCAATTGCACAATATTCTTTCAGACTTAAAAAAGCCCCTGTATTACAGGCACTGTGTGGGGTGAAACACGTGTTGGTTGGCTCATGGACGTTTAGAATTTTACCTTGGAAATTCATTGCAGAAAGAAGTTCATGCGTGCTTGGAATTTTGAAATACTATACCTTTGAATTATATTCTGCGAAGATGTGATTTATGGAATGGCTAACTACTGAGGCTTATGTATACTCACACCTAGACCACTCAACACGTTTAGACCACCAAGGTCGGTCTTGATCACAGTTAACCTTGTCCCTTTACTCTGATCATTTTATAATGTCATGTGACCACAATTGTTTCTGGGGCAGGATGGATAATGTAGTTTTACAATCATTTATGGCTGCATTTTGTGTATAGTAATGTCCATCCATAAATTCTAAGTGAAGCATTTACATTTTAAGAGTTTTTTTTTTATATCAATACTGTGCTTCTAAGTGAAGCGATTCAACTTAATGTCTCAAAAATAAACCCTTGACAAATTAAATCTATATATTAAATTATTTTCTTACAAATTCACAATACAATTTTCCTGTGATTATCCACATTCTAAATTGACAAAAACAATATATGAGAAATGGATTTCTTTTTCCTAAAATAATTTGTATTCATTTCAATCATTTCTTTCTTAAATTAGGGTAAAGTAATTCTCAACCTTGTTGTAAGGAAACTAGGGATAAGGATATATTCAATCACCAAAGTGTTTTAAAAACAGTAATTCTCACAAGAAGGCGGTTAACAGTCATTCTACATTTTTTTGCATGACACCTAACCTCTGACAAAGTTGTTCACAAATGTACATATAGTTCCTCATCGGTGTTCATGCCAAATGGAATCTTAGTCCTTAATTTGATTATGTATTTGGATTCTAATCGCCAGAGTTTAAGAATTCCATTCCCTCCTCTTTCTTGTTGGGGGACATGGGCTATCTGGAAGTATCCCATCTGATAATTTGAAAAAAAACAATATGCTTCAAGGAAACTGGCAGCAGCAATGGCCTCTAATGACACCATGAGTGAATCAGATGTAGAGATTAATGAGAGGGAATAACTGAGTAAATCAGATAACCTTTTTTAGAGGAACTACAATTACTCTATATGGACCAACGAACCCCGAGAAGCAGGGAACGGGGCAGAGGTCACATACAAAGATTAAACACAGGAAAAGAAGAAGAGGAAATGGGAAGAAGAAAGTACCAACTTCGAGAACACCAGAAAAAATAGCAACAACTGTAGTGAATCCTTGTTTGTTTTAATGGGATACAGGAGTTAGCTTAGCCTGCGGCTTGCAGACTTGTGCTCCCGTCACCCAGTGACTTTTACCCTACTTAGCTTGCTCTGTTTTAACGCATTTATTTAATTCATTCTTTTAAGATGGCTGCCTTGTTTTGACTTAGGCCCATGTTTAGATTTTCATTATCTGTGCCACCGTGCTAAGGAGTCAAGATCAAGCAACAAATACAAACTGTAGGTGTTCACTTTAGGTACTTTCCCTCTTTATACTGTTGAGGGAATTGTTTATACCAATTACCGTCACCAGCATGCCTGGTTATCTATTCTTTGGGAACAAACCTACGTCATGTTGTCCAAGTAGATCTGTAAAAAATACTCCTCACTTTATCAGATAGTCAGAGGGATCCCAACCAGATGCCATCGCTGCTATCGATGCGGCACGTCGCCTTGACACTGACCCAGGCTTCGTGTTCCGGCGCAGTCTGAGCTAAAGACCTCATTCCAAGGTAACAAGGGTTGGGGGCTCTTGACATCGACATGGCATTGGCAGATTGAGGTTTAACATACCTAGCTCTCTTCTAGGTTAGGCCTCTATGCTAGGGTATTGGGACATATCGCACACTCCATGTTATTCCACGATATTGCAAGATGGTGAGGGTCTTTGTATTAATGACTCTAGTATTTGCTATTCTGTTTCTTGCACTGTTCACTATCCTAATCATTACAGCCCATGCAATTTGTCTCAGATGGCAGTTTTACTAAAAGAAACCTTGTTGAAACTTTACTGCATCTTCTTCATTGCCTGTGTGTGATTGAGACATGTTGTTAATGTGAGAAATGGGTAATCTCCGTATAACAACAACTCTCCCTGAGATGTCCCACTTTTGAGTCCATGCGTAAAGGCTGCCACAAATCACCTTTGATTGTTTTGGGTTTTTGGTGAGGTGCTGCTTGTGAGCCAGAAGGGTTGGGACGACAGTTGCGTTTTGTTGTAGGATTGGCATAGTCGCCTACAAACATAAGTACTGTCATCCTTAAACCAGCAGTCTTGCCTAGAGCAAGAGGCAAACTATGACATGCCACCACCAACGATGATGTTTAGGCACTAATTTACGGATACCCCGATTATCACAGTCTCACATACTACAAGTACCCTAAGTACTATTAAACAGAGATGTCCGTGGTCTTGGGGAAGATCCTTCTCAGCTGAACAGGTACCACCTAATTAGGCTGTAGATTGTTCGAGCTCAAACTAATAAAAGGACTTTACTCCCCACTTGGCGTTCCATCTCTTCACTCTTTTTACAATATGGCTAGTGCCATAGACATTCCTGGGAATGCTAGACAAGCCTTAACTTTACATCTAGTAGCGCATGGCATAACTAATGAGGGCGGGGATGTTACATTTATAGTAGAAGCTAATGAAGTTTACCCAACAGAAACATTTTACTCTTGGGTCACTTTTCCTGAGGAAGACCGCAGATCAGTCACATTCCACACATATAGAATTGCAAACATACCTCTACAGTACCAAGCATACCACTATCATGAAGTACTGCTCACTTACCAAGAGCATCAGAACTGGTTTGAAGGCGCCCCACCACATGTAATACAACGCCTGAGATTAGGTCCCTTAGATAATGATGGACCAACGTAGCCTATGTTTGCCACATATACACCGCACCCAGATGATCAAAATATGCAGCCAGCAGACCTGCAAAACGTATATCTTGAATTAGTAACACTGTACAGGGGAAACAGCCTTAACAACGTGGCTCAAACCACGCTATGCCTTTAAAGCGAGGCCCGAAACACGAATATGTCTTTACAACGTATTCCTTAACCACGCAGTCATTACAACAACTTGCCTTAGGGAAAGTGTTGTTGGACTGATGTTGGACTCTATGTCCAACACTTTCCCTACTGTGGCGCAGACTGGAGTTGGAATAGTAAATTATACTATTCCAAACTCCAGCGCTTTCCCCAAGGCAAGTCGTTGTAATGACTTGCGTGGTAAAGAAATGCGTTGTAGGGACGCATTCGTGGTTTGAGCCACGTTCTTAAGGCAGGCGTCGTAAATGCCTGGATTGTTCCAACACACAACCCTGTACAGAAGACTTGTTCAGTTCGTAATGCGAACATTGAACACAACACCGGCACGTCCTGCACCACCAGCGCCTGCTGGATATCAATAGGCTACTGGGATTAATCCTCAAACAGTACATAAGATTATGGGTAAAGTACCCACAGAACGAGAGAAAATACCGTTCTGGATAGCCCAGAAAACAAATCAGCTGGAAGCTGTGTTTCCCCATACGGGACCACAGGAGAAACATAGAATTCTCGCTATATGCTTGCCTTTTGGGATGGTTCCCTCAGTGGATGACTGCTCCACATGGGGTACAGTCCTTTCTGCAATATACACAACCACACATGGTACCCCGACACTGGCCAATTTACCGGAAGTGTTAAAACAAATACAGAATGAACATGTGGCTGCACCAGCCCTAGATTTGGGGATAAAGTTAATGTGTAACTTTGACGCAGTCTCCTCAGTAATACTAAGTAACATTAAAGGAAAAGCGATAGTACTGGCTATACGCCAGCGTCTCCGAGATATTCCACATTTGGACCAAGAGAGAGAGCTACTGAGAGTTATTTCTGACACCTTTACTAGTATAGGACGGGATAGCTTGGGAGCCAAACCGAAAAAGCTTGAAATACAATGTACCATCCCTAAGGAAGGTACTAAACAAAAACAGGAAAATACTAAGAGGTGCTGGGATAAGCAGAAACAATTTAATGAAAGATTAAATAAAAGAGCAGATTCTCCAGATCCGGAGAAGTCTGAAAGGCGATACACTCTCAGAAATAGAGAAAGTATAAAAGCTCCTGAAAGATATACGGATTCATGTCCCTCTCGTTCCTTTCAGGGCGCACCGGATAGACGATACGAGAGAGGTGACCGTCCTGATCCACGTCCCGAATACATTAAACAAAAGAAAGACTCACCACAGTCTTCAGACAAAAAAGAAGATAAGTCCCACAACAGAAGCCACAGTTTAAAAAGAAAAAGGTGGCAGCACCGTCAATTAAAAATGCCAGTACACTTGAGAACATTGCTGAAGAACATGACGTGGGCAGTGGCACTGTTAGCCAGCGCAGCAGAGGTCACGATATGTCGCCAGAGTCTGAAAGATCATCTGGATGCGACAGCAACTAGCGATTTAATTGCAGTTGAAACTGCGGACGGGCGCGTTCTCCCACCCAATAGGTTATATGATTTAAAAATTCTAATTGAGGGAGACATAGAGCGTACCATTAAAGTGATATTATGAGATTAACTTAATTGTGATATCCTATTGGTCGAAAGAGACTGGCCACCTGAGCACGTCCGTAAACTCCCACATTGGGAAGATGTTATTTTGCCTTCCTTCTCTGATCTTGTTCCGGAGGCGGTAAAACAAGCCGACGCTGTTGATTGGGCTTTAATGCAGGCTCCTGCACTGTATCGCAATCATGTAGGTTGGGTCAAGGAGTCTCCTTGTCATGTAACACCTATCAGGTCTACACCCCAACCTCCGCCACAATATCCTGTTAAACACAAAGCTAAAGCTCCAGTGAGGGAGATCCCTACTCAGCTTGAGTACCACGGAGTAATTGAGCCCTGTACCTCTGCAATGAATAACCCATTATTCCCAGTTGCCAAAACTGACCATTCCTACAGAATAGTCTTAGATTACAGACACTTAAACAGTCACACACACACATACGCTATGCAAAATTCACATAGCACAGCACTTATTAACAATATAGTGTGCAAAATGTACAAAACAATGTTGGATATTTCCAACAGGTTTTTCTGCCAAAACTGAGCACAAGAAAGTCGGGACCTGAGTGAATTCTCATTTGGCTCACAGAAACGCTTTTGCCATTTGCCCCAAGGCTATAAAATCAGTCCAGGACTGTTCTCAGACCGTGTAACGTCAATGTTACATGATCTTGATCCCGAGACGCTATACTATGTGGATGACATCTGTCTCACAGTCGATGACCTCACCATTCATCTTGTCAGGGTCGATCGGATCATTTTAGGATTTTCAGACCTTGGTTACAAATTTAACTTTAAGAAAAGTAAGATAGCCTTTCTCAGTGTATTGTTCCTGGTATATGAACTATCAAACGAGGGGAAGAGCCTGGCCCCACACTTCCTAGAGAAATGTGCACAACTGCACCCACCTAACACGCTCAAGAAGCTACAGTTTCTACTTGGCTTTTTAAATTTTGGCATAACATATATTCCTGACTATGCACAACGCTTCAAGCCAAATTATGACTTAATATGCCCGGATTTTTCTCGCAAACACTGGACAGTTAAACACACACGCATCCTTAGGGAATTGCAACAGGGCATGCTAGAAGCAAAACACACACACACGTGATAACAAAACAAATTTGATCATCAGAAGAATTGCTGGTGCCATTGGGTTTACTTATGTCACATTTAACGAGGGTGGCACAGTGACCATAGAATATAAATCCCATTTATACTCTAAGGCAGAACAATGTTTTGCACCTACAGAAAAAATGTAACTGCACTTCAAATGGCTGTCATTAAGGGGAGGACACTAGCCCAAGGGAAACTCATTATTGTCGTTACGCCAGTGCCAGCTTAGAGGCTGTTACTAAAGCAAGCGTTCCTAACGCTAAAGCACGATATCCATGTTGGATTCAGTGGGTTACCACCCTGACCGCCAATGATGTTAATTACATCTTTTACCCAAAACTGCAGACAAAAGAATATCTCCAATATGAACAGGAGTATCCCGCTCCTCTAGATATCTTACCACTTGACAGATACCATACTGTCATTTATACTGATGGTTCAGCACAACCAGCTGTAGGAACTAAACATCAATATTCAGCCGCTTGCCCAGCCATGAGTGGAGTGATGAAGGATGGAGTTTTCCACTCTCATAGTATCTACATGCAGACCCTAGGGGACTGCACTGCTCAGCTGGCTGAACTTAAAGCTGTTCTTCTAGCACTAGAACACACAGAGCCAGGTTTGCTGACTTTGATTGTCTGTGATTCATACTACTGCCTCCAGTCCTACAATAATTACTTTAATCATTGGAAGCTGAACGGGTTTAGAGATTTCTAAGGGAACACCATAAAACACAAAAGTTTGTTGGGGAGGGTGGATGATCTTAAGGATAAGCTACCGTGTGTCCATGTAGTACATTGGGCCACCAACGTGCAGGAGTACACGTTATCAGTAACACTTTGGTTGATGAAGCAGCCAAATCTGCAGTAGCTACGGCTTCTGTGGCTGCAGTGACTCATTCTCAGACAAGATTGGATAATGAAATACTGACTGCGGTGAAGGCTTCGGCTGAAGGCAAGTCTCTCTCAAAAGCATACCCTACAAAATATTCTTACCACATCAGTGCACAGAATGTTGCTTATACAACAATTCCCGGGATTGGAGATCGAGCGATCCCCAATGAAGACCAGAGACTTGATCTAATAAAAGCACTTGTGTTGCTTCTGCACATGCTGGTATTTCGGTCACGGTAACACTCTTACAGAAATGCCTCTGGTGGCCAGGTCTATACAAACAGACAAAACAATACGTCCTTTGTTGTGATATTTGCCAAGGGTTCTAATATCAAACACCCACCTCAGACATCCCTCTTAGTGTCCAGCAGGCCACTACAATGTGTGTACCTGGACCATTGTGGTCCACTTCAACCTGATGGAGCATACAAATACATCTCAGTCGCTGTTGATTCTTGTTCTAGATTCCTGTGGGTGTGGACTCAGCAGTCGGCTGACGCTCAAACTGTTATAAAAGACTTGCTGATCTTTATCGGTACATATACTGTTGCGGCATTCCATTCGGACAAGGGCCCTGCATTTGCCTCTAAGGCATTTAGGGACACCATGGGGATGATGAGTGTTGAACTCCATCACTCCTCACTGTACCATCCCGAGGGAAATTTGGTTGTGGAGAGGCGGAACTGTGATCTAAAGCAGTCCTTAACAGCCAGAATATTAGGTTCTGGCCGCAGTTGGCTTCATCACCTATTTGGGGTCCAAAGAGCACTGAACAAACTGCCAAGACGGACCTTGGGGGGATGGACACCTTATGAGGTTTTCTTTGGGATACCTATGTATGTCCCAGATCTTGAGGGCCCTGGTTTGGTGGCAGCAGACACACCTTTTGACATAAATGAATGTCTCACTGTCTTACAGGAGCTTCAGCAATTTTGTGATGATAAATCATCCGCCAGTGCTGCCACTTTAGGAATAAGGGATTTACCAACAACTTCCACTGGCTAGATTCCTAAAGTTGGGGATCTGGTATGTGAGAAGATCGCTGTGAAAAAGGAATCCGGTCCATCCTACAGAGCACTAGTCCCAGTCTTGGGAGTACAAGGTACCAGAACTGTCATCTTACCACCACTGCCTGGTTCCAGAACAAACAGATTCATTTCCATTGATGATGTCAAAGTTCACCATGTGGCCGATCCTGCACAGTAGACCCAGAGGCCCCTGGGGTAGTTCCCGATTCCCTCTCACTACCTAACAGGACATACCTCTTCAAAGTAGAATTAACAACACTACTTCGGACTACATAACAATGTCCAACGATGTTTCAAACACCTCCTCGACCATGGGGATGGTGGAACATGAGCTCTTGCTGATTCAAATTACCGCATCAATGACAGCACCTGTCCAGGATTTGCCTGTTTTTTACACCAACACTACACAGACTGATGACATGGTCTTTCATGAGCCTCCACATGGCGTAGTTCAATCTACCAGTAACGTACTTGCTGCTGTTTTTGCAGAGACTGCATCTGGTTATTTCATTGACATTGATGACTTTTCTTCAGACTCTTCCACTCCAGCAATTGAAAATGTATCAACAACACATAGGCTATACCTATGGCTTAAAAATAACTATTTATGGTTCTGTTTGACATTTTTTGCATTGTTCATATGGATTGGGTTTGTGACTGTTTTCTTTTTACTTATAAATGGTCATTACCTTCCTGAATGCTCCTCAGTTGATCTTGTGGATGAAGTCTTAACTCCACATCATTCCTCACATAAGGTCCGAAGAGACTTGTCCCTTGTGAACAATTCAGCTGCACCAATTCCTGATGGTATTGTGTGGAACAATGTTCCATTTGATATATACGTGCCTACTGAGGTCATTCAAATTCCATATATGTTGAAAATTTCTATGACAGCTGTCATTACACCTGATGTTGTATCAGATGATTGGGATGCCCAGACAGTTGATTCTATATTAACTGAAATGAAGGACTATTCAGTGTTTTAAAGTGATGATGTATATAGACATACAGTGAATTATGGAGAAATGTTCTGTTATAATAATAACTGGGGACATTACTACCTGCCCATGCTACTAGACACAGACCTGTACTTAACTTCACACAGTGGGAACACTGTTCTACACAACCAGTGGGGAGCCCTAAACACTATTTAGACAAGTTCACTTATTTCACTGGGCATGACACAAAAAATACAGCCTCATACTATTTCAAGTTGCCTCCTTTGAAAATTAGGAACATTTTGCTAACTGATACAAAGCTGATTTATTCAGAGTCCTTTGTTAACCATCTTACAGTTGAAGGTTATGAATACTGGAAGAACACTGTTGATTTAAAAAGTGTATGGGGAGCACAAGATTGGCAAGTACAGGGTAGGGAAGCTTTGTTTGGAGCATGCCTGATTCCTGTCGAAATGACACCGTTCAACAGACCTCTTGTCTGGGGTTAGCAAAAGTAAAAGAACATGCACAGTATCCCCACACAAAGTTTATCGATTGGCAATTCTTCCTGAAAGTCACTGAGGAAGAGCTAGATGCAAAGGTTCAGGCAGGCACTTATAATTCTTCACTTTCCAGTCCCGTGGGTGGTTAATTCGGTCAATAGACACCAATAGATATCAGGCACGTTTTTTGAATTCCTCAAGGGGTTTCAAGATTAGCCGATCAGACCCTCGCTTTATCTCGGGTCAACACCCTGGTATATTTACAACATATAGGGCCTCATTACAACATTCGACCGCCAATATTTGACCGCCAGTGTGCTAGCTTATGCGGCCAGGAACCTGCCGGATGCATTTGGACATCCCTGCTGAGTTTCCGCCCGCCGGCCCAGCGGGGAGCAGGGCCGTAACATTACAGAGCCAGCGGCAATGTGGCCGTGCAGTGGGTGCAGCAGCACCCGTCGAGCAATCCATTGCCCGTAATTTGGGCAGTGGATTGCGCGATGGGGCTGTGCCTGGAGCCCCCTGCACTGCCCATGTCAAGTGCATGGGCAGTGCAGGGGCCCCCAGGGGCACCCCGAGTCCCCTTACAGCCAGCCTTTCCATGGCCGTGTTCACAGCGGTAAGGGAGTTGAAATCCCAAGGGCAGCGCTGCTGGCAAATTAAGACCTCCCAGACCACCATGGCGGTATTCCGCCGGTCCCGGCGGTATGACTGTGGAGCTTTCGCCACGGTCAAAATATGCAATGTGGTACTGCCAGCCTGTTGGCGGTACTACAGTCACATTTCCCGCCAGGGTTGAAATGAGGGTCCATAGTGTGGGTAAACTGTGTCCTAAATGGGTACAGTCTAACACGTTAGCTGCAGTCAAGGAACATCATAACACTCTTTCTGAAAATGTGGACTTGCAGGACTTTTGCTAGGTCCTAGAAAACAATGCTCTAAAAGATTCATGTATGCTATGTACAACGAGATCTGGAAGCTTTCTCAGATAGAAGCTGCTGCGCGTTTAAGGCAAATAGATAAGGAAAACTTAGAAAAGGCTTAGAGGGGGTTATTACAACTTTAGAGGAGGTGTTAATCCGTCCCAAAAGTGACGGTAAAGTGACGGATATACCACCAGCCGTATTACGAGTTCCATAGGATATAATGGACTCGTAATACGGCTGGTTGTATATCCGTCACTTTACCGTCACTTTTGGGACGGATTAACACCTCCTCCAAAGTTGCAATAACCCCCTAAGTGTTGTTGATAACGGCATGAAGACTTTGGCAGTCATTATGAACATGGTGATAAACACCACCGACCGCTGTGGCGGCGGTGAACAGAAGACCACCGTTGGCGGTGAATAGAAATCCACCTTATAATGAACCAAAATCCCGACCCTGCCAAAAATCACCAGATCACCAGTCACCGCCAGGGCCCTGATGACGGAAATGATAGACCTTCCACCCCACCACCGCAAAGCACACCCACATCCTGCCCTCCAAATAATGATGCACAAATCACCTTGGCTGTCAGTGGAAGCCGAACGACCACTGGTGGTGCTGACCGCCACTGGCGGCAAGTGGACCCAACAGCAAGAAGTGCACACATTGGATAAGCTAGAAACCCACACACCTGACACACATCCATAACACCATAAAACACTCACAGTCACACCTCACAATCCTTTGCAACTAAACTAGGCTAACGAAGACAGAGATCACCAGAAGCAGGCACCGAATGCCATTATACACGAGACTCACATCGACCCACAGATGAGCACCCTCACCACGATTTCAGCCCCAACACCATTCACCACACCCACCAAGTCACTCCCCAAACATCCACGCTTCACAGAAAGGGTGCTAAGGACCATGGTGGACAAGATCCTGAAGGTCGAGCTACAAATATTTGGGGCTCAGGTACAGCACACACCCATTGCCAGGAAGATGGAGCTATGGCAGACCATTGTCAACAGGGTCAATGCAGTGGGACACCATCCACCACCAGGGACGACATCCGCAAGAGATGGAACGACCTGCGGGGGAAGGTCAGGGCCATTGCATCCAGGCATTACATTGCAGTCCAGAAGACTGGGGGAGGACCTCCACCAACACCACCCGAACACACAGACTGGGAGGAAAAGGTACAGGCCATCCTGCACCCTGAAGGACTCACTGGAGGAATGGACACGGGTAAGTTGTCTAAAGTTACCCCATATACATCACACCTGGAATGCATGCACCACCCCACCCTACCAACACCCACCAGGACCACTACCCCACCCAGCCCACAGCCACTGAATCTACTCCCCGCATGACCACAAACCCACTAACAGGGTCACATCCCTCCAACTGTGCACAGCCACCTACCCTTGCAAGGATTCACAATGGCACTACACCACCCACAATGCAACTCCACATCCTAAGCAAAATGCACTGCAAACCACACAAAGGCATGGCCCGAAAAGTTACACCTGCTCAAAACAGCCCAGCCCTGTGCACCCCATCCGATCATGCATTTGTAACAGACATGTCCATTTCCCCCAACAGGCACCACCATCCATGCCACCCTCACCGACAGGACAAGGAGTGACAGTGCCCCCCATGGAGACAGAGGCACCTCACAGGACACTGGGGAAGGATCCCTGGACACTGATGAGCAGGCAGGCCCCCCACACAGTCCTCACACATGACCAACTGCCATCACTGTAAATTGCACTATTCAATCCCTGCCACTAATAAAACACATATCACACTGTCCCCTGTCATACATGTGTGAACAAAGTGAAGTATGGATGCAACTGGCAGATAACTACTTTATTGGTAATGCGTTGCATGAAAGTACACCTGTGTGCCTAAATGTTGCCTCCAAAAAAATGCACTAAATTATATTTGGTACCATGCAGACCTGGACCCAGTTGCAAATAGTGGATTCAAACCCCCCCCAGATGACAAAGCACACTGACAGTATGTGTCACAAACACCAATGTCAGCCCTTAGTCCCACATAGTTACGGGAAGTAGAGTTGTATCAGTTGGGTCCTTGAATTGACATCTTCCCCTTCTCCTTCTTCATCATCACCATCACTGTCCTTCCCTTTTTGAGGAAGCTGGTCAGGATATACAGCACCATCCACCTCCAAGAGGGGTATAGAATTTCTCACTGCCACATTGTGCAGCATGCAGCAGGCCACCACTATTCTACACACCTTTTCAGGCCCATAGGCCAGGGAACCCCCAGAGATATGTAGACAACAAAATCTAGCCTTCCGGAGACCTTTTGTGCACTCTATCACCCTCCTAGTATGTCCATGGGCCTATTTGCATCTGTCCCAGGATTCCTCACTGGTGTCAGGTGCCAACGCAAGTTGGGATAACCAGAATCACCTAGAAAAAGGTGCAATACAGAGTAGTCATTGTCAAGCCTCTGAGTCAGACAGCCAAACTGTCTGCTAGGTGGCAGTTAGTGGCAGAAACACCTACCTATGATCCACCCTCTGTCCTCTTGTAGTTGTTCCATCTTCTGTGGCACACTACTGTTCCTCAGCACAAAGGAATCATGGACTGAACGGGGGAACATGGCATTCACATGTGAGATGTACTGGTCTGCAGTACATACCAATTGGATGTTCATGGAGTGAAAGTTCTTTCTGTTTCTGTACACCTGTTCACTGACTCTTCGGGGTATGATAGGTATGTGGGTGCCATCGATGGCACCGATCACATGGAGTATGTTTGCAAATGCATAGAAGTCAGATTTGATGGCAGTGAGGTCAGTACTTTGGAGAAACCTCACATAGGACTGCAGGTGTCATACAAATGCATTTAGAAATCTTGTCAGTACCATGCTGAACATTGGCTGTGAAAATCTAGCACTCATCCCCACTGTCACTTGAAATTAGCCTGTGGCCAGGAAATGGAGTGCAGAGGGCACCTGCACTTCAGTAGGGATGGCATGCTGATTAAGATTTGCCGGAGTTAGTGCAGGATCCAGTAATGCACAAAGTTTGAGAATAGTTGCACGTGTGAGTCTGTAATTGATTATGATGTGATGCTCCACCATGGTCCCCAAATCAACAAGTGGTCTGTACACCGATGGGGCCCTTCCTCGCCACAAGGGTCAGTACCTAGGAGGGATTTGAAACACATGTGAGGAACACACATACATAGACACACATTGTCATTCATTGTGCACTGCTTACTTGATTGTAGGGACTCAAAAGTAACATGTTCTTGACAGAATTTCATCTAGACCTTAATGAGTGAACAGTGTTTGTTACGTGTGGTATTGCTAATGGTCACATGCATAGGTGCTTTAGGTGAACAATAGGGCCAGCATTGGGCACTTTTCTTTTTTATTAATGCGTAGTTAAGGCCAAAATGTCTGCCCCCTGTAATCCAGAATTGTTGTTGTGGAAGTGACCTCATACCGCTAGCGGTTGACATAACAGCGTAAGGCGGTGTTTACAGCCATTCGCACTGTCATTGGTTAACATGGATGCCAATGGGGAATTCTGGCGTGTCATGATCGCCGCCGGCGGAGATGGTGCACACCGCTGCAGTACGTACGCAAAGTCGCCACCCTAACTTCACCTGACTCCCTGATCTTGTGCGAGCAGGTACTCCACTGAGTGTACTGCTGTGTCCTGCCTCTGGTCATGGAAGTGGCTTGTGTTGCAGGGGAAAGGGCCCCAGCCTTCACCCAGGAGGAATTGGAGAGGCTAGTGGACAGGGGTCTTGCCCCTGTACGGCAAGCTCTACGGATGGCCAGAGGTACAGGTGAGTCAGGGGTTGGGGGCACTGCTTGGGTGTAATGGATGGTGTTGTAAGTACATATGTGTGCACCTCAGAGCCTGCATGGGCCATGGTTCATGCCATGCTGCATGCGTATGTCCTGTAAGTCTGTCAGTACTGTCCGTCCCATAGTGGACGTATAGCCAGCTGTACATATTTTTCAAGTGCCTGACCTCTGTGTTACATTTCTGTGTCTCCCTTTTAGGTCAGCGCCCGCCAGAAGAGGGCACTTTGGCATGCCATCGCCAAGGAGGTGCAGACCCTGGGGGTCTACAACCGGCAGAGCACCCACTGCAGGAAGAGGTGGGATGACTGCAGCGCTGGGCGGGAAAAATCTGTGAGGCCCAGCTGGGGAAGTCCTCCCAATGTGGAAGGGGTGCACGTTGAGCATTGACCCCCCCTCATGCTACGCATCCTAGCGGTGGCTTACCCAGACCTGGATGGGCACTTGAAGGCTGCACAGCAGTCACAAGGGGGTGAGTACTCATGTCACAATCTTAACCCTTGATGGATGTCTGTATGTGCATTAGGGTTTATGCTGCTTAGTTGCAGGGACTCTCACTGATGTCCATCTACATGATGGCCCCCGTAGGGTGTAGGGTTGTTTTATTCAGGTCTCCTACACGTCGGGTCCTTAGGTAGTTCAGGGGATGGGTGTAGAGCAGGGTTCTGGTCACCAGTCAGGGGCGTGGCCATGGGCATAGTGGAAGGGGCTGCCTGTTGGGGGGTCTTCTGGGTGGGTGTATGTCTGGCCACTATGTTACCTCCTTTCAGCTATTTACAAGTGTCTCTCCTGTTTTGTCTCCCCCTCCCTGTTCTCTTGTGCTGTTTGTGAAAATCAGCATCATCTGGTGAGGGAGCTGAGGCACCGGCAAGTGGGGATGCAGCGGCCCACAGATCCTCGGAGGCAGAGTCCAGGATCAGTGGGTTGGAGGGCGAGGGGAGTAACCTAGTGGCCCCACACCTACTGTGTCATCTTCCGCCAACCCATGCCATTACCACCCTCCCTTTTGCTCCCACCGAGTTGTCCGTGTCCGCTCACCCAGAAGGGTGGGCGTCTCCTTCGCCCCAGGCGCCTCCTCCCCTGCCCCAGTCAGCCCTGCTGCCCTCACAGAGGAGGCTATTGACCTCCTGAGAACCATCTCTGTAGGGCAGACAACCATTGTCAATGCCATCCAGGGGCTAGCATCAGAGATGCGGCAGACAAGTGACTATCTGGATGGCATTCACAGTGCTGTGTCTGGCCTACAGAGATCTTTTCAGGCTCTGGCCTCCTCTTGGACGGCAGCCAGGTTCCCTGGTCATTCCGTCCCCCATCCAACCTCCTTGACCCCTTCCAGCACTCCACTCCCTTCACCCGTCCAAAGCACACAATCTGACACGCAGTCAAGCACCTCAACACACAAAAAGCACACTTCTAAACACAAGCACCACACCTCCCACCACAAGCATTCCACTTTCCCTAGTGTGCCCACCTCTTCCGCCTCCCTGTCTGTCCCCTCTACATGCACACCCTCAAGCACTTCACATTCAGTCACTGTTGCTGAGCCTCTCACCACAATAGCAGACATCCATACATGCAGCCCAGACACCATACCTGCACTCACCACAACTACTGTAGTTGACACATGGAGCACACTCACCAGACTTGCAGACACCCACACAACATACATCCTCACTGGCAGCCTGTCTTCTCCCACTGTGTCCACCTCCCCTCCTCCACAAACTGTAAGAGGCTGGCCTGGCTTATAGTGGGTATCTTGTGGTACTTACACCTTGTGCCAGGTCCAGTTGTCCCTTATTAGTAGATTAGTAGTGTTCTAGCAGTTTAGGCTTATAGAGGTAGCTATAGCAGAGCAGCTTAGGCTGAACTAGGAGACTTGCAAAGCTCCTACGATACCACTTACATCATATAGCACTATATCATAAGAAAACACAATACTCAGAGTTACTAAAAATAAAGCTACTTTATTTTAATGACAATGGGGGTCATTCTGACCTCGGCGCTAAAAGGCGCTTACCGCCGGTCAGAAGACCGCCATAACACCGCCGCGGGAAACCGCCACGTTCATTCTGACCCGCAACAGGCAAACCGCCAAAAACCCGACATCCACAAACGTCCGCCACACCAACGGCCAGCGAAAAACTGGCGATGACCAAACCTCCACCGTCACGCCAACAGAAATACGCCCATTCCATTCCGACCCACAAATCCACACGGCGGTCTTTCAACCGCGGTATTCCATTGGCGGTACACACCGCCGCGGTCAAAATACACACACAGCTCCAAAACACTGGCACATTGGACATTTTGAAATACACACACCTGATACACATACAAACACCACTCCCACACACCCAACACAATATAAAACACACACACACATCACCCACAAACCCCTACGACCACCATTTATTGACTAAGGCCAGAGAGAGACACCACCAGCTAGTACAGAGCATTCACAGGCACATAACACCATCACTCACACAACATCCACACACAAAACACCACACACCACCACACTCACCACACTCATCACCACAAACACCACCCCACACCTCATTCACACCACCCCATGGCACCCCAAAGACACCCCAGGTTTTCAGACGCTGAAGTCAGGGTCATGGTGGAGGAAATAGTTCGGGTAGAGCCCCAGCTCTTCGGGACACAGGTGCAGAACACCACCATTGCCAGGAAGATGGAGCTATGGCAAAGAATAGTGGACAGAGTCAACGCTGTGGGTCAGCATCCACGTAATCGGGACGACATCAGGAAGCAGTGGAACGACCTACGGGGGAAGGTGCGTTCCATGGTATCCAGACACAACATCGCGGTGCAGAAGACTGGCGGCGGACCCCCACCTCAACCCCGAGAATTTACAACATGGGAGGAACAGGTCTTGGCGATCCTGCATCTTGAGGGCCTCGCAGGAGTAGGCGGAGGAATGGACTCTGGTAAGTCTAATCTCAACTACTTCATCCCCCCCCACCCACCAGCATGCCAAATCATACCCCCACCCTCCCCCCCACCCCCATCACACATCCTCCTTGCTAATGTCTCACCATCACAACCCACCCATCCCAACACCAAGCCCTGCATGCGACCACAAACCATGGACACCCATCACCTAAGCATGCCCACTGCACATACCCATCCCCCCCCAAACCACCGTCACAACAGCCCCCACAAGGGAATGCCAGCACTGGGGTACACGGGCACCCACCCATTGCACGCTATGGCACACACAGAAGCAATAACCATACTCTTATACCCCTGCAGGACCCGAACACCACAACACCGCCCAGGAGGGTCCAGAAATGTCCATGCCACCCCCAGAAGAGGCCCACAGTGATGACAGCAGCTCTGTCTCCCTGGACCCAGATGACCAGCCCGGCCCATCGGGGACCTCGGGACAGTCAGTTCCCCTCAGTCAGCCACAGGCCACAGCCGACCTACCCCCCTCTGGGAACACCAGCACAGCACCCACCCAGCGGGCCCATGCCTCTGTCTCCAGGACACGTCAAGCAGCGGTGTGTCCACCACTACAGGGCACCCAGGTTAACCCACCACCCCAACAACAACAGGGACCTGGGGGCAGTGGTAGTGGGTACATGGTCCAGGGGACAGAGGCCCAGGGAAACAGGGGAACTGGGAGGGCTACTGTGCGACAGGGGGGGGACAGGCCCAGGGAACCCACTCTCCATGAGGCCCTATCCTCCATCATGGGAGCATACCACCACTCCCAGGAGACGATGGCGACGGTCCTGGCCAGGTTCCAGGAGATCCAGGTACTGCAGGAGGAACAGTTTATGGGGTTCAGGGAAGAACCCAGAAACATCAGTTCCGCAATGGGCACCATCGTTGTGGCTCTCAATCAGA